>NC_134827.1:72618278-73865555 GCF_004210375.1 Tachypleus tridentatus | reverse complement strand
TGAAAGTTAGATAACCAGCGAATACCCCTGGGGTAAATCCATTTCAACTGGTAACGTAATCCGTTATGCCACACCGTGTCAAATGCTTTCTCAATGTCGAGAAATCGCTACGGCGCATTCGCTTTTGTTAACAATCTTTATTTTTTGTTTGTTTTCTAATTACGCGCAAAGCTACACGAGGACTATCTGCGCTAGCCGTCCCTAAGTTAGCAGTGTAAGACTAGAGGAAGGCAGCTAGTCATCACCACCCACCGCCAACTCTTGGCCTACTTTATTAATGAATAGTGGGATTGACCGACATATTTTGGTGCAACGTGGATTCGAACCCGCGACCCTCAGATTACGAGTCGAATATCTTAACCCACCTGGTCATACCGGACCATCTTATTTTACAATAAAACATAAATAATCTACGTGCATGCTTGAATGTTGGAAACCTTGGAACATTGCTTTTACTAATTCTTCCTTCAGCTTACCCATGTGATTGGTCAATCTCATTACATATGTGGGCCCATAACAACTAGTTATTACCTTTAAAAAAACAGTTAAAACAATTTTATTGACACCTCACAAAACATGTTGTATTAAGTCCTGTTCGCTGTATGAAAAAGATATTATCTACTGTCGAAAACAATAGAGAAGAAGAGCATTCCAAAATTCAACGCTACTAAACCACTCTGGAACTAATTGATTTAACGCTGATTGTAATGCATAGTTGACTTTTCAGCATTTCAAAGTTGGATATTGGGTAAAAGAAAATATTTTTAGAATAATTGAATATGAAATCATGGACTTCTCTTACCCTTTTTTTCTACCACCATAACTAAATATTTGATGGAGAACCTTAAAGCACCATCAACAATCAAGACACAGACAAATTTTGGAAGACAAGAACAATTAAAGAATCATTTTAAATTAATACAATAAACTTTCCCTAAACAGATATTAGTATTAGAACTGAGTAACCTGTGGATACCATTAGTTGAATCTACAGGAAATCTGTTTATCAATCAGAAATATGAATAAACCATCCAATGATAACATGATCTCCATGATCCACTAGAATACCTTAAATGACAGACTGCACCACACACACACTGACCTGAAGAAGAAAGGTCATCTATACTTGTGTTCTACAACAGACAGTTGTTCATTCAGCCAAGTTTCAAGTCCAACTAAATTTGTTTTTTACCAGTGTCACATCTGAAATTAATTTTTGCATTTCAGTAATAAAGCTTCTATTACATATTCTAACCAATAACTAAGACTGTCAAAAGTCGTTTTCAGTTAAAAATATCTTCAGTAGAATATGTACATTACAATATATTTGTATCATATGCAAGCAATAAGATATGAAGCCATACTGATGACTTGTATGGAGGTAACTTTTTCTTTTGACTTGCATTTAAGTCACCTGTAAATAAACCCCAAAATTGTATTTGATTTTCCACCAGTAACAGTAATGCCTCAGTGACTTGCACTCCACTATGCCAAGATCCCTTATCTCAGATGAAAAAATGGTAAATAATTTACCTGAAAGTGTGCATGTCACAACCTTGTTTTTGCAGATTTACATTAACAATTTAATTAAACTATTTTATTGTTTATTTATGCTTATACATTTGTAATCAAAGCATAGTTTATAATTCCCATTTTCATGTGATTTAAGTGTTTAACCTCTTAGTTTCAAAAGGAACAATTTAAAAGTTTTTGGTTAGCATCCTTGAGCCACATGATGCAGTGGCACTGTGACGTCTTGTTTATTGATTTTTATATCTTTGATTATAAAGGCTTGATATTGTTCATCCAATTACAAACACATACCATAGATACTGACAAAATTTCAATCTTTTCTTGCCTTACTGAGATATTTGTTCAGTTGTTCCATATTCTCTCTTGTTTGAGAAATGTTTGTAATTTTTTTTAATTTGCTCTTGGATGTTAATAACCAGTATAAAAAGTAGCTTGTAAACTGTATAAAATAGATGAATGTAAGTTTAGTTTTACTGGTCAAAGCTTAGAGTTCACTGGGACAGCTTGATGTGTGTAGTGTTGAAAGTGTATAAACCTATTTTTTGGTTGGTAAGAAAGCCAGGTAGGTTACAAAACATTCTTTTTTAATGCTTTGTATGTTTTTTATATTCTGTGGTGCATATATGACTAGAGGACACAGATATAAATTTTGGGAAGGTGTAAGTTATCTTCAGCTAAGACAGTTTTATTTTTCTAACAAGGTGGTTGACCTTTAGAATGGGTTGCCTTCAGATGTGGTAGATGCAATAAAATTTAAGGGCATTATATGGAAGGATTAATATATGACTATCCATTTATATTAAATGATCCAAATTAAAATAACTGTTGCATATACCATAATTAAAAATCATTTATCCTGCAGTACTAAAATATAATTTGAAATATTCAAGAGTTCAATGTCATTAACAAACTATTAATTTGCTTCTACCATTAATGTAGTACCTGGTGGGACAGCAGTAAATCTTTGGATTTACAATGCTAAAAGTAGGCATTTGATTTTTCTCGGCAGACCGAGCAGATAACCCGATGTGGCTTTGCTGTAAGAAAGATACACCCATACATGCATCATTAATGTAAATAAGAAAAAGGCCTATGTTATGACTTTTTGCAGTTTGGTGAGACATAAATATCCACTGTCAATATCATGACAGCTTTCAGTGAAAAATCACCACTGCAGGCTACAAACAATCTAAATTGCTGTTAGTTATCCACACACAAGTTACCAATATATATATTGCTGAAGATATGTACATGCCTGATGTATCTGACAACACTTGTGTATCTTATTCTAGTTGTAGGAGATAGTGCCAGATACCACACCTAGGATGCAGATGAAAGCACTAATGGCAAAGATTTACATTCTAGTCCCACAGTTTTGCCATCAAAATTGTAGTGCTAAACTTGGGTAAAACAAGCACTGCTGAGTACCAAGGTGACAGAAATTCCTGCATAGACCTTTTTTGTAAACCCTACTTTGAATGTCTCTTCTACCTGGTATAGGAAACATAAATTCAACAGCCTACACCTCATGATAGTGGTGTAAAATGATCTAGAAACCTTTATAAGGATGTTATGCTTTCTGGCAATACTTATACCTTCAAGCATTTCTTCAGCAAGTTCAAAGCAGCAGCAGCTTTGAGCAGAATGTCCCATACTGCTTGAACAGTGATAGTGATAAAATCTTTGAAAACAAACAACCAAACTCAGACTAAGTTCTCCTGGGAAAGTCAGGAGCCAAAGAGTATATGTAATTGAGTCTGTGCAATTCACAGATGCCAAGCTTCTGAAGAAATGAAATGAACTGTGTACCAATACCAGTCTCACAAACATTTCATTCTGGCACTCCATAAAGAACAAAAGTAATGGCACTGTCACTCATTTATCATGATGATGTTTCTTCTCTTCATCCAGATGAAGACCAAGCTAAGGCCTTCATTTGTGGGTACATTAACTAGTGTGCCAATTAGAGTCTGGTAATTTAATCAATTATCTGTAAAAAGTAATTACATTGGTTAATGTACCATAAATTAACCAAAAATTACAATTAAGTTGTCATAAAAGTAATCAATTAATTTAAATTATGGATTTTGATTATTTTGAACATTAAGGTAATTGAAATATTGCCATCATGCTTGTTTATTGTTGAGCACAAACGGAGGGTAGGTGGATGCTTTGGCTCGATTCCCACTGATACTAAATTTATCCATGCTGTCTTTTTTCAAAGCTGCTAAGACTATATACCACTGCCACTAATTTTGTGTTGCTGGTAGCACCCATCATGAACATCCTAACTATTTAAATATTAAATCGTTTTTTGTTGTTTTTACGTTGTGCTGTGTTTCTAACTTATAATTACGCATCTGTATTGTTTAGTGTTGTATGAGCATAGAAAAGCCTGGAAGAGAAACAGTAGGCACAGACACCCATTCATTGTTGTAATAAGTTAATAATTATATTTCCTTATTGTTGTATAAACACATGCAAATTTATTGGGGAAGTTAATAACTATTATTTCTGTTGTATAAGCAGGCACAGATTTAGGTAAGTGGTCCAAGGGGGTTTAATCCTTTTCTCTTCCCTGCAAATCTAAAGAGTTCAAACCTTCTTCATCCTTTTTCAGATTTAATCATAAAATAGCCAATACTATCAGTAAGAAAGATGTCTGTTCTTGTTTAATTGGTTTATTTATTACCATAAGTAATTTTTTTACTAAAGTTTTTGTGTATTTAACACAGCTGGAGTTGAGAGCAATGTGGTGACAGTCTCTGCCAGTAGCTAATTATATTTAAATAAATATAATAATATGCACATCAATTAAACATTGGCATGGTAAATATTTGTCATAGTTAGTTAGACACTAACTGTGTGCTTTCTAGACATGAGATATTTTCTATGAAAGTTATTCCTTTTTTCTTTTTTTTTACATACTGAAGGAATGTACACATTAGGGCAGTGAAAGTAGAACAAAAACCTTTACTCTCCAGATGATCAAATTTTTAGCTAAGCCAATGATTTGCCACTGTGGCTTTATCGATAGTATTACAAAAAATTTGCAGTTAGTATTGGTTGAAATTAGTAGCTCTTGTAACGTACTACAAAATTGATTTCACATTGCTTGGAATTTATAATTCTTGTGAGAAAGATATCATTGTATTGTTTATTCAAAATAAGAGAAAACACAAATGCCATGACTGTATAAGTGGTTAGTGTAAAACAAATTGAAAATAGCCTGTTTATGGATACTAAGATATGAGTTTAGTGTAGACTGTAATTTTTGTTTTTGAAGTGTAATTATAATTTGTAATTTTTATTATAAAATTTGAAATACTTTAGTTTTTTTATATCAATTGTGTTATTAGAAATAAAGATATAAGATATTAAATCATTGGGCTGTAACCCAACTGAGTTACTCACAATGATTTTGTAGGCCATCTGACTGACTTTATTATAGTCTATAGTGTGTATAGTTATGAGTAAAAAATCTGAAAGTTGTATACACTTATCCTTATTGCTAGTTAAGGTCTAGTGAGAACTCTCTTGCTCCAGATCCAAAATATGTTCAATTTCAAAATCGGAATATTTCAATAATCTATCAACAAACCTAAACCTCTAGCTTTTTATGAATTTTTGCCACAGGTTGTTCTTAAGATTATATGTTAATTCTAATTATTTAAACAAATTTAACTCAAATATTGAATTTAGTTAGTATAATTCCTAAATAAAAGCATTAATATTTTCATTTCTGAATAGTTATAGAGTGAACAAAACCTACAAGTATTAGAATTTTTCTGTCCATTTTAAAGAACATTTTTACCTATCATCCCTTGAAAATATTCATTTCTTGACTTACAAACATTTCCACAGGCTTTGGTTACCAACTTGTTATGGTGCTACATTAAGTAGTTTAATCATTTACCAATATAACATAGCTTTGAAAACAGCTATAAAGTAAGTCTTAAATATATTATATAGCAATAATTAAACTGTCATTTATTAAAGTAGTAGATATATAGGTTTTAATTTTCTTTTGTTATGAATTGAGCAAATATTCGTGCGTTAAGTTATAGTTTTGAAAGCTACAAAACTTTTCTTTAATTTGAAGACATCAGATAATTTGAGATACTCTAATCTTAAAGATTGGTCGAATGAGTTAAAAATATTAGCACAGAAACGAATGTTGAATATTTGAAAAAAGGTTTTTTCATCTTCAAGTACAAGTAGTAATATATATATATATATATACACACACACACATACTTTAGTTTGTTATAACCAAAACATGCAAAAAATTGCACTAACTGAAAGGATCCCAGGGTACAAGCTCTTATGTGGGATATAAAATATACTCTAGGTTTTGGAGGTGACTAAGAAGTAGGACCCACATTACAGTGGGGATACACCATCTGTCAGTCTTAATCTTCATTCACCAGTCTCCCATTATGAAATAAAAGAATCACAATAATTTTTTTTTTGTGATCATAACTCAAATTCAAACCAGTAGAGTTATTAAAGTCTTAGTGGTGGTTGAGAGTTGTACTAGTTAATTTAGATTGCTGGATGGAACCCTTCTACTAGGATAATTTGTTTACTGGGCTACCAATTAGTGACTTTTTGTCATAATGGGGTCTGGAATGCTGACTTCATGAGGTAAGTTTATTTAACTTACTTACCCCCAAATGGTAGTACCTTATTTTTCTTATTATTATTTCCCAATTAAATTTTTCTTCTCTATTTGGGAGAGCAGTCACCTTCCCACAACTGTCTGCAAGCAATGATGGGTGATATAAATGTGGGATGTTGTGGGCTTGAGCACCCACATCTTGTTCTCTTAATTTCTATATCTGTAATTTTAATTTCTGTTGCTATTCTTTTGCTTTATTTCTTTATGTGACTTATTTTATTTAGTATTATTTATATCATTAAGTTCATGAACAACAATGGTTATGGTGTGAAGTATATTAATTGAGGGAAGTTATTATCAATCATATTTAAGTAATTTACAAATAAGAATTAAGATTATTTATGAATTCACAAAAGACGTTCTTGTATAAATCCAGCATAACTCAAGGGGAAATATGGCATTCTTATCTTCAATAGTAATGTGAAAGCCTTCATAGTCATTTGCAGGAAGGAAGACTGCTGAAAAACATAATATTGTGTGGTGTATTTATAAAAAACAAAATGTGGGAGGTATCAATAGATCAGAAGACCAGTGGCACAAAGACTACTTGTCTTTGGCCTGGACAACTTTGGCTATTTGTTCTGTTACTAGGTTATTGTTACACTATTTGACTATCAAGGTAATTTGAGTATGCTTGTCTTCTTGAGTACATTTTCACATTGTGATTTTTGTGGAGATATGGTATTTTGTTGAATCACCACACAGCTCATTTTTAGTATATCTGAATGTTTTGTAAAAATTACTTTGATACTTTAGTTAAAAGGAGTGTATGTGGTTAAAGTGTTTTTTTTTGTTTTTTTTCAGGTGACATTTGGACTTGGAGTATATACAGGCATTTATATTGCCCAGAACTATCAAGTAAGCAAACAAATAAGCCTTATTATATAGTTTATTATAGTTTCTATTCATATTACAAGAACCTGGTGATGATAATCTTGTTGGGGTAACCCATCAATAAAGAAAAAAATATTCATTTTTTTTACTTTAGCAAAGTTGCATAAACTTTGTGATTCAGGAATTTATTAAAAACTTTTAATGATGAAAGTTTCCATTACATAACTGACTATTTTGGAAATTAACAAATGTGCTTATTATATGCACTTGAGAGAAATTATTGAAATGTCAATAATATGTTAGTTATTGTTACAAGTATATTTCTCAGACATTTTTATGTGATTATTAATATTATATGAACATTATGTATTTTTTAATTGTTTAGTAACAAAATTCTTTTATTTTTATAATCTCAGTTATTAGGCTTCATGTAAATATTTGTTTTATAAAAGGGATAATAATTCTAAATAGAGTTTATTGGAATTTCAGGTAGACCATAGGCACACACACATGTATATATTGGGTATAAAGAAAAAATTTCTTTGTAACTTGTGTGACAGTTTTTGTGAACATTACAAATACATAGGGTTTAATATGTTATATTAAAACAATATTGAATATTTAAATAAGTAACTTACATGATAATTACAGCCCATATAAAGTTTTGACATTTGAAATTTTGTAGGTTGTGTAATGGCACTCAAAATTCATGCTTTAGGAAAGAGCACAGCCCCTTTTGATGCAAAATATTTCTACACTTGGATCGTAAGATGAGTTCAGATTTGAGATTTAGAATATCCATGATAAGAATAGCAAAGTTTAGCATCTTGTAATGGATGAAACCATGAACACAAAAGTTAGTGGAAAGAGCCATCCACATGCTCTAGGTAATATAGTGTGCAACATACTGAAAAAAGGATCTCTGTCTGGAAAAGTGAGACAACATGCATGAAAGCTGTTTTGTGATGTATCTGTCCAACCATTGCAAACATAAGCAGGTGGAGAATGAAAAATGTCTTTATGATATTCCATACAAAGATGTCACTCAGTGGCACAGCTATGTGTCTGTGGACTTAAAATGCAAGAAAACAGTTTTAATACCCATGGTTGGCAGAGAATAGATATCTCATTGTGTAGCTTTGTGCATAACTACAAACAAATAGACTGTATGAAGACATGAGATATCTGTTTGATTGGGATGTTGAAGTTGGTGCTGGGAAACTGTTGTTCTCTTCCACTATATGATTTAGGTTGAGTAATGCAAGTAGGAATGGCATACATGGAAATTACAGACAAACAGTGGAACCATTTTGTAATGGAAACTGCTTTTCAAAGCTGTTGTTAAGATACAGGGTTATTACATAAGTCAGTGGGCAGCAATTTTTGTTTTATTGGGTTACTTATGTCATATCATTTGTATGATCAGGTAATGGGTTGATGCTCAATTTCCTTTTATTACTGTTACTTGTTTTTATATTTTCTTACAAGGTTTTTTGTATAGGTACATTGATTAAAGTAAAAAAAACTTATTAAACATTTATTAAAATAAAATATCAATGTAAAAACCAAACTGAAATAAATCAGTAGCTTTTATGGCACCTGCTTCATTTCCTTGGAAGACATTGAAATGTTCATACAATAGCTTGATGTTTTTAATAAGACACATGATGAGTTTTCTGCAGTGATTTTGTTCCTTGATGAATTTAATTTGTGAAAATACCTGTTTACATGTATAATTTGATTCAAGTGCTGAAAGACAAGCAACAACTATCTTCTTAAAAGAAGAAAATTTGGATGGAAAAGATGCTCACCATGTAGATATCATATTTAGATGGTTTTCTGGTTTTCACTCCTTGGTGTGGATTCCTGGGGACCTCCCAGGGAAGAATCTGTTCTTTCAGTTTACCTCCTTTGGGATCTAAACATCCAACCATGTGTTTACCGTGCATGGCAACCTGTGAAGCGGAGAAGAGGATCCTGGTGATTGAGGGGTCCAACCCTAACACACCACCTTGGCCTTGAATTCCTGTAGACGGGCAGCCTTGGAGTGCTCCCCCCTGGGTCAGATAGCTGGTCCACTCGGGCTAGGGTCAACCAAGTACCAGTGTTAGATGTTCTCAACAGGTGTTGTGGACATTATATCTGATGCTTGTGTTCGGATATAGTGCTCACGAAACCCTAGCAATGTCCTTGTTTGACATTTTAGTGCGTCCCCCTGTAGGGCTTCATTGTGCATTGGGTCAGTGAGCACCAAAATTTCCCTTTCTTTATTATGGATACTCCAATTAAATATCTTAATAAAATAATGAAAAAATAGTATTTAGGTAAATTACCACGTCTTGAAGATTCTGAGAAGCAATTTTTACCACCTGTTGTACCTCATTTTCTTATATTGCACTCACTTTCAGACAAACCTTTATGGCATATGTCTCCCTTTTTTATTCAGAAGGGACTAGAGGGACTTGCTGACTCTCCAAAGTCAGTAAAAAAGCTTAGATCTGGTGACATGTTGGTGGAAACATCCACATCTCAACATAGTGAACTCCTGTTGCATTCAAAAACAATTGGGGATATACCTATAGAGGTAATACCTCATGCTACTTTGAATTCATCATGAGGAGTTATTGTTGAGAGGGATTAGAAGAACATCTCAGAGTTGGAAATTCACACTGGTTTTTCCACCCAAGGAGTTTCTGCACTAAGACGTATCTCCACTCGCAAAGATGGAATTATGATGCCAACCAATGTCCTCATTCTGACATTTACATTGCCACGTCCACCTGTCACCATCAAGGTAGGTTATCTTAATTGCAAAATATGGTCATACATTACAAACCCTCTCCGATGTTTCCAGTGTCAATGGTTTGGCCACTCAAAGAAGTAATGTCGTGGTTCCTTGACGTGTGCTCGTTGCAGTGGCAAGGACCATGGTGCCTATGAGTATGAAACGGACCCTCATTGCATCAGTTGCAATGCCTCTCATCCATCCTACTTTCGTTCTTGCCCAAAATGGTTGGAAGAAAAAGAAGTGCAGCATTTGAAAATGATTCATAACATTACTTATCCTAAGGCCCGAAAATTGCTGTCCACCACTTCATCTTGGATGTCTGCTGTTGCACTTCATTCCACAGTTATTGTGGGAGTGCAGGCAGATCTCTCTGTGCCTCCTACAGAATCATTCTCAAAAAAAAGGAAAAGTCTTTTGATCTCCATGGTTAAAAAAGTTGATGAATGAACTTCTACACCCATCTCTGTCCCTTACATACATTCCAACAAACCCCAAGAACCACATCCTTTGATTCCAGGTACAGGCATTTCTTTGGATACATTTTCTTCTTTCACCCCAATATGCAAAAACAATTATTTGTTCTCATACTCAGTCTATGGAATCTACTTCCAATAGCAAAGACCTGCCCAGTCAATCCAGGGCAGGATCCATGGAGGTCAATAGACCTCCCTCAAATAAAGACAGTAAGGAAAAAAGATAATTGTGAACAAAGGGGTTCTCCAGCCAATTTGCCTACACATAATTGAAAATGGCCATCTTGATACAATGGAACTGTCGAGGTTTACGTACTAATCTGGATGACATCAAAACACTGCTTGCTTCCTACTATCCTGTATATCTTTCCTTACAGGAAACATTTCTGAAACTGCCAATACAGTCACCTTTCGGCAGTTTTCTTTGTACAGAAATGACAGGCTGTGTGATGGACGAGTGCGTGGAGGAGTGGCACTGTTGGTTGATCAGCATGTGCCCACCCTCTCTTTGCTATACAACACACCCTTGGAGCCATAGCCATCTGTGTTTCCTTGGGTCATACCATCACTGTTTGTTATCTCTACCTGTCGCCTGGAGAGACATATGATTAATCAGACCTTGATGCTCTCGTTGAACAGTTGCTGTCTCCTTTTCTAATCCTGGGGGACTTTAATGGACATCATCCCCGCTGGGGAAGTGCTACTATTGATGGGAGGGGTCGCTCTGTAGAGCGTATTCTCTCTGATCACAATCTTTATCTTTTCAATACTAGTTCTTCCACTTATTTTCATGCACCTAGTCAGTCCTTTACCGCTATTGATATCTCTGTTTTCTCCCCTTCATTATTCTCTCATTTTTCATGGAGGGTTGACAGTAATCCACTAGGCAGTGATCATTTTCCTATCCTTTTAAGAGAGACTGGTCTTGGTCGATGCCACCCTACCTGCATGACCCGGTGGAAGCTGGATCAGGCAGACTGGTCCACTTTCACTGCTCTTGCAGAACTTGATCCTGCCATCGTAAATCAGCCATCAATAGACGACTGTGTGGCAGCAGTAACTGACTGTATTATACAAGCAGGTGCTCAATGTATTCCTAAAACCTCCACACATTTTCCACTATATCCTTTTCCGTGGTGGAATCCTACTTGCCACTTTACAGGGAAGGCTCAAAAATGGGCCTGGGATACTTTTTGTTGATATCCCACACTCTCGAACTGCATCACTTTCCAGTAGGCCCGTGCAGATGCTCGATGGGTAAGATGTCAAAGCCAGAAGGAATCTTGGATTAAGTTTGCAATCAGCATATCCTCTACCACCAGTTCCAAAATCATTTGAGACAAGATTCAAAAGGTTAGTGATCAATACCACTCTGTCCCCCTCTCGATCTTGCTTTCTGATGGCCAGGAAGTAACTGATACCCAGAGCATCACCTGTACTCTAGGTGAAAGCTTTTGCCGGGTGTCTAGCACTTCTGCCTCTTCTACCTTCTTAGCCATCAAGACTCGGGCAGAGCAATTACTTCTTTCCTTTTGAGCTGATTGTCTCCATGACTCTAATCGTCCCTTTACACTGGTGGAACTCAAACTGGCCCTTCATCTGTTGGACCTGATGATATACAATATGAGATGCTGTGCCATCTATCTCCTGCTCCTCTTGCTATCATTCTGGTTGTTTTTAACTGGATCTGGCAGGATAATGTTTTTCCTGATGCCTGGTGCCAGGCTGTTGTCCTGTCTTTCTCCACGCCTTGGAAGGATCCCAAGATTCCTTCAAACTACCATCCAATTGCTTTGACTTATTGTCTCTGTAAGACCTAGAGAGGATGGTTAATGCTTGTCTTGTTTAGTTCCTTGAATCAAACAACCTCCTCTTGCTCACACAGTGTGGGTTCCGAGAACAGTGCTCCACCACAGACCGCCTGATTTGACTTAATGTCAGAGAAGCCTTTATCAAATGACAACATCTGTATCAATATTCTTTGACATTGAGAAGGCTTATGATACAACACAGAGGTATGGCATTTTGAGAGACCTCCATATATATTGGTTATGTGGCCATTTGCCCATTTAAAAAAAAATAAATTAATGGACAGGATATTCTGAGTTCGTGTGGGTTTGACATTTTCCCATTCTTTTCTGCAGGAACTTGAAGCCCCTTGGGGCTGTGTTCTGAGTGTCACATATTTCAATATAAAAATGCCATCACTGAACAGCTTCCTCTCACAGTTGCAAACGGGCTCTATGTCGATGACTTTCAAATCTCATGTCAGTCTTTGAACATGAGGTATATTGAGCAGCAGCTACAGAATGCCCTCAGTTGTTTACTGAAGTGGACCACAGCAAACAGCTTTACCTTCTCTCTCTCTAAAACCCTTTGCATGCACTTTTGCCACCAACAGGGTATTCGCCCTGATCCTGAACTCCATATTGGTGAAGTTGCACTGCCTGTGGTTCTTGAGACTTAGTTCTTGGTCTTATCTTTAACCGTAAGCTGACCTTTATACCACACATCAAGCAGCTATGGGACATTATGTATAAGAG
Organism: Tachypleus tridentatus; assembly: GCF_004210375.1. Lineage (NCBI taxonomy): Eukaryota > Metazoa > Arthropoda > Merostomata > Xiphosura > Limulidae > Tachypleus > Tachypleus tridentatus. The sequence continues at coordinate 73,852,703 of NC_134827.1, read as the reverse complement.
CATTGAACATCCTCCGTGTTCTCTCCACCAGCACTTGGGGAGAAGATGGATGTTCTATGCTAAAAATATATTGTGCTCTTATTTTATCAAAAATCGACTGTGGATCACTGGTCTATGACTCTGCCAGACCATTGGCCTTAAAGATGCTAGACCCTATTCATCATCAAGGACTTCGGCTCTGCACTGGGGCTTTCCGCACTTCCCCAGTTCAGAGCTTATACATAGTCTCATGAACCTTCTTTGCACCTTCGCTGTTTGCAACTGTCTTTACTATATGCTTCGAAACATTGTTCCTTACCAAAGCATCCTACCTAGGGTTGTGTTTTCCTTCCTCGGTGGGCCATACTTTCTCAGACCAGAAGGTCTGCCATTGTTCCTTTTGGCCTTCGCATCCAGGTGCAGTTAGATGAATTGGGTCTGTCCTTGGATAACATTGCTGTATCCACCGGTCAGCCCATCCCACCATGGCTTCTTTCAGTCCCCAATTGTGACCTATCTTTGAGTCACCTGAGAAAAGTAGACTCTCCTGATTGGAAATACTGTCTGATATTTGCTGAACATCTTTCAAACCATCCTTTCATTTCTATTTATACAGAATCACCTCTACACCTTCTGTGTTCACTGCTGAACTATATGCAATTTCTCTTGTCCTGGATCACATAGAAGCTAAGCAGTACTCAAACTGCACTATTTATACTGACTCGCTTAGCTCTCTACTGGCCCTGGAATTGCCTCACGTTGGTTCACACCCTGTTCTCACTGATATTCAAAACCAACTGGCCTATTTCTCTTTAACATCTACTTCTATCCAGTTTCTCTGGATACCAGGCCACGTTGATATTCGAGGGAACTGGCTTGCTGACACTGCAGCTAAGTCTATCTGCTCTAACACTATCACTGTTGTGCCTGTCTCATACATGGATTATGGTCCTGTATTCAAGGCTCGGCTCCATGCTAGCTGGCAGTTGACTTGGAATGAGTAATGTGAAAACAAGCTTTTCCAAATAAATCCCTATATTGGACTTTGGCCGTCTTGTTACTGTAAGGATCGGAAAGAGGAAATTGTTCTAACTAGTTTTTTTAACTCATTGTTTTCTTTTATTTGGAACTGATGCACCAGTGTGTAGTTTGTGTAACACTCAGATCACAATAAGTCACATTTTACTTTCTTGTCGTTATGATTCACAACATCGGCATCATTTTAAGCATGATCTGTCCCAAGGTTTGTCCATAACGTTAGAAAGTGTTATTGGTGACAATGTCCACCTTGGTAATGTTTTTGGTTTTTTATGTCCATTAATCTTTTTAATGCCATTTAATTTTTTTAATTTATACTTTACACCTTTTTAATGTGGCTTCCTTTTAAAACTCATAGTTCATCGAGTTCAATTTGAAATTAGAAACTGACTGCAACATTAAGTAACTCGAAACCAGGACTGGAAAGGCCAACTTCAGGTGGCTGATGGTGATTTTAGTACTTACCTGTTAGTCTTCCTTGCGAATTCTAGCTACTTCTCACCTGGTTCATGCAAATTTATAATAAAACCAAACATTAGACCATAGGACTTAAAATTTTTAAATTTTGATTCTAACTCCATTTTAGTGGCATGCAGCTTATAAGCATTTCCAAATTGGCATAATTAATTCCTTTGTGCATCTTTAGTAAAGGAAAGTATTTAGATGTTTTTTTCATATACATCATGAAATACAGCAATTTTGAAATGAAAATTTTACCAACACTTTTGTAGTGCTTAACATTGTAGAGAGTGGACACAACTCTTTATGAACAGTGGGAATATTTGTTGCTGCATAGCGAACAGCTATTGCCAGATTATTTATATCAGTACTTTTGTCAACAGCTAAGCTAATTACATCACTCAGAAGTATATCAGTTTTAATCTACTCATTACATTCTTAGACATATCATCGACATAACACAATGTTGAACAGTCCTAGCAGGTGATATTTATTTTATTTTCTTTAGAATTTGTTTTCTGTTATGAAAATCTGTGAACAACTCTTCTGAACAGTCAAGGAAAATATTCTTCAATACTTTACTTTCAGTAAAAGGTTTACCATATGTGGCTGGTCTATGTGATGCAACAAAACTAGCTTGTGTTAAGATCTCGTTTGAACTTGAAGATGCTTCTCTTCTGCTTGATAGCATTCTGTACACTTTTTAATGTATTCCATTTTTATTCTGATCCCATTTTAGAAGGAGAGGCTTCATGCTTTGAATAATGACAATCTACGTTGTGAGTGGAAGCAGTAATAATATTTGAACGAGAGAGTGCATTGAACATGGTTGTTGTGCTGAATGCATCCATAGTCTTTCTCGCAGACTGGTTGGAACAGTCTCACCTTGTTTGATTTTGGCTCAGATATGGGTTGTGATCTGAAAAGCCACAAAAACGTTTTTAGGTGATAAATTCATGTCTTAGAACTTATATAACTGTCATAATGACTTTTTCAGATAAAAAATTAAAAGTTCGACAAAACATTAAAAACGTGCACATTTATGTGTATGTTATATAAATATAAAACTTTAAATAACATCACAAGATATTGTTAAGTAAGTTAGTTTTCTCTTGTGTATCCAGAAGGGAGAGAATAAAATATTTGAATATGACTTTATTTAATTGAAGATTTGGTTGACTATATGGAACCCTGAAGTGAGATGACTTAGCAAAAATATTTAAAATTTAAATGCTACTTACTCTCACTAAGTGGGCAAGTAATTCTTTTTGTGCAATGGCTGTGTCAATATGCTTTTTCTCCCCTTTTTTTATACCTATTTCCAGAATAGTTTTGTTTTCCCCAATGGTGCATCCATCAGCTGACATGTTATTTCCGGTTTACACCTTCTAGAATAATCAAGAAGATTCTATTGGAAGATGTGCCAGCCACGTGCATTCTTGTTTCACTTGTTCTAAACTAGCCTTAGGGTTCCTTATAAGTTATACATTGTTTATCAATTTTTTGTATTGCATTGAAATATTATTCCTATCTAATTTTCACACAAACACACACACATAAAATTGTACTTCTTTAATTCAGTGTAAAAGTTAAGTAGAAAAATTGACATTCATTTATAATAGAAACAAAATTTCAAATACCTGACTCTCCCCAACAAATCATAAATTTTTCATTAGATCACCAAGTGGCCTGCTGGTCATAGTTTTACAGACCACTGAGATAGATCGTGAACAGAGGTGGTAACATGAACTGAAAGATCATAATAAGAATCTGAAATAATTTTCATGTAACTCAACTTTTTTATTTTTTACTTTTATCTGACTTGTGTTAATATTGTTAATGTGGCTGAAACCTTATGTTTTCAGGTGGTCCTTTTATGAATTTTGTTACCAAATATGGGCTTATTCAAACTCAAAGAATTAACCAAATCAGAGTGGTAGAAACACATATGTAATTAGATAGCCTCATAAAGAGAAGTGGTGATAGGACTGTACACATGGAGTTTCTACTGTTCTAATAAAATGAAGCAGTCAAGTACTTTTGTAATAGAGAGTGAAATAACATTTCACTTTAATGTTATATGCATAGTTTGGTGTGGAGACTACTATTTAGCTTATGAACACAACTGAACACTATACTATTTCCAATTAACAAAATTTGACATGAATTATCTCATTGGTCAAGATTATGTGGGCTAAGGCAGTCAGTTTGGAGTGTTTTGCCTAATTAGTGACCTGTGTTAAATAAGCTATGGGATAATGTGTTGGTATTCTATCTAGTTTGTGATAACTGCCACTTGTGAGATGGCTTGCTGGACATCCTGTTTTTATAGTTGAAATCTGCCAGTTGCTTATAGAATATGTGATGCCACATTTTATTTATAAAATGTTTTTTTAACAGGTAGTCTTCCTAATAAATATTTGTTTGACTGGAATTATGGCTGCATTAAAGGCTTATTCATAATGTAATACAACCATAATGCAAGTTTGAAGTTACTCAAGTTACAATTTATGAACCCTTAGGTATGGGTATGATGACAAGTCACTAAGCTTTAGTAATTCTGTTTTGCCATTATACCAGTCAATTAGTCAGTCACTGAAAAACATAAATGAGCCTAATTTACATTTCATTCATCAGAAAAATGGGTTTCCATCTAACACTGGGTCTCCATTTATGTTTTATCCATGTGCTTTCTAAGAAACCATAGGCCTGTTGAATAATTCATTAAGGTTTTATTTGGTGTATATGTGTGAGATCTGTATAGAATTAATTAGTAATTTATAGTTGAATTTTACCATCTATTTTTAATACACAAATAATGTTTCTTTCCCCAAAAATAGTAAAATCCAGCAATTAAAATCATTTTTTTATTACACTTTCATTTTTTTAAGTGAAAAGCTTATGCTGGAAACTCCTCCAATCTGATAGGAACAGACTACTAAAAACTACATTTTTTCATATTTTAATAAAAACTTTCAGTGTTATGAAGTAGGGGTGATTTTTTTATGTAGTTGAAAATCAATCAAGATTATGTGCCTTCTTTGTTTGGTGATCAAAGTTGAAAATCTAGGGTGTTTAGTTTCTTCATTTAGTGACAAACATTATGTAAACAGAAGGAAGGATTATTCATGTTCTGTTGTTAATTATTAAAATTTATGGTTAGTATAGGTCTCATTAAACTTTCAGATATAAAAATCTCAGAACTGCTGGCTTGTAACAATTTCAGAGGCAAAATTAGTATAAAATCTTGCATTATTTCAAAATGTTATTGCTTTGAAGTTTTTCCTCAGTGAAATATTTTTGTGAATCTTTTTTTTTCCAAGTAACTCCTTTAAACCAAAATTGTCATTTTATTTGTTGAAAGCTTATTAGTGTTATGTGGTTTGCTATCCATAGTAGGTGCAGTTTAATTTCAATACATTCTTCATATGTACAAGATTCTTGTCAACATTATACATCTATTTCCAATCAAATTTACATTAAATTATCAGTATTTCAGTGCTGTTAAATGTTATTGAAAAAATGGTATGCTGTGCAGGTTTTATAATGTTCTTATTAGTCTAAAAATGACAGGATTTTCTATTAGTATTTCACAGGAGACCATGAAGTTAGAAGAAATTTCATTTTGAAATGTATTAGTTGAATTTGCTGTTTATGAATTTCACGATGATATAATTTTTTAACATTTGAGTCTATGTTTTAGTTATGTTCACTTTTATTTTATTTTTTAATTAAAACAAAACTAATGTGAGCTAACCAACAGGAAGGATCAAATTTGGCATTATTTAGGTTCATACTTTGACCAAAGTGTTAGTAGTATTACATTGTGTGACCTTTGGGTTGATGAGTGATTTTTTTCAACTGTTAATATAACTTCTCTTTTGTTCTTCAAAGGGTTTTTGTATACTATTATTGGAACCTTCATACAATTTCCAAGCTATCCTATACTATAGCCAGTATGTGTTACATCATACTGGATTTCTTGAAATAGGAGGAATAATAAAAGAAAAATTCATTTATCCAGATAGAATAGTTCAGTCACTGTTTGCTCATTATGATTTCAGTGATGGAGGTGCAAGGGGGCTATGAAGGAAGTGTCATGAAACCTTATAACTGTACAAACGTTGCTATTGATAAGCCTAAAGTACAAACACAGTGTGGGTTCATTTAGCCTAGAGCCAAGTGCATAAAATTTATCATAAAAGATGTGGATTCAGTTTCAAACTTGAATTATTTCTGGATCAAAGTATATTTTATTATATTACCATGCTTTTAATAAAAAACAAACAACTTTAATTGATGGAGACTAAGTTAAGAAATCAAAAATATGCTTCCAGTTTTGTTGTCTGAACATTTCATTTTATACTTTCATTACATAGACTAACAATAGTATTAACTTAGTTTTGTAACTAAGGGACATGACATAAAACTCATTGTTGCAAGGTAGTGTTAACAAAATACACTGGCTTTTTTGTATGTTAGAAGTTGTTAATCGAACTGATTTTTACAAATAAGCCATAAATTCATTTCATGAATGATCCTAATTTTGATTGGTTCACAAGGGTATTTACTGATGTTTGATTGTGTCAGCTGCACTTTTCTTCCTCGTTGTTGGTGAAACTTGGTTTTCCAAAATTTATTTATTTCAGTTAGCTATGAAATGTGATGTTAGGGTATAGTATGAGAGTTTATAAGTACTTTCCACATAATTTTTGATGAGGTATACACTAGTAAGATTATAACAGAAAGCTCTTGCTGGTTTTGATGAAAAGTTGAAAGGTCATCCATCATTCAAATTTTGACTTCTTTATAGCATTCAAAAACATCAGGCTGAATATTATTTTTTATTATACTGTTGTATACTGAGTTCAAATTAGATTTGGTAAGGTTATACCCATTTAATAGTTTGTTTTCTACACAAGCATTAATATGAATAAATTGCAAACACTTGAATTTGATAAATGGAATTTGCCAATTCATTACTCTCAACTTATTGCACACTTTTGAAAATGTTTTCGTTTTTAGTGTTTTTGAAAAGCATTTTGTCTTCAGTTAAAGGTTTCTATTAAACTAGTAAGAGACTAATAAAAAGTTTATACATTTTTTGGAAATTTTATATGAGAAATAATATAAAAATATTAAAAAAGAGCACCTCTTGAACATTGGCAAATGATTTTATTACCACTATTTTTGAGGCTGCAAGTATATATATATTAAAAGTGTACTTCCACTGGAATTTTGCATGCTTCGTGAACACAGAATCCCGATGACAGAATCTTCATGTGTCATAACAGCAAAATGTTTAGGCAGCTTTTCAGTTTTAGACCAACTATTTGTATGAAGAGATAAAGTTCACAATTTTGATTCATTTATTGTAATATGCATATTTTTAACATTGTTGTGGTACAGAACTTCACAATAAGTGTTAACGTAATGATAATGTGTGGGAGAACTTTATAATAACTATTAACATTGTGTTAACAGATGGCAGATATATTCAATAACTATTAGCATTGTGTGAATGTCTATCTCTTCTTCATTCCATAGTTTCACACTTCGAAGTCTAACTTTATTATTAGAGTCAAACTTTTATGTACTAATGAACTGTAGAGTTATCTAAATTTACATATTTGTTTGCTTATGATCTAAACTTCTTGTAGCGTATGATGTTTCTTTACCTGAAATGTTTATTGCAGGTCCCAAGAGTGGATGAACCAAAAGAACTATGGAAGAAGATAAAAGATTTTGCTGAAACTTATAAAAAACCTCCAGACAGTTGAACATTATTTGTACACAGTTTTATTAAATATAGCTTTTTTATAAATTACATTGTAAAGATTTGTTTACATAATAGATTTGAATGAAAACATCAGAACTGTTGAATATTGAAATTTGAGGTATGGGCTTTAAAACATTTGTAAATATGAAGTTCTCTTGATTAACTGTAGGTTTTCCATTGATTGACTTTAATATATGTAGCTTTTTCTTACAAAGATAGACACCTTAATAAGAAGAAACAAATAAATAAAACAGCATTGTTCTTGTTAACAACAATAAATTGCTATTGTAATAATATTTTTATAAAACAATGTGAAAACTAGCTTTTGTAAGTTTAATTATTGATTATAAATCTGTTGTTTTTTTCAATTTACAGATTTTACAATAAGGAAGAATTATTTTTCAAACAGGTACAAAGTTTTGATGATGACTGACCAGTATATCAAAGACCAGATAATGACAGATTTTTGATTTTCATACTATCAAATGAAATTGAAGGAACTGAAGATTTATAATATAAACAAAAGAAATATTTGAATCTGTGTTGTACAGTTCATTGCATTGACTTGGTATCAAGATAACTGTATCAACTGGAAACTTTCAACATGTTTTATGAGTCTAGGTTACACTAGGATATAACACTTGTTGCCACAGCACTATGGAATAAGAGCTAGATTCTCCAGTTCAGTCCTGATGGATAAATATGTAGAGTCTGTGGCTGACACTAGTCATGTATACAAGAAAATAACAATAGAGAATTGATTATTATCCATTAATTCATGAGAAACTGCAACATTTTAGGTCATATCTTGGGGCATTTTTGTCATAAAATTTCTAATTTTTTTAACACAATTAAGAGATTAAATCGTCCATTTAACCTTTTAATTGTTTAAAAAACAGCAACAACACATTTTCAGAGTAATGGGCCCTTGGACTAATGGACCAGCACCATTTTGGTCACTTTCTTAACCATTAAAATCTGGTTATTTGTGAATGATTGTACCAGTGAACCTGCTTAAAAACTTCTTCCTTACCGATAAAAAATGTGAAAAATAGTTAGCCAGACATATTATTTAGTTGAAGAATACAAATGCTTTCACTAATTACTTGCTGAAAGCTTGCAGACATTGTAGCTTTTGTAAGATATATTGTTGTCTGGAGTAAAATACTGTAGTTCTAAAATAACTGGAATTTTATGTTTTGAAATCAGACCCATTAATAAATAATTTTATTTCTTTATTTTTCAATGTAATTAATCACAGGAAAGATGAAATACTTGTTCTTAACATTTTAGCATAAGTTTCATAACATTTATAAGGGATAAAAGAATGTGTTTCAGAAAGAGAGAATTTTAAGTTTTAATCTTCTGTTGAACCACTTACAGTTCAACAGAAAGTATTCATTAATATTAGTTTTTAAAACTTTGTGTAAATTATGCTTGTCAATTAACACTGTTTATAAGACTGGCAATGATCTTCTGAGGGTTTTTGATAATTTTCATAAAATGTGTAATAATTGGTATATATCTTATTTCTCAGTAGTGGAATTCTTTGAAAGTAACCCATATTATAAGTGTAACTACAAAATTGCTATCTGTGATATGCCTAGTTTAATATATAAAAAGTAAAATGTATGATTCATAGTAAGTTTACATCAAAACAGCTCAGTGCTTCAGTATGAAAGTTACAATGCATATTATTACAAATAAGATTAAACAATTATATTGCTTGCAGTATTCAGCTAATTTCTAATATTGACTTCCTGATTAATGTAGAAATACAAGTATTTTATTGTATATTGTAAATCCAGAAATACCTTAAATACAAATTACTTTGTTTCATTATTCAACAGAACAACTTGACAAAATTATGTTATCTTAAGTTCTCCTGAGAGGTGAATTATATATATAGAACATATTTCATTAAATCTTATATTTTAATTGTAATTAATAATTTTTTTCTGCTTCTTTCTTTGAAATATTCATAACAGCTTTCAACCAGTCTGTTGCATACTCATTTTCTGGTTCTAATGATTCTAGCAGGTTCAACAATTTTAGTAGTGCAAATAATAATAATATTATTTTCATTATTGTTTCCCAAGAAAGTTTTAGCTTAATGTTGTTTTTTTGGCTAAAGATGTAATATTTGTTTATGAAGAACAGTTAACACATTCATAACTCAAACCTCTTTGTTTATAAATTGTGTCACAAGAATATATTTATGTGATTATAAAATGATAATGAGAGACCAGTATTGTAGGTTACTGAGTCTTCAGGAGTTTGTGAAATGTTGGGTTCTTCAAAAGCATTTGGTAATATAGGAAGGAGAAGATATACTTTTAGGTGAAAATCAAGCAGACTAGTATTAATATTATTATAGATCAAACCTTACTCATATGATTTTTCTTAATAGAAAAAAAAAACTGTTGAGAAGTTAAGCATTCATGCTGAACATATTCATCAGGAAAAGCCCTTCCAAATATATTGAAAAAAATCACATATCGGAAGCATACAAACTATTTTACATAGACAATAAAGAAGTCATCTTTGTTTTACTGTACAAAAGAGCTTGGACTTGTAAGTCAATATACTGAATTTCAAAGTTAATTTAATATTTGTTATATCTCTTACAGTTAAACGAGGTTTTTTGTATTCTAATATATTTTTTAAAGAAACCAGTAGATTGTTCCATCTTCATCTTTATGACAGCACTATAATTTACATTTAATTCAATAACGCTACAGTTACGACAGAAAGTGTTCGTACCCCTGCGTCCCGAGTAGTTTTTTGCTCATAACTTAAATATCACGATTAGGATAATATAAGTATTCTATATTATAAATATTATACTAACACACATCTTCATAAATTTTTATGTAAAGTGAACGACAAATAAACTGTTTATAAACAAATAACCAAAAATAGGAGCAGCAAAAAGTGTTCGTACAGTTAAGAACGTGTGAAAAACATATTCCTATAAAAATTTTGTTTAGTTTGGCGAATAAACTACATTATAACATTCCATAACTAGACACTGGTTCATAATTATTGGAATTTAGCCAGCATAAAATGTACTTCCGGCAATTTAGCGCCTACTCCGTCATTATCTGCTTGGTCATCATGGCGAACAGGAAACAGCTGTCCAGTGATTTAAAAAACCGAATTATTGTCAAATACAAGTCTCGTGTGTCTCTTTCCGGTATTGCTACACAACTTAATATGCCGCAATCTACTGTTCAAAGCATAATTGCCAAGTTTGAGCTTACAGAATCAATTGCTAACCTCCCTTGTTCCGGACGCCCCACCAAAATTCCAGAGAGAAACAAGAGGAAGGTTATCAGAGAATTTAGTAGGAACCATCGTTTAACACGAAATGACATACAGAAACTGTTAAGGGAAACTGGGATTGAAGTCAGCATCTCTACAGGTACGAACATGCTACGCTCTTCTGGGTTCAAAGCATGCCGTCCTCGTAGAACTCCATATTTAAAGTTTGTTTATTTAGAAGCACGATTGAGGTATGCAAGAAAGCATGTAGATTAACCCTTTACCTATTGGAAGAGAATTATTTGGTCAGACGAGACTAAAATAGAGCTTTTCGGCCACAGTGATGTTCGCTATATTTTCCGTAAGAAGGGGGAAGGAAATCTTCCAAAGAACACCGTCCCTGCAGTTAAACACGGAGTTTTGCTCGATCATGCTATGGGGTTCCTTCAGCTCTTCTGGTGTAGGCAGACTTCACCGCGTCAAAGAAATCATGAAAAAAGAAGAGTACGTTGATATATTAGGCACTTATATCAAGAATGATGCTCGGAACTTGCGGCTTGGGCGTCGTTGGATCTTCCAGCACGACAATGATCCTAAGCACACATCAAAATATGTACAATCCTGATTGCAGAGGTACCATATAAGCGTTTTGGAGTGGCCATCGCAGTCACTCGATCTCAACCCAACTGAAAACGTTTGGCATGAGTTGAAGACCAGGGTTCATCAGCGTCATCCGAAAAATTTGCAAGATTTGGAGGCCTTCTGTAAAGAAGAATGGAAGAAAGTACTAGTCGAGTACTGTCAAATGATCATGGAGGGCTACGAGGAGAGATTGCGCCAAGTAATTCATCTGAAAGGCTACACAACTGACCATTAAAGTATACGCAAGAACACTTTCTGCCTCTCCTATGTTTGGTTATTTGTTTATAAACAGTTTATTTGTCGTTGAATTTACATAAAAATTTATGTAGATATGTGTTGGTATAGTATTTATATCATACTCTATTTTCATTATCCTAATCGTGATACTTTTTAAGTTATGAGGAAAAACTACTCGCGACGCAGGGGTACGAACACTTTCTGCCGTAACTGTATATTTAATTATTTTATCTGACAGTTGGTTCATAAATTACTGAATAACTACTCTTCAAATGTTTATTCAATCATTATCCAGGTGTGTGTTTTTTCTCTAAATAATCATTTTTGAAGCAATTTATTTGAGATAGACCACAACCAGTGTGAATGGGCGTTTAGATACATCCACTACATACTCTGGGAAAGTGTAACTCTGGAGTAACCTTTATCGTAGAATTAAGTTAGTTTGTTAAGACAGACCTTTTCACCTATTTTTATTAAAAAGTAGCGAAAAACGGAATTTTTACGAAGCCCCTTCCAAATTCCCAATGTAACAGTTATACACTAACTTGTATGAAAGCTAATTTAATCTTGGTAATCCACAAGCTTTGTGTTATTTATAAATATCAAAAAACTGCTCACGATGCAGGGGCACGGACACTTTCTGTCGTAACCGTGTGTAACAAAATTTTTACTTGTTCCTGGGCAAAAAGTATTATTTCCCAATTGCTTATGCCTAAAGTAAATGGAAATGACCTATTTTTCGCTTCAAACTTTGCTTTTGTGACCTGGGTAATGAAAATTTCAAATTTACCCATTTTACAGAAACAATGCAGGTAGATTTAGTGCTGAGTAGCTGATAGAGAATTTTCTCGAACATACAAGAATTTTTAAGAACCTTGTAGAATTTCCTAGAACTTTCCATAGTAATATATATAGAGGGGCTCATCACTCACCACTTCAGTTTAGTTCTAGCTGCCTAAGTAAATACATAGACCTATCCGATTTTATCAGAGATGGCATCAAGAAGCAGCAAGCATTCTTCAGACGCATACTGCTATGTATGTGGCGAAGTTATCAAGACGAGCGAAAAAGTACCCTGTGACAGCATGTGCTAAAATGTGTGAAGTCTACAAGGCATATTTTGGCATGCCTGTCGGGGATGAAGACAAACCCTGGGCACCTCATTTTACCTGCAAGCACTGCTAAAAAACTCTAGAAAGCAGACGGATAATTTTTGCTTGCTTGAATAGTAAGATTTTATATTAAAACAAATTTTATACCTTTAAAATTTAAATATCTTTTAATTTTTTTTAAATTTTCAATACTATAGAAGAATATTACATATAAAATATTTTGTACAAACCTCTTACACATTAGTTGTGGATGAAATAAATTTGTTCTTCATAATAACATCCTGCAAAAGAGCCATGAAGTTCGCTATTCCAAGAATTTGGCGTGAACCCACTGACCCGTTAAGCAATTGCCACTTCTGCATGGTGGACCCTTCCAAACGTCGGGGTGGTAAGAATGCATCTGGTATCATGTCTGAGGCAAAGGTCAAATCTGGTGTCTTTGTTGGACTCCAAATAAAGATTCTGGAGTGCACAGAATTCCCCAAGAAGCTCAGTAGGAAGGAAAAAAAGCTTGGAGCAGCTTTGTCGCAGTGGTTCGAGGCTTCTTGGGCAGTCACAAGTCCGAAAGTTAAGTGGAACTGGTTGAGGCTCTTGTGAAGAACCACTGGAAGTCCATATCCTTGACACTCATTTTGATAAATTCAAGGAGAACGTGGGAGCATACTCAAAGGAGCAAGGTGAGCGCTTTCGCCAAGATATACTGAACTTTGAACGCCACTACTTAGGAGCATATAATGAAAACATGATGGGAGACTATTTGGGGGCTGATACGTGAAAATGATTTACATTACAGTCGTAAATCTTGAAAAACTACTCACTTCTAAACATTTTTGCGCGTTTTTGTATAACTTTAGTATAAATACATGTAAACCTTGATTCATATGTTGTTTTATTCAGGCCTTATGTTAATGAAAATGTGCAAATTTGCCAGTTTTTATATAGAAAATTGGTTAATTTCTAAATTTCATTGTCCAGGTCACAAAACCAAAGGTTGAAGAGAATAATATCCATTTTCTGTACTTTTATAACATAAGCAATTAAGAAATAACACATGCTATCCAGGAACAAAATTTATGTTTCACAATGTAATTATAGCAGTGTATTTATTACTGGTATTTGATCTGAAAAACCTAAACTCTGTATGTTAATATACATCTGTTATTGGTATTTCTTACCTGTTATAAGCTTCCTAGTTTGTTTGTTTTTTAACAGTTTAAGATTAACAGACATTTGCATTTCTTATATATATTCAAAAACCAATAATCTGAATTTATTCCTGGTCATATATCCTTGTAACTTAAAACTAGCACTTGTTAAACGTAACTATTTGAAGAAACCACTTATTTTAGCCAGTGTTTTCTTTAGTTTGTATCTCACTACCTTTAATTACTCCATTTATAGGATATTTTCTATAGTTCGTTCTTGACCCTTTATATACCCACTACTTTTACAGTAATGACCTGTAGCACACTCTTGAGTATTAATATACATTTACTAACTGTAAGTGTTACAGCTTATCCTATCCAAAGAATTTTTCTGGTAATCCACTGTGTTTTATGAACTGATTGATAATGTTTTGTCTTATTTTATTGAGTCAGTACTCGATCTACATTCCTTTAAGCTGGGGAATGGACTTGAATGGTTAATATTTTTGGTTGTAGTTTATTAATAATTTCAGTGTCTTAAAAATATCAAATATTTATTATGTTTATTGATAGACAGTGTTATAATTATTTCTATTTCATGTTGCAATAAAACCATTTATAAAATACATTACCAAATGGCAAAGCATTTCTACAAAGCTTGGCACTCTAATTCTTTAAAGTGGAAAAAATTATTGTGTTGAGAGTAAATATCACAGTGTTAACAAGTGGTTGTTTGTGTAGTTCTACTTTGATGGCTTAATATTTCAATGCTATACAGAGAAAGGCCACTGAGGTTAATTACTAGTGAGTATTTGTAGATTATGTGTCAGTATTACCAATAAAATACTATTAAATGACTAGTGTATTCATACAGTCTTTTTGCTGTTGAGAACATTAGTGGTATTTCTGAGTCATCAACAGTATGTATATATATAAAGGAATAACAATAGCAACAAATGACCATATTCATTCTAAATGGCTAAATGCCTTCAACTTCTGGTGCAAGTAGGTGCTAATTGCTAAGGCTCCCCCATGTACAAAGCGAACAAAGTTATCCCCCACCAGGGGTCCCATAGCAAAGATACCGGAATAAGTTGCTATCTCATGTGTGTATGGATTAATTGCTATAGGGTTTTGCCGACAATTGATGGGTTCCCCGGGTTTGACTGCTAGTTCAGAACTGCAATTTGAGATGAAGCTCAGATCTGGCTGTGTTCCTATTAACACAATAACATAGTCAGCATCTATGGCCACCTTACTGTCGTTTTAGTAGTGTGTTCTAGGATAACAGTGTGATTGGGCAGAACTTGCACAAGCCGATGTTTGGGGTAAGATTTGTACCGAGAATAAAGAGCTCCAGAGGTGTCAGCCATCATCTGGTGGATCTTGTGATACTCGGGATACATATTTTGTGGTAAATTATTAAAAATAAGCTCAGGGTCCTCCACATCCCTTCTGAAAACGTGGGTGATATGGATGCCATGAAAATGAGCAGCAATGATGGCATCAGCAGCACACAAGCCAGCTCCTACAACCACCAGGTGTGTAGGCAACTTGCTGCCTAACAGTAACTGTTCCAGTTCTGTCAATGAGTGCAACACAAATGGTCGATCCTCTCCGGGAACACCCATCTTTCTGGGCTGATCGGAGTTTCCCGTAGCTAGAACCACATGTGGAGTGATGAAACAAAACGGCTTTACCTCAGTGGGCTCTAGTTCTTTCCCAAAAAACTCTGTCTCTCCACGCACTTCCCAAAGGGGCAACTCAACTTGGTCAAAAAGACAACGGCTGTCTCGTGTTGCGGTTTTAACTTGCTCCATACCTATTGGTGTGATTGAGGTAACCTTAGCGTAGTCCATAAAGAAATTCCTAAGATCCATGATTTCTACATAGTCTTTGTAGTATTCAGCTACTGCTCCTACTGTTGCTCTTGTCTGCCGTAAACCAGACATTTCTGCATTGTCTCTGAAGAAATAGGTAATGTATCTAAAGTCAGTTCAAAACTAACATTAAAATAGTATAAAAAAGACGCGTTTATCGTGCTTCTGTTTGGTTTTATTTATCTCATTCATAATTTTAGAAATTGTATAAATATTTCAATCCTTACAGTTGTAAATGTTATAATTAAATGTGATGGAAGAGGACTATAAAGTTTTGCTATTACTTAGATCGGTTGCATGTTCTGAAAGATTTAACAGATTATGTGTCGTAAGTATAAACTTTATCTTCGTTGTGACAAAGAAACTTAGTAACCATGTTAAAAAATGTTTAAATGCAATAAGAATTAACAGAAACGTATAGAAAGCAACTCAGCAGCAAACTAATAGTTTTATATCTATTTGTATTTGTTATAAGTTATCAGTAACACACTAGCTTGGAATACGGGTATAGAATCGTTAGAAACTGAATTAAGAGATTGGTAATAGATTCGAAGCATCTGGGATATTGTATAGAGTACTAACATCAGATAAAGAAGATGGATGGAAAGCGACACCTATTTGAGCTTACTCTAAACATTGTAGTTTGCTGTTCGTATTTAATTTCGGTTTATCAAATGAAGTAAATCCCGCAACTCAGTAGCTCAGCTCTAAAACTCGGGTTTCTACGTCTATTGTGGGCAGAGTACAGATAACTCTTTGTGCTTAAGAAAATTGAATAATCAAACCAAGTAAAGCGAAAATAGCTAAAGTTTTATTTGTATTCGAAAACTGTAACTTAACAGTATTGAAATCAAGATAAATATCTCTGTTCATATACTAGAATAGAGTTCAGAAATCATGGTAAAGATTAACCTACCTGTTTCTTAACAATTCCCATTCTTTGATGGTTAGCCCAGGAAGTTCCATCCACGACCCTTGGCTTATTGTGAGTGTGCTTGTTTCCATCTTCTTAGTAAAGAAAACAACATAAGAAATATATATGAAGTTTGCTTGATGTGGATGGAAATGTATGTGCATTTACAACTCAATAGAGCAAATAATAATATATACCAATATTAATCCTTACTTGCCAAGATCCGCCTGCAGATCCTTTTCCTAAAACCACGTGTCCAATTTTCTGCTCTGGATGATGCTCCCATCTGACTACAGATGGAAAATCTAATCCAAAGTCAGCTTCAGGCCGAAGAAGAGCATCAAAAAGAACTGAGACAGGATTTTTAGATCTTCCTTCTAACCCTTCACTTAAATGTTGTAGGTCCTGCAATAGGAAAAAATTAACGTTTATCTATGTATATGGTTTAGATATTTTCATGGTTTGAACTGTTGGTATTTTCTAGTATTACGGTCCGTATATGTTTAGGTGTTCTCTGTTATTTGTTTATTACAAGTTTTAAACCACCAGTATTATGTAATATCTCTTAATAAAAACAACTGTAGGTATCGTCTAGTGTAATAGTCTATATATTTTTTCATATATTTCGAGACTTATTGAACCTACGTGTTTTTGTAACATCATGAATTATTATGCCTTATTACTTTAATTCCTTGAGTTTGAATACGATGGTTTCTGATGTGTGTTAACGGTACGAAAAAATTAAGGGTATATAAGCTATTCATATAGTTTATTTGAAAAAAGTACAAATGTGACATGTATAGCAAAACATTGGGTTTCATTTCTTTGGCTCTTGACGATTTTAATAAAGAAATGAATGTGATATTTACTCTCCTTGATATCACTCAATTTATATAGTAAGCACGTTTCAGTGGATTAAAAATTAATAATATAAAAAAAGTTTTATTTAAACAATAGAACTTCTTTTCTCATACTGATAAACTTTCACTCTCCTGTGCCATTTCCGGATTTTATTTATGACTGCAACGATAGCCTAGAATAATAAAAACTCAGCTCGAAGAACATTACAGTAGCAATTATCACTTTCACTGAGGTAAAACCTGCTTCAGGTCCAGTGTTTTGTGCACTTTCTTGATCGATCAAAGTTTATGCTATTACTCTCACTCATGTTTTACATCAGATTTATCACAATCAATTTGCAACGGTGATGGGAAGAGACAGCAGAATGTTTAGTGCAACAAAGCTGTCAGGAGATGACAATGTGAGGCAGTTATTGTACACGTAGTCTAATAAACTTCTGCTTTTACATAAATGTTCCGCTACACTTCTGTTCTCGCATAGGTAATCCAATATACTTTTCTAAATAATTTTAGTCACTTTGTCACACATTCTGTTACTTCACCAGTTAATAGGCCGAGTAAAAGATCCATGCATTGTCTCACGAAGCCAGTAATGCAGTACAAGAAACCGAACAATAAGCTTCTCTTTCATGGATTCATTGGTTTTGTGGACAGTTTTGTTAAAGAAATTCGTCTTGAAGTTCTGCTGTGGACCAAGGAGAGGCTTACAGAAACTAGTCTGAAACAGTTTTTGGGGTGAGCAAATTTCAAAAATCGTCTTATGATTTCTTTTGCGAAATTTCTGGATTACTCCTGTTATCTTCTTCAGTCCTGTACTAATGGAAGAAGCATTGTATTGTTGCAGAATAGCTCGAGACATGCGTGCTGAAGAGTTTCATCTCATACAGCAAGTCGTGGAATAAATTTGAAACTTAAGCCTTTTAGCAGCGAATGCTCTCTTTCGGAATATGACTCAGTGGTGTTGTTTTCTTCTGTGGATGAGACAAAACAACCACAAACATCTCTCAGTTGGTATGCACAAACACCATTTGGCCAGTCTTTGTGTTTACCATCCGAGAGTTCGTAGTTTGGTTCGAGCCCATTGTCACCCAAACATGCTCTATACTTTGGGATCACAGTGTGTTATGAGAGTGGTTGTAAAAATCATGTTGGTATTCCAGAAATTGTCTATAGGTGCTGTTGGTCAGGTACCTTCCCTCTAGTCTGTCAGTTCGAAATTAGACACGGCTATGCACAGATAGTTTTTGGATAGTTTTGCGATAAACTTCTGAAACAAAAACATCAATTCCATATTCCCATTGGCTTCACAATTACATGGGAAACACGTTTTAGTACTATTTTTCAATGATGAATTGCGATAAAATCAAGCGTGTCACAGTTTTTTGCATAATTCAATTCAAGGCTCAGAAAGTTTACATTATACGGTATAAAATAGTCTTAACTGATTTTTGAAGACCATTATTAAATACTCAATTAATCCTGCGACTCTTCTGGGAACAGTAACATTCCTCTGTTTTCACTTCAGCCGTATTCATATCTTTCAACAGGAAGGATATAAAGAAATGCTAATTTTCAATTACAAACACCTCACCAGCTACGACGATACAAAAATTAATTTTTCCATCTCTTCTGTGTGACTAATGTCTGAAGCACAGCCAAGATCTCCTGTTGGAACAGCAGTAAGTCTATGGACTTAAAGTGCTAAAATCGTGGGTTCGATTTAATGACAGTTAAAAGAGAGTTGTGTTGACAGTCTTGCAGCGAAAACGAAACACTATATTATGAACGTTGAACCTGTTATCCTAATACTTTACATTTGTTCATCTGTCACAATAACTAGTGAATTTTCTTCCCTTGTCTGTCTGTGGTAAAGTGAAATGTATGTAGCATTTGGTCAATAACTGTCGAACCTTTCATTCGTGCTCTAACCATTTAGTCAGATCACTGTATTTTTCTCTTTGTAGTTGTCATCCCCCGGTAGGACAGCAGTAAGTCTGTGGTCTTAGAAGCTAAAATCCAGGCCTCGTTTCCTCGCGCTGAACACATCAGGTAGCCCAACATGTCTCTGATCTAACAATTAATCAAGCGTGTTAGTCATTTTAGGTCAGCTATTTCCACGAATTTTTAAATCCGAAAAAAAAAGTGAATAATAGAATTTGATGAGAAAAACAATATCAAGAGGAATCATCAAAAATAACCATTCCTCTCCACCGTACTCCTGATTATGAATTACTGTTCACTTCTTGAGGAAAAAATAATTTGCTTTCGGACGAAGAGAAGGAGGTTAGTCATCTCGCTCTGTTTTAAGACATGTTATCTTTGTTTTATGAAGCTGGGAGTTCTTGTTTTAACGGTAGACTTTTCACTTGAGAACGGTTTCTGCTTAGTTTTATTTCTCCCTCTCCTTATGATATCGAACCCCAAGAACATGAGGCTCTTCATCAGCCGTGTTTCGCTTGTGTTTACTCTTTAACGTCATGTGAGTTGAAAGTTACAACTTTTATAGCTCTTGTATAAAGTTCCTGAAAATATTTTAGTAAGTGAATGCAGAATGCCATGGAAATGAAAGCCCGTCTCTAACAAAAGCTGTATCACACATGAACCATTTGTTTATACATGAATGCATATACAATTATTGAAAATTAGAAATAAATTTATCTTAAAGCTTACATTGAGAAAAGTAATAAAGTAAGTAAATAGGGTTTGTGTAGTATGTTATAAAATTACTTGAATGTAACTTAAAATTGATTTTCCTTCCTTATTGAGAACCAGTCCAAAACTGTCACTCGTATCTCAGCTTAAACCACGAAACCTAGTGCTGGTCGTTCTGTTCTCGAAAGTTGTACTCGCCAGTCCGTTTTTACGTTATTTTGCAAGTTTTGGTAATCAGTTAGGTAGCGTTAGCTACACGTCAACTATACTTCTGAGTATCTTTGTTTTATGTTGATATCCCAGGTGGATCTTTAACATTCGATAATTTACTAATGTTAGATTTTTGTTTTATTCATTAATCAGTAGACGCCATCTTTAAAAGGAGTTTTGTTTCATTTTAATCGCAATCACTACAGTAAAATGCTCTCGAATCAAGGAGTTTTACAGAGTAGATCTCTCGCTCAAAACTAGCGAATTAACCACAAGAACCAAATTAAGGGCTGGGGATTGTGACGTTCTCCTGTAATCTAGCTACTTGGAGACCGGAGTTGGTGGACGGTTTGAGGTTGGGAGTTCTGCTGTATACTGGCCTATGTTGATCGGGCGTCGGCACTAAGCTCAGCGTCGAGGAGCCGAGGATCACCAGGTTGGCAAATGAGGAGCGAACCGGCCCAGAGCGGAAACGCAGCAGGCAAAAGTTCCCGCGTCGTGCAGTAGTGGGATCGCGCCTATGAATAGGCAGTATGGAGTAGCCCATCCGACATAGTCGGACTCAATTTCCTTTAATGGCCCGACATGGCCAAGCGTGTTATGGCGTGCGACTCGTGATCTGAGGGTCGCTGGTTCGCATCCCCTTCGCACCAAAGATGCTCGCCCTATCAGCCGTGGGGGCGTTATAATATGACGGTCAATCCCACTATTCGTTGGTAAAAGAGTAGCCCAAGAGTTGGCGGTGGGTGGTGATGACTAGCTGCCTTCCCTCTAGTCTTACACTGCTAAATTAGGGACGGCTAGCACAGATAGCCCTCGAGTAGCTTTGTGCGAAATTCAAAAAACAAACAAAAACAAACCAAATTAAGACTAGAAGAAGTTAAATAAAATGAATGCAAATGTATTTCACATAAAGAATTCATCCTGTTGTAAAGGCTATAAGTTAGAACATGCTAATTAATATATCCTAATTAAAATTAAAGTCTATATTATGAAAGAAATAAACTCTTATCAAAGTAAAAAACTTCATAAAATTCAAGTATGTATAATTAATCATTCTATTTTCTTGTAATAAATCGAATGTTAATTTTTATTCAATTCAAGTAAAACTGTTAAAATATATTTTGCATTACTGCAAATAGCCTATATCAAAACTGTGAAGTAACCAAGTTAATTATGAATCATTATTACGTCATTATTAATTAAAGTAATGTAGCATATTCAATACTGTCCACGTGTTAGTCACTTATAGAACTAATCTGATCTTATTTCATCACTCTTAAGTCAAACAAACAGCTGGTCAACGTGAGGTTTTTCGAGCTGAAGAAAAAAAATCAATATAAGAACAAGATTTTTTATTCACATGTTTGTTTTTTAAATAGTTTATTGATAATTCTTGGATAACAAAGCACCGCTTAAAACACGAATAAAAATATTCCAAGTAAATTTAAATCACTTTGATGTATGCTAACAGAGATAGTTTTGATAGGATGTTGTGTCTTTCAAATAGGGTTAACATATATATATAATTTGTTCAGGAATTATAGACCGACATATTAAAACTCTTGAACTTAGTTTTCATATTTTCTTATATAAGAGCCTGTCAGTTACAGGAATCGATACGCAATTTACATGCGAGATCGAAACCCGTTGCCAAATATGCCTTTTCAAGAGCATTGGTTTTAAAATTCGACGTAGTCCTACTATTCGTTTGTAAAGAGTAACCTAGAAGTCGGCGGTGGATGCTATTGATTATCTTCATTGCTTCTGTTTTGTGCGAAATTCGACAAGCTTTTAAAATTATCAAGGAACATCGGTGGTGGGCATAAAGTAAAACACGTTTTTGTGTGTTTTTCAAGATCCATTCTTTCTTTAACGTTAGTGTCATTAAGAATATAAATCAATATATATCTTTGGATTTTATTATTATATCTAGTTTTACATTTTACTTGTTATTACTATATTGCTTTGTCTGTGGATTTAGAACTAATCTAAATCCCATACGTTGACAGGTAATTGAGATTACGATCGAAAATATCGCCTACAGCAAGGGCACCCAACTGATGAATCAATACATTTTAATCATAATGAGACTGATTTTCTTTATATATTTTTAAGTCTTTGCATGCTTATTACTTGCGTATTACTCCTGTCAAGTATTTTAGGCCAGATATCTTACAGTAAGTGTCTGTGTTTTTCAACATTAAGCAAACAAGAGAGAGTCCACTTGCTTTAAAGTAATATATTAAAACAAGTAAAACATATATACGAATGTCAGTTACACTGTTGTTTATCAGAGTTGTATCCATAGCTTTAAACAATTGTCTCTTTTTCGTTAAATTCGACACAGGCTGAATGATTACCTGAGGTCTAACCAACCTAAAAAAGACTAAGTCCTCTATCTTTAATACAAAATCATTATGACACTGCTATCAACAACGAAACTGCATGTAGGTTATTTGTGGAAAAGCACTCCAGAAAAATGGAGCATGTTAACATGTTATTTCAGTGGTATATATATGTACGTGAATGATAGTCAATGACTGAAATAGCTAACGTACCATTGTTGTATAAAGTAGTTTAAATTATTAATATAACTTAGTAATTAACTAGCTGGAGTACCCATCCTCTGGACAAATATTATGTAAATTCATGATTAATGAAAGCTTATCTTAGAAAATAATAATTTGCTTCCATTAAATGCCCATAAAGACAGCAAAACACAAAATGTAAAACTGCAAGTTTAAATGTATCTCTGCGTGGACCCAAAAATTCTTCATAATAAATTTGGTAAAGATCCTCAACAGGGTATAAAATAGTGGCAAAAAACACAAAAACGCTCAAACCGCAAAATTTAAAACTGAAAATTTGAATGAATTTCTTCATGGGCGCAATGAGCTTTCATAACAATTTTAGTAAAGATCCATCCACATTCCGGCCGTACCGAACATTCTCGCCCTTTCAGTCGTGGGGGCGTTATAATGCGACGGTCAGTCCCACTATTCGTTGGTAAAAGAGTAGCTCAAGATTTGGCGGTGAGTGGTGACGACTAGCTGCCTTCCCTATAGTCTTACACTGAAGAATTGGGGACGGCTAGCGCAGATAGCTCTCGTGTAGCTGTCCACGAAATTCCAAATAAACAAACAAACCGTCCACACCTTGCGAAATAGTTACGTTAACTTACAACACATACCACTGTCCCACCCCCCTCCAGTGGCTCAGCGGTATGTCTGCCCATTGTGGAGTTTTGTGCTTAATTCAAAACAACAACAGATACCACTAATATATTTATATAGATAACTGCTCTGCGTCTATATAGTGCAGTATTTTAATAAAGCATGTATTATTAGCTAATTTAAGTGTAACTCACTGGGCAGTGTGATGAGGGAATGATGATTTGTTGACTTTTCATTGGATGTTTGTGGAGTTTATGTGAGCAGCCATGCAATTATTTAAGCTTGATTTCATGAAAAATTTCTTCCAGATGTAATCTCATACCACCTGTTATTTTTTTTTTCTGTAGAGGGCATATCCCAAGATCCCCATATGTGTTGGATTTTGATCTCGCAAATTAGAACACCCTTTCAAATGTTTTGCATACGGTCCTGTGCTGTACTAAATAAATAACAACTGGTTCGTTTTTATATGAAATACGATTAAATAGGATACAAAATTTTCCACACCTGATGTACCAAAGGTTCGTTGCAACACGTTTGTAATCGATGGCACAAAACTTCAGTTGGATGACTCTCATCTGAACAGTAGGGAATGTTACCAGCCAGTAGATAAGACAGTGAGATAGCGGAAGGTCCATTTCCTGAAGGAAAATAGGAAATTCGTTTTACTGGTATTAATATGTGGTTTTAACAGATCAAGATTACCTTAGACCAAAGGCGACTCCAAAATTCTCAATGTGGGAGAAGATGGACCTGAGGTCCGAGGTTTGTGTTTTAAAGGATAAGTGAAGGAAACGTATGTCTAAAGTAACAAACCGTGAGCAAGTATGATTACTTAAGGTGCAGAATGTTTTCATTGATTTTTGTTTGAAGTAAACTCAAAATTTATATTCGGCACAAAATTGGTGTCATCAGCGTTTTCTCAACGTATTTTCCATGCATAAATGTGTAAACATTAAACCAGATATACATTGCATCAAACAAGAGTTTCTTACAGCCACGCCTGTGTATTCTACAATATCCTTTATCAGTTAGGCGTTATTTTTAAAATGAGTTAGCACCTTGAGCTGTGAATTAAATCACGTATACATGGTTTGTATTTGAATATGAAACTCTCAAACGAGGTAAACATGTTAAAACTTAACTTGAAATAACTTATACAAGCTATACAAAATGTGTAAATGTATTAGTAAAAGTTTCATCTAACATTATTAGAACTGTCTTTAGCCACTGCGACGGTTCTTATTACAGTAACATTTTCTCGGTGGACTCTGGCACTCATGCTTTAAACTGACTGAGTAGCATCGAATTTTTAAACAAATACCTATTGTGATTGACTGGAAAAACAACAGGGCTAAACAAAGATTAGATTGATGTATAGGTTTTTCTTGTGTAGAGTTAGTAAGTAACTTAAGCCACTCTATCCTTGGAAATGTAACTGTTATTAAAACGTTCAGAGAATATTTTATGTTTTTTCCTTTCTGGATAGTGGAATGAAGGCAGAAAAAAAATTAGGGTTAGTCGCATCCCTTGGCCCCCCCCCTCCGCAGTGGCACAGCGACATACCTACGTACTTATAACGATAGAAGTGGGGTTTCGATACCCGTTGTGGGCAGAGCACAGATAGCCCATTTGAAGCTTTGTGCTTAACTTCAAAGAAAACAAACCTCACTTTGGCGTCGACACTTCCCTAACTAGGGAAAATGTAAAAGTGGTTTTAAACAACATTTAAATTCCATATTTCATACTCGGTAACAGACTTGTAAATAATGTAAAATTTTAAAGTAATGAAAACTAAAGTTTTCAGTACATTTTTCTTACTTATTTTAAAATAAATTATATAAGGCTTTACTTCTCTAAAAAAAGGCAAAAAAAACACTAGAGAAAGCATTGTCTCTCCTTTTATATAAGAATGAACACCTTCGTACATGAACTAATACTTGCTTAATGTTGGTTGTAACTTACCAGTAATGACAACATCCTTGAAAACGGCCATTACTTCTTAAACAACGTCAGTAAAAAGTCCTTGATCAGAGGAATGAAATGATCATGTAACTCCTTTCGTTTCTACAATAAAATTTATAACTTGTGTAAAAACATGTCTTTTAAGATTTCAGTAATTTAGAGTTTGCGTGTGACGTGTGAAACTCATTATCTGTTACAAAATGTTTCTATAAGCTGCCACATTTCTACACAGAAATCATCGACTATTGTAGTTTTCCTTTCAGTAAATTTTGCTATTAATAAACACATTTATGAGAATAATGAAATTACAAACGACTCTTAACGGCTCCCCAGTGACACAGCGGTATGTCTGTGGACTCACTTTGTGAGAAACTGCGTTTCGATACTTGTGGTGGGCAGAGCACACATTAAGCTTTATGCTTAATTACAAACAAACGATCGACACTCATGGATCCACTTCTTAGAAGTTCAGTTGGAAATCACTTGATGTTTTGTTAAATATATTATCTGGTATGATTCCCACAGAAAGAAAAACAAGGTGGAAGCACCGTTGAAAAACTGTTCTGACAGAAAATTGCAGATGAGGACAAATGTTGAGTTAATTATTAAAAAGGATCGGGTGTGAAACATGATAAGAAATATTTAATCTTGGGACAAAATAAATAATTTGAGGGAATTTTTAAACTAACTAATTAGAAAGAGAATGAAGAGCATTTAAAACATTACCTAGAGATTTTCGTTTAACTCCACTAATCCATAAATAAGAAGACTGGATACAAATCAATACAACATACTTTATTTTTTGAAGCTGCTAATCAGAAAAAAAGATTGATGATAAAGTATTAAGAGCGATTTCTGAAAACTGTTCTAGTCAGAAAAAAAAAAGAACATAAAGCGTTATATTCAATTTTTAAACTTACTAATCACAAAAAGACTGTTATATAGTGCATTACAAGTGTCTTTTGTTTGAGTTTACTACTCAGAAAGAGTATTGGACATAACGCAACAAATAATATTTTTTAAACTGTTCTAATCGTAAAAGAAGAATTGAAATAAAGCATTAAAATAATTTTTTTGTAAACTTACTATTCAGAAAAGGCCCAGCATGGCCAGGTGGGTTGAGGCACTCGACTCATAATCTGAGAGTCGCGGGTTCGATTCCCAAAAATGCTCGCCCTTTAAGCTGTGGGGGTGTTATAATGTGATGATCAATCCCACTATTCGTTGGTAAAAGAGTAGCCCAAGAGTTGGCGGTGGGTGGTGATGACTAGCTGCCTTCCCTTTAGTCTTACACTGCTAAATTAGGGACGGCTAGCGCAGATAGCCCTTGAGCAGCTTTGCTACACAAAAACAAACTGTTCAGAAAAAAAAAATTACAATATATAAAGAGTTGTAATCTTTCTGCAACTTACTATTCAGAAATAAAACTGGATATAAATCATTAAAGATAACTTTGTTTAAATCATATTACCAAGAAGTAAGGCTTAAAATAAAGCGTCACAGTAATTTTTGTTTAAACTTAATATTCAGAAAGAAATTTGGACACAAACCAATTTAGATAACTTATGTTTAAACTTATTAATCAACAAGAAAGTTGGATATAAATCATTACAAGGGACTGTTTTATTTAAGAATGGTCTTATAAAAGAAAAGTAGATATGTTGCTGTAAATATTTAACCTTGAGATTCTCATGTACTTCAATATGTATATATGCATAGGACATAACTGATCAGTGTTCACTCAGTCATACTATTCTGGATTAATTTGTAGTGAATTTCTTCGTCAGCATATAATATAATATAACAAGATGTTTCAACTCACCATGGAAATTTAGACTGACATATTTTAATGCAGTAGAATGGAAGTGACAAAGTTTTATAGAGGTTTGGCTTGTCATATCTGCTATCTTAGTAGTTCGAAAAAAACTGAGGATATTCACTCGACTGATGTTTCAAGTGTTCGAAATAAACAACCACAATTTACAAGTTTAATTTTAGGAAACTTTTATGTAAGTTATGATCATAGCAATATTTTATTGTTTGTTAATTCTAACTAATGCACCAAATGTGTACTAACCTTTCGCAGACAGTCTGGATAGAAATCGATTAATATGCTACGTAGAAAACTCAACCTTTGTATGAACATGAAATGGTTCTCGCACAACTCTGTTGATGTACAAACAAAAACGAAATATATATTTCGAATATTTTTCTACGATCCCTTTTCTTCCGCAGTTGATTTAGTAAATCTACTTATCGGCTGTTGTGACATATGACACATCTAATTGTTTCTACGTAGTTTATGAAAACTAACTCGCTAGCGTTAATTAGGGCAAACCTTAGGCCTTCTCACTAGCAGTCGATATGCAATATATAGCTGTTGGTTGCTTGGAAACGAGGTGGTGTACTTTCAAAGCGACTTGCTTACGCTTCGAACGAAATGGACTGTATATAAAACACTAAATGAGATGTTTGGAGCAGCGTTTACCTTTCTCATTCCTTCTACACACAAAATATTTTCTTGAGTTTAGAGTTGCAAAATGAAACACACTAGTTTATTCTGTGTGATGATATCAGGTCTAGGTGAGAAGCTATAAAGCCTGATAAACAACTTTTCAATGTAAACAAAACTTCTTTTTATAATTAATAGCATGCACAGTTTCATTCAGTATTCTTCTGTGTTTTCGACTTTTTTTCTTACGTAGCTGAAAACTATACAATGTGTTGTTTATCACAATAAAATGTCTTTAGTTTTTAATTAAAGAAAAAATAGCTTCACAAATGATTATACTGACGTGTCTTTGGCAGAATTAGCTATTAACAGTAAAAAAAACATGATCAGTGGACATACATCAGTCATGTTAACGTACAGTGGATAGAGTATACAGTCGTTCAGACATAACCTTTCTAATTAAACTTCATATGTAAGAAAAAAGTTCATATTTAAAGCTAATTACATCTGAAGCTAACATTCACTTCTAGAGAGATGTGTAATTACTAAAACAGGAGTGATAACTAAAAGTTGCCTTGCCAACCCGGTAAGTATCGCACCTATGTGTACAGCATAATAAAACTAAAAAATTACCTCGGTTAAAAATTACTACTATTAATAGAATGAAAAATGGAATTTCAAAACATACAATATGCTCTCAGTTAAAGATTGCTATGAACGCTATAAAAATCTATTTTATTGAATAGTTTTATCTAAAGCTTATATTCTATTGTTATTAATGATTTAAATTTTATAATATTTAACTATTAAAACCAAAACTTCAGTAAATCATGTTGCTATGCTAAAAATCTTGATGTTATTTCAAAATCAGGAATGTTTCAATAGTTTATGATAAAGACTTTATTTAATAATATACCATCGTGAAGTATAAATAATACACAAATTCTGGCTTTTCTTGATAAAAAAATTGAAGTTCTTAAAGTCGTACAAACTTTTACTAACAATGTTATTCCAGAAAACACGACATTTATACATTTAATACTTAATGCATTCTACAGAAATTTATGAGTGATATAAGCAGGGGCGTAGATTTTTTACACCCGATGAGGGGATGATTTTTGCAACCACTTATGTGGACTGTTCAATTTGCAGATTGGTAATCTCTGATTACGTGAACCTGAAAACTGTTAACATGTTGTCACAGAGTGATCTTGTTGCTACGATACTTCAAGGTTTCCATGTAGGTTTGAATAAGTGAGATGCTGTGAACAGTTTTCAAAATGTTAATAAAATAAAGACAAATGTGTCACAAATTAACTGTCACATGAATTTATTCCTGTATAAAAGATGGCCATTATACTTGACAAGGTTACTAATAACTTTCATTTCATGAATTACATTTTCAAATAATAATAAAATTAGTAATTACCCTTGATAAGTTTATATCTACTGAAAAACTGTTCATATTGTTTGATAAAAATAATTAAAATGTCTTTGCGAACTCTTGAAAATTACACATCAATACAATGTAGCACATAATTATTCATATTTTTCATTGAAGTAAGATTAATTTGGTCCTCTAGTCTACATGTTCCCAAACGTAGACCTCCTTTGTGATGATCTGTTTATGAATTCTTTCATAAGCTCTTCTATATTTATCCTGTCGACCTCATCTTTATGAGTGTAACAAACTGCCACGTGGTTGACGCAGCACTGGGACATAGTTGACCTTAACCACGTCTTCAATCGTCTTATTTCAGAAAAGCTGCGTTCACATTCGCAGCTGGATACTGAACATACAAACAAAATTTTCATGAGAAGAAACACTTCACTAAACATCTGCTGAATTGTTTCATGCATTTTACAGTAAGCATCCTTCGCACCTTTCAGAGATACTGCTTTTGTTGTTCCTTTGAACACGGGCAACTGAAACTTGAGCCGTTGTGCAGAGATTTCTGGATAGAAGTTTATAACCGAGTTGTCAATCTTGCCAGATGTGATCATGTTCTCAAGTGCCAGATATTGCCTCAAGTCATTGTTGTCTGCATTGAATCTAGTGGTCAGATGTTCTATGACTGTGTTCACGAATTCAAAATATTGGCTTCTGTAGTAATCTCTAGCTGTTGCAGAATGGTGTGTTGAGCCATCACCTGTGACCCTTCTGGGGGGGGTCTGCGAATGCGTGGTAGTTCAATAGGCACCAGATCTAGGGAAGTTACCTTTTTCTCAGCTTCATCAAATATCTTGTTGTAATTTTCCTCTGTTCGTAATACCAGCAATTGCTCAACTGTCATTGCAGATGTTTTAATCATGCCAATACTGTCGCTGATTTTGCTTGGAATGTATAGTTTAGTTTCTCTAATGCAGCTAATGGATGCTGAGCCATCAACAATCCTAAAACTGTCTTTTCTTTGTCAAATCTGTCCAGCAGACCTCGTGCTTTCACTGCTATATCTGATTTTTCATTTGCTAATTCAGACAAAGATTCAACAATGTCACTGTAGTAATCATTAGCACATGTAATTGCAGATAAGCGGCACAACCAGCATGTTGGACAGAGTGGGCGGATGTATTTAACTGGACCGTTGTGGCTGTCTGACGACACAATATTTTCAAAGATTGTCTTGTATTTGCCTGACCTCTGAAGCAAGACACCAAGAATTTCGAACACATTCGCAAGCTTCAACTGCATGTTGCATTATTAAATTAGCCTTGTGTGCTCCGCAGTGAAAAAACAAAGCTGACGGTTGCTTCTCTCTTATTTTTGCCACATCCACTGTACGCATAAAAAGGCCTCTATTTTCCGCCTTGGCACAATGAAAACATATGACTTTTTGAGTCTGATTGTCGAAGTGCAGCCATGGAAACTCATCGAACCACTTGCCCTGAAAGTTGATATTTTAAGATTTTGCTTTCTGTCATGGTATTAGTTGTGCATCTGGATGATATAGCTTTCCACACTGTATCTGTGGAGAGTCAGATTTTTCATTACTTCAGAAACTTGTTTCACAACTATCTGGTGGTTCATGATGTGCAATAGTTGCACAAGCATTTTCTGACTCGTCCTCTCATGAACATGGCATTTTCTCTGTATGGCAAGTTTCTATTTCTTTGCTTGAGGTTGTTGGATTATCTGCATCTGCATTGTCACTTGTAGTACTAGTACCTGGCTTGCAGAACAGTCTAATATCGGAAAGTTTCAGACGCTTGCTTGTCATAATTGGAATCTGTTTCCCAGATGACTCAACAAGCTAAAATACAGTCTTTATTGAAAAACTCTAACGTACAACGAACGAAGATAGAACAGAATGGAAGTAGGACTAAACTTTACATTGTATTTTAGTCACAGTGACTACCAAGCCGACTTACCGCCTGGGCATCGCTGGGACAATAATGTGTGCTTGTTACAACGCAAGTAATTGCAAGTTTCTCGAAAAATACTTAAACAATCACAAATATATTATATTCCTGTTAAAGCTCATCAAAAGGCAAACACGTTGTGATATAATATCTATAAGCACGTGTGTTAACTAAAACACCTAAACAAAAACTAGCAACACAATTCGAGTAGAGGCTTCAGGCCGTTGAAATCGCTCCTTTTGTGTTCTAATTATACAAGAAAAATACAATATTTTTATTATCTATGATAAGAGGATATATTGTTCTTTTACCATAAAGCACCAGCACTTTATTAGAGGGCGGTGATAATCTGAAATTTCATGGATTAATGAGGGCCACAAACACAGGTCTAATGAGCCCTGTTGTAAAATCGAGGCTCAGACTAAAGGGAGAGGAGGGAGGTGATGTAAGGCGCGTCTGGATCCGAGGGACCCGAACCTGTCGTTAACTGTACACTAAACGTACCCTATGGTCAGCAGCTTCGGCAGCTAAGGAGAGTAAGGCGTTCGACAATAAAACCGGCTAGACATGCGTAAAAACAAATGGCATAGGAAAATCGCACAATATACAGATAAGATTGATGCAGCTACAAGCTACAAATGGCCTGCCAGATCTAGATCACAGGAGTTTACGCTTGGGAATAATATTTTCGAATTTCATGCTCTGTTCAATCTGTTGTGATGAAAATTTTACTTAATCTTACACTATGTACAAGACGTTGGTAGATTCTGTGATAGTGCTTGCAAGCCTTGCATGTATACTTAGGCCTACTGACTAATACTTACGAACTATCACTTAGATCGAATAGCTTAGAAGCACGCCTATATTAAAGATGTACATTTCGGCTACTGAAAAAGCCTAGATCTAGGCCTAATTACGTAATTCGATTGGTAAGAACACGAGAATCACAAGAAGAAATACACAATTTGTAGGTCTGTGATGCAATGAAACAATTCAACAGACCAAACTGTACGGGGGGGATGTTTGTATGCACCATACCCCCACCTAAAATGAAGGGGGGGTGTATCCCCCATCCCCAGGATCTACGCCCTTGGATATAAGTGATATGAGTGTAGAATATAAAAATAAATAAAGATTGTATTTAGCTAATTAAATGCAACTACCGGTCCGTAGCCACTAAAAAACCCTGGATATATAATCTTTTCATTAATTACTAATGGCTATCTTGAGTATTAGAACATTAAAGCTTGGAACGTACGCACGGCTTCTCCTATCAGCATTATCAAACGAGAATCTGTTTGTTTGTTTTTGAATTTCGCGCAAAGCTACACGAGGGGTATCTGCGCTAGCCGTCCCTAGTTTAGCAGTGTAAGACTAGAGAGAAGGCAGCTATTCATCACCACCCACCTCCAACTCTTGGGCTACTCTTTTACTAACGAATAGTGGGAATGAACGTAACATTATAACGCCCCACGGCAGAAGGAACAAGCATGTTTGGTGTGACGGGGATTTGAACCACCGACCCTTAGATTACGAGTCCAGCGCCCTGACCACTTGGCCATGCAAAAGAAAGTCGCCCATGAAAGGAGGTAAATTTTCTTGAGCCATTAATTTGAAGAATGACACATACATTGACCTAGCTTCTTATGATGATTTCCACGTGTAAATATGTCATTACAGTTCGGGTTGTTGTTCCAAGTTATTCTATGGAACGTGAAACCAACTTATAAACGAATATATAAACATCAAAACGAAAGTTTTAGTTTTATATAACACACAACTTTGGTGCTAAAATTCAGGCGATATAATGAATGAGATGAATTAGTTGCTACAAAGTGACGATAGTTTCCAAGAAAAAATCGATTCACTTCGTAGAAAAGTAGTTCGATGTAAAACCCACTCGACAGATCGATTTCAGTTGGAGGTTTCACCACTATGTTCTGGTTCAATACAGTATGATTAAACCTGTACAAACTGGTGCATTGCAGAAGGTTCTAATAATACATTGTGGTTCATTTCAGCAGGTTTATACTGGTACATTCTGGTTCAGTGAAGCAGGTTTCTATTATTACGTTTCGATTCAATACAGCAGATTTCTACTATCACGTTATGTTTCAATACAAATTGGCCCGGCATGGCCAAGCGTGTTAGGGCGTGCGACTCGTAATCTTAGGGTCGGGGGTTCGAATCGCCGTCGCGCCAAACATGCTCGCCCTCTCAGCCTTGGAGCGTTATAATGTTACGGTCAATCCCACTATTCGTTGGTAAAAGAGTAGACAAAGAGTTGGCAGTGGGTGGTGATGACTAGCTGTGTTCCCTCTAGTCTTACACTATTAAATTAGGGACGGCTAGCACAGATAGCCCTCGAGTAGCTTTGTGCGAAATTCAAAAACAAACAAACAAAACAATCTACTATCATGTTATATTTCAGTGCAACATAATTCTACTGTTACGTTATGCTTCAGTACATGTTTCTACTATCACGTTATGTTTCAATACATGTTTCTACTGTTACGTTATGTTTAAGTACAACATGTTTCTACTGTTACGTTAATATTCAGTACAACATGTTTCTGTTGTTACGTTATGTTTCAGTACATGTTTCTACTGTTACGTTATGTTTAAGTACAACATGTTTCTACTGTTATGTTAATATTCAGTACAAGATGTTTCTGTTGTTACGTTATGTTTCAGTACATGTTTCTACTGTTACGTTATATTTAAGTACAACATGTTTCTACTGTTACGTTAATATTCAGTACAACATGTTTCTGTTGTTACGTTATGTTTCAGTACATGTTTCTACTGTTACGTTATGTTTAAGTACATGTTTCTACTGTTATGTTAATATTCAGTACAAGAT
Organism: Tachypleus tridentatus; assembly: GCF_004210375.1. Classification (NCBI taxonomy): domain Eukaryota; kingdom Metazoa; phylum Arthropoda; class Merostomata; order Xiphosura; family Limulidae; genus Tachypleus; species Tachypleus tridentatus. The sequence goes on along the minus strand of NC_134827.1, from coordinate 73,818,717 downwards.
GTTTCTGTTGTTACGTTATGTTTCAGTAACATGTTTCTACTGTTACGTTATATTTAATGTTACAACATGTTTCTACTGTTACGTTAATATTCAGTACAACATGTTTCTGTTGTTATGTTACGTTATGTTTCAGTACATGTTTCTACTGTTACGTTATGTTTAAGTACAACATGTTTCTACTGTTATGTTAATATTCAGTACAAGATGTTTCTGTTATCACGTTATGTTGTTACGTTATGTTTCAGTACATGTTTCTACTGTTACGTTATGTTTAAGTACAACATGTTTCTACTGTTACGTTAATATTCAGTACAACATGTTTCTGTTGTTACGTTATGTTTTAGTACATGTTTCTACTGTTACGTTATGTTTAAGTACAACATGTTTCTACTGTTACGTTAATATTCAGTACAACATGTTTCTGTTGTTACGTTATGTTTTAGTACATGTTTCTACTGTTACGTTATGTTTCAGTACAACATGTTTCTGCTATCACATTATGTTTCAATACAACATGTTTCTATTGGTACATCATGTTTCTACTGTTACGTTATGTTTCAGTACAACATGTTACTACTAGTACATTACTGCCCTTTGCAAGTGAATATCCATATAATACGTTTTGGTTTATTAAAGTCAACAAGTTCTGCACAGCATACTTTGGCTACTACGATCATCCTCAGTGGTACTACTCCATTTCACTGCAGGTTTTCGGCCCGGCATGACCGATTGGTTAAGATACTGGACTCGTAATCCGATGTTCGAATCCATGTCACATCAAACATGCTTGCTTTCTCAGCCGTGTTGGCGTTATAATATAATGGTCAATCCCACTATTAGTTGGTGAAAGAGTAGCCCAAGAGTGGGCGGTGGGTGGTGATGTCTAGCTGCCTTTCATCTAGTTATAGACTGCTAAATTAGGGACGGCTAGCGCAGATAGCCTTCGTGTAGCTTTGGGCAAAATTCAAAACAAATCAAACCAAACGAAACCACTACGGGTTTCCACTGGTACGTTTTGCTTCTCCACATTAGGATTGTACTAGTTAGATATGGTTCAAAACAACAGTTTTCTACTAATGTGTTCCAATTCACTGCAGAAGGTTTCTAAAGTAAATTATATTTAGTACATCAGGTTTCTTCTAGTACATTTTACTTCGCTAGAGCAGGTTGATCCAAATACATTCTGGTTCACTACAATGGGATTCTGCCAATATGACGTGGTTCGACACAGTAGGATTTCACTAGAACACTTTGGTTCACTACAACAGGTTTCTACTACTATGTTTAGGTTCAAAACATCAGGATCCTACATTCTGGTCCACTATAACAGGATTTTATCCATTCAGTACCGTTACAGCAGGTTTCTACCAGTATGTTCACTTTTATTAAAGCAGATATCTACTTATACGTTCTATTTCATTACAACAGGCTACTATTAATACGTTCTGATCCACTATGGTAATCTGACGCTAGCACACTATTTTTCGCTTCAGAAAGTTTGTCCTTCTTTAACCGGGTTCACTAGAACAAAACTTTATTTGTACGTTACTGTCCAATACAACAATTTTCCACTTGTATATTGTGGTTTATTATAATGGGTATTCACTAGTACCTTATTATTCACTACACTGGATTTTGTTAGTACATTACACTTCACTACAACAGGTTTCTAATAAGACGTTCTGGCTCTTCCGTACAACTAGTTTTAACTAGTACGTTATTATTCACTATAATGGTTTTCAGCAGGTACATTACAGTTCATTATAAACAGATTTGGCTCAGCATAACCATGTGGGTTAAGGTTTTCGACTCGTAATCTGAGGGTCATGGGTTCAGGTCCCGGTCGCACCAAACATGCTTGCCCTTCAGCCGTGGGAGCGTTATAATGTGACGGTTTTAGGTTCTGCACAACATGAATTTACTACTACATTCTAATTCAATACCACGGTGTTTTACTAGAACGTTCTGGTTCACTACAGCAGATTTCTACTAGTAATTTCTGGTTCAAACCAGGGCTTCTACTAGTATGTTCTGGTTCATTATATATGTTTTATACCAGAGCGTTTTAGTTATTTATAGTAGGTTCCTCCAATATTTTTGGTCCACAACAAAAGGTTTCTATTATTACTTTCTAGTTCACAACAGCAAGTTTCTACTAGTTCATTCTGGTTCATTACAACACGTTTTTACTTTCGCATTCTGTTTCACTGCAAAAAATTTTTTACAATTACATTAAAGTTCATCAAAGCAGGTTTTTTTCTAATAAATTATGTTTTAATACAACGCATTTGTACCAGTACTTTACTGCTGATATGCTTTATAGTAGCAGTTCACTACACGTTCTGCTAGTACGTTTTGTGTACGTACAGCAGGTATTTATTAGTGTATTACTGTTTATTGAGCCAGACTTTTAAGAGTACATCACTGTTCATTACAACACGTTTTGATTCGTATTTTTGCTCCCTACAAAACAACTCTACGAAAAACATTATGGTTAACCACAGCAGGATTTTATTTGTATGATGTGATTAACTACAACAGGATTCTACTAGTACCTTCTGGTTTAATACACCAGGTTCATGCTACTGCGTTGTTGTTCAATAGAGCAGGTTACTACTAGAATATTGTGGATAAAACAGCTCGTTTCTACTAGTATGTACTTGTTGAGTTCATCATGTTTGTTGTAATATACTTTGGTTCAGAAGAGTAGATTTTCTACTAGTGCATTCTGGTTCACTAACGTTAGTTTATAGTTGTATTTTTTGTTTCATCATATAAGGAATATCCCTCTTAGGTGAATTCCTGTATGTGGTAAAGATACCTCTTAGGAAAGGTTCTATATTTTCAGTTTACCTTCTCTGGGATCTGAACATCCACACACGCATGGAAATCTTTGAATTGGCGCAGAGGATCCTGTGGTTGAGCGGTGTCTGGGGCACTGCAACAAACTACTTTAGCCTTGAATTATTGTAGACTGGTGTCACTTGGCTTGTCCTTTTGGGCTTGGATCAACTGACTATCGGTGTTTAACGTTCTCAATGGGTGTTGTGAACATTGTATTTCATGCTGATGTTTGGGTATAGTGTTCACTAAGTCCTGGCATTGCTACAATGTCCTTGTTTTTCATTGTAGTGTATCCCCTCGTAGTACTCCTTGGTGGATGGGGTCAGTTGGCACTGAACCATTCTCCTTTTATTACATATCCTCCAAATCCTCAAAAATAAAGTAGTAAAAAACAGCTAATTGGTGAACGATCATGTCTTGAATACTCTGAACAGTAATCTTTTATCCATTCTCAACCTGTAGCTCGTTTTTGATCTTGCATTCGTTGTCAGACAAAACTTTATGGCAAATGCTTCCCTGTTTTATTCATAAGGGATTAAAGGGGCTTGTTAGCTCTCTAAACTCAATTAAGAGCTATGTTCTGACGATATATTGGTGGAAACATCTACACCAAAACATACTGAACTCCTTCTGATTTCAAAGACCATTAACACCTTTACATCACATCAACCCGTAATGGTTATTTCTAATTACAAAAGGTGTAGTTGCTATAGTAATATCACGGATCAGCTCTATGTACAGTACGTAATCAGTTATCTTAATCTTAGTAGTTAATCTGTTTTATCGAATATCTCACTATACTATAGAAAATGAAAATTAAGGATAAGTAATAAATTGGTTTGCGTAATAAACCTTTTAACTTGTTAACAAAACTTTGGAGTCTATTTTTCAACTTTTCTAATTCTTACTATAACAAATACATTAGGGTATCAATACAACAAAACATTCTCTATAATTACACAGTTAAAAATTTCTTAAAACTTGATTTATTTACAACTAAGTTTCGAAGACATAGATTCTTAAGTATTTTGTTAAAGATCAAGTTGTCAAGAGATGCGTACGAGTAGCTGTAATGATAGATGTAAGATTGAAAGATAATTCTTTATTTGAATGTGAGATGGGTTGTAGTTTAAAGTACATATTTGTTGTAGTTTTAGTGTCAATGGTGTTTATTTATAGCTTTTCAGTATAATAAGTGTTATTGGCTACTCAGTGGCACAGTGGTACGTCTGCAGACTTACAACACTATAAATGCGAATTTTGATACCTATGGTGGGCAGTTTTGTGTTTAACTTTTGGCATATAAGTGTTATGATATTTTGGTACAAAAGTTCGATGTATCAAAGTCACAAAAACCATAACAGTTATCAGACCGTATCTGAAAGTTGTTCACCGTCTATATCTATTACTGACGGTTATAATTCTGCGAGTAGTTTCTAGCATTTTGATGCTTTGACTATTATTGTTTTCGACTGTAGCGACTGATGTAAAGTTTAATGATAAATGTTATGAAAGTTGTGTTTTGGTTGGTTAACATTTGCAAATGTGATTTTTATAACAAATTACACTCAATCTTTCTAACCCCATGTTTCTTTTCTCTTATTTTTGCATGCATAAATCGGAAACTTTTTGTAACTATGTGACTTTATTTCCAATGACTGAAAATACTTCAAACAACGTGTTGCATCCATTTGAAAAAACAAGGAGAAAATAGATAAAACATTTTTTAAAATTAAAATTTGTTTTATCTTACAGATCATTGGTCAAGAAGTTTGATTTTCGAGTACTTTTCTGTTCAAATCTGCACGCAGTGATTCAGAACAAATCTGAAAACGTATAATGCTATTAATATTTTCACCGGGGCCGACATAGCCTGGTGGTTAAGGCACTCGACACATAATCCGAGGGTTGTGGGTTCGAATTACCGTCATACCAAAGAGTTTCGACCTTTCAGTCGTAGGGCCGTTATACTGTGACTGTCAATCTCACTATTCGTTGGTAAAAGAGTAACCTAAAATGTGGCAGTGGGGAAGGATGCTAGTTGTCTTCCCTCTAGTCTTACAGTACTAAATTAGGGATGGCTAGCGTAGATAGTTCGCGAGTAGGTTTGCGCGAATTAAAAAACAAACAAACAACATCTTTAATAATTTGTCATTTAGACATAGAGGTAATAGTTTGTATACTGTAGAAGCTTATACAATTTTTTTTTTACTCGTTTCGGAATCAGCACTTCACAGCTTCAGATGTTTTTTTTGTAGCAAAAGTGTTTCTTTTAGATTGTTCTCGAACGTCACAAATATTATTGCTTTTATCAGTTATCTGGGAGAATAACTGTTGAATAATTACATCTCTGCATAGACTCAAACATCTATTACGTAATACAGTTGAGGTGGATACAAAAATTATTAGCCCTCCGCTAGTATAGTGGTATGTCTACGGATTTATAACGCTAAAATCAGGGGTTCGATTCTCCTAGGTGGGCTCAGCAGATAGCCCTTTGTGGCTTTGCTATAAGAAAACACACACAAAAATCATTATGAAACAGCAAACAGTGAATTTAAACGAAATTATCTAAAGCGTGAGCCAGAGTTGAATTAAGTGTATTTAACAGTTTAATTACACACAGAATAAGATCAATTACTATAAATATAATTAACTCTAATAATATCTCATTCGAAATTTGACAAAAATATAACTCGTTTGTTTTTGTGTAAGAGCTAAGCTCCAAAATGATCTCTTTGCGCTGTACTCAACACATGGATCGAATCCCGGAATTTTGTGTGATGTCTTCAAGTTTATTAATGAACCACTATGGTCTCTCTAAATTAAAACTCAATTCGTATATTTATAACAAATTATAAAGTCTAGAAAAAACTTAAAAAGTACAAATTTAATAGTTTCAGTAATTCTTGTAAGAGTTTATAAGTCAATGAAGAATATAAATACACAATATTACGACACTTCTGGATATGGACAAAACTTTCACATGATGTATGTATCGGTTTGATGCAGAGACCGCATGCCAAAGATGACATCAAAAAGTTATCAGTTTAACAGAGGACAATTTAATTCAGATGGCGCTCGGGTATATTCATGTGTGAAAGAGTAAGAGGTATTAGCATGTGCGATTAAGGTTTAGTTAGAAATATTTAAAAAGTTGAAGTATAATTCAGAGTATTTATATTGACAAACAGGTACAAGCTGGAATATTTCATTATTTAATACTTACTAATAATGTAGATATGTGTATATTGGTATAGATATGAGTTTTAATTATGAAAACTGTCACTTAATTGTTTTTTTTTGAGTAGGTTGGATATTTGAAATTTGTATACACCGTTTCTAACTGCCGTTGGGAGTCAAATACGACTTAGTCAACACTTAATAGCAGTATTGAATTAATATTATGTAAAGGAGAAATAAATGGAAAAGCTAGATCCTGAATTATAAATAATGGAAATTTTTTATCTAAAGTAAACCGATTCAGATCAGAACTGGAATTTGTATAAAAAATATCTAGTTTACGCACTCAGTTACTAACTTACTAAGACAGTCTACTTGATAATGTGTAGCAGTGACATAACATCTGAATTTAATGGCCAAATACCTGTATAATTTTAGAATAAAATGTTTAGTATACACCTAATTAAAGAATGTTCACTTATTTTTGTAAATATCACACACAGTTTGCTGGAAGTGGAGATGCAGCACTATGATCTAGACACCAGAAATTAGGGAAATAACTGTAAATTTAAATCAAACATTACAAAATTTTCATAAAATCCTTAAAATACAACACTTTCAAACTGATGAAATAATTCAAAACACTTAAAAGCTTTAATTGAGCAGATTAACAACTCCACATTCTAAAACCTAGAGCATCATTGATTCTCCATTTAAGTATTTGCAATTTCTGTAGTTTTTTTTACAGGGTTGTGTTTCTCTTAAATGTTCTTATGAGCTATAATGGTACATTCTTTAGTAATGCTCTGTTGAAGAAGATTACATAAGATGTATAAAATTCTACTGCACTGTATAACAGCAGAAACCATAATTGCAGACATGCATTTCAGTAATTCCTTAGTTCAGTGATGTATAGGAGTTTGTGTTGGGCTGTGGTTTAGAAGTTTCTAGATATGTTGAACACATACGATATGTTCAGCTATAAACACATTAAAATATTCAGGTAGGAGTAATTGTGTAGTCAGTAGATAGTGTTGATTGCTTGCATTAATTTTGATCAGCATGGGGATAGCTCAAGCCTAAACCTTGGAGGTTTTGACTCACTGTTTAGCCCACATTTTACACAAAATGTCATTCAGGTTAAAATACTAACTTCCAGAAAATTTATAAATTTGTGTTTCATTTTTAGATCAAGCACTTTTGTTTTTTATCAAACTGCACTTTACAAGAAGCAAGTGAAGACTTAATGTTATGGAAATGTCTCAGTATTAAGCAGTTCTACAGAAAGTATTCACAACTTAAACTTAACTAAGTTTACTAAATTTGAAAGTGTACTGCAAACTATAGTTGTATTACAAAATGTTATGCTATTGGTCATTCATATGTTTTTTATGTGCAATTATAATAAGCCTGTGGGTGCTTGAATTTTTTTATAAATAGTTTGTTGTCACTTGGAGTCACCATGACAGTGGTCATTGGGTTTGAAGGAAGTGCCAATAAGCTTGGTATTGGAATAGTGAAAGATGGGAAAGTTTTGTCTAATCCTCGAGTGACTTTCATCACTCCACCAGGGGAAGGTATAGTGCTAAATCTTCTTTAATTAGTATAGGCAGTTTATATCTATGTAACTACAAAGTTTTTTTTACTAGTAAAAGCCTCTTTAACTCAACTAAGCAATTATATCTACATAACTTCAAAGCTTTCTCATTAGTAAAAATGTAATTATAAATATAGGTTAAACAGAACGTATTATTAAACACTCCCTTTAAATATACAGGGTGTTTGGAAAGTCAGTGTGCACTTATATATTTATTAACAGACAAAACTGCATAGTGATTTTCAGAACACCCTGTAGAATTACTGTGTTTTTATTACTCAAACAATGTATGTTTTTATTTTGTAGTTCTACAGTATTTGTAACATAACAGTAGAAGGATATTAATAAATGCATACAACTCATTATCTTTTATCTTGTTCTGGTTAACTCTTTCATTTTAGGTTTTCTTCCAAGAGACACTGCAAAACACCATCAAGCTCATGTTTTGGATGTTTTAGAAAAGGCATTATTAGAAGCAAATATGAAACCAAGTGATATTGATGTCGTTTGTTATACAAAAGGTTTGTATACTATATGAGAAACACTGGCACAGAGTGAGTTGCATGTAATATATATGAAATTAATTTTTATTATGACTATTCACAGTTCAAAGTCTTAATACATACTCAGTACCAGTACATTATCCATAACATAATGAAAACTCACTTTCAAAGCTAAGAGTAAATATTACACTACACTAGTTCAGGATTTAATTTAATGTATTAATTGTATTGTTATTTTCATGTGATTGTTGCTGTTTGCAGGTCCTGGTATGGGGGCACCCTTAGTGTCTGTAGCTGTTGTTGCCAGGACAGTAGCTCAGTTATGGAACAAGCCTATCATTGGAGTTAATCATTGTATTGGTCGTATCTTTTATGTTTTGAATTGCAAATAAAGGTTGATTCAAAAGAAATAAATTCACAACTGAATTAGGTATATGTAAAAACAAAGAAATGATATGCTAACACAAAAACTTGTATGTCTAGGTAAAGCATCTTTTCCTTAAGACTGAATATATATACATAAATAGAGAAGTAATAGTTTATACATAGAATTATGAAAATAAGTCTAGAATGAAGAGTTAATAAATGTAAATGAAACAATTGCATCAGGATGTGGTAAAAACAACAACAACATAAAAGCAAAGAAATTAACTAGAGGATTAACTTTGAATAATGAACATAGAGCAATGGATTTTTAAATAGTTGATAAAACTTGTTAGAAATGAAATATAAACCCTACAACCTGAGCACTTTCTGAAGGTGGACCTTTCTTCATCAGGGGCAAACTGGGAATGGTGGTGTAATTGAATGAGTGGTATATGTACATATATAGAGGGAGTTTAATGGAGTAATGAAGGTAATCTGAGTTTTCAGGAAATGTACTATTTGTAGGAATCTTGCTTCTGGTATGATGTAGCCGATGGTGAGAGTGTATGTGTAAAGGTGTTAGGGATATTTTAATTTAGAAATAGCTAAGCATACGTGTATTTAAAACTATGCTTAGGTGTTTGAGTAAAATAAAGATGACATCTGGAGACTGATTGAAAAAAAGATATGTCATATTAATCAATTTATAAAAACAGGTAGAAATTCAGCTTTCATATTTCATGAAAAATAAGCAAATAATAGTTATTTTTATTTTTCTGAAAGAGATGAAACCAATGATGGAGATCACTGATTCCAGGATCTAGGTTAATTCTAAAAGGTTTAACAGTGTTTAGATTAGCAATCCAGTAAGCTTTTTTTATTTCTCTATCTGCTTTAGTTTTGAATCCTGTTTCAGTCCTGATGAGATTAATGTTGTCAGTGGAATGACCAGGTTGGTTAAGGTGTTGAGCAACAGGGAGATCTTTTTCAGTGTTAATAGAATGTTTATAGTTGTTAAAACATTCTTTTATAGTTGGTGTGTGCCCTGCATATTGGTGATTGCATTTTTTACTCTGTATAAGATAAATGGTGTTTTTTATTTCACAAGTGATTTCTTTAGATATTTTAAAGTTTTTCTGATTGTGCTTCTCAGAAAATGAGTCAGTGGTTTTTATGAACTGGTAGGTTTGACAATGGGCTTTATTGCATGAACAACAACCATTTTTGTGTGAACAGGATATCTTTTATTAGAGTTCTGCTTTTTTAGAGGGAGACAATGGGAACTTCAGGAAATATCTGTTTAAGATGATCATTAACCTGAAGAAGATGAAAAGTTTTTACGAATTTGGTAAGCTTTTCTGAGTTTAAACTGATTGGTAATAATAATAAAATAATAATAAAAGTAATAATAAGAGGAATTCTGTTTGAAAGTTTAGTATTAGTCTGATTTAGAATGTCTTTCTGTTAATTGTTGTTAGCCTTCTCAGTTTTTTTTGTCAGTTTGGTATCTTTATATGATCTCTTTAACATGGTTTGTTTTAGATCCTTAGCATGTTTTCTGTAGTCTGTTTCATCTGAGCATACTTTCTTTATTATAAGAGCTTGATTTGTAAGTAGTGTTTCGTTTGAGAGGGGTGACAGCTTTAATAATGAAGGTTTTGTGTGTAGATTTTTTGTACAAGCTAGTGTGTAAAGTTTAAATTTTTGGAAAAACCATGACATCAAGAAAATTAACCTGTGTAGGCAAATAATCTCAGGGAAACATGATTGTTTTATGAAAGGAGTTTGCAACTGGGATAAATTCTTTAAATAATTTAAGACTGACTGTACAAATGAAAAATATGTTGTCTATGTAATGTTTCCATATATGATGTTTTACAGGCTGTGTTGTAAAAACTGGTTTTTACTATGACCCATAAATATATTGGCATAATTTGGAGCCATTTTGGTACTCACTGCAGTACTGTTAACCTGAATGTAGTGCTTGATATTAAATTTGAAATTCAGAGTTAACACCAGTTAACTGGCAAAACCAGTTATTGTTTGAGATTCTGATGGGTTAGAAAGGTTTAATGCAGACATTAGAGTTTCTATTCCTTCATCATGTGGAATGCTGGTATAAAGGGAAGAAATATCCGTTGTATAAATAAGACTATTGGATGGGTGGTAACTGTCTGTTAGAATTAATATCTCCTGTGATGTTAAGAAAATGGGTAGTAATTGTAGTATCCTTTGTGTAAGAGGGAAGGGTACAGGGAATACATTGTACGTGTTGATCAACAAAAGTGGACAGCTTGTTGGTAACCATGTTTATATTAAAAATTATTGGTCAGCCAGGATTGTTTGGTTCGTGTGTTTTGAGTAAGAAATAAAATCTACCAGGAAAAGCTTTTCTGGGTATCAAATAATGAAAGGTTTCTTTATTAATTTTATTGGTTTCAAGGAGCTTTTAAATTTTTCAGTTATGGTCTTAATTAACTGAGTTATAGGATCATGTGAGAATTTTTATAGAAATTAATATCTTCTAGTTACTGATTAGTTTCTGTGATATAGTAGTCTTTGTTCAGAATACCAGTAGCTCTACCCTCGTCTACTGGCTGTATTATGATGTTTGATTTAAGATTATGTAAAGCACTTTCTTCATTTTGGTTAATATTATTAGGACATTACTTGGAAGATTTTAAGTTCTGTATTATGTCATTTTATACAGCTTTAATATAACTCTAAATGTGGTCCTCTGTTTAGTGGAGGTGTCCATAAAGACTTTTATTTGAAGTTCACTGTATATTGATTTTCAGCTGGGTGGGGTTTGTTGTGAAAAAATTCATGAAGTCATAATTTTCTAGAGAATTCATTAAGGTCATTAATTAATATAGCTGTTATTTGGTAGAAGTTGAATTCCTTACCAAGGAGACTGAGTTTTGTATGAAAGGTTAATAATGTCAGAGATATGTTGAAAGTGTTCATCTTTACTTGTACATTTTATAAGGTTGCTGCTTTTTCAACTGATTTGTTAGTTTGAGAAGGCTTATGAGTATCAGAGTATTAAGTGTTTTTACATGGGTTTTCAGGCTGTTCCTTGTGAGATAGAGATTTTAATGGATTCTGGTAAACTGCTTAATGTTATGGTAATTTCTTTATGACAAAAATAATGCTGTTAGAAGCACTTTTTGAATTGGTGTTGTTGGTAGAAAGCTGATTTTTGTTATTCTTTTTGAGAAGGAGTGTATCAGTTTTATTTGTAAATGGTTGTAGTTCTTTTTCTTCCAGTGATGGGTTGTACAGGTGATAATAGTAGGAAATTTCTTTATGTAGAATATTAACAGAAGGTGTTTGTGATATTCACGAGTTCTAAGGAGGTGTTTTCAAGGATCTGTTGCCAGTTGTTAAAGAAGTTCTGATCATGTGCTCCTATTGTTATTAGTGCTTTTAATACAAGAGAGTGAGGTATGTTTCTGTTTTTTATATTGTGCAACTTGGCATCTTGATAATGTTTTAGTTTGTTCTCAGTGAGTTTCCTAAGTTTCTGAAACAGTTGTTCTGCTGTAATTGAGTGGTTTGCTGCTTGTCTTATTGTATGCTGAATGTTAACAGGTATTGGTGTGAGGAGGTCTTTGTAATCATAAGATAAGGGATGGTTAAGGTTAAGGGAAGTAACTATCTTCTTCAGGCAGTGGAGTGAATTGATGGTCATTCTGGAAGTTTATGCTAACAGATGAAAGACTAGTGTGTTCTAATGAAGGCAATTCTACAAGAGATTGATTGTGTGGTGAAGATTGTAGTGTGGAATGTTCCACTCTTAATTCTTTGCTTATATTTTCATGAAATATGAAAGCTGAATTTCTACCTGTTTTTATAAATTGATTAATATGACAAATCTTTTTCAATCAGTCTCCAGGTGTTGTCTTTACTTTACTCAAACACCTAAGCATAGTGTTAAATACACATATGCTTAGCCATTTCTAAATTAAAATATCCCTAATACCTTTTCACATACACTCTTGTCATTAGTAACATTGTGCTGGAAATGAGACACATACAATAGCAAGTAGAGAAAAACATTTTCTAGAAAACCAGGTTACCTTTGTGATGTCATTAAACTTCCTCTATATATATATATCACTCATTAAATTACACCACCATTCCCAGTTTGCTCCTAAAGAAGGAAGGGCCCACCTTTTGAAAGTTCTTGGGTGATAGGGTTTTTATTTCATTTCTATCAAGACTTCTTGAACCTACTTATTTTTAAAACATTATGAATGATAAAAACTTATTAAATTGATTACAATGGTCTTGGTCTGTTCTGAATGAAAATTGTTATAAATTTACAACAACTAAAATGTGAAGTTAATGGCATAAAATAGAAGAAGAGGTCTTGATAATATTTTAGGACTAATTATTTTAAAAGTATAAAGTATTACATAGAGCTTAACCCTCAAAACAGATATTGAAATGGGACGAGCTATAACAGGTGCAGAAAATCCTACTGTGTTGTACGTTAGTGGAGGTAACACCCAAGTATGGAGATTTTATTCAATGCAAAATTAAACTAAATAGGCTTTCAACTGTCATGTTTTAAGTGTTTTTTCCCTCTAGATATTCTGCAGTTCCTGGTAGAGTATTTATTCTTTGTTTTTAATGCAAAAACTTGTTTCTTCCTTTCTACTTTTAACTAAACATGCATTTATTTCACATGTATGAAGTTGAAAGGAAGGCAATATGAAAAACTTAAATAAAATTTAAATTAGTTATCCATACATTGTAGTTAGTGTTATTTTCATAATATTTTAAAATAGGTATAAAGTTTAATGTTTTGCTACGGATCATATTTGTGGGAAGAGTTTGGTAAATGTTTACTCAAGTGCAGAATTAAGTAGTGTTTAGTATTAGAATTTAATTAAAATAGACAACAACAAAAGTTAAAAATACATGAAAAACACTTTATAATCTGATAAAACCAAAATATTTTGTTAAAAGACATTTTAAGTACAAACCGTGTTTGTTTGCTTTGTATACAAAGGTTTTAATAGCTCAAAATTAGTTATCACTAAATAATGAAAAGTTAGTGGATGCTGGTGTTTAACCAGTGACCATGAACTGGTTTTTTTTTTTTTTCTGGTTAGTTATGCATGCATGGTTATGAATTTAGGGACTAGTTGTAAACAGTGGTTAAACTTATTAAAAAGTACAACATTTATGATAAAACCTGTAAGTACAAATACAACATTTGTGATAAAACCTGTAGTACAATAGTTAGATGCTAAGTTTCTTCTGGTAGCTTGTTGATCATTTGTCAGTGGGATTCCCCATGTTTTAAAAAGCAAGTAAGAACGATTTGTTGAAGAGGTGTTTCAGTATTTACTTATACTTGTTGTTTATTTCATTTTATGTAGTAAATGTAGTTATCACAAAAACAAATTTAAAGTATTATAGTATGTTAAAAATAAGATTTGAAAACATACTCCCTGTTTACGTGTCTTGTATTGTACAGTTATGTAACTCATCATTTTTTAAATATTGTGTATAACTTTTAAAATAAGTAGCCCAAAGAGCTAGTTTCTAGCCCTAATGTTATTAAATTATAATTCAGATACATTCACCTATCATGATGTTTTGTTCAGTACTTAGATGCTCCACATATTTTCAGTGATGTTCATTTTATCTTTTTTTAATAGTTCTCATTTTCCTGGAAACCATAGTGACTTTGATGTGGGGTTAGACCTTATGAGAAAATCTTAGTTCATTTATCAACATCCATAATTTATTTTGAGTGTCAAACTTTATAAAATCATCCTTGCCCTATTTTTTCTCTTTGTTAAATGTATGCTTTGTCATTCTGATGAAGACCCTTTCACCCATAAGTAACACTATCAAGTAGATAGTGATTGTGGTCATTCAACATCTTCAATTTCATCTAACTTTGCTATAAGCTCTTCTTCTATAATTTAAATGTTTGTAACATTGTTTTGTGACAGGGAGCTTTTTCATATAATGAGTGCCTGACTTAACCCTGGTGAACTCTTTATGTTCATTTATGAGCATGTCACAAAGTGTTACTAAGTTAAATTCAAAATTGAATTTAAACACTCTACTGTCAATTTATTTTAATTAAAATTTCAGTTTTGTGTCACATGAAGGATGAGCTATAAAAATGTCAAAAGTTGATGAATTATAGCTTGAAACATGAGGGGGTAGTCATTACATGTAATGCTGGTAAGGTACTTTCCTCCTCTCACAAGATTAGCTATTCTTGTTCATTGTTCCCCTTTGTATTTGAACTTTTTTATTACGTATGTCACAAGCCTTCTGCATGTGTCATGCAAATCATCATGTTTCACTACTTCATCAGTAGGTGCATAGTACGCTCACATGACATGCGACTTCCTCACTTCAAAGTTTGGCAGCACTAGAACTGAGTGGGAATTAAGGGTAGGAAGTGTGAGAAGAAGGAAGTACCTATCAGAAATACATTTTCAGTACAGGAAAAGTATAACTCCCAATAAAATAATTTCCCCTTCTCACAAGATTAGCTAGAATCCCACATTGATTAAGAGGAGGGACTGAAGCGAGGGAAGAAAAAACATTCCCCCCAGAAAGTGTTTGAATTATATCTCTGTGGATGTGAGTGTCAGATCTGAGGAGGAGAACTCCACCACTTCTGATCTAGATATAGTCTTTGCTCATTTATGTAATGTAAGAAATCAGGGTGGAAAATGAGAGGAACACATTCAAGTAGGAGAGAATGTGTCAGGAAAGTGAACATTATTATTATGTGTACATGTTTTACCTGATTCCAACAATAGTTATTTTGAAATTGGTGCCAAGTGGTTGTCATTAGGTAGATGACAACTGCTTGTACTGTTTTTTGCTGCCTTTGTACCTAATATATTACAGTTAGTGAGACAGTTAAATTGTATTGAGGTTTTATATTTTAGTTAATTATTTCTTACTGGTGGTTTAATATTCAATATTATAAATATATTGCAATGTAATCTTTTTTTCCTCCACAAATGTTATAACAGAAAGTGGATACAAGTTGATTTTGCCATAGACTAAAGTTTCTTTGCCATTCATACCTTTCTGTCAATTGCAGGCATCCATTGGCATGTATTGACATAAACTAACAGTTAATAACAGGAAAAGAAGGATATTAAACTATTAGAGAAAAGGTAAAGACATGAAATTATGCATATAATTCGAAGAAGACATTTTAAGACTTTTTGATGAAAGTAAATACATATTTCCATTTTTTAATTTTAAATATTTCATTGCACTGTATATTAATTATAATAGCTGTACATTTACAGATTATACAGTATATAGGTTGAAGTAAAACAAAGACAAAGTAAATCATTCTAAAAACTAAATTTTAAAGTTTGTTGGAAGTGATGTAAATTGAAAAATATTGAATCAGAGCCCAAGCTAATAAATCAAATCCCCAATCTCAATTCACAATTGAATCAAACCTTCAAACTTTGCAGGGCCCTAATCAAATGCAAGTTAAGTTGGAGTTGATCAGTGACTGAGTAGTAAGCTTGTTATGATGGTGGATTAATTATTGAATTAGCGAGTTTTTCCTGAACATGTCTTTGTTGTCATTCCTGTTTTTTTCTTTCTTTTTAACCTAGGGTTTTCTTTTCATATACCTTTCTTTTTCAAACTTATGATTCTTGCAATATTGTTTTGGTTACTTATTTCAAATCTTATTTACTATCAATTTTCTTATGTTGCTTCCAATCTACAATATTTATATATATGGAGCATTTGATGTTTTCTGAGGTTTAATACTATTCTTAGGTTTTCTTTTTTTACTATTCTGCATCATCTGAATGTGATATTGTTATCTGAGATATTATTCATTGGTTTCTCATCAGGTGATTTGTTTGTTATGCCATGATGATTTATCTTTTTTCAATAAGAATATTATGGAGGAGATCAGTCTCAGGTTTGTACCTACATTTTGATTCACACTTTTGTGTTACATGTAGCACTCAATTTTAAATTTGTTTGCCATAGTTGATTTCTTTTTGTTGCTTGTTTAAAGGTGGAATGATACCTCAGTTTTTGTTTTAAGAGTAGATTTTTGAATCTACAGTGATGTCTACCTTTGTGCCTCAATCAAGTCATCAGGATTTATAAGGACAAAAAGTTATTTTTCTCTTATTTTTTATGTTTAAGGCCCTTGGTTGTAAACAAACATTTTTAAGCTTAATAAGTTAACTTCTTCCTGTTCACGTGTTTGGTTTAATGCTCAGTGGATAATGCATCATATTAGCTTTTGCTTGGATTGAATGCTGAGAACTTCCAAGTTTTATCTATAATTATACAGTTTTTAAATTATTTTGTAATTAATCAGTTGAATCTGAAGTAACAGCTAAGTCTACAGTTGAAGATTTGTTTTTAAATGTGTTTTATATTCATCTCTTTCAGCAGGAAACCCAAGCCAAAGCTATTTTTTTTCTGGAGGCTTCTTTTTATGTTTAAGGCTTTCATTAGCAGAGAAAGACACTTATTTTTCCTTTACTGTTTATGTCATTTGTTGAGGATGACTCATCAGATGCCTTCAATCTGTTATTCCTTATGTTTGGAAGATAATATTTACTATGTGTTTCAAATGTGTTCTTTTTAGATTTGTTATGTTTCCTTAGTTTTATGAAATGTATTTCTGCATTTAGGTTATAGAAATCTTTTACAGATAGTCTTTGTATGCTTCTGGTGACAGTCACCAAATACCAGATAGACTTTAATGGTGTGCATCATTTTGTTCTTTTTACTATACTGATTACTTTTAATTTTCATTCTTTACCCATGGTTAACTTGCTTGATTCCTGTTGTCCTGTTACTGGACAGATTAGATTGGGGTTTTGATTTTTTTTTCTTCCAAACTCACTCTATTCCTGCTATGATGGCATTGTGAAGAATAGCTACTTTTTTTTGAAAACCTACCTGAAAGTTGAAATGACATTTTCAGATAGGTGAAACTCAAGTGGTCATGCAAGACAGCTGAAACTTTATGGACACCTCATTTTAGATAATTGTAAACACTACCATGGTTTATTATAATGTGGATTGTTAGTGATGTATTTTGGGTAAGTAGTTCTACTTAGAGAAGCTCCAAGATGTGATGTCTGTTGTTTTTTGATGTTATTGTCTTGGGACTAGTAAAGGAACTTAGGATGGTCTAAGCTATTGCTATCAGTTCATGTATTTGGTCAGGAGTATCAGATACGTTATTTATTGTACTGCTGTTGTATTTCCATAGTTCGTTTTACTTGCGTGGAGTGACAATGTGTGGATCTGGCAGAAAGATACTGCACAAGAAAAGCTGTTTAAAATTAAGTTAAATTATTATTTATGTTTACAATGTTATGCCCTTGATTCTAGATTTGGAGACAGTAAGTACCATCTATGTTCAAGATGATTGGAATAGGCTATAAATCGTATGACAAATCTTGCTATCAGTTTGCAGTTTATGCATCTTGTGACAAGGAGGTGAGGCACAAATTATTAACAACAGTGAAAAAATTAGATCACTGGCAAAAATCCAGGAGAATTATGTAAAGTTATGGTATACATTAGTCCATTTTAAAAATAACATTACTATTGGTCACTTGACAATGTTTTTGTTTGATTTAAAGGTCATTGCTTACAGTCAGAAAAGGTATCGAATTTTTGGTGAAACAGTTGACATAGCTGTAGGGAATTGTCTAGATCGCTTTGCCAGAGTTTTAAAGGTAAGATATGAAGAAATGAGGTGAAACTTTTGGTTTTGATTTTTTTGAGTCACTGAGATTTTGAAATGTTTAAATATAATTTAAATATATATATAGTTGTGTGTGTAGAAAATTTTTATTGAAGCTCTCAGAGAACAGGAGGAATGGTATTTTTTGAAATAGAACTTTCCATTAATAAACAGTAGTAAAATAAAAGAATAAAAGAGTTTTTGTTAATTAATGAAGTACTTGTACTGTGTTCCTGATCAT
Organism: Tachypleus tridentatus; assembly: GCF_004210375.1. Lineage (NCBI taxonomy): Eukaryota > Metazoa > Arthropoda > Merostomata > Xiphosura > Limulidae > Tachypleus > Tachypleus tridentatus. The sequence goes on along the minus strand of NC_134827.1, from coordinate 73,800,241 downwards.
AATATGAGAAAGAGTTTTATATCTGAGTTGAAGTTAAGTTGTATTAGAGAAGACATGTCCAAATGTTTCCATGATAACCTTTTTTTAAAGATTAATAACTATCAATTTCAGCTTTCTAATGACCCCAGTCCAGGCTACAATATTGAACAAATGGCAAAAAGGTAAACATATTATAAATTAGAAATATATCTTCATGTACTATGTATCTTTGAATGATATATATAAAAATCTGTGTCTGTATGAAAAACAACTTAAATATTTTTACACACGAATAGATGGCATCACAATACATAATTAGTGAAATTTTATTACTTAGGGTAAGGTATTTTTAAACATTTAGTAGAGTTGTTAAGCATCTTTTATGCAACATAATACCTTCATGAACAAGCTCTTGTCATACAGTTAATAAATCGCAGAGTCAGATATTTGACCATGTAGGAATACTTCCAGAACCAGTTTATTTTGCATGGCTAACTTTATACAGCTTTATTAAGAAGTGTACTTGAACATAAGATCAAAATATACAAAAGTCCAAATTGTAGTCAAGGATCATTTGCAGATGATGTAGAATATACACAAAAATGGTTTTTGTGAAATACCAAAATGTGATGCTTAAATAATCAAACTGATTGATAACATAAGATAATTCAAACTACAAAGATTCAGAAAGAAATAAAATAATACAAGTGCTCAGTTAGGGAAAAAAATTGTATCAAGGTACAAAATCATGGTGTACCCATTTTATTATAATTTTTGTTTACTAATCTTGACAACTGATTAAATGGCACTACCTCTATCTTGATCTTGATTTGCCCTCTATAGTTTTCAACAGTGCACTGGTCTGTTATACACCTTCATTTATGCATCATTGCAGTAATGTGAGATGATCATTTGACTAACCTCCACCACTCAAACTTTGCTCTTTATACTGGTACAGGTAGCAGTAAGATAATTCAAACTACAAAGATTCAGAAAGAGATAAAATAATAGAAGTGCTCAGTTAGGGAAAAAAATTGTATCAAGGTACAAAATTATGGTCCAGCCATTTTGTTATAATTTTTGTTTACTAATCTTGACAACTGATTAAATGGCACTACCTCTATCTTGATCTTGATTTGCCCTCTATAGTTTTCAACAGTGCACTGGTCTGTTATACACCTTCATTTATGCATCACTGCAGTAATGTGAGATAATCATTTGACTACCCTTCACCACTCAAACTTTGCTCTTTATACTGGTACAGGTAGCACCACCTACCATAGCAGTAAAATCCTCACTTTCTCAGTTGCCATTCCTCATGTATAGATGCATGTTTTAACTCATTTTCCATGTGATTACAAAATTTTGATTGTGCTTGATCACAAATTTATATTGGGGTTAACTGATTGATTTCCTTTGTTTCTATCTGTTTGTTTTCAAAATGTCTCTACTTTCTGAATTATACTTTGTTCATGTGAATTCAATATTTTATATGGCAGATAAAATTCCAACCATAAGTAATTGATGGCTCTAACACTAGTTTTCAGTTATCAGGGTCAACAATGTCTCCTGGGGAAGTACAGGCTGTAGCTGATAGAGTTCATGTCTTATGTTGGCCAATGATTTTTTTTCTTCTTTCTAGTTGTGATTTTTGTGCAAAATGATAAAACTACTGTGTGGAAAGTTTCTTTCTATGGCTCTTTCCACCTTATACTGTGCCTTTTTGTAATCTGATGGGTTAGGTATTATTCTTTTTCTAATGAGTTCTGTTGTAACATTTTTAATGTGTATTTTTCATTTCTCATAGGTATACTAGTGTTCAGCAAGTTTATGTGAGTTAGTGTGGATAGATCTAATTTCCACACTCAATAATTTAGGTTGTTCATGTGTTGGGTAAGTTCATTTATTATACGTCTTTCACTACCTAGGTTAATTTAGTTTCAACTTGCATTTGGAGTGTTATTATTCATTTGTTTTTTCATCTTTTCACTTCTACTATTATTAATTTTCTGAGTTATTTTTCCATTACCACTAATTACATCTAATTAGTGATTGGTTTTGAGTCAGATTTTGTTATTGTTACCTGGAAACCTTTTTTTCTTATGTTCTTCAGGGTAGGTTTTATCTTTGTGTCCTTTGAGTTCAATATTTAAGTTGTTTTCTCTTCTCAGTTCCTTTAGTGGTTTTATACCATTGGTATTACTGTTTCATGTTTTATTTTGAGTTTCGTTGCTTTGCAAATTTATTCTTATGTACTTTGTAAACTTCATGTTTCTAAGTTTTGTTAGAAATGAGTTCCTTTGTCATTCTGGCTATAATTCACAACTGTTCCTGCCATGCCTCCTCCTCAAGATTGTACCTTGTCTTGTCAAGCTTATTTGAGTCCTATTACACAAAGCAGCTGTTGAAGGGTGGTGTCACTCAAGTGGGATTTTACTTTCATCTTTGTTTTTTCTTAAAAAAAATGGTAGTATGAAGTCCAGTTGTGGATCATTTCTAGCTCTATTCTTATCTGCAGACATCTTTCTTCACCATGGAGTCCAACCACTTTGTTGAGTTTTTGCCCCATTGTAACCTCTTGTTTTTTCTTTGGTTCATCTCTGAGGATTCTGTCTTCCAGTTCTGGCCACTACTGTTCTAAGGTTCTGTACTTCAGTTTACCTTCTATGGGATCTGGACATCCATCCATGTGTTTGCCATAAGGGGAAGAGAATATCCTGTTGGTTGAGGGATCCAATCCCAACACACCATTTTAGCTTTGAATTCTGTGAACTGAGTATTAGCGTTGGATGTTGTAAATCAGTGTTGTGGACATTGTGCCTGATGCTGGTGTTTGAGTATAATGCTCATGAAACCCTGGCATTGCAGTGCATCCCCTTTTGGGCACCATGATGGGTGGGGACAGTAGGCACTAAATGTATTTTCTTTACTATGGATACCCCAATCCAAAAGGAAAAAAAAAATATCATTGTAAAATGACCATGTATAGATGACTCTGTTCAACAGTCATCATCAAATTCTGATTCCACACCTCAGTTTCTTATTATGCATTCATTGTCTTATGGTAGATATCACCCTTTTTCATTCAAAAGGGTTTAGAGTGGCTTGCTGGCTCCTCTAATTCAATAAGGAAATTGCACTCTGGAGACATTTTGTGGGATCATTTTCACCACAACACACTAAACTCCTGAATTCAAAGAGCATTGAGGATATACCCATTGAGGTTATTCCCCCATGTTACTTTGAATTCCTCAAGAGGAGTTATTGTTGAGAGGGATTTAAAGAACATTCCTGAGTCTGAGATATTCGCTGGTTTCTCCAGTCAAGGTGTTCCTGCAATGTGCCACATCTCAACTCATAAGGATAGAATAATGCTCCTTTCCAGTGTTCTAATTTTGATGTTTACATTGCCATGTCCACCTGCCACTATTAAGGCAGGCTACTTGAACTGTGAGGTATGGCCATACATTCTAAACCCTCTCTGATGTTTCTAGCATCAGTGGTTTAGTCATTCAAAAACGTCTTGTCATGGTTCTTTGACATGTGCTCTTTGTGGTGGTAAAGGCCACAATGCCTGTGAATGTGAACTCAATCCCCACTGTGTTAACTGTAGTGGTTCACACCCCTTTTACTTTCATTCTTGCCCTAAATATGTGGAGGAGAAAGAGATGCAATTTGTAAAGACTGTGAACAATATCTCCAACCCAGAAGCTCAGAAGTTACTGTCACCAACTCCATTTTGGAAATATGCTGCTGCACTCTGTTCCACTGCTACAGTGAGAGTGCAGACAGATCTATACCTGCCTCTGACAGAGTTGTTCTTCAAATACAAGAAGGGTCTTTTGCCCTCCATGGTTAATAAGAGTTGATGAGTCAATGTCTATTCCTTTTTATGTTACCACCAATCCTAGTGGCTCCCTGGATCTAGTTTCTTTGGCTCTGACTTCTGGTATCTGCTTGATTCCATCTACTTCTTTTTGCCCCAAGATGCAGAACGATTATTTATTCATGCCCTCAGTTGCTGGAATCTTTATCCATTGACAGAGACCTGCCCAGTCAACCCAGGGTAGGATTCATGGAGATTGATAGACCTTCTTCTAATAAAGAGAAACAACATGGTCAAAAACAGAAGAGCTCTGTAAAAGTGACTGCTTTGGTATAGTAGAAAATTCAATGTTTCCATTCTAATTTGAATGACATCAAGGTACTTGTTGATTCTTATCATTCTGTGTATCTTTCCTTACATTAAATGGTTTTGAAACTCGCTGGCACACTAACCTTTCAGAAGTTCCCTTTGTACAGCAATGTGTGATGGATGAGTGCATGGAGGTGTGGTACTGCTGGTAGACCAGCAAGTACCCACCCTACCTTTGCCACATGATACAACCTTGGAGGCCATAGTAATCTGTCTTTGCTTGGGTTGTACCATAACTATTTGATCTCTCTACCTATCTTCCAGAGAATAATTAAAGCAAATCTATATTTTACATAAGAGTATGCTTTATATTTCTATGATCAATCAGATCTTGATGCTGTTATTGAACAGTTGCCATTTCCCTTTTTAATTCTGGGGACCTTAATGGACATAATCCCCTCTGGAGTAGTGCTGATATTGATGGGAGGGGTCACTCCATAGGGTGTATGCTCTTGGGTCACAGCCTTTTTCTTATAAATGCTGGTTCTTATACCTATTTTAATGCATATGGTCAGTCTTTTGCTGCTATGGATCTCTGTGGCTGCTTCCTTTCTTCTCTGACTTTTCTTGGGGAGTTGACAGTAACTCATAGTGCACTGATAATTTTCCTATCATTTTGAGGAAGACTGGCCATGGTTGATGCCCTCTGACCCATGTGCCTCTGTGAAAGCTGGACCCAGGTGAACTGACCCTTTTTCACTGCTCTTTGGAACATGGCCCTACTATTGTCGATAAACCATCAGTAGACAACTGCATGACAACAGTAACTAACTGTATTGTACAGGCAGCTGTTTAATCTATTCCTAAAACTTCAATGCATTTTTCATGATATCCTAGTCTGTGGTGTAATCTTGCTTGCCAAATGGCATGGAAGAATCAAACATTGGCCTGGGAAACCTTTTGTAGGTATCCCACACTTTCAAACTGTATTGCTTTTCAGCAGGCCCATGAATATGCTAGACTGGTAAGATGTCAAAGTCAAAAGGAATTTTGTATTAAGTTCACAGCCAGTATCTCTTCTACCACCAGTACTGAAATCACATCTTGCTGTTCAGTAGCCAGGAAGTTACTGATACCCAGATCATCACCAGTACTCTCACCAAAATCTTTCTTGTGCATGTTCACTTCTGTTTCTTGTCCTATTTTCTCAGCCATCAAGTCCTGGACAGAGTGATTATTGCCTCTTACCTTTCTGGTCAATCATCTGTACAACTATAATTGTCTCTTTACACTGATGGAACTCAAACTTTTTTTTCATCACTTTGCCTGTAGATCAGTTGGACCTGATAGTCACTACAGGATGCTGCATCATCTCTTTCCAGCTTCTTTTACTATTCTTCTGGATGTTTGTTAACTGGATATGGCAGAAGAATGCTTTTCTTAATGCTTTTTCTAAGCCTGGGAAGAATCCCAAGATCCTTTCAACCTATTATCCACTTGGTTTGATGAACTGTTTCTGTAAGATCTTAGACAGGATGGTTAATGCTTGTCTTGTTTGGTTCATCTTGCCCATCCAGTGTGGGTTTTGATGACAACTCTCCACTGTGGACCACTTTGAATTGAAACATCTATCAGAGAAGCTTTTCTCAAGTGACAACATCTTGTTTCTGTATTCTTTGAACTTGAAAAAGCTTATGATTTTACATGGAGGTATGGCATTTTGTGGGATTTCCACTCATATGGGTTGTGTGGTCATTTACCAACTTTTATAAAAAATTTTTAATGGACTGGCAATTCCTTGTTGTTGTGGGTTTGACCTTTATTCAGCATATCAAGCAGCTATACATCAAGTGTACTGAGCATCCTTTATGTCCTCTTTCCCACCTCTTGAGGAGTGGATCAATGTTGTATAATAAATATATATCATGACCTCATTTGATTGAAACTGGGCTATGGGTCTCTGGTCTGTGGTTCTGATAGGATTTTAATCTTGAAGACATTAGACCCCATTCACCGTCATGGGTTTCAGCTTTGTATGGGGGCTTTCTGCACTTTTCAAGTACAGAGTTTGCACACAGTCTTTCTTTAAAACTTTGACCTTTAGCACAGCATTCCACCTGAGATTGTTTTTCTTCCTCAGTGGGCCATGCTTTTTCAAAATGGGCCTTCATACCCAGGTGCAACTGGCTGAATTGGGACTGTTCTTGAATAACATTATTGTCTCCACTGGTCAGCCCATTTCACTGTGGCTAATTATCATTCCCACCTGTGATTTTTCTTTGAGTCATTTGAGAATGGCTGATACTTCCAATTGAAAGTAACTTCTTATATTTGCCAAACATCTTTCAAACCATGCTTTCATTTTCATTTATACAAATGGTTCAAGATCAGGTGACTGTAAGCTCTGCCATGGTTTATTGTGGTTTGATGGTTGCACACAGGATCCCCTCTACAGTTTCTGTGTTTACTGCCAAATTGTATGCTGTTTCTCTTGCCCTGGATCATGTACAAGTTATGCAGTACAACAATTGGGCTATTTATACTGACTTGCTTAGCTCTCTACTGGCTCTTGAATTGCTTCACATTAGTTCTCATCCTGTTCTCATTGATGTTTAAAATTGACTAGCCCATTTATCATTATCTTCCATTTCTCTCCAGTTTTCTGGCTACCAGGCCATGACAGTATTCACAGGAATGAGCTTTCTACACTCCAGCTAAGTTCACCTGCTCTGTTGCTGTCACTGTCATGCCTGTTTTATACATGGACTATGGTCCTGTACTTAAGGCTCGGCTCCATGCCAGTTAGCAGTCAACTTAGGGTGAACAACATAATCTTTTCTGGATAAAACCTTCTGTTGTTCTTTGTCTATTTTGTTTCTGTAAGGATTGGAAGGAGGAACTCGTATTTTGTCATTGTTATGACTCTGAACGATGGCACCATTTTAGACATATTTTTACCATAGGTTTACTTCTGACATTGGACAGTATCATTGGTGATGGTGACAGTGTCCACCTTAATAGTGTTTTTAAATTTTTAAGGGCAATTGACCTTTATAATACTGCTTAAGTTTGTTTAGTTTTAATTTGGTTCATTTATAAATTTTATGATGATTTTACTTTTATGTTTTTTACTGATTGTTTGACACAGATAGCCAAGTTGCTTTGCACCAGTAAATGCCAAACAACCAAACCCTTGCAGGTTCTTATTCATTTGTGGCTTCTCTTCATTTTGTGTCACAATTGAACCTAGCTTTCTTCATTTCTATTCCTTTATGGAGTGTGGAGTCATGGTAGCCCTATATTCTCCTTCTCTCTCTTGAGCATGGGATATTCTATCTCCTGATGGATGGAAGCTTTCATTTCCTTTAGTTAGGTGCACATGCATTCCCTTCATTGAATGCTTCTTAACCAGTGAAATCTCATCCATAATCCCTTGGAATATACCATCCCCTCTTCCACACAGGATCAGGACTAACCTTGCTTAGTGGCCCAACAGAGACTTAACCATGATAGGGGTTCCAATTGCTCTTCGTCTCACATCTCATCTGTTTACAGGTGCTTCCTTGGTGAATTTTTCACAACACCCAGAGATCTTGGGTTTGTGGTCAGTTGAAGAGACTGCTCTTGATATCCACATTCTGGATCCACATTGGGCTCTATATCATTTCCTTCCATTCCTGCAAGGGGAGGTAGTTATTGTTAATTCTGACAATTTCACTCATTTCAACTTTATTACCAAACAAGGGGGAACCAAGTACAGATCTCTGTATTTTCATACTTTGGATTCACTCTACTAGGTCAGTGACTGTTATGAGTTATGAATCTTATGGCCAAACTCTTATCACATTCCAACCAGGTTCTTCATAGAGTGGTCCTTTCATCCTCATATATTTCTGTGGATGTGTCCTCAACAGGGAATACTTTATAAAGGTATGTAATTTCCATTTACTGGAGTGCCAAACTTCCTTCCTTTTTGGGGATGAATGCTTTCAGTCAAGATTGAAAGGGTCTTCATTTATATGCCCACCCTCTGATCTTTTCCGTTCTACAGATAACACCTAGTGCTGTTCTGGTGGTTGATTCGTATTGGCTAGCTCAGATGTAATTCTCTCTACGCTGACACTTACTTGAGCAACAGACCCTGCCCTTTTTTCTGTCCTGATTATTCCTCTGACAACCATGATAAAATATTTTTCATTACAGCATCACCAGACTTCATCATTTCATATGACTTTTCTTGCCTGTATCATTTGTCCTTTGTCCAAATCTAAGTATCAGGGTTTATATCTGTCTACAGTTGCTCTTTATTGTAATTTATTTTTTACCATTTCTCATATGTTATCTGCTATTGGGATTAGGCTTTTCATCCCAGGACGTCAGCTGCCCAGGAAGGTTGTTTTGTATTTTTCCTATTTTCTTACTTTCCTTTTTCCTGTTTAGATCCAGATCATCTTTGTCCAGCTCATCCCCTGCTATGTTATTTGGCTTATACTGTCTCCATTTATGGTTCTTGTTCCTGTCTAGTTGCACCATGGTATTTTTCTGTTTTCTTTCACTTATTTCATTGGTTGGGTTTGTCATCTCATGTGACTCTCATATTTTAACTTGTCTATGACTGGATGTAGTTTACATAATATTTTCTCATACTAAATTTGTCATCTAACCAAGTCTTTAGTTGCTCAAAACTAGTCTTCTGGAGGAAATCGTTTGGGTTGATATGTGGACATCTACCAATACATTTGTTGATCTTACTCTGCACATCATTACTGTGACTTCTTCAGGCAGGTATCATCTTACTCCTGTGGTAATTCTACACATATTTGTTAACTTTTAGTTAGGTAGATCAACATAATTTTTATATTATTATTGTTTATCTTATTTAGTTGATATACATCATGTTTCATGATACCATCATATCTCACCCTTCTTTCTTTTAGTGGATTTTGGTTGTCCTTGCCATTTTGTTTCCCAATTGTCGGGATGGTGGACAGTGGAAGTTTCCTTAGGAGTGGGGTTTGTATGATAAAGCAAACTTCATAGTCATACATACCCATTCTGTGAGAAGAAATATATTATTATACTTAATATTATACACTATCATAATATTCTCAATTCAAGGTGTTTTTCCAGGTTAACCACACTTGCTGGTCGTGACAAATGCTATTTATACAAGTCACTTTCATCAGATGTTTTCTGCCCACATAGACTGCATTTGATATACTCAATAAGCACAGTTTACTTCTCCCAGATGATTTTGCCTGGGCTGATTGCACTTGTTGATCTGTTACAAAGTATGCTGTGATCAGTCTTGTGCAAGGTGCTTCACTGGATGATTTTTGATAAGATAGACTGCACTTAAGACACTTCATATTATCCAGGGTACTTTACATGGATGTTTTTACCTGAGTGGACTTTGCTTGTTGATACTATAAACTTGTGCAAGGCATTTCTGTTGTTTTTATCCTTGGACTGCACTTAGCATAATCCATTGTATCCCACTGTGCTTATCCTGGGTGTTTGTTTGCCTCGATATACTGCACTTGGCCTATTCACATGTGTTCCTTTAGCTCTAGTCATATATTCTTATTTCAGTTACAGATTCATATTAAAATTCAGCTTATTATAGTGTCACATGCTCATGCTTATTACATATGTGGACATCTTGCATGTTATCTGTTGTCCACAGGCAGAATCTATTTTACATCATGTGGTATTTGTCTATTACTTTCTACCCTGTATGCCCTACTTTGTTACTGGATGTAGAGCATACATGTTCCAGAAGTAGTGCTGTATCTCACAGGTGTGCATACTTTTTGTTTTAATCATGGTATCATATTCTTTCATGATTATTGTTTCCATTTGTTTAACTACTGCTGAGCCTTCATTTGCCTCTCCACCTTTGAAATGTGGGATACTATTTTTGAGTGAGAAGAGGTAGTACCATTTTGGAAGTCAACATTTTCTAACTGAAAATATATTTCTAATAGGTACATACCTCTTCTCATCCTTCCTCCTCACTGATATGCTGATGTTTCTATTTTGTATCTGCCAATTCTCAAAAGTGAGGATTGTGCACAGTATGATTGGTAGAGGGTAGTCACATGATCAGCACATGTTGCTGCAATGGTGGAAAAAAATGAAGGGGTATAACAGACTAGTGCATTGCTGAAAATTATAGTAATGCTTTGAGGGCAAATCAGTGTCAGGGGATCTGGACACCCATCCATTTTTTTAGAAATTAATAATTATATTACTTAATGTTGTGCAAGTAGGTATAACTAAGGGGTCCAAACCCCCTCTATCTTTTTTTTTCATAAATTAATTAAAAACAACCAAACTTAAGGGATTTAGGTTTTAACAGTAAAATTAGAAAATAATGTAGCAATAACATTTCTATTTTAACCAACATTTTGTAGTTTTATCAGGACTAGTAGTACAAGAAATATTGACAGTATTATTTGAAACACCTATAGTTCTTATAACATAAAATTATAAAATTGATTTTTTTTATTAAGCTTTTATGATAATCTTGGGAAAGATTTGTTTGTATTATTGATACGCAAAATAAATGAAATTGCGAGTGCTCTTGATGACTTTATAAATTACTTAAAAAAATAAAAAGGAACATTCTGTTTACAAAAGTTAAAATATGAATTTTCAATTTATTATCATTCTTTTCCTAAATAGAATTGCATCTAGTTAATTTTAATTGCAAAATTTTAAAATATTTTATAACTATTTTAATAACATTACTAGAAATAAAGATATAATATTTTAAATTACAGGTTTATAACCTAACTGAACTAATAATCTTATCTTTTGTACTAGTAAAGATCTAGTTGGACCATAAAAACTCATCCTGAAAAGCTTCTGTTTTGAATAACAATTTCTTAAAGCATAAATCTCAAAACATCTAACACAAGTACACCATCTTTGACATTTCTCTTTTTCTTTTTTATGAACATCATTATTGCTCATTGCATATCATGTATTAATTTTTGGGCATGTTTTGAAAAATATTTTTATGTCTGACAATGAAAGAAGCATTCACCTAACTTACACATGATATAGGCCCATAATCAAAGCTAGTTTTATTTTTTTAGTAATTTTGACGTTTTTGAGGTGATTAAGTTTATTAACAATAATCCACAGAATGAAATTGACCATATTATTTTCAAAATGTTGCAGGTTTTGTGCTAGTTTGTATGTATGATGTATTATAATGTACAACAGTTTAGGAAGAACAGAAGGACTTAATCCTATTATATCTGAAGACACAATTTCCTTTAACTTTTTATGTATTTTTGACACAAATTTCATATGTTAATTTCAATTATTTAAGCACAAAAATATTTTAAAAATAATATATTGTGATGTTATGATATATATGGTTGAAAACTTGTTACAATGCAATAGAAAGTACTGTAATCATTTAATCATATCTATGGAAATAGCTACAAAAAAAATTCAAATATATGATAATAAAACAATAATTAGACTGATGAAATGTTGTAGAATGGATGGCAACTGCCTGTTGTGGAGAGACATTTGTAAAGGATGACATTTTGAAAGTGTTCCACTTTTTGAAATGTTGTTCTCTACACTTGTATCTCCATAACACGCAGTTGCCATTCACTCTACAAATTTTCATCATGAATACTCTGCCTAAACAATCTATCAAATAATAAGAATTTAACTACTGCTTATTAATTAGGAAATACATAAGTTTAAGAGGTTTTTTATAGTTTATTTAAATTTTCAGTTTCATTTATGTCATTTTTGATATTTTTGTCTCAGATTGTATTTATTTGAAAGTTGCAGTGAGGAGACATCATATAATTTGCAATAAGGTAGAAAAGCTCATTCAGTTAAGAAATGGGTTGAATGGGTAATAAAGAAAACTATTGTCAGTTTAAACACAGTAACAAAAGTACAGTTTTTGGAGAAGGTTCTTGAATCATTACATAACATGTCTGTAGCATAGGAAGTAGGGGTCTCTTAACCTCTTTTCAAAATGTCCCAGAAAAATGAATCAACATTAGGAAAATTTCTTTTCGAAGAATCCATAAAATTTAGTCCAGAACTGTAAAGTGAGTCATGTACCTCAGCTGTATTGAGTGTGCCTGTGATGTATAATACTATGCTTTACTTAATCAAATAAACCTTGGACACCCTCCACTTTTAGCTTGTTTCCTACACCTCTGTATGTGTGTGTGTGTATGTGCATATATATATACTCAGCACAAAGCAAAAAGCAAAGAAATAACATGACTGAATGTTGCTTAAGGCTTAATAAAGGTATTTTGCTAATGTTTAGTCCTTTGTTTAAGATTTCAGTAGTGTTACTTTTTAATACATACAATATAACCTCAGTTACTGGGCACCACACTATTAAGGGCAGATATTTTAGGTTTTTTTTTTATACTATTTATAACCACAAATAGATATTGTAATAATCGGCACCTCAATATCCTGGATTAAGTCTTGTTTTCTTTACAGGCACTGAGTAAAGTTGGCAGTTATCTTTGAATGACTGTATAGTATACTGCTAAATTCCAAATAAAATTTTCACAAATAGGGTTTAAGATTTCACTTAAGACTCATGTAAACTTATGCTTGTAACATTTGTAACAGAGTTGTCATGGACAATCAGCTTAATGCATTTTAGATGAACTGTGTAAAAAGCCACAGTGTAAGACTTCTTTAGATTAAATTAGTTTAATAAGTTTTTGACAGATATATCTGTAATGTAGTTTTAACCTGGTGATGCATGATTTGGTAGTGGAAATAATTTTTTTCAACTTTACATTTGTACTTTTTGTAGTTCCTTCAAATACATGGCATCTTATGTGCCCCCTAATGATTCAGCAGTAAGCCTGAAAACTTGTATTGGTAAAACCGTGTTTTGATACCTGTAGTAGACAAACCACAGATAACCCATTGTGTAGCTTTGCATGTAACAACAAACAATCAAAGCTTGTTATGTGGGGGAATCAGATAATAACAACACCCAAAAGCAAAATTGTTTCAAATAGCATAAAAATTGTAAGGGTTAATATCAGTCTTGAATGGATTATTTTGTCATATATAAAACATGTCATGCTGTTATATCATCAAACCTCCTGCCATTTAATGCACAAGTCAGTAATATGTTAACTTGGAAATTAATATAAATAAAAGGTTTGTAACTGGGTATAAGTTAACGGTCAACAACGTTTGATAACAGTACAACTCAGTGATGAATCAAGTGATAGTTTGAGCTCTATAAACAAATACCACCAATGTTAGTTTAAATGTACATTTACTGTGATGAGTAAATCACAACTGAACATGTATATGTAGTTTATATTTTTTTGTTACAATAAGGTTTTAAGCTTCTTTTATACATGAATAAAGTTGTCTTTTACAATACTTAGTATTATCTGTGATAACATTTTCCATAAGCTGAGTATATTCACAGGTGTAAGTTAACTATTTTTTAAATTATGTTTAGGATAGGCATTTTTGTTATGATTTGTAAGCCTTTTTGTCCAGTAAAATAAAACAGTACTCCAGCAGGAAAATATCTTGTTCAGTGTTAACTAAGTATAAAGTTTTCATGAAATCACAGTTAAAAATTCAAAATAGTCTACTCTCTCTTAGCTGGGCACAGCATGGCCAAGCATGTTAAGGCATGCGACTCGTAATCTGAGGGTCGCGGGTTCGCATCCCCGTTGCACCAAACATGCTCGCCCTTTCAGCCATGGGGGCGTTATAATGTGACGATCAATCTTCCTATTCGTTGGTAAAAGAGTAGCCCAAGAGTTGGCAGTGGGTGGTGATGACTAGCTGCCTTCCCTCTAGTCTTACACTGCTAAATTAGGGATGGCTAGCACAGATAGCCTTCGAGTAGCTTTTGCTAAATTCAAAAAAAACAAACAAACACTCTTAGCTCAGCTGTAATTTTGTCACTACATTTTGAGTCTTTGTTTATGTTTATTATATTTGTAAAATATACCTGTGTAGTTTGTCTGTTTATTGTTGTATCTTTACATATCATTTATCCAAGTTAATCTTGGAGATTTGTAAGGTGAAATGTGATAACAGATTGATTGACCAAGACTAGTTGATAAGTGTGTATGTTGTATGCATTATCACTTGTGAAACACAGAATGCTTAATTTTTAATGAACTTGAAAGATAGAAAATATAGGTGGAAATTATTTATAAGCATGAAGTATTTGTATTATTTACATATATCATATATACAGTGTTTACATGCATTATATATATACATGTACATTGTATCATCATTATACAATAATTCTGTTGTCATTGTACCTTATAAGCATGCACTGTAAGAATTTTACACAAAAAACAGCAAAGCAGCACAAGTTCATTATGCACTTGACAACAACCAACTTGCCTGCAGCATAGAGCTGTGGAGCTCATTGAAAACGTTTCTACAACTGTTCTTTGAATAAAGGAATAAGAGATGTAAAAATATTTTTCCAACCATTTTGTAGAAGAACATTAAAAGCTTAAAGTTTTCCAAAAGGTCTAACATCAGGTTGTAGAATAACATTATAGGTTCATTTATAAATAGTATTAAATGCAGTAAAGTTTAGTTCTAACTAAACTAAATTAAAAACATTACACAGGTTATAGAGCCAATTTATCTCTATTGAATGTTAGCCATATTTCATGTATCTTCAACTAGTGTTAAACCTAAGACAAAGGGACTTGCACATTTTGCTGTCTATGATTATAATTCATTTGTAGTACTCTGTACGTTATGTACTTAAATAAATACTGTTGCAGTAAATATACTAATTTGGATGGAAATGTTTTTGGGTTTCTGCCAAGATATATTACTCTCATACATTATATGTACATTAGCTCCCTGGTTGGTTGATGGTAAGTGTACAGACTTACTATGTCAAAATCTACTTGCAGTGAACAGAGCACAGAAGGATTATTATCTTGCTTTGTGGTAAGAGGTACAAAAATAAACAGTATGTACATTTTTTTTTTTGTTGTTGTATAAGAAAGTGGTTAGAATATGACAGTAATTTATTATAAAAAAATTAAGTATGCTCTATTTAGTTTGATGTAAATAAGTTCTGGTGTTATTCTCATTGTGATGAATATTTACAGAGGTAAAATCCTTATACCTTTACCATATGTTGTGAAAGGAATGGATGTATCTTTCTCTGGTCTCCTTTCCTATATTGAGGTAAGTTAGTATCAACTTTTGTGATAAGGCAACTTTGGCTTGCTTTGATATATTAAAGTAAATCACTATCAGTTTTAAAGATAGCCTGAAAGCTTAAAATATGTGCAAATAAAAAAAGTGTTAGTTTGTTTTTAATGTTTTGAGAAAAAAAATTTAACACCTAACTCTACATTGGTGTGAAGACTGTTTTTAACAATAAGTTTTTTTATTCCTCATTTCCATCACACTTAAATAGGAGTGAAAAATTTTCTGTAAATATATGAATTTGTGTGAAATAAGATATTGATGTCATTTTATATTGTCTTTAATAAATTAGTGTAAGATGTCTTAAAATATTAATTGAAGCCAGTAACTTGCTGCTCTTATCACCTATTGTGATTTAATAATTTCATTTTTTTTAATACATTAAAGTTTTTGACTTGGTTGATTACCAATGCTTATGGAACATTTTCAAATTGCATCACTGACACCCTTAACTTTTATAATAAGCAGTAAGAATTGCTAGTGAGTTGTCAGCATGGTTCAGTATTGGGAAGAGTATGAGATAAGAGAGCTTCTTTTACTTTCTCTTTAATATTTATATTGAATGTAAAATGAGAAATATGAATGATAGGTTTGAAGCAATTCTAGAATTGGAAACTATGAATGAGCAAGTTATACAGACAGTATTAGAATCTTATCTCCAGGAAATTGTGGATAAGGCCAAATAAGTGAGTCATCAACTGCAAGAAATAGTGGGAAAGGTCAAATAAGCAAGTCACCAACAGCAAGAAGTAGTGGACAGGGTTGAACAAGTAAGCCAGTTGACTGCAGGGCATAGTGGAAAGGGTCAAGCAAGTAAACCAAGAATGTATTACAATCATGGTTGAGGAAGAGGAACTGGATCTGGATAAAGTGCAGCAACTGATTAACTTTATCTGGGCTGGTGAGCAGCATTTTGAGGTCAAGAGGGCAATGAGTTCAATTTTGCAAATCAAATTTAACCATTTAAATAAAAATAGCAATTTCAACTCTATTTCAAAATTTCTTTTACTTGAAAATATTTGAGAATTGATATTTTGTATCTGCAAAATTCCGTTAATGCAGTTTGTAAAGAAAAATAGAATTGAACTTTGACTTCAATGGGTATCCAACTGGTATCACTTGTAAACAAAGCTCTTGCAGGGTTTTTAGTACATTTATCTGCCTATTCCAAAGTATAAGTGTATGTTTATCCTGACCTTTACTTTTTTCTAATAACCTCCTCCAGTGAGACAGCAGTAATTTTGTGTTACAATGTTAAAATGCATGGATAAATTCACCATGGTAAACACAGCAGATAACCCTATGTAACTTTGCTTTCAAACAAAAAAAAACATTTTAAATATTTTTTCAAATAATTAATCTTAAGCTTTTATGATAGTACAAGTAAGTTGAATAGTAAATAATACATCTTAGCCTCTAATCAAGATAAAAACAGAGGTTGAAAGAAAATATTCTACATCATTATAAAGCAAACAAGCTGAGGTACCATTCCTTTGTCCAGTGTATGAACTGAAAAAGAATAAATGAGGGGGAGGGTTAGATACTGTGATAAATAATGAAAATATCATAACGTCTTTAAAGAAAATTAAGAGAAACAAGACATTCTTTTGTTTGCACAATCGTTTATTTGTAAGGTTTAAGAACATAAGTTAATAAAACCCTAAAAAACTCAAAGTTTAAAAAGTGTAAATTAAAAAACTTTAAAAACTTAACATGTTTCAGTGAAAATAATTCCTCCATCTTTAGAAGAATAAACCATGTTGTACACACAAATTTACTTATAAACCTCATTATATTTCACATGTTTACTGTGGTGCAACCTACAATAACGATTTCCAAATGTTTAATTTTGTGGCTATTTGACCTAGGTTACTCTTTATATTAATTTCATTTTAACAGTTTCTAAAGATTCTTTTATATTTGATTCATCTTTTTCTGTTACCTCTAAGTATTTTAAACTTATCCGAGTCAATAATGTGTAGAATTTGCCAAATGTTTGCTAAAGCTGAATCACCCATTTTTAATTTATGCATTTTAATTATTTTTAATTTAATTATTTTAATTTATTTGGTGTTCTTTTACTCTTAATTTTAAGTTCCTTCTTGTCTGTCCCATAAACTTATACCACAAGTACTTGTATTTTTCTATACACCATATTATTCCTTAATTTAATTTTATCTTTGAAATGATTAATTATATTACTTAATTTTAATTGAGGAGTAACTATTACATGGAAATTCATATTTTTTCCTGAATACATTATCAACTTTTATATGACCATTGTGAAACAAAGAGCAAACATATTTTCATACTTTCCATTTTTGTTGTATACTATTTGGTACAGCCAGAAATTAAAGTTTGTTGCAGTATTTATTGTTCTTTGTGTTCGTGATATGAAGTTGGTACCCTTGATCAACTGCTACCTATTTTAAATATGTTAATTTTAACATCAAATCATTGTCATATGACAAAATGTTAATAACCGTGTACAAAATATGAAAATGAGGACATTTGTTTCATGTGCTTTTACGACACAAAGGAAATAGGAAATACTTAGTAACCTACAAACTCTCATGATGTTGAGTTGATCTTTTGAAGCTATATAGTTCCTTTTCAGGTTACTGTTTTCTGCTACAAACGATGACATTTAGAAGACAGCAAAATTCAACAAAGACTACATGGTATTGGACTGGACAGTCTGTTACCTGCTTTCATCATTCACCTCTTAATGTCCTTCCACATTGTTTCATGTTATTAATTAATTGACAGCCATTGACCTCAGAAGTTTCTTATGGAATGAAGTTGTAAGATCACAGATCAAAGTAGGAAGTGGGTATAAACCAAGAAACAACTTTTCATATTAGAATTAGGGTGGCTGTTATTATATCATTTACATTGGAGTTTCTGTATTATTGTAATAGCAACAGAATTTCTTTCCCTTGCATTTCTCCATAGAGAGTTTTATTGTACACTCTGAGATATATGACATTTGTGTGCTTTTCCCTCATACTCTATGTGTATGTTTTATTATAGAAAACTTGTTATATTTGTTTTGTATTCTTACAGTAAACTTACTGCTGTACCAATATAACTTAGACAACAAGAGGTCTGTTTTATTTCACATGTGGGTGAAATATGTAGTACAGTTTTTTGTTTAATGTAAGGATTTGGTACTTGTGTTTTATGTCCCTTGTTTCAGATTATAATCCCACAAAGTTTGATTGAGATTACCCCCCAATAACCTAAGAGTTGTTAGATAAGGGACAAACAGATAGACATACAAAGTGTTTGTACTATATATGTACATGTAGATAACTGTTAAGTAAGCAGTTATGTATGTTTTATGAAAAAGTCAGTAGCAAAAATACTCATTAAGCACATGATTCTAATTTAAATTGACAAAATTTAGGAAGAATCCATAGCACTTGAATTTTCTATGCTTTCTTTTGGGTGCATTTTCATTTGTAATAATATTTTTTGTATTATGTGTATTTTAAAACTTCAGGAATATTCTTATAACAAGCATAAGATATGGATATTTAGAGTTAATGAATGTAGAAAGCTAAGGATACTTTTTTTGCAAACAGTTTAGGTTATAGTATTAGTAAATTTATTATTCAGTTACTACACACAAATGCAAGATCTCCTTGGTTGAAAATGAATTATAATTATTAGAGTAAAATCAAACTTAACTAAAAATATAATTGGCAAATGTTACTTATATCATTATAGGCCTAGAATAAAAGTGCAGTTGTGTTTCTACTTGTCAGTGCTTTTGCTCTTGATTAGTATTTGTTATTTTTGTAGCTCCATGATTACTTCAGTAACAATAAATAATTGGGGAAAATACAAGAAATTAGATCTAACTGGAGGTATATAACTTTTTTATTAACAACATTTTAAAAAAAAACTGGTTTTCTTTTTTTATAGTTTTAATTTTACGTTCTTTGTACGTAAAAATGTATATGTACTGATGAGAAAATTAATATGCTGTTATTAGAAAAACAGGCAGAACATTTGTAGTTTTAGTGAAAAAATTCCTGTTGGATGCATTTATATGATTTTAGGCATGCAATTTAAAAAGAAGTGTTTTTTAATGTTTTAAAAAATATTTTAAAATATTTCTCATAAATTCACAATATAAAGTATGATAAAAATATTACACCAAATGGTATGATTTTTTTAAAAGCACAACCAGTGTATCATGTAGAAAGAGTATGTCAGATTTCATGCAGTTAGGGTAATCACTTCAAATGTGAGAACAAAAATAGGAGTGTTACATTGTGGCCCTGTTGGTCTGGATAAAGTTAAGGTCATAGTTGAAGGAAAGAAACTGGATCTGGATAGAGTGCAGAAGTAGATTAAAGTCACAATTAAAGGATTCCTCACACCTTCATGTATCTGAAACCAACATAGAATTAGTGATGCTGAAGTCAGGAGAGGGACTGGAATAGCTAATGTCAATTTTTGGAAAATTTATATTGCTTGAAAGAGTGGGACTTCTCAGGAACTTGTTCTAGAAAGCTCTCATGTGGCCTGTAATATTATATGAGAGGGAGATATGTGAACTCTGAAAGCAACAGATATTAAGTGACTTGAGGACCATGATATGTGCTATTATGGACCATTGTGTAAAATTTTTTAAAGAAAGAAATCAACCCTGATGTGAAAATTATAATATCAAGTTACAAGTCAAAGGCTTTGACTCACTTGATTGAGCAAAATGCCATAGTTAGCACAATTTTTATGAGTTGAGTAAGAGAAAGATGGAGGACTATATAGAATTATCATGGTTTGAAGTTAGCACAGCTGTAAATTTAAAGGTACATAAAAAAAGCATTTTATATAAGGCTACCTACTGTTAGGAGTCAAAATTATACTTGATTGATTTATTGAATTTGGATAAGATATACCAGTTATATGATACAAAGGCTATTGCAAATAATATTCTGCATGTTACTTGTACATTTAAGTTTACCTTTATCTGGTTTATTTTTGAAAAAAATGCAAACCCTTTTTGTAAGAAATGCAATATTTCACAATAACATTTATAATGTTGGGATTCTACACTGAACAATCTATCTAAAAGAATAGTGTGATTACTATTTTTTAACTTATTACTTTTTCATAATTTAGAGGTGTAATGGGTGGTGATGTGACCTTATGCTGAATATTTAGCATAATAATAATAAACAAACACTTTTATTACTTTTGGTGGACATTAGAAATTATGGGATATGTAAGCAAATAAAAATGTAAGCCTGAAATGTTTTATTAAATGTTAATAAGTTAAGAGTGAGTGGGATGCAGTAATAATACTTTAAATGTTTATATAATAATTCATATTGTGGTCATTTTTTTCTGCACAGGTGAAAGAGTTTTATGAATAGTATATTGTTGTTTGAACATGATTAACCTTTTCAAAATCTCAACCTGTTTATGTCCTGCATTATTTACAAGTCAGTTTATCAACAAACAAGACTGAGACTTAATTAAATATTTATTATCAATGACATGCAAGTGATTCAGTGATGATGTATGAATCCAGTGAATATCATTAGTGGAATAGTAAGTGATTCAATGATGACATATGAATTCAGTGAATATCATTAGTGGAATGGTAAGTGATTCAGTGATGACGTATGAATTCAGTGAATATCATTAGTGGCATGATAAGTGATTCAGTGATTATCATCAGTGATTATTAAGCAAAAATGTCCTGGGTAAGATTATGTGGAGGTAGTTAGTATTTTGAAGTGAAGTACAAATTGTGTATCATTGCACTGAGGAAAAGCAGCCTCTGCTAATTGAATCTAAGCAGTAAGCATGCTAGGAAATTACAAGAAACTTTGAAGATTGTTCTGTCTAGTGTAGGCTCAAGTTCTGGATACTCCTCGAGCAAAAAATATTTCAGAATTGTTATCAAAAACAATTGCAGGACTTTAATATTTATCCTGCTAAATGTTATAAATGCATTCACCTTTTACTGATGATGGGTTTCTTCACTGATTGAAACAATTTTCTGAAGAGAATAAAGATGCAATACTTGAATTTCTGGTTAGATTTTGAATGTCTCTATCATATACCTAATGTCAGGTATGCTTAACAACAACAAAACAGTTTCCTTATTCTAACAGAATTGCATAATGTAGAGATTTACAACAACCCGCTCTTAATAGTATTTTCCTGGAAATTATACTTGTGGTGTAATAAGGAAAATGTTAGTAGGTTTAATGAATAGAGAAAAATATTTTCTCCCTCCTAATGAGAGAAAAGAAGGTTTTAATAATGCTATATTATCAAGTAAATCATGTACCCTTTAGGTTGTCCAGAAATAAATGTTGTTTTTGAACTGCAAAGTTTGGAAAAGTATAAACCAGTGTTATAAAACATGCTTTAATCAAAGTAAACATCATTTTCTTCAACACATTTTGCCAATGTATAACAATGCTTTTTATATCCCTGATGTAGAGATTAGATTTTCTATGGTCAGTGAACTCCCTGAAAGCTTCTTCAGCAGCTGCCTGGTTATAAAAGCATTTATTGTTCAAAAAGTTGTCAAAGCACTTGAAAAAATGAAAAGCTTTTGGTGAAAGGTCTGGAGAGTAAGGTGGATGAGGCAGAACCTCAATTCCCAATTCATTCAATTTTTGGAGCATCATCCTTGACAGGTCTCATAATACTGATTTTGTAGATCTTCAGTCAGCTCATGCGGAACCCATTTATCCAACTTTTTCGTCTTTCCAATCACACTCAGGTGGTTGGTAATGCTTGATTTGCTTGTGCCTAGCTTTTGTGCAAGCTCATGTACTGTTGTGTGAGTGTCTCTATCAGTTGCTTCCTTTAATGTGTTTTCACCTAAGAATGGCTTCCTTTCACGACCTTTGTGGTCTTCAAGACTTTCATCTCCATGTCAAAACCTTTAGAACCAATGCTGAACTTTACATTGAATAACAAATCCATGGCTGAGTGCCTGTATGATGTTCAGTGTAGTTTTGGTAGTTTTTTGTCCAAGTTTGAAGTCATAGAGGAAAATCAGATGAAAGTCCTTCTTGTCCATGCTGCTTTAGTGGTTGCAAAACTTACTCCAAGTAGAGTTTAAATAGCAGACCATTAAGATATCTTGTAAGCGACAACACCAACAATAAGTTACTTAGCTTTCAGCCTCTAAATGTCATTGTGAGAATTCTGATATTTATTTCTGGACAACCTAATACAACTTGCTGTCTTGATTGTTCTGGAATCCAATTGAGGTGTAATTGACCTTATAGTAGTCAGTAAAATGGGTTCACCTATGCAGGCTCAAATGCAAGATGATTTAAAATAAACTCATACAAGACATGGATAAAATGAAGTTCAGTATATTATTTCTGAAAGGGTTTTGAAGCAAAAGAGAGTATTGTGTTCCTGACATAAATATGACAACCTCAACAATTATCAAAGGTGCCTGTTGAATGCATATTTAAATTTGTTACAACCACTAAAAGAAATGGATTAAAAACATTAATATCACAAACATGATATTTTCAAAACATATTTACCTTCTCTCTCACTAAGCTATTACTTGACTGTTAGGGTTTGTTTTTCTTGCCCATCTGAGCATTGGTCTGTTTTTTCTTGCTTGCTCCAGTCTTTTATTCTCCATTTAATAGCCCTTGGCAGTATTTATCACATGACACTGTTCAACTGTGTTAATGCACATTCTATGCTGGTATTGTGTATAAGTACCTCTTTCAGATAAGAGTCACTTTTTCTTGACAAATCATTTACTGATATATTTCTCTATAGTATGAGTGTTGGAAATAATTTGATCATTTATTGTGTTGTCTATTTGATTTTTGTACAAAAAATATTTTTTGTTTGTCAAGCTAATATATGGCATGAATTCCCAGATTACTATATTCTATCTCATATCAAGAATCAGGAGGGGGAATTGTTCTTTATAAGGGTGTCTGTGACCTTATTAATAGTTAGGTGGAGACATGCATTCAGTGTTGTGCCCAAGAAGATGGGAGATTGTTATTCAGTCACTGATCTTTCTTGTCTAAATAAATTCCTTGATCCTCCAAAGTTTACAATAAAGGTCTTTCCTCTGCATTGGTCAGGTGCTGCAGTTCATTGCTCTACCCCTCAGACTAGTAGTGGCACCATGTATGTTCTGCCAAATCATACAAACTTTTTCTCATCATCTCCATTCCCTGGGCCTGTGTTCACACCATTAAATGGACAACTGACTACTGCTGCCACCATCTTGTCAATTGGCAGAACATCACACCCAAGTACTGCTTTCTGTAGCAATCAAAGTGAGATTTCTTATCAGAGTCGAGAAATATACTCGCATTCCAACACATATCTCAGATGAGTTCAGCTGACTTCCATCCGGCCTCACGCTATGGAACAGGCAGTTTGACTTTTACTTGTGTTGCCTTCTCCCACTGAGCAAATGCTTCTTTCTCTTTTGGAGATGTGTACATCACTCAGATTCCTGGTTTCTTTGGATGATGAACAGTAATCCACTAGATCACCAAGTCTTATTTAGAATTAACATAATTTATCTCAAGTGGTGGTTGTATAAGAACGGTACTACAGTCAGTGTTCCTCTGTTACCATCTGTCCAAAAACCCATCTTTTCATTGATGCCTCACTTCAGGGATGGGGTGCATATCTCAATGGTTAGGAATTCCAGGGCCTGTGGAGAAATGACAAGTCTTCCTTTCATATCAG
Source organism: Tachypleus tridentatus (assembly GCF_004210375.1). Classification (NCBI taxonomy): domain Eukaryota; kingdom Metazoa; phylum Arthropoda; class Merostomata; order Xiphosura; family Limulidae; genus Tachypleus; species Tachypleus tridentatus. The sequence continues at coordinate 73,776,165 of NC_134827.1, read as the reverse complement.
TGTTTTAGAACTTTTTACTGTTCAAAGGACAATGTCTCAAGGTATGATTCACTCCTACAGTTCCATAGTCTTACATTTCCTGTCAAGGGGTACTTGATCCAGGTCTCATTGTTTTCAAACTTTTGATTTTCTATATTGGGTCCATTTCCATTATATCATTTTACTAGCTTGCCATTTTCTGGGGGTCATGAACTTGGTAATGTATTAATTGTCTTGACCCAACTGGATTCCTCATTGAGAGGTTTTTCATTTAATATGTTGTCAGTTTAGGACATTGATGATTGATGTGCTTGCCACACTCACTGGAACACTCAACTACCGGCATTTTGGTCTGTGGTACCTCCCACTTGGATATTGGTACTGGATTCATTATGTTAGGACTGGACTAGATTACACCTAAATGCCTACCCACTGATTTATCTGTTATCCAGGGTTCGAGCAATTATTCATTCTCCCCTTTTTGTGTTCTGTTAGTTGCATTGGATTGATTGGCTCAATCCTGATATATGTACTTATAGTAACTTAAGTAGTGCACATCTCTTCCACTTCTTCTTTAACTGTATTTGTTGAGGCAGCATTATTTAACATTTTACACATCTATCCCAAAGCTCAAGCTTCATGTGCATTAGTTATATGGTTCTTTATATGGCATTTGGGGTTTATATTCTATGGTAGCCATGTACCCATCTCAGTCTGTCTCATCCCACAATGGGCATTTGTAAGTGGAAATGGCACACAAATTCTCAGTGATATGCTGTGTGAAGGCTGAATCCACTTCATTCAAACATGCCAATAATAGCTTAGTTTTTCCACAGTTGTCCTATGTAAGGCAGTCCTATCAGTTACCTTTAGACACTTCAAGGGTTGGAAGTTATTCGTGTTCTCAGTCTTTCCAGACTCCTCAAGTTGTTTCAGGTTCTTCATCCTAAATGACCATTTCAGTTACTGAAGTGGGATATAAAAATGGTATTATATACTCTTTCTCAGAATCTGTTTGAGCTCTTAGCCTCATTACCATGTATCACCTTTCCTTAAAGTTTAATTTTGTTGCTGCTGACCTGTGGATATTTCAATTTAGAGTTTTTTCTTTGCACATGATGGGATTCTTTATCATTCTACCCATATCCTTCTATAATCAAATACCTAATACAATGGTAGTCAGGAAAGGGAATAAATCCTTTTCACTCTATCATCTCTGGCATTTCACACCTCTATGACCAACCAGATTCTAATCATTTATGTCTACTGAGGCCTTGAAGTGTTATGTTGCCTGTACTAAAACTTTTGGAGATGTTAGACAATGGCTTTTTATTAACAGTGACCCTTCAGATTTATATTGCTTATTATGGGTTTTCTTTGGAGGTGTAAATATTTCTGTTAGTCACATGTCATCAGCTTCATCACATTTCTATATTCTTAATGGCCTGGTTGAATTTCCTGGACATTGTTTAGGTTTGTATATTGAACTCCCCTAATATTTTTATCTCACATTATTTGCATGATCTGGCAGTGCAGTGTCTTCCTCTTAGGGTTTTCAACCATTACCTGTAGCTATCTTAACCACATCTGTTAGGTTATAAAGAGGAGTGAGTATTGTTATTACTAATCTTTTCTTTTTTCCTTTTGCTTGGTCTCTTACCTCTTTTTTCTGGGTTTCCTCTCTATGGTGAGTGTTGCCCAGTCAAACCAAATGTGCAGTAGCAATCACTAACAGAACATATTTATCCAGGTTACAACAGGCTCTATAGAAATGAGGTGTTCCATAAGACCACCTAGAGGAAAACTGGATGATATTAATGTTATATGCTAGACTGTTACTTATGAACTATCATAAGTAAAGCGTAATGGGATCCTGCACAGTGAATTGCAAAATTCTGTGTTGGTTTTCTTTTAAAAAATTCTGAGAACTTAGTTCACCTTTTGCATTGTTTCCAGAGCTCTGTTCCTTGAGGCTTCCACATGCATATTATCCCCTCCATATTATATTAGTGAAGCTAGATAGCTATTATCACTCCTGGTTTACAGTCTTTGGGGTGGTGGACAGAAGTTATTCCTTTAGTATATTTGAGTCACTTTCTATCACTCTTGAGGAAAGAGGACAAAGTTGGGGACTCTTCTAACTGGTACCATGGATATTTTGTCTCCAGATGTCAATAAAAGAAACACTAACTTATGCAAGAACTTACTTGTAATACTATATTTGATGCTCAGCTATCTAGTAGAGTTGAGTGTGTCCCTTCTTTGTGATCAATATTATTTCAGTACATTTTTCATGGAAAATGATCCTTGTAATTCTGCATATATAGTGGTTCTATCCTGGCCCCTTGGTTTAGCACAATTTTTGTCACATTTTCCCCATAATTTCAGGTGCAAGTGGAAACTACCCTGCCCACGCAGTTGGGAATCATGGATAAATGTTCATAATTTCAGACCAGATTAGTTCTGTTTCCTCAGGTTGAGAATGTTATTCAGGATCCTGTTATTCTGAGTTTAGATTATTGCTTTCCAACTTCTTCAAGTTGAGGAGAGGTTTGTCTACTTGAGTATTGTTCATCTTCTCATCTTGATTCAGGTGTCGAGGAACACAGCACTCTAGCTTCAGGTTGGGATCTACTCTAAAATATTTTGTAGTCTAAATTCCCCAGCTGCAAATTTTGAATTTATTGATCATAACCAATTGGGATGATGGATTACATCAAATTCCACCCACAGTGCATGATTTAGATTCTCAGTGAAGAGCACAACTGTTCTCGGTGTAGCGTGACTCCCAGGATGCTAATCGTTTTTCCTTTTGACATGCCCACAATCTATGCAGATGCATTCTGTATGGATAATGCCCTCACTGGCTCCCTCTGCCTTATCAATATGGGATTCTAGCTGTAGTGGAGGAAGAGATAAGTAAGTTTTTCCAATAATATTTACCTTTTTCATACTCCTGCTCTTCCTCCGCACTAAGAGACAGTGCTAGAGAATGCAGATTTGGCCTATCTAAAAAAGTCAAAATATTATCTGAAAGAGGTGCTTATATACAGTACCAGGATAAAGGATGCATTGATGTAGGTGGAGAATACCACAAAACAGATATTGCTAAAGGCAGTTAAGTGGGGAATAACAAACTAGAGAAGGTGAAAAAAAAATCAGGCCAGTGCTTAGTTGAGCAAAGAAACGAAACCTTAACAGTTAACAGCTGTAGTGTGAGAAGAATGTTATTGGAAGTACATTTTGGTTTAAGAAAATACAAATTTTCAACTATTATTCTAAGTTTGGATGCTCTTATATCTGTCTATTGAAGGGACTGGTAACAATGAAAGTTCCCTTAAAACTATATTTTCTAGAAGATAGTCTTCTAGAAAGCAGTCCAAATTTTACATTAGCTACTTTGTTGCATTCTTATTTAAAAATTAACATTTCATGGAGGACATCTGAACTGAACAATGAAACAGTTTGATTGAGAAAATATTTACTCTGTCAGTTTTACAGTCAAGTGTGATTGATGTAAGTGACTGTAGTGTATGGTAGAGAACACTTAATATGTTATTGGAGTTCTACAGTAAAATACCTGCAGCCATTTATGGTTCTCATAATCATTCAAACAGGTCATGGCAAAGATGTTACTGTGCTCAGTGAAAGTAGTTTCTATTTGTTATTATATGAGTGAGAAATGCATGATAAAGTAAAGACTGTAGTTTCTTTCAATATGTGATTAACTTAAAATGTTATAATGATATAAATATAGATTTATAAAAATATGGTGTTTCTGAAAACTTATTGATGAATCCTTATTAAAAGATGTTAAACTTTAATATTAAGTTTCTTTAAGGTTACTAATGACTGATTTTTTGGTTAAAATACATTTTTAAAAATTTAGATAATTGTTTGGTTTTTCTGTTCCTGGTAGATTGTACAATCATTTTAAATATTCAGTGACTGAATAGAGAGTGATATCTCACCAAACTATCAAAATTACCAAATAGCATCAAATATTAATCATATTAGTTTGACTTTGTGGTGTGCTCAAGTTTTCGGACGGTAATAAATAAATTATTTCATTTTTTATGATATTCTGTAAGATATGTTTCATCACTACAGTAATAATTTGAAAAGTAAAAAGCAGTAGGATAGTATTCATTTAATAGACTTTAATTGTAGCCACTTCTGTAAGCTTTTTTGTGTTAAATGAATATAACTCTCAGTATAACTCTCAACTGGATGTGTCTTCATTCTAGGACAGAGCAGAATCTCTGCTTGGCAGTGGCAAATACACCAAAGAAGATCTCTGCTTTTCTCTGCAAGAAACAGTATTTGCTATGTTGGTAGAGACAACAGGTTAGTTATAATAGATTTTCTTATGTAATAAGCAGTTACAGTGTTTGTTATTTATAAAATACTAGAAAAGCTCCAGCTAGATTAGAAAATTCCAATATTCATCTTTTAATTCATTACTGTTTCTTTCATGGTTCTAATATTTTACTTAAATGTGTTAAGTCATATTGTATTTTGTTTGCACACAAAAGATGTATTGCTAGTCAAAACGTATCTTTAGTTACACACAAAGAATGTGTTACTAGTCCAAATGTATCTTTAGTTACACACAAAGAATGTGTTACTAGTCCAAATGTATCTTTAGTTACACACAAAAGATGTGCTACTAGTCAAAATGTATCTTTAGTTACACACAAAGGATATGTTACTAGTCAAAATGTATCTTTAGTTACACATGAAGGATATGCTACTAGTCAAAATGTATCTTTAGTTACACATGAAGGATATGTTACTTGTCAAAATGTGTCTTTACTTACACACGAAAGATATGTTACTAATAAAAATGTATCTTTCGGTACATACGAAGGATATGTTACTAGTCAGAATGTATCTTTAGTTTGCACAAGGGATATGCTACTCGTCAAAATGTATCTTGTTACACACACAACACGTAAGAATGTGATGCTTGTTAACATGTATACTATTTACTAATCAATGCTGTGTTATACAGGAAAAGTTTAAAGTTTGATAAATTATTTATAATTAACTGCATTTTATTTCACATAGTTATCTGAAAACACATTTGTATACAAACTAAAGAAGCTCAGGGTTAGTTTCTCTTATAAACTTGTAAAATTGTAAATAGACAAAAAGGAGCCCATCAGGGATGTACCTTCCAGCTTCTAGCTATAATCTGGTACTACTCATGTATTCATCCAATCATTTCCTCAGCTCATTTAAATATTCTACCTCCATCATCCTTGAAGACATTTCATTCCAAAAACCAACCACGTTATTTGAAATGTAATATTATCTAAACTTCAGGCAACTCTTATGTTGAGGCATGTTGAATTTCATCTCTTGTCCTATTGTTTTCACAGTTAAACACAAAAAACTGTGAGGGATTTATATTCAATACCCTTAATAATCTTAAACACCTCATTTAAATTCCCTCTGACTCTAGTCGTCTTTAGAGAAAACAAGTTTATAAAGTTTATTCTCATAGGATAATTACATCATCTCAGTTAACATCCTAGTGGCTCTTCTCTGAACCTTCTATAACAATTCAATGCTATTCTTGAGGAAGAGAGCTCAAAACTGTACACAGTACTTTAAATCTCTAAATGAGGTCTTACAAGTGATCTGTACAATGAAACAGTAATATCTCTTATAATAACAGTATTTAATATATGCCCATTTAAATTGTGACAGTAATTCGAACTGTATAAACCTACATGCATCACCTTACATTTTGGATAGCTAAATATTATCTGCACTTATTTGCCCAATGCATTAAATACTCTAAATCTCCCTTCATGTCTGCACCCTCTCTTGTTTGTATGCCTGAATATTTTGAAAATTTGAAATGGATTTAGACTTGTATTTAGTATATCTGTAGATACAACCTAAATTTCTATTTGTCCTACCACAAGCAACATCACACTACTTGTGTGGCTTAAGAGACTTGATTAACCATTACTCTAATCCCTTTGTTTTATGGCACTGTTGAGGTTATTCCCATCCAAATTATACTTATAATTCAAATTATGATAACCTGTATGCATTATCTCGCATTTATTCAAATTCATCAACCATTTATTTGTTCTAAAGGTCCTAAGACTGATCTCTGATGTACCCTGTATTCCACTTGGGGCATTTATCCAGTTTCACTGAACTAAACTTATTACAACCTTCTGCTTTCTTCCGTTCAGCCACTCTTCTGTCTATTTACCTAATGTATTCCCCCCTACACTTTAAGATACTTTTCTACATGCATTTTATGTGATACTTTATCAAGTGCTTTCTGAAGATCCAAATATAACAAATCCTACACTCTTATCCTCATCTGTGTAAGTACTAACCTTTTCAAGGAGTATCAAAAAGATTTATAAGGAAGGATTTGCCCTTAATAAAACAGTATCAACTATCTAATAAAATTCTAAACTTTGTTAAATGACTTTACAAATCATCTTTTAACAATCTTTCAAAAACCTTTCCCACAACTTATGTAAGACTAATGGGTGTATAATTACTAGAGTAATTTTTTATTACCTCCCTTGAAAAGAGGAGTGACTTAACTAACTTCCAATCCTTTAGCATCTGCCCACTGAAAAAAAAAAAAAGGCTTGCATATTCAATCTTTAACCTCCAAAACTTTTGGGGAAATGTTATTTTTACAAGGAGGCTTATTGTTTTTTTTAAATTTCATGATTTTTTCTTAAACTAAAAATTAAGTCATTCATGTTATTGAACCTTGCTTCCATCTATCAACTGTTCAAGATGAATAACACTACTTAACTTTTTGTCAGTAAAAACTGAAGAAAAAGAATTTAATAACCAAGCCATCTCATAATCATCAAATAGAAGTCTTTCTTTATCTTGTCTCATGGGTTCTACTTTCATCCTAACATTTTGTTTACCTTAATGTATTTTAAAAAATCCTTGTTGTTAATTTTTATATTTTCAGTCAATTTTTTTTCATACAACTTTTTAGTTTCCATAATTTCTTGTGAGACCAGCTGTTTTAATTTTCTTGGTCTCTTGTGTTTAAATTCTTAAATTTGTAATGCTTTTCTTTAATGTTATCTCCTATACTCTTTGTGAGCCAACCTGTTTTGTTGGTTTTTTTCACTTGCAGTTACCCTTTTATCTCTATAAGGAATATGTTTATCTGTAATATTTAGAAATTTATCTTTAAAAATTTTCCACATTTGGTTAGTGTTGCCAAATAACTCTGCACAATTCACAACAAATAATTCTTGTCACATTCCTTAGATATTAGTTTTATTTTGAAATTTATAACCAAAAATCATTATTTCTTATCTTCATACCCCCTATTAACACAGCAGTATGTCTGAAGACTCACACTGCTAGAAACCAGGTTTAGATATTTGTGGTGGGCAGAGCACAGGTAGCCCATTGTGTGGCTTTGTGCTTAATTTCAAATAAACAAACAAACCTTATCTCCATATGCACAAAACATCAAACCTAATAAAGCATCCCAATTTTTACCCTTTCAATAATAAATTTGAAGTAACATTGTTGGTTAAGAAAGCCATTCTAAACAGTTTACCAAAAAACTTTCTCCCTCATGGTTTGACTCTAGTATTTCCCAATTAAAATGTCTGAAATTAAAATCACCCATAATTCTGACTTTATTAACAGCTGAAATCTTAACCTTACTGAAAAGTTGTTCACTAATTTTATCAGTATCATTTTGTGGTCTGTAACAAATTCCCACTAAATGCCTTTCCCTTTTATATCTTAATAGGTTTAATCTCTTTGATATCCTCAACTTTAACAGGATGTAATTCAAATTTTACTTATAAAGCCACCCTTCCTCCTCTTTTCAGAGCTATGTTCTCATTTCATAACTTTGTAATCCTGCATTTCAAAGAAATTTCTGTCATCAGAATTTTCTCTATATAACCATGTTTCAGTTATTCCCATTATTTTCTAATTTAGTGGAAAAGTTTACTTACTCTAGAAAGCTAAGAGTAGTAGGTTTTGACAAGTATGTTCAGCTGTGTTTGAAGTCTGAGACTCATGTTTTAAATCTTGTTGTCTGTAGCTTATCTGTATTCAGCTAATTTTTTACCATGTAATATTTTGATAAGAATTTTCTGAATAATTTAGAATTACTTAGGTGAGTGTTGTATAACTATTAAATGGAAATATCTTTCTGAAAGTATTAAACAGGCTACAGTAGTATTGTATTGTAGGACTCTCATTGACAGAAGTTGTATATAATTAACTCTCTGGACATAACTAAGTCAAACTGCACATTACAAACGTTTTCATTTTACATTCCAAATTAATTAGTATACTTTTTTTATAAACTAGCTAAGGTGTCACCCATTTAGGAATCAAACATTGTATAAAGAACAATGTTAATGTTCCCTCTCCTTTTTTTTACTTTGTGGAAGTTAATAATTGACTTATTTAATTGAGTACTTATGTCTACATTCAAAGTCAAAAGTTTATAAAAAAAAATGTTCCTTATATCATATTTTTAACCCCTTCATGGGTGAGAATTTTGAAAAATAGTTTATGTATCTGTCAGATAATTCATAGTTACCAAACAAAAATTATGGTAATTGTGCTATCCTACTCTAGGTGGTGTAAACTATAACTTTGGAATATAGTGGAAATGTTCCTTATACCATTGTCTCTTTTTATACCCTTTCATGAACTAAAATTTTAAAATACATACATCATCTGATATCTTTCAGTTACTATATCAAAAACATAATGGTAATTAAACCAGCCAATTCCTGGTGATGAACCTTAACACACTTGAAGGGCTATCTTTATAGTAAGATGTATGCCAATATATTTTACATCAAAGGTAATTTATAATTAAAATTTTATTTTTTTATTTTCAAAATGAAATAGTTAAATAAATTCTCAATCTTCTTTGTATCACACGTCACATCTTTACTTTGAATTGGGCATTTCAGAATTCCTTTCTACCCTTGTGTTGGTTTGTAATTTTCTGAGGACTTGTACATTTATATATTAGATATCCCCAAAATAAAAATTTGTAGTGTGTTCTTCTTTAATGAGTTATATACCATAAGTCAACTTTTAAAATCTTTGATAATCTAACATTTACTATTTGATTATCTGTAACCAATAGAAAGAGAATATTTTATTTGCTATTTTTATAATGAGATTAGTTAATTCTTGTGATTTGATATCAGAATTGTATTTCAATATAGATAGATTTGGCTTTCATACTTGTGAATTTAACCACAAGGAGTGTATAGTGGCAATTCTTTAAAATTATCACACAGTATATTGTAATAACAGAGAAGAAAAGAATAATTCATCTTGTCATTTATAGTTTAACTGAACCAGTCTATGTGGAGTTTGACAAAAAAATTAAACATTTATTTAAAACTGGATACATCTGTGATAACCAAAAGTGTAATAAACATTTGTATATACATTTGAGTTGTTTTAATATATTGTTTTAGACCAAGTGGATCGTGTTCTGTTTGTGACTTGTTGGCAATAAATTCCAATAATAAACAGACACCTGTCAATAATAACTTAAACTGATTGGAGTTAAAACCAGTAGTGGTCCCTACATTAAAGCTGCTCACTGTTACCCAAACAATATCCCAAGGAATTAAGCTGGCTACTGTTACCCAAACAATACCCCAAGGAATTGAAGTGCAATTGAGAACATATTTAAAAGGTTGTGATACTCTGTAAAAGTTCTAAATTCATAATCTGTAACAAAAATAATAGAAGTTGTCATATCACTGGTAACAGTTATGTGTAGTATGATTGATGATAAATAGTTGGGTGTGGTATCACTGTTAGATGTTATGTGTGGTATCACTGGTAACAGTTATGTGTAGTATGATTGATGATAAATAGTTGGGTGTGGTATCACTGTTAGATGTTATGTGTGGTATCACTGATAGAAGATGTGTGAAATATTACTGATAGATGTTGCAGTATTGCTGATTATAGTTGTGTGTGTGACATTATCAATAGAAGTTGTGTGTAGTATCACTGATGTTGTGTGTAAGAGTTGTGTTTGATATTATTGACAAAACTTTCATATAATTTTTCTTTTTTAGAACGAGCTATGGCTCATTGTGGCTCAAAAGAAGTTCTGATTGTAGGTGGTGTTGGCTGTAAGTAATTGAATAAGTGTTTTAAAATGTAATACATTATTAGATGTAATCAGTTTCTAAATGAATTATTAATGGTAGTTAATGTCTTTTCCTGAATTAATATTTAGAAATGTATCATGTGATAAATGGATATCAGATTTAATAAGTGGATGTCAAATATAACAAATGAATACAAATGGATGTCGAGTCTTAACAAGTTGATGTCAGATTTGTTAAGTGGATATCGTATTTAACAAATGGATGTGAAGTGTAACAAATTCTAAAATGTTTTACATCTACTGACAAAATGACTTCTTTGACATCGGCTTTACCTATCTAAGCATTGGTCTTGCATGCTCCAGTCTTTTATATCCCACTTAAATGCCCTTGGCAACATCCATTTTGCAACTTTCTCTGCTGTAGTCAATGCTTCCTCTATTCCAGTACTGTATATGAGCATCTCACTCAAATAATGTAATCACTTATTCTTGACAAGGTGTTGATTACAGTTTTCTCTGATGAAGTGTTACTTGTCCTGTTATGAATTGTGATTTTTATGCAGCAACTTGTGGATTTTGGTATAATTGTAATTAAAAAAAAGAAGACATTTAGATGTGATATTTTTGGATATAAGTTCATGTTATTGCAGTTGTCAGCAGGTGATTAATCCAATCTTACCTACTCGTCCTTTGTTATTTAGTGTCTCTCTCTGGTTTGAGGGTGGTCTCTTTTGGTTGGAGCTGTTCATGTTTTTATCCAATGAAAGATGGAGACATTCATTTAGCTTGGGTTGTTTTCTCCTTGGGTTTCAGAAGTTCCCTTTTATATTGATCCTAGAGAGAATTTGAATTTGTTTTTTTACACCTTTCTTTCAAATGTTGACTTTTCACAAGTCCAGTTTGGATTCACCTCCTACTCCTTTTCTTCAATTAATCACTTGGATTTGTGAGATTTTGAGGCTTTTTCGTGTCCACTTTGAGTACATTCTTCCCTTGTTGGTGGAAGGGAGGACTGTTTAGTTTGTCCTCCTTTCTGATTTTTTTTGTTCAGTATGGGAGATTTACTCTCTATACGTTTTGGGATAAATAGACCTTGTGTCCTTCTTTGTTTATTTGTTTGCCTTAGTTTTCCACATTTTGGTGGAAGTATATATCTTTTTTGCTGCTGACATGTTGATATCACAAGCTAAAGTTGTTGGCATGTTTGTAAGACTTTCTCCCCTTAGGTCCTGCTATATTCTGAGAGGTTAGTTCTTTCTAAGCCTCTGGTAACTAGGTTAGTAGATACAGTAAACTCTCATTGTTTTGAAGTCGCTAGAACCGAATATATCACTTGCATCGAAGTTGTTGACTGGTCTGACCAACTGTCCATATAAATACATAGTAACAAAAGCCCCTTGAACCGAACTGCATGTATCGAAGTGTCGGTTTGTAACGATGTATAATTATAGTCCCTAGGGTGTGAAAAGCATCAATATTACATCCTTTGTATCGAACCAGGTACGAAGATATTTATTTTCTCTTCTTCCCTAAATTAACTGTCACCGCTGCCGACCACCACCACCCGCTACGCTAGCAAGTGCAATTAGTCAGTCTCTGCGCAACAATGTGTGGTGCCACCATCAAAATCTTACACTTGAGAAATAGCGGACTGCAGATGGGGTAGTAGATTAGCCTAGCAATGTTTTTACAACAATTATGGTCAATAACACTTTAAACCCCTGCCTGCCCCAACTCACCCGCCCTCCCAGCAAAAAGTAGCTTAGATATAAAATTTTCAGATTATGGCTTGAGTAGATTATGCCTGGGCAGCCTGCATGCTGTGGCCTATAAAAGGCTAATCACAGTCAAATTAAACAGATCATTGATCATTGATCATGGCAAAGCAAAGCTTGTATTGATAGAAAATAAAATTGCAGCAATAGAAGAAGTTGAAAAAAAGTTAAAACAACAACAGAAATAGCAAAAGCATTTGATGTGCCTCTGAACACTTTGTCAACATGGTTGAAAATTAAAGAGGCCATATTGTCTTCTCGAGACAACTTTTGTCCCAATAGAAAATGCATGCGAACTGCAAAACATTCTGACCTAGAAGTGGCATTGCTTCTGTGGTTCAAAAATGCTAGATCAGAGAATGTTCCTATCTCTGGGCCTGTTATGCAAGCAAAGGCAAAAAACTTGCTGATCAAATGGGAATCACTGACTTTTGCATGAGTGATGGGTGGTTAACCCGATTCAAAAAAAGACATGACATTCAATTTCGTACGATCTGTGGTGAGTCTGGTAGTGTAGAACCAGAGCAAACAAACCAGTGGACATCAACAACACTGCCACACCTGCTAGAAAACTACAGCCCACGGGATGTCTTCAACGCAGATGAGTCTGGCTTATTCTTTAAACTTCTGCCAGACAAGTCTCTTGTTATCAAGGGAGACTCCTGTCACGGCGGGAAGCGAGCAAAGGAGCGGCTGTCTGTTTTGGTATGCCAATATGGACAGCACCGAAGCTTCCTTTACTTGTCATAGGTGAGTGTCAAAAGCAGGTAAAAATATTTTCCTGTGTTTTCTATAGAAGTTGTTATTTTATGATTTTCTTCAGATTATTGACATGTAAATGTTTCATTTTTAATTTCAAGACATTAACCATGTACATTTTCTTTCTTTTTTTTTTTTTTAGGAAAGGCAGCAAAACCTCGTTGCTTCAAAGACGTTAAAACCCTGCTAACACCATACAAAGCCAACAAGCGAGCTTGGATGACATCAGATCTATTCACCGAGTGGCTGAGAGAACTTGACCGAAAGTTGGTGCTGCAGAAAAGAAAGGTCTTTATGATAATTGACAACTGCCCTGCCCACTCCAACTCCACTGGACTTAAGGCCATCAAGCTGGTGTTCCTGCCTCCCAATACCACAAGCAAGACACAGCCCATGGACCAAGGCATCATCGCCAATCTAAAACATCATTACCGCACCCTACTGCTACAGCATCTTATTGATTCAATAGACAATAAAGTGTTTTCACTGTGACTGTGTTTGAAGCCATGCGACTGCTACGCTCTGCCTGGTCATTGGTAAAGCAATCAACCATAGCCAATTGCTTCAGAACTTGTGGCTTCTCCTCTTAAGAGCCAGCAGAAAACAGTGAGGACCCCGAGGATGACATACTATTGGCCCAGCTCTTGACACGGCTGAATGACACTGGGTTTACGGTGGATGGCACAGCAGAGGACTACGAGACTGCTGATAATGATCTGATCACTAGTGCCCCCTGACAGACAGTGATATTGTGGCCATGGTGCAAAATAAACAGACACCAGAAAATGACAGTGAAAGTGAAGATGACGACAATGAGGAACCCCCCATCCCAACACATTCTGCAGCTCGTGAGATGTGCCTGCAACTTCAGAGATATATTGAACACCAGGCTAACGCAGGACAGTTTATCTCTCAATTAAACATGATGGAGCGTTTTGTGACCAAGTGCCAGAGGGACAGCAGTTTGCAAAAAAGCATTGTGCAATATTTCAAATGACTCCAGTTAGACATTCTTGCTGGTGTTTGTATGTATCCTGTACATTATAATTACATATGTCTATATTATGAATGTTATTTTGTTTTGACATGTTTTTTTTTACAAGTGCTGTTAATTGTCCTTTTGAATTTCATTAAATGTGTTTTAAGTGTTTACACATGTGTGACTTCTGAGTCTTTAATCCAATTACCGGTACTGCAACAACCGTCCAGTTATAGGGCCTACCATTACCAGACTTGGCTAGTGAATGAAAAAAAATCCTTTTTAACGAACTTCTTTTGTAACGAACAATTCTCTTTGGTCCCTATGACTTCGTTACAACGAGAGTTTACTGTATATCCATCTCTGCAATTCTTTTGCCATATATTTCTCAACTCTGCAATCAGTTGTAATCTGGCCTGGAAGTGTTATGCAATCCACTTTACCTCTTTTTATGGTGATCTTTTTGAATGTGTATTCATTGGGATCCTTCAGTTTTCCTTCATATTCCCCATTTCCTTAGAGGTAAATCCCCAAATATTCTTTTTACATTGTTTTGTCTTGAGCTACATCTCATCATATTTAGCACATTTGTTATGTGATGGTCATTTGTTTATTTTTTAATTTTTTTACGTGCCATTATTCAGACTTCTACCAATGTTTTTTTTTACTTTTTTTTTACGTGCTTGGGCAGCTTTCTTGTAGGAGTTTTGCCCTACTCATGGACCATGTTGGATTATAAGGAGGAAGGGGCAGTTTTGTCACAATCTTGTCTCTCTTTTCTGGGGTCTCTTATGTCTTCCTTTTACTTGATCTCATTTGGTGGCAAGTGTTGCCAAGATAGATATGCTTCTCTCAGTCCAATTCCACACTAACAACTAATTTGATTATTCTTACTACTGGTTGCAACAGGCTCTGTAGAAATAAGGTGTTCCAAAAACCATCTATGTGCTCACCAGATATTATCATCATATTATCATGGTTCGTCATGAATAAAGCTAGAGGGAATTCTGTCTGTTCTTGCCCATCATCTGATTGAATAAATCAAGGCTGGTTTGTTTTTAAAAATTTAGGGAACTTGGTTCACCTATTGCACTGTTCCTCAAGGCTCTCCCACATGCTTACCATCCAAAATCTACTTGTTGAGCTAGAGAGTCCTTGCCTCACCTGGTTTCAAGTCACTGGGGTAGTGGAGAAGAGGGTGAAGGTGAGGCCCCTCCTACTTGGGTCCCTGAATGGTTTTCCCTGTAGGAGTAGCACCAGCCTCTGCAGGAATCTACTTATAATTCTGGTTCTGATCTTACACCAAGCTATCTGGTTGAGGTATGCATGGCCTGTTTCTTTGATCAGTGTTGGTTTTGTTTATTGTTCATGGAAGGAGGACCATTGTCTCCACATAATTCTGAATGCAAAATGGTTCCATTCTAGGCTCTTGGTTGAGTACAGGTTCTCTGTCCTCTCCATTTTAGGAGCAAGTGTTAATGTTCCTTTTTCACTTGGTTGGGGAGTGAGGGTGAATGTTAACACTTCCAGACTAGATAAGTTTTGTTCCTTTGTTTCAGTATAGTATACATTATTCTGTCATTCTGAGCCTGAGGTGTTGCCTTGTGGACTTCTGTGGGTGAAGGAGAGATTTGTCCACTTCAGTGTTGCTTATTTTTTCATCATGATTCTGATGATGTGAAAGGCATTGCTCTGTTTCCACAGGTTGCAATTCAATTAAAAGTATATATGTGTATACATGAAAATGTATATATACATATTGCAGTTCAATAGTCCTAGCCACCAACATGAGATATATTTCCAACCCTGAATTATGGAACCTCTGCTATCTGGCTGGGACTGGCCTATAATGATTATTATTTATGTAATATTCCACCTTTGATACTTTTTCTTTTGGTACACCCTGTTTTGTGTAGATTCTTTCTTTATGGATCATATCTGCACCATATCGTGCACCTTTTCAACTATATTGTCAGCAGAGATGCCAACCATTATGATATGAGTGTAATCATTACGACTTTGGTGTATACATTACAACTATACGCTCATACAGACAAATATTATGACTTGTTGCAACTCCCAAATTATTATATATTATATAGGCCTATACAATACAGTGATAAGTTGTTCCTCCAGAGCTTGAAAGGGGTGAAAAGAAAATTTCTAGTGAGATATAAATAAATTTTGATAATAAATAAGAGACATAGTACAAATGGCTACTTGCGATAACCATGTTTGTACTTGAAATAATAAAAATTATTTGTATCTTTTACGTCTAACAATAGTTTGAGTGTGGTGCTTCTCCATACTGGGCACGTGGGGGAATCCACAGTTACGTCATCAGTGCTTGTCAGCCAATCAGTGCCCGCGTAGATGGGTATTTCTCGTTTTCTAAGTGGCATAGAAACACCAATGCGATCATTCACAAGATGGAAAAAAGAGGTCTCGCTCACCAGATTGTCTTGTTTCTGGAAAATCAAAAAGGACTAAAACTGTGAATCAAAAATTTAGGAAAGATTATGGTGCAAAATATCTGGTCATTGCATCAAAAGTCAGTGACAGTCATGTGTTTTGTACAGTTTGTCACATCGATTTTTCTGTGGTGCATGACAGAATAAACGATTGTTCCAGACATACAAAATTGGCATCTCACCAACAAAAGGCTGAGGAGAAGACAAAAACGTTGCAGATAATGACATTTATGAGTAAGAATTCAGAATGTGAAACCATAAATGCAGAAGTGATGTTCACGCAATTCGTCATTGCTCATAATTTACCCTAGCTGTAGCCGATCATGCAGGACATCTATTCAGAAAAATGTTCCCAGACTCAGATATAGCGAAAAATTATGGCTGTGCTAGAACCAAAACCACAGCCATCGTACAAATGTTGGGTAGTGATGATGACAAAATGGTTTCAAGCATGCTTACTAACAGTGTTTACAGTTTAGTCTCAGATGGATCCACAGTCATGGATGACTCAAAACTGTATCCAGTGGTTGTACAGTATCTTGATCCTTTGCTTGGAAAAATTGTTTGTTCTCTTTTGACAATGGTGGAATGGAAAGAAGCTTCAATGGGAGAGAATATTTTCAAGCTTTTGGACCACAAACTGACAAAGAGGAAAATTCCATGGGAAAACTGTCTTAGTTTTTCTTCAGACAATGCCTCAGTTATGTCTGGTATAGGTAAAGGTGTGTTGGGACACATCTCAAGACAACAGCCTAGCATTTACTTCATGGCCTGTCACCTCATGAATATTGCTACCCAGAAAGCTTCCAGAGAACTGCCCTGTTCAGTTTCTGATATATTGATAGATATCTACTATTTTCTGGACAAAAATGCTAGCAGAAAACAATACTTCAAAGAGTTTCAAGGATTGCATGACAAAGAAACAAATAAAATTCTACAACTTGTTAGCACAAGGTGGCTATCACTTAGGTGTGCCTCAACAGAATATTGGACATGTGGAAGTTATTGAAGAAGTATTTTCACTGTGAAAAGGAAAAACTAGATTCAAAAGGATCTAAATGTGCAGCTCAGTCAGGCAGCAAGACTTTAACGGTCAGGATATCCTCTCAGCCACACAAGGACACAGTCAAGACACCCTCCCAGCCACACAAGGACACAGTCAAGACACCCTCTCAGCCACACAGGGACACAAGACAACAGTCTCCGAAAGCAGACAAAGAAACATTTGATATAACTCAATATATATTTAGGAAGTCTGACCTTGAACTGAAGAAGAAACAATCAATGAAAAAAAGAGAAGAAAATGAAAGCTCGCAAGGAAGTAATCAAGAAAAGTTATGCACAGAGCAAGTTAGATAAGTTAACAGTTTTCTTGGACAACAAAATGAACTTGTTGTTTTGTCTTTTTCTTCAGTCTGCAATTCCTTATTTGAGCAAGCCAATTTGATATTGCAAAGAAAAGAACCTTGCATACACATTATGCATAGAACTCTGATTACACAAGTTAAAAATATGCTTGTCAGATACATCAAGCTAGAATATCTTGAAGGCAACATCACTGAACTTGACTACAACAATGAATCCTTACACAAATCTGATGAGGCAGTTTCTATTGGAAATGCTGCCAAGGAATACATTGTTAAATATGAAAAGGACCTGATCAGCTTCTACACCAGTGTCAAGAAATACTATATTGCAGCTACAAATTACATGATAAAACATTTCTCTTTAAATGATGAACTTCTGATTCATGCAGAGGTTGCTGATCCAAAACTGAAAGTCAGCAAAGATTTCTCTTCTTTACGCTTCTTCACAGACAGGTATCCTGTTCTTGTCAATACACATGAGCAAGACACTATTGACAAGTTGGAAGGGCAATATTTGAACTATCAAACTGATACTTTCTCAGAAACTGTCCTTCAGTTGAATGTTGACAAGTTTTGGGTTCAGCTGTCTACAGTTAAGGATGGAAATGGCAACCAGAAGTATGACATTCTGTGTATGGTTATGCTTGGAATTCTTACAATCTTTCATTCTAATGCTGACAGTGAATGGATATTTAGTTTAATGACTAAAAACAAAAGCAAGTTCAGATCAAACTTGAGCACCTCAGTTTTGAGCAGGATTATAACACACAAGATGTGTATGCAGTCAAATGGACTATGTTGTTATAACCCCCAACCATCCAGAGACATTCTCATGAAAGCAAAGGCTGCAAAACTATTACAATAAGTGTCATAAACATGATATAAACTAGTCCTTACACAAAGTCTTTTTCTGCTTACTGTTTGTGCATGTTCAATGTTGTTTTACCAGTATGTTCATTACTCTGAACTAAATAAAAGACAAAATTTCAAAAGAATTTTTTTAAATTTATTTATTAAATACACAAAACACAGTCATAAATGAGCAATCTATAGCAGTAATAAATAATAATAGTTATAATAATAATATAATAATAAACAGCTTAGGGACATTGGTCAGGCCTAGTTAGCTGCAAATGATAAAGGGCTCTGTCTACAATCATTACGTTCAGTCATTTGAAATAGTTGGCATCTCTGTGGAAGTTAACATTTTCCTAAACTGAAAACGTATTTCCAATAACACTTACCTCTACTAACATGTTTGCCCTACCTTCCAACTAAGAACTAGTGTAATATGAAATTTCACTTAATATTGTGTGGCTGCATTTAATATTACGTGTTTTAAGATCACATTTTCATTACAAGTATGTTTTTCAACCTTCAATGTCTATTAAATTTTTGATTTAGAATACTTTATGTAGTTTTATTAATATAAGTTCATTTATCTCACTGTGTCTTTATAGTAGAAGTTTCATCTTATGATTTGAAATTGTCTTTGCTAAAGTTTCATTTTTTTAATGTTGGATTATCAAATGAGCTTTATTGGTAATAGTTAGTATACATTTTTTAAGATAAAGTTGTCATACTGTATCTGCTGAAGTCTGATTTTTTTATGTATTTAAGTCACAGCATTATTAATAGGAGTTCACTATCTTGAGAGATTATTTATACAATGTTTTTTGTATATAAACAGAAGGAGGTATTTTATTTGGTGACTGGCATGGCTTGGGAGGGGATCACACCAAAAACTATTATCAGGTGAAATAGCTAGAAGACAGTGTATTTATAAATTAGGTGGTTTGACTGGTGGACAGGGTACACTAAATCAGGTGAAACAGCTAGAAGACAGGGTGTATACTCTAAACATAATGTACAATATTTTATTTTATAGGCAATGTACGGCTACAGGATATGATGGAGAAGATGGCAAAAGAACGTGGAGCAACCCTTTTTGCAACTGACGAGCGGTAAGTTTCCAAAGTTTTTAACTTATCATTGTCAGGTATGAATACTAGTAACTTTAATATCATTGCCAGACATGGATACCAGTTACTTATTTTACTTTTACATGAATACCAGCAACTTACCTTTGTCACATGAATACTTATGACTTACCCTTATGAGACATAAATGTTAATAACTTAACCTCTCCTAATAACACAATTAGTTACTTTACTCGTTTATTTAAGCTTTTTACATTAATGGAAATAATTAACCAACCTCTATTTTACATTGTGTATGTGATGAAAAAAAAAAAGTAAACATTTTGAAAATTATAAAAAAATGTTTTTAAAAAGAAACAAAGTAAATTTGTTTTATTTTTTCCATTAAACATTTATTATATTCTTTGTTAATAGACAATAGCAATATGATTTAGCTTCTCATCCAACTGTTTTTTTTTTAATTTCTGTATTGTTTTATTAATTGTGTATTGTAGTGCTTTTAGTAGAAAGTAGAGTCACATGATAATACATCTTGTATTCAAAGAGAGAACTTGTGTTTAATGCATTATGGGTTATGATCATCTGACAACTTTTTAAAAAAACTTGCAAAAGAAAGAAAGGATATAAATTCCGTAGAAGTTTTATGTTTTATAATTTATTGACAAATTAACGTATCTCTGCAGAAAAACAAGAAGTTTCTACACAATTTAAGTTTTATATACGTGTCTACATGAATGATCTTTGTTCAGAAAATGTTGTATGTCAAAGTAATAAAAACAAACTTTCAGGGTTTTATGTAGATTCTTATACAGCAGGTGTCTGATTTTTTTTGGCAATAAATTTGAACAATAAACAGACAGCACACAATCCTCGTATTTTAAAATTGTATATTCAAAACAAGTGAAATGTTTGTACAAACATTCTTTACATTTAACAAATCACAGTTGTATCTAAAAGTAAATAATTGTCTTTTCTTATCAAAATTTCACACAGACTGATTCAGTTACTTTAGGATTCACTTGATGAGACAAATTATTTTTTCTATTCTTTCCTGTTTTGTTTCATACTATACAATCTGCAATAAATTAACATTTGACCTCATGAGTTACATCAGTTGAATCTTGAACTTAAAAGTAATTGTCTTCTTTCATCAAAGTTTACATAGAAAGGTTTAGTTACTTTAGAATACACATTGGCAAGACAAATTCTTCTTATTTCTAGTAAAGTGTGAAAGCCACTTTAAAATATCACTTATTAAGGCTAATCTCTCACACACCTATTAATTTCACATTTTCTTTTTTTCTGACAGAACTTTCACTTGATTTTTTCTCTCACTCTGGCTTGGAATTTTTTACAACCAAGGAGATGCTTTTATCTAACAACACACTACTTTGCAAGAGAAACATTGAAGGTTTGAGTAATGTGAAGTTAACTACAACAGTTAAATCACACACACAATGTATGATTCTTACCAAGTTATGTGCTCCCCAGTGGCTCAGCGGTATGTCTGTCGACTTACAATGCTAAAAAGTGGGCAGAGCACAGATAGCCTATTGTGTAGCTTTGTGCTTAATTCAAAACAATCAAGTTATGCAACCAAAATTGTATTAACTCTCATTTTTAAAATAATTACTTTTAACATTCTTGTAAATAATCATTAACATTAAATCAGTAAATAAACTAAATAAAAACTAAATAGTCTTGTATATTCAACAGACAAGAGAAACTTCTTTTTTTGTGTAAAACTGTTTGTCTGTCTGGTATTATCCTGACAAGTTAAAATAGTAAGTACTTTCTTAAAGAACTAGAACTTTTTATAATTTTGTATAAAATTGTTTTAGAGAGTGTACTTTATAGCCACTGTGTTTTGTGTCAGGTTTTGTATTGATAATGGAGCCATGATTGCACAGGCTGGTTTAGAAATGTATTTGAGTGGGCAGAGAACCAAATGGGAAGAAACCACCTGCACACAGAGGTAAACGTTTAGCTACCAAAGTATTAAACAGCAATATTAAATGCCATATAAAAATAAAATGGTTGGAGCTACAAAAGAGTTTCCATATAAACAATGTCTTTTTCCTCATTGAGCTCTTTATTTTTTAATGACAAACCCATTTTATTCTTGGCACTAAATATTAATTTTTTGCACAAGTAAGCAGTGTTTTGATTTACCTTTTGTCTTTTATTCCTACAAAGTTTTGACAAGCTTAATTAGTAAAAAGTCCAAAGATACAACTTTTGAGTGATTGCTTATTTTTATTTTTATGACATTTCAACCACTTATTTGACCAGTATCAGGTAAGTGTCTTTGTTTTGTGAAATAATGCAAGAATATTTTGTTTGAATTTAGAAAACGTAATACCTGCATTTTGATTTAAATTAGGTTTTACATTACAAATAATTAAGATTTCTGTTATTTTTATTCTAGTAGTGTTCTACTCACTTTGTAATATCTTAAAGTTGTTAATATTAATTGCATGTTGATTTGTTATAGTGTTCAGAAATGTGTGTGATGGGGATTATGTTCTTTGATTTTAATGTTTACATTGTATCTTGTTTCACTTGTGTGAGTTCTATCTTACATTGATACTTGTGGATACTTCCATCACTGAAGTTGTCAAAATAAACTTTCCATAAGTGTCCTTTGATTTTAGTGCTCAGTTTTTGAATAGAATTAACTTTGCTGTTTCTTTTGTGTTTTTTTATTTGTTTCCAACTGTTTATGATGTTTTCAGCGACATGGCTATGATATGGTAAGACACCTGTTAGTGTGTCTGAGTTTGTGCATTATATTCCCTTCTTGGAGTTTTTTTTACTTTCTTTTTTTCTGCCATTCACTTTGGTTTTATACTTGGCTAAGGCACTAGTGACAGTGTGTTTAGGGAAGTGACATTTATTAATAAATGTGTCAGATATTAATTCCAGCTCATGCTGCAAATTACTGCTACTACATACATTTATCAGATATATGAAAACTGTTGGAGTGTCTTTATGTTATTATGTTTCACTTAAACTTAAATACCCATTTTCATTATCTTTTTCATGAGTGAATTTAATGTTAGAGTGAATGTTGTTTACATGTAATAGAAATGATTGTTACTGTCTTCATATCCACAAAATACATTAGCAACATATCTAAACCAATGTGGTAATGGCCAGACTTTCTATTTTGTTGTCAAACAATTCATGTCTTCCAGAGAACAGAAGGTTGCCTATACTTAGGCCATCTATTTGTTCAGAAGTTTTACCTTGACAAGTGAAACATATTTTTAGTGTATAGTGAAACAATACTTTCAAAATATCCAAGCTCAGGTTGTAGTGCAGTTTGTTGTAATTTTTTAATATCATTTCTAGATTTGGGTTTGTTGTATCATTATATCCATGGAAAATTTATCAAAACTCTGACAATGACTGAGGTTTTTGAGAAAGATTTGGAATTCTAGGACACCTCTAACCTTGTATTTACTGTTGTCATGCAGTGGTTTGACCAGAAAATCTAGGTATCATGCATGCTCATGGTTGTTGCTGCCTGTCATCATGAATCTTCAGAGCACCAAACAAGCAAGGGGTAATGGTGATCCTTAAGCTGTTGGACATCTTCTCTGATGCCATGTTGTTGTTTTTTTAACTTTAAATGTAGGCTACTCAGTTGTCTTCCATTAAGGTTTTTGGATAGTTCTTTGAATTTGGTTGAATCAAATAGGTGTTTTTTCAATAAATTGTTGTAATGTTTTGTTTCCACATTTATGGTTTCACCACCTTTTTCAACCTTCACTATGATGATTTGAGAATTGTTCTTGAGCTGATACTTGGCATTTTGTTTAATGTTATAGTTTTTAAGTAGATTACCTTCAGTTCTACATTGTGTTTCATGAACAAAGTTATTTGGGGTTTGATTATTACTTGGTATCTTAGAAAACCACATTCTGTTATTCTTGTTGTGAAATATCTATAGTTTTATTGTCCATGTTCATGTCTTTGTTTCTTTAATGTTAAAATATGAAGCATTTTTGTTTGCTGTATTAGTTCTCAGCATGTCTATGCTGAAATGTTTACTGCAGATTTGACAAAAGTGTTTGATGTTCATGTGTGTAATGTAACTTGTAAACAGCAAATATTTAAATGAATATGACTAAATTCTATTGCAGGAAGGGTATACTTATCGAAACAATGTTTCTTGCTTCTCTTTTATTTAGATTTCGAACTGATGAAGTTGAAGTTACTTGGAGAGATTAACCTGTATTTAACATTTTATAAGATGAGTGAATAATACATATATAATGTAAATTTCATTTAAGTAAAATAAAATTGCAATTAATTAACCATTAAATAATTTATTCATTTTTTTTTATTCAGTTACCAATGAGTCTGAGATAACCAACAAGTTTCTCAACTATCAACATACTTTTCCCAGTACAGAAATAGTTCAATGAAAGTGTATAGCTTCTCCCACTAATGATCAGTTTTTTAAAAAATCACTAGTTTGTTAGTGGAATTATAAGAAGTTTTTCTCTAAGAACAACTCAAGTACCCGAATACAATATTAATCCTTTTTTAAAATTCCACTGTATAAATACATATACAAAATTTAATAACTGAGAAACATTATGTAATTTCTAACATGTAAGAGGCTGGGCACGACCCAGCTGTAAATGTAGACTAGGCATGGCCAGGTGGTTAGGGTGCTTCACTTGCAAGCTGAGGATCATTTGTTTGAATTGTTTATTTTAATTTTTTACTTCCTATTTTTTGCTTGACTACATTCTCTGCAATACAAAATAATTATATTTTTTTCTGACTCAAGAATCATTTGTTTATTCATAATACTTTCAGACAACTGATGTTTTTAAGGAGCTTCACTCTAGTCTTTGTAGTATAAAACTTGCTTTACTCCAAACTTCAAACCTACAGGATGGTGAGGGAAGCATTGAATATGTGATTTGTTGAAAAGCAACATTTAGTTGCTCCATTTAGTGTATATCAGGTAAATGAATCTAGTTTACAGGAACTAAATTCCTGTTTCTATGAACAACTATGGAAATCTTATCTGTGTTGACTTTAAAACTGCTCATCAAAATTTTTAAAGAAATGAAGCTCAAACCTTCTAGAGGTGTGTGATGGGAAATGCTTCCCTTGAACATGTAGAAACTAAACTTACTTATAGATGCATTTTATTGTGATTCTGATAAGGATTTCTTAAAAAATAATTTAACTTTTACATTCATTGATTCACACCATTTCCTATGGATTTTGCAGTGAAATAAAATTTCACATTTTTTTATTTACAGACCTCTATTTTTAGATACATCTCATTATATCTTTCTGGTTCTGGTTCATCATTAAATGGGAAATAGCATATCATAATCAACTGCAAGATAGACAATATTGTGATGATTCAAAACATTTCTTTTTAAGTAGATCATACTTAAAAAACAACAAACACAAATAAATTAATATATAATTTATTGAAAAGAAACTATTTGCTGCATATATGTGATCTTAACTTAGTGTAATGCTAGAAAAATATTGTTACAGAGTTTGGCAAAAGTAATGACATGACCATTTTCAAATATAAAATCTAGAGTTACCAATAAATATTTGTCAGTTATTGATGTGTTTTATAACAGGAAGTTGAGACTGTTGTAATTGCTAGAGTATTAAAAGAAATATATTAATAAATGCCAATCTAACATTGAAACTAATAGAGTATATAAAAAATGGAACTTTCCTTAAACAAAATTGAATTTCTAAATTAAAAGAAGTATTTTTAACGTTTTCTGAAGTGTCTCACAAGAAAGATTTTGGAAATTTGAAAATAATGTAAATCATATCATGTAAATGACACTTTAATCCAAAAATATACCCAACATTGATACCAGTGGCATGCGCTAGAATACCACATCTGTATTAACATCATATTTAAACAATTGACTGTGCAATAAAATACCAAATTTGAACAAAGATTTAATCCTACAACATATAACATAATGTTTTACTAAACAAAGAAAAAGGTACTTCAATATGTAAAATCACTTTTAAAATGTCAGTTATCCATCTTCAATCCTGTGATAAAAAATTCAAATTATTAGTCATTCGTCATCTAATGTATATAGTTATCACAGGCAATTTCATCTTGGTTGTCATTATGAAGTGAAGCGCAGAGTTTAAAGATCTCCAAAGAAGATATTTGGATGTTTCATTCATGTACAGAGCCATTGGAAAAAGTGAGACAACGAATCACAGCAGAGTGCTGTAAATTGGTTACAGTTGTTCTCTGACAAATGTTAAATTGCTTGCAAACTACTTGGGGGACTGTCATCTACAACACAAGAAAGTAATTAGTATTCATCAATTCTGACTTGCAGTAATAAAATGGGTACTGTGACTTAAAGTATATCAAATCTGTGCAGCTGCAACTGGACATTGTATTAGTGTAAGATTTCACAAGGCTGGACTTGTACCCAAAGAGGTACATTCTTCTCACAGTAAAATATGAAGTATGGAAACAAATTGACAAATAGTGTTTACTAACAACTTGTGAAGTGATGTTTCTTACACAATGCACTCAGATACATTTATTCTCCTTTGGCTAGAATCTGAAACTAGATCCAACCATATCTTCATTTCGAAACGTGGTACATATAGTGATGGTGTCAGTATGGTGTGGCAATGAATATCCACTGTTCAACACACTTCTACATCCTACAGAATGGTACCATTATTACAATGTATTGTAGAGACCAAATCCAATAACAGTTTATACTGTAATATGCTGGTGCAATTGACCCCAAGTAACTCTAGAGTATTGACTGATAATGCACATGCTTACTTTGATAAACATTTCTTAAAGGAATAGAATTGGCCTGATGGAGTGGTTTACACATACACATTGAACTTCAACCCCATTTAAATGTGCATGGAATACAGCTGAGAAATGTCACATTTTAAGTCACTCCAGAAACTAACGTCTTGGAAACAGATCTTTTATAGGACATACTTCACTGCCATGCTGTTACTGGTGACCACACATTTTATTGAAGTGCAGTTATAAACATGGAAAGTGACTTCTCCCTAATGTTCATTTATGCTCAATTCATATTACATGATGTATCATCAGATGCCTGATTTGCATAATAATAACCTGATAGAATAATTCATAATAATGTGTAAGAAAAACTAATTTATATATATTTTAGCGACTTTATCATAGCTAAACTTAGCTATATATGTAATGATTTGTGAAGATGACACTTCATTCAAACAGGTTACTCAATTCTATAAAATTATTAACGTGATAGTTACAACCTTCAAACAGTACTAGACCTAGTAAACACTTTAACTTTACCAACATATAAATTATTACAAATAAAAGTTGATCAATGGGCTCCATACCTTATACAATAATAATAATAATCACTTGTGACTTAGATTTCAAGTTATATATACAATGGTCTGTTAGGCATAATCTTTTGTTTTTGTACACTTCTGTAGTAACTGTTACAATACGTACTGATATCCACCTTCTTTTGTAACCTTTAAAACTGTGCCATTTATGTTCTTGGACTCTAAGAGATAGATTAATGCCTCAGCAACATATGAAGGTCTAGAAGAAAAATATGTAAAAAAGACAGTTATTAAGGCACATAACTTTTTATATGGTATCTGAATATATAAGAAAACAAAAGATCATTATGAATAACACATGCACTTTTAAAATGTCCATCTAATAGTCATTTTTGTCAAGTTTATCATATGATTATTTTAAGTGTTTATTTATCAAACTTATTCCATTTGTGTTTCGTTTTTTTTAATGCTTAGTACTTGTGGCAAATAAAGTAAAGCATTTGTTATTAGGTTGTTCATTACATTAGATCGCATACACTATTCGATAAGTATCATAAAATGTGTGTGTTTAGAATTACTTAATGTTTAATTACTGTACAAAAAAACATGTATAGAATAGTTTGTTTAATTACTGTAAAAGAAACGTACGTGTGTCTAGAATAGTTTAATGTTTAATTTAAAAAATTGTTTGACTTAGATCGTGTTGCAAAACACAGTTACTTTGGAGAGACTAATTCAACTACTTTCTTACACATAATTTTTACAAGAGCTGCAGGAGGACCAGTTATTTTATTTCACATCATGTTTACATGAGCTGCAGGAGGACCAGTTATTTTATTTCACATAATTTTTACATGCGCTGCAGGAGGACCAGTTATTTTATTTCACATAATTTTTGCATGAGCTGCAGGAGGACCAGTTATTTTATTTCACATAATTTTTACATGAGCTGCAGGAGGACCAGTTATTTTATTTCACATAATTTTTACATGAGCTGCAGGAGGACCAGTTATTTTATTTCACATCATGTTTACATGAGCTGTAGGAGGACCAGTTAGTTGCCCTACTTTCCAACAAGCCAGGAACTTCACATTGAATTAGTTTCTCAAAATTGGAACTCAAAGAGCAGAATACAACACAAATAGATTTTTCTCTAGATTCATCTGTATTTATTATAAGCCCAAAAAGAGGCCATTACCGATTTTTTTTTTTCAAATTCAATAAAACTTGTATTTCATTATGTGTTTCTATGCACCTAGTTTTGTCTTAACTTTATTTAACAGGCAAAAAAAGATGTATTTTAACTTTAAAATATTTTTGAATTATCAAATTCGGAGCCTCTTCAATGAGTAGAGGAACAAACATAGAATAACCATACATAAATAGTAGTGGTCGTACTTAAAAGGTAAAACTGTAACTATACTATGATATACTCCTTTATTTTGGCACATTTTTCCACTTTTACCCGAAATTTAATAATTGTAGATTAAACATTTTAATTATATTCATAAGAAATACATACATAATTAATACAAGTGTCTACTCTCCCACCGCGCTAGTACAGCCGTAAGTCTGCGGATTTACAACGCTAAAATCGAGGATTCGATTTCCCCCAGTAAGCTCAACAGATAGCCCGATGTGGCTTTGCTATAAGAAAAACGCACAAGTATCTACTTACTCCATAAGCTGTAATGATTCTTTAAATTTTTTGGTCTGTTGTTGAAATACAGACAAATTCTCCATCTGGCGGGTCATTTCTGTATTGATAAACGATGGACAGATGGCACTGACTGTAACTCCTGATTTTGAATGATATAATTCGGTCTGTAAGCAAATATAAATTTTATTAATAATATTTCAGCATGAATTAAGTTTTACCTGTACATGCAGAGTTGTACATCTATGATTTGTCATGTTATTTACACATGTATAACATTCATTTATAGTACATAATATATATATATATATAAAACCGTATTTATAACCGTATATAATGTTTAAAAAATATCCTTGTTGTACTTGTAATATTTCAATATAAAGATATACTTGTTAAGTTACTTCTAATAGATCTGCATACATCTATACATGTCCTTGTTTTTCTTGTAATATTTTAACATATAAGTATACATTTGCAAGTTTACTTCTAATATGCATGCATGTACGTTTAGGCTTAACTGGTGAAATCTGAGACTTTCATTATACGAACCCCCATACTCCGTGTGTAGCCAACAACGCCATGCTTACAGGCACAGTATATTGGTCCGAATGGTACTGGAACTAGTCCTGAAATAATGATACAATCAATATCAGATCTTAAGAAATTAAATCTAAATAGGTTACTTCACATACAGAATGTAATAATAAATACGAAAACATTATAAACAAAGACCCAATCAGAATTGGTTATTTGCACGTAAGTAGCTTTTTTTTTCCTTTTTAGTTACGATCCACATAATCTGTGTTTATTTTAATAAACAAAATACGTAAATATAATATTTAGGTACAACAGCACATAAAATTAAGGTTTTGATTCTTGCTGTCAAATGATCATCTAAACCTTTCTGTGGTAACAGCAGTGGGTTGTTTGTCTTTCTACGACAATGGCTGTGGCTACTAAAGTTATGTTCTTTTATGATAGGGGTTCTTGTAATTAAGACTATCCTTCTTTATGATACCTGTGGTGGCTACTAAAGCTGTGTGCCTGTACGATTGTAAAGATGGCTGCTAAAGTCGTGTGTATTATATGGCAAAGGTGGTTTGTTTTTTTGGCATTTCGCACAAAGTTACACAAGAGCTACCTGCGCTGGCTGTCCCTAATTTAGCAGCGTAAGACTAGGGGGAAGGCAGTTAGTCATCACCACCCACCGCCCACTCTTGGGTTACTTTTTTATCAACTAATAGTAGGATTGACCATCACAGTATAACTACTCACGACTGAAAGGGCAAGCATGTTTGATGTGACGAGGATTCGAACCCGCGACCCTCGAGCACCTGGCCACGCCGGGCAGGTAAAGGTGGTAGTAGCTACTAAAGTTGTGCTTTTATAACCTAGTAGTAGAGTATATGTCTGTCGATTTTTGATGGATACTGACCCATTTTCATATTTTGAAATGTCGCAGACAACGAAATTATTTATGATATGAAAATATCATATAAAATAAATAAAAACGAATGAGTTGTACAATGCAGTCGTGTTTTTTATCTGAATTATATGCTTTACACAAATATCGTTCGAAAAATATTCCATCACTCCACACAATTTAGCCAACTTGTATGGTGCCTTTTAATCTACTTAGTTATTACGAAAGTAAGAAATGACAATAGTTTAATAAATACTTCAAACAGAAATTATAGCAGCGTAGTTACTCACACTGGAGCGCAGCTGCAGGTATTGTTAATTCTTAACGCCAGACCTGGCATGAACTTAATTAAACTACCTTAAGAATGTTCGTATCGAAACTTCGTGGAAGTTAAGTCATTATTGTATTATCACAAATGCTCCATCGGCATCTTTACCGTCAAGATATATTTTTCCTATATTTGCTGTATGCTTGAAATCGTTGTCTTCCTATGGAATACGAATCCCTACAAGATGAGTCGTATTTCACGGAAAATGGAATGGTGGATCAAAATATGCTTGTATAAATCAACAGTCATAGAGCCATCAATTTTGTATGCATCACTGATTATGAATGCAACCCCTAACTTGTACTGATAGTCTACCATTCTTCACATTAAATATCGTAACTTGAAAACGATACTCTTCTATTTTCACTGTTGAACAAACTGTTTCGTTTGATTCATCTTTGAGTAATATCCATCTCTAGCTTTGCTTATTTTATTGTTTGTAATCCGATGCTCATCCCAACCTTTTAGTGTGGTTTTATGTTTTAAGCAACGGTTTTTGAACAGTGACACGTCTGTTGAGTCAACTCTGTGCTAATATGCGTATAATACTGTTCTCAAGGTAAAATTTATCCTGCATTTACAACGAACTCATTGGCTGGGTCTGTATTCCACCGTTTTCTATCTTGTAAAGAAACACACCCTAAAAACTTAGCATTACTTTTAGAGGATTTCGGTTTTCTATCATAACTACTTCTATTACTAAATGTGCCAGTTTCATCTGCCCTCTCCAGAATCTCTCATACATTTGTACTGAAACACGGAGCCTAACCGCAGTTTTTAACATGGAGTAACCTCGACCTTGTGGTATTTTAGTCCCATACTTTTACAGGTATATCACATTCTGACTGAGTGACAACAAATCATTCAAACTATCAACGTTTAATTGTGCTTCGGTGCAGCTTAGGCTCGGCATGTCCAGATGGTTAAGGCGCTCGCGGGTTCGAATCATGCTTGCCCTTTCAACCGTGAGGGCGTTATAATGTGACAGTCAGTCCCGCTATTCGTTGGTAAAAAAGTAGCCCAAGAGTTGGCGGTGGGTGGTGATGACTAACTGCCTTCCGTCTAACCTTACACTGCTAAATTAGAGACGACTAGCGCAGTTTGCCATCGTGTAGCTTTGCGGGAAATAAAAAAGCAACAAGAAAACAAAATCGGCGCAGTTTATGTGGATACGTTAAAGAAGTAATATTTGTATACCTTTTTACCTCACCGTTTCTACAATATTTCCTAATTGTACGTTAAATAGTTATCAATATTTAAGTTCAGATAATTTTATTATATAATTTTGTCAAAATGTTATTTCTCTTAAATATACATAAGTTTCAAGTTTATTAACTTCAGTTTTGTGAACAGTAACTACTAGTCATACGAGTATTAATTACAATAGTGAATACTTTGAACGTTAGTAATGTTACGTAGATTTAGCGATCAATATATACAGCTTGACCGTAAATACATGTATGTTGTATTATTTGTACTTTCGGTTTCTTTTGTCGGATAATTTGCTATATTAATTTGGACATACGTGATTATCTGACCTGCTGTTGAGGCTATATTGACCACAGCGCCACCAATTCCTCCATTCTCTGTTCCCATAAACTTAAAGGCTAATTTTGTACCAGATATAACACCCATCTGTAAAGAAACATTAAAAAGAAAAATGAGATCATCAATAAGAGTTAATTTTCAAACTATAAACATAAAAAGTACAAACTTTCGTTAGTACAGGTGATTTTAGTCACTGTTTCGAAAAAAAATCATTTGTATAATGTTATGCACCTACAGAGGTCGGAGTATGTTATATCAATGGATTTTAAAAATATAAATCAATCAGTCGAGTTACAACCACAGCCTATATAAAATCAAAGTTAACGGAATGTATCTGAAGTACATTTTCAAATTATCTGATGCCACCAAAAATTGGTCACTTTCGAGAAGGGTATGCAACAACACGCTGGAATATGATGTTGCACTCCGATCGTAAAAATGTATTGAGATCGTGGATTTTCCTTGTATTTTCTGGCATTGAAAAACAAAGGAATATAAATCAACCTGAGGCACCAGAACCTTCTATAAAGAGACCTGTTACAAGACAGTGAACTTTGTTTATTACGGTTAGGGAACGGCTTATTGTGGGTCTCTTTATAGAAGGTTCTGGTGCCTCAGGTTGATTTATATTCCTTTGTTTTCCAATGCCAGAAAATAAAAGGAAAATCCACGATCTCAGTGCATCTTTACGATCTGAGTGTATCATCATTTTGCAGTTGGTTGTTACATACCCTTCTCGAAAGTGGCCATGTCTGGTCATGCTCCTTCTAACAACTGTGCATATTATCAACAGATCAGAAGCGTAGTTTCTATTAAAAAAGACTGCGCAGTAAAGCTGTCAGTGTCAAAGGCATGCAGTTACTCCCGGTTTTCTGACACCCGTTCAACAGTTTGAGCACAAAGAAAAATGTAGGCAACTTTAGCAGTATTTCTTATTTTGGAATATTGTGAATACTCCTCCCATTCTTCAGCTCCTTGTGGTATGCAATGATTTAATGGATATGCCATGAAAACAATTTACTTACACGAGACTCATGTTGCTGTAAGAGATGAAAATATTTCTTATGTTTCGTATTGTTTCCTGGCATATCCATTGAATTATTGCATACTACAAGGGGCTGGAGAATGAAAAGGGTATTCACACTATTCCAAATTAAGAAATACCGGTAAAGTCACCTACGGATTTCTCTGTGCTCAAACTGTTGAAACGAATGGTAGAAAACCAGGAGTAACGGTATGCTTTTGACACTGACAGCCTCAATACGAAGACTTTTTCAATAGAAACTACGCTTCAGATCTGTTGATAAGATGCACAGTTGTTAGAAGGACCATGACCAGACATGACAATATAAACTGTAAGTGTGATGAGGTTGTAAAATCATTTTAATATAAAATTGATAAAGAAGTTTCTAATAATAAGGTTATCAGATTATTACTATAGATGAACGGAAACTAGTATAACCATAATGAATAAATGTAACAGTATAAATTAGCATGTGCGTGTGTTCACAGATAGCCACTGAAAGTATTTTATAACAATTTTGTCGTTACTTTATATAAAAGGAAAACAAGAACAACTCGGAAAAGCATGTTGGGTCATTATAGAGGAAAATAACAGTACTGATTGTTGTGGTTATTTATTTCTACCATTAATATAGAAAAAAAGGAACTGAGTACAAGATGTTATGTCGTTTGATTGTTACTAGCTTTGGGAATAAACGTAACATATTATTCATCGCATGTTTAGTTTACTATAAAAATGAAAGGTAACCATTCAGAGTTGTCGGTGATGAGATACTGAGTTTGTTACTAGGTAAACAACACGATCAATTAAACCGTTACTGACCAGGTCCACTTCAATGACCTTTCTCCAGTTGTTTTCTCCGCCAATTCCAGCATTATTCACCAAAATGTCCACTCGTCCAAAGATGGATATGGTGCGTTCGAACAAGTCTTAAAAATAAGTGATCATATGTTAAAACAGATTCATACATACATGTCTGAGATTATTAATACTTAAAAAACCTTGAATCACATAATTATTGACATTGATAATTTGTAGTATATTACATACGTTACGCTCTTATCATGAAACTATTGTTATTTATATTGTATAGTATGACATTATAGATGTATAATTTCACAAGATAGAAAATTCATATATCCTTATGAAGGTGTTTTTACAACATTCACTAAAAGTCAGCTGTAGTGAAATACTGATTTCAACGAATGTGGTAATCGGATATACATTAACAGAAATTACCTC
The DNA here is from genome assembly GCF_004210375.1 of Tachypleus tridentatus. Lineage (NCBI taxonomy): Eukaryota > Metazoa > Arthropoda > Merostomata > Xiphosura > Limulidae > Tachypleus > Tachypleus tridentatus. The sequence continues at coordinate 73,742,197 of NC_134827.1, read as the reverse complement.
ACTCATCATCTGATTGTCACAAAAACCGATTCGATGTACCAACAGTCCATCTCACTCTATCACAGTACACTAACACTGTATTAATGTTCCATCCCATTCTATAACAATAAACTAATAAACTTTACTAACAGTCCATCCCATTTTATAACAATAAAGTGACACACTGTACACCAACAGTTTATCTCATTCCATAACAATAAGTTAACCTAAAGTCCTAACAATTCACCTTAATATGTAACAATAAACTAACAAACTGTGCTAACAGTCCATCCCATTTTATAACAATAAAGTGACACACTGTACAAACAGTTTATCTCATTCCATAACAATAAGTTAACCTAAAGTCCTAACAATTCATCTTAATCTATAACAATAAACTAACAGACTGTACTAACAGTTCATTCCATTTTATAACAATAAAGTGAAACACTGTAACAACAGTCGATCCTAGTGTATAAAAGTAAGTTAACACACAGTACTAACAGTCCATCCTACTCTAAAACAGTATATTAACACACTGTATTAACATTCTTTATGCACTATTGCAAGTGTCTCTTTTCCGATACAATGTAGCCAATAGTTTAAAATGTACATATATTTATTCATTTCTAAATTAAAATATTGTAAACACCTTTTCACATACACTCTCTCTATAGGCTACATTGTACCAGAAATGAGACGCTTACATAGAGAAATGAACATTTCCTGGAAAACAGGATGACCTTCATGTTGGCACTGTATTAACAATCCATCTCACTCTTTTACAAACCAATAATTATTATCAATAAAGAGTGGCTTCTCTCTGTCTTCCTACAACTATAAACTAAATTTCTTTGATAAAGTGGGCCCAGCATGGCCACGTGGGTTGAGGCTCTCGACTCATAATCTGAGAGTCGCGGGTTCACATCCAAACATGCTCGCCCTTTCAGCCATGGGAGCGTTATAATGTTACGTTCATTCCCACTATTCGTTGGTAAAAAGTAGCCCAAGAGTTGGCTGTGGGTGGTGATGACTAGCTGCCTTCCCTCTAGTCTTACACTGCGTCTTCCAGGCCGAAGGTTACATTGCTCATAAGCCTAAATGAAACGTTTCGATATTATACAGTAATCCAAGCCTCTCTATACAACCCAGAAGGAAATGTGTAAGTTACTTAGTATTAAATAACAAATAAATAAACAAGAACAGGTCACCATACATATGGTGCTGTAATACCAGCACTCTTTTAACTTCTCAGTTTTAGAATGACGTTATTACTGGTAGTAATATGTATATTCCAGTGATAATATATGGTATACACTCTCAAAGGTAGCTATGATAAACATATAGCTCACAAAGAGCGAGAAGTGGGCAAGAGGCTTTATGTACCCTATGTTACTAAACAATCCACGAAACATTTTGTTAAGATTGGTGGAAGCGCTGCGACCTTATTATTATGTTTATCTTTTTTTTTTTTTTCAAAATTTATCTAATCAAATGGGGTGTGTCTTCGACGTTGAGAAATACGGTACTCCATCATGACGTAACTAGTAGCATAAGTATGATTTTGGGGCTTCCTATTAAAAATATATAAAAGACCACAAAAAGTGTGAGTTACATCTAGCTTTCATGGAGACCTCTAAGCTCTCACTACTTCCTTCCATTGTGATTTTACCAACAAATAGTGAGATTGACCGTAACATTATAACGACCCCACGGCTGAAAGGACGAGTATGTTTGGTGCGCCCGGGATTCGAACCCGCCACCTTCAGATTACGAGACGAGACGCTTTAACCCACCTGGCCATGCCGGGCCATTTATCATACAAAGTTAAGCTATTCTTGAAAGTGTAAATTGAGATGTCAAGTGAATAAATCTCTTCTAAAAACTGACGTTAATTGACGTTTAGGACTCAGTGCTTGTCCAGTGTTTAGCATTCCCAACTGTGGAACTGAGGTTCCGTGATTCGACAAATACAATAAAGAAAAATCGCCTTCCACACTTTAGGGCATTATAAAAGTGACGTTTGAATCCCACAATCTAGTCTGTTAAGGATGCTCAAAAGTTGATTCTTAATAAATTTAAATTTTCTAAACTGGCCGAATCTTGAGAGACATTATCGGAATTATGATTGGAAATATCAATAACTGAATGGATACCCAACTGATAGAATACAGCAATATAATCACCAATATTTTGACTGTTTTACGTAGTCCAAGTGAAATCCATCATCTTTATTATTTGCTGTGATATTTTTTCTTAAATATAATTTTTAAAGGACTGAAATACAAATATAATTAGTTATTTCCTTCTGATATTAAGAACACTGAAAGAACTTATGTTTATCAACTATTTCGTCATTTATTCTAAATTATGTAATTGGTATCTAGGTTCAGCTTAATGAACATATATACCTAAATATTTATCTGTATAGACAGAATATATGACAATTTAAACCAAAATAGTCTAGACGTATTAAAACAGAGCAACCCTTAGTCTCACTTGCTATCAGAATAATAGAGACCAGTTTTACCTTGGAAGTCAGATTCTTTACTAACATCACATGAAGTATAAATGGCGCTGCCTGCACCAAATCTCGAATTAAAGTTTTCAACAGTTTTCAATCCCTTATCATTGTTAACATCTGCTACACAAACCTACAACACAAACATACTCTATAAATTCTTAGAAAAAAGAGCAATGATATATTGTACAGACATAACATGCAATATAACACAATGATATATTGTACAGACATAACATGCAATATAACACAATGATATATTGTACAAACAGAACATGCAATATAACACAATGATATATTGTACAGATATAACATACAATATAACACAATTATATGTTATACAGATATAACATACAATATAACGCAATGATCTATTATACAAATATAAAATACAACATAGTGATATATTATACAGATATAACATACAATATAACACTCACAGTATGAAAATAGACATAACCTTTAAGGATTTACATATTTTTTCCATGTTTTTCTTGTGTTTTGTATATTTAACCACTCAGGCTAAACACTTTTTATCAAGAGATTTTAACGCTGATAACTACACGTGTAGTGTAGTGATAACGATGCATAATCAAAAGATGAGAAATGAAACAAAGTGTTTGAGATAAATAAAAATGGCCGTTAAAAAGATTTTACCAGACACGTAAATTTTATTCGATGATATTTCGTCTGAGCACAGCAAACGTTTCTTAAGTCGTCATAAAGTGGGAGTCATTGTGCTTTCTGTCTCTTACATCAGCGTTGGAATTAGAAGGACTTACAATGTTATAAACCGAGTTTAGATACCCGTGATGGGCAGAGCACAGATAGTCCACTGTGTAACTTTATTCTCAACTACAAACAAACTAAAGATTTATAAAGACTATCTCGGAATGAAGCTGCTGGAGTATTGTTTGTTTCATGATATTCATCGTATCCTCCAAATCGACATATATTTTGTTTTCACAATCCTCTTAATTTATCCATTGTGGATTCTAACTTTTGTCTCCCATAAATTACTGTCACAAATTCCCTTCGTTCAGTATCAGTATTTATCAGTTAACGTAATTTTTATCACACATTTATGCCAGCGTTTCTTATTTTTGTTTTCTGTTTCCCGCAAAGCTACACAAAAACTATCTGCGCTAGCCGTCCCTAATTTAGCAGTGAAAGACTAGAGGAAAGGCAGCCAGTCATCACTGTCCACGGCTAACTCTTGGGCTACTCTTTTACCAATGAACAGTGGGATTGGTTATAACATTAAAACATCCCTACGTCTGAGAGAGCGAGTTTATTTGGTGTGAAGGGAATTCGAACCCACGACCTTCAGACTGCGAGTAGAATGTCCTCACCACATGCCCATGTCAGGCCTTTACCAGCTTTTAGCAAATAAATGGCAACTGACAAATGCTGTTGGAAGACAGATAAATATACGAAGTAAAAGTAATTTTAGTTAGCGAGAAAAATTATGTACGAATTAAATATAATATGGTTTTGAAACAATGTTTGTCGTTTCTAAATTTGGCAGAGTAAAACTAATGATTTATTATCTACACCTTTTAAAATAAAGAAATATATTTATTTGTTCCTTATGAACAGTTATAACGGTTTGAAGTAAATAGAACAACAGATAGCTGTTGATTTTTCAGTGACGATAATAACATCTGATACATATTAATGTAAGTCGAAGTGTTCTATCATCTAAAGGATACAATACCTGTTTCTATTCCTGTTAATTGTAGGTTGTGGTTTGAATTCAGTACTTTTTCTTTTCGTCCATTTACGATCTAAAACATCATTTACTCAATTTAAGTCCGTAAGACATGATGTCTAAGCATAGATGTACTACAGGTCTGAAGCGAAATTAGTTGGATTTGCTATTGTAAGTAGAAGTTTGGTATAGCACTGGTGCTAAATTAGTAAGTCGTATTTGTCTAAGTAAACAGTACTAGAATTAAATCACTAAGTGGTGTTTGTCTAAGTAGAAACCCGTCAAAGTGTTACAACTTTTATTGTATTGATTTAAAATCCTTAAATAATGAAGTGGAATTTCTTACAAGACGTGGAATTTTTCAGTAAGTAAAATTGTTTACAAACAGTTATAGTACTTAAGACAGTATATGCTAACACATCTGTATCTTACACCTGCTTCTTTAGGAAAATATGTTCTTATTTTTACTCTGTGGTCTATATGTGGATTTAAACTAGAATTTTATGTTTGTTTATTTTCTCATGATTGCTAGAGATAAACGTGTTATTCACTCCATTTCTTTCCTACTTTCCTGTGTAGACATAAATTCGTTTCTTTATTTTCCGTTGTGATGTGGCGTAATTCAAGATTTACTTCCATTAAAAATTTGCCATTCAGAGTTGGTAGTTACTTCCGAAAAGAGACGAGCGTGGCTAGTGATGAGTGAGCCCGGAATGTGTATCCAAGGGTTCATTATTTGAATTCTATTGCCTCAAAAACTCGCTCCGTACTTGAAGTAGTTGGTGTGCTATAAGAGTGATGGCTAAATATCATTATTCCGTCAAACAAGAGTAGCAACAGTTGGCGGTGACCTTTTCTCTAGTCTATCTTATAGATATATGCAGATAATCCTTTGTAAAGCTGTGCGCGAGAAATTTAGAACAGTCCCATGACGATGTGTTAAAAAATAAAACATTTTTTATTAGTACTTTCGGGTAATATATTTTATAGCTTAATGTAATCCAAGAACGAGATAAACACTTGTAATTTAATTGTTGTATTTCAATGTTCCTGATTAATTACTTAAAACTCTGTCTTATCAATGGTTTAGATAGGAAGATCCATGAAATAGATTAAGTGTTAGATCTTAGTACTGTCTTATTATTATTTTATAATACAGATTATTTTTTGCACTAGGTGGAGACTCATATAATACTAACTCTATATATGCAGGCTATGTAAAAATTATGTTTTCAAAATCATCTAAATAATCTTTCGAAGTTAATTACATTTCACTGTGGGCTGCGGAAGAATATCGCCTTGAAACTTACCTTGTTCTTTCTTTTCAAGAAACTCTCACAGATAGCCTCCCCTAACCCCTGAGCACCCCCAGTCACAATGACTACCTTATTCGTCAGCTCCATATCTAACAAGTAATATTAACTCGCACGTAACCTTAATTTTTTCGTATAAGTGTTGCAAGTAGACTTCTCACCGATGAGAAAATAACACCAGTAGCCTCGTGAGCCAAAGTACGTAGTTAGGGTGAACGCCTGACAAAACATTACCTTCTTAGTGACACTTACGTTCTAATCAAATGATAACAAAAAAGATTAAAAGCTACAGGTTAACCACCCCCTTTAATTCTCAGATGAGAGAAAGAAAAAGTAGATAAACTCATACAAAAAATAGACATTGTACGGTATCTGTTTATTTACTATCGTCAGCCATTTATTTCCGATGTCAGTGTTAGATTATAAATCTTTAGTATACAACTGATGTCCAAAACAAAGTCCGTGTAGGAAAGAAGGACTCAAGTGATTAAACTAAATAATTAATAACTTGTCCTCCAAGTGAGGAATTCTTCAACAAAATCCGTACAACATTTTAGAAACAACCGTTTGTTCTTCTCATCAACTTCGCAGTGCGTTCTACGGTTCACTTATCTCTTGTGTACCGCGATCTAGAAGTAATTAATGTACCGAAAAAAACGTTACGTGTTAAATTAATCTCGTCGCCAACGTATACGAGTATCGATATTGTTTGTGTAGGTGGTACTTGAAGCGTAAAATCTTGTCTTTAGCATATGAATATATATCAAGAATGTGTTATCAGCATATCTCAACCAAACCATGAGAATTATCAAAATCTTTAAAAAAAACGTATTTTGTATGTTCAACGAGACACTTTTAAAACGAGACCCGTTATTTTCTGATGTAATTAAAACTCGCATTCATAGATAAAAATTAAAAATTTCACCACACAAATCGTTGAATAACTTTCAGATCTACAATCTATGGTATTCTGTGCCATATGAACGTACTTTCGCAGAATAATAAGTGTTAATTTTTGTGTCAACCTCTAGACTAGGAATGTCTTTCCTCAGAAAATTTTAATACTGTCTATATGCATTATTCCTCTTGGAATTGTTGGTGAAAAGTGTAAGCTTCTTGCTTATTAATAAATTTATATCATATGCATATATATATACACACATATATAAATAAAACAAAGAGGGAACAATATTCACAGTATGATCGCAGCTGTGTATGCCAAATCAAAGGATCAGTTATGGTGTACATTATAAATGCGGATCTCAGAACAATGGAAACAAAAAAACACAAGTTGTAATTCATAAGCCTAATAAACATATATAAAACTAACTATCTAATGGATCCTGTCATGCCAGAGAACACCATACAGTAAAATAGAACAACGTTAAGATAACGGTATATGACCCACACACAAACATAGGAAGGGGAGATTACAAGAAGCTTTTCTCGTTTACATAACTGATAATACACTCGGTCAACGAAACCTAGATAAACTTTTAGAAAACGTTCAAATAGTTGATTCGAGTTCTGATGATGGAGTCCTCTGTCGGATGGATAGCACACTGTTTCTCTTTCGAGTAGAAGGTAGGAACTACAAGAAGATAAAGTCTAACACAAAACAGAAAATGAACCAGAACAGTTCCTTAAGGATCATCACCACAAGTAGCCGTATTCAACAGGACCTTCAACTATGTTTACCTAAAACTGAAACCTGCTACATCCTACAGTAAACTTGTTTGGTTTCTTTTTTAATTTTGCGCAATACTATTCGAAGACTATCTGCACTAGGTGTCCCTAATTTAGCAGTGTAAGGCTAGAGGGAAGGCAGTTAGTTATCACCACCCACCGCTAACTTTTGGGGTACTCTTTTTCCAACGAATAGTGGGATTGAGCGTTACATTATAACGTACCCACGGCTGAAAGTGCAAATATGTTTGGTGTAACGGGGATTCGAACTCACGATCCTCAGATTACGAGCCGAGTGCCTTAACCACCTGGTCATGCCGGGCGTACAATAAACTATAGAGATTAATTTAATCCATGTATTTGGTAGGTATAGTTATTAATAGGTAAAATTATTATAATTATTCATAATTAACAAGTGAAATATTTGAACAGATATCGTCGAATGCGTTCTAAAAACGTACAGTTTTAGTTGTTTTTCTCTTATCTGATAAACATTATAACAGATTAACACCATTTTCAAGAAAGGAGGTACATTTTGTCCACCCTCTGTATGTGATTTTCACTTATTACAATTTACTGTATACATATATATATTTCAACATTTGGATCATGGATATTTCTTTGGGAATAAAAGCAAATATTTGAACTTCATACTTAATAATCGTTGTTTCTGGAAGACTCACGTAGCTTCCTTTTTATTATTTTATATTTTTAGGCAATTTCTTGTACCTAATAAGGAACACTTCTCTAAACCTTTATGTTATTATCGATCTTAAAATTGGCTATGACATTTCTTCAGGTTCCTGGTTCTACATCACTTCTCAAGAAATTTCAAATATCTTCTGTAAGGATTTATCTTGATGCTATGAAATTAGTCCCTGTCTTTATTTTATATCATCTAAGGGTTCCTTAAAGTTTCGTCCACAACCGTTTCCTTTTTCGTACAGTTTTAAGTATATGCGTCATACAGAGAGAAGTCTTTAGCATTATGTAAGAAAACTTGTTTTCTTTGAGTGCAATAAAAGGGACAAGACTCTTTACATTTTGTTAGCTTACACGAGTATTTCGACATTTCTATTCCAGAACTCGACTCCTGTTTTTTGGTCTGAACTTAGGATCTCAGGTTATCTGGCAGTTTCACCATTGTTGTCATTTCTGTTTATCTTTCTCTTTCTTCTTCATGTGTGTATTTTAGTATTAGTCTGCTTAGTTTATGATCAAAATTTGAAGAATTTCCATGTATTTATATCAATTATTCCTTTCGTCTGTTGACTGGAAAGACAACTTGTACTTTCTATTTCCAGTCCTTGAACAAACTGTGTTATTCTGGTAGATATGTTTATAACGTCTCAGTATTCTACAAGTCCTTCCTTGGTTCACAGAATCGTAACCATGTTTTTACTCAGACTGCTGTTTACTTTAATTTTTTCAACTGCTTACAGAATTACAGTTGATAAAGCACATATCCTGATTTTAATTACCATTTTGTCTGCAGAAGTCATTGTTTAATTTTCTTTACGGATCATAGAGTAATGAATCCTAGTAATGAACTGGCCGACAGATCTACCAATTTTCTCACTGCTACGTTTGTGATTATTCATTAGCTACTTATATATTGGTTTTATTCTTCTACGTAGAGTGTTTATTTCTACTCAGACTCGGATTTGATCGAACTCTTTAATTAATTGATTTACTCAGAGTTTTTCTCTTAACCCATATTTATACGATATGCTTCTTTGAGGAATAGATGAAACGATGTTATTCTCTTTTGATTAAGACTTCGAACTTTTCATGTGAATTTTACTTAACACAAAATAAACTTTGTTACAAACAAACATATTTTCATTGCTTGTTTGGCTTATGCTTCTATTAGTCAATATCTTTGAGCATATATGTTTAGACAAACTTTACTTTTTAATCAACCATCTTTAAATGTTTAAATGTGTTCTGCCCGTTTTCTAACGTTTTAAGTCTACAGACATATCGCTTTGCCATCTAGGGGGCATGTGGAGAGTTTTGTTCCCATTTTAAATTCATAATTAACTTCTAATCAGATCGAACTATGTATTAATTAAAGATGAAACTGATAACAAACCAAGTAACGAGTATAGTTAAGTAAATATACTTTTCTTACCTTCATACTCATAAGGAATATAATATATCGTTTTATCAGTTGACACTTTAAAACAACAATAGTACCACCTAATATTTCTTTCACTTTAAAACACTTTCTCGTCTATGTATTACTGTCATCTTGTAATCTAGGTCAGTTGCTAGTCTTTACCGTAAATATTATTTAAAAAGGTTAAAAATAATTATATTTCATGTACTCTACTTCTCACGACAGTAGTTGTTCTTCGTGTAGTTGACGATATAAAAGGAGACAAGCAACTATTACTTCTGTTGTAATGCAGCAAAGGCTGAAATGCTGTTTTCATGTACTTAATATATCTATTATAAACTATAGTAATTGTTGTTGACGGGAGAAATAGCGTTTTGACCACTGTTGTATTACACGCATAGCTGAGATGCTATTATCAGAAAATGATATTTTCATTTGTTTATTTCCTTTCCTTTATATTTGATTAGCAGATAATTAGAAGCTGGATTCAAAACGTAGAAATCCCCCTTTTTTCCTGCTTACGGTAGTGATGAAGTCATGATTATGTCAACTTGAGAGCAGGTCCTGTTTCTACCGTCTTCGAGGTGAACTGAATGTGCAAGCTCAGGGAACTGAACTATAAAAGAAATATGTTTGAAATGTATTTTGTGTGTGTGTCTAAATTACGAAAAGTATCCAGAACTTGGAATAACCATGAAGATCTGATGGTGACTTTGGAAAGGATATAAAATTATTAAATATGTTGTTGTTGCATAGGTGAAATTGATTATATTTTTTTACGTGTGTGACTTCAGGAAGTACTGTAGAAATTCCTTATGATAACTGCAAATATCTTTTTTATTTTAGGAAATACTATGGAACATCCTCGTGAAACCAGTGTATATCTTTCTGATGATTTCAAGAAATACTGTGGAATATCTTCATTAAATCAATATACCATTAAACACGACAGCGTTTAGTATGTAAAGACAGACCTAGAAAAACATGGCCACCAAATTCAATCTATTACTCTATGATACTTACAAATAACTGCTAAAGTTGAGTTATAGCCTTATTTCAGTAGGTAATTGCCATTATTGAGTGTTTTACAGTTTGAGAGGTTATCAATATCAAAGAAAAGTGTTGCTAAGGTGAAGAAACTAGGAACTAGCTAAAAAGTCAAAGTGTTCTTTTTTTATTCTCACATTTTTTTAATGAGTGAAGTTTCTGCAATGGCTTTAATATAACAGAAAAGCATTTTAAGAATACGCGGGAACAGACTATCACTTATTATTGCAGTGTTTAGTATGCAGGGAAGGGCTGAGAAAATAGTAGCCACTATATCTTGAAGACATCAGTATATATCTTTTTGTAATTTCAGGAACAGTGTGGAACATCTTGATGACATCACTGTATACCTTTTTGTAATTTCATGAAATAGAGTGGTAAAATAATTGTATATATTATTATGATTTTAGGAGATGTTATGGAACATTATGATGACATAATTGTACATATATTTTTGCGATGTCAGGAAATACTTTGAAATATATTGCTTAAATCAGAACTGACTATAAGGTCTTCCAAATGTTTTAGATGTGTTCACTGTATTCTTGATAGAGAAACTTGGTATCAACAATCAGTTCTCAGTTTGCTCCTGAAGAAGAAAGGCTCGTCTCCCGAAAGCACTTTGATTACATGGTTTTCACAATGATAGTTCTCAGTTTGCTCCTGAAGAAGAAAGGCTCGTCTCCTGAAAGCACTTTGATTACATGGTTTTGACAATGATAGTTGATATGAGAGGGGGAGTGTGAAGTTAACTTATAGTCAGGTTTATGATTTCTAGGTAGCACTTACTGTACCTTCCTTTTGTTATCCAGTAGTTCTTGTTTAACTTTGTTAAAAATATAATGATAAATAAGCTTTAAACAAAATTAAACGTTTTTATAGAAGCCATTTAGAATTATAGTTTATAGTTCTTTGTAATTTTGATAGCACAAATGATACATAGTTTTTGTGTAATATTTAATAATAGTGGTTTAAAGTATATGACATTTTAAACTAAATAAATTAAAAAAACATATGTTGTGAAAGGTTTTCAGATTCAAAAATAATGTTTTAGAAATTTTACGCCAAGCTGTGAAAGTTTGTAACAGTAAAATCATGTTACTTCATTTCTATTTTGGTGTTGTCTACATGTCAAGGTTATATGATGTGAAATAATGTGTGCGGTTACTTAAGATAATTCTTATCTATGGGCGCCTACTTTAACACCACATGGAAGAGAAAAGATGTATAATTACTTTTCTGGAATTTGGAGTTAAATTCGACATTTCCGTTATTTTAGCAACAGTAGTATTTAGTACCATAGGTTCATTTATGCTATTCCTAATGAAAGTTTGAATGCTATGGTGCACTGATTTACTATATAGAGTAATCTGGTGGGTTTAGTGGAACAACAGAAGGTCTATCAGAAAATCTATTACAAAGGAAGTGTGAAATACGTGACCACAACTGAGTTCGAAGAAAAGAAAGAGACTGGAAACAGCACAATACACATAACTTATTCAAACTCAGAACAGTCAAAAGAAAGAGACTGGAAACAGCACAATACACATAACTTATTCAAACTCAGAACAGTCAAAAGAAAGAGACTGGAAACAGCACAATACACATAACTTATTCAAACTCAGAACAGTCAAAAGAATCGTTCTTACGATAAAGTGCACGTGACACCCTACTTAATGACTCAGACAAATTGGTAATATAGTGAGAGAAATCTAATAGTTCTCTTAACCGATATCCTGTATGAAGGTTATATACACAACGTTTGATATAAAGTGAGGATGTATGAAACACATAGTATGTCTGCATGCCATAGTATTATACTTATTGGATGTATGAAACACATAATATGTCTGCATGCCATAGTATTATACTTATTATAAAAGACAGTTTTCGTCATCACCTCGGTAGTTTGACTGTAGACTAGCTTTGCTTTAACTCCTGCTTTTCTGTTTCGTTTCATATCAAGCAAACACCTTCCTATATCAAACGGAATGACACTATTGAATGTAAGACATTGAGTTTTTAAATTTGTACTAAGATTTTGTGTCGTATTTTTCAATTCAAATTTATTTCATATGTAAGGCTTAAGATTAAGCTTAATTAAATTTGTATTCTCACAGGTTCATCATCGTAATCCTTCCTTTCTCATTTTGTAATTTTATTTGTCTAACCTTTTCTGTAGAATTCTTCTTTTCGGACAAGTTGTTCAATTTTTAAAGGAAGATGCTATTGCGTTATGCTTTCCTTTTTTTTTGTAAAATTAACACAATTTTCATGTCATTTGTCGATTTTTTTAAATTTTACCCTTGTTATATATAAATACTTACTGAGAAAGATGTATTTACATAAATGTCTTCTTTGTCTTGTTCTTCTTAAATTCCCGTGGATGTTGGGAAACCTGCACAGGCGCTGCGATCAGTTAACCAAATGATCTTGTAGATATAATTAATTTGCAATAAACAACAATAAAAACACTATGGTAACACCGTGATAATATTTATTGAACCATGAACAACATTACACACAATGATGTAAAACTATTCAATAAACAATGTTGACCATAACAGTTGTAAATGTCAGAGATTTGAAGCTCGTTTTTCAGTTCGACAACGTGCCACTGACGTCACTAGTGAATTCACAGGCTGCAAGTTAAAACTAGAACTGTTGGGAGTCACTTAGTTTTGTCTGTAGGATCGGAATGAAAAGAAAGAACTACCCAAATACAGCATCGTATTTACCAAGCCGACCACCTATACCATTGGGAATAGAGTTGTCAAACACTTATCTTTATCAGAGGTAAATATTTTTAGTTTTAAGTGTTTAGTTATGATGTTAAAAGAAGAGAAAGAATAAAATTTTACTTAGTTTACAGACATGCGAGAAACAACAACACCAAGTTAAGCTACGCAGACAACTGACAAAATATATCTTCTGAGATCATATGTGCCTGTGACACAAAACTGTTATATGTGGGTCGTTAATAAATTTATAAACAAACTACAGACAATCAACATTATTCTATTTAACGCAATTTATGTCACCATATACACATATAATTAATAAAATACAGCAGTTAGTGCAGGACTACTTTGATCAACCAGATAAAACTGTTTAATAATGTATAGCACCTAAATTATATAAAGCTTCTTATGACGAAAAACCATGTTAGTGTTACATTGTGAGCTTAAATAAAACGTAGTACTTAACTGATGTAATTAACCAAAATACTAGTTTCAATAAACATTTGACGATTTTCTTCATGTAATGTGACGTGGGTACATCAACTTCTAATATTTGGGTGTAAGTAACAAATAACATCTTATATTATGTTCAACAAACTGACAAGATATACCACAAGATGTTCCATCACTGTGATTAACATAATTCATATTCTTAAATACACAATAAATTCGTTAAGTTTTTTTTTATATTCAAGAAGTCTTTCCAAATGCTACATTAATAACAACATAATATTGATTGTTGTTTGTTTCTTCAATTTCGCGACAAACTAGTCTACAGATACTGCTCTTAGCGTCCCTAATTTTGAAGTGATAGATTAGAGAGAAGGCAGCACAGCCTATACCACACACCAATAGCTCACGAGCTAAAAGATAAAACAGAACCTTGGTTCCACAGTCCACCATGCTAATCACTGGGCCATACTTGGTCTAAAATTCATTGAATGCAGTATATTACACATCAGTGTTTGAACGAAACGTAATTTAGCATTTTACTGACAAATATAATAGGAAACACAAAAAACAGATAAAGTACCGACACTGTATCTCTATCCACCATGGTATTTTTTTACTGCGCATGACAGAACGTTTCAATATCTTACATTCAACATTTTATTAAACTACTTTCTGTTTATGTTATTACAATTAGAGTAGGTTAACATATTAGCTAATAATCCATATTTTAATAATATACAAGTTTTAAGTTCTTAATTCTACAAGGCAATATTTTTCTTAAATTCTGAATTTCCTCTAGTGTGACACACGTGACACATTTTCTCTTAGCTTGCCATCATCCCTATTTTATCCATCACCCCTTGAAAAAGTAAGAAATTAAACGTAAATTACTCTATAAATTCGTCATTGCTCAGATAACCACATTTATTATAGTATTCAACTTTGTTTGGTTACATAGCTATTGAATAGAAAATTAGACCCCTCATGCCACACCCACTTATCACATCCTATCTTTCATAATTCGTTAACAGTTCACTCTTACGTTCAATTACATATTGCTTATAACTAATAGAATCTAATGGATTTCATCAAATAATGTGTGTATAACGTTATGTTCTGAATGGTTAATGTCAATTTCACTTACCGAGTACGAACAGTTTTCCCGTGGGAAAGCTAACGGCTAGCTTGAATGAATTTGTGAGGCATCGATAGATATCTGGATGCCTCAAATAATCACTTTAATAAACAGGAAATAATGAAGTATAAGAAAATATGTTTATGAAGCAATGATGTTTATCGAACAATAATAACTCCAAGAACATACCAAGAAAGTTGTCGCCGTATGATACAATGATATTTAGTTTAATATGAACTGACACTACCATGGACAACAGAGGAATTATTTCAAAGTAGATATTCAGAGAAAGCCCCTAAACAACATCCGCTAATTGTTTAGATTTGGACAGATAGGCACTATCAACGTTAATAGGTGTTATTCAAGTTATAAACTAAAGATGAGAAACTGTCCGTTGTATGTTTGAGTTGAATTAACGCTAATCAGGTTAAAAGGGGTTAAGCAAATTTCGACGTTGCAACCAAGTAAACCTTGAATGGTGGACCAACGCTACAGTATGGGCCATTGTTTCCAAGAGGATGATTCACTGAAAAACCTAGAAGTTCGTAAACAAGAGAGAAGCATTGATCGTTTTATGATGCACCAGTAGGAACTATTTATAATTAACGAGTGTGAGAAATCACAGGCAGGAAGTCAGCCACAAAAAAATTTGAGAAATAAGGAAATTTGTCTATTTTTGCGTGCTATTAGTTTGTATTGTTTGGAGCATCTTTAATGAAATTAAAATGATTAATTGCAGTACTACGAGTAGCATAAAAACAGGCCTGACGAGGGGGAGCTACAGTCCTGGGGACGGGTGTCAATTAGGAGGTTCAGGGAAATATGGGATAAAGAATAATGAATTCTCATTTTCATAATTTACTTAAGGAAATATTGCAGTACTGGGGAAATCGCTTTGCCTCAAAAAATGTTAATTCTCAATATATTTGGCTTCTGCGCACTACAAAAAAAATTCATACGTCCATGAATGTGCCACGAATTTATGAAGACTTCAAAAAGGGGCCCGGGGGACAGTTATGTCCCCAGGCCCAACCTACATCTCGACGCCCCTGCATAAAAATTAGGATTAACTCTCTTCGACAACTGAGAGCGAGAAAAAAATGATAAAATATTTATTTCTCGTTTTTCATGTTTATTTTTTTATGCTTAATTATAAAAGCAATTAAAATGCAAACATAAGGATATTTTTAGGTTAGTTAAGATTAGGTTAAGTAAAATTAATGAGGTACTTGTACAGAACTAGTAATATATCGAGTGTTAGAGATGCATCCATTTGTAGTGGTTTAGTTGATAACTCAGTATTTTAATTTTAATTTTTTACTTATTTGATCCACAAACAAGAGTAACTATAATGACGTTGAGGATATTCTAATTGACATTATGATCGAGAATTGTAATATCCTAAACTACTATAAATGGATGCGTCTCTAACACTCGATAGGTTACTAGGAAAATCCTGTACAAGTATAACTACTACAAATAATAATAAAATAAAAATGTTCCATGAGGCACGCACGTGATCTGCTCGTACGAGTTGTAGCACTCTTCCGTGAGTGATTTATAACTTATAAGCGCGCGCACAGTAGTTAGCCACTGTTCGAAGGGCAATAAAACAATAAATTTAATTATAAATAGATGTATACTATTATGAACTTAGAGATAATTAGGATAAATGAATGTGGTATTATAAAGAAAAAACAGAAAACTTTGGAAATGTGTTTAGAAGGTCTTAGGGATTATATAAAGGATATTAGATTTTTGAGATAATGAAAAAGTATTTTTAATTTTAATATGCACATGGACTATTCAAAACAATACTCAATATATTTATGGGCAAAACTATTTTATTTTATTAGAAATACTTCACTAAAAGCAATATTTTTTGTATGTTAAAGACATAATATTAAGTGAAATACTGTGAAGATATACATCATATTGAAAGTTAGAAGTATTAAATATTCACAGACTTTAAACGAGTTTAGGCGGACCCCGAGTCGAAACAGGTAGACCACAGATAAAAAATAAAGTGTTCTATAGTGCCCTACTACGTACAATTCACAAAGTTCACCCAGCTGTTATAGACAGCCGGTTGAAATCGAAACATCAGAAGTTAAGGAGTTCACAGAGAAATATTGTTGGCAATATTATTCTGCCAACCTTATACTTCGGTACACAATGAGTTTTATAATCTGGGTTCTGCAGAAGTTAAGGAGTTCACAGAGAAATATTGTTGGCAATATTATTCTGCCAACCTTATACTTCGGTACACAATGAGTTTTATAATCTGGGTTCTGCAGAAGTTAAGGAGTTCACAGAGAAATATTGTTGGCAATATTATTCTGCCAACCTTATACTTCGGTACACAATGAGTTTTATAATCTGGGTTCTTCAGAAAGAACACAGTTCATAAGCCACATATTATATCTGTAAATGCAGGGCTTCGACTTTAATGGTGTTTCTAGAATCAAAATAGGAGAGAACAACAGAATATATATTATATGGAGCATTGTTTGTTTTGAATAGCAGTTTATAGGTAGGAGAACACCAGTTGTGAGTGGAGTAGGGACATGGTGTGAAGGTGTATTACTGGAGACAACATTTGGGTTAAAACTGAGTTGTATGAGTAATGGTAGAGGCTACGATATGGTGTGGAGGTGTATTACTCTATACAACATTCGGGTTGAAACTGAGTTGTATGAGTAGTGGTAGAGGCTACGATATGGTGTGGTGGTGTATTACTCTATACAACATTCGGGTTGAAACTGAGTTGTATGAGTAGTGGTAGAGGCTACGATATGGTGTGAAGGTGTATTACTCTATACAACATTCGGGTTGAAACTGAGTTGTATGAGTAGTGGTAGAGGCTACGATATGGTGTGAAACTGAGTTGTGGTGTATTACTCTATACAACATTCGGGTTAAAACTGAGTTGTATGAGTAGTGGTACAGGCTACGATATGGTGTGAAGGTGTATTACTCTATACAACATTCGGGTTAAAACTGAGTTGTATGAGTAGTGGTAGAGGCTACGATATGGTGTGAAGGTGTATTACTCTATACAACATTCGGGTTGAAACTGAGTTGTATGAGTAGTGGTAGAGGCTACGATATGGTGTGGAGGTGTATTACTCTATACAACATTCGGGTTAAAACTGAGTTGTATGAGTAGTGGTAGAGGCTACGATATGGTGTGGAGGTGTATTACTCTATACAACATTCGGGTTAAAACTGAGTTGTATGAGTAGTAGTAGAGGCTACTATATGGTGTGAAGGTGTATTACTCTATACAACATTCGGGTTAAAACTGAGTTGTGTGAGTAGTGGTAGAGGCTACGATATGGTGTGGAGGTGTATTACTCTATACAACATTCGGGTTGAAACTGAGTTGTATGAGTAGTGGTACAGGCTACGATATGGTGTGAAGGTGTATTACTCTATACAACATTCGGGTTAAAACTGAGTTGTATGAGTAGTGGTAGAGGCTACGATATGGTGTGGAGGTGTATTACTCTACACAACACTTTAGCAAAATTGTTTTGCATCATTTGTGATGTGAAACAGATAAGCTATAAACCAGAACGCACTTATGACATAACTGTGATTCATTAATTGGGTCAACTGTGTGTGTGTGGGGATAACATGGTGTGGGATTCGTTTAATAGAAACATTACTTAAGGACAAGATTGTGTTGTATCAACCACAATGGAGAAAAATATGGTATGAAACAGGTAAGGGGCCATTATAAATTATGTTTGGTGTTACACTGTTTGTATTACACCTTGCCGAACCACGTTCTGTATTCAACAATAAGACAAGTAGAATTTCCAAGTGAGACATTTTGTGTCTTGTATTTAAGTGAATACCTATGTCGCTAGATGAGGAAAGAATTAATAACGGTTCTAAACTGCTATCTTCTAAAGGTGCATTATTTCAGTACTTTTATAGAGATGTTTAACCCTTAAACAGCGGTAATGCTGTAGGTAGTAGCATCAGTTGATGATAGCCGCCATTTAAGGGTTAATAACTTGAATACCACAGAAGGTATATACACTGATAACATGTAGGATGTGTTTTTGTGTCGACACAAGACGGCTGAACTGTTCCCAATAAAAATGTCTTTTTCTATTGACACAACATAAATGCGTTGAAATGTCTTACAATAATAAAGATTTGATTTTTACATTTACACAACACGAGAGTCCCCCAGTGGCACAGTGGTATGTCTGCGGACTTAAGATACTAGAATCCGGGTTTTGATACCAGTGGTGGACAGAACACAGAAAGCCCATTTTGCTTAACTTTAACCAACTAAACACATCGTACGAATGTTTTTAATGAAATATTAGTCGTCAAAATTTGTTCTTCTGTTGATATAACGTCAGAATGTTGAAATTACCTGTTAATAATAAAGGATCGTTTTATGTTAACACAGTGTAAAAACATTGAACTAACTGTTAATAATAAAAGGATAGTTTTATGTAAACACGACGTAAGAACATTGAACTAACTCTTACTTATAAAAGGTCGTTTTATGTTAACACAACGTAAGAACATTGAACTAAATTTTGGTAATAAAAGGTCGTTTTATGTTAACACAACGTAAGATTGTTAGTTTGTTTTTGAATTTCGCGCAAAGCTACTCGATGGCTCTCTGCACTAGTCGTCCCTAATTTAGCAGTGTAAGACTAGAGGGAAGGCAGCTAGTCATCACCACCCACTGCCAACTCTTGGGCTACTCTTTTACCAACGAATAGTGGGATTGACCGTCACATTATAACGCCCCCATGGCTGAAATGGCGAGAATGTTTAGCGCGACGGAGATGCGAACCCACAATGTAAGAATATTGAACTAACTCTTACTAATAAAAGGTCGTTTTATGTTAACACAACGTAAGAACATTGAACTAACTTTTAGTAATAAAAGATCGTTTATGTCAACAGAAAGTTGAACTAATTGTTATTAATAAAGGATCGTTTGGTGTTGACACAATGTAAGAATGTTGAATTACCTCCTAGTAATAAATGATCGTTTCAGATTAACACAACGTTGAAACGTTAAATCAACTCTGAGTAATAAAAGTTTTTTTTGTGTTAATGCAACGTAAAAAGGTTGCCTTCTCTTATTAATAACTTTGTCAGTTACTGATAGAGTTAATGAATTTGAAACAAGTTGTTATGTATAGTCCTTATATTTGTTTAAAAATAGCTACATAGATGGTGGATGTGGCTTACGCATTCCTTCCCTCTGGTCAGGCCTGGCATGGCCAAGCGTATTAAGGCGTTCGACTCGTAATCCGAGGGTCGCGGGTTCGATTCCCGGTCGCACCAAAACATGCCTACCATTTCAGCCGTGGGGGCGTTATAATGTAACGATCAATTCCACTATTCGCTGGTAAAAGAGTAGCCCAAGAGTTGGCGGTGTGTGATGATGACTAGCTGTCTTCCCTCTAGTCTTACACTGCTTAATTAGGAACGGCTAGCGCAGATAGCCCTCGAGTAGCTTTGCGCGAAATTCAAAAAACAAACCCTCTGGTCAACAGTTTCAAACGACGAATAGCTGAACTTGGATGACTTCTACTTCTCTAAAGTTCATGTACCTCATTAAGCACGTAGTTTGAACCTAAATTTTAATTGATAAACTAGAGGAAACAGAACAGTCATCATCATATCTCCTAATTCGAAGTGTGTTTATGCAGCAACACGCTACGAGCCATGAACCCTTTGGTTTCGTAGTCCAAGCACGCTAACCACTAGACAACACCCATTTTCTGCTCAGGTTGAAAATAATAATACCAAGTTATTTTCACCGGTTTAAGTGTAAAGAAGTATGACATTGTAACTTATCACAGCTTGTTTATGATATAAGCGAAAAGCAGAGACTAGAATGAAGATTACATCACTCATCAGGATACCGCGCAAGACGCCACCTCAGAGGAGGTAGGGAAGAAATAGAGAAGATTACGTCATGTTCTGTTTCACAAAGTGTCATCAGAGGGTTTGTTGCTAGGTCATCATGAAAGCTCGACATGACAGTGGATCGTCAGAAACGACTACAGAATAGTTTAATGAACAGAGGATACTGACACCATGCAATGACATCAACAGATAGGGTGCATTGTTAAGCCGCCTTTAAATATACGGACGCTGCCTAGGCCCATTAGACCTAATTCCTAACCGTTTCTGTTCGTTACAGTTTACATACTAGTAACTTCTAATATATTAAGTGTATCTTCGCAAACTTTAGTGGACTTTCAGTAAACATTATAAAGCTTTTGCAGAAGAAAAATCAGATATTTAATGAAGTATTTTTTTATTAATATTTGTTCGTGAAAGTATCGATTCATTCTTTTTTAACTAGTACGAGATTAAAGCGATTTTAATTTTAAGATTAAAAATACTTTTCTTTGTCTCAAAAATCTCATATTTCACTTGAATAACCTCTTGAATGAATATATAACTTTTTTTCAGTAAAACTTTATATTTTTTCTGTTATTACGTTTATTACTTGATTCTTCAGCCTGTAGAAAATTCATCAAATATAATGAAAATAAGAAATTGCAAAATCAGAAATAAAATCAGTAGCTTTGGATATTTTTGCTTTATTATAAATCAAGAGGTTTCAAAGTACGTGCCCAGATAGTTCCAACTGTTAACATATCTCATAATTTTTTGTGTTTATTTTACTTTTAATATCTAAGGTTAAACGCAGTGTAAATAAAGCTCAAATCATTGACTGTCTGAGCCCGTCTTCGCGTAGCACACCGTAATACGTAAGACACTTTAGAGAGCAAGAACCTTCGTGCGAAACAAAAAAAAAAGTGTCATTCATACATACTCTTGCTCCAAGAACACAATACTGGTCTAAACAGTTTATGTTTCCTACCACACTTACAAAATAAATTTCCAAGGGTAATAGAATTGGAATTAGAATGTGTGAAAACATTTATTATATGGTTAATAATTGTGCTGGTTCAATAAACATTGTAAGTGTTAAGCCTCGCCGAGCCATTTGCATTGCAGGTATTTCAGTACTACTGTTCGTCTATTTGTATCTGTCGCATTTTCCATCATATGTATATGAAGGTGTTATTTAGGCACATACTGATAAATTTGTCTACCCTCTTGTTTTAAAGTTGCCAAGTTTCGAATGTGATATAATGTGGTTTTAAATTTACCTCAGTTTAGAAAATCAAAATAACACAAATACAATAGGCTTAATAATGTATTGGCCTACAAAAGTATACTATTTCAGCTACCGTACATTACATATGTGTATAAGAATACATGTACATATTATTATTTACTCATAAAAGTTTAACATTTAGTTATTTACTCTCAATGTTGTAAGAAATATGAGAAATACATTGAAAAACGTAGTGTCACTAAACTTTATCTATACTTGCGGGTGGGGTGTGTAGAGAAAATAATTTATGTAGGCTTCAAACATTAACGTTTGTCAAATAAAAATATATATGAAATTAAAGTATTAGTATCCTCAAAAGCCCTGTACTTTACTAGGATCTCTAAGTAAAGTATTTGTGGTTGAAAAAAATATCATTCCTATTCAGAGTTTCGACAACAGTCTTTCTTTTGCCTTCAAGTCACTTATAAACAACTGTCAGGATTACGTAGAGGGGAAAATTCTGTATCTCAGAACGGCCGGTATGGGTATTAACACTTTTATTAATGAAGCAGAGAAGGACGTTTCGACCTTTTTTAACTTGAAGATGACCTAAGAAGGTCGAAACGTTGTTCTCTGTTTTATTAGTAAAAGTGTTAATACCCATACCAGTCATAATGAGATATATTTTTACTTCAGGTGGGTTTCCTGTCATAACGAAGGGTAAACATGTATATGTAATTCTCTTTCTATTAGTTATGAACTTTAGATACTGAGTAGTAGTGGTACTAGTTAAGAACTTTCAAATGATTGATTAGAAGGGCGGAGCCACTCTATCTTCCTCGATATCGAGAAAGCATTCGACACTGTATGGCACAATGGTCTTCGGTTCCGTATGTATGAAATAGGACTACCGCGAGGAATTATTTGCTGGTTATCGAACTTTTTGGAAAATAGAAAATGTAGAGGGAACTTTCTCGGACTTTTTAACTCCAGAGGCTGGAGTCCCTCAAGGAGGGATGGTTAACCCTATTCTCTCCATCATGTATGTAATCAATATGTCACTTAAAGACCCAAACCATGGATACGCGTCTCAGTTTGCTGATGATGTAGCAATCTGGAAAAGTGCCCCTACACCAGAAATAGCAGCCACTAACTTACAATCACAACTAAATAGATTATGTGAATATTGTGAAAAATATAGAATTAAAATAAATACAGCGAAGACGCAACTAGTAACAATTCCAAAATCTACGAAATACCAAAAAGTTAAACCCCATATCTACATGAACGGAAAGCTTCTCCAAACTGCTACATCTGCAAAATTTTAAGGATTAACATATGATTCGAAACTTACATGGATAAAACATGTAAATAACATAAAAACTAAAATTTGGCGAAGAATAAACTATGCTAGGAGTCTAACTGGTAAAAACTACGGAACAACACCAGAAAATATCATTAAAATATACAAGTCATACATTAGACCTGTAATAGACTATGCAGCTCCTGCATAGATCAATGTAAGTGAAAAACAAATACAAACCAAACTCCAACCATTACAAAATATACTAATTACATCAGCATACACAGTACCAAAAACCACTTCATCAAAGTTCATACATAATTACTCAAATAAACAAACAAAACCAGATAGACTTCTGCATAGTACAATAAAATATTTTGATAAAAATTGGCGAAAAAATGAGTTGTTATGCGAACTAGACAGATATTGCATATATGATGAAGAGAGACCTGAACACCTCTCCCCGTTAAATTTATACATTAGATCATTAAGACAAAGTCATTTAAAATAATAATAATAATTGTAGTATTAGAATATAGATAAAATAAAACAGGCCACCTACGTTCTAGACTTATTAAAAAAAAATCAAAGAACAATATAAATAGACATTATCCTGAAAAGGACCTGACTATATTTATGATATCACTCCAGCCATTCTGTATTTAAATCGAAATATATTAATCTGGTCACTCTAACAAAGTTATGGAAGGAGGAAGAGGTCGAGTGTATCTGACCCTCCTGGGTATACACATAAATATACCCAAATACCAGAGAGAGAGAGAGAGACTAGTAGATTTGCTAAATATATTGATATTTCAACAAATCATAGAGGTGGGGGGGTATTTTATATTTAGCTTGTCTATATATCAAATTCTAGTTTCTAATTCGTTAGATACTTGCACATATTGTATAGTGGGCGTGATAAAATAGAAACTGAGTAATAGAACAACTGGACGTGTTATGTGACACACAATAACCGATACTTAACATTTTTTTCTTTACATTTCCGTTTAGATAAAAAAAATTAAAGCATATATGTAATTCTAAATATAAATTATAAACTACGTTTTGATGCCAGTATCATTGACGTAAGTGGTAAAAACGTTATTTAATAAAAAATTTGAAAATAACGTTCGAAACGTGCACTTTAGCCTCTGGAGGCGAGCAGGGGTTTCCATGGAGCAAGCTAACTGCCATATTGTAATTTTTAAATCCTAATGTATATTCTAAATCCTTTCAGGTAGACTGAAATTTTACGGACTAAGATAAATATCTTACCGCAGCAATTATCTTGCCCAGATATCCGTGTTCCTTTACTTGTAGGTGCTCGTTGCGAAGAAGCACTACTGTTAACACACTGACACTGCCACACAGGTAGAACACAGAAGCTAAACAGTGATACAAGAGTTCCTGAAAATAAAACAAATGCTCGGTTGCTTCTATAAAACTATGAAAAATAGGATCTCGGAATACCAAAGTTGTTAATATGCGTTTGTAGTTCTCACGAATACAGAAACAAAGTATTATAATTGTATAATTCATCTTGTAAAACTTAGAACATCGAGATATTTAAATTACATTTGGTATAAACGTGATTGACACAGAATACTGTTTTGTGTTTCATCTCTAAGAATAGAACAACAATAATGAAACTTTTTACCAAGTTTTCATTTAGAAGTATTATTAAACAGCTTTAGCTGGTGTTGTACCACAACTTTTTTTTCCTTTTAAGTATGGAGAACGAAATAAAGTTCTTACATAAATGGTTTTTGGAATGAAAGAGGCAGTCGGGAAGGAAATGGTACACGAAATTAACAATAGATACGTCGTCAAAAGGAAAGTACATATAGTGAGGAAAAAGAAGGTTTCTTCGGGTCCTGCAACAAACCATTTTCTGCCGAGTGAATTAAGAGGCCGACAGTAGTGGACCAGCAATCCTAAGGACACGATTCCCAGGACCTATAGTACATGAAGTATAAAAACGTAATAAAATCTTAACACAGTTCTGATAGTAGTTATTCAGAGATTCCTGAGACCTACGGTATATTAAACACATTAAAAACAAGAATAATTAAATCTTAATATAATTATTTTTTCTTGTAAAATTCTTAATATCATATTAAAAATGTGCTGAGTAAACAGATAAAAAAGCATACCTTAAGATAGAGCTGTAAGACAGAAGAGGATAGATCAGAACGACATTAACATAGAACTGTAACACAACAGTAAAGAGATCAGAATGATCTTAACATAAAACTGTGAGACAGTAGTAGAGATATCAGAGCGACTTTAACATAGAACTGTAGGACACAGTAGGAGAGAGATTAGAACGACCTTGATGTAGAACTGTAACACAATACTAAATAGATCAGAATGATCTTAACATAGAACTCTAACACAGTAGTAGAGAGATCAGAGCGATCTTAAAATAAAACTATAACACAGTAGGAGAGAGATCAGAGCGACCTTAAAACAAAACTGTAACATAGTAGGAGAGAGATCAGAACGACCTTAACATAGAACTGTAACAAAATACTAGAGAGATCAGAACGACCTTAACATGGAAATGTAACACAATAATAAAGAGATCAGAGTAACCTTAAAATAGAATTGTAAGACAGTAGTAAAGAGATCAGAACGACCTTAACATAGAACTGTAAGAGAGTAATAGAGAGATCAGAACGACCTTAAAATAAAACTGTAACACAGTAATGGAGAGATTAGAACAATCTTAAGACATAGCTTTATAGTGTTAATAGAAACTACAATGCTAGGAAAGTCTGAGGAATGGAAAGGCCTTTGGACATTTTGTGTTGCCTAACGGATATAAATGTTGTAGGTGAAGTTGAATAAAGTTTTCACACCATACAGAAACGAATGCCTCGTTCTTACCGTCTCTAAAGCCTTTAAAATCCCAGGGGGAGACTTCACGTATCCAGTATGAAAAGAGAATTGAGATGCTGTAATCGTTGTTGTGCGCGTTATTGTGACATCCTGTTGCATTTTGTTATTCCTGTTGAGTCCTAAGGAACGAACATGATTTTGTATGCTGCAAACCAAGAAACCAACACTCAAACAAAAGAACTTCACAAATTTGATCAGTTATAAATACATCCTGTCCGGGACAACAAAGTCACACACTTCCTCTCATCCGGTTCTCTAAGTATATGATGTAATTCTTAGTAATCGTTTTCCGGTGCACAAAGAAACCAAATAAATCATTTTCATTCTACACAATACCTCTCGCTTCT
Organism: Tachypleus tridentatus; assembly: GCF_004210375.1. Lineage (NCBI taxonomy): Eukaryota > Metazoa > Arthropoda > Merostomata > Xiphosura > Limulidae > Tachypleus > Tachypleus tridentatus. Next base: position 73,715,812 of record NC_134827.1, on the reverse strand, counting down.
TAACCAAATAGATGCTTAGACATGAGTTTTTGGCACTATAGTTCACAGTGGTAAAAGTTCTTTATGGAATATTTTGTTTTTTTTATTATTAGGTGTATCAGCGGCAAGTCTGCGGGCTTATACCGTATAAATCAGGTTTAGATACCTGCGGTGAACAGAACACAGATATGTACATGAAAATTAACGAGCAACTGTCCCATAGGTTTACGGTATCATAACGCTAAAATCCGGGATTCGATTTCCCTCGTTGGACACAACCTATAACCCAAATGTTACTTTATATCGTTTAGCTCCGGGATAAAATATTTTGAATTATAAATGGATATTTAAAACGTGTACTATTGATTTCCGTTTTGAAAAAAACAAAATACCCTCTAGAAGTGGTTTAGCCAATTTATGAATAAACATAAAAACTAACTATATTTAAGAATAATTAAACTTTCCATTATATCTAGTTTTATAGAGGGTACGTATCTTTAATATCAAACACAGTTTTAAACTTCTGTATGATGTGGGGGTTGTATAGAGCGTAGCTCTTAAATACATGTTTATAATTACATTAATGAACATGATACTGAGGTTATGTTAACTGTAGTTATTAAATCAACTGTTAGAATTTCATCAGTCAGTGTCTTATACGGTTTGTGTAGACATACCTACATAATATACATCTGTTATGTAGACGTTAGCTGTTACATTAATCAACATTATACATCTGTTATGTAGACGGTAGCTGTTACATTAATCAACATGATACTGCTGTTAGATAGACTATAGATATTTAGTATTAGAATTTCAGTGAACAGTATGTAAAATGGAGATTATACAGAACTTATTATCACATTTGGAATTTCACTTATCAATATGATAAGTGGGTTATATTGGCCCTAGCTATTATACACCTAATCAGAATCAGCATGTTATTGGCAGTATATATGTCTAGAATTACATTAATCAGACAATATGTTATGGGGGTAATGAAGAACGTAACCATTAAGATCTATATTAATAAGCATGGTACAAGGGTTAAGAAGACTGTAACCATTAAGATCTACCTTACCCAGTATGGCACCAGGGTTAAGAAGACTGTAACCATTAAGATCTACATTAATCAGCATGGTACCAGGGTTAATAAGACTGTAACCATTAAGATCTACATTAATCAGCATGGTACCAGGGTTAAGAAGACTGTAACCATTAAGATCTACATTAATCAGCATGGTACCAGGGTTAAGAAGACTGCAATTATTAAGATCTACATTAACCAGCATGGTACCAGGGTTAATAAGACTGTAACCATTAACATCTACCTTACCCAGTATGGCACCAGGGTTAAGAAGACTGTAACCATTAAGATCTACATTAATCAGCATGGTACCAGGGTTAATAAGACTGTAACCATTAAGATCTACATTAATCAGCATGGTACCAGGGTTAAGAAGACTGTAACCATTAAGATCTACCTTACCCAGTATGGCACCAGGGTTAAGAAGACTGTAACCATTAAGATCTACATTAATCAGCATGGTACCAGGGTTAATAAGACTGTAACCATTAAGATCTACATTAATCAGCATGGTACCAGGGTTAAGAAGACTGTAACCATTAAGATCTACATTAATCAGCATGGTACCAGGGTTAAGAAGACTGCAATTATTAAGATCTACATTAACCAGCATGGTACCAGGGTTAATAAGACTGTAACCATTAACATCTACATTAATCAGCATGGTGTCAGGGTTAAGAAGACTGTAACCATTAACCATTAAGATCTACATTAATCAGCATGGTACCAGGGTTAAGAAGACTGTAACCATTGAGATCTACCTTACCCAGTATGGTACCAGGGTTAAGAACACTGTAACCATTAAGATCTACATTAATCAGCATGGTACCAGGGTTAAGAAGACTGTAACCATTAAGATCTACATTAATCAGCATGGTATTAGGGTTAAGAAGACTGTAACCATTAAGATCTACATTAATCAGCATGGTGTCAGGGTTAAGAAGACTGTAACCATTAAGATCTACATTAATCAGCATGGTACCAGGGTTAAGAAGACAGTAACCATTAAGATCTACATTAATCAACATGGTACCAGGGTTAAGAAGACTGTAACCATTAAGATCTACCTTACCCAGTATGGCACCAGGGTTAAGAAGACTGTAACCATTAAGATCTACATTAATCAGCATGGTACCAGGGTTAATAAGACTGTAACCATTAAGATCTACATTAATCAGCATGGTACCAGGGTTAAGAAGACTGTAACAATTAAGATCTACATTAATCAGCATGGTACCAGGGTTAAATAGACTGTAACCATTAAGACCTACATTAATCAGCATGGTACCAGGGTTAAGAAGACTGTAATTATTAAGATCTACATTAACCAGCATGGTACCAGGGTTAATAAGACTGTAACCATTAACCATTAAGATCTACATTAATCAGCATGGTACCAGGGTTAAGAAGACTGTAACCATTGAGATCTACCTTACCCAGTATGGTACCAGGGTTAAGAAGACTGTAACCATTAAGATCTACATTAATCAGCATGGTACCAGGGTTAAGAAGACTGTAACCATTAAGATCTACATTAACCAGCATGGTACCAGGGTTAATAAGACTGTAACCATTAAGATCTACATTAATCAGCATGGTATTAGGGTTAAGAAGACTGTAACCATTAAGATCTACATTAATCAGCATGGTGTCAGGGTTAAGAAGACTGTAACCATTAAGATCTACATTAATCAGCATGGTACCAGGGATAATAAGACTGTAACCATTAAGATCTACATTAATCAGCATGGTATTAGGGCTAAGAAGACTGTAACCATTAATATCTAAATTAATCAGCATGGTATTAGGGTTAAGAAGACTGTAACCATTAAGATCTACATTGAACAGCATGGTACATAGTTTAAGAAGACTGTAACCATTAAATCTACGTAACCAGCATGGTAAGAGGGTTAAGAAGACCGTAGTTATTAAATACATGTTTCGAATTACATTAATCAGTGTGTCAGGGGATTAAAGAGACGGTATAATCAAATATATCTTTAAAGTTTAGAGTCAGTAGATTATGAGAGTTATGTAGACCGTAGAAATTCTATAATTGTTTAGAAATGCATTAAATTGTATGTTATGGTGGATATGTAGACCAAAGCTACTAAACACATGTTTAAAACTACATTAATTATTGCAATATAGTAATTATGTGTACCGTAGCTATTAAATACACGTGTGAAATAACATTACTTAACGAATTTGATAAATACGTTTATAATTTAATAAAAGTAGTTTATTTAAGTGTTTAATACATCAACTGTGTTGTGTTTGATAGAGTAATGGAAATATTTTGTTTATCAGAAGAGTTCTTACTAATAATATTTAGAAATTTTGGTTATAAGGCTAGAAAAAAAAGTACACTTCAGATAATAAGAAGACATTTAGAGTGACACAGAGGTATGTCTGCGGGTTAAAAACGCTAGAAACTGTGTTTGAATATTCATGATAGGCAGAGTAGAGATAGCCCTTTGAGTAATTTTGCGCTTAACTACAAATAAACGATTTTGATTATTAGTTGGAGAATAAATATAGTTTTTCTAATAACGTTATTTCTAAAATATTTAGCATATGGAATGTTATTACTTTTATCTTTGGTTTTTAGTATTATACTTTTATTACACACACTGTCCTACTTTGCTAGTTCAGGATTTGTATCCAGGTTTAATCTAAATATCCTATGCTGCCCAGATCGTATAAAGAAGGCATTCCTGAAATTACGGAAGAAAATATAGTTAACAACGAAGATACCTCAACGGATGAAACATTATTATTAATTCTTTATAAGTAGTAAGGTAAGAAAATTATATTTAATTAGCGCTTTTGATTTTCAGGTTCATTTCAGTTTTCTACTCAGTTCGTAGCTTACTCTGATAAGAAATTAGCACTATCTAGCGTACAGGTATTTTCCATATATACGCTATACGTATTCGTTAAACCATAACGATGCGGCAAATATGTAGTATCAAGGAAAACTTCGTCTCTCTGCGGATGCAGTTCCTCCTAAACGAGGTGACTGATCCAGACCTTGGCATGCTAACTTAATAGATCAAAGACAAATAAACTTTCCAAAATATTAAAAAATAAAAATATTTTATGGAATAACCTTATATTGTTACTGCAGCAGCTGCTGTAAATGACAGTGTTTGAACAACACTTACACTACAACATAACGTTACAAGTCAAATATTGTAAATAAAACTTTCAGTACTTTGATTTGTTTCCTTGCGTAGATAGCCCTCGAATAGCTTTGCGCGTGAAATTGAAAACAAACAAACAAACATACTTGTTTCCTATAATAACCAATATATAGAGTAATAAACTATTTAGTCATAATGTTGAGAATAAATATATTGCCAGTTTAAAATTCCCATTCTTTTCTGATTAACACCATTTAACTTCCAATTTATAGTTGTGTTTAAATACGGCTCGGCATGGTCAAGTGTATTAAGGGGTTCGACTCGTAATCTGAGGATCGCGGGTTCGAATCCCGGTCGCACCAAACATGCTCGCCCTCCCAGCCGTGGGGGCGTTATAATGTGACGGTCAATCGTACTCTTCGTTGGTAAAAGAGTAGCCCAAGAGTTGGCGGTGGATGGTGATGACTAGCTGCCTTCCCTCTAGTCTTACACTGCTAAATTAGGGACGGCTAGCACAGATAGCCCTTGAGTAGCTTTGTGCGAAATTCAAAACAAACAAACAAACTTGTGTTTGAATAAGCATTTAAGTCTGAATTAGAGAAGTATTTTATTAACATTATATTTTGGGATATTTTTTGCTCTTTGATCTAGGATGTATTTTTCCATAGAAGTAAGTATAAGATTATTAAATTTCATGCATTAAATGTACCGAGTTCAAACAGTAGAAATCTCGACCACATCTCTACTGTGAAATTGGATACTTTGAACAAGAAGTAGTGCAAGTGCTTTGCTACTTTTGCGGGTGGGACAACGATAAGTCTAAGGGCTTGCAACATTAAAATCCGTAACTCGATTCTCCACAGTAGATAAAACAGATAGCTTTGCTCTAAAACAAACAAACAAACAAACAAGATATTTCTGACAAGTTCCTCGATTCAACTGCTATACATTTTGTTTTACAACAATTAACTTCAAAAGTAGAATGTACGTACATTATTTGTGAGACATCACAGATATAGACACCTTTCTCCAACTTGAAGATTCGTCAAAAATGTTTAAGTACGTGTGATACTTAACAATTCTGTGATTCTATTTACATTTATCGACGACAGCATATTAAGCAATGATGAATCACGTCAGTTTTGAGCAATAAGGAAGGTGTAATGTGAGGATCAAAATTTCGAATGTTCATCACTATGAGGACAGTCCAGTCAAATTAAAAAAAAAGTTTCAAGTGCATGACATATTTTGTAGAATTTCTCAATGAAGACTCTTTCTATAATAATATTGGCTAGAATTAATTTGAGGAATATCCCTTATTTTTTTTATTCATGGTAGTTTATTCTGTTAGACTAATAACATGCTAGAAAAAGTATATGTAGGCCAGTATTTTTTAAACTAAGATACTTATGAACTAGTGTATCTAATTTTTGAAGTATTGTTGACAAGTGTTTCTGTACAGGTGATACTTCTTAGGTGTGTGATTGTACTCAAATATATTAATTATTATGTATTGGGATATGATGAAATAGAAGTTTTATATAAAAAAATATAAATGGAGACTTGTATTAGATATTCAAACATACTTGTTAGAAACTGTTATTCATGATGTTAAATTTATCATAAAAGACTAAGATAGACATAAGATTATCTGAAATTTAGTATTTCACTTAAACACAGAGTTTAAACTGACAGTTTGTATAATTTGAAGCGAAAATATAATACATGTCACGGAAACATTGTTTCGAAATTATGTGAAGAAAATATGTTTTTAAATAGTTGATAAAATAGTTTTTCTGCACCTACAAAGTAAAATGTGCATGTTTAGTTTGTACTGAATCTTTTGTTTATTTATGTTGTAACACGTCTTTAATTTTATGTATTAAAATAAGGGTGGCAAACCTTGTTTTCATTAGCCACAGTTGTGGCTACTTTAAATTTATGTCAGTAAGCCGAGATCTGTATCTAGACTTAAGAAATTCCAGCGAAGAAAATGTTGACTCACACACCCATGTGGGTCCAAACATGGTAAATAATTTTGAAATTACTATCTTTATATTTGAAACACTCTCATTTATCAGAATAGTGAGCCACATCTCTCTGACAGGACATTTTTGTTTACCTTTTATGTGTTCTACACTTTGCAGGGTAAGCATTTCGTCTTCAAATCCACACTTATTCAAAAACAAAAAAGATGTAATTTACTTACTGAAAGTTCCTAAGTCAAATTGAAATGGATCATGCAAAAATCCAAATATCAATTTCAAATTTTTAAATTCGGAGAAACGTGATTCAAATTTCTGGGATAGATTTAGATCCAAATATACATGGAGATCATCTTTAGCATCAGAGAAATCATAGTCCTTATTATTTTCTAGAAAACTATTCAACTTTGCAAAATGTGTCAAATCATTCTTTTGTAATTGTTCTGCAAGGAGGTTCAAATTTAATTGTAATTCATGAATAGACTGTGACTGCCTGCTTATTATTTTACCTCTTCCTTGAAGCATCGTACTCAAATTATTCAAGTGAGCCATTATGTCGCACAGAAAGTGCAAATCACACTGCCATGACAAAGTTTCAATTGCAAGCAAATTTTCAATCTTACCTTTTTAAACAAGATATTCATTTATTTGAGGAAATAAGGAAGTAAATAGTTCTAAGACTTTTCCTCCACTTAACCATCTTACATTTGCAAAATCAGTAAGATCATCAAAAGTACAGTCATTGCTTTTATTCAAAGACTCAACAAACCGTCGACAAAGACAGAGCTTACACTTTTAATATAATTCACAATTTTTACAACAATGCCCATCAAAGTTTTCAATTCATCACTTTTAGACATCTGAGCACATAAATTTTCCTGATGCAAAATGCAATGGAAAGATGGCAGCGTGGACTTCACATTATTTTCAGTTAAATACTACTCTAGAAGAGAAACAAATCTTAATTTTGCCCCAGTCGTGGCGGGAGCACCGTCTGTTGTGACAGAAACCAGGTTTTCAAAATCCAGATTGAATTATTTTGACATTTCGAGAAATTTTTCAAAGATGTTTTTTACACATGTTCGATCTCGTAATCTACAAAGGCCAAACATTTCTTCCCTCATTTGAAGATCTGAAGTTACATATCGAACCCAAATTTTCAACTGTGCATCGTCACTAACATCTGTTGACTCATTTAATGCTAAAGAAAAATATAAACAGTCTTTTAGTTGTTCAAGCAGCTGATTTTCTATGTCTTTCGCTAACTGTAGCATTTTGCGGACAATTGTTCTTCGATTTAATTGCAAATTATTTGCCTTTTGAAAAATATCATCTTTTACTTTTGAATCATAATTCTCCAACAGACTTTCAATTACCAGAATCAATATTTCTTTTACTAGTTCAGCATCAGAAAATGATTTCTTTTTTTGAGCTCGAGTCAAAACTACTTTATAGCTAGCTAATGTAACTAGTTCTATCGATGATAAAAATCTTTTTAGGCTTCCCTTTTGTTCATGAAATTATGCTTTCAGAAGGTTAATTTTATTCATACGATTTTTGCTATCAACTGGAAATTTTACATTATATTCATTGTGAAAATTGTTAAAGTGTTGCTTAAGGTTGTATACTTTATTGTTCCTAAAACCTTTGTTATACAAAAGACACATTGGCTTATTATTTACTTCAATCACTGCAAATTTCAACTCCCAATTTTCATTAAATTCTCGTTTCACGTTTCTCCAGTCACGTGCCATTCTCTGTTCGTCAGTAATGCCAGAATCAATTAAACTGTCTTTATTTTCTGAGTGTTCACCATCTGGATTCTTTCATTTTCAAATTATCCACTTATCCATATTATGGGATTAAAAACAAAATATATATAAACACTTGAAAGTTGCACAATAAAAATGTTGCAAGCGCATGCAAAACAACGCACATTTGATAACAAACATCTAAACCAGACTGACGTTACAAAATGGGCAGCGTCTGTGGCAGTGATGAAGCGCGCGACATTAGGGATGACGTGAGGCTGTACAGTTGTTGATGAACAAATTTGCGATAAAAAATAAATGATGGAAAAAGTTAATTCCTAACTCGAGCTGGCCACATGTGGCCAGTGACCATAGAGTTGCCCACTCATGTTTCATGATAAATTCAATGTTTACTTTCATATAATGTTGCACAAACGTAAAATATAAAATGTGAAACAGTAATATGAACATAATATATAAATGTTGTACAAGAACTTATTCAGTATTTTATAAGAATATGTTTGTAGTATATTAGCGAAATTTAAGTTTTGGTTACAAATCACTATTTCTCTCAAGTGTGTGATTTTTACATTGTTGTTATATAGAATATTCTGTAATAATAAACAGTAATTATGTTGGACTTTAAAACGTGTAGTAATAATCCCTTTTAAGATTATAACTCACACCCTTCTTTGGTTATAAACTATGCTTATTTGTAAAGAAACGTATTTGATTGTCTGTTGAACGTTCTAGTATAACAGAACTTCTGATTTGTCAACAACAAATATTTAATTTATTAATTATAGTTTCGTTCAGATCATTACAAACTGGAAATAATGTATTTTGCCAAAAAAGTTTTATGTATTTGTATTATGAAAATGTTCTATTTTCAGATATTTCAATGCTATTGACTTCTTGTTCTGCAATTTTTAAGAGAGGACTGGTTATTTGGTCATGCTACAAATTCTCCTGTTAATGAACCTTTGTAATTTATTGTAAAATTAAAGTTTATCAGTGTCATTTGAGTTGAATCACATAGACGGTATTAGTAAATTAAATTCTGTGAGATATAGGATCACAAACATTTTGACTTACACGCTGAGAAAGTTTGTTAATAAGCTATTATCTATAACCACATGGTTTTATGAATTCTCTCTCTGTATGGGTGTTTGGGTATTGATGTTTGTCTACCCAGGAGGGTCAGGTTTCTTTAACATCTCTTTCATGAACTTTCATTGACACTATGTTTTGTTTGAATATCGCGCAAAGCTACGCGAGGGTAATCTGCACTAGCCGTTCCTAATTTAGCACTGAAAGACTAAAGGGATGGTACGCCATAATTGTATTTATAAAACCAAAACATTACCTTTCCAGGACAAATAACTATAAAAGTATGTAAATTGGCTATGTTACAATATTTGCCTTTTTCAAATAACGGATAAATTAAAATAGCGTGTGTGATAAAAACTGGCATAATTGTCTCATTAAAATAATTATTTTACTTGTAACTTCACAGGAACATATAATTGATGACAGTCAAATACTGAGACACCCTACAATTGAACTATTCATTTCTAGAAACACCATTGACCTTTGTAAAACTTATGCAATTAAATATATAAAGTAAAACTACAATCCTTTGTTGAGAAGAGAAAGCATGGTAACACTGTCTGCCTTTAGGAACACTATCCTCTTTTGTAACACACACACTATGCCCAGTAAGACCACCTACCTACCTATAATAATAGGGCCTCTTGTACCAAAATAAGCCATTACTCAATTCCTAAATCAGACACGCTCCTTTGTGCTATTACTTAAGCCATGTAACCCTTTGTAGATTAAGTAACAACTATATAACCTTCAATCATTGGCACTATTTGCATATTAATTAATAATTATATAGCCTTCAGGCGGCATTCTTTGGGTGCCCAAGTATTCCAATAACTACTCGTGTATTAGAGAAAGTAACGTGATAACACGTCTGTAGTGCTTAAAATTGTCAAGTCGGTTAACGACCTTCTCCAGTTTTTAAATATCAAACATCCTAACAAAGAGTTTACTGTTGAAAATCAAGTCTTTAACAACCATTTCTAAACAACATAATACAAAATAAAAACTAACAAACTAAATATTATGATGTTAAATGTGACAAGTGCGCTCGACTCACAATCTGAGGGCCGCGAGTTCGAAACATGATCGCCCTCTCAGTCGTGGGGGCATTATAATGTGATGGTCAATTGTTGGTAAAAAAGTAGCCCCAGAGTTGATGGTGATGACTAGTCTTACATTGCTAAATTAGAGTAGGCTAGCGCAGAAAGTCTTCCTGTAGGTTTGTGCAAAATTCATAAACAAACAAACAAACGCTAAATATTCCGAAGGATGTTGTTAGATTATTAATATTATATTTAAGAACGAAATTATAAAGTAACAATTATATCCACAAATTCAGTTAGAATGCATTTTTAATAGCGAGTAAGTTAAAATGGCATTTATTGAATATGTCGCTGGTGACACAAGTTCATGTGCTCGAAATACAAACAGGGATATAATTAACCACTAGAACACATTCTGCTGTCAAATAATAAACACTATAACCTACAACAGCGCTGCCTTTAGGAATGTGATGTTGTACCCACGTCCAGTTTCTTCTACATCACCCTCCATTCTTAGAAAGAATGCTAGAATCTCTTGATTGAAACAATTTGTTGCGAGTGTAATCATATTATGACGTCATCTTTGATCAGGTATATATTTCCTGGTGTTAGTCACAAGCGTGTAACAAAACGTTTACATACAATCTTCAGATTTTCACTAATGTGTGCCTCACCCAGAACCCAATCATGTCATTTAGAAAGAGTATTCCAATAACATTATTATGTACAAACAGTGGAAACAATGTGTAAGCTTTTAATTAAATTTTAACAAAAAAAAAAAGATAATAAATTATAAGTTCTTAAACAGTTTAAGTGAAAATGTTGAAGACACGTTGCAGGAGTTTTATGGACTTTTCAGATGAATGATTATATCTGATTCACTTGATTCAAGTCTGTGTTGTTTTATATTTACCACAATAGCCATCATAAATTAGCAATGACACACTAGAGGGAAGGCAGTCAATACCATCAACTGCCAACTCTTGGAGTACTCTTTTTACCAACGAATAGTGGGTATTGACCACAATATTATCGTGTTTCATGACTGAAAGAGTGAGCATGTGTGGTGTTGACCAACTTGTGATATTCAGGTTGCGAGTCGAGCATCCTAGTTATCAGGCCTTTTAGTCCAAGAATTTGATTGACCTAATAAAAAGAGACTGTTATAATCATGCAATTAAATGTATTACTTTTGTCTCACGGTTACTTAGATTTTAACGTTGTTCATGATTAAGCTTCCACAGGAAGTATGGCCATGTCTGGAAACTACTTTGAATAAGAAACATTACATTATTACTATTAACAATAAATCCTACGCTTAACATGGTTGATGCTACCATGTTTTTTAAAGGTGAACTACTAGTTAAAAGTCAGTTTGGAATTTAAAGTTCTTGCTTGAGACGATGGGTTCTATCAAAACATTGGCTTGATTGAATATCTGGTGGGTCAGTTTACAATGATCTTTGCGTATCTGTTTTCAAGTATGGAAGTACATTTTAGAACAGGTAGCAACAACAGTACCACCTAAATATAATAGATTGTCTGCTGATAACAGTAACAATTCAATGTTTTTTTAATATTTTATTTAAGGTGGTTTTCAGTTTTAAATGTTTAAAGTGACAAGGCCTCTCCCTTCTTTGAACATGTTTACTTGGAATGATTGCTGATATAAGAATGTAAAGGATTGTGGAGTACCACACTAGAACTTAGGCCTGATGTAAAATTTACTAATCTACAAGTTTGAGTCTCACCCCTCTCCTATGATTCAAACCTCTTGTCATTACAGCTAAAGGAAATGTTAACTCCTTTTCTGTGAGACATACAGAAATAATGTTGAATTACTTTCATATATAGCACCTGAACAATTAGTAATCTTTAGCTGTAAGAACTTTTGTAATTTAGAATGTGCTTAAAAATATTTTTGATGGTATGTAGTCTAAACTGAATTACAACTCTATTTATTGAAATGTTTTTTTAAAATAGCCTTACTTTTAAGTACTTATTCCATTCTAAATAATTGGAACACAAAACACCTAGTACAAATAAATATAATGAATATATTTTTTAAAAGTTCATTAGATTGTGATGAACTTGATGTGCAATGTTAAGCCTACCAACAAGTTAAAATAGTGTAACAAAAACATGCTAAATTCTGTAAACTAGTCATTATAAAATTGGACATTTGAGTTAAAAATACTGCAATGTAAAAAATGTAATCTGAAAATTAATGTGCATTTAAATAACATTAAGCACACTTAAAAACTGCAGGTGTTCCATATAAGAACTGATTTTTAAATTTTGGAGCAATTGGTAAACATGAGAACTAATTCCTTCTCTTTGTCTGAGTATAAAAAAACTGTAATGTCTTTTATGTGAATAGTTTTAATAATTGATTTTACTCTAATTCCTCATGATGCACTTCTCAGATGATCACAATAAACAACATCACACTGACAAGTCCATTGAAGTATTTAATAAAACAGATCAAATCTATCGTTTTTTCTTTTTCCCAGTATTTCTTTTACACTGATTTGGATTTCTGTGTTGACAGATTACTCTTTGATGTTGACGAATACCACGGTTGGCAGCTCGACTATAAACATCATTTATAGCAAAAGGAGAGAGGTTAGCTTCATAATCTGGGTGCAATGCATCAGTCTTCTGGGTCCCAAGCTTGGAAGGTCTGTTCTGAGGCACTGGTTGATCAGCACATAATAGAGGGTTGTTTGCATGCTTGCCACCCTGGGGTTTTGGGAGGGAGAACTAAGGAGAAGAAAACAGTACTTAATGATTTGAGATTCTGAAAATAGAACACTGTTGATCTGGTATCAGCTTTTTCAAAAATCTGTTTCAAAACGAATTGGTTTCAATTTTAATCTAGTATGATAACTTAAATATAAATAAAGGCATGGAAATTGAAAAAAAACAAAGAACCTTTAATATCTGTGCAATAATTCTTGATATTTGTCATCAACATAATTTTACTACAATGAAATCACTAATATAACGTACCAGATACACTTTGCTGCTGAAGAAATGCCACACACTTAGAGGTGAGTATTATAGATATGAAATTTGGTTATTTCATTATTTGGTTATGATTAGCATAAACAGGCAACAGTTGCTACTGATTGGATGCTTTCTTCATTTTACAATCAAGTTTTCAATAAATAATGATAACAAATAACTTATGTTTAAGAGTAATGTTTATTTTGTAATAGGAAGGAAAGCTTTTATACTGGTGACAAGCTTATGGGGTTGAAACATATACAGTTTTGTACAGATGCCACATACACAGCTTAACTTTGATATTGAGATGCCTCCATATTAGACGATAGTAGAAACAGGCAACAGTTAAAATAGTTTTCAAGATATTGTAATTTAGAATTTAAAAACAATAAAAGAGTGCTTTGTTATTGCAACTGTCCATTTTTAATTAACTAAAATGATGGATTTTAAACTTTATTCTAAAAATACAAAAATATATGTGTTTATAAGTTTATACTCCATTAATTTAATGTAAATTTAATTGTAACTAAACAAACTATGGATAATAAACAGTGTGGCATTATAAGTTATTATAAGAATAATGCTGCCATTAACTAATTCTAGCATGATGTTAATACAGGATAACACTGCCATTAGCTAATTCTAGTAAGATGTTAAGACAGGATAACAACTGCTATTAGCTAATTCGAGCATAATTATTCGTACAGAGTAACACTGCCATTAACTACTTCTAGCGCATCATCAAGATAAAATACTGCTGTCAGCTAAATCTAGCATAATTTTAATAGGGAATAACACTGCCATGAGCTAATTATAGCACAATATTAAGACAGAATAGCACTTTCATCAGAGTTTACATATACAGGTCCAATTACTTTAGAACACCCTTTGACAAGACAAATAATTCCCCTCTATTGTTATTATTATAATACAAGCTGTAAAACTTATTTTAGAAATTGCCCAATGCAACTAAACTGATATACAATTTAACTTATACTTTCACTAAATTACCTACTTTAGGCACACTGTCTTCACATATCTATAACAACATGCAACAGAAAAATCTAGCCCTCTAATAACAAGAATATTAAACATAATGAGAAAACCTTAGCAGCTTAGAGTAAGATGACTTTAACAATATTACAAAAGCCTAGTACAACAATTAAACTAAACATACAACTCATATGGTTATACAACGAAACTTTTTATAACTATTGCTTTTAAAATAATTTACTTTTAACAATCTTGTTATGAAAACCAAAGTCATTAAATTTTAAATAACTAAATAGCTCAAACTAAACAGCCTTGTATATCCACCATTGCTAAAGACACTGATTATAAAATGTACAAAGCATTGAGCATCTACATGTTACAGTCATCTAATGTTCTTCAATTATTGGCTGGTAATTCCCGTTTCAGCCTGTACTCTAGCTGACTTCAAGGAGGTAATTATAACATTGATAACACTAGAATTATGATGTATTTAGTTCATATAAAATACAAAAGAAACACACAAACTTTTTAATACCCCTACAACCTCCAAGGTACCTTTTAATATTATACAAATTTGGGTGAAATACACTATTTGTGTTGTGGTGACAAGAGTGGATTTTTTTTTCCTTACAAGTCTAGCATGCAAGCTTTTTTGTGCATTTTTATTTATATGCAACTTTAGCAATCAGTAGTAAAGCTTTTAAAGTGTTCTCTGAATTAAATCTTCATTGGTTTTGTATGTTTCGGAATTTTGCACGAACCGACATGAGAGCTGTCTGCACTATTCATCCATAATTTAGCAGTGTAAGACTAAAGGGAAGGCAGCTAGCCATCACCACCTGCTGCCAACTCTTAAGCTACTCTTTTACCAGTAAACAGTGGGATAGGCCATTCCTTATAATGTCCCCATGGATGAAAGGTTGAACACATTTGGTGAGACAGGAATCTGAATTCATGACCCTCAGATTACAAGTAAAGCATCCAAACCACCTGGCCATGCCAGGTCTGAATCTTTACTGTTTAAGGTGATTTTTGCATGAATGTTCTATTATGATTTTGTGCAATTCCTTGCAATCCCTATTACAAACTATTGTGTTTCACAATGAGCAAACTGCTTGACAATGGGCGTCAAATATTGTCATAACTGTCATTATTCTTGCATGTAAGAATTCTTGAGCATCAACAGTGTGATGTTCTTCAGTTCTGAATGTATTAAATAATTTTCAACGTACCAATATGTATATATTTTTATTTTCTAACTATTTTTCTACCAGTGAGACAGAACATTACATAAGTGCAGGAAGCTCTGTGATGAATATATTAATAAATAGATACCACTGTTTTTACTCAAAGGGTTTCTTCAGATTAAAAATCAAAACAGAAATTAGATTAGAATACAAAATGATTTGTTCTATATGGCTAAAAAAAGTGAAAATTACAATAATGTGACCAACATTTGTATTGTACATAAATATTCATTATCTCTTGGATTATTATAATAATTTTTGTGATGTCTTAAGTTTATAGTAAATCATTATTTAGTTAGAAATGTTATTCAACAGGTAAGAACATTCAGAAGTTTATAGAGTTTACATTAGCCAAAGTTTTAGTAGCTTGGGTGTGCTTTCTAAAATGCAT
This sequence comes from Tachypleus tridentatus, assembly GCF_004210375.1. Classification (NCBI taxonomy): domain Eukaryota; kingdom Metazoa; phylum Arthropoda; class Merostomata; order Xiphosura; family Limulidae; genus Tachypleus; species Tachypleus tridentatus. Next base: position 73,700,071 of record NC_134827.1, on the reverse strand, counting down.
TTAGCTAACACCTAGTAGTACAGGTAGCACAAACCTTTGTTCCTCTGATGTTGATTGGTTTTTTGAAGTTTATAAGTAAAGTCTTAGTGCCATTTTCATTTACAATAACTTCAACTCGCTTCAAGGTCTGATTCCCACAATTTGGACAAAATTTTTTGTCCATGTTGCTTGTTGTCCTAGAATGGAAGAAAAGTGTCTGAAATACATGTTGAGGTTAATAAAGGTAAAAGAATGATACTCTACCTTCTAAAACTTATTTTTCTCAAAAATCATCAGTCAAGAAAAGTTTCAGAAATAGTTCAGTTATCTGTCATAAACAAGTCAGTCTTTAACCACACATTTACAGTAGGAATTATGATAAACATAGCAGTTTTCTCATGCCTTTATTTTTGCATGCTGCCTATCCAACTTGCAAAGTAATTTTTATTTTAAGATTAAACATAAGAAAAAAATTCAGATTTCACATGTAAAATCTTTATAATGTTCAGACAGTTTTATCAAATGTTTCTTTAGAACATTTCATTAACAAATCTCTGTATGGATTCATTTGATTTGTAACTACCACATAAAATTAGAAAATTATTATAAATTATGCCATTTTCATTCTAGAATGACTAGAGATTATAAAATGAAACATGTTTAGACCAAATAACATAAATCTCATAACATTATACACTTATATCAGTTTATTACATTTATCATATTGACCTTTCAGCTATGCATGGCTAACAATACAGCAGTTACAATGATGCCAGGCACTCATGTTAATGTATCAAATAATATAAAAAATGATCTTTAGTATTTTCAAAGTGACCTGTCTTGGCTGTGTTTTAGAGGACTAGTATTTGGTGAAGTAGTAATTTTTCAATTATATTCTCACTATTTACAAATAATTTTTAAAGTTATTTTTCTTGAAACAGAGGAGTATATAGAAAAATAAAGCACACAAGTATCTCTTTCAGTTACAGCTTTTGTACCCATTGCTGCTTGTCTAGGCTTGCTAAGCCTTAAGAAATTCCACGTATGGAGAATGTGAAACACTGCATCTGATTCACTAAATATAGTGGTAGCTCAAGAAAGAGAAAATATAAAAGGTTTTTATTTTATGTTCTAGCTTGTCAATATGGGTATTTTGAGTTTCTAATTTGTACAAAACTACAGACTGTATTTTCACTGGTCAAAGGCCATGTCTTCCTGCATTTGTAGACTTGCATTCAAAATTTTAATGAATTACGGTTTTATGAATTTATTGCCTTATGTTTGGTTTCAAACTATAGATTATAACTCAAATTTTCATATTAAACATTATCTAATTTTGTAACTAATAATATTAAACAAACACACCCAAACAATTTTTGTGTCTCATGTAATACCAATGAATGCAGTACTGATTAAAATGTCAAAATACAGTCTTTAGTTTTGTACAAATTAGGAACTCGAAACTACCAATTTTTAAAAGCTAAAATACAAAATAAAAACCTCTTATTTTTAGCATATAATGAGATATCACTAATGTAGTGAATCAAACACAGTAGTTCCCTCTGCTTCCTTCCTTCCATTTCTTTGAATTTATCCTTTAAATACTTTTCATTCTATATCTGACATGTAAATAACCAATCACAATATCAGACTATCCCACAAGTGTTTTTTCCAGCCATTTTCAAATATCATGACATCATTCCTTTCAAGACAAGTCTTCATGTTGGTAAGTAAAGTCTTTAGCCTGTTAGGATTTTTTTTTTTTTAACCTACATACAGTTCTGTTACTAAACTTGATAAATTATAATGGATTTCTATGGTATTGATATAGTAATTTATTATTTTTTGGTTATTCAAATAAATATATAAATTAAACCTAAAAAAATGATTTTGTTTCACATCATGTACAAATTCTTAAGACTCAGCAACCTTTGATAACTAGCAACAGAATGCAAAGGTTGTAGGTAAAACTTGTAACTGTTTCCTTTATTTTATTTACTGTTTTAAGAAAAATAAGTTTAAAATCTTATTTGTAAACAGTAATGATGTATATATATATATATATATATAACTGAAATGTGACTGTATTTTATAAAATAGTCAATTAAAACACACCCACAACAGGTTACTTTGCAAATACTATAGGTCAGTTTTATATTTTTAGATACAGTAACATGAGTGCATGCATGTGCACAGTGTCATTGTAATTTATATCTTAGCCAGCAAAGACTGAAAGATCAATATAATAAAGATAATAAATGTATAATGTTTGACATATAAGCAATTTAGATTAAACATTTGTGTTTCAGTTATAATTTGTTGTCATTCTAGAAAGAAAACAATATAATTTATATTTACTTTTTAATTTTTAATGTTGGTTAAATTTGTCAAACATGTAGAGAAAAAACATTTGATAATTATCTGGAAATTTTCTCATGTGAAATATAAAATTATCCTGCATGTTTCTGAGCAACATTTTGAAAGAAAAAATTCAAGAGAAAATCTTTAATTAAAATATCTTAACACTTAATTTAAAAACCTTCTCTTTGTAAATGAAAGTATTGTACTGTTTACTAATAACTTGCAAAATTTTGTTAAAACTGTCAGCACATATGTCAAATTATGCACAAAGGTTTTATGTCAGAGTTCTATGAGACAAGAAAACAAATATATATATTTAATTGTGATATATATAGTTTAAGCTAGTCCTTAAAAATACATTCACCAAAATATTCAGTTTCTTTTGAATTTTGCACAAAGCTACATGGCTATCTGCACTAGCTGTCCCTAATTTAGCACTAAGACTAGAGGGAAGGCAGCTAGTCATTACCACCCACTGCCAACTCTTGGGCTACTCTTTTGCCAACAAATAGTGGAATTGACTGTCAGATTATAACATCCTCACAGCTGAAATTGCGAGCATGTTTGGTGTGATGGGGATTCAAACCTGAGACCATCAGATTTAAGTCAAAGGCCTTAACCACCTCACCATGCTGGGGCCCAGTATTCAGTTAGGTGAGAAAGTATTCATGAAGAATTCTGTATAGATATTTGAAAAATAATTCTTAACTTACTTTTTAGAGAATTTTGTGTTTTCCTGGCTGGTAAAGCATATGTTTCAAATATTTTTTCTTGTGTTACTAAATAAAGAGTAGCACATTCTGTACAAGTTTATGTATTATGTATCCAATATATATTTTTATTTCTACCATAAAGGATATTTCTGATTCTTAAAATTACAATTTTTATACTCAATAGATTTTAAACAGAATGACAAATCTCACCTAAAGCATGCGTGACAACGTAGCATAAAAGTTTTAGTATTTCTTATCAGCATTCCATCAATGGACAGCACTTTCAAACCCATCTGAATCAAAACATTCTGTGGAGGAAAAAAAATTGTTTAAATATACACCTTGTATCATTGTTTAAGTCACAATAAAAAATACTTTTTACACTTTACTTTATTGTAAGATGAATGTACTTTTAACATAATAACCACATACATATTGTGTATAGTGCTGGAAGTTGTTTTTTAATTTGCACTTTGGCAAAGCTAGTAAGACTATCTGATATTAAACATAACTTTGACCTACTGATTAGAGGGACAAAAACCAGTTAGTAGATCATATCACCAACTCTACTGTATTGCTTGCCACACTTGCACACACAGTTTAAAGCACAATAATATTTTGTGGAATTGCACAGTTCTGAATATCAGAGCTTGAATACAAAGGCCAATTACATCCTACTATTGTGAACTTATAAAGAAACTGTTGTTAAGGATAGTAGCTTATACAGTCATCCAAATCACTTATCAATTAGTTTATTAATCACTGTCTTTGGTTATTATATGTTAGTGTATTTGAAAGACCAGTGATAAGTATCCAGTAATAAAAATAATAATTAATTAATAACCAGACTCAAGTGGTTATATATATTAGTAAACATAACAATGACTGGTATTTGATCAAACTTGTACAAATAATCTGTGATGACGAGAAAACCCATTTGTAGAGAAAATTATATATTGAAAAATGCTGGTATGGGTAGAGAAGGCACTAGTAGAGAAGCAAACCATATATTCCAGACATCAGCAGAAAAATAACCAACATTTGGCAAAAACTAGCCACAAAATATGACATTCCGCTTAATACCAAATTTATTCAAAAACCAGGCACAAAACTGAGGTCTATACAATGTAAAAACTACACTGACAAAAACCACACCAACATTACTTATAAAATACAATGTGATAACTGCCATGACTTCTATATTGGAGAAACAAGTAGAAAAATGGAAACCAGATTCAAAGAATACAAAAAGTCACCTTTACATGTTTTCAAACACTACAAATCAAATAAACACAACATAACCATAGAAGACACCCAAATACTAAATAAAGAAATAAACATAAACAAATGCAAAATTAAAGAAGCCTTACTTATACAACAATCCAGCCCAAAATAAACCAATACAAAGAAACACCTTTATACCTATATTAATAAATATATCCAACACCTAAGCATGCCCTCTACATTCCTACACTCAATTACATAACCACTTTCAAACACGTGGTCAGCTACCGGTCAGTAACCCTTTCTTTTTTGTGAACCTGACAACAACCGAAGGTCTAAATGTTGTTTGCTCCTCTACTAGTGCCTTCTCTACCCATACCAGCCGTTTTTAAATATATAAACTTATACAAATACTTTTCTAATATGAATTATAATTTTTTCAATCTTAATTTACAGACTACCTTTATAGTTTTGTGAAACGTTTCTCCAATTTTTCTATTATTTATAAATTACTGGTGCCACTGTAACACCTACAGCATTATCTTATACAACCAACCAAAAACATTTCCAAGGTATGTTACTATAATGATCAGTTAACTTCAACACTTTACACCTCCTTCTCATTACTTTAATAAGTTTTGTCATAGCCAAAAGTCCCAGTAAAGACTTCTTTACTGAAAACTGGAAGGTTAATTCAACTGAACAAGAGATTTCACTCTGGCAAATTGAATTCTGAAAGTCATTTTCACCCCAAATTTGAAGATTAGTTATCCAAGGCCAGTCCAGACAGACAGTCTACTGATATATTTTAGTCTGAGAATTACCAAAGTAGTTAAAAAAAACAACACTTCCCTACACAATTAAGAATAATTTGTTTTTGCTTAAACACAAAGGTCTATCTATGCTGTAATCATTACAGGGATAATACTCAAAAATCAGCAGTTCAAGCCCTTCCACCCCAAGCTTACCTCTGAGACTTATTTTACAAGGTAGAGAACTGCTTAAATAACAACATTATGGTTCAAATTTCAATTATTTCTTTTTTCCTAGACATATTTCTGTGACACTGTTATTATGTTAAGAACAAAAAATTATATACCATTTACATGTGCTACTTTAAGAAAACTTTAAATTCTGAAATAAATACAAATTAGAATAATACATAGCACAAGCAATTTACTATATTTTATCAACATGCTCCTTTATGTGTTAGCAAGTCTTACACAAAAAACAAAACATAACTCACGAAGCATACCAGTGAATAATTTATGTCTCCTAGACTTAAGTACATGTAATGTGAATAAAATAGGGCAAGAAAAGTTAACATTTTTACCTACCTGAAAATAATGTATTTCCAGTATGTACTCATCTCTGTACAAATAGCATTTTCCCTCATGTGTTTATGTATTCCACCAGAGATTTACAATCTACCACTTTTATGAAAACTCCCATCTAATCTCATGCAAAATCATCTAAATTTGGACCACTTCATGATGATATCATCATCATGCAGCAAAACTCTCCACCAATAGGACTGTGAGACATCTTTATGTGCAATCACTCCCCTGTATTTTATTCTCATGAATCCCTATTCTTTAACTAGACAATAGAGAAATGTGCACACAAAAGTGCAAATGAAGTGTGAGAATAAATACAGAGGTGTCTCAAACATATATTTTCAGGTAAAGAAAATGTTAACTTCTGAAATTAATACTCTCCTCACTTCACACTGAATAGCTAGAATCACACACTGAAAAGATGGGTTTACTGATGCAAAGCTTACCTACATTAAATAACTTCAGAAAGTGTATAAAGTAAATCCAAGGGGTGTGTTGTTTGGTGGAAAGGGCTCCATAGGGGCTGATCCATGGGAAATCTCATTTCTTCCAGGATACACTATTTGTCCAGAAGGAGAATGAAAGAGGCACAGAAGACAATTATGCCAGAAGGAGGGACAGAATAGGTACATGGGCATTTGAATACTTCTACACAAGCTGCTCTACAGCCAATGTGTGCAGTAAGGTTGGGTCTTGTTCAGACCACACATGGTGTGCTCACATACTCAACCATCAGGTGTGATAGGTCAATAGCAGCTGTAGAAGGGCACTTATGACAGATATCCATGTTCATCTCCTTTACAACCAGTCTTTATAGGCCCCATGTTAGCTGTGGGAAAAGGGCACTATACAGAATAATTTCATTATCAGTATTTACATAAATACTTCTATTTGGCAAATGTTTATTCTAGGATCCTTGCTTGTTACAGAAGTAGGGTATATGAGTGATACATCACTGGTATGTACAATGAGTTCACTCTTAACTCAACTCTTAATGTTAGTTTCTACAGGTCCCCACCAGCTGCTAGAGTGGGGTGTATTTTATTTTTGTCTTTCATTATGATATAGAATGGAACAGAAATAGTGTGTTATCCATGGCTCTACTAAACAGACACTGACTGTAGAAAAAGAACTTGTAACATAAAGGTAGTCAAAAGATCAGTACTCTGAGTTGTATTATCAGTTCATTGGAAGATTGTGCTGTAACACAGTTATAATGTGGAGCAACCTGTGCTACATTCAGTTGTCACCCCAGCTCCATCTCTCACTGTAGAGAGACATCTTGTTTTAGCCACAGGCCTCAACTGATGAAGGCTCTTCATGGTCCACCAACCAAACATGTTAAGTGGCAAGGGTCTCCTGCACTCCATGCAAAAAGTGAGGCAGAAGATTTTGCTTAGGGGAAACCTGGAGAATATATTTGAATCCCTTTAAGTCTTCCAGTCAAAATAGATATTTTACTGGTTTGGTTTGTTTTGAATTTCATGCAATGCTATGGTATTTTACTGGAGGGAACAATGGATAAAAGAAGAACTTTATTTATAAAGGTTCACAAGTGACTGCTATAAAAGTGAGCAGAAACACTTCTCTAATGTAGCTTTTTACATGATAGTTCATGGAATAGACATATTCTGCATTGGGTGGGAAATATAATTATATATATATCAATAGATTTATATGTCAAATACATTATCTCACAGAAGGACAAATGGTAAAAAAGCTTTCCCTTATCCTGGCTGGTTGTGGATTTTGGGTAAGTATACCTTTGGAGGCAATGCTAGCCACCTAGTAGCATTCTCTAGTGAAGTTGAGGTGAAAAATAATTTTGTATTCTCATTTGTCTATAAATGAAAGATTGATTGGAAGGGGCTAAAGGCTGAATCCCTTTAAAGATGAGACAACTAGGTGGTGTAGACTGTGAAGGTGTGCAAGGTGGTTCACATACCAGCCTGAAGAATTTCATCTGAACAACAGTGAAAATGAGCAGCTGGAGAATGTGTGAGGTGTTGAATCTAATGAGAAGAAATGTGGAAGTGCTTAAGATCATTCATATGGAAAGAGACATATGGTATCCAGATGAACTGATGGACCTATCCTGTGAAGGTGGTAAGAGAGTCACCTCTATTGGATAAAGGGTCCTGAGGAATGCAAAGAATATAAAAGACACTGAAAAAAAGAAATGCATCACCAATAAAAATTAACAGCCTGGATAGGACATAAGAGTTGAACATGCCCAAAAAGCCATATACTTGAAACACAGAAAAAAAGGATAAGGATAAAATGGTATAACCACCTCATCAAACAGCAGAAGTCTTGCCAAGGAAAAAAAAAAACAGCTGAAGTAATGGAAAACCACATTCAGATCCTAGTCAGACAAAAAAGGAGGTTGGGAGGGGGATCTGCAGGCCATGAAAAAATAGAAGATGGCAGAAAAGATTGGTTAAGAAAATATTATGCAGTAGAAGAAAAGCAAGAAGATGGTAGATATTGCCACCAGATAATCAGTGATGGTAGAAACAGGCATGTGAAGGAGGTAATATGTTACAAAGTAGATCAGTTAGGGTGAAATGCTGAAAAATAAACCAATGATGATGAGCAAGTCATTTATGTTGGTTTATGGTAGACGTAGATGGACAACAAAAGTGGAACAAACAAAAGCTATATCGCTGGATAGTCTGACTTCATGAGAGATGGATCAGACAAATCCTACATTTGAAGATGAAGGAATGTTACTTCTTGATAAAAGAGTAATGTATGATGCAGGATCAGATAGGACAGAATGCTGGTAAGGGGGAGTTGGTCTGAGAAAAGGTAAGATTAAGTTTCATGTTGGGTTGGTCAATGAGAAGCTACTAATATGATCCTACAAAGGGTGTCACAAATCAGAGCAAGGACCTGAGGAAGAAAGTAGAAAGGAGAATAGACATACACGAAAAGATGAAACTAGTCCTCACTGAGTTCAAGACAGCTATGATGAGGTACAGGAAATCAAAAGAGAAGTCTAATACTGAGTAGTGTGGTGAAGGCACTGGAGGGGTGAGTTCCAAGTTTAAAGCAGATCCAATAGAAGATTTTTGGGTGAAAGAACTATTTAGAAAGACAGTCTGTGGCAATGTTCAGTACAAGTGGAACATGACAGGCTATTAAAAGTACTCAATTGGAATGGGGCCATAGGGAAGGTTCAAAGTCTAAAAGCTGGGGGTTCTGAACTACGTGCTTCTTTGACAGTTGATATGTGACATGACCACAGAAATTTGCAACTATGCAAATGTATTGTTACCAATTGATCCATAAGGAGGAGAAGGGAATGTGAAAATTCTTGATGGACAGTGATGGGTTTGAAAATAATATGTAGAGAATGCTTCTATAAGGATCAAGAGCTTGAATTCAAAATGTTATTTTGAGATACTCCCCATCATGAGAAAGAAGTATCTATAAACAGATGTAGATCCAAACTTGGAGGAAATAAGGGAATGATAGAGGTGGTATTGGAGCAGTTTAGCCACCAAGTAAAATCCTTCAGAAGAGGAGAAGGAAAATGAATAAGTAAATGGCTCACTGGAAAGGTTCCACTGATCGTTAAACATCTACTGTATGGGACATGCATGCAGCAAAGGGGAATAAGAGTTCCCAGATAAACTATGGCCCTCAAAAAAAGACAAAAGCTCTCATGCAAATTGGAGAGGTTGGTCACTACTAAGACACAAGTTGAAAAGCATTTCCAGTTGACAGAAATATTGGGTTGAGATGAGGAAGAACTTGGAAATCTTGGCAAACCACCATAAATAAGCTGCTTTGTAAAACTGAAATGTGTTCAGAGGGTTCTGCCTGTGAATGAGCAAGAAGAGTGGCGAACACAAACCATGGATATGTTGAATGAAATTCTTAATAATGCAACTGAAAACATATGGGGATGGTGCTATATCAAACAGATGAAGATAACTAAAAAGTGTGATCCTTGTGGAAAAAACAAAGAAAATCTTGAAAAACATAGCAAAATTGGGATATAGAGAAAAGCAACCAGCACATCATCCTCTGCCATTCACAGACAAAGTTGAAATGAACAATGGAGAGTGAAACTATTTGTCCAAAAATATTGGATGATCAAGGAACAATTGAAAGAGGAAAAATTAATAATTATAAGCCAATCCTTAGTCTTTTCAGGATAACAAAAAAGGCAGGAGTAAAGCAATAGGAATACAAGCAATAATAATTTCATCACATCTTCCTGCACAGCTAAATTTGTTGTACAATATGAAAGCTGAGCAAATTTATTGACATAATCAACTACACTTAAGCAATAATTATATAGGCTTGTGTTACATAAATTAATCAAATAACCAATAGTGATTAAATTGATTGTTCTAAAAAATAATTGCTAAACAAAAGTGGTTTATAATTAGTTCCTTTATCTGATTTTTCCAACTATCCATGCAATTCAAATCAAGAAAATAATTTTAAACTACTGATTTTCCAGTAACTTGTGTGTTAAATAATGTGTAATTTATTGGTTTTTACTTCGAAATTTAAAATTTGGTAGCTGTATTATTTAATCTTTTATAAGAAGGTGCAGATCTTTGTGACCCAGATTTTAGGAACTAATATATCTTTAATGGTGCATAAGGAGGCATGGATTTAGAGAAAAGATACATGAGGTCCATATCTTGTCCACTTATTTTTCAGAAATTAATATATGTATTACTTAATGCTATGTAAGAAGTTGCTGACCGAGAAGCGATTTTTCAAAAATAAATAAAAAAAGCCAGATGTCCTCAAACTACCAAATTGCAAGAGATTTCCATTTTTCATCTGATTGAGATGTTAATCATCATACAAGAGTTTTGAGGCTTCCTAAAATCAACACAGGTAGGGTTTACATCAATTCAATTAAGACCTCAGCCAATAACTGATATCTAAGCTAACACAACAAATTGAGATTCAATCAAATACCACTATTGTAAATTTATATGTGAAGGTTTATTTTTTAGATTCATTTTCATGGAAATTAGCATTGTTTAGAACCCTTGCAGCTTTTATATTATAGAACACAAAGTTGTTACAGAATCTATTTTTCATTCTTTACAAGTTAGGATTTTTCCGAGATGTTTTTATTATTTTCTGAAGAAAATGGTAAAACTATAAAAGTTTGAGAAGACATCTCCATTATCAATGCTCTATCTCAAACCATTATAAAGAAACAACTATTTTTATTTTCATATCAAACACATTACTAGAAATAAAGATATAAGTTTTGAAATTACTAAATTATAAACCTGATGAGTAATTCACAGAATACATTACCATTACGTTAAATTTGTTGGATTTATTTGGGTTATTTTAAAACTATAGGGTTCATTACAACTAACCCAATATTACTGTACATCATTATAGTGGTTTCTTCTTTCATAAAACAAAAATACCAAATATTTAAAATATCACACAATCAATGCACTCAGTGTGGAAAACTTAAATACTGTTAACACCAATCAGAAGACTTTTGAATTTTATTTTTATTCATTCCCTAATGATTTTCAAAGTTTGTAAGATGAAGATAGAACTACTGAAAGTTTATTTCTAAATGAATTGATGCTATTCTAACTTTTATGTTTAACTTAATCTTAGGTAACTGAAGAACATAAACAAATATGGCTTTTACTTTGGGTAAGTACTTGTTTGTCTAGTAAATAAAACTGCTATGAATATTCATTCTCCTTGATTTATTACAAAGTATCTGGTTAACTGCACATTTATAGATACAACACTAACTTAAACATGGCTATAAACATGTAAAACAATGTTGAATGTATAATAACAAGCATGGAAACATGAACACAGTAATGTTGGATCAAGTGACCAATTGTAATAACAAGCATGGAAACATGAACACAGTAATGTTGGATCAAGTGACCAATTGTAATAACAAGTATGGAAACATGAACACAGTAATGTTGGATCAAGTGACCAATTGTAATGACAAGTATGGAAACATGAACACAGTAATGTTGGATCAAGTGACCAATTGTAATAACAAGTATGGAAACATGAACACAGTAATGTTGGATCAAGTGACCAATTATAATAACAAGCATGGAAACATGAACACAGTAATGTTGGATCAAGTGACCAATTGTAATGACAAGTATGGAAATGTGTACCATTAGTGTTGCAACAAGTGACTGATAAGTGAATAGATTTTTTTGTTTCTTAGTATTGAACAAATTACTTGGATTTCACACAAGATACACTGTCACCTACAAATCTAAGATTTAAAAAAGTGACTCAGTTCTTAATTATTGTGCCTGAAGTTTAAAATATATGGATTACTATAGCTTTTACATTTTTTTGCTACTTGATAAAATTCATTAACACAAATTTATAATAAACTTTATCTGTTAATTCCAACTGTATTTCAACAGTTGTAACTCAAAACTATTTTAAAACCAATGATTAATCACTTTCTGACACTTATTTAGGATGATTCATGAAGAAATAAAAAGTTAATATTTTTATTCCTGCACAGCTGTAAGGAGTTCCACCAATAAACAAAACCTATTTGTCAATAAGTTTTATGAATTTTTTGCACATCCCAAAAAACTATCTTTTGCTAAGTACCTATCAATTCTTGAATATATTATACATTTTTTTGATTTAACAAATATTCCTAAGTTTTTGTATAAGACTTGAGTGAAACTTTGTTTTGATGCCATCTCAAGTGGTTTGATAATTTAACAAAACATAGCACTGAAAGCAAGTAAAAGGAAAATTTAAATGTTTCCATAGTGCAAGAATTAAAATGTGAAGTGATATTAGAATAAATATATAGGCCTGTTTATTTTATTGTTTCTACAAATGTTCCTTTTGGTCTCATTTAATTGTGAATTATGAAAATATTTATGTTAAAATATATTTGTATAAAAGCAACAGAGATACTTTTTAATTTGAAGATATCACATACCTCGAGACAGTGAATGTGTGTGTTTTCTTATAGCAAAGCCACATCGGACTATCTGCTGAGCCCATCGAGAGGAATCGAACCCCTGATTTTAGCATTGTAAATCCAGACTTACCACTGTACTATTGGAGGGCACCTTGAGACAAGGTAACCTTATAAAGTTTAGAGATGGGTTAAATGTGTAACAAAGAAAATTTAATTACTTGTTTAACACAGTGACAAATGTAAAGTATTTTGCAAACGTTCCGTATTCATCAGGTACAAGAAGTTCACCAACAAGCAGGAACATGTATATACAGATTGCAGTATGAAACAAACAAGTCAAATAACTGGTGTGCTTATGGCTTAATAAAGTCTTGTTGATGTCTGGTTCTTTGTTAAAAAAATCAATATTTCACCTTTCAATACAGATACTGTGGGTTTTATGCAGTTGCAATAGTCGTAGCTATAAGCTGCTTTTTAAGTTTACCAAATAAAATAAAATTCATCACTAAATCATAAATTTACTGCTTCTTGAAAATAGTAAGCCACCTAAGTTATTCTAATGATACCTTTTTTATTATAATTATTATTTTTTTTTATAATATTACATTTATGTGTAACCTACTTACACAACAAATGTAAATTAACTGGTTAACTGGATACTTAATAATTTCTATTTGCAATTGTGATGCATTTTCAATAGCATTATTACCTTGAATAGTGACAGTAAAATATATTAATATGATTTACAGAAGATGAGTTTGGTTTACTAAGTATTTTAAAAACAAATATAATGGTGACCATGAATCGATGTTTAATGGAGATCAGCAATTTGTGTGTTAAGTAGATAATGCCCAGACTATCTTCAAAACAAACTGTGCCAAAATTTTTGTTAGAATAATGTAGTGGTTGAAACATTTATGAAACTAGTTCACACCTGTTTTGTTTGGCTGGGAAGGTGGGGGCAGTTGTAGGAGAATTTACTATTCAATAAATGACCCATCAATCAATAAACAAATACCACTAGTCACCAGCTCTTTATGTGCAGAGCTAAAAGTGTAGTATCCCAAACAATACAGAATACCTTCATCATATCTACCTGCACAGCATAAACTGCAATATGTAATGCAACAAGAATACCTACATATCTACCTACACAATTAGATCTGTAGAATCACAACTAACAATAACTCCATCATATTTAAATACCCAGTTAAACTAGTAATATCACATGCAACAATCAGAACATCATCACTATACTTACTTGCATAGCAAAGTCAGTAGTAGCACAAGCAACAATAGGCACATGATCTTTAAGTGTTAGCTCTCCCATCTGCTTTTTGACTTCATCAACATTGCTTGGTGTAATCCAACTGTCTTCTTCAGTATCACTGTTACTATCTTCATCTTCTACACAGTCAAATTCCAGTAATTCTTGTTCTTGCTTTCCATCAACGAATACCATGTTTTCTTTTTCTAAAGAACTTGAATCTATTTCATTCTTGATATTTTTATAGTTATCTTCACTTATCTCAGGTTCTCTCTTGTTACACTGTTGATGACCATAAAAATGTATACAATGAAACAATGTGGATCCAGACAGGCTTATCTTGTTACACTGTTGATGACCATAAAAATGTATACAATGAAACAATGTGGATCCAGACAGGCTTATCTTGTTACACTGTTGATGACCATAAAAATGTATACAATGAAACAATGTGGATCCAGACAGGCTTATCTTGTTACACTGTTGATGACCATAAACATGTATACAATGAAACAATGTGAATCCAGACAGGCTTCTCTTGTTACAATGTTGATGACCATAAACATGTATACAATGAAACAATGTGGATCCAGACAGGCTTAATTTTATGCAAAAAAAACACATTCCATTCATTCAGACATTATATCATTTTAGGCTCTAGTTGATTTTGTTTCAGTGGAACTTAAGAGGAATAAACATATTAGGTTTGAGAACTTTATGGACTGCAACTGCCCATTCAAGAGAATGTATGATTCTATGTAGACCTGTGTTTGAAAGATGAACTGTCATCTTCTCTTTCAGAAGATAGTTGCAAGTAATTAAGCTCTCATATCAGCTCTAGTTGGCTCTCCATCTGACAACAGAATCAATTACACAGAAACATTGACTACTCTTTTTTATCTCTTTCATTGTACCAACAGTAAACACTAAAGTACAATGCAGCAGTATGGTTAATTTATTTTCATACTTCCTTTTCATTATACAAACAGAAAAAGAAACACCAAAAATACTATACTTTAACAATTACAAAACATAAAATACAATTATGATGCAATATTACAGAACATTTAATCTATTAAGCCTATGCTACAAATTGTCTTTATTAGCCAAAAACATAAAGCTTGAAAAATAATTATTCATAGCAGTGAATAAAATATTCTGAATGATTTTGTTTATTTGCAATTAAGCACAAAGTTACACAATGGGCTGTTTGTGCTCTGCTCACCACTCATTCTAGTAAGTCTGCAGACATACCTCTGCACTTCTGTGGGGCTATCACAAAAGAGAAAAGATTATACAACTGAAACACAAGGTACATTGTGGAAATTTTAACATTCTTTCTCACTGTAATTTATTTTAAAATTGCAATGTTTATTACACACATACATACATATCAGACTTTTCTTAGTTATGCAGAAACTTGCACAACAGGCTAAGTATGCTCAACATCCTCTACAAATGAACCCAGAATTTTGACAGTGAAAGCTTTGAAGTTCACAGACAAAGGTAGTTAAGGGTATTTATAGCTAAAAGGGGGAATATACAGTTTAAATGCATTATATAATTTCTGTAATGCATATTGGTGTATAGAAGATATTTTAATACCAGAACATCAAGTGTTCGTTTTCTATACTTAGACACAACATTTTATTCTTTGTGTTCTTCAGGAGAGTTCCACTAAAACACAAACTGTAACAGTACAAAGCTTCAAGTGGTTTAAGTAATAAATTCTAATTGAATATATAGTGTGCATTTGACATGCTTAGGTAATAAAGCTTATTATTAAAATAATTAACTGTTAGCTGTTACAAACAAAAGTTGTACTGAAGTTACAGGTTTATTATATAAAATAGGATGAAAGAATAAAACAGTTAAAGGCACCAACTTTTGCCATTTTACATCTGTGGTCATAGTTATTTGATAAGAACTTTTGTAATTTATGTCAGTGTAACTAGTGGCTTTAGTAAAGATTTTTATGGAGTATGGTTGTTTCAAGTCAGGTGTTACTTGTTCATGATTAGTTAAAACATTTGTAACTGCACTTACATGTTGTTTATAAAAATAGTCAATATGTTCTCCTGACTTTGTACGCAGTTATTCCAGTTTCTTCTGTGTACACATAACGGCGGATGTTACAAGTAAGCTGGTAAACACTGGATACCAGACATGCACCTTTACATTGTAAACACATTTTTTGAAGGTGGGCTTTATTACACTGTGTACAGAGATTTTGAAAGCTGATTTTTTAGGGTTGATCCTAGCTATTCTGGAACTTTAACTGGCAGTTTAAATTTCTTTGTTATAGTACAATTATTGTTTTCCTGAAGACAGTTTTATCAATTAGAGATGTTATAATAATATACATTTTTGTGTTATCTCTAGAAAATTGGTTTTTACCCTCAGTATTTATCTGTTTTTCATGCTGGAAGTGGTGTTAATTTTTTTTGCATCATAGACTTTGAAAATTTGTTTGATATAAAAATGTGGATATTCATTGCTCAGAAGAAGTGATCTTAATTCAGCTCATATATTAATTTTTTTCCCCACAGCTGTGAATGAATCTTAACTAACTTGATATATAGTATAACTGATTATAAGGTTTTGTTAGCTTTGTGTCCAGTGAGCATATGCTGATATAATTAGAACTAATCTTTTTGTCTACTATTTAAACACCAATTTACCAATTTAAACACAATATATTGGGTTGAGGAATAATTTGTGAGCGTTTTTTCAAGTTAAAAAAATATATTCATAAATGAAACGCTTTCGCAAAATATTTCATGTCATTTGGTAAATAATTTTTTGTTCTAATAGATGGTGTGTTTGATTTTCATGTCTTTAATTTTTGCTTTCATTTTCAGCTCATTAAATGGAATGTCAAGCGGACAAAATTGAGCATTTTCGACACCATCTGCTTTTCGCATTTAATTTCTTGCAATTTCGTTTACAACAATGCATACTATATACCTAGGTATTACATGAAATAAAGTATCATAATAAATGTTTTGGGTGTAACGTGTTCATGCATTGAAGTATTGTATAGTCTTGCATGTAATGCTTGAATGAAATTATTTAAAAACGCTCACGAATTATTCCTCAACCTAATACTTTTATATCACTTATAGTAATATCTGTTCATTGGGCCTGGCATGGTGGTTAGGGTGTTTGATTCACAAACTGAGAGTCAAAAGTTTGAATTCTTGTTACTGAATATGCTTATCCTATATGGTCAGCCATCTGTATATAAAAATTCTAGGCTCATAAAATTAACAGCTGATGTTAAACTAATTGGGATTAAAATCATTAAGAAATATGAAGATTACCTGTTTATTGATTGTTGTTATTTTTTATGGACTAGCAGGTCTATATATACCTGTGTTGATTTGTGTTGTCAGTCAAGAGGATTATCCTTTAGTTAGATCCTACTCTTCATTTATTTGTACATAAACTGTACATTTATACATTTGTGCTTTTAAGCATCAAGCAATTTTTAAAAATGATAAGAAGATTCTTCCTGGTATTAGTGGTAGTGCTAGTAATTGTCCTGCTTGTAGCCTCTTTTCAACTTCATATAAACAATATAGCTCCACATGCACAAAGTAAGGAGCTACACAGGAAGTTACTTAAACCAGCTTACTTGAATAGCCTTTGAGGGTATTTAACACTCTGATTAAAGGACAAAAACAAAACTGAAGAGAACTAATAACAAATTTTGATAATACCAGTAAAGCAAAAGAACTTAATACTAAAAGATCTCTGAGAGTGTTTGTATAAAAATGGAAAGTTAAAAATATTGGAAAAGTGCTTTATACAGGGACCAATAACAATGCCATTGATATAAGATTTAGTCATTGTAACTGTACATTCACTGACCAAAAGCTTATTTTGAAACAAGTTACAGTGTAAAGCTTTCTAATGATAAAAAAAATATTTTGTACAGAAACTTGAGAGAAAGGATCAAATATTAGAAGTGGCCTCTAATAAGTTTATGGCAAAAGGGAGGAAAATGAAAGTCAGACATGTAAAATAAAACTGATTCCATTGTTAATATAGATTAGGTGATTCTATCATGTAATAGGTCAAATGACAAGGATGAAATAGATGAGTTTCTTTTTCAAAAAATGATCACACAGGAATCAGATTGACTTCTTCCGAGATGCATGCTTATGCAAAGTTGTGATTTAAAATTTTTTTAAACAAGTAGTAAAACTGATGTTTAATTTCTTAATAAAATACTTCAATACAATTTCACTCATGTTTGTAATTAACAAGAGACTAATTATCATACAATTATAGTCAACATGTTATGTACCTAACTTTAAGATTTTAACATTATAATTTCTCCAATATAATTGATTATTACTTTGTTTATTCACATTAAAATACCAGGCTTTATATTACCTTCTCAACCTTACTTCACAGGTTCACAGTTCAGTCAGTACAAGTTAACTTTTACTGTCTAATTTCTTAAAGAATAGAAATACGGCACTAGTCCACAAACAAATACAGCGTACTGTCTGGTATGAGCTGTTTACAACCCTTGTGCATTTGTTTTTCAAATTTCAGGGCTTACCATTCAATAAAGGTAAACCTTCTGCACATTTTGAAATAGATTATTTTACATTGCTATCATCTAGATTGTAAAATCCAACAACAGCACTGTATGAAATTTTGAAAGGAAAATTATCTTTGTTATTACCCAGGAGGTAAAATTCAACTACTGCATGGCTAAATTTGAATATATTTTGAAACATGTATTATCTTACCTCGTTATTATCAGGGTTGTAAAATCCAGCTATGGAGTTGCATGGTTCAGTGTTGGTGAATTTTGATTCCACCTGTAAAAATTAATACCAATTATAATGTAGATAACATTAACAAAAATCAAATTAATAATTTTTATTTGAAAATGTAGTTTAAACCTCTACATTACTCCACTCCCTGTCTGTTTTCATTCAGTGGTTTATATTATATATATACACACACACATATACAGTTCATGTAATTACATAAAATCTCATTCAGGTAATGTGATTAGCCATGTGCATTATGATCTCTACAGAGAGAATCCCTCATGTGTCTCTTATTTCTTACAGTCTCAACTTTTGAGAGAAAAACTGGATTTTTATTGTAATATTTTATTATAATAATTCTTAGATCATAAATAACAATCAGATTTAACCCTTTCTTGATTAGTCACTGATCAAAATCCATGTCATCACATTTGTTAACTTACATTCAAAATTTTATTGAACTACTCTTTTGTGAATTTATGTGAATAAGTTTGGTATCAAATTGTAAATTATAATTCAAACTTTAATATTATATATGAGTTAATTTCTTAATTTAAAAGTAAATATAAAAAGAACTCACTTAAATACAGATTCTGGTAAGTCAGGTGATATGTTAAATGCAGCTATGGTTAAAATTACGTTTGTGATGTCAAAATATTAAATCTATAGTTCTGTAGAAATTAGGAACTCAAATTACCAAAACTGACAAGCTATAGTATAAAATAAGAACTTTATATCTTTTTTATTTTCCTAAGATATTGCTTATGTACTGAGTCAAATACAGTGGTCCCATTCACCTCTTTCTATTTTTAGAAATGGTACTGTATATATACTCACTTCAACATATAATATATGAATAATCAATCAACAGATTAGAATGTCCCCAAATTGGTCTTCTCAGTCAGTTTAATCTGTGAACAGACTACCACGCTCTTTCGATTCAACATTTCAATGAGGTAGGTTGTGTCTTTAGTCTACTAGAAGTTTCATATTTTTTAAAATCTTAAATACATCTTAGTTACTAAGCTTAATAAATTATAGTGGAATTCTGTGGTATCAGTAGTTATTTATAATTTTTTGGTTATTCAACTGTAACTATATAAAACCTAAAAATTTTTTTGTTTGATATCCTCCATGTGAGAAATTTAAAAAAAACTTCACAAAATAGGTCCAGCTGCAACAGCTTATAGGTCACAGTTATAAAAAAAATAATTGTTTGCCTTTATTTCTTGATTTATTGTTCTATAATTTAAGAAAAATAACTTTCATAACTTGTGTATAACTAGTAATAATGTATATACATATATAATGTATAATAATTTAATTACTGTACAATACAAAATACAGGTCCACTAAAACTCAGCCAAGACTGGATGAGTTTTACATTATTAGATACAGTAACATGATTGCACTACACTGCATCAATGCAAGTTATGTAATGTTCGCTAGTCACGACTAGAAGGTCAATATAATAAACAGAATATAACATTATGAGACTTAAGCTGCTTAGACTAAACATTTGTATTTTTTGTTATAACATGTAGTTATTCTAGGAGGAATAAAAACAAAAACAATTTATATTTATTTCCTAGTTTTTTTATGATGGTTATGAGGTCAGTTAAGCGAGACCCCACACAGGGTATAGAAAAATAATGAAATATAAAGTCTTACTGAAAACAAACATCTGAAATGTATTTCAAAGGTTTTAGAGATTACACAAATAAGATACGAGATTTTGAGAATGATGAATAGTCTTTAAATCATAACATGAAATCACTTTGTACTTGGACTAGTAACCAGATAGACTAGATGGTTTTACAGACAAATTTTTAGTAAAAATGTTTCATTAAAAATCTGAAATTTTGTATAAAAAGAATAACTTATAATCTTTGCTGAAAGTCTGTCAAATTTTGTAAACGTGTACACGCTGTATCAAAAGTTATAGGGTAAATACTTAATGTATGTAAATGTATATATGAACTTGTGTATTAATGTTATACTGAAAGAGTTAATCAAGACCAGCAAACAGAATATTAACAAAAGTAACTAGAAAGATTTTATAATAGGACAAATGTTTAGGGGAACAACTAATGGTAAATTAATGTATTTTGAAAGTAACTTTTCATTTGTAATACTGTTGCAATTCATTACAATATAAATTTATATAACTGTTGATTTCAAGTTATCTTAACTAAATAAGTCAAAAATTTTACATTTTAAACAAAAATATAAATATATTTGACATAAAATGCAGGTTTATAAAGATAATCTCTAATTTCGTTCAAAATGTAATGAGAACCTTTTTTATGATGGACATGAAAATCTGATATAATATCAAGTTACATCAAATTAATGACTATTAGAGTTGTAAACTGTTATGTAATTACTTACCACAGCAGTGTATGGCTCAGTTTTTAGGTGCTCTGTACCTACATATTCCTTTTCTAAAAGATATGTTAGAGCTAGGACTCTCAGGTCTACAGGAGACAGTGTTGGGTAGTCTCCTGACTTTTTGGCAAAATCACTAACTAAAATGAATGAACAAAACATACATTCTTCAATGTTAAACTGTATATATTTATACAAAGATAAATTTTTAAAAATGAAGATGAACAATTCCTAATACCAAAGTCCACAAATTTTGTTAAACTTACATAGTACTTCTGATTTAAAATTTTTAAGAGTTTAATTTCATTCTAAAGATCACCGATTAAATCAGAGTTAGAGTTTTGTCTTTTATATTAGACTTCTTTGTTTAGAAAGTTCATTGAATTATAAGAAATATTTCTGAAGTGGACTACTAAGATATTACCTCGGATGAAGACTAACAATGACAGGTTAACACCTCTGAAATGGTTTTTCTCCAGAAAGTGGAGTAGATTCCTATAAGCTTGTTTTCACATTAATTTAATTCTTAGAACAGGTAGAAATAATTCACACTGGTAGTGGCAGAAAGGGTAGGAAGGTGTGAAAATGTTAACTTTATTAGCTACCAAAACAATATCCTTAACTATACTAACATACAGTAACTAGTATCTCACACTGATGTGGTGGAGGGACTAGTATAGTTGTGAACATCCTAGACAAGCTTCCTTCAAAGAAGGCACTTGAAAAGGATAGCTCATGTATGGAAAACAAAACAAAAACATGATTGATTGAGCATTTGCATACAACATATAATACGACTAGGGCAATGGTAAAATCACATGGTATGTGTTCTATTTTTTAATCTACCCACCTTACATACAGAAATGGAGGCTAAGTCCCTTCTTATTGAATAGAGAGAACATACTGCCTCATCCCACTGGCCAAACCAATGAGAAATTGGCACATTATTTAATAGAAAATTATACTACACTAACATCAATACCTCTTCCCTACATCTCACTGCAATGTACTTCCCATCCTAATTCTTTCTGGAGGGATTGCACAATTGGTATGGAACCCTTCTAAATGACCAGCCCAAAACTAGGAAGCATTAATGGCAAGTGTCTTCTCATATTTCACTTGATCACTACATAGGGCAAGAGGGAGAGAAAGCTGAGTTGGGAAGACATAAAAGTTTTCAGAACTCAACTGAACCTAACCACCACAAAGATGTTTCACTGAAGAAAGTGGAGTGTGTAACTATGAAACCTAATTTGAAAAGCTAGTATACAAAAATAAGGAAGTTGGCAGACACTCTCCTGGTGCTGGTTTTTGATGTTACTTCATGTTAGGTACAGTCTGGAATGGACAATGAACAGTATTTATATATAACACTTCAGTAGTCTTGCAGATAGTGAGCATGTCTCTAGTCAGGATGAATGGCTTTAACGCTTCTGTTACCCCCGAGCCAAAAGATTTTAGGAAGTAAATATACCCTGGGAGGCAAAATCTGCTATTAGGCTTTTTCTAAAAAGTTAATTGTGTAATAGAAAAAAAAGCAGGTAAGTGAATAAAAGACACTTAAACATGGTAAGTAGACTGGAGATAGTTGATATTGCAAAGATGACAAAACTAATACATGGAGAAGAGTATTAAATACAATAGTGTTGAGCATAGTGCACACTACAATCTGTAGGATCTTATCCAAGGATTATGGAAAGTGCAAGGCCAGAGTAAGTCAAGTGACTGACTTAATATGACGAGACATGATATAGCCTGCAAACATCTCCATCCAAAAAGAAATATATGACCTGGACAAGTTGATGTATGCATCTGGTAAGCATAAAGGATGAGAGAAGATGGGTCACACGACAATAATAAATGACTAAAGAAATCCAAAAATGGAGCTGTATGTGCCAAGTAACATTTGACAGTTTGAACTGAATATAAAACATGATCAAGATCAGTAGTCATAGAGAGCTAAAAAAGATGGGTAAGAAAGAACTACCTTCCTCCTCAGTTATCCAATCAACTATCAGGAAAGAAAAGAAATATCTGTGAAATAAAGTATAGAAGGTACCCAATGCATAAAGATCAGATCTGCAATGGCTACAAACAAGAAACAAGAGGAATTAGGTTTTGAGAAGGAAATGGTATAATATACAAGTGGTCAGTAGGCTAAACAAGGCATAGGTGTAGAACCACATTAGAGTTCCACTTGGGCAAAGGAATCAGATAAAGGGTGTGATGAAAGAAGTGGAACAAAGTGGAAATAACAGGGGAAGGAAAGACAGATCCATGGCAAAAAACGTGAAAGATGGTCAATAAGGACACCCAATAACCTACTATGATAGAAAGTGACCATTTTCTATTAAAAAAATCAGGTAAAGAAGGCTCAAAGGTCAGCAGTAGTAGACAGCCTGATAAGTGGAAGTTGCTGATGGATTGGCAACAAAACATAGCAATTTTCATCAGCAAATGAAGAGAGTGGAAAAGTATCAGGAACAAAATAAAATGCTTACGCAGTTAGAGAAATCTGACCAACAAGGATGAGACTGAACAAATTACAATGTGAAGGTAAAAAAAAAGGCACTCTTGAGTAAAAAGGATATATATAACATTGTAGCATCAGTGATCAGGAATAAGGAAGAAATGCACTAGATCAGTTGGTGAACAGAAGAAAATGGAGGCTAGCAACAGGACTAGATATGGAGTGTCACTAATCAAAGTCACATCATATGAGAGAAGGCAAAGAAAAGGGTACACATATAGAAAGAGATGAGATTAGTCTTGACTGAAGGAATCCACAAAAAGAGCAACATAGTGAGGTAATGAAAACCATGTGGGTGGGGGGGGAAGAGTTTGGAGTAGCAATGGCATCAATCATTTGTGTGCTAAACTGGGAACAACCCAAGGAAGGACACCAGAATGGTGTGGTCACACCACAGAAAGAATCTTATGCAAGTGAGAGGTGATCCTTCATTCAAAGACCCCATAACATGACAGGCAGTTAAACAAGCTGATTTTAAAGTATCAAAAAACAAAGTAAAATATTCAGGAGGTATCTGGAGTGAATCCAACCTTGATGACTGATTTGGGAAATGACTGCAAAATTGTTGGAGAGGTTCATAACCAAATAAATCACAAGTCAAGAATGGAAATAGAAACATGTTTGATAAGCAGTCAAGAGTTTCAGAACACTAATGTGGAAAGCATGCTTTACATAATAACAAACCTCTGAGGCTACAGAGTTGTCCAGATATGCACTTAATCTCATAAAAGAAACATCAGTGAAAAGATGAAGATTTAGACACAGAGACAACAGTGGATTGCTGACTATAATATGGGCATTATCCAGCCACCATAAATGATCTTTGAGAACAGAAGGCTACAGCATCACAAAAATATGAAAGTGGATCATGGGAAATTATTCCACTGGCTGCTCAAAGTCCATTAATGAAGCCTTATGTGATCTTAGTCTAAAGGTAACAGATGCTTGAGAAATGCAGAGTCCTCAAAAGAGATGACACTGTCAAGCAGGAAGTATAGAAGAGGTAGGAGTCGAGGTGAATAAGTCATTTGTTGTCTTACAGATGAATGGAGAAGGCACAGCTTGACTAAGAGTAGAATTGAAGACTACAAGATGAACCAAGTAATAGGTAAGAGAATGGAACAACTTCAAATGTTTAACCAGCCAACACACTTAAGTGTCTTCTTGGAAGAGATGTGATAGAGCTAAGAAGGTAGCATCTCAAAAGAAAAAAAGAAAAATGGTGAGAAGGAGACAGGCATCTTCATGTAGCAATGGAAAAAAAAAAGTTCAAAACTTGTTTCATTGAGCAATCTGTTTACATGGCTTGGTTGAATACATAAGCTAAAGTTGAAAGCTTGACACTGGTATACTTGATCCTGATGAACAAATGTCAGGAAGAAAGGGCAAACTGACAATGATTAATAAAGTTTAAGGTTGGGAGTGATGAAAAACTAAGGAGGAAAGGGATGAGACTGGTATCAAACAACTTAAAGTTAGATGTCAAATATGTTAGAAATAATCTTGAAAACTTCAGGATAAAGATAGACAGCCAGATGGAATCACAGAAGAAAGAATGGAAAATATAAATAGCAGAGAGGAAGATCAGCATCATGTCCCAGAAGGTTTCAAAAGCAGAAGAAACAGCTAAGCAGGAATGAAGCAGAAGATAACCAAGGTAATGAAAAGCATCAACTGTAGTTTTTATGAAAAACTGTCAAGAGCACAGTATAGGTGATGAAGGAAATGAGTAAGAAAAAGGCAAAGCCACAAAACTGAGTACCAGAGTTAACTCTTTCTACACAGACTCAGTTGATAAGACAGAGTTCATAACAACTTTATACTCCTCAGTTTCTTCACAAAATTTAGTGGATTTTTTGTTTACTAAAAATTTATAATTAAGTATTTTGAATTAAGATTTCTGTGTGAGTTATTATATCAAGTAGTTTTATTCACCAGTCCAAGTTCAAACTGATTTTCTTGTTAAGTTTAAAAATATTAGGTTGAGGAATAATTCGTGAGCGTTTCTAAATAATTTCATTCAAGCATTACATGTAAGACTATACAATACTTCAATGCATGAACACATTACACCCAAAACATTTATTATGATACTTTATTTCATGTAATACCTAGGTATATAGTATGCATTGTTGTAAACGAAATTGCAAGAAATTAAATGCGAAAAGCAGATGGTGTTGAAAATGCTTGATTTTGTCCACTTGACATTCCGTTTAATGAGCTGAAAATGAAAGCAAAAATTATAAAGACATATGAAAATCAAACACACCATCTATTAGAGCAAAAATTATCTACCAAATGACATGAAATAACTTGCGAAAGCGTTTCATTTATGAATATATTTTTTTAACTTGAGAAAACGCTCACGAATTATTCCTCAACCCAATATTTTTATATTCATGTGAAAATTTTCAAATTTCATTTGTGAAATTTCTAAAACCTCTTAAATAACTATAAAATATTATTTTCCAGTAAAACTTTATATTTTACCTGTTTCTTTGCTGGAAAAACTAACCTTGCAACCACCAAAAAACATTGAAAATAAATTTAAATTACTTTCCCTCTAGAATGACTTAAAATTATAACATTAAAGGTTTCTTTATAATTAAATTTTATTGGTTTATTGTCCATTAAATTGTGCCTAAGTTACCATTCCTGCTACAAAATTTGTAAATCAATTGGCAAACATGGTGCTCATGTTATCCTACTGAATTACATATGTAAGGACTACTAATGAGCTGCTTGCAAGCATACCTCACAAAAATGTTATTACTCTTTACTTTATCTAACCTAACTTTAACCTAAAAAAAATAATTTTTATATTTTAGTTACTTTTATAACAATAAACAAGAAATTAAGTACTTTTTGTTTTGTTTTGCTATTGACTATTGATAACATTTAACCCTTCTTACATTTTTACACTAATGGTACTTGTACACTAAGTAGTTATTTATTTATATACGTAAAAACGGCTCATTTGGGTTGACAAAATATTTTACGTAGAGGAGAGAACAATGTTTCGACCTTCTTCGATCATCGTCAGGTTCACAAAGAAAGAAAGAGGTAACTGACTGGAAGCTGACCACATGTTTGGAAGGAGTTGTGTAACTGAGTGTCAGAACGTAAAGGGAGTGCTTAGATGTTTGAATATATAATTTTATATTATTATTATTTATATTATTTTTTATATAGGTATAAAGGTGTTTGTTTGTATTGGTTTATTTTGGGCTTGTGTTGTATAAGTAAGGCTTCTTTAATTTTGTGTTTGTATATGTTTGTTTCTTTATTTAGTATTTGAGTGTTTTCTATGGTTATGTTGTGTTTATTTCACTTGCAGTGTTCGAAAACGTGTGAAGGTGACTTATGTTCTTTGAATCTGGTTTCCATTTTTCTACTTGTTTCTCCAATATGGAAGTCGTGGCAGTTATCACATTGTATTTTATAAATAATGTTGGTGTGGTGTTTGTCAGTGTAGTTTTTACATAGTATATACCTCAGTTTTGTGCCTGGTTTTTGGATAAATTTGGTATTAACTGTAATGTCATATTTTGTTACTAGTTTTTGCCAAATGTTGGTTATTTTCCTGCAGATGTCTGGAATATATGGTATGCTGCAGTATATGGTTTCATGAATTTTTGATTCGTGAGATATATTTACTTATGTTGGTTGATTCTGCTTTCTGTCTTGGTGTGTGTGTATAATGTTTTCTACAGTTTGTGGAGGAAACTTATTGATGATGAAGTATTGTTTTATTTTGTCTAATTCATTGTTAATTTTATCTGGTGAGCATAGTTTTATGTTTGTGTTTATTTGGTTTCTTAGTATGTTGAGTTTTTGTTTTGTTTCATGTGCTGAGTCCCAAGGAATGTATAGTCCAGTATGGGTGATTTTTCAGTGGATTTCTGTTTTAAATTGTGTATCGGTTCTTGTAATTTTGAGGTTAAGAAATGATATTTGATTGCTTTCTTCTTGTTAACATGTAAGTTGATGTTGGGATGAACAGTGTAAATGTGATTGAAAAAAATTAAGTGTGTGTTCTGTAGATGTGAATTTCACAATCATGTCATCTACATATCTGTACCAGAATAGTGGTGGATGTAATGCTGTGTTAATTGCTTGTGTTTCAACTTGTGTCATAAAAATATTGGCTAGAACTGGTGATACTGGGTTGCCCATGCTTAGGCCATTTGTTTTTATATAGTTGTGGTGTTGAACATGAAGTTTGTCTTTATTGTGGTGAATTCTATGAGGGTTGCTAATTGGTTGCTGGGAATGTCTATAGATGGGTTATGGTTTCGGATATAGAGTTCTAAGGCTATCTTGCAGGCTTCAGAGGTTGGAACTTCTGTAAAGAGGGATATTACATCTAAGGATGCCAGATAGTAACATGCAAAAAAGCAGACAAGGTCTTTTTACTGTCACAATTGTTAACTATGTGACAAAAGATGTTAAAAATTCAGCCAAGCTAGCTGATGTATTTTACAAAAGAAAACCTAGGAGGTGGAAAAACCAATTAAAATATCTTTCCTCAAGGTCAATTCAGACTCAGAAAGAGGGAAATACACAAAGAATGTAGTGACAGGGAGATTAAAGTATTAGAAAACCCATGACACACTGAACAACAGCAGTAATGTTCTCTGGAGCCAAACAGTCTCCAGTGTTCACATACAATTGAGGGGGAGGTATTATCAACCCTATTAGAACTTCAGGAGAAGGTTGTAGTCACTATCACTTGAGAATTCACTGTTATTAAAATAATTCTCATTGAAATATATTTTAGTTAGGAGATGGCTCAAGGCTAGTACATTTCCAAAATAGATGCAGAAGACACATGTAAGGAATAACTGATGTGCATAGAGGTAAGGATATTGTTTTATAAAATTCAACCTTCAAAGACACTTAACATTCTTATTAAAATAAAATTACATTCCAGTAATTTATTCACAGCTTAAACATTTCCACAACACAAATAGACGAAGTGTAAGACTGTACCATTTCCATTAAAAAATAGTATTATAACACCAGAGTTTAAAATTTAAGAACAAAGTAATATTTTAAAGATCACTTAAAAACAATATTCAAAATTTAAGTATTCAATAAATAATCCTGATCTATACAACTCATCAAATCACAAGTTTTGTTTTGAAAATGATTTATTTTCAAAATCAATTAGAATTGTATCTTTTGAAACATTCAGAATCATCTAAAAATACAGTAGAATCAAAAAATTGGGTACAAGTTTATTACTGGCTAGCAGGTCCTTAATATACAACCTTACATACACACAAGACAAAATACTGTGATATATAAAAACATTAACAAAGAATGAGGTGGAACTTGA
Source organism: Tachypleus tridentatus (assembly GCF_004210375.1). NCBI lineage: Eukaryota > Metazoa > Arthropoda > Merostomata > Xiphosura > Limulidae > Tachypleus > Tachypleus tridentatus. The sequence continues at coordinate 73,671,201 of NC_134827.1, read as the reverse complement.
AAGACCAACTAGTCCTCAACACAGTGAAATAAAAAACAATTTAACAAGAGATTAACTATTTCTCAACAGTATATGTTTATATCAATTAGTATGGCATAAAATTATTACTAATAATCCATACCTTAATAGTATACAAGTTTTAAGTTCTTGATTTTTTAAAGCAATACTTAAAAAAATCCAGAATCTTTCTTAGTGTGAGAAATATTTTTTTTTCTCTAGGCATCCCTTCTCTAATTTATTCATCACCCTGCTGATAATTACAAAATTTAACAATGTACTCACTATAATATCATTGTTCAGATGCATTATTTTCTTAATCTTCAATGTTTTTGGTTATAGAGCTAACAAACAGACAAACAGACTATAGAGTTTCCTTTATCTGCTTTTAGAATTTTTATGTTTTTGTCTTGTTTTCACTATAGTCATAACAAACACAAATGAATACATCCAAAAAATGAAGAACATCCTATCAGACACTAACAAATTTAAACCAATACACAAATTTAACAAAGACACACGAAATGCAACTAAACAAAATACTACTAAAATGAAAAAAGCCAACAGAATTTCACAAAACTTTATTTCTACCTATGCAAAACCGATTCACGCACACCACAAATATACGACATCCCCAAACCTCATAAACCAGATTGTCCATTACGACCAATAATGTCCACATATGAATCGTTTAAGAAAATCAGACTCTTCTTACCCTATCCATCTGATACATCCTCTTTTTTTACAGAATTCAAGTTTTACATTTAACACTATTATTTATAGCCAATAGAAAGTGAAGGTTTTCATCAATGAAATGGCATATTATATCATGCTGTTTTCTGTTCAGAATATTGCCAGTTTTTTTTTTTTTTTTTTAAATCAAGCTTTGTTCCCATGGAAACAAAGTTTAGATTAAGTTGTTGCACAGCTAGAAAGCCAGAAACAATGACAGTCATGGGACGCTATACACTTTTTCAAATTATTATTGTTGTTTAATGCACTATTACCATTAGTATAAAAACAATTAGTGTTAAATAATAGGCTATCAAATCAAGAGCAAAAGGTCTAGGTAATTTATTTCATGTTTTACACATGTACTTTTATTATTATACAAGCAACTAAAATACAGAAATAAGAATCTCTAAGTTAGTTAAGGTAACATTATGTAAAATAAGTAATAAGTTCTTATAAGGCACATATGTAAGTGGATCAGAGCAACTTGGGGTAATGTAGTTTGATAGTGTAATACAAATCCCCGTTTTCCAAATGATTTACAACTTATAATGAATAGTAGCTAGATACAGTTCAAATGGCAATAAAATAATAAAGTTTAAAGCTATTTATGACAAACAAATGTAATTTCATGTTACAATACAAAATCATTTTAGGAAGGGAAAAAAAAAGTACTTTAGATTTATTTTCACTTTTTTTTGGCAATTTAACCAACCTTGTATGGAGTTAGGGTAGTGGAAATAACAGATGAAGTGCTACTAAAAAAAACATATTTAGGAAGTTTTGATATGAAAAAAAGTATTTTCAATTTTTACACAAAAGCCACTTTGTATTTAGACAAGTCCAAAAAAAAATGAGAGACTAAATATATTCACAGACAAATATTTTTCTAGTTTATTAAAAATACTTCACTAAAAAAATCTTGATTTATTTGTTTGTAAAAGACTTCTAATGTTTATTGAAACTTTGCCAATTTTGTGAAGATGCACGCGCTATATCCATCACATGTAGTATCGAAACTGCAACAACTTCAAGTACAAAGTGTTCATGTGGTTAGTCAATTTAATCAGGTCTGCATAGAGTTAAACAATGTAGGAACATAAAGTTTGTTAAAACACAGCAAAATACAAGGAAGTGACTAGGTGAAATGTGTCTAATGATCAACAGTTTTAGTTTATGTAACATGCATTGAAGTTTTTGATAGTGAACATAATCTAGAATCAATCACTTATTCATAAAAAAATAAAGATTTAACAAGTTTGTGAAAACAAAGTTTATTGGTTAACGCTGATTGATTCATTACCAAGTTTGATGAGCTCTGATGGTGGTTCTCTGAAACAAAGTTCAACTGGTAAAGACTGAAGTCTCTCTTTTGTGTGTTTATCTTTTATTTCTCCAAGTACTTCAGGTAATGTGTACAGTTTTTCACCAAATTCCTGTGAAGAGATAAAGACAGCTAAAAATACTTTCAGATTTCTGTTGTATAAAAATGCACCTTAAATACACAGTGAAATATTGTTGGAAAGTTTCTCGTATATCTATCATGTACTTACACCTTTAATATACTTAAGACACTCACCACAGAGTAACACAAAACTTGCTCTATTTTACACCCACACACACACGAATCAACAGTAACAGCACTTTTGTTCATAAACCATCAATATATTTATGAAGTTGTTAGTTATATTTTGATCATATTTATTACTAGCTATTAAATTTCACTATGAACTAGTAGTGTTATGGTTGGCTGGCTGGTTTGCTGTTTTATGGTGCAAAGCAACTAGGCTCTCTGTGCCAAACACCCAGTTTTTTGATTGATTGATTGATTTAGTGTTTTATGGCACAAAGCAGCGAGGCTATCTGCACCAAACATCCGTTAAAAATGTAAAAATAAAGTAAATGTAGTAAAAGACATAAATGGAAATGAAGGTAAAACAAAAAAGTATAAAACCAATGTTGACACCTAGTCTACAATGTTAAGAGAGAAAGCGGAGTATAAGAAGTTGTAAAATATTTACTCTAGCAAAAAGGTAATGATCATAACCCGCCAGGAAGACTAACAGATAAGTTCAAGAACCACCGTCAGTCACCTGAAGTTGGCCTTTCCAGTCCTGGTTCCGGGTTATGTGTCATAGCAGCCATTATCAAAATGTAAAAAAATAAAAGTTTTAAAAGACATAACAAATTCGCAATAATGAATAGCCAAATGTCCAGTAAAAAGATAAAAGTCAAGTAAATGGAGTAAAATTTGTAAAAGTAAATGAAGGTAAAAACAAAACAGCAATTAAAACAGAAAATGGCATAAAAACCAATGGTGACATCTAGTCTACAAAGTTGTAAAGTATTTACTCTAGCAAAATGGTAATGATCATAACCCTCCAGGAAGACTAACAGGTAAGTTCAAGAACCACAGTCAATCATCTGAAGTTGGCCTTTCCAGTCCTGGTTCTGGGTTATGAGTCAATATGGCCAGTACTAAAAGGTATAGTAGTAAAAGTGTGAAATAATATGCAGCAAAAGTGTAATAACAACTCGCCAGGACGACTAACGAGTAGTTCAAACAGTAGCGTTAGTCACCTGAAGTTGGCCTTTCCATTCCTGGTGTCGAGTTATTTAATGTTATGGCCATTGTCCAATGTCAAATTGAATGTCCTCTCCTCCCCTTCACGCGTCACCACGCGCGGCAAACACGTGGGTGGATGTTTAGATGCCAGAGAAGGTAACCAGACAGAACAGAACCTTCCCTGGGAGGTCCCCTCAGCCAAACACCCAGTAAAAAAATAAATTATTAAAAGAAAACTGAGGTAAAACAAAACAAAGTTTAATTTTTGAATTAAAAAAAAGCATTAAATCCAATTTTTATATCAAGTCTACAGTGATAAGAGAAAAACTATAGTAATACAAGTTGTAAAGGACTTTCTGTAGCATAACTGTAATTACTAACTCACAAGGATGATTAATGGGTAAATTCAAAAATCAGTGTTAGTTAACTGAAATTGGCCTTCCCAGTCCTGGTTTCAAGTTATTTGATGTTATAACCATTTTCTAACTTCAAATGGAACTAGATGTACTTTGATTCTTAAATGGAAATCATGTTACAAGGTCTAATGTATAAATTAAACAACTTAAATAGCATTAAAAAGATTAATGGCCTTTAAAAAAACTAAACATTTCCAAGGTGGATAGTGTCACCATCACCAATAACACTGTCTAACATTATGGATAAACCTTGGGATAAAACAGGTTTAAAATGGTGCCATAGTTGAGAGTCATAACAATGACAAGACAGTAAAATGTGGCTTATTGTGACCTTAATGTTACACAGACAACACATTGGTGCATCAGTCCTAGATCAAAGAAAATTGAGTTAAAAAACTGTGACCAATGCATAGTATAGTTAAAACAACTTTTTTTCTGATCCTTATGGAAGCAAGACGGCCAAAATCCAATATAGGGTTTTATTTGGAAAAGCTTGTTTTCACATTACTCACTCCAAGTCGATTGCCAACTGGCATGGAGCAGAGCTTTGAATACAGGTCCATAGTCCATGTATGGAATAGGCACAGCAGTGATAGTGCCAGAGCAGATAGATCTAGCAGTACTTTTTAGCTTCTATGTAATCCAGGACAAGAGAAATGGCATACAGTTCAGCAGTGAACACAGAAGCTGCAGAGGGGATTCTGCACGCAACCACCGAACCACAACAAACCATGGCAGAGCTCACACAGTCACCTGAGTTTAAGTCATCTGTATAAATAGAAATGGAAGAATGGTTCAAACGATGTTCAGCATATAGCAGACAGTATTTCCAATTGGGAGTGTCTGCTTTTCTCAAATGACTTAAAGATAGGTTACATTTGGGGACTGTAAGAAGCCATGGTGGGTTGGGCTGACCAGTGGATACAGTAATGTTATTCAAGGACAGACCCAATTCATCCAATTGCAACTGGATACGAAGGCCAAAAGGAGCAATGACAGATCATCTGTTCTTAAAAAGTATGGCTTACTGATGAATGAGAGGAGGTTGTTTGATTTGAGGAACCAAACAAGATGAGCATTAACCATTCTCTCTGAGGTCTTACAGAGACAGCTTGTCAAAGCAAGTGGATGGTAGTTTGAAGGAATCTTGGGATCCTTCCCAAGTTCAGAGAAAGGTAGGTCAATAGCCTGGTGGCCAGCATCAGGAAAATCATTCTCCTGCCATGTCCAGTTAAAAACAATCAGAAGAATAGCAAGAGAAGCAGGAGACAGATGGCACAGCATTTCATAGTGTATATCATCAGGTCCAACTGATGTACTGCCAGACCAACAAAGGGCCAGTCTGAGTTCCACCAGTGTAAAGGGACGATTATAGTCACAGAGACAATCAACTCAAAGGAAAGAGGTGATTGCTCTGCCAGAGTCTTGATGACTAAGAAGGTATTGGAAGAAGCAGAAGTGCTAAATATCCAGCAAAAGCTTTCACCTAGAGAACTGGCAATGCTCCAGGTATCAGCTACTTCCTGGCCATCAGAGAGCAAGATCCATGGGGGAACAGAATTATACTGCCCACTGACCTTTCAAATCTTGTTCCATATGACTCTGAAACTGATGGTAAAAGATATACTGGTTGTGAACTTAATCCAAGATTCCTTCTGGCTTTGATGTCTTACTCACCAAGCATGTGCATGAGCCTGCTAGAAAGCGATGCAGTTCAAGAGTGTGGGATATCTGTGGAAAGTATTCCATGCCCATTTTTGAGCCTTCCATGCTATGTGGCAGGCAGGATTCTACCACGGACGAGGATATCATAGAAAACATGTCAAGGTTTGAGAAATACATTGAACAGCTGCTTGTATAATACAGTCAGTTACTGCTGCCACACAGTCATCTACTGATGGCTTACAGATAATGGCAAGACCAAGTTCTGTGAGAGCAGTGATAAGCAGACAGTTTGCATGATCCAGCTTCCATCGGAACATGCAAGTCAGGTGGCACTGACCACGATCAGTCTCTCTTAAAATTATAGGAAAATTATCACTTCATCATGGATTATTCTCAACCCCTCCTATCAGTATCAGCACTTCCCCAGAGGGAAAGATGTCCATTAAAGTTCCCCAGCATTAAAAAGGGAGATGGCAACTGTTCAATGAGAGCATCAAGGTCTGATTGATAATGGATTTATCCAGGTGACAGATAGAGAAAACAGTGATAGTACGACCTAAGGAAACACAGATGCCTACAGTTTCCAAGGGTGTGTTGAGTAGCAAAGACAGGATGGGCACATGCTGATCAACCAACAGTGTCACCCCTCCATGCACTCATCCATCACACAGCATGTCATTTCTGTACAAAGAAAACTGCTGAAAGGTGACTGTATTGGCAGATTTCAGAAATGTTTCCTGTTAGGAAAGACATACAGGATTGTAGGAAGCAAGCAGTGTTTTGATGTCATCTAGATTACAATGTAAACCATGACAGTTCCATTACATCAAGGTGGCCATTTTTATTTACATGTAGGTGAATTGGGTGGAGAACCCTTCTGTTTATGGCCACATCTTTTTTTCCTTACTGTCCTTATTTGAAGGAGGTCTATTGACCTCCACGGATCCTGCCCTGGGTCGATTTGGCAGTTGTCTGCTGTTGGAAGGGAATTCAGTGACTGAGAACAGGAACAAATGATCATTTTGCATCTTGGGGTGGAAGAGGAAAATGTATCCGAGAAATTACCTGTACCTGGAACCAAAGGAAGTGGATTTTGGGATTTGTTGGAATGTATATAAGGAATAGAGATGGGTGTTGAAGTTGATTCATCAACCTTTTTAACCATGGAGGTCAAAAGAATTTTCATTTGTTTTGAGGATGATTCTTTAGGAGTTCCAGAGAAACCTGTTTGTACTCCCAGTGTAGTTGTGGAATGAAATGCAGCAGCATATGTCCGAGATGAAGTGGTGGACAGCAACTTTCATGCCTCAGGATAAGTAATGTTATGAATCATTTTCAAACGTTCCACCTCTTTTTCTTCCAACCATTTAGGGCAAGAACAAAAGGAGGATGGGTAAGAGCCATTGCAATTGATGCAACGAGGGTCCGTTTCACACTCATAGGCATCATAGTCCTTGCCACCACAACGAGCACATGTCAGGGAACCAAGACATGACATCTTCGAGTGACCGAACCACTGACACTGGAAACTTCGGAGAGGGTTTGGAATGTATGATTGTACCTTGTTATTAAGATAACTTGCCTTGAGGGTGGCAGGTGGATGTGGTAATGGTAAATGTTAGAATGAGGATATTGATCAGCATCGTAATTCCATCTTTGCGAGTGGAGATACGCCCCACTGCAGAAACCAGCCAGAACCTCTGACTCGGGGATGTTCATCAAATCCCTCTCAACAATAACTCGTCGTGATTAATTCAAAGTTGCATGAGGTGTAACCTCAATAGGTATATCCCCAATTACCTTTGAAGACAAGAGATGTGGATATTCTTCCAATATGTCACCAGGTTGAAGCTTCTTTACTGACTTTGGAGAGCCAGCAAGCCCCTCTAGTCCCTTCTGAATGAAAAAGGGAGACACATGCCCTAAAGATTTGAAAGAGAATGTAGGATAAGAAAATGAGGTACAACAGATGTTGAAGATTGCTGCTCAGAATCTTCTAGACATAGATGTTTACCCATAGACTGTTGTTTCACTATTTTAAGTTTTTATCTGGAGGATCCATTATAAGAAAAAAGGAATATTTCAGTGCCCACTGACCCCACCCACCATGAAGCCCAATCAGGGGAAGCACTACAATGTCAAACAAGGACACTACAGCAATGCCAGTGTTTCGTGAGCACAAAACCCAAACACCAGCATCAGATACAATGTCTACAAAACATGTTGAGAACATTCAAAGGGAACTTCAAGAGCAAGAAATAAAATATTACTCTTAATTTTATTTTATTTATTCTTAAGAGCATTTTCAGGGATTCTGCAGAGAAGTACATCTGTAATATATACGTAATATATCAAGTGATATTCATAATTTCTATACAGTTCAATTTTTTTCATGTGCTTCAAAATTACTGTTTACCTACTTATTGCTACCTATTACTTTGTTCAATTCTAACATTACTGATATCACTAAGTAAAACACTAAATGTACACAGTTTTAAAAATCATTTGAAATTCAATGCTTGTAAATTCTGTTGTCTTGTTCATTCAATACTGTATGATATGACATGAATAACTTAGAGTGCCTATTATTATTTGTTTACACAACAGTTTCAAGAACTTTATTTGGTTCTTGCTGCAACAAGTACTGCAGTGCTAATAAGTAAACATGAACCACAGAAATGGTTCATAATAGGGTCTGCAAAATATTTCACAAAACTCTTAAGAAATTTTATGCAAAAAGCATCTTTAACAGCAGAGTCAGTTCAAACATTTTAAAAACCTCTACTTCTGAGTGCTAAGGTTATATACAAAAATACACAAAATATGCTTGCCTGTTAGACTTACAAAGAGTATGTGCTCAAAACAGCAAATTTGTAATTACTATTATTTATACTTTTCCCACTACATAACAAACTTTTTTATATCACATCCAAACCTTTTGTAGATTATTAACCCTTTCACAATGGATCATGTGTCAAAGGATGTCATCACATTTGTTGACTTGCATTCAAAATTTTATTGAACTACTTTTTTATGAAATTATGTCAATAAGTTTGGAATGAAACTGTAGATTGTAACACAATCTTTAATATTATGAGTTAATTTCTTAATTTAAAAGTATATGTTAAAAGAACATCTAAATACAGATTTTAGTGTCATGTGGTATGTTGAATACAGCACTTCTTAAAATTAAATGTTTGTGATGCCAAAATACTAAATTTATAGTTTTGTACAAATTATAAAGCCAAATTACTAATTTTATCAAGCTAGAGTATAAAATAAGAATCTCATATTTTGTTCACATGTGGTTTATGTACTGAATCAAAGTTCACCTTCCATTTTCAAAAATGGTCTCTTATATACATTTACTTCAATATATGACACAAATAACTAATCAACAGCTCAGAATGTCCAAAGAGTGGTTTTTCTCGGACACTTTAATCTGTGAAAAAGCTACCATGTTCTTTTGATCTAAGATTTCAAGGAGGTAGGTCGTATCTTTAGTCTGCTTAAAGTTTCATATTTTGTAAAATCTTAATATATCTTAGTTACTAAGCTTAATAGATTATAGTGGAATTCTATGATATCACTATAGTTATAAATATATGATTTTTTAGTTATTCAACTGTATGTATAAAGCCTACAAAAAATTTTGTTTGATATCCTCCACATGCAAAATTTTAAAAGGCTTAGCAATCTACATACAGAAGCAACGGAGTACAAAGGCTGCAGTGAGAAGAGAATTGTTTGCTTTAATTCTTGATTTATTGTTCTATATTTCAAGAAAAATAAGTTTAATAATTTATTTCTAAATATTAATAATCTATATATAATATATAATAACTGTAATTTGACTATATATTACATAATATTATTCCACTAAAACAGTGAAGACAGGTTAGACTAATGGTCAGTTTTATATTACTGGATAGGTGACGTGAGTACATGCACACAGTGTTATTTCAAGTTACGTCATGTTAGGTAAACATGTCTGAAAGGTCAATATAAAAAGAAATATATATGTTCATATATAGTATCATGAGACATAAGATATTTAGACTAAACATTTGTATTTTTGTGTTGTAATATGTAGTCTCATTCCAGTATGAAAAAACAATTTCCTATTTCCTTTATGATGTTGAAAGGTTGGTCAAGTGACAGACCCCCATAAAATATAAAAAATAAGAATCTATAAAGCTTTATTGAAAATGAACATTTGAAATGTATTCAGGAAGTTTTAGAAGTTATCCAAATAATTTGATATTTTTGGGATGAACAGGTTTTAAACCATAACATAAAATTACTTTGCAATTGGACAAGTAGTGAATCAGATTCAATATTTTCAAACAGATCCTCAGTAAAAATATTTCATTAAAAATTCCAATTTTTTGTTACCTTTACTAAAACTCTACCAAATTTTGTGAAAATACATATGCAGTATCAAAAGTACAAATGTGCAGACGAACTTGTGTATGTTATACTGGGCCCGTAGTAAAGGGTTAAATAAGATGTTACCAAGATTGTAGGAGTACTGAAAAGTTTAATTGTTTCTTCTTTATTTCATGTAAACTAAAACATCATAATTATACTATAAATGATAATATTATAACTCCTTGAAGTTATCTTTCTTACAAATATTTGGTGTTCCTTTAAAAAGCTTAAATATAAATTACCAGCCACTAACAGGTGGCATTTATTGACTAACATATTACTACTCATTACTTTATATACTATACAATGTGTCTTTAGGAAGCCAGTCCTTACATTATATGAAATTTAAAAAAATCAAAACACAACATTAAATTTTATTATGCATGTTCACAGAATTATTACTTTAAAAACATGAAGGTTTATTTAAGAGACATTTTAAACATGTTTTATTTGAAAAGACTGCTTTTATCTAGTAAAATATTATCCACATTTGTGGGAAGTGTCTCTTAGTTTAGGCATATATTTACCCATTATTTTGCATTATACAAAGAGTTTTTGGTTGCACAGATGACATAAATGGCCATTATATTCTCAAACAAATCTTCGTAACAATATACAGCTGAAGCTTAACGTATTCCATTTGGAACTAATGTTATCAAATAGTCAATAGCTACAGTAAATCATCATGAACTAAGCTTATTAATATAAATTGGCTTTTGAAACTATTAAGATAGAAAATTTTAATTCACAGTAACATTACTGACATCAAGAACAGAAATTTTAAAATAAAGGCTGGGAAATATCAGTCCTAACTACTTTGCAATAATAGTTGCATGCATATCAAAAGAAAATCAGTGCTTTGGAGATGTAGTAATACACCATTGCACAAACATTCCTTTCATAATAAAATGGCCTACATTTATTATAGCTGCACAGTATCAATTAGTACACGCATCTATAACCATAGTGTACACAACACACACACACACTGCTACATGTTCAAACTGTGATGAATTGGTTAACTATTTTAAATTCTTTTTATGTTCACTTTTGTGATTATATATTATAGTTTTTGTCACTCTGGCTGTTAAAGATGTGAAACAAAAAAGATCCTCTTTTTTTTTTCAGGTACTTTACATTAGTTTTAAAATTACCAAAAAAAAAGGCTGTCCCAATGCATACCTGTTGATATTATTTGCTGCTAGTATCAATTTTCTCATCATTACTGATATTGTCCATTTTGTGACAAATCTTTTGAACTACTGATGTCAGTGTCACCAGCTTTTCTGTAGCAGAGACTGTCACCAATGGATTGAAAGAGAAGGTTAGTGAATTTTAGAGCCCTTTTCTGTCAGCAACAATGGCAATTGCCTTATGAATAATATCATTATAATGTATAAAGTTGGCTACCATATTATAGGATCATCTGCTCAGATGTATATCAAAAAAAGCTGACAAGTAAAAAATGGATTTAAAAACCCTGTCAATAGAAAAGTATGTAAGTTCGTAAACAAGGCTGGAGATACTATATACAATATTTAATCAAACTACGAATCCTTACTTGTAAGTAATATTACTATATTATTAGTATTTTGACTCCAAAAAAATGTAATTCTAGACAACAGCATGGAGCCTAAATATAGGCCTGTAACTTGATTAAATAACGTTTACATTACCTCCATCCCTTTGACCTTACTTTTTACCACCCATATTTTCAGATTTTTAAATTTCCAATTTTTCATGCATCTTGTAGCATACTACTGCAATGTTCCACTGCAAGGCCTACATCACCACCACGTTACTTACGATCGTTACATTTATCTCTATAGCATACGTAATATAAATTTACAAAAACTAAAAATAATCTTCATACTTTTCTCTCAGTTAAACTTACATGCAAAGAAGCATTCTTAATAAAAGGACCGGAATCAACAACTAAATGAGGTACTTTTTTCCTAATTTCCATAATCTTTCTTTAGATGCAAGTCCGATGTTCGTCGAAACTAATTCTCACTTTACGAATTCAGATTTGCAATGCACCCTTACGGCAAGTTAGTGGAAATATTAACGTTAATTACACTTTTATTTAAGATTTAAGTTATTCCAATGTTAAAAAGCGTTATTTAGACAATTACAATAGGTAAAATGTTTAAGTCAGTACTACGCATTTGAAAAATATTTTACTTTTTTTTTTGTAAGAAATAATTTAGGAGAGCTTAAGTGAAGGCTTGCTAAATATTTAGACAATAAAGGACAGCTTTCAGTGTTCGATTAAAAAAACAGAAGTTTAGTTTCTTTGATAGATTGTTTAGGCAAAGTATTCATGATGAAACTTTGTAGAATGGATGATAACTGCCTGTTGTGGAGACACAGGTGTAGAGGACGACGTTTCAAAAGGCGGTAGAGGACGGCCTTTTGATAAGCGGAAGATTTTCGACACGTTGTCCTCTGTAATTGTGTCTCCACAACAGGCAGTTGCCGCCGTCTATTCTACAGTTTCATCAAAAATTTAGTTTATTGAACAAAACAGTCTTGTTGGACTAACATGCTTCTATTTAATACTATTTACGTCACCTAGGACAATGCAACTAGTGATCTAAGAACAAGTTATTACAAATATTTTTTAGTCAACAAATGTACAACCTTTCAAGAAATGGAGGTAATAAAAATTGTCTCAGTATTTTGTTTGAGCAAAACAACTTTGGGCTATTTCCTCTGTTCACATCAGGGAATCGAAACCCGGATTTTAGTGTTGTGAATCCACAAGCTTACCACTGGACGTCCCAATAATTACAGTGGCGAGGAAAGTGTCTGAAGGTCTGATAAACAACGTTTTGCAGAGTCATTTAACAAATTTCAAAATTTTGTTGCATAATGAGCATGTTTTACCAGGCTTATCTTACTATTTTTTAAAATTATTTGAAGAGGTTACAGAATATTTAGTGTATCTGTAGTTTTAGAAAGCAAGGTGTCACATGAACATATATCCATAAGTGTGGGGGGATAGGACGGCTTATTGGATAGAAAATTGGCTTAATGGAAGAAAGCAGAGTCTTTTGTAATTGTAGTTCAGTCAAACTGGATTAAAATTATAAGTGGAGAGCTTCAGGAATTAGTGAGTGTTAGGGTCTTTGCTCTTCTTGATATACTCATATGTACCAATAGTACAGATGAAGGAATGGTAAATCAATTATTTTAAATTTCTGATGTTGTGATAAGATTTTGGACATTATTAGATGTGAGGATACTGCCTCGACTTTACAAGATGCTTTGTATTATTTGACGAGTTGAACAAATAAACGATAGATAGCTTTTACTTATAATGAATGGATGGTAATGCATGTAGAATATTTTAATTTGAATTATGAACATACTTTTATGAAATAACCTTAAAAGTGTTATGGAAGAAAAGGATCTTGGTGTTTTAGTTAATTTGTCTCTTAAGCCAGTCAAAAGCAAATATGATTTTAGGTTGCATCTCCATAAGTATTGCATAAAAGTTTAAACAGACTACAAGATAATTGTATTATTCATTGAATAGAACCCATTTGAGTAATCTATTCATTTTTGGGATTCTTACTTTAGAAAGAACATTGCATCGTTAGAAAAGGTATAGAGGAGGGTTAGTAGAATGATACTTTAGATGGAAATGTTTTCATACGAGGACAGGTTAAGGTCTACGAAACTGTTTTTCTTGAAAAAAAGAAGAACGAACCTGAATGAAGTGCTTATTTAAGATTGTTAAAAACTTGATATTGTTGAAGTAACATCTTTTTTATACTTAATGATAAGAATGGTAAGAACGAGTGATATAAACATAAACTAAGACAGCTTTATTTTTAACAGCGATTGGCTTTTGAAATAGGTTGCTTTCAAGTGCTTTGGTTGTGATTAAATTTTGATGGCTTATATAGTCAAGATATGATGATCTCTGCTCTCTCAGATCGTTTTCTTTCTTCATGAATTTTGGTGCCAAGATGTATTGATGTCTTTCTCTATCCGGTTGTACCATTTATCATGGCTTATGGTATCAAAATGTGATGTTCTTTTGCTTTTTAAGGTTTTTTTTTTATTCAGGGCTTGTAGCGTCAAGATATGATGATCTCTTGCTCTTTTAGGCCGTTTTATTTTTTCAAGACTTACAGCACCAAAATGTGATAACTTATTGCACTTTCAAGTGGTTTTCGTTTAGATGATTTACAGAGCCAAGGTGCATTGATTTCTTGCTCTGTCTTGCTGCTTTTTTGTCACGGCTTATGCCTACATGTGATGTTCTTTTACTCTTTCATATCGTTTCTTTATACCTTATAGCTCAGAGATGTTATAATATTTTGCTCTTTCATGTAATTTTTTTTTATGGTCTATGGCGCCAAGATGTGATGATATCTTGCTCTTTTCGGTCTTTTCTTTTCTTCATGGCTAATAGCGCCAATATATTATAATCGCTTGCTCTTTCAGGTCGTTTGTTTCATGGCTTATGACGCCAAGATGTGATTATCTCTTGTTTTTTCAGGTTGTTTGCTTTTTTGACGCTTTATAGCGCCCAAATGTAATGATCTCTTGCTCTTTCAGATCGGTTCCTTTTTCATTGCTTATGGCGCCAGGAGGGAATGATTTTTTGCGCTTAGAAGCCGTTTTCTTTTATCATGGCTTAAGAAGCCAAGATTTGATTATCTCTTGCTTTTTCAGATCGTTTTAATTTCTCATGGCTTATGTCATCAAAATGTGATGTTATTTTGCTTTTTGAGGTTGACTTTTTATTCTTGGCTTATGGCGTTAAGATGTGAGGATTTCTTGTTCTCTCAGATCGTTTTATTTTTTTCATGGCTTATGGCGCTGAGATTTGATGTTCTTTTGCTCATGGTCTAAGGCGCCAAGATGTGGTGATCACTTGTTTCCTGAAGTCATTTTCTTTTTTTCATGGTCTGTGGCACCAAAATGTTACAATCTCTTGTCCTCTTAGGTTTTTTCTTTTTGGTTTTCATGGCTTATGGCGCTAAGGTGTGATGATATCTTGCTTTATGAAGTCATTTTTGTTTTGCATGGCTTGATGCGCCAAGATATGATGATCTCCTGCTGTCTCAGGTAGTTTTCTTTTTACATGGCTTAAGGCGCCAAGATACAATGATCGCTTGTTTTATGAATTCATTTTCTTTTTTCATGGTTTATGACATCAAAATGTTGTAATATATTGCTCTCTCAGGTGGTTTTAATTTTTTTCATCGCTTACGGCGCTAAGATGTGATGATATCTTGGATTTTGAAGTAATTTTCTTTTTTTATGGTTTATGGCTCTAACATGTAATGATATCTTTCTGTTTTAGGTGGTTTTCTATTTTCTTGGGTTATGGTGCCAAGATGTAATGATATCTCGCTCGCTTTTTTAAGTTGTTTTTGTTTTTCATGGCTTGTGGCGCCAGGATGTGGTGATATCTTGCTTTTTCAGGCCGTTTTCGATTTTCATGGCTTATGGTGCCAAGATGTGATGATCTCAGGTTCTATTTAGTCCTATTTCTCTCTCATTGCTTAGTGTTCGATAAACTGAAATGCTATAATAGTATTCACGAAATCAGGGTTTCAACACGATGTAAGATCACTGAAGCTACTTCTACTTTCAAGAGTATGTCTATGAATAGAAAGTTTATATCATTTAGTGCAGTTTCATTATTTCTCTCCGTTTGGTTTTTTTTTACACACATACATGTTGTTTCATAGCAAAATGACACTTTTTCTTTTGGAGTATTTATTACCAGACGTATGTTTCACATTTAACATTCTTTTAATTAACCCTTTCAACACGAGTTCGGTTTATATGACCGACCACGTGCCATCTTTGTACTCATTTAAAAACTTTTGAGATTAAATACTTATAATTTTCAACATATTAAGTATATCTTTACAAAATTTGTCAATATTTCAGTTAATATTATAACTCTTTACCATACAAAGATAATATTTTTATTAAAGTATTTTTAATAAAATAAAATAAAACAGTTAGCAATTAAACCTGAATTCATTACCGTCACAAATAAACAAATAACGGCACCATCTCAGTGTTATTGGATCATCACATTGAGTAACATTGAAAATTCTGAGGGATCAACAGCTGCTAATAAACAAAGGAGACAACACTCAAAGAATGAGTTTTTAATACCACCTGCATAAAAGTACAAAAAGGGACAACCAGACATTGAAACACAGGATATAGTTTATCTGTCCCTAAGAGATAATAAGTTAGTTACTTATGGAAATTAGTGCACAAGTCCACAGGTTTCTTGCGGGAAGCCTTGCAGTAGGTTAATTGAAATTGGTTCAACAGCTACAATAGTAAAATTGTGTTATTTCACTAATTACGACAAATGATATAGTGTTATTTTATTACCAAGTGAGTAGTTAAGGCAGATCTTCACCGTTCAAAGAATGCTTCCTCACACTGATTGAATGGTTCACAGAGGGAAAATACGGATGATGACAGAGCTCAATCAAATCAGCAAAACATAACTATAATTATTTGGTTTAAACTATTAATTTGTTAATTAATTACATGTTCTAATAATTTCAATCATCCTATAAAGTATATCATACAATAATTAAAACTTACTTTTAAATTACAAATTGGATTATTAAAGGTTTTTCTTAACAATAAATAAATTATTTATAATTAAGTCGTCCTAAAAAGGACATTTAACTTAAACAATTCTTATCATAAATATCACTAATACTACTAGGTTCCTCAATATTTGGGTAAACATAGAGCGAATAAAATCTACCAAGCATATTAACAGTACTTGGAGTTGTAGTTGGCTCTGTTATCATATAATTTTTTCTTAATCGAAGTACAACTAATAATACAGAATCGAGTGTTATAGATACAACAATTTATCTTCGTGTTTGCTTTTCTGTTGAACAAACTATAAATAAATATAAGTTCTTTTTTGAGTTTAGGAATTGTATTTTCTACTTGATTTAAGATTCCACTTACATCTCCAGGTTCTTTTTAATGACCTGGTCTGATACAGATTATTATTGTATGAAAGAGAGAGCCTATAAAGCAAGATATCCGCTGTGTACCGTCAAGGACGTTATGTTAGCTATGTAGATAAGGACGTTATGTTAGCTATGTAGATAAGGACGTTATGTTAGCTATGTAGATAAGGACGTTATGTTAGCTATGTAGATAAGGACGTTATGTTAGCTATGTAGATACTGTAATTTGACCAAGACCACTTTTCACGAACCTTTAAAGTAGATAGATCTTGGAATATGAGTGATATAGTTTGTCAAAGTATTATTAGCAAAATAATTTATAAAATCGTTGCTAGGTAACGTTACATACAACTGGACTATGTTGAATAACGAGAAATAGAGTTAAACATATCATTTTATGATGGCAGGTGATCCAAAGCTGTTCGAGGAATCCAGCTATTAAATTTATTAGGATTTTTTTCTATTTTACAAAATAGTTCTTCTGCAGAATATATGATATTGGAATACCTTATAATTCTTTGTTGTTCAAATTCCTAAAATTTTCCATTTAATTTTTCACTGGAATAGTCTTACAGTTTATACACTGATGGATTTCTCTCTATTCTGTATATTGTAAATATTTCATCTGTCCATCAAGGTATATAATATTTTTTAAATTTATGTTTCACTTTACTAACACGTACTTGATTGCCTACTTTGTGAAGGTTTACTTTAGTGAGTAGTTTGTAAAATGTTTTATACACCTCAGACTGATTAAAATGATTAACATCTATTGGTCTCACTTTAATGTTACAATGATACGACTAATTACAGACTCTGATAAGGTGTTTCAGCATAGTGATATATTTATTAGTTTTGTCTCTAACACTAGCAATAATTTGACCTTTACAACACACAACATTAATTCTTACACGACTAAAGATATTACTAAGCTTAAAAGGTTGAAAACAGTCAAGGCATAAATGAGTGATTAATACAATAATATTTTATTTAAAATGATTCAATTTAAATACAGTACGTTTAGGTCTTTTAACAAGTGTATCATGTTTTCTATACTTTCATTTATATGCATTTTTAATAACTTCTTGGAGAATATTCATATCTGATAATCATTCTGCAAATTTTTTCCATGCTGTAGGGTTAAAATTATTTTGTTTTCGTGGGACGTCATTGATTAAGTCGATTATGTTAGTAGCTGGACCTATCTTTCACTAATCGCTAATCCTCCACGTCAATTCCATCACATTAGGTCACCATTGGAATGTATCAAGTTTAGTAGAATTTCAGTTTTCTTTTGTATATTTCTGAGGAACACTGTCTACGATCTCTAAATTGCGTTAAGTCAGCGATTCCATTATAATTTTGATGGGCTTCATGGCTTGTGAATGTAAGGTCTGGTGCTGTCATTATATTAATTTCTGTTTTACCATCTGTTGGTAATTTTTCATTTTCTATGAATTAATTCATCTCGTTATTTAGAGTTTAATACTTTATGTACAGGCTTTTCATAAGCTTTGGATTTATAACTGATGTTTCCTTGTCAACCAACTCTCTCATTAATGCAATGACTTGTA
Organism: Tachypleus tridentatus; assembly: GCF_004210375.1. NCBI lineage: Eukaryota > Metazoa > Arthropoda > Merostomata > Xiphosura > Limulidae > Tachypleus > Tachypleus tridentatus. The sequence goes on along the minus strand of NC_134827.1, from coordinate 73,652,834 downwards.
TCATTTAAGTTTCTGTTTTTGTATGTTCGTCATAGGAACACTACCCTTTAAAACATTTAAAGCACACTCACAAATACACAGGACAAAGTCAGTTTTAACTCTAGTAATTATTCCTTTATGATCAAGACGATAAAGACAGCTGGTATGGATATTAGCACTTTAATTAAAATAAAGAACATCACGAATTATTCCTTTAATTCTCTAATGCATGGCCCGGCATGGCCTAGCGCGTAAGGCGTGCGACTCGTAATCCGATGGTCGCGGGTTCGCGGCCGCGTCGCGCTAAACATGCTCGCCCTCCCAGCCTTGGGGGCGTTATAATGTGACGGTCAATCCCACTATTCGTTGGTAAAAGAGTAGCCCAAGAGTTGGCGGTGGGTGGTGATGACTAGCTGCCTTCCCTCTAGTCTTACACTACTAAATTAGGGACGGCTAGCACAGATAGCCCTCGAGTAGCTTTGTGCGAAATTCCAAAACAAACAAACAAACAAATCTCTAATGCACATAGCAACTTTTGGTTCAATTCTAAGTGTCGTGATAAATAAATGAAAATAGACTGTGAATACAACATACAAAAATGTTTATTCATACATCCATTTAGATATAATATAAATTTTCTTCACAGTGGAGTGATAATTGTTAAACTCAAACAATCATGATAGAGTCGATTTTGGAAGTTGTTCAACCTTGGGATATTCAAACAACTACGAATTATCACAAAAAATTTTCAAAAATACATACATGATAATGGCCAAGCAAAGCGCCTCTGGTGATACTTTGTGAAATTACGATGTTATCATCTTTGGTGACACCTCCTTCCTTTCTGAAACAACCAATCAGTGAGTGTGTTCAAGCCCTAACTTCTCAGGTACAATCTTGTATAGTGGCATACAACACAAAGATTCTTTGATTTATGTGTAAGATTTAAATTTTTCAGTTTTATTTAGAAATTTTTTATAGGCAAACATATCCCAACATTTGTTACACAAATTTTAACTTGAACCCTCGAAAGCCAAGAACTGGAAAATAATTTTGGCTTATTTCTTAGAATAATTCATAGTCATTAAAGGTTGAATTCAACTGTAGATTTCTCTAAGATTTTCATCTAATAGGTTCAGCTATCCTAGATATATATCGAGTAAGTTTCGCGCGATCCACTTCACAGAAATTCCACTACAACTGAATAGATAGGTTGAACGATTATCATTAAACATTTGCTCAACAAATTACTACAAAATGTCACTTAATAGCTGAGAAAGTAACAGTTGTAACGACTTTCAAGTTGTCCAGGTTTCCAAGTAATTAATCACTCTAACTGTAAAGAATTAATTATTAAAAGGTATCCTGCACATACATTTTCTTGGTAAAACAATATTTGATAACTGTGAATACAAGGAACACCACTTTATTTCGACCACTGATCCTTTACTCAAGTGACTGTTTTAACTGAACAACTATAAATTAGCTGGCTATCACATGATACAGTTAACATGGTTCCTGTCGTGAAGCTTCACATGCCTGCACGAAAATCAAAGAGCTCTACTTCATTTTAGTTATTTTGTTTTTAACAAAATGGCTGTCCCAGATACTGGTTTAACTACTAAGTCTAGCTGTTACAAGTAAGAGGTGGCATCTCGGTCAGCCACTAGGTCAGACTAATTGTTCATCTACAGTCATTTTCTCACATGAATTCTCATTAACAGTTAAATATGTACCACCATTGCCATCGTTCTCGCTAGTTGAAGCAAGAGTGCATGTCACAGAACACCCAAAGTTAATTTATTTTAAACTTCAGTTTTTAAGGGGTTTGTAAATGATTCGGAATTGATGTGTTTAGTACGCATGTGCACACTACACAGTTATTGCAACCACATCCAGTAACCAGGCTTTAATTTTCATTTAACTTCGTTTTATTTTAATATTCCTTTTGACACACTGCTACTTTACCTATTTGTCTTCATGTGAACTCATGCAAAATGTTTATTGTAAAACATAGCCAATACACGTATTACTGTGGGCATCATAGTATTCTGCATTGAATAGAATATCATACATCATATTTACTAAGAACTGTACTTTTTTCATAACCTTAAGAGATTTGGAAAACAACCAGTTGACTGGTGTTTTCTCCTACAGTATGCTACATGACATAATGTATGTGCTTATTCCAAAATGTTCAGTCAGTGTTAAGAAATTTAACAGGCATATGCTTCATATTTTGCACCAACATTTCTGTCAGACTGGCGGTAATATAGTGAAGTGTGTTTTGTCAAGATACAACATTTAAAGCAAATGGATGTTAACCTTAGCCGTTAGATTTGTACTCATCACTCCAGGTAGACTAAATCTTGAACTCCATCGTTCAGCCAAAACGTGTCAGGAAGTAGATAAGATTCAACTCACTTGATGAAAATCTTGGTAAAGCAATGGTAAAACCTGCTATTCTATATTCATAAATGACAATATTATATTCGCCATTTCGTGATAGTTGCGCGCTACCTTTATATATGGAAAGAAGTTCTCATGCATGTCACTGCTTGTATGGTCCATTGTCATTAGTGTTAAAATGACTTTATTTGTTGCAGTGTATAAAGTCTGAACATAGTGTAATGGGTTAACCAGATAATCTATTGGTGTTTCTGCTGAACAGAGCAATGTTGCACTCTTTCAGCGTTATATTTCAATGTACAGTTATATGATCTGGGCTATTTGAGTCCGTAAGCTATTTTAGTGGAGCATGGTCATGACTCAGATGGTAAATTCCATACAAGTATTAATGCGTACAAATGATTAAACGAGCAGGAATTTATTTCTTTGTCATACAGTATTAACTCTCAGTAAGAAGGAAGAAATACTACAATCTACTACATCATCTCACGATCCATATCGTTATGCACTTGCAATAAAATCATACAGTTCTACTATCACTGACATCTCTTTGTTTTTAAAGGATAATTGTACCATTTCATAAGATAAATCAACAACAAAACTTTAACCAAGATGCACTTCATACACAGGAATGTATTTTCAGATTCACATATCAATACAAAATGGGCATAACCTAGGACAGTACAGAAGTTGGTGTGGCTATCATGGAGAAGTTGGAACAAACCATTAATAACAAGACAAGACAAAAATGTAGACTTTCAATTTTTATTCTTTCTAAGATAAGTGGACACTCCATCTCTGTCAAGTATGCGACTGAGAAACTGCAGTTGTGCATGCTTAAGTATATAGTTTCCTGGTTTCAGTTTCAAACCAGAATGTGTTGAAACTTCATTCTCATGTTCAACCAAGGACAGTTTATTCATCCACATAAATAAGCCACCTTTTTATTTGCTGTCTTTTAAGTTTAGCTTATATTAGTGCCTCAAAAGTGGCATGTGCATCAGACAGGATGAATAGCATGACATAGAATTCATACAGCAATTTTCGAGTTTTGAAAATAATCTTGGATTTACTTTCTACCCCAACTTGACTTTCTAATATTCAGAACCCAGATTTAGTGTTATAAACTAATGGGCACCTTATAATTCTTCCATACATTCATCAGAGTATGGTTAAGAAGAGACATTGACTAGCACACTATATTTACCGCTCAGCATGGTCAGGTGGTTAAGGTGCTCAGCTCGTGATTTTAGGTTTTCGGGTTAAAATCCCCATCACACATGCTTGCCTTTTCGTTAGTAAAAGAGTAGCTCAAGAGTTTGCGGTGGGTGGTGATGACTATGTGCCATCTCTCTAGTCTTACACTGCAAAATTAGGGACGGCTACCACAGATTGTCCTGATGTAACCTTGCGCAAAATTCAAAACACATAAATTTAGTATTCTTCTCTATTTTTGTCAATCACCAATGTAAACAACAATATGTGGAGATTTTAGTATTTCTTCCTTCAACATCTACTACTTGGTGAAATAAGCAAGTCTGAGCAGTAGATATTTTATCGGATTTGTACCAGTTGGCCATCTGATTATAGAATCACACCAGAAAACTCCCAGAATAATTCATCAAGTTCATGCTTCTGTCTTCACTTAGTATTGATTGAACAGTTCTCAGCTAGCGTCCTCAGAAGCTCTAGAAGTTATGTAGTTATTTTCACATTGGCATTAGGTGTAATATAATCTACTCAGATAGTTTCCGTTACTTTTCTGTTATTGTTCTGATAACCATTCTAGTTGGAAAGGGAATAACCAAATATCGAGTTAAAGTCTAGCATTAACGTAATATATGTGTTTTTTAGAGCTTTAGCTTTAAAGTTTATGCAGTTTTTAATTTATCCATTATTTTACTTTCAAATTTTATATGTTACTGTGATTTGATTTTTATTATATTAATGTAATTAACTGATGGACTTACACTGTACTCGTGAGTGAAACATTAAAAGTTTGTTTACATGTCTCTTACTGTTTCAACACATCCATAAAAATACTTCCTTTTGTACTTTTTCGTATCAGTGTTTGCACTTCCCTTGCATTTGTCTTAACACAGATAGTTGTTGTGTTTTTTGTATGGACTCTTTCTTTGTTGGTAGACTCAGTGAGAGTTTGAAACAGAGTTTCCCAAACTGGGTTCTGCGAGGGTGCTCTAGAGGACCTGCGAATGAAGTCTAAAATTTAATTAAAAATTCCTAAAAGTATAATTTATAGAATAAAAAATATTTTTGCAAACTTAAAATCATATGAAGTAAATCATTTAATTATGGGATACAACCTTTCATATACAAAACAAAAGACATCGACAAATTTGTGAAAAATGTAAATTAAAAGGAATTTTCAGGTCACTTAAGTTTGAGAATTGCTGCTCTAGAAGAACAATGGACCCGTACTTCTTCACATCATATCTGTCGAGCCTTTTGTTAAGTGCACCATCTTTTGATTTGCGAAAAGGCCATGAACTGAAATGTACCAATTATGAATGGGATGTGATGTTAATCTGCACATTTTTAAGCCTACTTACTTTTTCTCTGAACTTAGGTATTTGAAACATAAGTTGAAAGTAAGATAGGTAAGAAAAAGGCTAGCTTTTTCTCATTTCTCAAGGAGTTAAAGGATTACAGCTCTTAACTTCTTTAGAAAATTGTCATAAGGATTGGCTACCTTTTCTGTTTAACCTCTTTATGGAATTACAAAATCTCCTGTGATTGTAAGATGCTATAACCTGATATAAAGAGAACAGGAATGTTTGCGTGATTTTTTCAGAAAGATATACAAAATAGAAAAGTTTAACAGAAGGAAAAAAAAAAGATTTAGAAATTTATGAGAGAGAGAGAGAGACTGACTAAATCTTACTGTGCTATTAGTAAGAAACGAAAACTTAATCCATGTGTTGTTGAGTTTAATAATAAACAGTAATTTTGTTATGCAAATTCGTACAATTCAATTCTTGATAGAAATAAGGACAGTTTCAGGAAAGAGAAGTGAAACTTAATTTAATTTGAATTTCGCGCATAACCGATCAGTGATAGAACAGAAAGAAAACAGCTAATCAACATCACCTACCGTTAACTCTGGGGAAACTCTTTTACCAATGTATAGTGGGGTTCACCATAACTTATAACGTCCCAACGGATGAAAGGGCGAGTATGTTCGGTGATGGGGATTCGAAACTGCGACCCTCAGATTGTTAGCCATAAAGCCAAGACAGATCTTGGAAGATGCAACAATAGGACGATCTTAACAAAGTGGTTTCAGAAGCAGGTAAAATACACAATTGTTTATTTGTGTTTTATTACAAACAAACATGAAACACAGATACCGTATCTCCCAAAATCGAAGAGAGTAAATATGTTTGTTGTATATAAAAACGAAATATTACAATAAAAATATGTGAAAAACATAAGTGTAACCATACGTATATTTACAAGGAAACGAAGTAACAGAGGCTAGATAGCAGGATATTACTATATTTGGGATAAACTAATTACTCTTTTTCCAGCGATCTTACGTGTTTTTGTTAGAGAACTGACCACGTATGTAAGTGTTGTCACATTAATGTATTATACTGTTTTATAATAAGTAACTCGAATTATGGTGGCTTCGTAACGTTTTATACTGATGATCCAAGCTCTTTTCAGTTGTTCATTCAATGGAAACTCCTGAAAAAATAATATTTTTTCGATCGTTCTCTTAGTGGAAATCCTTGAAAAGATAATATCTTTTCAATTGTTCACTTAACGTAAATTTGTGAAAGGGTAGTGTCTTTTCAGTTGTTTCTTCAGTGGAAATCCCTGGAAGGATAATACCTTTTTAGTTATTCACTCGGTGTACATCACTGGAACCACAGAGCTTTTTATGTTGTTCACATAATGTAATTCTCTCGAAAGATAGTTTTTATTTGCTCATTTAGTGGGACTAAGTGGAAGGATAGTGTCTTTTTAGTTGTACTCTCAGTGGAAATCGGTGGAAAGATAGTGTATTTTCAGTTGTTCACGTAACGTAAAATACTGGAAGGATAACGTGTTTTCAGTTGTTTCCTCAGAGTCAATCTCTAGAAAGACATTGTATGTGTCTTTTTGTGTCGTTCACTTAGCATAAATCCCTGGAAGAATTATATATTTTTAGTTGCTCTTGCAATGGAAACCCCTGGAAGGTTATTATATTTACAGCTGTTCATTTAAAGGAAATTCATATAAGTACAATGTTTTTTTCGGTTGTTCTTTTACTATAAAGCCCTGGAAGGATAGTGTCTTTTGAATTGTTCATTCAATGGGAATCCCTGGAAGGATAGTGTATTTTCTGGATTAAATCAAGAATAATTCATAAAGTCCAGTGCATAACAATTAAATACAGTTCTTTCTGTATAACAGATTGGAATATGCTTTCTGTGACAGCTTCGTTATATATATACTAGGATGAGGACCCACAACTGTACTGCTGCTCGTGCAGCAGGGTTCGCCTTTCATCCTCATAACGTACCCACAAATTTAAATTTCTTAATAGTTGGTTATTAGCGATGACAAGACATGAGCCCCTGCTATTGAGATTCAGAACCCAACAGCGCTAAACACCGAATTTCTCTCCACCTTCATCTACTGATCAAAACTAATCCCATAATCCCACGTTCTGTAGGAGTGATAGACTCGTTTCACGTATAGCAGCTTAAAGTTCTTACATTTGTATTATTGCTTAACTAAAAATAATTAGGCAGATTTCGTTGAAAACATTTATTTACAAAATATATGATGGTAAAACATCACATGTGGATCATTACAATAAAATGGGTTTAAAAAACACATACAACAATAGCCTTTTTGGCTACAAGGTAGCAGCACTTGCTCTTTTTAACCAATCAGGTAAAAACTGTATAATAAAACATAATTAGCAGCTTTCATATATAAAAAGTCGGTAGGTCTTACAAAACAATCCATAAACAATCATAAAATACATTATGCATTTTAATTGTCTGTAGACTAGGAGCTTATTATGATTAATTATTTTATTGGTTAAATTACTCAGCTATAGATACATTATGACTTAAGAAGGTGTTACCATGTTACAGCAATAACAATTAATAATATAAATAAAACGTTACTTAAGTTGTCAAAAATAATAGTGAACGATTAGCAATGACTACAGAAAGTTACAATAAGAAAAGTTGATAAAAAATTAATAATAATGACGAAATCTTGGTTAAAGTTGTTATTACGTAATAGTGGTGAACCATTAATGGAAGTGCTAAGCGTTAAAGTTTTAACATTTTATAACGATAAACAATTGATAGTAAAGACAAAACGTTAGGTAATGATTTTAAGATGATGAAAACTTAACAGAAAAAATACTTATAAGAAAGAAAGTAACGTAAACAGTAATGTTGTTTTCTGATATTAAACAGTAATGTATGTTTTCTAATGTTAAACAGTAATGTGTGTTTTCTGATATTAAACAGTAAAGTATGTTTTCTGATATTAAACAGTAATGTGTGTTTTCTGATATTAAACAGTAAAGTATGTTTTCTGATATTAAACAGTAATGTGTGTTTTCTGATATTAAACAGTAAAGTATGTTTTCTAATATTAAACAGTAATGTATGTTTTCTAATATTAAACAGTAATGTATGTTTTCTAATATTAAACAGTAATGTATGTTTTTAATATTAAACAGTAATGTGTGTTTTCGGATATTGAACAGTAATGTATGTTTTCTAATGCTAAACAGAATGTGTGTTTTTAATATTGAACAGTAATGTATGTTTTCTGGTATTAAACAGTAATGCATGTTTTCTACTGTTGAACAGTGATGTGTGTTTTCTAATATTGAACAGTAATTATGTTTTCTAATGTTGAACAGTAATGTGTGTTTTCTAATATTGAAAAGTAATGTATGTTTTCTGATATTAAGCAGTAATGTGTGTTTTCTAATATTGAACAGTAATATATGTTTTCCAATATTAAGCAGTAATGTATGTTTTCTAATATTGAACAGTAATGTATGTTTTCTAGTATTGAATCTATTTTCTAACACATTTTATATTGAAAATTCACTCTGTATTTTCTTTAAATGAACAAAATTGATGTTTTTGACAACTGAAGTTTTTAAAGTAATGTTATGTTTACTGAAATTAATGAATATTAACATTTAGACAGTAATGACCGTTTTAAATATCCCAGAAAATGCAAATGATATGAAAACGACAAAGAAATTATCAATACTTAGAAATCCAAGTACCGATAAACTTTTGATTACAGTACGAGTAAATTGAAATTAACGTCTTTTACTTATGTTTATAGATATTTTACCACTTAAATTCAAAATCGAATTAATGTTGTATATTCTATTTGCGTTTTTCAAAGTTAAAGATTTTATAGTTGTTGATGAATTGATCGTACCTTGCTTGCTTACTGACGTCTGATGTGGAGACAACAAAATTCAACCAGTTCGTTATTTGTTTTATATTTCATCCCCTTTTTTAAATACTTATTGCATTTTAAATATTTTTTCATGTTTGGCTCGTTGCTGTTGAAGAAAAAACGCCATCAAACAACGTAACCATGATACTTTAACGGATCATCGTCTGGTCGCACAAACAAGTGGCTTTACACGCATGATGGCGCTCTTGTCGAGAATCACCGCACAACCACTGATGCCAGGTAGAGTTGATTTCATAGCAATTCATCCACAAGTCAGCGTATTCACACCCATTGGCTTAGACAGAGAAATAACACCACGCATGAGAAAATAACACATCTGAAATTTCTTTATAAATATCGTGTTAGAACACATAAAGCATAAATTATTTTAATGCTGGTTAACGTAATTCACATAATTTCAAAATTTAATATTCTGAAAATCGGTCAGATACATGAAACATTGGAAGTAAATCTCTTGTTTTAATGTTCTGAAGCAAAGTAAATAAATAGAGTTATAGCTACTTGATGCTGTCTTGTGATGAAGATCTATACCGAACAATAGCGTATAACACATTGAATCATTTCTCTTGGTAATTTTGTTGCAAGCTTGGCATGACCAAGTGGCTAGGGAGTTCGACTCGCAATTTGAGGGGCGCGGGTTCGAATCCCCGTCACACGAAACATGCTAACCTTTACAGCCCTGTGACCGTTGTAATATTCCGGCTAGCGCAAATAGCCCTCGCGTAACTTTTGCGCGAAATTCAAAACACAAACAAACAAAAAAACATATTTCCAGCGGTGCTGCCACCTGTTTCTAGCAGTGCTGCTGTAATAGGTAATTTAACACATATACTGTCTACTTCGGTTTGTCACTGATGATGTGGTGGCTGCGGTGTGTTTGACTCCAAATTAGTCTTTCGCGGGTATCAATTAGTACGAATAAATTGAAATGAAATGTTTGTAGCTTTTGCTATCAACATGAATTGCAATAATAAAATGAACCGAAATGAAACAGGCTTGGCATGGCCAGGTAGTTAGAGTACTCGACTCGTAATCTGAGGGGAGCGGGGTCGAATCCCCGTCACACAAAACATGCTTACCCTTTCAACTGTGGAGGCGTTATAATAGCACGGACAATCTCACTATTTGAGGTAAAAAGAGTTGGCGATGCCTTCCTTCTAGTCTTACACTGCTAAATTATGAATGGTTACCACAAATGCCCCGCATGCAATTTTGCGCTTAATCAGAAAAAACAAACAAACCAAGTGAAACTTAAAAAGTGAAAAAAAAAAACAAACTGAGGAAATGCACACACAAATTATTATATGTTCATATATATGAGATGCTTCGCCTTTAATCTTTTTTGTAAGGAAAATATGATTGAAATACTGACAACAATGGGTACTTACTACAGAGTTTCTTGTATTTGCACTGTCCTGGACAATTTCCACACGGCTCACCACGAGTGTAAGGAGTGTCAAATTTATCAGGGTGGTTACCTCTACAGAAAAATAAAAATGCACCTTTTCATAAAGTTCTTTTTGTTTTATTATTAAAGTATTTTTAGATCATTCTCGAGTACAGATAGCTTCAATTAAGAACTTAAAACTTAACTCTAAGGTATCTCAATTTGACTCACTTAACCTGTTACTTCGACTGAATCAAATTAATCACGAGTATAGATATCAATAAAAACTAATATATACATTGGACAGTAGTTACAAACGTAATTGTAATACGGCTGTTTCACTTTGTCAGGTCCACAGTAATGAAATCCACAGCCTATTTTGTGGGAACTGTACCACACCATCTACAAATAAAGAAAATACTGTTACAAATGTTTACAATACAATTTCAGAATCAGTAACACGTATAAAATAATACGTTTGAAAAGAAAATAAAACATTTTAAATAACAGAACATTTGTCAGACTAGAAATATTTCCATAGTTTATTGTATCGATTAGTGCATTTTATAAAACCAACACTGTATAGAAACACTCATGTATATATATTGCATGTACATAAGGATTTAACTGGAAGTGAAGTATTAGATTTTGTATAAGGTAATAAGGTGCAATGGTCGGTGTGTTAAAAGAACCAGCTCTCTACGTATTTCTGTATAATTAGTTTCAAAAATGCTATAGCGAGAAATACACTTTAGAGAAAGTAAAACATGAAAACTTAGAAATACACAAAATCTATTTTAACCCAAAGTTGTGAGTGATAAAACAAAAACATATCTGTCGGAAAGCTAAGAATTACAACATGTGTGCTTTTGTGTGTTACAGTATGTTGTAGGAACTATTTTCTCTTTATACAACGATGTATTTGGTTGGATAGTTTAAAGGAACTACCTTCCAGTGTGTAATGACATACTGGGTTGGATAGTTTAAAGGAACTTCCTTCCAGTGTGTAATGACATACTGGGTTGGATAGTTTAAAGGAACTACCTTCCAGTGTGTAATGACCTACAAGTCTAGGTATTTCGAAGTAATTATCTACGTGTGTGTAATGACCTACAAGTCTAGGTATTTCAAAGTAACTATCTACCTGTATGTAATAACTTACTAGGTTGGATAGCTTAAGGAAACTGTCTACCTGTATGTAATGACTTACTGGGTTGGATAGTTTAAAGGAACTACCTATCCGTGTGTAATGACCTACAAGTCTAGGTATTTCGAAGTAATTATCTACGTGTGTGTAATGACCTACATGTCTGGGTATTTCAAAGTAACTATCTACTTGTATGTAATGACTTACTAGGTTGAATAGCTTAAAGAAACTGTCTACCTGTGTGTAATGACCTACAAGTCTAGGTACTGTCTACCTGTATGTAATGACTTACTGAGCTGGATAGTTTAGAGGAACTACCTACCTGTGTGTAATGACATACTGGGTTGGATAGTTTAAAGGAACTACTTACCTGTGTGTAATGACCTACAACGCTTGGTATGTTGGAGGAGCCACCATATGTAAAGTTCTGGTGTTCTAGGTACCATATTTTGATTGCAAAAAACCATGGAACTTTCATATTGGCAATGAAAATATTTTGTCCACAGGATCCATACTCTGTAGTTGAAAAGTTAAATTTATCATGTTACTCAATTTATTTTGATTTCTGCTAATAGAAGATTAATTAGGGAAGGGGAAAGTTTAGTCAAAATGCAACAACTGTATTTATTTTTGCTTTGGAAGTTATGTGTGTACTTTGTTATTATTTAAACTTATATTTTGACATGTATTGCTCATAGTCGTATATCAAAATTGAAACTTCTAAGCTCAACTTATTTCGTAATCATAACAATACAACTACGCTTGAAGAAAAAATACTGTTGACACTGAAAATGTGAATAAATCTTTTAAATTACAAACGTGAGAAACCAGAAATAGTTTTAAAAGTATGCAGCATCATAGATGTACTGTTAATTTTACCTTCCACCCATCTTCCTGTCGTGTTGTCATGTGTTAAGTCTTTACAAGTTTCTGCCCACCTCTGGGCGTCTTCCGCTGCCCCCTGGTGCCAAGTCTGAAAGTGATAAAATATCTGGTGAGATTTCAGAAACCTATAGTAATTAATTAAATATTTAATTTTTGTTCAAAGTTGCTCCATGTTAATAGTTATTTCACACATTTTAAGTGATAGAAAATCTGAAGTCGAACTCAAAACCCAGACTGTGCAACTCGCAAAGCACAACACGTTCTGTATGTGTCCACAAATATTTTCAGTTGCACGCAGTTTTGTGTCCGGATTTATACGTACGATAATATCTAATTTGTAAAGCGCGTCCTGTGAACGACAGAGCAAGACGACTTTTTACATGTGTTAATGTTAGAAATCTTGTCGGTATCACATGTCAACCAGTGAAAAGCTGAAGGTTTCGTTTGATATGTTAAACGGCTCAGAATAAGGAAGTGCTACTTTCAGTTAAACTGCAAGTGCATCATAATTTTTTATACTCAATATAACTTAAACTCTAAACTATGTATGACGTTCCTAAAGACATGAAAAATATAAATATTTATTAATCACGTGATCGTATAGCTAATCAAACACAATGAAATCTTATATATATATATGCTTATAAAATAAAAAAACACACAAAAACTGTTATCATTAACTAGCAAGCTTGTAAAGAAATATTATTACTCATGTTTCTTATGGGATTTTACTAATTTAGCACTGAAGCTAATACTTTGTGTTTTTTTTTCTGTTATGTGAGATATCATTTCAAATTGTTCCATTTGTTGGAATAAAATCTAAGCAACCAGACGTAATGTGATAATTAGTTAAGGTTTTGAGCACCTAAAGAACAAAATAAGCTACAAGTTGCTACTGATTGCATTTTCGTTGTGTTCACGTTCTATAACCTACAGTATCAAATGAGTGGTATGGAGAATTCACATACGAGGAAACACAAACTAAAACCTTTAATTTTACACCTAAAACTAGGTATCCTAAATTTCATGTTAAATTTCTTCGTTCAACTTCTCATTACATTAATGAAAAAAACAACAACTGAGAAAAAACAAGCAACAAACAACAAGCTGGCGTATTTAACTCTCACTATGTTACACTGCTGGTATCAAAAGAGGTGACCAAACTTTTAAGGCAGAATGTAGCTCAGTGAAGAGAATGCCAGACAGTAGATTTGTGGGTCCGTCCATTACCGAAAAAAAATAAATTCAATACGCTCCGTACATTGGACACTAAGGTGCGACAAAAGGGGTAATGGTCAAATGCCACTGCTTCATGAGACAAAGTAGCCCCATATTGGCTGTGGGTGGTGTTAAAAAGCTGCCTTCTACCACTTTAAAATTGAAGACGGCGAGTTCAAACAGAATTTGAGTTGATTTTCGCGATCGAGTATCCGAAAAACAAACAAACGAAATTGTCCAGATGCGACTTACCATCTCGAGCATATCACTGGCGGATGGTTTCACTCTGCTTCTAAGAAAGTTATGAAATAACACAATCTTTTTCTGAGTGCTTATGTGTCGAGTTTCCAAATCTCGCTTGAAAATAGCGTCTCCAAGAAGTTTAGGACCTGTTTGGTATAATTACAAATTTCATTTCGGATAAAACTTCATCAAATTAAATTATGAGATAAGTCACAAAGACAGAAATTGTTAGTAGCGTTTTCAGTTAATTTTCGAAAACCAGGTAGAAGATAATGACCTTACAAATCAAAGTCAATAAAATGCCATTTTCTAAACTTTCGTTCAATATTTATAAAGAACCACCCAGACTTTCAAATAAAGGGTACACTGGTAGTTAAATCACTAAAGAAGGGGAGAGTAGCAGTTAAACCAGAGAGCATAGTAACAAATAAAACATTAAAACAAACGAAATATTAATACTAAAATAATAAGACAAAGGATATAATAGTAGTTACATTAAAAATAATGGGATTATTAGTGATTACAACAGAAAGAAAAGTTAAACTAATAATTAAGACAGTAAAACAAAGGGTATTTTGATAGTTAATAGTTAAAACAGTAAAACAAAGGGTATGCTAGTAGTCAGTAGATAAGGCAGTAGAAGAAAGGGTATTCTAGTAGCTAGTGGTTAAAGAAATAAAACAAAAGGTATATTAGTGTTTAGTAGTAAGTAAAAGAAAGGGGTAGTGGTATTTAATATATTAAAACAGGAACACAAAGGGTATACTAGTAGTTACTAGTTAAAGAAGTAAAACAAAGGATAAGGTTGTTTTACTAAAATGCAATGTAAAGCACAAGGTTTCATTAAACTAGAGAATACTGAGCTAAAATATTTCACTATAGAGGAGAAAACTTTAAACCTGAATCCTTCATTAAAAAACAAAACCGTAAAACACGAGACTCTACTAAAAAGTAGCACAATAAACTGGAAGATTTAATTAGAGAACAGCATAGTAAATTAGAACGTTTCTACAGAAACTAATCTAATGATCAAAATATTTATATTAGAAAGTAACACAATAAACCTAAACTACCCACAAGATATAAATAGAATAAATGTAAAAGTTTCACTCAAAAGTAAGTCGGTAAAGAAGGTTTCACTAGAAACTGCGTTAATCTTACTCTTAGAAGTTGAAAAATCAGAGAAACATTTGGATTTAACTTTAAATATTTTCAAAACATAAATACATTTTATAATTTTGCTATTTGCAAATAAATAAATAGACAAAATTATACTTGCGTAAACGTTTTGACAAAGTAAATGTCCAAAACATTGATATGATGACCGATACTAATATTGAAGTGGTGATCTTCATCTTGGTAATGGTCACTCACAGTTTGGAAGGTTTTACTGTACGTTCTCTCACGGTACAATACTGTGAAGTTTACTCTTGTCGCAATAACTTCAACTTTGATAATCTAGAAACGAAGTCCGTCTTCAAAGTCAGTAATACGTGTGTTCCAACTCGAACTGTTTCTCAGACGAATGTTAGAGCTTACTTTGCTACAGACGTCGGTCTCGATTGTGTTGTCGAGTCCAATCTTACCAGTTTCTTTGATCTCCTGTATATGTGCGTGAAAAGAAATGTTTACGTCTTGGTGAATATCAAATATTTTAAATTCCTGTAATAAAGCATAAAATTACTCCTTTTAACTGTTAAACATGAGAGTAAACTCCCATAAGGACTGCTCACCAGTAACTCGAAATATCTCTTCTTCCTAAAAAGAAACTTTGGAAAAAAGAAAGGACTTTCCTCTTACTTTCATTAGTTTGTTAAGTGAGTAGTTTATTTGTTGATTATTAAATGATTTTAGTGTTTCAAGAATGCCTCTGGTTTGGTCATTGTTAAACTGATTCCAAATAAAATACTTTTAAACATGTTAAAATAAAACTTAACAGCATGAATAAAAAAAACACGACATTCCTAATCTTCAATTTTTCTTTGATGTAAAGTCATAATAAAAAGGAATTTATCATAAAAGTGCTTCAGTGCAACACACTCAACTCACTTATCCAACCTGAAAGTGTATGCTTACTTGTATTTTCAGTCTGGTTAGTTTATAACGTCTGGTTTAGTCAGAGCCCTGAGAGTTAATGAGTTCAACTTTCTTTCGTCTGTATTTATGTAAAGTCTGCTGTACATATCAGGGATAGCTGGGAGAGGATAGAGATTTGGCAACCGTCCAGAAATAGTTCGAGCTGGTTATATTAAGGCTATTAACGTGTATGTTTATTTCTCTTGTTGCAAGGATTAATCCGAAAAATAAAAACGTAAAAAAGAATAATATTATAATATAAATTAAAGTTACTAAACATTATTCTGAAAAAAAAGTATAAAAAACTACAGATAAAACAAAGGTCTAACAAAACTTAATTTTCGTTTATTAATTGTCTTAATTTTTAAAGACAATTTAAAAGCAACGTATAAACAAATATCGATCTACTAAAAACTACTTTTTACAACCATTATTATCACCACAATACATGAAACAAAGAAGATATAATTCCATTCTACTGCCTCTGGTGGCTTGGCGTTACATTTGAAGGTTTATAACGCCAAGAGTCGTGTTTCGATACCAAATCTGGTCACAACACTGACAGCTCATCGCGTAGCTTTGTGCTTAAGAAAAGAACAAAGGCAATCTGTACATAGACCATTCTGAAAACAATGCAGGAGAACAAACATTTTGTTTGCTTCAGAATCTTGGGGTAAAACTACAAAAATAGGTATACACTCATGATCATCTCTAATTTTTAACTGATAAATTATAGGAAAGGCAGCAAGTCCATAGCACCTACCCGCAGCTCGAGTGCCACACTTGTCTGCCCGAATAATAGGATTTAACCATCATTCTTATAGCTTCCGCGGCATCAAGTCGCGAACCATGAATTTTCAGATTCATAGTTCTAGCATACTAAATAAATTTGTATTAGGAATTTGACAAAGGACTCCCTTAGAAATATTCTTCTAAAATAACGTTAACGTCTGTAACGTGAATGTAGTGAAAGTTACGCCATTTAAACATTATCGTGGAAAGAACGTGATTGAAAGTAATTGTCAATTGAACAATATGATTTAGATTAGCTATAGTTAGTTAATCACTAGTTATCTTGTAGTGTGTTTGTCACAGCAGAAATTGATTATCTTACCAACTTGATCACCATTAACCAGCTAGCTTACTACTAAAGCACGGCATTAATTAATTGATAGAGCATTGTTCAACATAACTTTTATGTTGTTATGCCAACAACGCTATATTAGTCTATGTGCTAAAAAATTAACCAATCGTCTTCTCGGAAAAAACACTAAAGAACTGAATAAAACAAACAAACAGGGTTTAAAGTTACAACAATTCCCAGGATTCATAGCTGATTAAATATATAACAATGCATCTATTATCTTTACTTACCTCTGTCGATGCCTGATTGTGCGCGTACCCTTCGCTGTAATTATTTTATCCCCGAATATTAGATTTTATTTCGTTTTCAATGATACTCAACTAGTAAGTGTTTAGCGAAAAGTTGAGTGTGGCAAAGCTGTGATGACAAGTTTTAGTTTTCTTTTGAATAATGTTGTTTGTTCATGAAAGTGTGATAAATTCAGGCGAGAGAAGTAAAGTTAACTCTAAAGAAAAAAGAACCGATATCATGAACATTGTGATTATCTGAAAAATATGGAGATCTATAATGGAAACCTTTTTTATTGATGTTGTAATGATCGCTTTTAGCGAAGAACAAATCTTAAACTTATACTCAAAATGATAAAAACATTTTTATTTATATTAACCAGAGATGGCCTAAATAAAATTGTAGCCTTGGCCAAAGTAATAAATCTTAATTTTCATCAGTCATATCTTGAAATTATAGTCAAGGTCATATGTGACAATGACGACTTAAACTACGCCAGTGCCTCACTGAAAAAGATGTGAGAAAATGGTTCTGTACAGCTAGTAGTGAAACTTGGCATGACGTATTGGTGCGTAAAACAGCAGTAATTTGCCTGGAACTGAGTGTTCAGAACCAGGTCACATATCTCTTTCTTAAGCGTTTTTCTCTCATTTCACACTCGATGAAATCTTTGAAATGCCGCCTTTCGAGTAGTGCACGCGCAAGGCTGAGAACTCTATGCAAACTTTTTAATACTGCTCCAAATTCACTCATACGTTCGTAACATCATCTTGATGTCACTGAACACAAGTGGAGCTTATAAAATGGTTGTACACAGAAGAGATGCGGCTATTCTGTTCAAACGTGCGCTTTCATTTACGATGAGAATTTTTAGTAAAATATTGTCTTTATGTCTTTTTAGTTTTACTTGTTTCTGTTAGATATCTATAATATTTTAATGTGGGACCATCAATTTAGAACCAAATAACTATTTGTATATCGGGAATGGACCAAACTGTTGTATGTATAGGATCAGTAACAGGTCAAAATGTCGTAAAGAACGGGTCTGAGGTAAGAAATGGGTCAAACTGCTGTATGTGTGTGAAGCTAGGAATGGGGCAAATTGTGTTTATCAATGGAGGAAGCTGCTATATGTGTGTGGTCGGTAATGGGTGAAAATGTGGCTAAGAATAGGTCTGAGGTAAGAAATGAGTCAAACTGATGGATGTGTGTGGAGCTAGGAATGGGTCAAATTGTGTTTATCAATGGAGGAAGCTGCTATATGTGTGTGGTCGGTAATAGGTGAAAATGTGGCTAAGAATAGGTCTGAGGTTAGGAATGGGTCAAACTGCTGGATGTGTGTGGAGCTAGGAATGGGCCAAATTGTGTTTATCAATGGAGGAAGCTGCTATATGTGTGGGGTCGGTAATGGGTGAAAATGTGGCTAAGAATAGGTCTGTGGTTAGGAATTGGTCAAACTGCTGTATTTGTGGAGATAGGAATGGGGCAAAATACATTTATCAGTAGGGGAACTGGTGTATTAGTGGGGTTAGAAATGAATTAAATGAAATAATCTTATAATGAGACCAATGTTGTAAGAAAACACATGTTGGTAGGACATCAACTAATACATTCTGGAGTGCGTATCACGATCTTAGAATTCATATTGAAGATTTTAATGAAACTTTCACCCTTCCATGATATACAACTATTAATCTAAGTATATAACTTCGTTTATGAACTTTACTGAAACACCCTTAATATGTTATACACGAAACAACACAATGGGCTATCTCTGATGTTCCCACCACAGGAATCATACTCCAAATTTTATACCTTCAGACGTAGCTCTAAGCTGTCGATATGTACGGGAGTTGGGGAGAATCACAGCTGTTTTAAAAAATAATATTATTAAGCAGAATCCAAAAACATCAGAAAGAAAACTTAACAATTACATACCCTGAAGAAAAGTAATTCTGTTATTATTTATTCTTATTAGTTTAGGTTTAGTTTACTCCAGTAAACCACCATCGTCTCTGTAAACAATATACAGTTTTAATTTAGTTATGATACCCACCACACAGCTGCAATTTAAATTATTCTTTTCACTCACTGTGTAATGATGGCTGTGCACGTGTATTTTTTAATGTAATTTACAGATGCCTAAAAACCGACATTTAGTTAGTTTCTGAATTTCGGTAAATAAGTAAAACTTCTCTAGATGTGATTACCATATCAGAGATATGGTAACAGTTTTTTAATCACCTAGAATGAAGAGTAACCAGCTTATGGTTTTTGAGAACACCCCAATAGCTACGGAGTTGTAGGAGTACGTTACACGGTTAGTGACACTCTGTCGTCAGGATGTCACATGCAGATGACATACGATCACTGTCGGGTAATTATGAAAATAGAATCTCAGTGCTCTACACACAAGCCGGTCGTGGTTATTAACCTCTGCTGAACACTTAACAGATGCGATAAACGAAGTTTTGTTATTGTTTTTAACTATCAAACTAGTTCTCAAAGACCATAAAAACATAATTATTTAAACAAAGAAGTCATCAGATAACAGTTTTAAATTAGAAAAGACAGGTTTTCGAAATAGATAAGAAATATATCTCGATAAAAAAGCATCAGCGTCTTTATTAGCTATTATCAAACATCTCTTCGAAATTATAATACTAAAGACAACAAGTTTATTAATTAACTAACCATAGTACACCATTGTCACTATAAATTAACCAGAGAATAACATTAGCCCCCTAGTGGCGTGGCAGTAATTCTTAAAACTTATAATGCTACAAAAATGTGTTTTTATGCTCATGGTGAGCAGAGTACAGATAGCCCATTGTGTGACTTTGTGTTTAACAACAAACAATGAAGAATAAATTAATTGTTTGTACGTAGAAATCTGGCAGACAAACACTTTGTCTAACAACTCGTCATATTAGAGCATTGTATCTACAAACTAAAATAAAATAAAGTTATTATTTCTACGAATTATCAACCAGATAACTGTTTTATGTAAGGACTCACCACAGTAGAACATGAACTAATCACAGAACAAGTAGTAACATATAAGACTATCATTATATCTGGAAACTCAGCACAGAATGTCACCACTCTTTGTATAGGAACGACCAAGGTTCTCAATAGGCATATAACAAATATGTACCCTAACCGAAATCAACATTGACAGAGAGTTTTATTTCTACCACTCACTTTTCTCTCCAAAAAGGTAAGAAACCATCTCTAAAATACCAAACCGGAAATTGGCCAGCAAACCAAAATGTTCATCTTCCTTCTTCTTGTTTCCTTTGAGATAACTCTACAACTACTTTATTACTAACGTTAATTTGAACCTAAGTACACCCTATGTGCTTCTGGGCAGTACACGGTGTTATTGTTTAGTCATAATAACTATTAGTAATTTTAAAAATAATAATCATCTAGTGTAAACGATGTTATTATCACTTCTTGAAATTAGCTTTGTTTCAAAAATCTAGTGTTTCTTTAAACAAACTTAAGTACAGGATGAGACGACAATTACAGCCTATAATCGATGAACATTAGATCACTGTGATATGTAGAGTATTCAAAGCTTTGTATTTCGGCACCTTTAAGGAGCCAAAACCCGTATATTATGTATGAAGTGAAGGAGGAAAGAAAAAATCAATAAATATAATGTTACATTTCACCACATACTTTCATAAAACTCATTAGCTTTCAGACACTTCACAAAATAGGTAATAAAAATATTTTGTAAACGTAAAACGATGTTAGGATGGCAGTTCCAAAAAGAAGGCAAACAAGAACATAAGGATGATACATATATAATTCCTAAACGACTTTCAATGTTAAAATTTAATGTCACACTGTAAAATGCACGAGCACAAAATGTTACAAGGCCGTAGCGAGAGTCTGTTGTAATTGAGACATGTTTTGACTCAGCTTGATTTTCCTGGACGTAAGTCCTAGGTTCTTAGTTACGCTATATTGTTGTCTACCCTGCTACAATCATGTAAATGATATTATGATAAACAATCTGTATACCAACAGTTAAAAATACATAACTTCCAAATGCAGTAGTATGAAAATTGAGTATGCATTTTACAGTGTGACATTAAGTTTTAATGTTGAAAGTAATGTAGGGATGTATAGGTGTATCATTCCTGTATTCTTGTTCGCATTCATTTTGCCACTACCATCCCTACACCATTTTACACTTACAAAATGTTTTTTATTACTTGTTGCTTATAAAAACAAACCATGGAACACCAGTAATGTCTTTATATAGTAAGACACCAGACAATCAAGTTATCTGGAAACTAACCAGATTATACCATTTTAAGCCATTTTACACATCACTAGCACAATAATTTTACAAAGAAAATGCCCATAACTGTTGTCAATATCTCAGGATATGTCAGAAGACATGTTGAACAAATTATGTCTGTACGTAGTTATTCTCTAAAACTTTATATATTACACCTTATAAACTAAACTAAAATTACCATATTAGCTTCAAATTAGATATATCTAGACATATATGGATCATGTATTGTTGTTATACGAACCATTTTCTCTGAGAAAGACGTCACATCCTGTCTGTACAGTGTGTAGAACGTTAACTGTATTACCTGATTCAACCAGGATGTTACTTTATTTCATTTTTGTTTATGACCTAGTACTAAATCCTACTTAATGCGTTACACAACCAGCATAAGATGAGTAAATAGAGATTCATGAGAACTAGTTCCTTATAAAATACTTAAATTTCTATTAAGTTAGTTTTTTGAAGGGTATTTTCCAGGAGTTGAGGAGTGGTTGCTTTGTTGTAAGACTAACAAAATATCTGTGAATTAGAAGCGGTATTAGATTCCTGAAGTTTTAAATTATTCTACTATTGGTTTGAATTATACAGAAAAGAATAAGTAACCCTTATTATACCTATGTTTTTTGAGAGAAAAATGTTTAATTCTGTTATTATAGGCATATTAAAGACACTTTTCATTTTTATATTTTATTACCCTGAAATTACGATAGGAAATAACAACAAACACATTTCCAGTTTAGATGCTTTATTTTTCAGACAAGAATATTAATATTTTCGATACCGAGCTACCACAAAAACTAACAGACGAACGACTTTGACACTTCCGAAAAGATGGTCCACCTATTCCCATTACATCATGTTGAGTTAACTTCCTCAAATAATGCCCCAGTTTCCTTTATTACACCATTTTCAGACATGGACACTATTGGATCACTTTGTCCAAGTACTGCTATCTTGATTACATCATAATACATCTTTTCCTGAATGGATTCCAACTCCTCCTAATACGTCATTTTGATGCTATTTTCTATGATTATAACATTTTGATTTCACTTCCTAGAGGTATGTCTCATCTACCCTGATTACTTTATTTTGATGTTATCTCTGAAGAGACGTCTTACCTATTTTTATTACATCATCTTGATGTCAGTTTTAGAAAGAATGTCTCAATTACCCTGATTTTTGAATTATGATGTCTAGGTGCTACTTATTAAAATATATCCTACCTCATTTGATTACATAATTTTGAGACATAGTTCTCATTAATTTATGATGTCAAAGTGCTGTCTCACTTTGAATTCATCGTTTCTAAATTAAAAGGGATAAAGCAGATAGTCCTCGACAAGCTTTGCACAAAATTCAGTAAAAACAACAACAACAAACATTTGAACCATAAAATATATCTTACAACAATTACTTATTCGTGACTCTTAAATTACCAAATTTAATAAAAATGTCTAATCGGTTATGATTTCAAGCAAATTAGTAATTACTTAAATTTTCTTCGGTTTCAATTTTATTGCCTTTTCATTATCCGATTTTGTACCAAGTATTTTTCTTCTCCTAATCCATATAACTTGGTAATTCTAATTTGTATTAGTTTTTTGCTCTGGTACAGAATGTTCATTTATATTTCTCATTAATGCCAATAATTTTGCTTACTTTCCTTCATCCTTGTTGAAGCCAATTATGTCTTTATTGCTCTAGTCACAAATTGTACTATAATTGGACTAATTTAGAGATCAGCAAAATATTCGTCCTATACGTTCATGTTAGAAATACTCGACATTTCAAAAGAGTTTTATCTTATATTTTCTCCTTACTTGGCTACCTTAACGGGTGGAATCACTGTACTGAAACTAATATTTGAGAAACTCTACTGACAGGAGATAATAAGATTAAAAACAATATTTACTGATTCTACCAACATTAGTAACTATAGTTGTTGGTGATACCATGGTTAGCAATTCTAGGTATTAGTTCTAAATAGATTAGCAACTGTAGTTATTGGTTTTACCAAGGTTATTAACTCTAGTTATTGGTTTTACCATGGTTATTAACTCCAGTTATTGGTTTTACCAAAGTTAGTAGCTTCAGCTGTTAGTACTGCCACGGTTGGCAATTCTAGATACCAGTGCTACCAAAGTTAGCGAGTGTAGATAATACTGGTGCTACCAAGTTAACAGTCTCAGTTACTTGTGCTACAAAGATTCGCAATTCTAGTTACTGGTGTTATCAGGACTGTAAGTCTAGTGACTAGTGCAAATAAGATTAGAAATATTAATATTTGTTGCTAGTAAGATTAACAACTCTTATGACTCGAAATATTAGAAGTATCAGTTTTATTAATTTACAGTATTACCGTTTACATTTTTTGTTTAATTTGTATGTTATGAGAGTGACTTTAATCAACAAAGTCATAGATCCAAAATGAATGAATTATAACTAGTCTAAAAAGTTTAAAACATATATTCAAAAAGCTGATATTATCTATATACGTTTGTATTCGGATATCAATTTCTATACGTTCTATAGAGAAGTAGGAGTTTTCAAAATTTTGATCACTTAGTTTCTATAGCATTATGAAGATAATACATAGTCCAGAAAATTACAAACATTTCTTTGTTTCTATAGCATCATGATGAGAATACATGGTCCAGTAAGTTATAAACATTACTTAGTTTCTATAGTCTCATGAAGAGAATACATGATCCAGCAAGTTATAAACATTACTTTGTTTTATAGCATCATGATGAGAATACATGGTCCAGAAAGTTATAAACATTACTTAGTTTCTTTTGCCTCATCAATAAAATACAGTTTCCAGCAAGTTATAAACATTATTTAGTTTCTATAGCATCATGAAGATAATAGATGGTCCAACAAGCTATAAATGTTACTTAGTTTCTAAAGCATCCTAAAGGGAACACATGGCCAGGCAAGCTATAAACATCACTTAGTTTATATAGCATTACAAAGGGAATTTGTGGTCTAGGAAGTTATAAATATTACTTAGGCTCTGTAGCATCATGAAGTTAACACATAATTCAGCAAGTTATGAACGTTACTCTGTTCTAGTTATTTCGTATTTTTGTTGTTTTTATCAGATAACGTTTTTGTCAGTCTTCAAAAATGTTTCAGCATTTCATAAAGTAAGCAGTTTGAACAGGTTAGTACTGGAGTATTCTGTTTTGTTTGTTTGTTTTCGAATTTCGCAGAAAGCTACTCGAGAGCTATCTGTGCTGGCCGTCCCTAATTCAGTAGTGTAAGACTAGAGGGAAGTCATCACCACCCACCGTCAACTCTTGGGCTACTCTTTTACCAACGAATAGTGGGATTGACCGTCACATTATAACGCCCCCACGGCTGAAAGGGCGAGTATGTTTAGCGCGACGGGGATGCAAACCCGCAACCCTCAGATTCGCACGCCTTAGCACGCTTGGCCATGCCGGGCCCCTGGAGTATTCTATCTGACCATTTATTACGTTCACCGAAAATTACAATCGACTAGCGCTGTCATGAAACAGATCATTTTAGCATGCTTTCTTGGTTTAACTTTCTACTAACAGAGCGTACTGAGAGGATCTATCTTTTGGAATATCATTATGTTGATTCTTTTGCGATCAGCCGAGAGAAGCTAAAGGCAACAGAACATAATGCTACTTGGAGAAGGAAATTACTCTCTGCTTGTATGTATGGGTGCACGTGCTGGTACCTTAGTTATTTTCAACATAAAATTTTGTTCATTTCTTTACGACGTATTCAGACTCGTTACTTCCACATCAAACGAAAAACTCAGTCTAATTAACTCTCGTGAAAAGTCTTATAAATTTCTGTGCTATCTCTGCTGTTATTTTGTGAAATTAGTTTTATCTGCGAGAACCAAACGTGGGTAATGCTGGGTAAATATAAAACTTTTAAACAGCAAAAGGCAGATAAACAAATAGATAGCTTATACGTCATACCCGAAGACTAAAATAACAGTTGATGTCATAACACAAGTTTATTAAGAAAGTTCAGTTCAAAATTAAATTAAAACATATTACCATTGAGCTACGGATTATTTGACGGTAAACTCATACTTGTGCATTCTTGAATAGATTTTACTGCAAGTCCATAAAAGCGAGTACTATAAATTAAAAAAATGAAACTAATGGTGTTATTGGGTAATCTGCATGGAACGTGATATTCCAGCGTGAGAAGCACGTGGTCTGTGTTTGTTTAAAATTTGCTTAAGTATATTTTGTTCAGTATGTTTCAGTTGACGATGATTCTTGCATCAGTTAAAAGATGGTTTATTATTTCAACTTATTCGTGTATTTTTACCGTTTTTGTATATTGAATATTGATTATAAGTGAACACGTTTGGTTGTGTTGAATTTTAATGTATTTAACTTATTTTATCGACGGTTTTTAACAGTTTCCAGAACTCTGAGTAGATCTGTAATAAGTAAGAAATTCAAATATAAACAGCTGTGTTCAGTTATGATTCTTGTTTATATTATTCATAATATTTTGGATTCTAAAACCTGCTCTTTATTTTGGGATCCAAAAAAGCAAACATTTCTATTATTTGGACATTAATGGGTATCGGAAAGAAGCTTTCTTAATCTTTGTAACAGCAGGAAAAGCGTACATATATATGATCTTCAAAGATCCCTTTACTTATAATATTTTAAACAAAGAAAAGTTTTACAATTCATTCCATGTTGTTGGGTTTTTGTTGTTTGTTTCTTGTTATAAGATTGGCCAGACATGGCCAGGTGGTTAAGGCACTCGACTCGTAATTTGAGAGTGATGGGTTCGAATCCCCATCACACAAAACCATGCTCGCCTTTCAGCCGTGGGGGCGTTATAATGTTACGGTCAATCCCACTATTTGCTGGTAAAAGAGAAGCCCAGGAATTTGGTGGTGGTGGCTAGATGCCTTTCCTCTAGTCTTACACTACTAAATTAGGGACGGCTAGCGCAGATAGCTCTGTGTAGCTTTGCACGAAATTCATAACAAACCAATCTCATAAGATTTTGTAGGTTGATATCATACAGATGTATAGATAATTTTGCTGTATAAACACGGGGCCTATAGCTTTTACGAATAAATAATTGCATTTTGGGTTTAATTGTTTAGTTTATGGTCATACTAGTGAACTAGTACATAATAAAACCTTCTACACTATGATGAATCTGATAATCTTGACATGATGAAAAATTGTAATGTGAACGTTATATAATTATTACACCCTTACTGCTCAAAATAATGGTAGAAGTACCATTGGTTGAAATCAACCCATGCACAAACATAATTAAAGTGGCCACGTTTGTACATGTTATTCTTATCATCAAGTGTAAGTTTTGAGCTGGAAGAAGAGTCCAGACAAAGGAATTACTAACACACATGCGCCTTGCACCCTAAACCATAGGTATTAAATCAGAATCAATATGAAGTTCTAATTTGCTGTTATTTACGTCATAAAGTGTCACGTGTTATCATCCTTGAAGTGAGAGAGAATAGTCACTTGGAACAAACAAGTGAAATGCATAATACAACCACAAGTGGAATTTTAATATTCTTGGTAAGTACTTTATTTATTTTAAAATTTTAGAATAGTTTCAGTTAGCTCCAAATATTCTCTTGATAAACAAAACTTTAATATCTTCCACAGTACCAGAGGAGGTTACTCTTCTTAAGAGCTGAATGGTAAGGATAGAAAAACTGAAGAATTTCTTGTATGAGAGAATTACACGTATTAATATGCAATAAAAAAAAAAAACAAACCCTTGTTCACAAAGTATTTGGATTCACATTAATTATTACTTCTTCCAGAATGTTTTGAAGGTGGTGATGTTTAAACATCAGTTGTTACTTGTTTTAGAGTCATTTAAAGGTGGTAGTTTTTAAACATCAGTTGTTACTTGTTTTAGTCTTTTGTTTGTTTGGAATTAAGCACAGAGCTACACAAGGGCTACCTGTACTCTGCCCACCATGGGTATCGAAACTTGCTTTTTAGCGGTGTGAGTCCGCAGACATACCTTTGTGCCACTGGGGGGGACATTTAGTCTTTTAAATATGGTGGTATTTATATATCAGTTATTGCTTATTTTTAAAGAATTGTGAAGGTAGTGGTGTTTACAAATCAGTCATTATTTGTTCTAGTATTTTGAAGGTAGTAATGCTTGCATATCAGTTGTTGCTTTTTTTAGTATTTTCAAAATGGTGGTGTTTATACATCAATTATTACTTGTTTCAGAGTCTTGTGAAAGTGGTGGTGTTTACAAATCAATTATTACTTGTTCTATTATTTTGAAGGTGGTGGTGTTTACACATCAGTTTTTGTTTATTCTAGAGTCTGGTGAAGATGGGAGTGTTCACACTTTTCAATACTCATGATATAATGTTTACACAAATCATGAACTGACGAAATAATTTATTTTAGGAATGTTAACCACATTAAAACTGGACTCTTAAAACAACCACAAGCATTTTTTCGGTAATCCTTCAAAGTTTTCTCACATTGTAGGTTGTTATTAGACCAACGTTATTATATGCATTAAACTAAAGCTTTTCTGTTAATGAATACAGTAATGTTGACTGAAACACGAATGGGCAGGTATGTATGGCACAGTTATTTTGTTCTAATCTCACGCATACGTCAAATATAAAGACAATAAATTTTCATAAACACGAAATCCAAATGCAAAGGCGATAACTTATTCCGATCGATTTTTCCTTTTCGTTATAATAATCACACAATGTTTCAATGCCCAAAACATTTATCTATAAGCAGAGAACCTTACAATGGGCTATATAATTTGTGCTTGATGCAGGCATCGAGCCTAGCATTTTAGTGTTATAAACGCTCAAGTTTACTGCTAAGACAACGAAAAAGGCAGGGGACAACTGCCAGAGGAGAACTAAGAAAGGAACTTCATATTAGTCCCAGATTGTTTACCAAAATGTTTTATGTTTTTTCTCAACATTTGAATGCTAATGCCTTATTAGTCCCAGATTGTTTACCAAAATGTTTTATGTTCTTTCTCAACATTTGAATGCTAATGTCATATTAGTCCCAGATTGTTTACCAAAATGTTTTATGTTTTTTTCTGAACATTTGAATGCTAATGTTTCAGTGAAATAAATAACACAGGTTTAGGATGTTTCCTCGATCAAAGTGAAACGGATAATACTTTAAAGGATAATATTTCCGGCTTTAGGTATGATACTTAATATGTTCAAGACTGGAAAAATCTTAACTGAACAAAGTACACGTAAATGTACAGAGATTATGTTGAATTATCATTTAATATTGTTTGTAAAATATACTTAAATATACGTATATGCGGGTACAGCGACAAGTCCGTGTAACAAACTATGGAACACAGTAAGTTTATGAGATATTGGATGTCTTGAATAGCATGTATGATGGTGTACCGATAAGTCGGTTTTCTGAAGATTTTCAAAAAATGCATGCCGTTATTTATATCGATATTTAAGTCAAGATATTATTATTTCTGTTTTCATCAAATTCTATAATATATGTAATGAATTTCTTTTGTGAATTCAGAAAATTTACAAAAATGTCGAGTCACATTTATATTCTATCCTGAGACAGGCAACATCGTCAACGTATCTGTACCAATATTTAACAGGTTTTGTATCATTTTTACCACTAAGCAATCTTTCTCCAAATTATCCAATAAAACTTCTGCAACCAAAGGAGACGAGTGAGGAACTCCTCGCTAATCTTTCGTTCTGTTTATACTTAGGTTGTTAAAAAATAATGGCGGATTGTGAATTTTAACTTTAATAAGAAATAAAAAAATTCAAAATAAACTTTATTAATAAAAATAAGAACTTAATGAATCTACACACTTTTGTCAACTAAAAATAAAATTATTTATGCCATGTCGATAAAACTCTGAAGTCCTAAAGGTCAGAAATTCTTTAAAAAGCCATTCTCTGGTGCTGCTTTGTTGTTGAATCTTTTGCCTTGTGAAAAAAGTAGTATTCGGTGGGCAACAGATCTGGGGAGTAAGGAGAATGAAGCAATGTTTTATAGCCCAATTCGTTGAGCTTCTGCAGCGTTATTTGAACAAAGTGTGATCGAGCATTATTATGAAGCAAGATTGGTCCTCTTCAATTGACTAATGTTGGCATTTTTGCACGCAACTTTTCTATGAATTTCTTTCCATTCTTGATAATAAATTTCCACAGTGATATTCTGGTCTTGGTTGAGCAAGCTGTAGTGGATAATACTGGCTTTTGGTAGTATTTTCGAGCCTCGCCATAGTCAAGCCGCTGCGCAGATCGCTCTCTGTTGTCATAAAGAATTCACTTTTCATCACAGGTGACAATTCAATCAAGAAATAGTACTTTCTGTCACACAAAATTAACAAAAAACACAAGTCAAAACGGTGATTGTTCTGATTTTCACTGAGTACGTGTGTAGCTTACTTGTCGAACATTTTACTTTTTCAGTTTGCTCGAGATGGTCCGAAATTGTGAAAATACCAACGCCCAATTCTTGTGTCAGTTCTCAAACAGTTTAACGCGGGTTTCTTTCCACTAATGCTTTCAGTTTGTCATTTTCAACAGCAGAAGGACGTTCTTTGCCCTCCTTAGCTTTAAGAATCACATTTCCATTGCGAAACTTCTGGAACCAATGCTGTAATATACGTTCGGAGGTGGTTCCTTCGCCACATGTTTGTTTTATATTATGAGCTGTTTGCGATGCATAATGACCAAGTTTGAATTTGTGCAGAAAACGATGGGCAATTTTTTCAATTAATTGTAAAGGTCAAAATAATGGAAAGTTTTAGAAGAGAATAAAAGGACTGATGAATAGAAGAAAATTTTAGCTATTCAATGGTATATATTAAGTCGTAAAAAAAAAACAGGTTTATTATTGCTATAAACGACTAAAATTTTAGTATAAAAATTTGCCATTATTTATCGAACAACCATATACATTTAGTAACTAAATTTGAAGCAATTTTGATGTAGGCAGGTGGTTATTATTGTTTTTAATTTCTGGGCTTCAACAGGGCTTATTTTCCCTAAATCCATTGGACCACTTACTATTTTTTTACATTCACTAACAGGTATAATGGTGAACATACACTGCTGGCCAAAATCTTAAGGCCAATAAGCATAAAGAAAAAATATGCATTTTGTGTTGTTAGACTCAACCACTTATTTGAGTAGAGCTTCGAAAGATGAAAATTAGAAAAGGGAAAATAAAAACAAATTTTTTTTTAGAATTTAATATGAAAAATGTGAACACTATGAAATTAGCCAAAATACTAGCTGGTTGAAAGTTTAAGACCATACCAAAAAGAAGTCCAAAACAGGGTAGGAAATACCCAACAAGATGTCTCGCTAGTGAGTTGTACGGCTGTCATTGCGAATAACTGCAAACATTCGCTTTGGCATGGTCGATATAAGCGTTTGCAGAAGGCTGGCTGGAATGTTATTCCAAGTGGTGAAGATGGCTTCACGAAGATCATGCACTGTTTGGAATTGACGTCCATTTCTATAGACTTCCCTTGTCATCCACACCTAAACATTTTCAATGGGGTTCAGTTCGGGCAAATACGCTGGATGGTCTACAAAAATCACGTTATTCGTCATGAAAAAGTCCTTTGTCCTGCGGGCATTGTGGATTGCAGCGTTGTCCTGCTGAAAGATCCATTCATTTCCACACAAGCGAGGGCCTTCGGTCAATTAGGATGCTCTCTCCAACATGCCAATGTAGCCAGCTGCTGTTTGACGCCACTGTATAACCTGAAGCTCTATTGTTCAATGGAAGGAGAAAGCACCTCAGATCATGATGTGTCGTGTAGAAAATGTTTGCTTGTTTGTTTTTTGAATTTCGCGCAAAGCTACTCGAGGGCTATCTGTGCTAGCCGTCCCTAATTTAGTAGTGTAAGACTAGAGGGAAGGCAGCTAGTCATCACCACTCACTGCCAACTCTTGGGCTACTCTTTTACCAACCAATAGTGGGATTGACCGTTACTTTATGACGCCTTTACGTCTGGGAGGGCGAGCATGTTTGGTGCTACCGGTATTCGAACCCGCGACCCTTGGATTACGAGTCGCACGCCTTAGCACGCTTGGCCATGCCGGGGCCTGTAGAAAATGTCTCCAGTGAGATATCCTTATCGTACCAGTAACGTTGGAGGCCATCTGAACCATCCAGGTTAATTTTATTTTCATCAGAGAACAAAACCTTCGTCCACTTTTTTACGTCCTATGTTTGGTGCTTCTCAGCAAAGTTTAACCGAGCTATTTCGTGGTGTGGAAGTTAGCGTGGCCTTTGAAGACATTTACGGTTTTTAAAGCCTTTCTCTCGTAGATGCCGTTTTATTGTTCTTGAGCTGCATTCTGCGTCCATAAGGGCCTTAATCTTGTTCGACGATCGGCTGGTGTCTTGCCGGATAACCCTTCGAACCTTCCTGCCCCACGCCGGCGAAATTTTCTTGGTTCGACCACTTAAAATTCTCGTTCCGTATCCCTCAGGATCTTTTAAGAAATTTGCAACAGCACTTTTACCACGCTAAATCTCACCAGCGATGGCACGTTGAGAGAGACCTTGCTTTTGCAGCTCGACAATTCTGTCACGTTCAAACTCTGTCAACGTTTTATCCTTCGCCATGTTTTTACCCAGTGTAATACAGGAGATGTCAGTGGGAGATGTTGACAACGCCAATGCTTGAACACAAATGACTAAATTTCGTTACGTGTTTACTGATTAACGCTTCGTTTCAGTATAGTCTTAAACTTTTGACCAGCTAGTATTTAGGATAATTTCATAGTGTTCACATTTTCCCTACTAAATGCTAAAAAAGTTTTTTATTTTTATTTTCTCTTTTTTTACTGTCATCTTTTGAAGCTCTACTCAAATAAGTGGTTGAGTCTAACAACGCTTAATGCATATTTTTTCTTTATGTTCATTGGCCTTAAGATTTTGGCCAGCAGTGTACTATAAAGACCTGAAGAAACAGTGTTGGTTTTATTCGCTTTCTATACACTTTTTTTTCTACAACATCCAGAGAGTTCTCATACCAAACTTAGGTTTAAAACCAGTTAGAGTTTTGAAAATATTTTGCATTTTCTGTGCTAGTCCGTAAACGGGAGTCTTAGTACAGCATTATTTGTTTTTTTCTTTTGGAATTAAGCACAAAACTACATAATGGGCTATTTGTACTTTGACCATCACGGGTATCGAAATTTGGTTTCTAGCGGTGTGAGTACGCAGACTTACAGCTGTGCCATTAGGGGCATTAGTATTGAAAATAAGAGATTTGATGGTATATTTTAGGAAGTCCATACAGGCGAGGATTCATAATTTGTTTCACTGACATATCATCACACCCCTACTGGCTCCCCTCCGCTGGTATAGCGGCAAGCCTACGGATTTACAAAGCTAAAATCAGGGGTTTGAGTCCCTTTGGTGGACTCAGCAGATAGCTCGATGTGGCTTTGCTATAAGAACCCCCCTACCTTCCTACTGGACACCTGAACGAGACGGCTTGCTGGGTAAAACGCAGTTCTACTGGACACTCTGAGTGAGAATGTTTATTAATAAAGGGAAGTTCTTACTAGACAATATGAGCGAGAGTGTTTACTGGGTAAAGGCCAGTTCTAATGGATATACTTTAACGCCTATAGAAATAAGGGTTTAAATTACTATTGCCTTTACCAATGTATGTGACCTTACGGTCTTAGAACATGCGTATTAAGTAACGTGCGAGAAAACGTGTGCAGTCTATCATGATGTATCTCAGAACGGTTGTTATGGGTATAAACACTGTTGTTCTCTCCTTATCAATAATAGTGTTAATACCTATAACAGCCGTTTTGAGATACATTTTAATTTCAAGTGGGTTTCCCGTCATCAACAGTCTGTCATTATAGTAAACGAAGTTATTAATTCAGAAGTCACGCGTGTTAATAAACCTGAGCTGAATCTGTGATAGAATAATTTTTAACAGTTAGGAAATTTGTTCTTCTAATTTGTGAACTTTGAAAACCCAGTAACAGTAGTCAGATAATGCAGGGAGTTTGGTGAAAGGATTCGTTATAAGGTGGAAATATGTTATTACGGAAACTATTTGTAAGTAAATGGTTTGTGTCAAGGCTAGAATTTATTGAAAAGAAACGAATACGTGAAGCTTATTAGGTAGTTTATTAAACAGTTGTTTTGTTGAAACGAAATTTATTTGTGTAGAAAAGTGTAAAGTGAAGAGTTAAAAGTCTGTTTAACTAACACCTTCAGTCTATTTAACTAATATCAGTACGAACGTTTAAATAGCATTAATATATACAATAAAGTAACGTTGCTGCGTACCTGTAGCTAATACCAATATAAGTGTTTCAGTAGGATCACTAGACGTGTAACTAATACTAATATAAGTGTTTCAGTAGGTTCACTAGACGTGTAACTAATAATAATATATGTGTTTCAATAGGATCACTTGACGTGTAACTAATACTAATATATATGTTTTAGTAGGATCACTAGACGTATAACTAATACTAATATATGTGTTTCAAAGGATCACCTGATGTCTAACTAACATCACTATGCACATTTAATTAGGCTCACTATGGATGTTTAACCACAATTTCTATGTCCGTTGCCCTCCACTGGCAGAGCGGTATATCTATGGAGTGTAACTGCTAGAAAGTGGGTTTAGATATCTCTTGGGGACAGAGCACAGATAGCCTTTTGTGTAACTTTTTGCTTAATAACCGAGAGCAACAACTGCCTACATTTATCTAATATCACTATGTACATTTAAATAATGTTAGTATGTAGGTTTAACGAGGTTCACTATGTTTATTTAGCCACCATTACTATGTTCACTTAACTAGTATGTAAGTTAAATAAATTGGTTTAAAAAATATCTATTAATAAAATTTCTAACATAATTTTAATTTCCACCATTAGAATAAAAGACAAGATAGATTTTGTAGAGAGTCGTTATTATGCAGCTGGTTGTTTCTTCAGGTTTTCTGGTTAATTCAAAGAAACGAGAATAACATAGTATCAAAATAGATAAATAATAGCAAATTAAAATATTTGAAAACATTTTGATGTGACATAAATTTAATTGATGAAGACCACACTCATAAACTTACAAACTAAACAATCATCTAATATAAATCATAAACAGAGTGTTAATAAACACTACGTCAATTTGATTTCAAATCGACAGAAGAGACATGGTAGTAGTTGAAAGGCCTTGTCGGTAATGAAAATATCTGTTATTGTACGGTTGACATATCATTATATTTATCGTCTCAGAAGTTTTCATTCGAATTTGCTACAAAAAAAAATCAAACCCGTGTATTAGCTTTCTACACTGTTTTACGAAAAACTAGTTTCGCGTCTGAAGAAAAGTAACAGCTTGTGTAAAGCAATCTCACAAATGAAATTAGCACCATTACTGATACACAAGCACCGGCGATCTGTATTATGTAATACAGTACTTCAACAATAACTGATATTAGCGATATTACTGACACAAGAACATCGACAATGTGTATTATATAACACAGCACTTCAACAATAACGGGCGGTTATGTCAGTTAGCATCCTCACTGTCAAATATTGAACAATGACTGGCACAATATAAAACAACAATAAAAATTAACAGTAACTTTCTACTAGACCCAAAAATATGATCAATTAAATAGACACTAGTTCCTTACATGACACAGAACTGTCAGTAACTTACACCATGTTAAAAAAACTAGATGTTATTTTCTAGTATTTGGTGCCTTCCTCCATTTTTTTCAACCCCTATTTTTATTTTCACTTCATGTCTTTTTATAATTCAGTTTTGTCATTATAGTCTTTTCATATCTTGTAAATCTTCTTCTTATAATATTAATGTACGCATTAAGCCCGGGCATGGCCATGTGGTTGGGGAGCAAGACACGCAATCTGAGGGTTGCGGGTTGGAATCCCCGCCGCATCAAATATGCTCACCCTCTCAGCAGTGGGGGCGTTATAATGTTATGATCAATCCCACTTTGTGTTTGTAAAAGAGTAGACCGAGAGTTGGTAGTGGACAGTGATGACTAGCTGTTTTTCTTCAAGTCTTACACTTATAATTACGGCTAGTACAGATAGCCTTCGTGTAGCTTTGCGCGAATTTAAAAACAAACAAACTGGACGCATCAAACATTGACCTAGTTCTCAATAAAATTGATTTTTATTTTAGTTTTTCTTTAAGTAATACAATTCTATCTTTAAGTCCTATTGTAAAGTCGCCTGCTTCTCTTCATGGTATTCTTTTAATTTTTTGTCATTTTCTTATAGTTTTTCTTTATATTTTCACTCTCCTTCCGTATTCTAACAATCTAGAACAAACGTAAAACGAAGTCAACTTACTTGCGCAAAATAACTGCGATTGTTAACACACTGACTGATCCATTCTAGTACCTTCTAGAAAACTGATTAACTCACTACGATCTTTATAACTATCTCGTATTCCCTCAAGTCTTGCATTACTAAATTAGGGACGGCTAGCGCAGATAGCAGTTGTGTAGCTTTGCGCAAAATTTCTGGAAAAAAATCTCGTATTTGTGAAAAATCTTCGATTATATGAGAAAGAATAACGTGAAATTAGAATTTTGTTAGTTTATCTTATCTTTACCTTTTACCTAACAAAAACAAATTACAAAATTAAAAAGACAGATTACAACACTATCTTGTATACTAACATCTTCTGTAGTGTTTTGACTTTTATTGGTAAAACATTTAGTCTATCGTTCACTTGAAAAATTTTCTTTCGCGCATTACCACTTTTTGGAGTTTGTTAACTGGATGACATTAGTGTTATTAGCTGATCGATATTGATGCCCGATTGAGCGCTCGTCAGTTTTATCATTATTTCGCTAAGAACAGGTTATTTTTTTACAAAGAGTCAATATACGTGACGAAGCTGTTTCCGACTTCTTGTTTTAAGAAATTTTGCATTTTAGCATATTTCTACGGTTTTTAACTCCTTTTTTGTCGACGATATTTTGGTATAAGTATATTTTGAAAGGGTTGAACAAGAGAAATGATAATTAATTTGACAGAACTGCAGTAAAGTCGCAAGAAAAAACTATTATTTACTATTAAGGGTGGATCTAGGACTTGGTAAAGGAAGAAATTCCAGCTAAAACTTTACTAGCATTACTTATGTTACTTTCAGTGATTACTTTAACCTACAACTTTTTACTACTAGTAAATATAGCAATAAAACTGGTTACAAAACCCTTGATAAAAACCATGCCTCGTGCCACATTGACTCAAGACTTATTATGAATTGAAGTTCACAATATAAATGCAAGTAAGTGAAGAAAATGTGCGATATTTGTTGTGTACGAGCGAAAAAGAATAGTTGTTTTCAAAAACGTTTTAGGAAAGTCGCTACCTATCCTGTTATACCACTTGTAGTTTCGTTTATTTTAAGCATCAATAACACGCAACCTATGCTTCGCACAAGCATTCTGACTAGTAATTAATAAAATATAAATTCTATGACAAACGCATGTCAAAGGAGTTGCAGCTGTTCTAAGTAATACTTCGATGGAAATAAATATTAAACGTCTAGACATATAGTTAGAGTCTCTGGAAAATGCCAAAGCGCGAATTTTTACCACGACCATTTTTATTAGCGTTAATACGTTCTATTAGCTTAGAAGTACCTACTTATTGACCTAGGCCTTAACTTGATTCACTTTGACTCCAGCTGTGTTGATTTCAAACAATCTGAAAAGTAAACGGTTAGTAATTAATAGTCCAATTCATTAAAAACATTGTTTCTTTATGGTAATGTAATGACATCTAGCTAGTTTTGTTTATTACCTTAAGAAAAACACACAAAACTTGGAGGGAGAATCCTAAATCTTTGGATCCTCTCCTAGATCTGCATCTAAATGTCTCTCAACAATAAAGATTCGTAAATGTACAAATGGCACGCGCTATAAAGAAATCACATTTAATTCCATTTCATAAGATCTTCTTTCTCATCAACATCATGTAATGTTCTGCCAAACCGTAATATATTTGTATTTTATTTTGAATAATTTACTACTCTTCCTATAAATTACGTTTTGTTTTGTTATTGGTAAAATACATTTTACTACTCCTCCTATAAATTACGTTTTGTTTTGTTATTGGTAAAATACATTTTTCTGACTCACACTTAGCATGTGTTTGTTTTCTTAACGCAAATCTGCACAATGGGCTATTTTTGTTGTATCCTTCGTTTATTTGTTTTAGGAGAACACGTAGCACATGTTTCAAAATAGTTTATGTTTGGAATTTATTCTGAAAGTCTTTATTACTTCTTGTACTGCTCCAGAGTAAATATTCTGACTAAGTACGCTGATTTAAAAAATAACTGAATTTCTAAAGTCAATATTCGGTTTATTTAAAAATATGTCCAAAACAGTTTAGCTTTATTAATCAGATTAAAACAGAATTTCCCTTCCATTATTCTTCCTAAACATTTTTTTCTTGTCCACGTGTTAATTATTTCTGAAGGGTTGTGCTACTGTATTCAGTATTAAGACATTTTTTTGCTAGACTTATCATTTTTGGGTAAGCGTCTGGTTTAGAGCTTTATCGATAAACAAAAATAAATTTATTTTTATTAAAAGGTGTGTCGGATCAGTACTGATAAAACTGTCATGCTGTATAGATTGAATAAATAGTTGTCATTCTGATCTGTTGTCTCGAAACATTCAACATCTGAATCTTCCATAGTAAAATAATCTGTCGTGTTTATGGTTCAGAAAATCATGAAGATTGTTGTTTTATATTTTTACATTTTATCTATGTCATTATACGTAAGTAGAGGTTAAGAGACTAAAACTATGAGGATAAGACGCAGAAGAAAAACAAATAAAGATCAGAACCTGTGATTGACAGTTAATCTCTCACTGTACCTAACCATTTATATATATGGATCGTCCACGCATCGCAATTTCTTCTACGATTTGTTTATTTGTCTCGGAAATTACGCAAAGGTACGCAAGAATTATTTTCGTCTCTAATCTTTAACTGGTAGATTAGAGGAAAGAGAAGTAGGTAGCCAACAACACACGTTGTCTAATTTTGGATTACTATTGTGTGTCTGAAGAGCGGGATTTGAGGTTTATCATGTATCCTTGAAGATCATATAAATCATTCTATCTTCTATAAGTGTATCATGTTTCTTTGAATATTATATGTACATTATATTGTCTTCTATAGGTTTATTATTAATCCTTCAACTTTATATATTATCATATCTTCTATAGATTTGTTATTATTCCTTCAACTTTATATATTATCATATCGTCTATAGATTTGTTATTAGTCCTTCAACTTTATATATTATCATATCTTCTATAGATGTGTTATTATTCCTTCAACTATATATATATTATCATATTGTCTATAGATTTGTTATTAGTCCTTCAACTTTATATATTATCATATCTTCTATAAATTTACTATTCAGTCTTGAACATTATATATGATCCTACCTTTACCATGCGTGTTTCAACATGCGCTCTTTTTGATTCCAAAATTATCCAAAGCGTTGGTAGTTGTATTTTCTAAGCCATAGTTGACTGGGCATTAATGACAACCAGGTGGTGATTTCTCAGTGTCCGGAATGTTTTAGACGGTTTTGTTTTATTCTGCACAGCACACCAATCGTGATGCAGGAAAACTGTGTCACGAGACAAACACATCTTGTTTATTATTTATAAAACTTCAACGTTGTTGTGGATAAGTCGATATTATACTTAACGTTTTTCTTTTTGTCTGTTACTTGTAGGCTGTTAGTTTTTGCTTCATTGCCACTATTAAATCCTGAGGTGTTAAAATATTTCTTTCTCACTTCTAGTCGTTTGAAATGCTAGTTTTTATATTCTTAGCTAGGGTTTATTGTTTAGGTAAGTTTTCGACCTATTAAAACTTTATATTCTTAGTTAGTGTTTAGGGACTAAGTATAGTATTATGTTATTTCTTTTGCAGTAGGTGTGTTGTGGGTATTTTTAGTCTTATTAATAAGTAAAATTAAAGAAGAGTAGGTGAGGGGTGTGTTGTCAGCCTGGTGGTTAGGGTACTTATAGGTAAGGGATGTGTTGTCAGCCTGGTGGTTTGGGTACTTATAGGTAAGGGGTGTGTTGTCAGCCTGGTGGTTAGGGTACTTATAGGTAAGGGGTGTGTTGTCAGCCTGGTGGTTAGGGTACTTATAGGTAAGGGGTGTGTTGTCAGCCTGGTACTTACTCCTCACACATTCTCGGTGTCACAGTTTAGCATCCTTTCTCCGAATTTGCTCATCTTTAAAGTAGAGCGTATTCGTTGATAAATTTTAGCCTAAGAGTTCGCGGTTGTTGGTGTTGACCAGTTGCTATTATCCTAATCTAGCATTTCAAAATTAGGGACTATTAACGTAGGTAGTCCTTCTAAAACAAGCGATATGTGTCCTCAATCTTCTACACTTATTTAGTGGGTTAGTATTTTAATTCCCTCGTTATGAGGTACTACGTTTATAATTTCTTTCACGTATATTGACTCTAATATCATTCTTTTTTGTTGTTTATCAGATCTAATGAATGGATTACTCTGTTACAGACGTGTGCTCTTACAGCGACGGTGTGTTTGGCCGAAAGTAAAGACTGTAAGTTCTTATTTCTTTTCTTAGCTTTATTAGTGATAAAATTGAAGTATTGTTTTAAACGATTTTTTACTGGTGATTTGTTTGTTTAGAATTAAGCACAAAGCTAAGCAATAGGCTACCTGTTCTTTGCTCATCACGGGTATCGAAACCTGGTTTTAGCGGTGTGAGTGCACAGACATGCCTCTGTGCCACTGGGGAGCTTTTTACTAAATGGCGTTTTTTACTGGTGAAATACACGTATTATTTTAAACGATTCTTTACCGATAAAATTTAAGTATTGTTTCAAAAGATTATTATTATATCTTTCTGTATTTTCCCTATCCTCTGTATAGAAATTGGCAGAGCTAAGTAAAGATGTTTTAAGAGTATACATCAACGTTTTCATTAAGTTAATATATTAGCAAGTTGTATCTCTGTCGCTATAGAACTATATGTTAACTTATTTATTTTGACGCTTTATTAAATTTAGATTTTTTTCAAATAGTACGGTTTTTCTATTGTGACGATTTCATTTTTAAACTCAGTTCTGCATTTTATTTCTTTAGCTAAATGTTTGTTACATTCTTGCACTTTTAACGTTAACTAGAACATCGTGAGGCTTACATAATATTTCTCTTTTGTTAATAGCCAGAAAGTGTCTAGATGATGAATGTTACAGCTTGCACCAAGACGAGCATGATTGGAGTAGTGCCCGAAGCACCTGTAAAAGTAAAAAGAGGGAGCTCATAATGCTGAAAGAGGGCGTCAAAGCAGATTTCGTAAATAAAATGATTGAAGAATCCTCGTTATGGACCCCAAATTGTGTCTGGATTAATATAAGGATAACTGGAAGAGAACTCACATGGGGGGATGATACACCTCTCGGTGAGTATAGGAACTGGGCAAATGGAGAACCTTCCCAGAAGAAGAGTTTCAGAGTGGTTTATCTTGACCCCAACCAAAATTATAAGTGGGTCAAGCAACATCCAAAAAACAAATGTTCTTTCGCCTGCCAGTATAAACTAGGTAAATTGAATGTTTTAGAGTAACAAAATACAATTATAATTGAAGACTTAATGTTACTAGGTTAAGAAAAATCTTACAAACAGTAACATTTGAATACACATAAAGTAGAGAAGAATATTTTATAGTTAAAGGTTGAATAGTAGGACTCTTTTAGTCTAGGTTATTGTACAGAAGAAGACTGTCATGTTGATAATTAGATGTAGGACAATTTTACTTCGTTCATTAAACAGAAGAAGGTCTTCATATAATAGATTGTCAATATGATAGCCTTACTTTAGAAGTTTCTCTGTAAAACCTTTTATTTTGTATTACATCATCTTGTATTATGCTTTCTTCCCCTATACCAATTATGACATGTCGCTGTTGTTTAATTACAGAGTCTACTGCCTTCACCGAAACAAAATCGTCTGTTACGTTGCTCTTACAATATCGTAGGTTAATCTTTCTAGTTCCACAGCTCATCATCTGTTATGTTGCTCTTACAATATCGTAGGTTAATCTTTCTAGTTCCACAGCTCATCATCTGTTATGTTGCTCTTACAATATCGTAGGTTAATCTTTCTAGTTCCACAGCTCATCATCTGTTATGTTGCTCTTACAATATCGTAGGTTAATCTTTCTAGTTCCACAGCTCATCATCTGTTATGTTGCTCTTACAATATCGTAGGTTAATCTTTCTAGTTCCACAGCTCATCATCTGTTATGTTGCTCTTACAATATCGTAGGTTAATCTTTCTAGTTCCACAGCTCATCGTCTGTTATGTTGCTCTTACAATATCGTAGGTTAATCTTTCTAGTTCCACAGCTCATCGTCTGTTATGTTGCTCTTACAATATCGTAGGTTAATCTTTCTAGTTCCACAGCTCATCATCTGTTATGTTGCTCTTACAATATCGTAGGTTAATCTTTCTAGTTCCACAGCTCATCATCTGTTATCTTTTCTGCTGTTATCTCATAGTAACTCATCCATTCTGCATCTTCATTTCATACTGTGTCTTTTGTTTTATTATACTCATCTTATCATTATTAATTTCTTCCAACGTTCCCGTTTCTTCATAGCTTACCCATTATGCATTTTAATTTTACGCTGTACTTTCCCTTTCCTCACGTACACTTCGTTATTAACCATGTTTCCACTATCCTCCTGACATAAATCTCATTTCTTCCATATTTGTGAGTTCTCATAAATAATCCCATCTTTGAAACAATCATTTTATTATTCTTTCACCTTTAGTTGGCAATCCTTACAATATACCAATATCAAATGATAGCAAGTAAATGTTTACATTTTAATAGTTACAAGCTCTATATTTTTATTTTCCTTTGGTTTGCACTAGCAGCTCAAAAATTTTCATTAAGTGTATTTATATTTATTGAATCCCAATCTCAGAGAGTCTAAGGAAAGATATTTTAAACGGGAAAAAAACTTCACTGTTTATCAACTTGTACTTGATGGTAAGTTTGTATT
This sequence comes from Tachypleus tridentatus, assembly GCF_004210375.1. Classification (NCBI taxonomy): domain Eukaryota; kingdom Metazoa; phylum Arthropoda; class Merostomata; order Xiphosura; family Limulidae; genus Tachypleus; species Tachypleus tridentatus. The sequence goes on along the minus strand of NC_134827.1, from coordinate 73,610,172 downwards.
TAGCAAAAGGTACGTAAAAACGTAATTATTATGGCTTAAATATTCTTAGATTACTACCTGTGTTATGTATTTTTAAAAACATACACTTAAGGTTGATATCACCAATGTATTAACAGAATAATAATAATAATGTTATAATACTGTGAAAAAAAGAAGGGTGAGTGGGAAACCTTCATGCTGAGTTGATAAAGGTAAGGTTGTAAATGTGGTAGAACAAGATGCAGTAGCAAGAGTAATGATCACCAGGTGGTGTTATATCAATAGACGAAGACAGAACATGTAATAACGTAAATACTGATCATGTAAGTACACACAATAGTCTCGTGATCGTAACAAATTTATAAAACTCTTGATGACACGAGAAAATAACAATCTTTTAGTTTTGGTGCATAAAAACTAATTAAAAATGTTACTATAACTAACGATGATAAACATCGCATGATGCTGTGAACTGGCTGGTGTAAACAGATGACTGGATGTAGCAGCCTTTATTGAAATTACATTAAATTCTATGATCAAAAATTAGAATATTTCTAAAAGATGTGCTACGGAATAAAAATGAGTTTATTAGTGCTTTGATTTGTATACACTGAGTGGCACTGGAAGGAATTTACTATATGTGTGAACTGGTAAACAACAGGAGTTTATTTTGTGTTAAACAGTGGACGTTAAAAGTGATCTGTTGAACGTTAAAATATTAATTAGAGTGTGAGCTGGTGGACATTAGAGTCTTACCATCTGCGTGAATTTAGTACGTGTGTGTGTGAGCTGACGAATAATAGAAGTTTACAATATATGAGTAAACCCTGGTGGAAATATACTCGAGTTTTAAATGGAAGGACTCCTGAATGTTTACTTCAGACAACACAGTACACTGAGTTGTCAGAAACTTTTATTCATCATCTTTGAAATAATATTCAATAACAGATTACTTTCTCTTTCAAAATATCTTAATCCTGAAGGACGAAACAAAACAAAATCCGAATGTTTTATTTTTATGTAAAATGAGTGATAGAGAACAGGCATATTTCCGTGATAAAGCTGCATATTTCCATGATAAAGCACTTAGCTCTATTGTCATAGCCGAGTTAAAACATCTCCACCACACTTGTCAAAGTGTGTTTTTACAAAGTACGTTGTTAAGTGACCTTTCCCTTTTACATAGACTGAACCTCTACATTCACACAAGTAGCCAGCTTCTAGTAGAATATTCGCTGTTTCTTCTGTTACCTTAGAAATAAAAGAAAGAAATATAACTTTGAATACTGAGTGGAAAAAAACAGAGTTTAAAACAAGAGAATAAAACGATAAGAATCAAGTTCTGAAATAATATTATTGGGATTTTTAAGTAGTATGGAGGTCACGGTATTTAAATAACGACTGTCTGTCTGAATATATTTTCATTTTTTTGAATTAAACTTGATGAAAGTAAGTTGAGCTTTCGAATGAAAAAAGAAAATCTTTAGATTTTTTAACCAACTACATTTCAACCAAGATAAGTCATATCCAAAAATACTTCACCATAAAGTATCATTTTTCACGAGTTTCTTAAGCCCAACATAAATATGTTTATCAAAAAATTATTCGTCTCTTCTGACAAGTTTTCTGCAGCAATTATCTCTATTTAGGGGTTCTATACGATTTATTTATCAATAATTAAAAATATAAGACTAATAGTTCTATGGCATTTATTTATCAGTTACTAAATGTACCAGAATATGTAACTTATAACAACCACTTATCAGCTACTAACTGTACAAGAAGAAAGGAATTTAAACCATTCATTTTTCAGCAGACTAGTGATTCTATAACATTTGTTTACCAGAAACTAAACATACCACATTAATGATTCTATAGTTTATCTGCCAGTTACTAAACACACCAGCGAAACAAGTATAAGTACTGAACAGAAAGTTAATAGTTTATAATACGTGTATATCTATATATATATACACACAGAATAAAACATTACTTGGAATTTAAAATATTTCAATGCAATTTTATGAAATACTCTCATTGCATACATTACACACATGTATTGTTTAAATCCAGCTTTAAAAAAGTAATAAGACATTATATAGTGGTTCATAATGTATCTGATAACAAGTCTAAAGTAAATTCATGAGACGAATGGTGACCTGAGGTTGGAATAAACAGATCAATAAGCATGTTGCAAATGAACATCTTAAGACTATTCATGAGGTGCTGACCTTTGTAACCTTGAGCTACTGGAATCATGAGAAAAAGGGCTCTTGTACAACACCAATGACTACGAGTTGGGTTGCTAAGTGAATAACAGACAGTGCTGTATTCCAATAAGGAAGATAATGTCTACCAATTTCCGTCTATAACTCAGCATCAGGAAGAGACTAAAACAGCGACTAGAAGTTTTAGAGAATTCTACCCCACGGACATGAACACTTACATGTAAGTGCTCTTTTATATAAGCTATATATTGAGTAATTTTGTTAAGTGATGAGTTTGGAAGGTTATTTGTTTTAATATAGAATTAATAAAGCTGAAAATATCTGTCAGAAAATAACTGATAAATATTACATGACTTCTTGATGTATAACGTATTTTCATCAATTTATTTCATACATTTCCTAAAACTGATGATCTGTGAGTAAATGCTCTTCACTGCATTCTTGGTATTTTAAAACAAATATTGAAGTATATTGTTTCCAAAAGTTTATATTAGTAATTGACAGATTATAAAGAGAAAGGAAGACAGTTGAATATAAGATAGAAATTGTGAAACTAAAATCCGAAAGTAGGAAATTATATACTTCTATAATTATATTAAGTTATAATTATATTAAGGCAGAAGATGGGACATAAGTAAAAATATAATTAGTAGTTAACATAGGCTGCAAAATAAATAAGAGAAACAAGATGCCAATCATTAAAGGAATACATTAGAATAAAAAAGAATGTTTTAGGAAAGGACACATGCGATTAGAATGTTTTAACTATAGAGTACATGTCACACGTCCTACGATTATAGGATTACATAAAACACCTAAATGTAAAACATTTCAGAAAAATAGGTATAGTCTGTAAAAAATGTAGTCGTAGACGCAAACAAATATGTAATTTGAAATCGAATTATGAAAAACTAGAAGTAGTTCCATTACTTAATATAAAAAAAGACTGGGGCAAAGTAAACGTGTTTATTCACGGACTTACAAAGCAGCTATTGGTAGTAGATAGTTTAAGGAAATAGATAAAACGAAAACTAGAATCATAATATCCTCTTTTCTATAATGACCCTTCAACATTTTAAAGATGTTTATGTATTAATAGTATTGTTATAACAAGTATAAGTTGTGTTTGTTACTTAGATGACAACATAGTTTTAGCGCGATTTCAAGGAATACCTAGAAAGATTGAGACATGTATTTAATCATTTGTAGAAGTTAAATTTTAAATGAAACTCAAGTAAGAAATTAAATTAAGTAAGTTATGAAAAGGTATCTTTAGAACAGTAAAATGAACAAGTCCAGTAATTTTTGTTATACCAGCAACGTATCATAAAAACACAGCTAGTACAAGTCAACTGGAAGTATAATATAAAAGAAACTAAGCCATATGAACATATCAAGTTAGAAACTAAGCCATATGAACATATCAAGTTATCTGAAGAATTGGATATAGTTGAATGATAAATCTTGTAACAGAAGTAAGAGAGAACGTAGATATTGAAAAAAGCTTTTAAGATCAGTTAAACAAGCATATGTACGTATAAACATTTTTTTACTTTAATTGTGAGGGTAACTTTCTGATTCATTGTAGATTCAAAGATCCCATTGTAGAATGCAGAAAGAAGTATAAAAACTCTTTAAAAATCACCATTTTACACCAATATTTCAAAACAGTTGCTGATAGTAATTAATAAATAATGACAGACCATTAACGTTTAGTTAATAACGTGTTTGTTAACGAGCGTAAAGCAAATTTACGAGTCAAGTAATGGTCTAAGACCAGAAAATATATGTCATTTAGTACATCGTAAACGGTCATCTGAACTCAGTGATATCCACAAACATTAAGTTGCTAGGCTCGTGATAAGAGCTGTTGACGTCAGTGAATGGCAGCTACATACCAATAACCAAGATAACATCTATCAGATTCTGAAGCACAGTATATTTTTATTGGTATTCGCTTAACATCAAGACCACTGTAAGATAGAAACAAGGAAACTCGAGAACTGCAGGTATGAAACAAGCCTCAAGTCTCGTGTAAGTGATGTTTTATATAAGTTAAGTGATTTTTTTTACATTGAAATCTGTAATGTTTTTAAGGATTCATATTAGTGTGATACTGCTGAAAATATGCATTGCATTGCAATACTTAAACAATATTATATTTTTATTTCAAGTCCTTATTTTTCATGTAAATATCCTCGAGCTAGTGATCTGTGTGAGAATGCCACTGATTGTGCTCGTGAAAGTTTCGAACAAATACTATTTGTTATAAGTAACACCCGCACTGATAGTACCACTTATATGAAACTATGAATATTATATATATATATGAGATATTAAACATACAATATTAGAGGTTTTACGTAAGACTTGTGAACAGTTGAGAATGTTGTCATAATCTGGAATTTTATAGCCGATGGTGTGATAAGTATGTAATATCAAGGAAAACCTTCTGTTTCTCTGTTTACATATCTTCTTAATGATTTGAACTATCCAAACTAAAACTGGCGTTCTAACTTACAAACATACAGAAAAACATATCCAGCTACAAATGTACAGTGATAAAATATCCAGCTACAAATAAACAGTAATAAAACATCCAACTATAAATGTACAGCGATAAAATATTCAGCTACAAATGCACAGTGATAAAATATTCAGCTACGAACATACAGTAATAAAATATCCAGCTACGAACATACAGTAATAAAATATCCAGTTACAAATATACAGTGATAAAATATCTAGCTACAAATGTACAGTGATAAAATATCCAGCTACAAATGTACAGTGACAAAATATCCAACTACAAATGTAAGTGATAAAATATCCAGCTACAAATAAACAGTAGTAAAATATCCAGCTACAAATAAACAGTAGTAAAATATCCAGCTACAAATAAACAGTAATAAAATATCCAGCTACAAATAAACAGTAGTAAAATATCCAGCTACAAATACACAGTAATAAAATATCCAGCTACAAATAAACAGTAATAAAATATCCAGCTATAAATAAACAGTAGTAAGATATCCAGCTACAAATAAACAATAGTAAAGTATCCAGCTACAAATAAACAGTAGTAAAATATCCAGCTACAAATAAACAGTAGTTAAATATCCAGCTATAAAAAAACAGTAGTAAAATATCCAGCTACAAATAAACAGTAGTAAAATATCCAGCTACAAACAAACAGTAGTAAAATATCCAGCTACAAATAAACAGTAGTAAAGTATCCAGCTACAAATAAACAGTAGTAAAATATCCAGCTACAAATAAACAGTAGTAAAATATCCAGCTACAAATGAACAGTAGTAAAGTATCCAGCTGCAAATAAACAGTAGTAAAATATCCTGCTACAAATAAACAGTAGTAAAGTATCCAGCTACAAATAAACAGTAGTAAAGTATCCAGATACAAATATACAGTAATAAAATATCCAGCTACAAATAAACAGTAGTAAAATATTCAGCTACAAATAAACAGTAGTAAAATATCCAGCTACAAATAAACAGTAGTAAAATATCCAGCTACAAATAAACAGTAGTAAAATGTCCAGCTACAAATAAACAGTATTAAAATATCCAGCTACAAATAAACAGTAGTAAAATATCCAGCTACAAATAAACAACAGTAAAATATCCAGCTACAGTGTGAATAATAAAGATGTTGCTGCTGTTTAAACTTCCAACCTCTTTTCTGACTCACACCATTTAACTGATGATTTATTCTAGGGTTTAATTAAGTGCTTAAGTCTTGATTAGAGAATTTCACCGTTAAATACTTTAAGATATTTCGCTATTTTTGATGTATATGGTAATAATTTGTAGAATAATAATTCGAGAATATTATCAAATTTATTGCATTAAATTCACCAAATTCAGACAGTAGAAATCTTTAATCGATGAAGAAGTAAAGCAATTGATTTGCCATTTCTTGACTCGACTGCTACACATCCTCACTTCCGACTCAGTTCCCATATCTTAATACGGTTTTCTGCGAGATTTAACGCTACTGAAAATCCTCACAGAAACTGTGATAATTTTAACAAATTTGTGCGAACTTTCCGCATTTTGAAGTCTCCTTAGAATAAACCGCAAAATGTTTAAAAGTAAAACATTTAATTAATTGTAATTAAAAATCTCGTCATAACTAAATTTGTAAGAATTTATTTTAAGCACATAATCTCGGATCAGGTATTATACAACGTTTGTTTATCAGAAATTAGTGTTATATCATATCTAACACCGCCAGTTAATTTCCAGTGGATGATAGATATAAGGTATCACCTACCAGAAAACTTTTAAAACTATAATGGACAAAAAGACCTACTTGTACGCCATTATATTCGGATGGTGGACGTTACCTATATGGATATGGTTAACACCTACCTGTATTCGACCATTGACACCACAACTGTCCATCCTACTGGCCACATTGACTGTGTTTCCCCAGATGTCGTACTGCGGCTTCTGTGCACCTACTACTCCGGCTATGACTGGTCCATGGTTTATTCCTGATAGAAAATCAGTTATACAAAAATGTTGGTAAAGATGGAAATAAACAGTTACGAGTTTTCTATGGGTTCAAGATATCGGTGATGAAAGCTGCAGGTAAGATTCATAACAGCTTTATCTTATTTAGATCAATAATTGTGAGTCAGTTAAAACCTTTTATAAATTCGTTTAACAGTGCAAACAATTAGTTGAAAAATAAAGCACTATATCAGCACGTTACATAAGGTAGTGTAAACAGAACGCTATATTAAATTTGAGTAAGGATGTTATTTATTGCGCTAGAATATACTAAAGTATTTTATAAATCAATCAGGTAATGGAAACTGGTAATTTTTTCTGCGAATAAAATACATAATGAAATAAAAAACTACAAAATATTTCACAAATTTATTTTTGTTGTTTATTACTGAAATTAATTACTATAAGAAGCTTGATAAAACTAAAGTCAATCTATTTAAGTTGTTTGGTGAGCTGAAAAAAAAAACAACAGGCAAATTACAATTCATAATGAACTTTTCCACCAGGAAAGTCTGATTTCTATGTTATCTGCGGTCTACTTACCCACACGTAACCGAAACGTTTGGAAAGAATCTCTGTTAATCTGATCTAGAAGATTCATCATAGCAATGGCGAATTCTACCAACGTCACCAGGTTGTGTTCTATCCATGTTTTATCCTTCAAGAAACGAAAAACATACTGTTAGTTTAGATATAAAATGTTTCTTTCTGTGCTCTACCATAAACGTTAAAAAACTAAACCAAAGTTTTGATAACAATGTTTAAACATTTCTTATAAGTTCTTGTCTCTATCTTCCTTTGATAAAACAACTTCTGTAAATATCGAGTGATGACATTTAAAGTTAATGTGTGTTAATATTTTTATTAGTAATAACGTATGGCGATTATTTACTAAATATGGTTGTGTTTTCAAGTTTATCATTATAAATATTCTACTGTTAAGAACAATAACAGGAAACAGTATATCTACTAGGTATTAATGTACCACCAGTAAGAATGTATAGTGATCTTTACTTAACTTACATTCTCTCCTCTTCCAGGTTGTAGTCCGGACGCTGCCATATATGTACTCCCGATTGTTTTAATCTTTTCTACAGAGCTGAATTTGGGTTTGGACAGCAACAACTACACGTAATAAAAGTATTATGTGAAAGATAATGAGAACATTAGAGTAGATTTAGTCTTACGTCAATAATAAAGGTATTATATGAAACATAACAAGAACATTGGATTACATTTATTCTTACGTCAATAATAAAAATATTACGTGAAACATAACAAGAACATTGGATTACATTTATTCTTACATTAATAATAAAAATATTATGTGAAAGATAATGAGAACATAGGATCACATTTAGTCTTACGTGAACAGTAACAGTATTATATGAGAGCTAATGAGAACATTGGATTACAGTTAGTCTTATACCAACACAGTGTATGAAGCTGGTGCCATTTTTTCTATTACTACAGTATTACACTAAGTAACTAATTTGTCTTTAAGAATGTATGTTACAAAAAACAAAACTTGAACAGCAGGTCTCACATCACCAGAGAAGAAGTTTAAATCTGTCTATCAGAAAAAAAAAAATTATAAATGTAACCGTCACCAGACAGCAGATTAAAAGAAATCATCATAGTAGATTATAAAACATTCATCACAACACAGTTGGTTATAAAATATTCATCACAACACAGTAGATTATAAAACATTCATCACAACACAGTTGGTTATAAAATATTCATCACAACACAGTAGATTATAAAACATTCATCACAACACAGTTGGTTATAAAATATTCATCACAACACAGTAGATTATAAAACATTCATCACAACACAGTTGGTTATAAAATATTCATCACAACACAGTAGATTATAAAACATTCATCACAACACAGTTGGTTATAAAATATTCATCACAACACAGTAGATTATAAAACAATCATCACAACACAGTTGGTTATATAAACACTTCCTCACCAGACAACAGTTTATAAAATACTTTATTACAACACAGTGGAACATTTCTTTGCAACACATAATTTATAACAACTGCAGATTCAGTTTATGCCACACTATATAAAGTACTATGATCAGTATTTTAGTTGTACTAAGCACGTGTGAATAATTGACACAGATATCTTACCACGTCAAAATCACAAATAACTTCATTCAATAGACGTAAACATTCCAGACCTTGTTTGTTCACATCAGTCTCGTCATAAAATTCCTTGTAATTAGGTATGGAAGCAAACATTACAGCGACGCTTTTGTACCGTTCATGATAAAGTTCCTGCTGTAAAAATAGAATAAACAACGTTCGTGATAGGATTTTTGCTGTAAAAATAGGATAAACTTATTCAGTAAACTTGGAATGTTATAGATATCAACTCTACTGTAATCAAATAAAACACAATAAAAGTCATTCAGTAAAATCGAAACATTAAGGATAGAGTTCCTACTGTAAAAACAGAATAAACACAGTTTATGATAGAGTTTCTACTGTAAAAACAGAATAAACACAGTTTATGTTATGGTTCCTACTGTAAAAACAGAATAAACACAGTTTATGATGGAGTTACTACTGTAAAAACAGAATAAACACAGTTTATGATGGAGTTCCTACTGTAGAAACAGAATAAACACAGTTTATGATAGAGTTTCTACTGTAAAAACAGAATACACACAGTTTATGATAGAGTTCCTACTGTGAAAACAGAATAAACACAGTTTATGATAGAGTTCCTACTGTAAAAACAGACTAAACACAGTTTATGATAGAGTTTCTACTGTAAAAAACAGAATAAACACAGTTTATGATAGAGTTCCTATTGTAAAAACAGACTAAACACAGTTCAATAACAGAGTTCCTACTGTAAAAAACAGAATAAACACAGTTTATGTTAGGGTTCCTACTGTAAAACAGAATAAACACAGTTTATGATGGAGTTTCTACTGTAAAAAACAGAATAAACACATTTTATGATAGAGTTCCTATTGTAAAAACAGACTAAACACAGTTCATGACAGAGTTCCTACTGTAAAAAACAGAATAAACACAGTTTATGTTAGGGTTCCTACTGAATAAACAGAATAAACACGGTTCATTATAGAATTCTGCTGTGAAAACAGAATAAACACGGTTCATTATAGAATTCTGCTGTAAAAACAGAATAAACAACGTTCATGATAGAGTTTCTACTGGACAGCTACTGCTGTAAAAATAATAGAAAAAATCGCCATGACAGTTACTGATATAAAAATAATAGAAGAAACACCGTTTTTGATAGAGATACTGCTGTAAAAACAGAACAAACGTATTCAATAAATTAGGATTTTCACAATATCGTCTTTTCTGCATATATACAAGACACTATACTGATACATGACACTATTACACCAATACAAGACACTACTACACGTATACAAGACATTACTACACCTATACAAGATGCTATTACACGTTTACAAGACAATACTACACCTATACAAGGTACTACGACACGTATACATGACACTACTACACCCACGCAAGATAGTAATAAACATTATCAGGACAATACTAATCCTTTACAAAATATTTTATTATATACATAAAACACCGTCGTATTCACCCAAGACGCACTTGAAATACTTCAGTAAACTTTAGATTTTAAGAAAAGAATTCCTGCTTTAGAAACCGAATAAACTGATTCAGTGAGATCGGAACCTTTGTGGTGGAGATTCTCCAACTCTATGCTGTGTAGCAGTGTATATGTGTATGTATATATTTGTTGTATATCACTTTAGTTTCAAATACAACCTTACCTCTGACTTTTTGCTGTGTGGCAGAAAATGTTTTGTCACGTGACTGGGCAGCATATTTTCTAACAATAATTTGTTTATACTGCCCATTGTTTCCACCTCATCTTGTTCCACTCGGAGCTTGGCACGCCACAGAAAATCTGCCCTATACGTGTGTTCCATCTGGTGGTAAAATTATACACTTTCTAAAAATATGTTTTATATGGCAACATTTCTTGCAGTTATCAGGTTTTAAACACGCAGGAGCAATAATACAATACCTTAGTCTAGCAATATTTTATGACATCATATAAAATAAATTTAAAAAAATTAATTACAAGATTATAAGTCTTGGCTATAGAATTTTACGAATGACACTGCAAACCTTCATATATTTCATCACTGAAAATACTCGTGCGGTTACGAAGTGGACTGCGAAATTTCAATAATTTCAGTCCAGTACTAAACCATTTGATTAAAAAAATACCCAGTGTATACATACCAACACTATTTAACAAAATCTATAACTATTATCATAGTGCGTTAATAACGGGCTAACGTTAGATGAAAAATTATAAGTGCAAATGTGCCAGAAATCTGCTTAAGGTACAGTTTTAGAGGAAATAGCACCGACATCAAAAGCTGACAAGTGTTCTTCCTAGTTATACACGAAATAAAAGGCGTAAGACCAGTATGTAAATGAGAGAGAATTGGTCGGAACTCTGGATTTCGAGCCTATAACGTTCCGAAAAAATCTGCACTTTCATCGTCTACAGTTACTCTTTAATTACCAACAGTGTATGGATACCAGACGCAAATAGTAGTTTTAATAAACTCAGCCATTAATGGCAAAATTTGTTAACGTAAAAAGTAACAGTGAATACTATACTACTCTCGAAAGTAACTCGATGGTTAGTTACATCTTTATATGAAAACAAAGAAAGAGTTTACTTAGTTTACAACTGCTACAATTGTCGTAACACTCATCGTCTGATTTACTTCTCGAAGTACTTAGTTACTTATCATGCACTAGGAATATATTCACAGATTTTCCAAACAGCCAAATATGGCCTTGAGAGTAAAGATAACACAACGTGGCGTACACACACACACACACACACACACGAGTCCAGGTAATTTTTGTAGGTTTACCGGTTCTGTCCAGCTTACAGTAGAATAACAGCTTTATCTGTTGTAGCTACAATGTCTAAAACTTTCTAGCAGTAATTCCCAGTTGCACTAACTGTTTTAATGTTTTAGACAATACAACAGTCCTATTTGTCCTAGCTATAATCAATTATAGGCTTTTAAATGACCTGCTACTGGGACCACCACGTATATGCACTACAGTTCACCTTAGGGTTCTCTGAAAAATCTGTTCAAATCATTAGTCGTAAAGGGATCAAAAGAGGTTCTTATCCTTAGTCATATTAATTTGTAGGTCGAATTTGATGCTCTGGTCAATTTAACATCAGCAGATTAACCAAGACCTTAATTACTTTACGTTCCTGTAGACGGTCTTTGCTGGAGTGGAACTTACTGGTCCTAGAATAAATGATTTCATCGAACACCCAGATGACTGTTCCTATAGTTTTCTGTGTATCATACATCTATACAAGACTGCCCGTATAAATCCTCCCTTCGAACAATTAGACTGAAAGCGATTCTATGAAGTCTTCAGTACATTAAGAACAACTGTGCAAACAACAACTGAAATCTGTTCTTTGGTCCACATGGAGTTGTTTATGTCAAGTGGATCGTACTGTCTGTCTGTTGTTTAGCTAAAAATGTTATGACGTATTGGTGAACTTATCAATTTAAAGTTAAACAAGCGCATATCAAGTATCTTTACCAGTGAAAGGACAGTTTATATTTTGGGCTTTTTGTTACCTGTAGCTTACTTACACAGTTTTCTCAAGTATTTCAAACTTCTCCACTGAACAACAAACATATTACAGTTTTTATACCACCTCTCAACAACGTGGCAAAAATGCACGTTGGCTCTTGTGCAATACACACATTGGAGGAATCCGGTCTTTGTGTCACGCAAAATTTGATTGAAAACAACGTCACATCTTGGTTACATAATTGCGAAAATAAGTGTTTATGATGCTACATGCACAAACTCTTACATGCTGTATACTAAGCAGCGTTGAAGATAACGTTCGTCACTATACTCGAATATGCGCTGTCCTTCTAGTAATTCATGGTCACTGACTATCATGTCCTGCCTCTAGTAATTCATGGTCACTGACTATCATGTCCTGCCTCTAGTAATTCATGGTCACTGACTATCATGTCCTTCCTCTAGTAATTCATGGTCTCTGACTATCATGTCCTTCCTCTAGTAATTCATGGTCTCTAACTATCATGTCCTTCCTATGGTAACTGATACTTGAATGTAGTTTATAGCTGCATTATGTTCAGTTTCTGAAACATTCACCAAAAAAGACGATTTATCGGTTTGAGGCAAGAGAATCAGTTTTATCTACCATGTTATGATCCCGTAGCGTTGTATACACACCTTTGAGTTTTTTTTAAACTCATTAGCAATTTCAGTAACAGTCGAATAATGAAGGACGTAGCATACAAATAACGTAAAACATCACATATTACTACACTTCTGAAGAGCTAATTTTAGTTTACAATCACTGGTATAAATATACAGGACGAGCTGACAGTGTTGTTGAGGGCTATCGAATAACTCAGTGACAAAGAAGACACCATTTAGTGTTTGATCCATCTAAAATGAGGACAATTTAGAGTCAGGCAGGGAAACAATTTCCACAACAAAGAGAAATGGACCACAAAATACAGATAATATGAACAAACATTAAGAAAACTGCAAACTTTCTTCTTAATTACACGCTTAATCCGATTTTTGTTAACTACTGCAGTCTTTATAAGACTAATTGACACTCTATCTCTGCTTATTGAATTATTAGAAAAATTCCGTTCGTATTTCCTGTCTTATATAGGACGCCACGAGTGTTTGTTTTTACTAAGAGAACAGAATTCTGACTGCTTTAGTGTTTCAAGAAGCAGAACTCAAATCAGCTAACATCGACAGAATAACAATCGTCTAAGTGTATATGTATGGTATTTACAATAAATGCTGGGTACAGCAGGTAAAATATCAATAATACTAAATAGGAGGCTTAGACTCAACCATAAAAGTGAGGCGGACAATAGCAAAGCACGTTCTGGGCAAGACATTCTTCAGCTTATAGAACTATATTACAATTAGAGATTCCATTGAGACTTTCCACAACAAAGTTTTAGTATCCACAATAAATACAATGGAAGAGTTCTAGTCTTCACAGTGTTTAGGTAAACAATGTTCTAGTCTTGTTTTTTGTTTGTTTTTTGAATTTCGCACAAAGCTACTCAAGGGCTATCTGTGCTAGCCGTCCCTAATTTAGCAGTGTAATACTAGAGGGAAGGCAGCTAGTCATCACCATCCACCGCCAACTCTTGGGTTACTCTTTTACCAACGAATAGTGGGATTGACCGTCACATTATAACGCCCCCACGGCTGAAAGAGCTAGCATGTTTGGTGCGACGGGGATGCGAAGCTGTGACCCTCAGATTACGAGTCGCACGCCTTAACACGCTTGGCCATGCATGTTCTAGTCATCCCAGTGTTTAAAGCGACAAAATTCTAGTGTTCCCAGTCTTTACAAATACAATTTTTCAGTCTTTACAGATACAAATTTCTAGTCTTCCTAGTGTTCACTGAGACACTTAGTCTTAGAAATGTTTTCAAGTAAAGAGATGTTTATGCTTACAGTTTTTTAATTTTATATAATAAGCTGTAGCCTATTTAACCGTTAACATGCTCAGTAAGTATAAACAATCTTATATCCACAGTATTTTTTTAACATTTCACAACAGTTTCATAATTCTCGTCCTCGCGTGTCTTTAGACAACAAATTCATCTGAAATGTTAAAACTTGTGTTTGAAAATATATGTAAATATTAATTTATTTTTTGGAAATATAACTGTTATTTCTAATGTCCTCTATTTACAAAAGGAGTCACTTTCTAATTGACATTTTTTTTCTTTAGAAATTTGTGACATCGAGCAAGAGCCAATTGTATTAATTTTATACACTTTCAGAACAGCATACATAACTCACACATTATGAAGGGACAGCTGATAGTAAGGTTTAAATAATTTTGACCTACATGGCGCAATCTATAGTAATACTTTGTTTCCTTGATCTAATTATGAGTTATTTAAGTGGTCTGTAAAACTATTTATATTATAGAAATTTTCTATAAAAAGTGTCTTCCAACTGCTCTCAGATGAGTCACGTGGCCAAATAAAACTAGGTCGCTATGAGAGGAAAATTGGAATAAAAAGAACAGAAGTGTATTTGAAGAGGTCTGTTTATTTAAATTTCAGCCACTAATTTATAAAGTCAATTATTTCGTTCCAGACAACGCAACATCTCTACAAAAACTTCATTATATTCATACCCTCATGTGGGCAACGTCTTTCTTTTCTTGTTTATAGCGACATCTCTTGATTTGTAATATAATTAAATTAATTTTCCTTTTTTTTTTAAACAAAAGGTGTTATTTTCTCTTTGTAAAAAACCTGTGTGAAACTAATGTAATATGTTTAACACTAATAATACTTCAGTCGTCTCTTTTTTTTTATGTCAACAGAACCTATAAACCATATCCAACATAGAGTCACATGACACCAGTTCAAATAGCGAATGTAATATAAAGTTTAATAGTGTGTTATATTAAAATGTCTGTAGTTGGAATAAAATATCATAAAGTAAAGAAAGCGATATAAGTAATAAACAAACTGTGTCGAAATATCATGTAGTATGATTGGGTAAGGTTTCTCAGGAAATAAACGGGCCTCCTAAGAATGCATGCGCTACCTGGTGGTAATTAAGATAATGAGATATGAAAATAATATTTTAATAAATATATCAAAACTAAATATATATGTATTTTTAATATGATTATTTTTTTTATTTCTCTTGGTATTATGCACAAAACTACACAAAGGGCTATCTTTGTTTTACTCAACACGGGTATCGAAATCCGGTTTCTAGCAGTATAAGTCTACAGACATACTACTGCATAACTAGTGGCAGTTTAATAAAAAAAAACATTCAGAAGAAAAAATATATATAGCCTTACCTGTCGATCCAATACATGCAAAAGCACAAGGAAGAACACCAAAAATATGTTGATATGCAGGTAGAGAGGTATCTCAGTCAATCTGAAATAAACAACAACAAACAAACAAAAGATTGACTCTTAAAAAAAATCAAAACAAAAAAGAAAAAACAATACACACGCTCACTGACACAACTAAAGTTTTGACGTAGAGTGTTCTCATTTGGTATTACAACTGATTGATTATTTGGGAAGTTCGTGTATGGAATGATTTCAGCTACTCCTTCACAGAAAGAAAAAGTGTTGTCGTTTCTAATCAAATTACATAAAAGATTGAGATAGTACTTATACAATTTGGTACTTTAAGATTCTAATGAAACGACATTGGAAAAAATAAGAGCACTTCTCTCTCGGTCAAATTACCTATGGTTAAATGCCATTAGGCCTAGAGTGTGGCAGAAGAAAAGGGTAAAGGGCTCCACTAAATACTAGGAGAAACTTGCTGGATTCATATCTGACATCGCTTACGTTTCCGTTAATAAAGTTCAAGTATTAGCATTGGCTGACTTTATGACAGATTTATATTAATGCTCAACCAAAGATATTTTTGTTGTGTTTTTATTACTCCACGACCAACATGAAAAACTCAGTTCTTAACTCCGGATTTCAATAAATAATAGTTTACTTTCTTTTTATGTTATATAATAATCAGAACAAATGATCATAATAAAAACATTTACGGTTAAATACATTTTTGCCCATTTCTCATTATTTCTCCACGGCAGCTTACAATCACAGGTGTGTAAAAATGACATTTCATTTCACATCCATGATTTTTAGTTGCAATGAATAAATGATAAGAAATATATACAAAAAAAGTACATACAATTTGCAAGCCTATTGGCTGCCACTAATTCGCTGTCTCCGGCGTCTAATCCGAAATCAATTTTCATTTATTTGCTTACCCGTAATCTTGTTCCAAGGGTTTACCAAATAAATCAGATCTAACAAACACAAAGATGACTGCAAACGCTGTTATTCCACTAACCATGGACACGAATTTCAATAGGAAGTTTACCCTTAGAAAAACAGATACCACAGTCAGAGAAAGTACTGCCGTAAACTGGTGGTACTGAAACAGAATACAACACATTATTGTAGTAAAGTAAAACAAAACACACGATACTTGTTATATGTACTTCTATAATTATCTTAAGAAAAATAAGCCTTATAATTGTTATATATGATTCTTTCATCGTTTTGATAATAACAGTAATACATCTGATATTTATTACTATGGTTCAATCATTTTAATAATCATACACCGATACTTGTTACATGAACTTACATTTAACAGTAATATAAATATATATTTATATATTTTTAGAGAAAATTAATACTGTTAAAGTTAAGTAAATTAAAACAAAATTAAAATGATGGACTGCGATAAAAACAGTAAATCCAAACCTCTGACTAATTATATTAGTTTGTTATAACCAAAAATAAGCCGAAACAAAAATAAAAAAAAAATAAAAATGCTGCACTAATTGAAAGGATCCTAGGGTACAAACTATAATGTGGGATATAAAATTACCCTAGGTTTTGGAGGTGACTGAAGAAGTAGGACCCACATCGTGGTGGGGATACACTGTCTCTCAGTCTCAACTTCCATTTGCCAATCTCAGATAACAAAACAAAATAAAGAAATAGCAATAGAAATTAAAATTAGAGATGTAGAAATAGAAATTAGGAGAGCGAGATGTGGGTGCTCAAGCCCACAACGTTCCGCATCTATATTACCCTTTGTATATATATATTAGTGAAATTAAATAAATATATTTAAATGAAGTTAAATAAGTAAACAAAATCATGAGGAAGAACTGCGTTAAAAACAGCAAATGTCAACCTCTGATTAATTATATTATAACCGTAATTTTTAAGCCAGAACAAAATACATTAAAATTAAACAAAATACGCTGCGTTTGTTTTAAAAAAAATGTTAATCTAAGAACTTGGCACTATTTTATGCATCATGATTCGCATATAAAAGCACGACAGTCACAGTAGACTAAGTATATTGATATAATTCAAAGTTGTGTTAGTTAGTGCCTCTACCATAGTGGGGGCAGGAATGCTAACTTCAAGAGATATGTTACATCTTACTTGCCCCCAAATGGTGGTATCTTGTTTCCTTAATTTTTGTTTTTATCTTTTTCTTATTCTTATTTGAACTTATGAGAGCAGTCACCTTCCCACAACTGTTTGCAGGTAGTGAAGGGTGATACAGATGTGGGACGTTGTGGGCTTAAGCACCCACATCTCGTTCTCCTAATTTCTAGTCTAATTGTGCCTATTTCTGATGTGAGACTGGCGAATTGGAGGTTAAGACTGATAGACGGTGTATCCCCATCACAATGTGGGTCCTACTTCCGCAATCACCTTCAAAACCTAGGATACGTTTTAGAATCCCACGTTGTAACTTGTACCCTAAGATCTTTTTTTTTTTTAAATGTAGTGTATTTTCTTTATTTTTAATGTGTTTTGTTTTGGCTTTAAAATTATGTTTGTAATATATATATATATATTGTTACTTTACTTCCTACACCTATTCTAGCATGTAATGAGTTACATTTGTACGAAAAGAAAGACAGTAAGTTTAACACACCTGATAAAGACTACATGGTGTAGCTTGACTTTCATATTGAGTAGAAACATTGCCCACTAAATTCACGTGTATTTCATAATTTAACGGGCACAGCACCTAGAAAAAAAAATATATTAAACGCTATAATACATTGAATCTTTGAAACAGAGCTAGTGTGATATGCGTTTTACCTTTGTATACGTAAAAGGTGAAGAAAAAATCTAATATCTTCAGGTATTTTGCTTTTTATGTACATGTATATGTCTTGCATAAATTAAGCGTCTTCCCAGTAAACCTGTTATAGAACTGTAAATATAAACTAGTATTATTAAAACGAATGTACCATAGAAGCTTGACCCTGCGACTGTGTTTACTTCAGGGGTGGGGCAACTCCTTTATAAGGAGTTATTTGTGGAAATTAAGATAACTTGGGGGTTTGTTTGTTTAAAATGTTATTTTAAATATTTGTTAACGTGTATAATGTAAGTGTTTAGGCCTAATGTTAATTGAAATTGTAGGGTTACATTGGTCTTGGACTTGATTTTCCCCTGTGGTTCTATACAAATACTCTTTTGTAACCCCAGTAACTAGTTACAGTGTAACTGTAAAGTAAAAGCCTACCATTAATAAGTTACGATGTATACAATTATCGTGAACAAAGATCTACTTTATTTGTTCTTTTATGTCATTTTCCTGCTTTTACTATTTGTTTTGTTTTTTTGAAACGACACTTTATATGACATTTTCGGAACATAAGTTTTGCGGGTACTTTATTCTTATCCGTCGGATATCAGTATACCTGAATACCATATATACAATGAATTGTAAGTAGTACATGTCAAGGGCAGTTTACAAATAGACATTTGTAAGCTATTTATCAAATCATTAGCAAGGTACTAGACAATCAATTTGTATTATGTGCTATAAAAGGAAGAAGTTCAGAGTAAACCTTAAGTGTTTTCTTAAGTGGAAGTGAACTTCAAGTAAACATTGAACATTTTGTAAACTTTAAACCATAATCTACTAAAATAGAATTGAATTTCTAAGTGAACTACAGAAAGTTATGAAACTTGAAGTAGGTTTCTAAAATGGGAGAGAATTTCCAAGGGAACTAAAATGGGTTTGTTTTGAATTTCGTGCAAGCTACACGAGGGCTATCTGCGCTAGCCGTTCCTAATTTAGTAGTGTAAGACCAGAGGAAAGGCAGCTAGTCATCACCGCCCACCGCCAACTCTTAGACTACTCTTTTACCAACGAATAGTGGGATTGACCATCACATTATAACGCCACCACGGCTGAAAGGGCGAGCATGTTTGGTGCGACGGGATTCGAATATATATATCTACACTATGTATGGTGTTTTCAATTTTCTTTAGAATTTACGTGAGAAATACTGGAAGTAGCACTGTCTTTTCAGGGCATTAACTTATACATACGAGATAACCATCTGACCTCTAGTGTACATTATAAAGAAATAGATTCACATATTTACTTTTCAAATCATCTCAACCGTGCAGTAATACAACATCAATATCCACAGTTTCTACATCTACGTAAATTGTGTAGCGACAATAATGATTGCAAACCAAAACCAACAGACATGAAAACTTTTCTAAAAGACACTCAAACACTCAGGAGTGAATACTCAATCCTATAAAAAAACAAAAACAAACATCGAGCGTATTCCAAATGCATTAAAATGTCGTCACATCAGAAAAAAGATAAAATATACTGTAATAAAGAATTACACTATACTTACTGAAACGTGGCACTGTGTTTTCAAGAACCGATGGCTTATTACTTACATACATGACACAAACCTAAAAGGCACTCTCGTACACAGTAACTTATATACTGTAATAAAGAATTACACTATACTTACTGAAACGTGGCACTGTGTTTTCAAGAACCGATGGCTTATTACTTACATACATGACACAAACCTAAAAGGCACTCTCGTACACAGTAACTTAACAACGACAACAAAAATAAAATAAAAATACGAGATAGTCCAGGCACTCTAACATGTAGACAAAACCATACAAATACGAAGAAAGAAAAAAAAAGGCTTTCCACTAACAATAGATTTATCTGCATATTTATATATACTGTCTTACAATGCCACTTCCGAACGATTTTTATGTGTTCCGTTTGTTTGTTTTGGATTTACACGAGGGCTCTGTGCAGCCGTCCCTAATTTAGCAGTGTATAGAGGGAAGGCAGCTAGTCATCACCACCCACCGCCAACTCTTGGGCTACTCTTTTACCAACGAATAGTGGGATTGACCGTTACATTATACACCCCACGGCTGGGAAGGCGAACGCGGGCGCGAACCCGCGACCCTCGGATTACGAGTTGCACGCCTTACGCGCTTGGCCATGCCAGGCCTATGTGTTCCGTAATGACAATTACCAAAACAACAACCTAAGAGGTTTACTAGTGTAAGTACTCAAAACATTGTTTACAAGAATGTTACCTTATAACTATATAACAATTAACGTCTTGGTTAACCAACAAATCATACTTGATGAACAATAAAATTAAAATAATCACTGACCACATTTTTTTTTTTTTAAATCATAACATAGCTCTCAAAAAAAAAAAGTCTGTAATAATTTGTAAGAATCGAACAATATAGTATAAGTTATCAATACTTCTTACCGTATTTAAGAGACCAGCGACGAAGATAACTGATGTTATAAGTAAAAAGATGACAACTCTGAGAAGAACATTTTTCGTTGGATCAGTTTTGATACAGCTTGAAGTGGCTCTAACATGATTAAAATTCTGGTGATGAAGACAAATAAGAGGGACAAATACTTAATGTTTTATTTTTCAGTTAAATTGAAAATATTTGTTACGTAAACAATACAACCAGAAAAACAAAGAAACAAAGTGTAGTACAGTATTTATTACCATTGCGTTATAACGAATATAAAGCACCAAACTGGTGTTTACTTTATAGTACAATGGATATAAAACAGTCTATAGTTCACCATACGTCACAACTATACTAAAACAATATACAGAATTATACTGTAGTACAATACTGGTGATAAGTATCTTACAACAATATAATTCACTACATTGTAGTACACCTATCAGTTACAATTACCTTACAATAATATAAACCCTATATTGTAGTACACTATCAGGTGCAATTATACTATAACAAATACAACACAATGAGCAACTGTACTATAGAGTACAATATTTGTTATCATTACAACGAATATAAAACAATATAAATTCCAGTACATTATTTGCTAATATTACATCACAACCGATATAAAGTACCACATTGTACTACAATACTTGTCACCATCACATTACAATAAATATCTTTACATTACTATGAGGCAGCAAATTTAATTTAGCGGGATTGTGTTATTATTCTTACTTGCTGGGGTACCTGTACCCTGGATGGACGTTATATAATTTCAAGATTAATGAAATGTTATCTTAGGACACAAAGGGCTGTTTCCTTTACAGAAATTAAAAGAACAAACAAACTAAAACGCCTATAAGAACAGTAGAATACAAAATGTAAAACCGTAAATTTGCACGTACCTCTTCATGGGCCCAGCAAACCTTTATGCTAAATTATGTGAATATCCATCAACAGAGACGAAGTAGTAGTAAAAGACCCCGCAAAAACACTCAATAAAACCCCAAAATGCAAAACTGAAAATCTTTGTGTATTTTCCCAAGGACCTAATGAACCTTCATCCCAAATTTGGTGGAGATCCATCCACACCCTACGAAGTATTTACTTGGGCATACAACAGACAGTACTATTATATTTATGGAGATGGTGTCAGCGCATTAGATTTGCGTGTGACGTATTCATGACGTCATATTTGCACCATGCGAATGGAGAAAAATAAAGTTCTCCATGAAGGGAAACGGAGATAAAACGGGAAAATCGTGAGCCCCATTACAAATCTACATGCACACAGGATAAAAGAATTCTTGAAGTTGGGGGTTGCACGTCGCGTAATAAAAAGGTTTTTCCAGTATCATATAAGTAAGAGTTCCATTATAGTATGAAAATACTTCTTGTTTTCTCATGTTTAATGCTGGAAGGTTTTCGGCAGATATTAAAAGTTGCTTAATTTAATTATTCTATAGTACACAAGTTGTTATTTCTAAAGAAAACATATTCAGCGACAAATGTATTGATGAAATTATTATGATCTGATCGATAGAACAGCGACATTTATAAAAAAAATATCAAAGAACGGAGGTTAGTTTTAACCCGTCCAGTTTGGTCAGTTCAGCTTTGACCAGTCTATGTTACAACACGTTCGCATAATATGAGTTAATATTATTTATGTACTTTAATTTAAAAATAAATAAAATACTTTTTATCCCAGGAACCCAACTAAATAGTTTCCAGCTTATTTACAATGATAAACTGTCAAGATATATTGCCATATAAACGTTAAAATATGAATTTAGTTAACTTAATGGTGAAAAAAGAATTAAACAAGATGTACAAAGTATTTCAAGTTTACCTTGGGTCAACCTTCGTCTGGGTTTATACAAACGTTCTCTACTTTATTTTAATGAATGTTTTAGTACTCCTACCAGCCGTCTTGAGATACAAAGGTTGAGTGCATTATATTAAAATGTTTATGTCGTCATTTCCGGTCATGTTTTAACTGACGACCATACGTCTTAACATAGATATGAATTGTGTCGTTTTTCTAAACGGAGATCCTTCTTCATTATTTTATGTACTGTTGTTTGCAACATGTGGATGGCTTTCTTTACTGACCTTTATGTTCGTGGAATATCACCTGTTATAAAATATCCTACTTTGCTTACCATGACTGGGGTATAAATAGTAGCAGATCTCTTTGCGGATGATCGTGGTGCCCTATGCTGATCCACATTCCCTTTATTTTCCAATACCATTCGGTACAAGAGATATATTCATCATGGAAATTCTAAACTTACAAACTGAAAACATCTCCATATTTTGTGTGTATTAATATTTTGTGCCAGAAATGGTAGTCAGATACCTCTTCCAAAAGTGATCAACTTTCGGTGGCGTAACATTACGTATGTAACACCAGTCGATGTACTTATAATAATTAAAGGAAGTAAAACTTAAAACTTGTTTATTGTCAGATATACAGTTAACCTGGTGAAACTTTATGACTGTACATATTATACTTTATCTCGCAGATAATAAACAGTTTTAAAAAGGTACTTCTAATACATGTATTTACATTGCGACTGCATATTGGCTGTGGACATCACGGTTTAATACAATGTACTCAACCATTTGAGGCGACAAACTGGAGCTCTTCCACATACTGTTTATCAACTGGAAAAAGACTATTTGATTCTGCTAATAACTTGACAGCTGTAGTTAACTAATAATAATATGCAAAAACGGCTCGTTTTTTGTTAATAGAAGCTCATTATGCAATTATTTGACTTTAAATACATGTGACAATTATACAAGTATCAGATAGTTTAAAAATCACATTTAATTAAAAAATTATTGCTAAGTCGCTTCTTAGTTTTTTGACTGAAATAATGTTTTGTTGTTAAGTGCAAAGTTACATAATGGGCTATTTGTGCTTTGCCCACAAGGGGTGTCGAAATATTGTAACTTTGCAGACATATCACTGTGCTACTAGAGGGATGGGCTGAAACAATGAAATAATCTCGATACAATACGTAAAAATATATTGCTTGACCACAAACAGTCACAGAGTTTATTGCACTTCATCACCTTTAGATACAAAATACTATTGAAGTAAGGTCCTTATTAACAAGTAGCATTTTCTCAATATAGACTGAATATTGTTTGTTTTTGGAATTTCGCGCAAAGGTACACGAGGACTATCTACGCTAGCAGTTCCTGATTCAGCAGTGTAGGACTAATAGAAAAGCAATTAGTCATCACCACCCATCACCAACTCTTTGGCTACTCTTTTACCAACAAATAGTGGGATTGACCACATATTATAACGCCCTCACGGCTAAAAGGGCAAGCATTAGCTACTAATAGGTGTGGGAAAGTTAACCGCATTTATATATAAAGTTATAATTAAAATGTTTATTTATTTACCTATAAAACAAAGAAATCTTACCTGGAAATGCTGGACACATGAAAAGAGAGTAAGCGACCCCACTAACAGCACTGCAGACGTTAAAACACCAATAATTGGAAGAGTCCTGTTTTCAAATTAATTATTACAATTAATTAAGTTATTAAAATCTAAATTAACACAACAGTAAAATGAAAGTTCGTGATTAACCCAGTTCTGAAACTAGATATTGATTTCACTTATTGTTGACTAAATAAATATCTGATGGAAAAGAAATCTGTAATTGTATTGCCACATGTTTTTATTATTAAACGGGTTCTTTTGGAATATTTTGTAAATATAATGCCAAATCCAGTTCATGTAGCGATAACGAATTAATTCAGTTCATGAATAACATTGGCTACAGGGTATGATACTTGTAGGCCTAACTTTACAAACAACATTATAACAGAACCTCTTGCACGTAACTCGTTCGTAGTGGCATGCTCCTTCCAACAAACATTTAAATTAGAATATTTAAAAAAATAGCATACAACAACATTATATAGATTTTTCAAAACCATCACCCCAGTAGAAAATATTTTTAAATGGAATCTCGAGCAATATCTTGAAATATAAAATGACTTACTCATTATAAACGCATTAAGGTATTGTTGTTTTTTCGTTTTCGAAGGCTATCTGCAGTATAAATCAATTCTTGAGCTAGTATTCTACCAATAAATAGTGGGATTGACATTTACATTATAACGTCTTCATGGCTGAAAGGGCGAGCATGTTTGGTGGGATTTGAGATCGCGACCCTGAGATTATGAG
Organism: Tachypleus tridentatus; assembly: GCF_004210375.1. Taxonomy (NCBI): domain Eukaryota; kingdom Metazoa; phylum Arthropoda; class Merostomata; order Xiphosura; family Limulidae; genus Tachypleus; species Tachypleus tridentatus. The sequence goes on along the minus strand of NC_134827.1, from coordinate 73,584,973 downwards.
TCGAACGTTCTAACTCATGGTGGGCATCACCTTGACGTGTTAACACTAAATTTAGTATACATCAAATATGTTTTATAGATAGATTTAAAAATTACTTAATATGAAACAAAACAGTGATTTTATATGATTGTTGTTATCTATATTTTCTAATACTGTAATTTATTTATGTCTTAAAAGGAACTGTTTTTTTTAAAGATGTAATGTGATCACAAGTTCACATTAGCCCTAGAAATATCTAAACAAGGATAGATTCTAAAAAACTAAGTGAAGAGTCAAGTTTGTTTTCGGTTGGGTTGAAAGTTAGTTGAGATGCAAAATATGTTAATTGAGTTAAAATACACTGGTTGGTTTGTTTAAACAATAACGCCATGAATCGGTGTTACCTGTTGTGCTACTTTGTACAAGTAAGTGGATTAATTGTACGTTAGTTCGTTTAGAAGTTATGCACAAGTTTACACAATAAACAATGTGTGCTCTGCCCACCATGGGTAACGAAACCCAGTTTCTAGCATTATAAGTCTGCAGACATTCCGCTGTGTCACTGAGGGACCATACATTAGTCGTAGTATTATTAATAGAGAGGATTAACTTCATCTGTAAATGTAAACCTACTATAAGTTACAAAGTACATACAACTGTGAATACGCATGAGATAAACTGGTTTCGCCCCATCAAGTGGATCGGACTTAGAATTATTTTCCGTAATAGTCTAAAAGAAACCGCCAAGAATGAAAGACGACACGACATTATTTTATGTTCATATAAATAAGTGTTTGTGAATGATTTTTTTATATAGAAAAGCCAAATCGGTTTATTTGTTGTGTTTACCGTAGGGAATCAAACCCCTGATTTTAGCGTTGTAATTCTGAAGACTTCTCGTTTGTCCATTGCATTAAAATGCTGTAATTAAAATATAATTTGGCGGTTCTCAACAGGTCAAATTACTCATCTTTTCCGCTTATGTGTTATTCATTTCGTTGTAGTTGCACTTATTTCATATTAAAAGGAAAACAAGTAGCTAGAAACTAGTTAGAAATATAACTTAGAACTATAATAAAATCTGAAACTCATACGTTTCTCGCCCAGAAAACAAAGATGGTTTTCCATTCCCGAGTTATTGACATATGAAAATTAAATTCAGATTTTTAAATTACAGAATAATTTCCGAAAAATATCAGTTTTTAATCTTAAGATTAAAAAAGTGATATTTATACGCAAATAAATCTACAATATAGTTTATTGTATTTAACTAATCATACAATTATTAGTTTACAGATATACAATAAAGAAATCTACTTCGAGATGTAAAAATAAAGCAATTATTTGAAACATAATAACAGATTTTACGACAAAACACTTGTTGCACAAAATCACAATTCTATGTATACGTACAAAGGCAACGTCAGTATTTGAATAATACAGCTGCAGATAAAAAGTGCACTAGCGCATGCCATGTACAAACGGAAATGCGTGTTATGTTGACTTTGGTAGTGAGATTCCAGGTCCTGCTTGGTAAATCTGAGAAAAATAGGGTTGATGTCTTCCGTTGAACTCACACATTGGCTGAGAATAAAAAAAAGGTGGAATTTTACTTTTAGAAAGGTCGTGTTTAATAGAAGAACACGTTTACAAATATGACATTCAACTATAGAGAGAATTAAAAATGTTTTAAGACATGCGGAATGTGAACGGTTTATTGGTTTAGTGTATATTTTTCTCCGTATTCACATTTTGTAAGACATTATTTTTTGTACTGAGTTGTATTTTTCAATAACTATAATTTCTTAGTAGCACAGTATTTCTAAAATCTAAACGTGCACACTAAAATACCTAGAAACACACGAAAATAACTAATCATTTTTGGAAATGAAGGTGAAATTGTGATGTTTTTTGTGTATAATTGTTTCTCATGACATATGACACTCTTGAGAGTGTCGTGAAGGTGTCTTTCACTTAGGATATTACGTAGATGGTTACTACAGTGTTGCATACTATACTCACACGCCACCCACACTAGTGAATTCTTCAGTTTGCTCTAACCACCCACTACTTCTTTTCCTTAGAACTGAGAAGTTGTATAAATCTCAGATGATTGTTTTGTATTTTATACTGTTTGAAAAAATAAACTACATATCACAATCCGGAATATGATGTTATTACTCTGAGGAGTATTAAAGCCAGCCTGATAGAAAAACAACAATAGAAAACGTGGTTCACATAGTATGATAAAATAAACTATTTATTTAAAACTAGTTTGATTTTACAATATTTCTAGCATTCTATTATAAGATTAAAAACAATAAATCTACAGTTCTTCAGTACATAGTGGATTGAAAAATTACCATTTTCAGTGCCGGATTTACCATGAGGCCTCAGGCCCTCTACCAGGTTGTTTTTTTTATATTAATATTATGAAATGTAAACAGTTAGGCTAAACCGCTTTTTATTTCTCATTACAGCTACCGTACTGTCAAAATCTTTAGTGCGATTTTCGTCGCCTGGTCGTTTTGATGATTTTGAACAATCAGGACCTAAAAAAAAATAGTACATCAGAATACAGTGTACAACACGAGCGCATTGGTTGTAGTGATGTCAAATTAGGTCTGTTAGATTATGTCAAAGGTAAATAAGTACAACAGAGTCAAATAGATCACTTTAGAACTTTTAGTTTCATACACATTATCGATTATCTTGTGCAAAAACTTGGAAAGAGAATTGAGGTTTATTCTTATGTGACGAAACATTTCAGGTTTTTTTGGATGATAATGTCTCTAACTGATAATACATTTCAGATGATAATGTTTATTCTAACTGATAATACATTTCAGAAAATCTGAAATAGATTACCGTCAAAATGCTGAAATTATTCTAAATGGTCCAATTGATCAAGTGATGTCTCTGAAGTTTGCCCAAGAAAAACGATGAATTATCTTTCTTTAACTTAAAAATTTCTCAAATTATAGAATGCATTTTTTCAAAAGCAGAAAAGCTTACACTTAAGAATTATAAGAATGACTGGTAGATGGCTACATTCTCACTGTTATTTCAGATATCACTAGTTCTGATAATTACATTTACAGAAGATCTTGAAATGTCTTTTCTTCAGTTTTAATTGTTTAGTTATATTCCTATAATCTCTCAGCATTGTTAAAATTGAGATTAAATATCTATATATCCAAACATGTTACAAAAATACACAGGCTTTCATAGGATGTCCTAACTTTTTTCACATGACTATATAGTAAAATATAGATATAAGACGTTTCTCTTCCAAAATATTATGAATTTGAATGGGGGTAAAGGTCTCCATAGATTTAAATCCAGACCTGGCCATTGCATCATTGATAGATTGTTTTCATGCACTAGGGGACATTAAATTAGACTATTTTCTTTGTGCATCTTTGATTTAAACTACTTATCGGAACTTAATAAGTGCGTTTTTAGTTGCGACTATTATATTAAAACTTAATATGTCTTTCAATGTAACTACTTTATTGGAACATAATGAAAGTGTCTTTCAATGTGATTATTTTATTATAACTTAATAAACGTGTCTTTGGCAGCGACTGTTATATGTTTGGCAAGAGTTATCGAGAATTAATTATATTTAAAGTGTATGTGAAGGATCTCGATACACAATAGATAAGAACTTACTGACTGCTGAGGATAAACAAGATATACCGTGTTACACCAAATGACATAAGAGATATGAGCTTACAGCTGATGATTCACAAAAGCTATAGATGATACGTAGAGATAAGTGTTTGATAATGACACATGATAAACGAATTAAGGTGTTACCCACACCTGACGACATAGGAAATATGGACTCACAACTGATGTTACAAATAAGAAAAGGAATTATAACTGACGATACACGAGATATAGGTTCTTATTGAGAGCTGATGATATACAACAGATAATGACTTAGTAATAACAGGTGATACACATTAGATAAGGACTTAGTGGCAACTGGTGATACACGAGAGATTATAACAGTTGTAACTGGTGATATACGAAAGATAAGGATTTATACAATTTAATACACAAGGGGCAAGTACTTATAGGTGGTGATACACAGGAGGTAAGAATTTGCAGGTGTGATAAACAAGAATTAAGGATTTACGGGTGGTGATACACAAGAAGTAAGGATTTACAGGTGGTGATACACAAGAGGTAAGGATTTTGTGACAAATGATGATACTTACCGACAGTTGAAAACGTTGCTAGAACCAGGTAAAATGTTACCCTCGATTAACGCTAGACTCTAAAACGAAAAGATCCATCAAGATTGTGTAAAATTATTGTGAACAACTCAGTAAAATATTTATCGAAGTAATAGAATAATAAATAAAACTGTGAAAAAGGTAATTGATTATTTTTTTGTGATGTCATAGCATTACTATGAATGTTGATTATAGTCACATATTGACCATTAGTCAATATTAAGTCTTTTAAACTGTGGATTAATAACACAGTAATAATCTGTTGTTTATAAACTTGTGTTTGACGCTATTTCTAACTGTATAAATAATATTTAAGATGATAATTCTACTTAACTGAAAGTTCGTATTTCTTACCGTCACTCCAATACTTTTGGCAAGTTCTGTTTCAGACATATTAGAGAAAGGTAAATCTGCTCCCCAACATTCGACAGACTTGCTCATTTTAGTCATGGACTTAGGTCTGACCAGGACACTTCTCCTTTTGGTCGTAACCCCATCACAGTTATCAGTCTAGGATAAGAACCACATAACAGGTAGTGAATCAGACGTGTATTAACACACATTAAAAGAAAGTTCCATACTTTACGAACTGCAAATGACATGAAGTTAAGAACTGAAGTGAAAGAAGAAAGTTGCTATCCAGTTTGTTGTCATTATGTTTGTAAGTTTCTGAAGAGTTAACAGTGGAAGGAAGAAGGTTGTTATGCAGGTTGCTGTTAATATACACATGTATTTCAATAATAAATAATGTAAAGATGGTTGTTATTATTATTAGAGGTAAGTACAGGGAAATGATTACAATGAAAAACGTACCTTTGGAGGTATAATAAGATATGTTTCTACTTGATGTTCTTCCAGATACTGATCTCGTGAATGGCCGTATCCTGGTTCAACCTCGAAGTTGTTATCTAAGTGGTGAAGAGTTGTTTGGGTAATGTGGACACGCCTATATCCGAAAAACACAAAAACGTTCAAACTATCTTTATTATGAACACAGTTCACTGCATATACATTATGTGCTGTTTTTATCTGTTTTGTTAAGGTTTATATTTTAGTACGAGCAATCTTCAGCGGTTAATCGAATAGAATGTCTATTGACTAAAAGAACAATAACTTTGCTCTAGGCTGTTAATTAAAAGGTTTAGTTGGTATTTATAAGTTAATAAGACTGAATTTTATCAGTAATTTGTTTCAATTCTAGTAAACTAATGATACTTTTACTTGGCACGGTGTAGTGATTTAGTATGTGACATGTGACATTGCTCTGCGAATGAAATTGCCGAGCTTGATCTAACGTAATTAAGCCACATCAGGAAGCTCAAAAGCTGGCTGTTACTCTAGTACTTCAAGCTAAAAAACAACAACAAACAAATATCATCCTGTGTATGCCACTCTTTCATGTCGGGGATGCGTTATAAAATGACAGTAATCCAGTTATATATTTTTACGAGAGTATTCCAAGAGATGGCATATGCATGTTATTGTGTTCTATCACTCTCAACAAACAAGGAGCTCTGAATGAAATATTACTGTAGTTTTGTGTCCATCGTATAACTACTTTAACATTGTTAATAGAAACGTTGTGTTGAATGCTGAAATGAAAGAAAACTTCCTAAAGTATCTTCATGAGCGACCATATGTGGAGGAATCCTTAAGAATTCACTCTGAGTACTTCTGAGAAGCTAATGTGAGCGAGTTTATAAACTACCAAGGAGCGAGGCTGTTGACTTCAGCGATGTACTAGACATTTATAAACTCACTGCAACTAATCATCATGTGTTTAACTCTAACTATTTAGTTGTATTAATTCCCCTCCTTATCAGTTTGTATTAACTCCCTTTATCGATTTTAATTAATTCCTGCCATCTAGTAGTTATAGTTCCTGTTACTTAGTTGTGTTAACTCCTATATCTAGTTGTACTAGCTCCTGCTATCTAGTTGTACCAACTCCTGCTATCTAATGGTACAAACCCCTCCATCTAGTTGTACTAACTCCTGCTATCTAGTGGTACTAACTCCTCCATCTAGTTGTGCTAATTCCTGATATTTAGTGGTATTTACTCCTCCAACTAGTGGTATTAACTCCTCCATCTAGTTGTACTAATTCCTGCTATCTAATGGTATTAGCTCCTGCTATCTAGTAGTAATAATTCCTCGATCTAGTGGTATTAAGTCCTGTTATCTGGCAGTATTAACTCCTCCATCTAGTTGTACTAACTCCTGCTATCTAGTGGTATTAACTCCTCCATCTAGTTGTACTAACTCCTGCTATCTAGTGGTATTAACTCCTCCATCTAGTTGTACAAACTTCTGCTATCTAGTGGTATTAACTCCTCCATCTAGTTGCACTAACTCCTGCTATCTAGTGGTATTAACTCCTCCATCTAGTTGTACTAACTCCTGCTATCTAGTGGCATTAACTCCTCCATCTAGTTGTACAAACTCCTGCTATCTAGTGGTATTAACTCCTCCATCTAGTTGTACTAACACCTGTTATCTAGTGGTATTAACTCCTCCATCTAGTTGTACTAACTCCTGCTATCTAGTGGTATTAACTCCTCCATCTAGTTGGACTAACTCCTGTTATCTAGTGGTATTACCTCTTCTATTTAGTTCCACTAATTTCTGCTATATAATGGTATTAACTTCTCCATCTAGTGTACCAATTCCTGCTACCTTGTTGTATTAAGTCCCATACACAGTGGTATTATCTCCCCTATGTAACTGTACTAGCTCTCCCGTGTAACTGTAATAAGCTTCCTGTCTATTATATTCCTATTTAACTATTAACTCCTAATACTTAATTGTATTAATTGCCTGCTATATAACGACAAAATACACTTTTGTGTTGAAAAAACACAATCAACAGTTTAACAATTTATTATGTTTTATAGCCTCAAGGTGTCACAACTAAATTATTTAATGATCTACGTTTTCTACACAAAGAAGTCAGTAGCATTTCGTTTGTTTCACAGAAAAGCTGAATATACAAGAAACAGTAATTTAGGAATATCTTTTTAAAACACAAATTACTACAACCGTTTAACAACAGTGGAGAGAACTTAAGTTATTCATGGTAATTTGATAGTGCTGATTTAAAAATTGTAGACAGAAATTGTTTATCTCTTCTACATTTAGAATCATTAAGATATCTCAATATTTTATCAACATTGTGTAAAATATCATGCAATAAACTTAACAACAAATTTTTGCTATGAGATTACGTTTATTTGAAGAATTTAATTGGTGAATGGTAGATATAGTTAATAATTTTAAATAATGACTACATTATGTTGGTGGACAATTCCAAATATATTGTTCATATATGTTATTTTTTCTTGATATAATTGTAGCTACTTTTACTACATTATCAGTCTTGCCTGCTTCACCACGAAACACTCACGAGAAGCCCTTCGACTGAGTATAAGACAAGCAAAGTTAAACCCTTCTCTCTCAGTTGTCTCTCACTCATTTGGTCACTTTTCCTCGCTTTTCGCACAGTGAAAACAAGGTCCGACCTTCTTAATCGCCTCATACTAATAATATAACCAAATTCTGCAAATTTTGTAGAAATGCTGGCTGCCTCTAGTTTATGTGAAATCCGAAAGTGCAAAAATCACCCAGACAGTTTCTGCTACATTTATGGAAAATCTATTACAATATCTCGAAGGAGAAATATCACACACAAAGTAAAGGTAACTTACTACAACTATGTTGGATGTAAACTTCGAGAAATGTCACACATAAAGTAAAGGTAACTTATTACAACTATGTTGGGTGTAAAAGTGGTGAACAAGAAGAACATTGTGCTCCAAACGCGTTTTTTACTGTTTGAACATCTGGTTTGACACGATGGTTAAATTAGCAGTGAGCAAGTACGCCATTTACAGTTCCCATGATATGGCGTGAGCACAAAGTTCATCTAACTGACTTTTATTGTTGTGTGACTAATTATTTTGAATATTCAGGTAAAACTGAACAATACATTGAGTATCTAGATATCGCATCTGCAATGAGACCAGTATCACATGGGGATTGTCTTCCAGTACCGCATTCACCAGCAAATAGAGAAACAGAAGATTTATTCTGCTAAGAAGACAATACCCACTTTCATCCTCTTCATCTAGTTATTCTATTTCTGTGGTACCTCAACATAAGATGCCTCTTCTGATCACACAGCAAGAGCTAAATGATTTGATTTGTAACTCGTTTCTTCAAAGCAACATGGGGAACTTCTTTGCTCTTGTTTACATCAATGGAAGTTATTACTTTTAGGAATAAGAGCTTAAATTTACTAAAGTCGCCATCAAAGTCTTGCATCTCACTATAGCATGTAAAATACTTTATATGTTTCTGTTGATGAAATAATTCACTACTGAACATTAACCTCCAGAATGAAGACATTTTTATCCACTCATCTAAAGTTAGTCTGAAAGCTGCACTTTTTAATGGGAACACTAAGCTATCGGTTTCTGTTGCTCATGTTGCGAACATGATAGAAACTTATCAAAACATGTGGATCATACTTAAGGCCACCAGGTATAATTATGTGCTATTTTAACTATATATACAAAAATATTTTGAACAAATCTATCATAACTTGAAAAATATAGGTGATCAGTAATTTCTAACATGATTTTTTGAAATCAACTTCGACCAGTTACTCAGAAACAGTTGAATTTTGTAGGGAATTTGTTTCTCTTGCCTGGTGTAATCTTTACTCCGTTAGTACAGAAAATCATAGATGTCTCTTAACCTTCTAAAGTGAAAATAAATTTATTACAACACGATTTAATTGGGTTATATGTATAATTTATAAATAAATAAAAAATACAAATGTCAAACAAGAAGTAAAGAATTGTCTATGACTGGAAAAAACAAGAAGGGATCCTCATTAGCCGTAGCACTTTAAATTAGATTAAATAGAATTGGAGTAAATTAGTCTATAAGATCTTTCTTTTCTTTTTATTAACTATGTTTTTCTGTACCTACAATACCAAGCGTGAAATGTGGGTGCACACGATTCGATTTTATTACTCATCAAGATCTCTACTAGCATAACCTCATACTGAAATTATTTTGGGTAGGATCTATGAAATCTTGACAATGGTCAGATACATCATTCGAAGTGGTTTGACCTCCTGAGCCCAAAATTGTAACTAGATGTCAAATCGTTCAAGAGATGACTAAGATATGAGCTGAAGTAAAATTTAATAATAGATAAAAGCTCGGAGACACCGTTTCATGAACTCATATCATGCAGCTAAAAATGAGAAGGATCAAAAGTTAACATCTTGGTTTGTGCTTTTTGTTTAATATCGTATTCTGTTGGCATTTTCGAATCTAAGCAAAAGAACTTACAATAATTATAATAATTATAAAATCCTCTACTGTAAATATATACAGGATGCATCAGATCACACGTCATTTTGTCACTTGTGGAGACCGAGGACTCCAACTAACACTTTTCCATGGTGAATCCCAGTATATTATTCAAACTTACCCAGGAACTCCACCTGACTCCATATGATTTGCCAATGTTACATCATCAGACCACACGTCATATTGCCACTTGTGGAGACCAAGGACTCCACATAACACGTTCCCACTGTGAATCCCAATTCGCATGTCTACATTGACATCAGTTGCTTCTCGTACAAATCTGTATAGTATCATATAACAATAATATATCTGTCTTAATCTGTAATGTATAAATATATCTCCACACTAGCTATATTATAACAAATAAAATAAATACTTTTTTAGAACAGCTTATGTCAACTTTTTAAAATTTTGATGTAACCATACAGTATTTGCGTTCAATAATAAATAGGTCTAATCAAATGAAAGAGGAAAATACTATACAACGTTATATATTCATAATATTAAAGAATAAGTATATAAGACAAAATATAGAGCAATGGTTCATATACAGTGACTTAGAACATGTTTAGTGTGGTTTGCAAATCTAAGAACCACCACAGCCAGCCAGTTGCATTTAGGGTGCCACCATAGCATGAACTCACAGAACTTCAAAGAAGGTGAATATAAGCTGCTCTTGCGTGCAACTGATGTCTGAGTATAGGAGTAAGTTTGGTGGTATTAAATGTTCTGAACAAAGGAGATGTAATTAAGGGGTAAAAATATTCTCAATATATGATGCAGCTTTCATGGTATAAATTTCCTGAATATAAATACAAATTGATGGTATTAATGCACTGATTATAAAATACAACTTAGGGGTATTAATGTATTGAATATAGAATACACTCTGATGTATCAATATACCGAACATATGATGCACTTTGGTGGTATTAATGTACTGAACATAGGATACAACTTAGGGGTATTAATGTACTGAACATAGGATACACTCTGGTGGTATAAATGTACTAGATATATAATACACTTTGGTGGCCTTAAAGTACTGAACATATGATGCACCTTGGATGTATTAATGTACTGAATATAAGATACAATTTGGTGGTACTAATATACTGAGTATAGGATACAACGTAGGAGTATTAATGTACTGAACATAGGATGCACTCTGGTGGTATTATTGCATTGAAAATAAAATACAATCTGGTAATATCACTGTACCGAATATAGGATATACTTTGGTAATATTAATGGACGGAATATAGAATATAACTTGGTGGTATTAACATACTGAATATAGGATATACTTTGGTTGTATTAATATACGAAATATAAGACAGAATTTGGTGGTATTAATGTACTGAACATAGGATGCGCTTCGGTGATATTGATGCACAGAATATAGGATATATCTTGGTGATATTAATGTACTGAATATAAAATCTAATTTGGTGGTATCAATGCATACAATATAGCTTTCGTGGTTCGAAACATTTTGGTCTACATATAAAATCATACTAAATTCCCCCTAAGTTATCTGGAGAACAATCAAACACATCTTAATGCACTGACGTGTAATATTCACCTAATATCAAACCATAACTTTTTGCTTTTGATGTCATTGTAAGGAGTTGTTTAACAAAATACACATTTGGGGTTTAATCAATCACTAAAGACAGCAGGTAGGTATATCCACTATGAATAGGTAGTTACATATTGCTGAACTTTATAGACAGATTGTCGTCAGAAAATAACGATATGGCATTTGTTTAGCTGTTTCATTTGGATTTAGTTTATTATTAAGTGCTTAGAAAGCCATAAAAAGAGTTGTCTGATTGTGAATTTGGGAACAATGTTGTCCTGTTGTTGTTGATGAAATTCTCTGTAAAGAACCACTCTTCTCTCATATGATAATTAACCATTTTGTAGGCGTGATAAACAAAGATTTAAGACATGTCTAGCATTTATTTTGATCAGCTAAGGCACCCAAAATAACTTTTACTGAAACACTCTGGGAATCTTTGAACGCCACCTAGGAGACAAAAAGAACAAACTTTAAATCTCAGATAAGTGGTTTTCATCAAAATGTTTACTAATGGTTGTATCAGCTACACTTTACACGCTGTAACCAGTGCTGGATATAGTGTCTATTTCTAATAGTATGCAGAAGCTCTTAAAGGAATTTACATTAGGCAATAACTTTTATAAAAATGCAAAACTGTACTGTTTGAATGTACACTTAGAGTAATGTTATTTATATCAATATCTTGTATTTATGGCAAAACTGCTTATGCTATCTGCTGTCATCCCTAATTTTGTACTACTGACCACATGGAAGACAGCTAATCAGCACAATATCCTCCCGAAAGAATTGACTGTTACTCTTTTAACGCACCCACAGCTGAAATGAAGAAATTGTTGTATCGTAATGATTCAAGGTCGGATATCACTAGCTTTGAAATTCAGAGCTCTACAACAGGGTCAACAATTTACCACTATATAAACATTGCGAAATGCACATGACTGAACACTGTCATGCATGTGAAGTTGTAAGATTTCATTGTATAACCCCTTACCTTATTGCTTCAATCATCTGTAGTCCCATCTGCACACAGTTGTAGGCGTGGCTAGGTCTGGAGACGGGTAGTCCTGATACACAGTAGTAGCAGTCGCCTAGTATTTTGATCCGCATGCATTGGTTTTCCTAAAAATATCATTGCCGATAAATTATGCATTTGTCTTATGACTAAAACAGACAGAAAGAATAATATGTTTGCTTTCTGGGTAAATTGAATCTGAAGAATAATATGTCTTTTTTGGGTAGAGAGGAGAGACTACTGATAGATAGCTCAAATATGTTACATACCATTGAAAAAAAAGGAATGAATAAATAGTTCATTCACTAAATTTATGAAGTTAAGCCTCATAAACATTTTTGTTATATTTTGAAAGCAAGCCTAGCGATTAAGTTTTAATAGTGATTTTAACCGTAAACAATAGATTGTTTGTTTGTTTGTTTTGAATTTCGCACAAAGTGCTAGCTTAATTTAGCAATGTAAGACTAGAGAGCTCATCACCCACCGCCAACTCTTGGGCTACTCTTTTACCAACGAATAGTGGGATTGACGCGAGCATGTTTGGCGCGACAAACCTCGACCCTAATTTTAGCAGTGTAAGACTAGAGGGAAGGCAGATAATTATCACCACTAACTCTTGGGCTACTCTTTTACCAACGAATAGTGGGACTGAAATTATAATACCTCCACACTGAAAGTGCGAACGTGTGTGGGGAATGGGGATTCGAACCCGCGATTATCACATGAGAAGTCAAGCGCTTTACTTACTTGGCCAACAATAAAACAAGTACGCTTTACATATCTCATACTTCTATTTTTTGACATTCAAGTAATAAATGTTATTTCTCAATCAAAAGTTTGTTAAGCAGTAGATAAGGTAGCTTGATTCTTGTGGGAAAGAACAGCGAATTTTGTTCATTTACTGACTGAGTTTAGTTTACTCTTTGACATTTCATTTTTTATCAGTAATTATTGTTTCATATGCCGGATGTAGAAAGACAAAAACAGACTTAAAAATCCGGAAATAAAAGGCTCTATGCTTTCTTTTCTATCTACAAGTGAGTACTTAACTCAGGCTTAGTCGTTGTAATGTAACGTTAGTACGGTAATATTTACACTAATTTCTTCTCGTGAAAAGGAGTTGGGTCGTCTGCTTTTAGCTGCTCACTTTTTTTTTAAAATGAGGCTGAACTTACTGAAAATCTGCTAATCCTGGACTTGCAAATTTACTTACTTACTTTAGATAATCAGAAGCGTTACATTTAATGGCCATTCTAGCAGTTGCACAAAGGGTTGGTTGTTTAGTAAGTTTTCTAGTCAACATATGGACAATAATCGCCTATCATGTACAAAAGTTGAGTACCCCAGCAGAGAAGGCTAAGTAAGTTTCACTTGCTCTGTCGAAGAGTATAGTATATTGTTAGACAAAGATGTGAACAGACCGGTGTGAAAGTTTCATTCAGTATTCAGACAAAGATCTCCATAAACGTGAAATGCATTGTTCAGTATTCAGTCAAAGGCGTGCATAGACAGTTGAAAAGGTATCATCGAATAGTTAATAGCAGTGAACGTGCATCTACTGACCCGTCAGAATACATAGAACACTAAAAACACAATTGACTATATACCCAGTGTTTGACACCAGATGGAAGTATTGAATTATTTATATATTTTTAATCTAATGTTGCTGTGTAAAGTTAATGAATGTTGGTATACATCTAGGTTTTTGTAATAAGATAAATTGTTGTTTTGTAGAGACTAGAAATAGAAAATGACAGACTAAATAGAAAACAAAGCTGTATGTACCACGTTCTATCACCAAGTGGCGTTAGTTTTCACTTTAGTAGCGTTAATCTATACATTAGTGGCATTAATCTATACCTTACTACCGTTAATCTGTATATTAGTGGCATTAATTTTGACCTTACTACCGTTAATCTTTACACTAGTGGCGTAAATTTACACCTTAGTACCGTTAATATATATCTTGGTAGCATTAATATATGTACTTTAGTGACATTATTTTATACCTAAGTGGCGTGAATCTTTATTCGTTCTAAGGCAGAAAACTTACCTGAGCTAATTGGTCGAACTTCCCGAACAACTGATTCAGAGTTTGTACCAAGTCCGAAGCGGAAAGCTGTTCTGACAAGGGTGTGAAATTCACTATGTCAGCATATAAGATACTGAAACCAAAAAGAAAGACATAGGACAGCAAATAAGAAACATTAGACATGCAGATCATCAACAATGATGATGATAGATAAAAAAATGAAACATGAACAAGCTCTGCTGCCTGCTGAAGTGATGGAACAGAGGTAGAACACCAAGACAACACCACCCACCGTCACCTCTTGGTCTACTTTTCGGCAACGAAAAGTGTGACTGACCATCACATCTTAATGACTCATGTCTAAAAGGGAGAGGATGTTCGGTGACGGGTTTGCATTTTACAACATACAGACTGCGAGTCGAACACCCCTAACCACTAAGCTACACTAAGCCTACAAATATAAACAAATAATACTAATTACTAAAAGCACTCACAGTGCTGTTTGTCAATATAACACATCAAATATAAAGTAGTTTCTTGAAAGATAAAGAAAAAGTGAAGTGGATTTAGGAATTATAATTTCAAAATAATAGAATTTCACCAAACAAAGAATAACATGAAAAGGAGTGAGCTCAAATGAAAAAAAAATCATAGCAAACACTTTCATAATGAAGAAAATGAAACATAAACAATGAGTTGATTTGGTGCAATTTGGAAAATTATGTATGTCTTTATTTAGGCAGTTGTAAAAGTAAAACCTCATTGAATGTGCTATATAGTTTGACGTATGATATTAAAATTACTTTTTCTATTAATGCTAACAGTATGATTACTGAACTAATCTATTTCTTCTATTCATGTTTTACTGAAGCCGCTCATTGTAAAGCAGTGACACTTTATAAAGAATCAGTAGTCTTAAACTGTGCTTCTTTTATGTTAAATTCGATTGACTATAATTTTTCATAGTTTAAAATTAAAGATGCTGGAAGATGGTCAGACCCAAAGGAGGGAAGCACAGCGCGTCGGTGTGTTACCAAGCGTTTTCATTCGACTTTGGTGACGCTACCAGGAGACGACTTCTTGTGGCAGGAGACCAGGTCAAGGCCGTCATCGCTGCCCAGCAGCCAGAGAAGACCGCTACATCGTGACTACCGCTCTGCGGGACAGGTTAGCTACGGCTCGGTCACTATGAAATGACCTTTAACATTCCACTGGAAACCGTGTGTCAACTCAACGCAAACAGTTCGCAATCGTCTGCTCGAAGGACGTCTTAGGGCCAAACGGCTTGCAAGAGGCGTTATTCTGACACCGTGCAGCCAAGTTGGAGTTTTCAGCTCAGTACCTGGACTGAGAACTTCGTCAATGGGCCACCGTGCTGTGGACAGACGAGAGCAGGTTCACTGCGTCTCGTGATGATGAGCGTGCAAGAGTGTGAGACGCCGAGGAGAGCAATTTTGCACCTGTAACATTGTGCAAGTCGACTCTTATGGAGGAGGTTCTGTAATGGTCCGGGCAGGCATATGCTTGGGTGGCCGCATGGACTTACTTATATTTGACAGGGGCACTCTGAACGCACGACGATATAAAGACAAAATTCTGGAACCCATTTTGAGGCCTTTTGCCGGTGCTGTCGGCGATGGGTTCATTTTCATGCAGGTTAACCGGCGAGCCCACGTCGTCAGACTGTGTATGGACTTTCTTGACGAGGAAGGAGTAGAGACTTTTGAGTGGCTCGCCACATCTCCAGATTTAAATCCGATTTGTTGGGATACATTCTCGAGGCGTGTTAGTGAACGCCAGCACCCTCCTGAGAATGTACAGGAATTCCGACAAGCCCTGATATACGAGTGGGCTGTCATACCCTAAGATAACATCGATAAATTGGTGTCAGGAGTGTGTCACAGCCCGTGGACGTCACATTAGATATTGAATGTTTCAATCATTTCTTGAATAAACGCACGCAAACTGTTTAAAGTATTGTTTCATATGGGATATCAGTTTTGGTGATATTGATCATTTTTAAGAATCTTATTTCTCCATGTTTTACCGTTTATCACACATTGAAAATGGATACAGATGGAACTGAAATGAGGCAAATTACCCAAAAAGTAAAAATTATTATCACATTTGGAACACTGAGATAAATTATATAAGAAAACGTACTTGCTTCTTTAATTTTTTGAGCAGTTTAATATAGTTATAGATATAATTCACTCTAGATGGCAACACGTCATAAATGATGATATACAAGGGTAGCCGTTTTACAGACGGGTTCCATCTTACCTCACGTTCTCCTAGCATTCCAAGGGAATGGACAAACATAGGATGTTTATTTCAGTTATACATCTGTGTATTAAATAAGCAAGGCAGAGTAATTCCGAAATACAGATATTTATGTAACAGATAAACGAAAAATATAATTAATGACAGTTATTAAAAACATTCAACCACTGTGATTTCCAAAGCATGCAGGATAAAGAGAAAAAGTAAGTGCTTTTGTAAAGAGGACATTACAAAAGCACTTGGATTATTTAGTTCCCTTTATTATTTAATATTCAATAAATACTCTTTATGGAAGACTGTAATATTTGAAACAGCAAATCACCTCAGGGAAAGTACTTTTTGCCAAATAATAACCAGCTATGTTATGAATAAATTATTTACAAAGTTCACCTTAAGTATATGTTACGGCATCATCACATATTTGGCTAACATATTAACCTAATGAGATCTAATATTTTGATAACTGACCAAACCTCTTTAGGTAAATATGACACCGTCATCACGTATTTGTCAAACATGCCAGCTTAATGATATCTAGTTTTTCGCATTTAGCCAAACCTTTTAGATAAACGTCATCACGTATTTGTCTAACATGTTAATTTCATGACATCTAGCACTTTCTTATCTGAGTCTTTATTGAAAGAGTTCAACGATTTTTTGTTGTCAATGATACGTTTGGTAACGCTTGTATTTAACGAAACTGTAGGATGACTGTGAAGAATATTCTTTATAAATAAATTTGGTAAACCTGTCTTTTAGAAACAGATAAAGCATATACTGTGTGTTCAGCTGATACAAATATGGTTGATAGATCTGTGTTTTATACAAATAGATGATAGACTGCACTGTGTCTCCATTTGTTACTGATTCGTTTGGAAGCTCTACCTACTTCTAACATTTTCAACACAGATCACTCATCCTTAGATTCTAATTCATCTAATAAATATACCTTAAGAAGTTTTCTTCCCCCTATCGACTCCTTCCCATTGTGATTAACCAATGTTTTATAGACACAAATGGGATTGGAGAACTGCTGGACCTGGAATCCAACTGGTCATTAGTGAGGACAAGAAATAACAACACATTACCAAACATTACTATGCTACTTTATCGAAATATCACTTTCGTGTTTAATTAATCCGCCATTTTACTTTGAAATTATTAATTATTTTTTATAATAGAAATATACTCAAGTTCTTATCGTAATTAACATACATAGCTTGTATTTGACATTACAAGCTCATGTAAATGTACTAATATACAACAACATTGTCGACTTCTTCAACACTTAACACATAATGCTAATGAACTGGCTGTATTCTATTTTCAGAGATGAAAGACAATAACACATTTTTAAACAAACTCCAGACTTAAACTTTACCTATTTATATTTGTTGGTAATTACTTACTTTAAATGAATTTTAGTGTTCTAACGTAAGGAGATACCATCAGATTAAACTTTTTGTCTACCAAGATAGGCAACAGATCAATAATAATGAGACTAAACTCTTTGTCTACAAGGACAGACCACATGTCACTGGTGATCACACTAATCTTTTTGTCTACCAAGAGAAGCCACAGATAACAGATAACTAGATTCGACTCTTTGTCTATTTGGACAGAACATATATAATAGATTATCACACTAAACTCTTTGTCTATCAAGAGAAGCCACAGATAACAGGTAATCAGAACAATCTCTTTGTTTATGAAGAGAGACCCCAAGCTCAAAATAATCTATTATTTATTGAACTTTTAGAAGTTTACACAAATCAAAAATATATTAAAATAACCATAATGTTTTAAGTTAAAAATTAATTATGAGTGAAGTATACAAGAATTTCAGCATTGTTAATTAATACTCTTGTTTACACAGTAACTGCCATAGCTAGGATAATCTTACACTTGTTTGCACAGTAACCACTACAGGTAGGATAATCTCATACTTGTTTACACAATAACAGCTATAACTAGTATAATCTCACACTTCTTTACACAGTAGCCACTATAATTAGGATAATCTTACATTTATTTGCACAGTAACCATTAGAGCTAGGATGATCTCACACTTGGGTCTACAGTAACCACTACAGCGAGAATAATCTTACACTTGTTTACACAGTAATGACTAGAGCGAGGATAATCTTACACTTGTGTCTACAGTAACCACTACAGCGAGAATAATCTTACACTTGTTTACACAGTAATGACTAGAGCGAGGATAATCTCACACTTGTTTACACAGTAATGACTAGAGCGAGGATAATCTCACACTTGTGTCTACAGTAACCACTACAGCGAGAATAATCTTACACTTGTTTACACAATAATGACTAGAGCGAGGATAATCTTACACTTGTGTCTACAGTAACCACTACAGTGAGAATAATTTTACACTTGTTTACACAATAATGACTAGAGCGAGGATAATCTTACACTTGGGTCTACAGTAACCACTACAGCGAGAATAATCTTACACTTGTTTACACAGTAATGACTAGAGCGAGGATAATCTTACACTTGTGTCTACAGTAACCACTACAGCGAGAATAATCTTACACTTGTTTACACAGTAATGACTAGAGCGAGGATAATCTCACACTTGTTTACACAGTAATGACTAGAGCGAGGATAATCTCACACTTGTGTCTACAGTAACCACTACAGTGAGAATAATTTTACACTTGTTTACACAATAATGACTAGAGCGAGGATAATCTTACACTTGTGTCTACAGTAACCACTACAGCGAGAATAATCTTACACTTGTTTACACAGTAATGACTAGAGCGAGGATAATCTTACACTTGTGTCTACAGTAACCACTACAGCGAGAATAATCTTACACTTGTTTACACAGTAATGACTAGAGCGAGGATAATCTTACACTTGTGTCTACAGTAACCACTACAGCGAGAATAATCTTACACTTGTTTACACAGTAATGACTAGAGCGAGGATAATCTTACACTTGTGTCTACAGTAACCACTACAGCGAGAATAATCTTACAGTTGTTTACACAGTAATGACTAGAGCGAGGATAATCTTACAGTTGTTTACACAGTAATGATTATAGTTAGAATAATTGCTCAAATGTGAGAATGCTCTACTTCTGATCTTAGTTGAGCTACAGTGGCGGAAGCAAAATCACTTTGATTGATTAAAAATAATATTTGAATTTACTTCGAAAACATCGTCACCGTGGTTTTAACGATTTTAAAATAAATTAGAAAAGATTGCATCATACTCTTCCTGTTTTTCAAGTCATAGAAAAGATAATATAACATACCTGACGTTATTGTGCCGTTGTACATAAAGTTCGTGGAACCCCTGTCTCGATTGTGGTGTGGTTGATTGGCATGCATCTGCTAATTTTAAAATAAATTTTCGTTTCACTTCTGCCGCAATGTAAGCTGGGATTACACTAAGAAGAAGTCGTTCCTAAAACAGAAAATACACTTTCAATAATGACTATAACACACTACATATTTCATACAAGAGGAGTGTGGTAAATTGTGTTGAACAAAACGCTCTGTTTGTCAGTGTTTCCGCTGTGTTGGGGTCTGTTGTTGAACTAAACGCTCTGTTTGTCAGTGTCTCTGCTGTGTTGGAGTCTGTTGTTAAACTAAACGTTCTATTTGTTGGTGTTTCCGCTGTGTTGGAGTCTGTTGTTAAACTAAACGTTCTATTTGTTGTGGTTTCCGTTGTGTTGGGATCTGTTTCATTACTAAAGGCTCTGTTCGTCAGTGTCTCCGCTCTGTTGGAGTCTGCTGCTTTACTAAACGTTCTGTCTGTCAGTGTCTCCGCTGTGTTGGAGTATATTGCTGTACTAAACACTCTGTTTGTCAGTGTTTCCGCTGTGTTGGAGTCTGTTGCTGTACTAAACCCTCTGTTCGTCGGTGTCTCCGCTGTGTTGAAGTCTATTGCTGTACTAAACCCTCTGTTCGTCGGTGTCTCCGCTGTGTTGGAGTCTATTGCTGTATTAAACACTCTGTCTGTTAGTGTCTCCGCTGCCATGGAGATCAATGAAAGCTATTTTTTTTTTCCAAAATGTCCTAGTTTTTGGCTGCAACTGTTTAATAATATCACTATGCACTAAAATCTTTCCTGTTTGTTGTATTTTAATGCAAAGTTACACAATGGACTATCTGCACTTCGTATGCCTTGTGGTATAGAACCCCTGATTTAGCACTGTCAGTGCTTGAAACTATCGTTGATCTTCAGGAGTAAAACCCTTTTTTGGTAAGAACAGTGACATATTCTACCAGATACAAGCCTACATATGATAGTATTGCAATGCCAAATGGCCTATCATTCGCTTCTGACTGACTACAGATATACCCATCTAAAGAAACACACTAATGTTTTAGCCAATACAAATAGTTTGATTAATTCTCTGTGTTATTGTTTTAACTTTAAAATCAAGTAACAGATAATAAGGTTTATTTAAAGAGAGAAAACAGACTTAAAATCGTTGTTCATGAAGACCACCGTCACCTGTTGTTCTTTTTCATACTCCAGTTTAATTCTGGATTCTATAACACTTCTCGTTCCAGCAAACGTTCGGTCTAAAGCTTCGTCTCTCATCAGTCTATGATAGTAGCCTATTACAGCTGCACTCAACAAAAACAAGGTATTGGCTACGATCTGTCATTGAAAGAAAAAAACATCCATTATAAGTAGGAAGTCAGTGGATAATAAAACTTGACAGAAACATTCTTCATTGCATTTAGTATTTTATTAGTAGTTTTGAAAAAAAAAACATCGTTTTATATAGATCATAAATAGTTTCAAATAAGTGACGTTAATATTATTACCTACGAAAGCTCCTAGTGTAAGAAATAAAAAAGATCGCTAGATAACACAATAAATAGTAAAACACTTACCTGACTTCCCAAATAATCTGTTTCCTTATTAGACACCGCGGCTGACAGCGCCACCTGTGAGATGACAGTTATTAGGGAGGTAACAGAAGCCGCCATCCGAGGAAGGGGTAACATAGTGTTTACCACAAAAACCATAAAATATACTACAAGTAAGCTTTCCATGCTAGATTTCATTGTCTTAAAATAGGACCAAACGGATACTGTTACTATCATGAAAATCCACACAATGAAAGCCAATGTCCAGTGGAAATGCTCCGCCACGCTCTCTAGCGGCATAAGTGAAACCAACATGACCAATAGCACTCCAAGTGTAGCCACCAAAGTTAGGTAACGATACGAATCTTCCCAGAAGTTCTAGAATGGAATAAATAATTTAGAATGGTTTATTGAAGTTGTTAGTGATGTTTTTTGTACTAACAAATTTGGTTTATTGGAGAACATTTGCTTTTTTTGTATTTACTTATGATTAATCTGGAATTTTTTTAAAATATTAGTTAATTCTACACACTTATTTATTTAGATGGTTAAAATAGGAAATGATAAATCTACATATGTCAAAACACAGGTTCTAGATGTCACCCAAAGTGACATAAATCTAAGATACCTCTTACATAAAAACGAGAATATTTAATTAGAATTTGTGATACCAATATCTAATGTCATATACACCCGTTAAGTGACCTACTTACTGTATAATACGTGATGCTATTTCACAAACGAAGGATACAATAACAAACATTATACTCAGGAGCAACATTTCTGTCAGTTATTAGCTTATAAGTAAAAAGTTCACATGCGTTTTGTTAAGCAACACATATACTAAGTACATGTAAGCAAAGTAGTATTACAAAACAATGTTTATTGACGTATTGTTGGACAAGAAATATCAAATACCTGATAACAATATTACGTCATAAATATCAGGTCAGTTTATCTTTAGTTTTTTTGTTTTTTGTTTTTGAATTTCGCACAAAGCTACTCGAGGGCTATCTGTGATAGCCGTCCCTAATTCATCATCACCACCCACCGCCAACTCTTGGGGTACTCTTTTACCAACAAATAGTGGGATTGACCGTTACATTATAACACCCCCACGGCTGAAAGGGCGAGCATGTTTAGCGCGACGGGGATTATCTTTAGTAAAACGATAAATAATAAGAACGCTGAAGATAATTAAATCATATAAGATATTAGATATTATACTGAAAATACCACATGCGTTAAGCTCTAATATTAAATACCTCTGTGTAATATTAGTGCATATGAAACGACCATGACAACTTTTGTTAAACAATACAGAGTGTATATCACCTGTTTCTAGGCAATTTTAAACATGTATTAAATACTTGTGTTAAACCCTAGACATCAGGCACACATAGGATTTATAAACAACACATAACAAATATGACTATATTCTATTAAACCATAGAACCAAATATACCTACATTTTGTTAAACAACTGATACCATTTATAACTATGTTCTATAAAGAACAGATTCCAAGTATAACTACACGTTGTTAAACAATAAATATCAAGTGTGACTACGTTCTTTAAATCAACAAATAGCAGTTAGATCCTATTAAACAATATGTAACTCGTACTAATATGTATGTTAATCCGTTAACTCCTGTTATCACTATAATGTGTTAAACAGTTTTTGACAAGTATATCTTTATCATATTACCTCATAACATAAGTTTTATCTCAGCATTGTCAGACCACACGTGCATAGAATTTTTACCAAATTTTAAACTACAGATAGTAAACAAATTTATCGAATGTTACCCAATAAGACATGACGAATAGTTCCTTAGACATTTATAATGTTTACTGACTTTATTCCACAGATTGTATTACTTAGACATTTATAATGTTTACTGACTTTATTCCACAGATTGTATTACTTAGACATTTATAATGTTTACTGACTTTATTCCACAGATTGTATTACTTAGACATTTACAATGTTTACTGACTTTATTCCACAGATTGTATTACTTAGACATTTATAATGTTTACTGACTTTATTCCACAGCTTGTATTACTTAGACATTTATAATGTTTACTGACTTTATTCCACATATTGTATTACTTAGACATTTATAATGTTTGCTGACTTTATTCCACATATTGTATTACTTAGACATTTATAATGTTTACTAATTTTATTCCGCAGATTGTATTACTTAGACATTTATAATGTTCACTGACTTTATTCCACAGATTGTATTACTTAGACATTTATAATGTCTGCTGACTGTTATTACATGGATACCAAAAATAGCTCACTTTTAAGGATTTTAAACAAATTTATTTGCAGTAATAATTTAGCAACTGGAAGATTTTGGATTCGTTTATATCTTCGTGAAGTTCGAAGTTAAAGACGATTACGAAGTTTGGGATATTAGTTGCTAATTGTTTCTATTAATTATATGAAAACTGAAGAGTAGTTATTGCCTCTATTACATTCTGAGAATTATTTTCAATTTTATTAATACATACGATTGAAACAGATTTTTAATGAAACTACATTCTGAGAATTATCTTCAATTTTATTAATACATACTATTGAAACAGATTTTTAATGAAACTACATTTGGAAATAATATGAAAAGATCATTTTGTAGTTACGATTTTTAATTAAAAATTTTTAGAAGTCAAGTTACTTACATGTTCAAATGCGATATGAGCCAGAAAAAGGAAAGAAAGTCCATAAAGTAGAGAAATCATTAACATGTATAGAAACAGGGAATGATGTAGACGACTACAGTATCTTCGTTTCAAGTCCTCAGTGTCCACAGGTGGACTCATCTCAATGTTCTATCGGAGAAAAAAATGGCATAAGCTGAATATAGAACAAATGAATGTGATATAAACTCAGTATAAAAGAAAAGACACTGATATAGGCTGAATATATAACTAATGAATACGGCATAAGCTGAATATAGAACAAATTAATATTGTATTAGTTGAATATATATAATTAATATGGCATAAGTTAAATATGAAACAAATTAGTACAGCGTAAGTTCAACATTGAACAAACGTATAGACCATAACTCAATACGAAAACAAATGAATATGTCATAGGCTGAATGTAAAAGAAGGGAGTCTACGATATACGTGTTTTATTTTAAAAACCAATTCTTAATGAATTAAATTACGCCAGAAGCACATTGGAACATTTTGAGAATGTAAAAGGTGTGTTAAAAACAACAACAACTTTGTACATGTGCTAAATCTAATATAACAAATTAAAAGTAATTTAGTGTAAGTTCAAAACAAAAAGTTTAAAGAAAAATAAATATATTCTAGAATAAATTTTGATGATAAAAGAAAGTAGTGGATGCTTAATGAATCTTTAAAAAAGGACGTGATTGAAGTTTAATATGAAAAAAAAATTATTATGACAGTAAATGAAGAAAATAAGCCTAGGCTAATTAAAGGAGGAAATATTTTTAGGAAATCGTGTAGTTTGGGTGTAATAAAAAGAAAAAAAATATTTTAGGAAATCGTGTAGTTTGGGTGTAATGAAAAGAAAAAAAATATTTTTAGGAAATCGTGTAGTTTGGGTGTAATGAAAAGAAAAAAATATTTTTAGGAAATCGTGTAGTTTGGGTGTAATAAAAAGAAAAAATATTTTTAGGAAATCGTGTAATTTGGGTGTAATGAAAAGAAAAAATATTTTTAGGAAATCGTGTAGTTTGGGTGTAATGAAAAGAAAAAAAATATTTTTAAGAAATCGTGTAGTTTGGGTGTAACAAAAGGAAGGAATACTATTTCAAAACTCAATACGAAAGATTAGTTCACATGTTTGAATTTCGTGCGAAGATTCTCTACTAAAGAAGATACTTGAAACTGACAGTACAGTGAGGGGAAAGTATAGCTTACTGACGAGAAGATGATAAAAATGATATTTCAAATCTCGTTTAAATTTCTAACAAGCTCTTCGAATAAATGGACATCACTTACCAAGGAAACCATTCACATATCAGAAATAAAACTACAACACAAATAAGAGATTCTGCAGTTCGTCCATCATTCAAACTGTAAATGCGGTGTTATGAAAGTAGCCCAAGAGATGACGGAGGGTGATGTCGACTTGTTGTAAACCAAGGAATTCAACACATCTAACATTTTTAAATTTCATAAAATAATTTAAATTAAAAGAACTTAAACTTCTCCCGTAACAAACGTTTAACTCCTACACAAGTGTCAACACTTTTGGATTCATAAAATAAGATTATGTTACTATAGTAAAATATTAGTTCACATTTATCTGAAGTTCGTATTGAGGTCGTTTCCATGAGCCTAAAGTCTACCCATATCACGACTTTTAAGAAGCCTACTTGAAAATAACAACCATACTTAATACCCAGTAACTCTTGTAAAACCATCCTTAATATCCAGTATCTCTTGTAAAATCATCCTTATACCCAGTAACTCTTGTAAAACCATCCTTAATATCCAGTATCTCTTGTAAAATTATCCTTATACCCAGTAACTCTTGTAAAATCATCCTTATACCCAGTAACTCTTTTATACCCATCATTAATGCCTAGTAACTCTTGTAAAACAACCTTAATATCCAGTAACTCTTGCAAAACAACCTTAATATCCAGTAACTCTTGTAAAATTATCCTTATACCTAGTAATTCTTTTATACCAATCCTTAATAACCAGTAACTCTTGTAAAACTATCCTTAATACCCATTAACTCTTGTAAAATCAACCTTAATATCCAGTAACTCTTGTAAAACAACCTTCATAACCAGTAACTTTTGTAGAACTATCCTTAATACCAAGTAACTCTTGTAGAACTATCATTAATACCAAGTAACTCTTGTAGAAGTATCCTTAATACCAAGTAACTCTTGTAGAAGTATCCTTAATACCAAGTAACTCTTGTAGAAGTATCCTTAATACCAAGTAACTCTTGTGAAATCAACATTAATATCCAGTAACTCTGTAAAACCAACCTTAATATTCAGTAACTCTTCTAAAAACAATCTTAATATCTAGTAACTCTTGAAAGCAAATGTGTGCTCTCACTACGGTATACAATATCTAATAATTAAAGTTCTGCCACGATTACAGAGTTTTAAAACACATGGTGGAAGAAAACGAACTTTTTTTATGGACGGCAGAAGTCTACAAGAAATCGTATCTGGATGATGCGAGAACATAGCAAGGTGGGATTTCTCACCACTCTTTTTTTTATATTCTTCTCGAATTGTGGTTTCACATTTCTCGTTAAGAAAATTAACCTTGAAAATTAGGTGAGGGGTCGTGACGTCATGAGATATTGAAGGTCACATGAGTTATGGGGATATAAATACTTTTGTGCTTGTCCACAAGAGAGCGTTATATTAATTACATGATCTGTTGATTAATGGTGAAGTGATATTAATACGAACATAAATAATTACATAACTCTTAGTTCTGGTAAAATTGTACTATAATTTTCGCACTAAAATTTAATTTTTTATTTCCACCTTTATTTGACCTCATGACCTTGAGTTAACTCGTTGATCGTGCTAGATGGGTTATACTGAAAAATGAGTAACAGTGTACTTTATTAATTTTATTTCCTGATCAAGTGAAATAAATAAAACATTTCTCTCGTGTGTGTTTGTGGTCGCCATCTTGAACTTCGATAATGTCGGTGATAACAGAACGCCTAGAAACAAACACTATCTTAGAGAACTAATCACATAAATGTTGCATAGACCACTGTTATATTTATCGTATTCCAGCTGCCTCAGTGATTACTGGTTGGATGAAAGGCTTCATCGGTATTGGATATGGCAGATATAATATATTTGATATAATATAACATATTCATCTTTGTTTACGCTCATAAGTTCTTGGAATTAGTGATATAGTTTTTCTCCCACCGACGATGTAAACGCGTTATGAGAAAATTAGATTACTGATTCGTCTTTTCTTATGAATAAGAGTAACTATTGTAATACAAGAAACGGTTGGTGTTAAAATAAAACAAGTAGATAATAATAGTGTGTTATTAATATTTAGCCTCAAATCTCACTTGACTTAAGTAGAATTAAAAATATTTATTAATTTAGTCATAGCAAAACAGTAGTAAATATTGACACTAGTTGAAGACCATGTTACCTGTTGTATTTCTTGTTTAAGAAAAAATTGAAACAGATTCACATCTACATGCATATCTGTATGTTGTATTTGTTTACTTGGTTATGGTGCTACACATCTATCTTAGGGGGATTCACATTAAAGTAATGACGGAAGAAAATGGCCCAGAAAGTCTATTCTGCCTCGTAGGAATTATGAGGAAAATTCTGTTTGAATGCAACATAAAGTTTAAATCACCGTAAAAGGGGTGGTATATGATAATTTTTAAGTTAAATATTGTTCCCTTAAGTGAATGGACATTTACGTCGAAGATGTTAAGATGTTCTACAATTTAGAGATTGTCCCTAACCAAGCATTTGACAGTCAGAGTAGGTTAAGACATTAGTGAAACTAGAGTAAAGGAAAATTACTTCAAGTAAGACAGCACGTGGGCTCGAGGTAACTATGGTTTGAGAGTCAAGATGTTAATGTTAAATTCGAAGTGGTGAAACACGATCCTGATGAGAAATGTTTTTGTGTTCTTGTATCTTGCTGTACTATGTCGTTTGCTTGATGTAAGTCGTGCTTAGGATGTCGAGTCAACTCACTAAATAAAAATATAGCGGATAATTCAGAAACTGGAATGATTTATCGTTAGCGTCGTCAAGTGGTGCTTGTTTATAACATTATCCGTGAAGTGCAGTTTATTCTAAAATGTGCTAATACGAAAACGGATATTCGTTTTAGTTAGTATTTACTTTCATAGCTTCAAATTTCATAGACGTGTAATAAGTTATGTTACAATGTAACAATGCGATTGTTTTATCGGTTTAAATGTACTGAGTTTATTTTACGACAAAACTTTTCACATTCCTAATTACTCCCAGTGGCACAGCGGTGTTTGCGAAGTCACATTACTAGAAACCGGGTTACGATACCTGTGGTCGGCAGAGCACAAATAGCCCATTGTACAGCTTTGTGTTTCATTCAAAACAATCAGTCAACATTCCTAACTTAAATCAGTTAAACTCAACTTTCAAAAGTCTTGTATCAAATCGGGATCGCTGGCAACAAAGGTTCATGCTAGAAGTAAACGCATTTAAAAGCTGTTCCATATACTTCAGCCTAATATGGCTTAGTGTTTAGGGATATCTATTCAGAGTATACGAGTCACTGGATCAAAATCCGATGCCAGAAATACTTGCTCTTGTTGGCCATGAGAGCGTTAGAAAATACAGCTAATCCCACTTTTCGTACGCAAAGAGTAGCCCAAAGTTTGGCGGTTGGTGCTGCCAGCTGGTTATCTTTCCTCAGTTTATTTACTACAAGATGTTTGGAAAGTCGCTGTGCACTTATATATTTATTAACAGACATGTTTCAATATAAAATACAGGAGGTAAATATGAATGACAATTATAAACAATGTTGAAAGTGACCTCCGTTGACATCAATACAGGCCTGGATCCTTCTTATTTTGTTTCTAAATACCGCTATCAGTTGCTGGCTTGAAATAGACTAAACAGACATATGATTACAAAACTGCACAGTGACTT
This sequence comes from Tachypleus tridentatus, assembly GCF_004210375.1. Taxonomy (NCBI): domain Eukaryota; kingdom Metazoa; phylum Arthropoda; class Merostomata; order Xiphosura; family Limulidae; genus Tachypleus; species Tachypleus tridentatus. Next base: position 73,555,919 of record NC_134827.1, on the reverse strand, counting down.
TCCGAACACCCTGTATATGCAAAGAAAACCAAACACTGTTTCTGAGCCATTCACTGACATATAACACATTTAATGTTTACTAAATGTTCAAGTCAAGTACAATTCATAGTTAAACTGGAAACCAGCTATTTACTTCTCTGCTTCCAAATATTATTTGTATTTAATATGTAAATATTTATTATAATTTAAAATTATATTGATTAACTATGAAGGGTACTTTTCAAAGTTAAGAGATTAATGACTCCGATTTTACAAGTTACACGTTTTTTAAAAAGTAAAACGTTGTTGAAATTTTAGTGGTTTTTAGATAATTATATAAGATAAATATATGAGTTTTACAGAAAGGCTTTGAAAACATAGAAATGAGACATCTATCAGCATTACACAGTACACGGTAAAAATACGTAAAGGTGAATAACAAAGGCTTAATCAAAAAACAAAGAGAAACGTCGTTACAGTCAAAAATAAACCAGAAAGGATCCGTTACAAATACTAACAATGGAAAACATAAGGCAGATTAGATCCATTACAAACATCAATGATACAAATTTAACAACATAGAAGAAATAAGGCAGAAAGAATCGACTTTGTATACCAACAAAACAAGTTTCTCTATGTAGACAAAATAAGGTAGAAAGGATTAATTAAAACAACAACAACAATATAGATTTCTTTACGCTCAAGAAATAAAGCTGAAAATGGATACAGTACAAATACCAACAATACACACTTCAATATATTCAAGAAATAAAGTTAAATAGGGACCCATTACAAATATCAATAACATAGATTTCATTACACTAAAGACATAAGTCAGGAGAGATCCACTACAAATACCAACGATACAGATTTCATTATACTCCACAACACTAATGATCCTTCACTTGTGTATAAACAAATAATTAAAACTATTTGTTTGTTTGTTTTTTTAATTTCGCGCAAAGCTACTCGAGGGCTATCTGCGCTAGCTGTCCCTAATTTATCAGTGTAAGACTAGAGGTAAGGCAGCTAGTCATCACCATCCACCGCCAACTCTTTGGTTACTCTTTTACCAACGAATAGTGGGATTAACCATCACATTATAACGCCACCACGGCTAAAGGGCGAGCATGTTTGGTGCGACTGGATTCGAACCCGCGACCCTCGGATTACGAGAGTCGAACGCCTTAACACACTTGACCATACCGGGCCTAAACTTATTTATATCTGCTGTAAATTACATAGGGAAATCAAATCCAAAGATTAGCTTTTCTAAAGAAAAAACGTGCTAAGAAAGGTAATAAAAAACATTCATTTCTGTTTGTTTTTTTATGGCTATTCTTGTAAGGATAAACAAATGAGAAGCAGAAATTCAAAGACAGAAATACAGTGGTACCTCGGTTCTCGAACTTAATCCGTTCTAGAAGGCTGTTCGAAAACCGAATCAATTTTTCCCATAAGAAATACTGTAAATTAAATTTATCTGTTACAGACCTCCAAAAATTACGAATTATGAAGCATTTTAAGTAAAAATATTGCTTATTTATACATGTATAATAATACTTACATGCATAAAATCAACCACAAATACTATAAACACAATAAAGAAACAAAAATAAATGAAAATTTAACTGCACTTAACATAAAAACGTCAAGTAACTCTCCTTCTGGGGTTCTTTCTCTTTTCTGTCTCTTTGCACCGCTACAACCTGCTTGAGACTCACTGGACCTATTCCTCACTAAAAACGTGTCTAATGAGGTTTGTTTCTGCCTGCATTTTAAAATGTTTCTGAAGTAAGACATGGCATTGTCATTGAAAAGGTTTATGCTGCGGTTTGCTACAGCTTTGTCAGGGTGAAAGTTTTCCACAAAACTTTGTAATTCTCTCCATTTTCCACACATTTCCTTGATTAGTGAACTAGGAACATCCTCCCTTCCCTCCTTCTCATCTGAAGACACTTCCTCAGTTGCCTTCTGTTGCTGCTCCTTCTGAAAGTCTTGGAGTTCTTCCATGGTGAACTCAGTATTATGGTCTTCCACCAACTCCTCTACATCATCACCACTCACATTCAAGCCCATACACTTGTCTAGTGAGACAATATCCTCGACAACAGGCTCAGCCTCAAAGCCTTTAAAGTCTCTATCTGCTACTGAGTCTGGCCACAATTTCTTCCAGGATGAGTTCATGGTCCTCAAAGACACTTCCCTCCAGGCTTTGTCTATGATCCTCAAGCAATGGAGGATATTAAAGTGATTTTTCAGAACTCTCTGAGGGTTAACTCTGTGTCAGAGGTCACTTCAAAGCACCTTTGAAACAGTGCTTTGGTGTAGAGTTTCTTAAAGTTCGATATGACTTGCTGGTCCATGGGCTGAATAAGAGGAGTCGTGTTAGGGGGCAAGAGCTTCACCGTATTGAAACTGTACTCCCCCACCAACCCGTCCTCCAAGCCTGGTGGGTGAGCAAGTGCATTGTCCATCACAAGATGTTTTTCCGTGAGGTAATTCTTTACACTTGGGGCAAACACTTCATGGACTCACTCCATAAAAAACTGCCTGGTTACCCATGCTTTACTATTAGCCCTACAAATGACATTTAGTTTACTTTTCAGGACATTATTTTTCTTAAAAACCCTCGAGTTCTCAGAATGGTACACAACCAAAGGCTTAAGTTTTAAGTCCCCACTTGCATTACTACATAACAATAGAGTTAGCCCCTTCATTGGCTTGTGTCCTAGTAGTGACTTCTCCTCCTTGGCGACATAGGTCCTCTTTGGCATTTTCTTCCAAAAGAGGCCGTCTCATCACAGTTGAACACTAGTTGGGGAATAAAACCCTCAGCTTCTACATAGTCCTTAAATTCCCTAACAAATTTATCAGCAGAACTGCCACCCTCCCCATGTCTCACCACACTATGTATGCCACAGCTCTTCCTAAATTTTTCAAACCACCCCCTGCTAGCCTTAAAGGCATCCCTTGTATCAGCACTCGTTATAGGGGTGTTTTTTAGGAGGTCAGCATGCAACTGCTTTGCTTTCTCACAAATGATGGTCTCAGAAATGCTATCACCAGCTAACTGTTTTTCGTTTACCGAAATCAACAACAGTTTTTCTACCTCTTCCATTAGTTTGTAATCTTTGTTTCGTAAGCACTGCCACTCCTTTTGCAACATCAGCTCCTTTGATGACCTCTTTATTTTTCAGTATGGTGCAGACTGTAGACTTCGCCATATCAAACTGTGTAACAAGGTCAGACACACGAACACCACTCTCTTACTTCGCTATGAGTTTTTCACCTTTATTGTGGCTCTAACAACTTTTCTTTTTGGTTTGCTGCTTGCATTATGCTTCTTTGACCCCATGGTGGCTTATTTAATCAGAATATTTAGAAAAACAACAAAAAGAAAAACGAGAACGTTCACAACAGATTTTAGCGGGGGTGTGGACTGAGCAACAGGTGCGGGTAAAATGTTTTGGGCAAGCTTGGCGTGGGCCGAAAATGGTCGAAGGGTCATTCGGGTCATCAGTCGAGTTATTTCGGGGGTTCAGGCCACGACAGCTTGATTCGGGAACCGAGTTTATGTTCGACAACCGAGACATTTTTTTTTCTCAAACAATATGTTCGAAAACCGAATTGTTCGAGAGGGGAGTCGTTCGAGAACCAAGGTTCCACTGGATTAAAATAAACGAAATTGACAACAGTGTTAAATTTTTCTCACTAGGGTGTAATGTACTCCTCATCTGTAACGCTGAGATACTTTTAAATTTAAATTGTTTCAAATAATCTTCTCAATTTAACGCTGAGTTACACCTACAAATATACATTGTTCCGCGTCCTCAGTGCAATGTAACGCTGAGTTACACCTACAAATATACATTGTTCCGCGTCCTCAGTGCTATGTAACGCTGAGTTACACCTACAAATATACATTGTTCCGCGTCCTCAATGCTATGTAACGCTAAGTTACACCTACAAATATACATTGTTCCGCGTCCTCAATGCTATGTAACGCTGAGTTACTTTCACTCACCGAACTGTTTCAAGTACTCAACTCAGATGAACACTGAGTAACCTCTACAGACGAACACTGAGTAACCTCTACTAGAATACAATATTTCAGCTTCTCAACAGTTTAAAATTGAATTACGTTTAACTAACATAAATAATTTCTTGTACTTAACGCAGTGTAACGTTCAATTACTTCTACTATCACAATTTTTTCCCAATTAATCAACTCATTGTAACAATTACAAATCCTTAGCTAACTGTAACGTGAAGCTACTTAAACTAAAATTCTTTAAAATGCTCCTCAATTCAGTATAACGTTGAATTACTTCTACTAAGTTAAGTTTTACTAAGTTCTTATCTCAGTATAACGGCGAATTAATTCTGCTGACTCAGGTGTAGTCTTGACCATTTTGGATTCCCGAGTATAGTACCTTAAACAGGGCCCTATGACGATGAAACAATTCGGAAGCAGAGTGATAGAAATAATTTCGGGAACCATTTTCTATGTGGGTCCTCGAGCATTTGTCCAGATTGCTTAATAGTTATGAACACCTATGTCTACTATCATAAACCTTTTTAAGTCATTACCGTAGTAGAACATTGAGTTAGTCGTAGTAATAAAAAGATTTTGAAGTCCTCGATTCATTGTAACGCTAAGTTATTTCTATTAATATAGAAATTGTTTCAAGGTTTTAACACAATGTAATTCAAAATTCTACTAATTCCTCAAGTCGGTATAATGCTGACCTATTGCTACTACTATAAAGTGTTTCTAGTCTTCCTTTCATGGTAGTAATATGTTTTTTGTCTTGTTAAGCACATAGCTACACATAACTCTATCGACAATTCATATAGACTTACCTATATATCAAAAGGGGGGGAATGCTGAACGACTTGTACTTTCATTAAGGTTTTAGAGTCTTCGACCCTGTGCTCCTAGTAACAATCATTATTTCTATCTGATCCTTCTCCAAAGTTCCAGGAGTATCTCTAACGTCCACCCAGTGTAACACTGTATCACGTTCTAACTGTACCGAGGTCTATTTGAGAGAAAGATATGAATAGTTGAAAGTCAGAAGAAATATAAAATTTCTCATCTGTCAAATTAAACATAAAACACGTTAATGTTTGTTGTCGTTATTGACAATATTATCATCAGTAGATTAAACCCAGAACACAGTCTAAACTTAAAACTAATGTTACCATTTTTGACAACGGCAGTACCTGTAGATATAACACGAAACACGTTCTGATGTTTGTTTATTTTTGAATTTCACTCAAAGCTGTATGAGAGCTAACTGCACTAGCCGTCTATAATTTGAAAGTGTAACACAACAGTGAAGGCTGCTAGTCTTCACTACCCACCACCAACTCTTTGGTTATTTTTTTACCAACAAATAGTGGGATTGATCGCTCATAATAACGCCCACACGGCTGAACGAACGAGCATGTTTGATATGACGGGAATACTAACCCGCGATGCTCAGATTATGAGTTGAGTATCCTAACCATATCGGACCAAACACGTTCTGAACAGTTAATTAATGCCATCATTTCTAGGAACTGTAATATCCGTAGATTTAACATACAACACTGTCTGAACTGATAATTAATGTCATTATTTCTAGGAACTGCATTATCCGTAGATTTACCATAAAACACTGTCTGAACTGATAATTAATGTCATCATTTCTAGAAACTGTATTATCCGTAGATTTATCATACAACACTGTCTGAACTGATAATTAATGTCATCATTTCTAGGAACTGCATTATCCGTAGATTTACCATAAAACACTGTCTGATCTGATAATTAATGTCATCATTTCTAGAAACTGTATTATCCGTAGATTTACCATAAAACACTGTCTGAACTGATAATTAATGTCATCATTTCTAGAAACTGTATTATCCGTAGATTTATCATACAACACTGTCTGAACTGATAATTAATGTCATCATTTCTAGGAACTGCATTATCCGTAGATTTACCATAAAACACTGTCTGAACTGATAATTAATGTCATCATTTCTAGGAACTGCATTATCCGTAGATTTACCATAAAACACTGTCTGAACTGATAATTAATGTCATCTTTTCTAGAAACTGTATTATCCGTAGATTTGCCATAAAACACTGTCTGAACTGATAATTAATGTCATCATTTCTAGGAACTGTATTATCAGTAGATTTAACATAAAACACTGTCTGAACTAATAATTAATGTCATCTTTTCTAGGAACTGTATTATCCGTAGATTTACCATACAACACTGTCTGAACTGATAATTAATGTCATCATTTCTAGGAACTGTATTATCCGTAGATTTAACATAAAACACTGTCTGAACTGATAATTAATGTCATCATTTCTAGGAACTGTATTATCAGTAGATTTACCATACAACATTGTCTGAACTGATAATTAATGTCATAATTTCTAGGAACTGTATTATCCGTAGATTTACCATAAAACACTGTCTGAATTGATAATTAATGCCATCTTTTCTAGGAACTGTATTATCCGTAGATTTACCATACAACACTGTCTGAACTGATAATTAATGTCATCGTTTCTAAGAATTGTATTATCCGTAGATTTAAAATAATATACGGTCAGAGCTAATAATTAATATCTTCATTTCTATGAACTGTATTATCCGTAGATTTAAAATAAAACACGGTCGGAGCTAGTAATTAATATCTTCATTTCTATGAACTGTATTATCCGTAGATTTAAAATAAAACACGGTCGGAGCTAGTAATTAATATCTTCATTTCTATGAACTGTATTATCCGTAGAATTAACATAAAACTGTCTGAACTGATAATTAATATCGTCTTTTTCACGAACTCTGCTATCTGTAGATTTAACATAAAACATTGTCTGAACTGATAATTAATATCATCATTTCTAGGAACTGTATTATCCTTAGATTTAACATAAAACATTGTCTGTACTGATAATTAATGTCATAATTTCTAGGAACTGTATTATCTGTAGATTTAGCATAAAATACTGTATGAACTGATAATTAATGTCGTAAGGAAAGTATTATTCGAAGAACATACTGACAGTGTACGTTTCTATTTTTAAAACAATGTCTCATTTAAAAATTAAACATGATACATGGTCCAAACTGATAATAAATACTTTTATTCTTAAGAATATTATTGAAAATTAATGTTATCGTTAAACGAAACACAAAATACAGACCTAAGTGATAATAAATGTATTTATTCTTAGAAGTGGAGATTAAACTAAAACACGACCTTAGCTAATAATGAATGTCTTTATGCATAGAAATGCTAATATCCATAGATTAAACACAAAATACGGGTTGAACTGATATTGGCTGCCTTAAATATAGAACACAAAACACGGTTTGAACTAACAATGAATACATTGATGTGTGTTTTATATATTAATGCTTAAGAACATTAATATCCGTAGATATTAAGCTCAAAAGTCGTTTCGAAATTATAATTAATGCTTTAATTTTTAAAAATGGTTTTATTCGTATATTAAACAAAAAATCTGAACAGATAATGGATATCTTTATAATTATTAATTTTACAATTCGTAAATTAAACACAAAACACTTCTGAAATGATAACCTCCCAGTAGTACAGGACCTAATACTTTAGAAACCGGATTTCGATAGTTATGGTGAGCAGAGCACAGATAGTCATTGTGTAGATTTGTGCTTAATTACAAACAAAGAAACATTAAAATAACTTTAAAATGAATTACTGTGTTAACTACGTAAGTAAAGAAGGAAACTTCAAACCACTGAAATGATAAAGTTATATATTTATTTATGGTATATATTCTTGAATATATTATTAGTCGTAGACTAAACAGAAAACATCTTTTAAGCTGATAATGAATATCTTTTTTTTAAGAATGAAAGCATTCGTGAATTAGACATCATATAGGTCGAAACTAATAAATAATTATTGAGAACAGTTTTATCCTTAAATTAGACAGAAAAACACGGTCCGTATTGATAAAATATGCCTTCATTCTTTAAAATATTATTATCCCTAGTTTAAACCTAAAATACGGTCTGAATTATTAATTAATGTCTCCATTCATAAGAATGACATTATTCTCAGATTATACTCAAAGCACGTTCTGGACTGACATGAAATGCCTTCATTCTTAGTAATGGTGTTAATCATAGATTAAATATAATATCTGATTTCATAATGAATGACTCAATTATTAAGAATATTATTCACTGTAAATTAAAAACAAAAGGCAAATATACTGACACTAAACCCCTTCATTCTTAAGAACGAAATTATCCGTAGCTAAAATAATAAACATGGTCTAAACTAATGATGTGCATTCTTTTTAAGTCTGAGCTGATAAAGACCGTTTTTTTTTGGATTGGTATTATATACATATATTAAACTCAACTTACTGTCTATACTAATAATGAATATCTTCATTCTTAAGAATAGTATTAACCATACATTAAACATAAAATAAGGTCTAAACTGATAATGAATGCATTCATTCTTATAAATGGTATTTTTGGTAAATTAGACACGAAATATGACCTGAAATGACAATGAATGATTTCATTCTTAGGAATATTGTTATTCGTACGTTGAATATAGTTTATAATAGTAATAATATTAAGAATAGTACTTTATATAAATTAAGCACAAAACACGGTCTGAGTTGATGATGAATACCTTCGTTCTCAATAATATTGTTGACAGTTGAGGAAACATAAAACGCGTTCTAAACAAATAATATATACCTTGGTTCCCATGAATGACATTATCTGTTAATGCAGTCTGGACTGGCAATGAACATCTTTATTTTTAAAAATGTTATGATTCGTAGATTAAACTGATAGTGAATACCCCAATTCTTAAATATATTGTTATTTGTAAATGTATTGAATTCATATGATTGTCTGTACTGATAATAAATGTTTTCATTGTTGAGAAAGATAACGTCCATAGATTAAGCACAAAACACGGTTTGAACTGATAATTAATGGAGTCATTGTTAAGAGTATTGTTATGTCTAAATTAAACACAGAAACACCTTCTTCACTGTTAATGAATGTCTCATTTTTTAAAAGTGTTACAATCTGAAAATTAACCACGAAACACAGTCTAAGTTGATAATTCCTTCTTTCATAAAACATTATTATTCTTAGATTAAACGCAAGAAGCGGCCTGAAGTAATAGTAAATGTTTTGATTGTCAACAAATGTTATTATCCGTGTATATTAAACTGAAAACACGGTCTAAACTGATAATGAATGTTCTCATTTAAAAAAAAAACGTGGAGTAAATGGGAAAAAAGACACAGTGAGAACTGGTAATAACATTCCTTTTTTTTAAGACTAATATTATCCATAGATTAAACAAAAAACAATTTCAACTGTGACTACTTTCGATGCTTGAAACCCTAATTATGAAGTCAGTCAAAGGTTAAACTTCACCAATTTTGATTTGTAAAAATATATGCAATATTTAGATTTCAGTTTACAGAAAATAATTCTGGTTTGAACTTCTACATTGCTATATAGATCTACAACACTTTTTTTATATATTTAATAATGAGGAAAAGGTGCAACGTTTTCTCAATAACAAATAAATGCATGAATCATGTCCTCTTTTTACTAACTTTATCGACCACAAGTGTCGTAACTCTTAACTTAGAAAATAAATTGTATGATCTGATGTTTTGTGTTCCATGTAACTAAAATAATTATTACATGTATGCGAGTGAACAAAACACTTAACTAAGTTGTGAAGACAGAAATGTTTATATGCTTATAAAAAAGATGTATAATTGTGTATGTACATCATTTGTGAAACAAAACTTTAGGCATAAGGATCTTTTTTTACAGATATATTCTCACAAAACAAACCATGATTTTCATATTTTTAACGTGTTCAAACTGAATTTTAAAATATACAAAAATGTCAAACATTAGAAAGAATCGGACTCACTAATCTTATGGGTCAATGTGCTCACATATAGTCCCCCGCTAGTATAGCGGTAAGTCTACAGATTTACAATGCTACAATCAGGGGTTCGATTCTCCTAGGTGGGCTCAGCATAGCCCCATGTGGCTTTGCTAAAAGAAAACACACACATATATAGAGTTGGCTAACCCTAAGACGACCTGTGCAGTACTAGAGAAAGTATAAATTTGATCACCCAGAAACCACCGGTGTAGTGCATAAACAGCGCTTGTAGAGTTAATAGAAGTGTAGGCTTGGTATGGTTCTTATATATGTCTTTTTAGTTTGTAGGTTTTGAAATAAAGTGAATGTTGTATTATCGATAGAAAACATGCACGTGAAGAACGTGTGTCACATGATCTAATGTGCTTATTTTAAATTGCAAATAATTATCGAGTAAATGGAAGACAACCAGACTTCTGCTATAATGTGTACTACCTTTGTTCACAGTGGGATTAAAGTTCTCTACAGATAAAGTCTTAACATAGCTTTTATTTTATTTATTGCATCTGCTAATAAATGGGGATAATTTAAAGCTATGAGCAGAAAACAGTCGTTTATGGTTCATGTACAAATATACGCATAGTGACTGTAAAGTCACGTATGTTGGTAAGACAAAACGACACATAAAAACTAGTCTGTGAACATTTAGAAGTATTCAACAGAACCAACCATCTATTATTTAAAACCAGCCACTCATCCATTTTTTCACATTCTTAAACCATAGGTCACAATATCACATTTACGAATTTCTCTACCATCACCACAAGATCTGAAAATCTTGACCTCTACACTAACAAAAGTCTACTCGTAGCTGAAGACCGCTCGACCTTTAACATTTCGCAAATTTCTTTAGATCTAAAATTTTCTAAATTTTCAGACCTAACTCAGCTGTTCTATTATATAAATATACATCGTTTTATCCGTCTATTTAAGTAAACTAATGATTATGTTTCTATATTCTAATTGTGGCGATAATCATCTTTGTAATCGGTTTTCAGATTTCGCTGAAGGTAGAATAAATTATTCTGAAACGTTCGACTCTTGTAACTAAAATGTATCAAAGTTGTACCTTCGAGTTAAATCTTATTGTGTGAAGCTTGTTAACTTTTCTAAAAAGTAAAGTAAATATTGTGATTTTGAAATAGTCGTAAAATATCATTAAACAGGACAGGTGCTAAATGGCATGTTTTACATCGCTTGTTTGTGTGTTGTTAAATGTAAACTTACATAATAAGCTAACTATCTTTTCTCCACCAGCCTTGCGTATCGAAACCAGATTTATAACTATATATATAAATAACTCATCAAACTTATCGCCGATCCACTTAAACGGCAAGTATTTACACACCTAAATAAACTACGAACAACAATACATAAATACGAAAGTTGAAATGAAACAGACTCAGATAACGAAGTTCTTTTAGTTGTTATTTTTGCTGTTTTTAGGCTTGAAAAGGTAAGACATGGATTAGGTGACATGATAGAAATTAAACAATAATTTGGGAAAACAATTACTTAAGAACTCTTAGAACGTTAAGTGCAATCCTAAGATAAAGACATTTTGTAGTGGAAATTACAGTTTATTAGTTCAAAGCTTCATCCACTGCTAACTTATAAACACAAGTCAAGAGGAAGTCCGTTTTATATTTCCTACAGTCATGTCGCAGTGTACACGGTTTAAATAATAAACATAATAAAAAGGATATTAATGTAATGTGTAGCTACAACCTAACGAGTCCTCCACTACCATGAACCATGGATAAAGCTGTAATTTATCTAGTTGCATCTTGGTATTAAAGTTTGGATGGCTTCTGTTTGTAAGAGGATTGAAAATATTTTAATTACTTTAATTTGTTATTTTCTATAATACATCGTTTTGTAAACGTAGAAGATGTATTATCCAATCAGATAATAAGTTTTGACATAACGTGGAACGAGAAGTGTTTCTTACGTATTTTACGTAACAAATTAAATATGTTTAGGTTTCGGTCTTGTTTTACTTAAGTCACAGGGATTGTATTTTATTAAAATCCTGATTATTTAGTAGTGGAGTTATTCTGTTTAGTTTGGACAGTTTGTGGTAAAACATATTTTACAAAGTATTGTGTTTAACAACTAGTGATGGTTTCATTTATATAATCTTGATATCATTGGCTTTGCACATAAATATTTCGTGTAATATATAAGAGTTCATTCGTCTATTTTTAATTAAGCACAAAGCTACACAATGGACTATCTGCGTTCTGCCCACCACCGCTACCGAAACCCGGTTTTTAGCGGTGCAACTTCTCAGACATGCTGCTGTGCCACTGGGGAACGTGTAAGATATGGATATAGTTTGAATAGCTTAGGTACATGTAAATTATGAAAAACAAACTGTATTTTTCGTCACCACATGCATTGTAAGTTAAATCCAGCTTACAGAAAGTCATGTACGAAGATAGAGCTTTATATGATAACCCGAAAGTAGATCAAATTATAATAAAAATTGTTTGTTTGTTTTGAATTTCACGCAAAGATACTCGAGGGCTATCTGCGCTACCCGTCCCTAATTTAGCAGTGTAAGACTAGAGGTAAGGCAGCTAGTCATCACCACCCACCGCCAACTCTTAGGATATTCTTTTACCAACAAATAGTGGGATTGACCGTCACATTATAACGCCCACTCGGATAAAAGTGCGAGTATGTATGGTGCGACCGGGATTCGAACCCGCGACCCTCAGATTACGAGTCGAACACCTTAACCCACTTAGCCATGCCGGGTCGATAATCAAAATACAGGATTTTACTACACTCACGACCCTCAGTGGCACAGCGGTATGTTTATATACTTACATTTCAGAAACTATGGTGAACAAAACACAGATAGCCCATCATGTAGCTTTGTGCTTAACTACAAACAAAAATTCACTACAATGATTATGACGTAATGAATCAGCTATGTTACTACCCCTTCTAGTGAGCTCCACTAAGACTCTTAGCGGTTGCTAAATTTTCAAGCACCCTGGGCAGTTTTACCCAAATACTTACCAAGTCTAATTTGGTTGACATCCTCTAATATCCGTTTCCCGACCACCCCTACTGGGGAGATCTTTTTTTTTTTTTTTAAATACTGTTATAAATTATTCTACAAATACTTTATAAGTTAGGATTACTGTTTCTGAAAATAACATTTTTATCAATAAATCTATTCATTACGTCACTAACTGAATGACGAGGTACTTAGCTACCGACAATGACAATTATCCAATCTAAAGTCAAGGTCGACATAACGAAGTATGCAATAAGTATTCCTCGAAGAACGAGAAACATATTCCCCCGTGATATGAGGATGATTCCGGTTCAGAACCTAACCAGTACAAGAGTAGAAAGCATAGAATACTGAGTCATTGTGGACAGAAACCATATCCAGTGTGAGAGGTAAAGATTAACCGGAAGGGGGCATACTAGAATCCACCAAGGTTCAACATTATTACTCAAGATAGTATTATGTTTCAAGACGAATATTTTTTATTTGTTGAGTATGCTCAAGTCTATATGTATAATTTAGTGTCCCTAAAGAAGAAATCTTCGAAATATTTGGACTGCATACCTCAGCGATCTATAATATTTAAGATTACAGGTACATCGTGCACTCTTAGAAACGCCATAGGATTGAGGATTTCCTGCCTGCATCAGTTCTTTAACCTGAGCCTCAAGACCTTTCTTATAATATATATTTAACTCTTTAATATATTCGAGACTCTCCTTACAAAATTCAAAATGGACATGCACATCAACAAATACTGAGATTTTTCTATTGTAATATATTATCTCCAACTGTCTTCTATTCATCCTACCGATCACATTTTGCTTTTGAAGAGACTACGTTTTATGTGTCGTTTGTACAGTGAGATAAACACATAGTTCATCTCTTCACAGTCTCATATTAATTTATGATATTGATCAGTCAAATGACTTAGAGATTCTTTTGGAGCTTTATATTTCGTGCTATGATTTTTCTCACTGTTGATAATACGGTCGACTTTATATGTAAAATATACGCTGACCCTCCAGCACGGCATTTTACCCAGCGATGACCCTTAGTTTCAGTTAACTTGGATAACAAGAGACTGGCTAGTGGACTAATCTTCAACGTTCCAACACCACGATTTGTCACACCTAAGACCAACCTGTATTCCTTCTTTCCATCTTTCTAATTTGAATAGTAAAATAAAGCTGTTGGACTTTTGTATAAACTGATAAACCTGGTAATCGGGCTTCTTTCTTAGTAGCTTCAAACATTTCTCTTCTTGAGCCAGTGATATTATTACTAGATCTCAGGTATAGGTATACTACAGTTGAGCCTTTACGCAGATAGTCTATATTTGAAATTAAATTTACTTTAGTCAAACCACCAGTAACATTGTAGGCCATTATTTACAGTCAATAATCTTCTGTAAAAGCAAAAATTATATTTGATTTATGGTTTCATATAATGGATATTTTCTAAAAACAGAAAATTACAGTCGTAGATTACAATATGGGTTTCTGCATCTTCTTTGGAGAATTAATTTTGTATATTATTAGTTGATAAATTGTATGTTCTATAGAAGTGATAAATTTCTGTAGCAGTTGTCATTGGTAAACTTCACGACTTCTGGAAAGGATCGATTTCTGTGATAGTTATCATTTGGAAAAATTCACGATTTTTAAAAACACGAAATTGTTGTCATATATACAAAGCAACACAATAAGCTATCGAAATCTGACTTTAGTATTATAATCTCAGAAGGGACCAAATGAGAAATTACTTTTGTGGATTATAATGTTGGACATCGAATCTCTTTCTAAAATACTTATGTTTAACCACAGAATGTGATCACGTACACTCAATCTCAAATACAAACAAGAGAATAGTTTAGTTTATTATATATATATATATAAATTCCATTTGGCTTTACTTTAGAAATTTGGAAAAGTTTAAATTATGAAAAATGTGTAACATTTACGTGTTGAATATCAAATACCAGAAATAAATATTTCTTTTTTATTTCAGGTGATTTAGCAATAGTATTAAAAAATGAAGTGACGTTTTCGCAGCTTATCAACATTCTTACGAATGACAGACTGCTGGTGCAGTTACACACAAATCCTTTCATCTGCTGTGATTCACAGAGAACAAAGAACGCTCTTTATAACGCTCTCAAAGGCGGTTATTTAACCACCAATCATCAGACAGTGTCATGCTCAGAAGTTGTTACATATAAAAAAATTAGCGGCTGACATTGGTTGTTTATATAATGTCATGGGCGTTTCCAAAGAGGGAGAAGTAAACGTGAGTAAAAACAGTTTGTCTAGAGCGCCGTGGGATCACTTGTTAGTCTGAGAGTCACGTAGACGTAATGGCTCACACAAAGCAAGCTTGTGTTCCGGAAAGTAACACGTTGTGAGTTATGTTCTGTTGCACGTAAAAACAAAGGTTCGAAAAAAGGATTGGATTTCTGTATTGAAATAACTACAAAAATGGGGGTAAGGGGTTAATGTACAACACAGTTTTTATCGGTTTTGAGAATGACATTTAATGAGAGTCAAAAAATAATCTATTAATTTATGTTATTAGTAAGAATAAGACACGTTAACATTCATCACTAGATTCAAAGAACGCGTATGTTTTAATGGAAGTATCAAATATAAACTTATGTAAACCATACATTATAAGTATCATATGATTTAAAAATAAATTTGTTTAAAATACCGACTATAAATATTTCATGATCTAAAGATGTATTTGTTTAGTGCTACGCTTTAAGCGAAACAGACTTTAAAGTAAAAACTTGCTGTTCGCTTTGAGGATCTCATGTTTAAAAACCAACGTTGTTTAAATACACGCACTAAAATATCATGCTTTAAAATATATGTTGTTTAAATACACTCACTAAGGATCTCATCCTCTAAAACTAACATTGTTTAAATACAAACACTAAGGATCTCATCCTCTAAAACCAATATTGTTTAAACACAAACACTAAGGATCTCATCCTCTAAAACTAACATTGTTTACATACAAACACTAAGGATCTCATCCTCTAAAACTAATATTGTTTAAATACACACACTAAGGATCTCATGCTTTAAAACTAATATTGTTTAAATACACACACTAAGGATCTCATCCTCTAAAACCAACATTGTTTAAATACACACACTAAGGATCTCATCCTCTAAAACCAACATTGTTTAAATACAAACACTATGGATCTCATCCTCTAAAACTAACATTGTTTAAATACAAACACTAAGGATCTCATCCTCTAAAACCAATATTGTTTAAATACAAACACTAAAGATCTCATCCTCTAAAACCAATATTGTTTAAATACAAACACTGAGGATCTCATCCTCTAAAACTAACATTGTTTAAATACACACACTAAGGATCTCATCCTCTAAAACCAATATTGTTTAAATACACACATTAAGGATCTCATCCTCTAAAACTAACATTGTTCAAATACAAACACTAAGGATCTCATCCTCTAAAACTAATATTGTTTAAATACACACACTAAGGATCTCATGCTTTAAAACTAATATTGTTTAAATACACACACTAAGGATCTCATGCTTTAAAACTAATATTGTTTAAATACACACACTAAGGATCTCATCCTCTAAAACCAACATTGTTTAAATACAAACACTAAGGATCTCATCCTCTAAAACCAATATTGTTTAAATACAAACACTAAGGATCTCATCCTCTAAAACCAATATTGTTTAAATTCAAACACTGAGGATCTCATCCTCTAAAACTAACATTGTTTAAATACACACACTAAGGATCTCATCCTCTAAAACCAACATTGTTTAAATACAAACACTAAGGATCTCATCCTCTAAAACTAATATTGTTTAAATACACACACTAAGGACCTCATGCTTTAAAACTAATATTGTTTAAATACACACACTAAGGATCTCATCCTCTAAAACCAACATTGTTTAAATACACACACTAAGGATCTCATCCTCTAAAACCAATATTGTTTAAATACACACACTAAGGATCTCATGCTTTAAAACTAATATTGTTTAAATACAAACACTAAGGATCTCATCCTCTAAAACCAATATTGTTTAAATACACACATTGAGGATCTCATCCTCTAAAACTAACATTGTTTAAATACACACACTAAGGATCTCATCCTCTAAAACCAACATTGTTTAAATACAAACACTAAGGATCTCATCCTCTAAAACTAACATTGTTTAAATACACACACTAAGGATCTCATCCTCTAAAACCAACATTGTTTACATACAAACACTAAGGATCTCATCCTCTAAAACTAACATTGTTTAAATACACACACTAAGGATCTCATGCTTTAAAACTAATATTGTTTAAATACACACACTAAGGATCTCATCCTCTAAAACCAATATTTTTAAATACACACACTAAGGATCTCATCCTCTAAAACTAACATTGTTTAAATACACACACTAAGGATCTCATCCTCTAAAACCAATATTGTTTAAATACACACACTAAGGATCTCATCCTCTAAAACTAACATTGTTTAAATACACACACTAAGGATCTCATCCTCTAAAACCAATATTGTTTAAATACACACACTAAGGATCTCATCCTCTAAAACCAACATTGTTTAAATACACACACTAAGGATCTCATCCTCTAAAACTAACATCGTTTAAATCATATATAATAAGTTTCACACACTTTAAAAACAAACTTATTGAAGTACATATTCTAAGTATTACCATATATCACAGTTAAACGTGTTGGATTTACACACCATAATTATTACCTGCTCTAAAATAAATTTTACAAAATTCACTCTGAATACAGTATGTTGTAACAATAAATTTATCCAAAGTCTACATTATAAACATCAGATGCCAGAATCTGAGCTTGTATGAATCATACACTGTAAGTATTATATACTCTAAAGCTAAGTTTCTTGTATGAATCATACACTGTAAGTATTATATACTCTAAAGCTAAGTTTCTTGTATGAATCATACACTGTAAGTATTATATACTCTAAAGCTAAGTTTCTTGTATGAATCATACACTGTAAGTATTATATACTCTAAAGCTAAGTTTCTTGTATGAATCATACACTGTAAGTATTATATACTCTAAAGCTAAGTTTCTTTAAATCGTACATTAGAAGTTTTAAAACAAAACTTGTCTAAACTACACACTTTAAAATTTACATGCTCCATAGCTAAACGACCGTAATGTACATCACAAATATTGCATTTTATAAGGCTACGTTTCTTTAAAACTACAGTAATACATTTCTAAAACTTATGTGGTAAATATTGAATGATGGAGAGCTAAACTTATCTCAAATACGCCTCGTACGGTGTAAAGTATATCTTGTCTAAGGCACATACTGTAGTTGATAAACTTGAAATTGTAAATACATTCTAACTGAACATCGATAGTAGATATTAGTAACTTTATAACTGAAAACTTGAAGAAAAGGAAACTGATGAATTAGGGTTATCTAATCAGTATCACTTATCAGTTCTCACACTCCTATATTTTTATTACTGTATTATACTGAACATGTTGTTATGTAGCATACAAGACTCTTACTGAAACATTTCACTCACAAGTAGACAACTTTAATTTGTTTTGCACCTAGGACAGCGAGGTTATATAACTTCTCTACGCACTCCCCAAAAAAAACAATTTTAACATATACTTTATGAAGGTAACACCAGGTAAAATCGTAACTT
Source organism: Tachypleus tridentatus (assembly GCF_004210375.1). Classification (NCBI taxonomy): domain Eukaryota; kingdom Metazoa; phylum Arthropoda; class Merostomata; order Xiphosura; family Limulidae; genus Tachypleus; species Tachypleus tridentatus. Next base: position 73,537,169 of record NC_134827.1, on the reverse strand, counting down.
TAAAACAAGACGATTTAAGACAATAAAAAACATCTATAAATGTATACTGGGAAAGAGAGAGACGGGTTATATACTTGGCTACTTCAGTGACAGAAAGCTCGTCTTGTTAGCCAGAGTCTCTTTCATCTTATAGGTTGTTTCACTTAATATTATGTATGTTACTATACGATTGTTTACTAGATAATACGTTGTGTAGATACCTAAGACATGTTAATAGTTATTGCCTTTAACTTTATTAACTGCCGATTTTGAAAACTGTTTTCACTTATAAACACATGCAAACACTCACACACTTATATGTATATATATATGTGTGTGTCAGGTAATATGAAAGCCAGTACTATGCCATGTTAAATCCATACAGAAGTTAATATCTAGTAGATAACGTTAATGGCATGTTAAATCCATACAGAAGTTAATATCTAGTAGATAACGTTAATGCCATGTTAAATCCATACAGAAGTTAATATCTAGTAGATAACGTTAATGCCATGTTAAATCCATACAGAAGTTAATATCTAGTAGATAACGTTAATGGCATGTTAAATCCATACAGAAGTTAATATCTAGTAGATAACGTTAATGCCATGTTAAATCCATACAGAAGTTAATATCTAGTAGATAACGTTAATGCCATGTTAAATCCATACAGAAGTTAATATCTAGTAGATAACGTTAATGCCATGTTAAATCCATACAGAAGTTAATATCTAGTAGATGACGTTAATGCCATGTTAAATCCATACAGAAGTTAATATCTAGTAGATGACGTTAATGCCATGTTAAATCCATACAGAAGTTAATATCTAGTAGATAACGTTAATGCCATGTTAAATCCATACAGAAGTTAATATCTAGTAGATGACGTTAATGCCATGTTAAATCCATACAGAAGTTAATATCTAGTAGATAACGTTAATGCCATGTTAAATCCATACAGAAGTTAATATCTAGTAGATAACGTTAATGCCATGTTAAATCCATACAGAAGTTAATATCTAGTAGATAACGTTAATGCCATGTTATTTCAGATCTTTTGTACGTTTAAACACATTTAATATGTGGTGTTATAATATCAATACCTAAGTAATGTTAATTTCTTACACAAATATAGGGTATTTATTTACCCCTATGAGATTTAGATAAAAAAATGTTGCATCTATATTTATGTAAAATAGTTTAAAACTTTTCATTTTGTTGATGTTATTGTTAGATAGAAAAAAGAAAAACAAATTGTTTCTAACCTGATAATTTTAAGTTTCGTATTCAATCGGTTCAGTTTTCACAAACCACTTAAGTCTCTCTTACGTTAATTCTTCACTTGTCGGTTCCCACTCGAATGATTGGAAGAGACCGGCGATCTCGCAAGATTTTCTTTGCGCTTGTTGAAATCATAGCTTTACTGCCATCTGTCGAGTATAAAGTAAGCAAAAATTAAATGACAGAATTATCTCGGTTCTTAAGCTTACCTTATTTAGTATAAAACAAAGGTTGTTTTTAACATTTCTCTCATTAGAATATTCTGTAGTCAATGACGCAAAGTTATGGAGATGGGATAAGTTGATATTGTGTGAAAAGAAATAACATGTCATGATAAGAAATAGTAGTTGAACTCTTGATTCTAATCTATGTAGGTACCTAAGTTGTCCATATGTAGTTTATAATTTTGTCTCTACAAGAGTATATTGTACCCAACATTTCAATTATTTATGTTGTCTAACGGCCCACTGACTTATTCATTCATCTATCTACCAGTGTATGTGATAAAACACCATGTGCAAATCACGAAACCAAGTCTTTCTTGTTGAATATTGTACTCAATTCTCGCTATTTTATTCTACTATGATTACATAAAAGCAAATGTATGCCATGTCCTGTGCTTCAAAATTCACGTGTATGGCATTGCGTTTTTCAAGTAGCTTTGAAAACGAAGTTCTTGGTACAATGAACACTGGACATTTCTTCGAATGAATGTGTAAACAGTCTTAATTTAACTAATTAAACATAGTTCAGTGTTTAATTACTAAAAGTCGACGGTAACGAACAAAGGTTCGTTTAAATTTTTATAATTTACAACTGAACGTTTATTCGCTGAGAAAATCGTGCAAAATAAAACTCAAAGAAAACAAAAAACAGGTAATTATTTTGTAAGTGTTATTCAAAGAAATATCTCATTCTCTATGTATTATAGAGAAACGTTTTGAACAGTTATTAAATATTCTACTTGGAAACCACCGATCCATTAGATGGGATCAAATAATTTCTAATCATGACTCACTTGAGCGAATGTTCTCTAATGTAAAGTTTGTTGGCTAAGGAATTCCTAAATGTACTTTTGTCAGTCAAAAAACACAGCCTTGGCAACTCAAAGCCTCTTTGTACTCGTGTCACGTGAGATTTTGTATTCACGTGTTTACAGTTACAAACATTATATAAACACTATTAGAAATTGATCACGTTACATTTTAAAGCCGGTTTATGTTATGATAAGGTTAAAAATGTTCAAAGAACAGAACGCTAATAAAAATAAGAAAATATTTTGCTCACTTGCTGTTATAGCTCCTCGTGTTTAGAAGGAACGTCTTACTTCACGTGTTTTAGACGTAAGTCTTCCTAAAGGAAGTAGAATGAACAAGTACGTCTCTCGTACACGGTTTAACCACTAAACAATAGTCAGAAGTCTCAGCATCGTACAAAAAACTTGTGAACATCCTGTTGATATAGAGCGTGTCTAACGTTGGCTAGATAGACAGGGGCGATAGTTCATGTAAATGTAAAGTTATAGTTTCTGAATTTCCATCTTCCGCTGCGTTTGTTTCAGTATTAAAGTTGAGTAAAAACATCAAAACTTGTTGAATCGACTTTAGATATGCATTGTTCAGCCCATCTTACTTACCTGGAATGGAGTCATCTACTTCACTTAAAGGTATAGAGCACGAACATCAAATGTTGATACAGACAGTTGACTACAGTCTATTTCTAACTGAGTCTTCTGTTTTGCTAAAGGTTATAGAGCCAGAACATCGAATGTAGACACGTACGATTGGCTCCTCTCTATTTCTGAAGGAGACGTCTACTTTACTAAAGGTTATAAAGCCGGAATACTAAATGAAAATACGTATGGATGAAACCCGTTTCCATATTTCATATTATATATATATATGTGTATGTATAAACTCTTCTACTTCACAAGTCTTTCCGTAGAGAATCACCTGAACTGAGACCAGTGATGTGACAGAAGAATTTACACATGTTAAATGAAATATTAAAAAGAAAATTTATTTCGAATATTTATATTCATAACATGTAAACCAACATCAATTTCATAACATTCAATTCGATATCGATTTTATTGTCTGAATATTAAAATAAGAATATACCCAAAATATTTACCTTGACCGTATAATAAAGAACCATACTTTATGAAACTTTTTCTCACTTGGGTGATGACAGATATATTCAACCTTATACTACAAGATGGCGACACTTGCTATGTCCAAATCTGATCAAATCAGCACGGTTTGGTGCAATATACATAAATAAATAATAATATCAAGAACTCACGATATGCGAAAAAATATGTAATTTTAACAAATCATCAGGCAAAATTTATCAGTTTAGAGCAATAACAAATGTCATGATAATTATTTCTTTTATTAATATGTCGGTTAATAGCTATTGTATATGACGTCGTTGTTAGGTAATAAACTCAGCTGTGTTAACTAACTATCATAAATTAATATTTTATTAATATGTTGGCTTATAGTTGTTACATATACCGTAATTGTTAGATAATAAACTCCACTATATTATTAATTACCATAAATTAATGTTGCTTGTTTTATGTATGAATGATCCGGATTCTGTATAGTAGGTGTTTGTAACTTGTTGACGATAAATGCCAACAATAAAAAAACAGCACACAGTCCGTTTGTTTTAAAATGATACTTAAAATAAGCGATATATATATAAATGATTGTTACACTGTTGGTTATTGCAGTTGTATGAAGACCTTTAAATAATTGTTTCTTTTTATTTAAAATCGACAAAGTGTGGTTCAGTTACTTTAGAACACAGCTGACCGGACAAATTTTTCCACTCTTCTCTTTTATTACAATAATTTTTTTGGAAATTTCACTTTAAACTCACCACTGCAACTGTTGGTTACCACAGTCGCACCCAGAGTTATAAATAATTGCCCCTTTCTACATCAAAATTTACCCAGACTGGTTCAATTCCTTTAGACGAGACGGATTAATTTTTCCCACTATTATTACAATACATTCTGCGAAAATTTCTCTTTAAACAAGATACTGCGAGCTCTTCCCAACTGAACTCACAATCATGTTTGTTTGTTTATGAATTTCGCGCAAAGCTACTCGAGGGCAATCTGTGCTAGCCGTCCCTAATTTAGCAGTGTATAGAGAGAAGAGAGCTAGTCTTTCAACAACGAATAGTGGGATTGACCGTGAATATATAGCGCCTCCACAGCTGAAAGAGCAAGCATATTTGATGCGACGGGGATTCGAACCCGTGACCCTCAGATTACGAGTTGAACACCTTAACCCACCGGGCCTCAAAGAAGCCCTACTTATACAGCAACTAAAACAAAAATTAAACCACTATAGAGGAACTCCTTTATACCTATAGTAATTAATGACCTAACATCTAACTGCAAGTCCCCCTGCAATTCCGTACCCGTCACTTTCGGTCAGTTGCAAACTCTTTGTTAACCTGAAGTTGACCTAAAAAGGACGAAACGTTGTTCTGTACTTTATATTAATTAACTATTAATACCCATACCAGCTCTACTGAGATATATAAAAATAATTAAATTTACCACTCGCGCCATGTAAACCGTTTGTTTGTTTAAAATTAAGCACAAAGCTACTCAAGAGTTTATCTGTACTCTGCCTACCACCAGTATCGAAACCCGGTTGTTAGTCCGTAGACATACCACTGTGCCACTAGGGGTCCGTGTAAATGGTCTAAATCATACCATTCACATCAAACATGACACAATCGTGTATATCTAAGAATTGATTTAGTAATATGTGTAGTTTGTAGTTACAATAAATGTTGTCGCTGCTGGGTAACAAACTCAACTATGTTATAAACTACAATAAAATAAATTAATATAATTATTCTCGTGTGTAGTTACATAAACTGCACTAGTTCTTACATGAAAATTTCAGATACGTTACTAACTACCACAAAGTTATGTTCACTTAATGTTTGGTTTGTAGCTACAGGATATGCCGTTGTTGTTAATAATTCATCTATGCTACTACCTACCATAATGTAATATTCTATTAATATGTTAGTTTGGAGTTACAAGATATGCCGTGATAGTTAATAATTCAGCCATGATATTATCTCTAAAAAATTAATATTCTATTAATATGTTAGGTTCGAGTTACAGAATATGCCATGATAGTAAAAATTTGAACTATACTACTATCTATCATAAAATAACACTCTATTGGTATGTTACCTTGGAATTACAATGTAGGTCATTACAGTTAATAATTAAGCTACGTTATTATCTATAATAAAGAAATACTCTATAAATATGTTGAATTGGCATGTGGTTGTATAACAAACTGAACAATATTATTAAAGACCTTAGTTATTTCCTTTTAACGTATTGGTTTGGAGTTACGTAATAAATTTAGGTAAACATTATTTTATCATTGAAAACTGAATATGTATGTATATATGTATGTATGTGGAGAAAATATTAATACTGAAGAATTAAGTAAAATAAAATCAAATTAATGAAAAGTAAGGACTGTGTTAAGAACAGTAAATCTAAACCTCTGGCTAATGTTGGTTTGTTGTAAACAAAAACAAGCTGAAACAGAAATAAAAAACGCTGCACAAATTGAAAGGATCCCCGCGATTATAATTTATATGTTGAACACGTGTTTCTGCTTTTGTTACGACATCTTCTCATAACTCACCTCGATCCAACTTTGTAAGTTGATGTAATTCTGGTTTTTTTTTTTTGTCTAGCTGAAAATCTAGCACATGTAGAGAGAATCGTGTGAGATGTTAAGCTATTTTTAGAATTCAAAACTTGTTTAAACGAAAACCAGCACACCCATACAGGTTAGTTCGAACTCTTCTACAGAAAGGAAGTAAACTTGCTTCTATTTCACGAGAATTTTGTGGTAATTGAAAGCGAGTCCGTGTGAAGGGGATGACAGTAAGCTGTATTACACAAAGCTGACACATTCATTAGGTAAACCAGATGTAACTCTCCGGGACATTTAAAATAAAACAAGTGTATTTTTGGTATGATTATCATTTTGTGACGTACATTCTAGTGTGTGAATCACAGGAAGTGAAAACGTCACACCGGAAGTAGAATTGGTGATATATTTAGATGACATCATAGAAAACGTTGGTGATTTGTTCCTACGTTGTTTTTTTTTCCTTTATGATTATCTGTTGAATCTGGAATGAAACATCAATAAGACGTTAAACATTTCCACTTCTCTGTGTATCGTCTTAGTTCTCTGGTGTGTGATAAAGGTAAGTGGTAGAATAGGAAAATATATAAATCTGTTTTATGAAACACAGTTGCTGTCTTTGTTGGTTTTATGATTCTCTAACATAAATAAAATGATTTTTTCATCCTTTATCTCGGATTGCTGTAAATCAGTCTCGATCCAATTAACCAAGTTCTTACTTTTGCTGTGAATTTTTATATTTTAAACACTTTTGTGGTAGCTTAATAGCATTTATATTATTAATTTGTTGGAAAAATAGTGTAAAAGATACTGTTCAATTGGATCCAATGTAAAATTTGCTGTAAAAAATAGTAATATGATTCAGATCAGAATAATTATATTCTTAAGTTAGGTATGTTAAACACTGATAATAATGAAACAAGTTAAACAGAATAAATTAACGACATTGAAAAAGAGTTATTCTTAATACAAGTAAATGTTAAGGAATCACACAGTACAATACTCACTTTTTCATGTTCACAATACTGGATTTATATCTCCTCTTAACAAAACTTAGACGAGTCTATTAAAATCAACACTGGATGTTTCTCTGGCCAATGGTAATTGGTTGATATTTAAACATGTTTACTATTAGTTTTCACAATGAATGTTTCTATGGACAATGATAATTTGTTGATAGTTAAATATGTTTAACTATTAGTTTTTACAGTGAATGTTTCTGTATACAATGGTAATTTGTAGACAGCAGATAGTTAAACATGTTTAAATATTAGCTGTTACAGTGAATGTTTCTGTGGACAGTGATAATTTGTTGATAGTTAAACATGTTTAACTATTAGTTTTTACAATGAACGTTTCTGTGGGCAATGATAAGTTGATCGTGTATATGTTTAAGTATTAGTCACTTGATAATGGATATTTCCGTGGAAACAAGATGATACATTCTCAACCATTACTCATGTTATACTGACAGTTTCTGTGGTTACTTGATAATGATCATTTTTGTTTTCAACAGTAACTTGATGATATGTTGGCGTGTTTCACCTTTACATCATTATATGGTCTATTTCTTAAGGTAGTAGTAGTAAATGATATGGTGTTGATACTTGTAGTCAGTATTCTCGTGATAGTACGGGGCCTGGCATGGCCTAGCGCGTTAAGGCGTGCGCTTCGTAATCTGAGGGTCGCGGGTTCGCGCCCGAGTCGCGCCAAACATGCTCGCCCTCCCAACCGTGGGGGCGTTATAATGTTACGGTCAATCCCACTTTTCGTTGGTAAAAGAGTAGCCCAAGAGTTGGCGGTGGGTGGTGATGACTAGCTACCTTCCCTCTAGTCTTACACTGCTAAATTAGGGACGGCTAGCACAGATAGCCCTCGAGTAGCTTTGTGCGAAATTCCAAAACCAAAAACAAACTTGAAAATATTTGTTATTGGTAACTTGAAACAGGTAGACTTGGTTTGTCTATCTTATTTTAATATGAGAAATTAGTACTATGTCTTTTGTCAGTTTGGCCTGATAGAATGATTTGGTATATTATCACCTTTGAAAGTGAATACATTTGTGTTGTATATTTTCACTTAGGACTGAAAAGGTTTGTTTATTATACTGTCACCCGAGTCTAAGCATGTTTGTTTAGTATATAGTTACTTGATACTGAAAAGGTTTGTTTATTATACTATCACCCGAGTCTAAGCATGTTTGTTTAGTATATAGTTACTTGATACTGAAAAGGTTTGTTTATTATACTGTCACCCGAGTCTAAGCATGTTTGTTTAGTATATAGTTACTTGATACTGAAAAGGTTTGTTTATTATACTGTCACCCGAGTCTAAGCATGTTTGTTTAATATATAGTTACTTGATACTGAAAAGGTTTGTTTATTATACTGTCACCCGAGTCTAAGCATGTTTGTTTAGTATATAGTTACTTGATACTGAAAAGGTTTGTTTATTATACTGTCACCCGAGTCTAAGCATGTTTGTTTAGTATATAGTTACTTGATACTGAAAAGATTTGTTTATTATACTGTCACCCGAGTCTAAGCATGTTTGTTTAGTACGTAGTTACTTGATACTGAAAAGGTTTGTTTATTATACTGTCACCCGAGTCTAAGCATGTTTGTTTAGTATATAGTTACTTGATACTGAAAAGGTTTGTTTATTATACTGTCACCCGAGTCTAAGCATGTTTGTTTAGTACATAGTTACTTGATACTGAAAAGGTTTGTTTATTATATTATTACTTGTGACTGAATAGATTTATTTACTATTCTGTCACTTGTGACTGAATAGGTTTGATTATTACATCGTCATTTGTGACTGAATAGGTTTGTTTGGTCTATCATCACTTTGGAATAAATAGAGCTGTTTAATTTGTTGTCACTTCAGATTGAATAGGTTTGTTTAGTCTATTGCCACTTATAGTAAGTTTATTTAATTTGTTATAATTAATTGTAATCATTCTTCCCCAGCTTGAAAAAGGCGTTTACGCCATAACAACTGTAGCTATATTATTATCATTATTATTATAATTTCTGAATATCCCTAAGAGATCGTCCCCAGTGGCTCAGCGATATGTCTGCAGACTTACAACGCTAAAAACCGGGTTTCGATATCCGTCGTGGGCAGAGTACAGATAGCTCATTGTGCAGCTTTGTGCTTAATTCAAAACAACAATCCTAAGAGAACAGACGATAGGCTTCGTATTAACGTGTTGTGATAAGTTCTCCTAATGCAAAGCAATATTCTTTCTCCAATGGTCACTATATATGGTTGGTTGGGAACAATATTAGCTTTTAATTATGAAATTGATTCTTGCATGCAATGTTAAATATCCATTGATAAATCGAACTATTGGCTTGTATTTAAATGATATGAGTTTGTGTAAACATTGAACTGTGAAACCATGGTTCATCCTTTTAATTTCTGCACCAAACAACATCTTCAATTTTTTCTGGTATTTATATAAACTTCCTTTCGTGTACCGCAACATGTTACACTCACTGTATACGTAGCGTGCGATGTCACGTGAATCCCACATGTGTAGTGTTACACAGAGATGCACCACCTGTAAAATATACCGCTACCAGTTTATTGCTCGTGAAGAAAGCAACAAGTAGTGACTGAAGCATCTTTTCGTAAATTCCATTTAACTTTTATATCTTATGGATAAAAATCGGCGTTCAATGGTAAATACGGGTGTTATGTTGATAACATTTACTGAAGGTAAATTCCTGATGTTATATTTAAACGGATATGTGCCTTTATGCAGTTCTCATTTGAGGTACAGGTGAGTAGGTTTCATTATCCCCCCTTACCCCATACGCAGTTCCCATCTGTCCTTTTTAAGTAAACTTAATGGCTGCTTAATATTAATCAGTTCTAATCTCAGTCCGATATAAGTAAACTTAATGATCTGTTACAAGTAAATAGGCTGAATAATCTGTTTAATCAGTAATCTGTTTTGATTTCAGTTCCAAATAAAAGTGCTTATTTGTTCATTTGATTCATACACAGTCCTCATCTCAGTAGGTTTAATAATTCCTTAACTTTATCCAGTGCTCATTTTGTCTGAAAAAATGTCATTATTTAAACAGAACAGTAAAATAGCCATTATTCAGACTTGGTCAACAAAGAAAAAGGGCAATCAGACCAATAGATTAGCCACTATTCAGACTAGGTTAAGAGAGATAAGATGCAATCAGACCAATAGAATAGTCATTATTCAGACTAGGTCAAGAAAAATAAAGGGCGATCAGACCTATAGAATAGTCATTATTTTATATGGATCGACAAAGATAAAAGTGCAATCAGCATGGTAAAATAATCACTCTTCAGACAAGATCAATCGTTCTTGCAAATATTCATATCCAATGTAATTCACGGATTTGTCCTACATTTTCCCTGAGTTAAAAATGCGATATGTTTTCATACCAACAAGGGCGTAATACTAGGGTCGGTTCTTTTTTATTCTTTTTCGAGGTTCTGTTACTTCTCTCCAGTTCTAGATCACTGGTTGTGTATTAATATTGTGAACTGTCTACCTTCTACCGATAATGACACTTTTATTAACATTAAGATGTTGTGTTAAAAATAGTACAGAAAGACAAGTAAAATTATTTCTTGCTTGCTTATAAAACCATATCGTGGAATGTTGGCCCTAGAAACAGTTTTAGCCATATACCATAAAGCGTGGTTTAGCTGTACTAACAGACAAATGTAACCGAAATGCTAGAAAACAACGTAATTCACTAGGTTTTCGAAGAATTCTAAAAGCAAACCTAATTTTAGCACAGTGCAGCGGCTTTTAGACGCGGCAAAGCAACTCATGAAACGACTTTCAGTTTTTTTGGTTTTTTTTTAAGTAAACACTTTTAGCTCATAGCTCCGTCATACCTTGACCAATTTGAGATCTAATTACAATTTTGGACTCTGGAGATCAAATCCTTTCAACTCGTAGTTCTAATCCTGTATAAAATAATTTGAATTTGCGTATAGGCTGTTAGATATCCTGATGAGAAATAAAATCGAATCGGATATGCGCATGCTTTAACTTAGTGTTGCTGGTGCACAACAATGAAGCTAATAAAAGGAAAAAAAGTATCACATTAATTTACAGTAATTTTGCCTAAAATACTTTCAAGAGAAGTGTAGAGAAAAGTCTGGATTTCGTCTTGCCTCGATAAGAAAGAATTGTAGAGAAAAGTCTGGATTTCTTCTTGCCTCGATAAGAAAGAATTGTAGAGAAAAGTGCGGATTTCGTTTTGCTTCAATATTAGAGAAGAATTCGGATTTTGTCTTGCTTCAATGTAAAAGAACTGTTGAGAAAAGTCCGGATTTCGCCTTGTTTCATTATTAGAGAATTGTAGAGAAACGTCCGGATTTTGTGTTGCTTCAGTATCAGAGAACTGAAAAGAAATGTCCAGATTTCGTCTTGCTTCAATATTAGAGAATTGTAGAGAAATGTCCAGATTTCGTCTTGCTTCAATATTAGAGAATTGTAGAGAAAAGTCCGGATTTCGTCTAACTTCAATATTAAAGAATTATAGATAAAAATTCAGATTTCGCCTTGCTTTAATATTAGAGAATTGTAGAGAAAAAATACGGATTTTGTGTTGCTACAACATGAAAGAATTGTAGAGAAAGCTTCAGATTTCGTCTTGCTTCAATATTAGAGAACTGAAGAGAAAAAAATCCGGATTTTGTCTTGCTTCAATATAAAAGAATTGTAGAGAAAAGACCGAATTTTTTCTTCCTTTAATATTAGAGAAGAATCCGGATTTTGTCTTGCTTCAATATTATAGAATTGTAGAGAAGTGTTCTGATTTCGTCTTGCTTCAATATCAGAGACTTGTAAAAAAAGAAATCCGGAATTTGGCTTGCTTCAATATGAAAGAAGTGTATTCTCTATTGTTTCAATATAAAAGAATTGTCAACAAAAGTCTGTTTTAACATAAGCTATGCAACTTCGTCTCTTGGTATTTTATCATGTCTTATCAACTATTTGATCAAAGATAAGTGACCGAAACGGTAATGAAAACCGTGAGATTCTGTATCACTTTTGTTTTTTTAAAGATTTATAGAATAGAACCAATAAAAATATGATAATCAAAAATATTGATTAAAATGTGACAATATAGACACATTTATCAAGATTACTACCAGTAAAGTTTTCAGTTCTGTAAATTAGTCAATAGATTTTTTATAGTACATATTGTTATGTACCTGTTATACTGACCATAGTAACAAGTAAAACAGTAAAATTATTTATTTTAGAAATTAGTCTTTCCTGTTGTTTATAATACCCTTTGTTATACCATTTATCATTTATAATATCCTTTGTTGTACCATCTATTATTTATAATATCCTTTGTTGTACCATCTATTATTTATAATGTCCTTTGTTGTACCATCTATTATTTATAATGTCCTTTGTTGTACCATCTATTAGTCATAATACCCTTTGTTATACCATCTATTATTTATAATATCCTTTGTTGTACCATCTATAATTTATTATATCCTTTGTTGTACCATCTATAATTTATTATATCCTTTTATGCAGCCCTGTTGTTTAATATCCGTTATTGTAACCCGGGTTATACTGATTATAGCGGTCAACACAATCACCAACCAAATTCGTTGTTCTGGTAACCTTTAACTAGATATGATGGTTTTTGCAAATGTGCTGTGCTATAGTGACCACATGTATCAATTACAATGTACCCCCCACCTCAGCTGCACAACTGTTCGCCTGCTGACTTACAATGCTAAAAATTGGTTTCGATATTCCTGGTGGTTAGAGCATAGAAAAACCTTTGTGTAGCTTTGCATATAACGACAAACAATAAACATTTTGAATACTGCAGTTAATTTATCTTAAGTAGTACGTAACATAGTTTAGCATGTTTATAGATGAAGTAACTGTGATTTGAATACAGTGAACATATTTTTAGAATACAATTATCAGCAAATTACTTCACTTTATCATTATTCTCTGGAGTGACTCCAAACGATGTTCAGTTTCAGTTTTCTTTTTACTTGTTATCTCTCTTTACTTTCTTTTCGCACAAAGAAAATATTAACTTGGCTGGTTGCCCATAGCTTATTTTGTTTATATTACTTTTCAATACTTAAGTTCGAAATAAACTCTAAAATTAAAAGACAGGAACTAAAATGTAATCACAACCATATGCCAATCACGACATGAAGGATTAGATTATCGCTCTGTTACAAAGATTTGTTACTTATTAATTAAAAAAAAAACATCGAAAGACTTGCTATAAAATATTGACAAAACATATCATTTATAATAAGAAGAAATATTACACACTGTTTATTTTATATCTAAATTTTAATACACATAAAGCAGCTATTTTAATAAAGACTTCATTGTAACTCAGATATCATTACATAAACATCAGTTACTAATATAGGAACTTCTTTGTAAGTCAGGTAATAATATACATAACACCAGTTGTTGAGGCAAGAACTTTGGTATAATACAAAAACAAATTACATAAGGATCAATTACTGAGATTTAGAACTTGTAATAACACAGTTCCTACAAAATAAGTACTATTTGTCGTAGAGATTTCGATATAACACAGAACCTACTAAATATATACCATTTACTGAGATGGAGACTTCGATGTAACACAGAACCTACTAAATATATACCATTTACTGAGATGGAGACTTCGGTATAACACAGAACCTACTAAATATATACCATTTACTGAGATGGAGACTTCGGTATAACACAGAACCTACTAAATATATACCATTTACTGAGATGGAGACTTCGGTATAACACAGAACCTACTAAATATATACCATTTACTGAGAGGGAGACTTCAATGTAATACAGAACCTACTAAATATTTACCATTTACTGAGAGGGAGACTTCGATATAACACAGAACCTACTAAATATTTACCATTTACTGAGATGGAGACTTCGATGTAACACAGAACCTACTAAATATATACCATTTACTGAGAGGGAGACTTCGATATAACACAGAACCTACTAAATATTTACCATTTACTGAGATGGAGACTTCGATGTAACACAGAACCTACTAAATATTTACCATTTACTGAGAGGGAGACTTCGATATAACACAGAACCTACTAAATATATACCATTTACTGAGATGGAGACTTCGGTATAACACAGAACCTACTAAATATATACCATTTACTGAGATGGAGACTTCGGTATAACACAGAACCTACTAAATATATACCATTTACTGAGATGGAGACTTCGGTATAACACAGAACCTACTAAATATATACCATTTACTGAGATGGAGACTTCGATATAACACAGAACCTACTAAATATTTACCATTTACTGAGATGGAGACTTCGATGTAATACAGAGCCTAATAAATATTTACCATTTACTGAGAGGGAGACTTCGATGTAACACAGAACCTACTAAATATTTACCATTTACTGAGATGGAGACTTCGATGTAATACAGAACCTAATAAATATTTACCATTTACTGAGAGGGAGACTTCGATGTAACACAGAACCTACTAAATATTTACCATTTACTGAGATGGAGACTTCGATGTAATACAGAACCTACTAAATATTTACCATTTACTGAGATGGAGACTTCGATGTAATACAGAGCCTAATAAATATTTACCATTTTCTGAGAGGGAGACTTCGATATAATACAGAGCCTAATAAATATATACCATTTACTGAGAGGGAGACTTCGATGTAACACAAAACCTAGAAAATATATACCATTTACCGAGACAGATACTTTGGTATAACACAGAGCCTAATAAATATATACCATTTACTGAGAGGGAGACTTCGATATAACACAGAACCTACTAAATATTTACCATTTACTGAGATGGAGACTTCGATGTAATACAGAACCTACTAAATATTTACCATTTACTGAGATGGAGACTTCGATGTAATACAGAGCCTAATAAATATTTACCATTTTCTGAGAGGGAGACTTCGATATAATACAGAGCCTAATAAATATATACCATTTACTGAGAGGGAGACTTCGATGTAACACAAAACCTAGAAAATATATACCATTTACCGAGACAGATATTTTGGTATAACACAGAGCCTAGTAAATATATACCATGTATTCCTATACCACGTCATCAGTATAACACTGCTATACTTTGTCTTTTGAATTTCGCATAAAGCTACTCGAGGGCTAGCCGTTCCTAATTTAGGAGTGTAAGACTAGAGGGAAGGCAGCTAGTCATCACCACCCACCGCCAACTCTTGGTCTACTCTTTTACCAACGAATAGTGGGATTGATTGTAACATTATAACGCCCCCACGGCTAAAAGGGCGAGTTTGTTTGGCGCGATAGAGATGCGAACCCGCGACCCACAGATTACGAGTCGCACGACTTAACACGCTTGGCCATGCCGGGCCACCGCTATAGAGGCACCAGTTACTGAAGAGAAACTTCAGAGAAATACAGGGACTAATGTATCAAACTGAACATTGCAGAAACTAATATAATAAACTGAACAATACAGAAACTAATATATCAAACTGAACAATACAGAAACTTACGCAAATTTCAAAATAATGTTTTTTTATCACATTATTAATTTTTATAAATCGGGGCAAACAGCTCTTACTTAGATCAAATTATTATTCCGTTTATTACAATGAACATTTTTTATTATTGTGTTTGTTAACTAAAATAGAAACAAATGGAAGAAAGGGAAGAAATTTTTTTGTGAAATCTACGTCTTTCAGCCACAAAACTACGTGTTGTTGTCTTTCTTTTATGTATTGCGTCTGGAGCATCTTGTTCCAAGTACGAGCAGTAATCAGCCGTCATGTTGATGTTACACCTTCTCTGATACTTCCTCTCCATTTCTTCGATGTCTTAATAAAATATTGTTCTTCGCTGATGGCACTGAGGTTTTCAAAGAGATAGTCAATATGTGAGTGTAAGAAATGAATTTTCAAGTTAATATTATAACCCAACATTTTTAATTTATCGAGCATGTTATTAACAATATTTTGTAATATGAGACTTTCGAACTTTTTTCTGAAGTAAATATCCTAATCTGAGATTTAACAAAAATTTACCAAAAATATAACAAAATATCTTTGAATCACTTAGACAGTCTCTTGTTGACATAGCGACGAATATATAATACTTAAAAACAAAAAGTAATGTCAAACTGCAAACGAATACTATTCAGAGATGACATGTCACGTAGCATGTTAACCGTTCATATACTGGTGGTGTAATACTGAGAAGAAAAAAGTAATGTCAAACTGCAAACGAATACTATCCAGAGATGACATGTCACGTAGCATGTTAACCGTTCATATACTGGTGGTGTAATACTGAGAAGAAAAAAGTAATGTCAAACTGCAAACGAATACTATCCAGAGATGACATGTCACGTAGCATGTTAACCGTTCATATACTGGTGGTGTAATACTGAGAAGAAAAAAGTAATGTCAACCTGCAAACGAATACTATCCAGAGATGACATGTCACGTAGCATGTTAACCGTTCATATACTGGTGGTGTAATACTGAGAAGAAAAAAGTAATGTCAAACTGCAAACGAATACTATCCAGAGATGACATGTTACGTAGCATGTTAACCGTTCATATACTAGTGGTGTATTTCTCTTGTGTTCTAAAACGATCGATAAGACTCTTATGTTGCGACTGTTCTAAAGAAATCTAAAGTCAGACATTTTAAGCATGACAAAATGTGACCCGGTTCCAATGAAAATTATTTATGTAAAAATAAATGTGACGTTTCATTAAAAATCTGTCCGTGATTAAGAAAAATAGATAACATTTTAGGATTTAGCATAAAAGAATTACGATATGACGTGTAGAATTTTAAGACAATAAAACATCGTAGGTTTCTGTAAGTTGTTACACTTTAAGACCAGCAAATTCTGAAAAATGCTGTATAATATGTTGTACTTCAAGAATACTGAGAAGCAACTTATAACTTGTCACACTTAAAGATAAGTAGAGTCTGAGAAGTAGTTTATAATTTGTTTCGCTTTAAGATTTATAAGGCCCTGCATGGCCAGGTGGTCAGGGCACTCGAATCGCAATCTACGAGTCACGGGTTCTACACAAAACATGCTTGCCTTTCAGCCGTGGGGGCGTTACAATGTTACGGTCAATCCCACTATTCGTTGGTAAAAGAGTAGCCCAAGAGTTGGCGGTGGGTGGTGATGACTAGTTGCCTTCCCTCTAGTCTTAAACTGTTAAATTAGGGACGGCTAACGCAGATAACCATCGAGTAGCTTTGCGCGAAATTCAAACCAAACCAAGATTTATAAAGTCTGAAGAGTACCCTATAATCTCGTGTACTTTTAAGAACGGTAAATTCTGTGAAGTGGTCAAATTAAAATCAATTTTTGCTTGCAAGCTTTTGTTCTTCTAGGTGCTGTCTGTGTTTGCTATTTTTTTTAAGTTCAGTCACTTAAAGTTTATGTTGAAGATAAAATACGATTTTTCTCTTATAGTTTCCTAATTGTAATTGTTTTCATCTTCATTACTGTACTTTAAAAATTCGTAACATTGCTCTTTATTATTGACATCACTTGTACTTTTTTCTTCAAAAGTCACTTATCTTTTTAATAAAGTATTTTATATGACAGACTAAAATATTCATTTTCTTGATTTGTTATTTTCAGTGTTTTTTAAGTAAAAAACATCTCTGTCTTATACTTCAGAGCAAAAAGAACAAAGTTGTTGCTTATTATTTAAGCATGTTAATATTTTTTTCTTATTTAGCTAGTGACAACATTCTTAGTTGGAACTGCCAGAAATACGAAACATCACTATGCGTAGCGCCATCTTGTGGGTAAATGTTTTTTTTATTTTTGTAATACAAAGTGTTTCGAACTGTCCGGACATCTGCAGCTGTAATGTCATAAGAAATCGAAAGACAGTGACTTGTAACCAAGGAGGGATGAATCTAATTCCCACACAGGAGATGGACAAAAGCATCAAAGTTCTTCGTATTACAGCTTCCCCAGAGGTCCCTAACAATCTAACTGTCGGCCGAATATTCCAAAAATTCCACGTTCTCGAAGAAATCCACATCACGCATTCTAATGTTCCTGCTATCGGAGAGGGTTCCTTCTGGCCATGTCAACACCTGATGGTTCTCAATCTCAGTTATAATAAAATAACACGTCTTCATTATTCCAACTTCATTGGTTTAACAAACTTGGTTACCCTTGACCTAAGTAATAATCTCATCTATGCCACACCGTCCGCGCCCTTTTATCACCTAGAAAACCTAAATACTCTTTCGCTGGCAGGGAATATTCTTGACGGACTTGTACCTCGGTTTTTCTACATGCTGTCCAAACTGAGGAAGTTAGATCTTAGTGGAAATGCATTAAGTGAACTTGATCCAGACCATTTGAAGGATATCAGCGCAGTGAAAACTTTGATTCTTCGAAACTGCCATCTGACCTCTTTACATTCTTTAGTTTATCAAAAAGTTTCAAATCTCGAGGTTCTGGACTTAAGGGACAATGCTTTATATTACATTAAACCGTTTGAATTCCAACACCTAAAACGACTGCGAATTCTTCGGCTTGATAACAACTACTTAGGAGATATCAGGGAGAATACGTTTAGTGGTCACAAACTAGACTTATTGAGTCTCTCGAAAAACAATATAATCTCGATAGATTCTTGTGCTTTCTGCAACAGTAGTGTAAGGAATTTGGACACATCTAACAACCATTTAACACTGGTAAAGAAAAGCGTATTCTCACCTTTATCAGACTCGTTGAAAATATTAAATATTGGTTTTAATAAGCTGGATCACATCACTGTGGCAGAAATAGTTGATCCTTTGAAAAAACTGCAAAGGCTTTCTCTACCAGGAATGCAATTAGAAGAACTATTTGCTACCACTTTTGGCTCAAACCGAAACTTGAGATATTTAAATTTGTCCAAAAATCAGCTAGAATTTTTATCATCTGCTGTGTTAGAACCATTAACAAACTTAGAGGAGCTTGATATTTCCAATAATGGGTTGAAAGAATTACAATTGTCAACACTGAAAATAATTAATGAAACATCATCCTTACAAAAAGTGTATCTACATTCTAATAGATGGCACTGTAGAAAGTGTAATGTTGAATCCCTTCTTGCATACCTTAACAACTCTGCTTTCCTCGAAAAACTTCAAAACGAAAGCTTAGTTTGCAGTGAGCCACAAAAATTATTAGGGCGAAAGCTTGAGACACTTTACCAAGAAGAACTTGAAACCTGCCCACTTCATGTTACCCTTTCTTACACTCTGATGACTCAGTTACATATTGGGATCGTGATAACAATCTCTATATTCGTTCTCCTCCTGATACTCTTAATGTTAGCCTGGCTCTTCAGTCGGAGGCATTCAGCTGTATATTATACACATGAAAATGTTACAGAAGAAGATAAAACAAAAAACGGAGATTTTAGAGAACAAAAATCAAAGAAAGACATGGTCATGCGATTCTTCTAATAAAAACACACGAAAAGAAATCGTAAACATTAACTTGATATTCGTGATTTCTCAAATCAGTAGATCTGTTAAAATATATAAATGTGTTTTGGTACTCCTCCGCAGAAAATGTAGTACTTTTGGAGGGAAGTACTCGCTGGTTTCATATTTAATATTAATATAAAAATTCATACGCATGTTTTGTTTTTCTGCGCTAAGCCGCACAATATGTGTTGTGTTCGTCTCGGAGATCAGAGCTGAAATTTAGATTTATAAACCATGAAGTTTATCGCTCAGTGACCTGGGAATTCTTTTTTGATTGAAATAATTTACTAATATTAAAGTTCCTTATTATATTGTATTTGTTGAATGAACGTCTTGTGTAACTTGAAACAGGATAAACCAGAAATTTTATAAAATCTGTATATAGTAGATAAGAGGTTTCATTTCATATATAATTACGTAGTCTTGAAAAAAATCTTAAATGTAATATAGCTGAAAAAGTTACTATATGTATATGGTTGAACAGTTTACAATGTTGAATAACAGGGAGTAATTACTTGATCAGTTTATTACGTTGAATAACAGGGTGTATATAATTTAATAGTTTACAGCGTTGAATAACAGGGTGTATATACTTGAAAAGAACTTGAAACGTTCCGTGTAAAAGTCAAGGTAGTTAAATCTTTATGAGAATAATGAAATATGATTTTTTTTGAAGTACTACATAAAAGTGAGTTATGTGGAAAGACAACTGAAATTATACAAACGTAGTCTCCAATCTTTATTTTCAGAAAAGATATAATTTCCCAGTTTTAAAACTGATATACAGTACTATGCAAAAGTGTTATGACAAAGTCAAAAATTAGACTTCAGGCTACTTTCAAAAACAATGGAAGGTAAACCACAGATGAAACATCAAAATGTTACTAATCTTCATATTTAGTACAACATAAACAGAGTGTAAGTGCTTTAGCTCAGCAAACAGTTAATATTTCGTGTATCCCCATTTTGCTTATGTAACTGCAGACGGTCTTTCAGGTATTGTTACAACATATTTAATCAAAGTGTCCTTTGAGATTTTACTACAAATGTCTCTAATAAAATCCCATAAAGTTTAGTTGGAAGGAGCTTTTGATTTCTCAAGTTTTTGATCTATCAAGTCCCAGATATGTTTAATTAGATTGTGACTGGAGGGGCTCTGTGGGGGCCATTGCGTCATTTGAATGACTCCACCAGCTTCTTTTCTAGTTAAGTAATTCCTGCGTAGGTTGTATGAATGTCTGGGATCATTAACTTCTTGGTAGTAGAACCTCTTACCAATAATAGTCAAACCTCTGGGTATACCATGATGGATTAGTATCTGATGGTGATTGCTCTGATAATTATTCCATCTACTTTACTAATATCTCTTGTCGCCTCAACAGAAAAAATATCCACAAACCATAACCCGGTTTCCTCCAATGCTTTATGGTAGTGCTATGCATTGAGATAAGCATTTTTCAAAATTCCTCCGCCGGATGTACAACCTAAGCTTTCAACCAAATATTTCAAACTTGGACTCCATAACACCATTTTTCAATAAACAACAGTACAATTTTCGTACTTTTATCAAATTTCGTTCTCTTGACAATAGTTGGACGTTTTTCAAATGTTGCACGATCAAATATTTCATTCCCATTCAGTCTTCTTGCTACTGTAGATCTGGACACTTTTCTGTCATTTGATACATGGTTGTTTATTTCATGTTTGATATCAGTGGCAGTCTTCATTCTGTCCTGAAGGCTGCATAAACAAAGATACTTAATATCAGTATCATCGAATTTAGCTGTTTTGCCTCTTTCTTTCCTATTTTCAAATTTACTTGTCTCAGTTTCACAATATAGGGTGTACTTCACAGTGTTTGGGGAACATTTCAAGTAGGAGAGTCCAACCAGCGTCACGTAAAAGTTTTATGCAAACTGTCTGTTCTACTGACAACTTTCTACACTTTTAGGGCCTTGGCATGACAAAAATAATTCATATATAGTCTTAAACACTGCTTTTACCAAAGTTTATTTGTGGAGTACTATTAAATTGACTTATTCTAGCATATACCAGTACCATATGCTAGCTCCTTACTAGCTTCTTTCTATATAGTTAAGGCGATGCACTCATACCCCAAATTTAATCAGTATGTTCTTTCAAGCAGAATCCATATGACATGTCCTGAGTACAAGTACACTGGACTTCTAAATAATGATAAATTTTCTCATCCTGGCTCATTCAGTTGTCAACAAGGATCAGTGAATCATAACTATAGTGTTGAAATTTACATTATGTAATGGCATGGAAAAATCAGCCCACAAAACGGAAAGAATAACAAAATATTATCTTGTCCAAACACTTTTACACGGTACTTTATGTTCTTGTGTTATGTACTGTAAACAAAATTGTTGCTTTGTTGTACGTAACGATTTCAAAAATAAATATTTTCCTAAAAGCTGTCATCACTATTTTCTCAGTCAAAGTCATGATTTCTCTTCTCAAAATTACAGCAGTTTTTATTTTAGTATTTATAATATATTAATATATTACCGAGTAAAATGCATATGGATGTTGATCTATATAGTTAGACGTGTATATCTCGGAGTACGGTGAATGTTACTGCTTGAAATGTTTATGTTTTCGAGCAAGATAAATGTTCGTGTTTACAATATGTATGTTGAGGTTAAAGGCGACAGCTGATGTTTATTTGCTTGTTTTATTGTAAAATAAATGTTACATTTTAATTTCGGTTGTAATTATTCTTCATCATATTTTTGTCCGTGTTTGAACTAAAGGTTTGCTCAATGAGTTTGTTTTCAATTGTTGTAATCAGGAAATAAAGAATTTTTTTTTCAAATTAATTGACTTGAAATTTTGTGGATCTATACTACTGAGAATGTAAGCATGTAATTTTTGCATCTTGTTCAGGTAAAGTGTAAATATTCACTTTCACATTTGTAAAACAAAACCATTTCTTATCAGTGTACGTCAAGCATGAAAACGAGCAGATATCTTTAAAAACGCTTCATATTATGTCCTGAAAACATTTAATGTACCTGTGTTATCCAGTTTCATGTGTTGTATACGTTTTAAACGTTTCACAACGATTAATGTGTTTTTAAAAAATATATTTTCCCTTTTAATTGGCCTCGCATGACCAGATGGTTAATGCACTCGACTCGTAATCTGAGGGTCGCGGGTTTCAGTTCCCTTTCAGACGTAAGGGTGTTATAACATTGCAGTCAATCTCACTATTCCTTGATAAAAAGAGTAGCCCAAGTGTAGTCTTACACTGCTAAATTAGGGACGGCTAGCACAGATAGCCCTCGTGTAGCTTTGCGCAAAATTAAAAAAAACAAAGCCAAAACTCTTTTATTTAAATATTATTTTAAATGATAAAATTTGAGCTCCTACGTATTTATTTATCTATGATTTAGAAAGAGAGAGAAAAGCAGCAAGACCTGATCTCACTCAAGCTCTTTTTGAAGTTATTTCATAAAAGAAATTCCTACTAATGTAGTTGAAATTACCAATATGATTGTAATGTATATAGTTGTAATGTTTTCACAAAAAGTATACAATAGCTGAGATACTTCATTGGAAGTTCAGGAACAGTAGAGCCACTCCACAAGAAAATAGCTGTTAAAGTAAAACGGAACTTAGTTATGATATAAAACTGACAATGAAGTAAATCATACCAGATTTACTAGATGAAACAATACTTTATTTATCGTTTGATGAGAACATTCACTAAACACTGGAGTTCATCATGGGGACGAAAACCAAACTGAGCAGAAAAAATAATGTGATTAATTTGTCATGGTTTTTATGACTGTGTAATATCGCATTCATAAAACCACTAAAAGTCATGCTCTGTAGACATCTTAAGTTCTATTGTTACATCAATAAAATATTATAATTCTTTTTGAAGCAAGTTGTGCTGGTATATTAAAAACGTGTTTTTTTGTAATTGTTAATCATAGTCAATAATATTTAACCTATAATTTATTCTTTCAGTTGAGCTTCTCTGATAAGCACCGATATTGAGGTCTGGGTTTCATCGATATTGTAATAGAGTAATCTGGATATGGTTAAAACGCTGTGTTGTTATAGGATAACTGTGAAGTTAATACATTCGGTAAAGAATGATTTGATTAATAGTGTTGTTATAGTGTAATACCACAGTTGCCTCCAGCTAAGTCGTCCTACACAAATATCAAATGAAAATTGTGAGTTCGGAAAGAAGAGCTTTCCCTTCAAACGTCTGGGCTAACAGTGCACTCAGTTTGAAGATCCGTAGACATATGATGATGCCCAAACATTCCAAGTGAGTGACCAACCCTGCCAAAGTCAAATTGTTATGTAAAACCCATACATATATTAAAACCTTGTTCAGGCCAAAGTACGAAACCGTGGCACTTTCGATTTAGAAATATTTTTAGGGTTAATCCAAAACACATTATGTTTCGGTGGATTGAAAATAATTTATTATTTAGCAATTAAGTTTGGCAGTATCTTTAAAGTAATGCAAATAGTTTCTTGTATTATATTTAGTAAATATACAAAACTAGCTTTATTTATTACGTCGTTATCAGACCTAAACAGAATTTTCGACAGTATTTTAGCATCTGTCACACCCCGACATATCCTACAGGTAGTAGAATATAATACTGAAATTTAATTGACTCATATTGCTTAATTTAGGTCTCTAAAAATAAATAAAATATAAATTTAAAATAAGTGAATAAATGACCAAAAATAAATTAAAAATACATAATTGGAAGAACAGATGT
Organism: Tachypleus tridentatus; assembly: GCF_004210375.1. Lineage (NCBI taxonomy): Eukaryota > Metazoa > Arthropoda > Merostomata > Xiphosura > Limulidae > Tachypleus > Tachypleus tridentatus. The sequence goes on along the minus strand of NC_134827.1, from coordinate 73,512,858 downwards.
GATATTTATCACAAAAATCTAATTAAAAGCAACCGACACGTGATTAATAACATTCTGTACGATAAGTGAATCAGATATGTTTCTGAAGAAGAACAGAAATCTCATAACAACCAAAGTTATGTTATAAGGAAAAGATATTGAACAGGATTCTTACTTTAAATTTGTAGTAAATAACTACATAGTATTAAAATACACATTTATACGGATAGTATTGTCTATATATCACCTGTGTAGTGAATTCTCGCAGAGCTACTTGAGACCGTTACCCGTCCCTAAATTTGAAGTGATAGTCAAACCTACCAATGCCAACTCGTTGGCTGATTCAATGGAATAACATGATTGGACTGTTACTCTCATAACTCACCAGAGGGCCCCAAGTGTTGAGTGTATCTACGCTATTTCGCGTTCCGCTTAAGGCTAAATATATATATTTGTGTATATATATCTGTGTTTGCAGAATTCTTTTTATAACTGATTAATGTGGTGTACTTAATATGGCGAAATCGTACTTCGTGAGCTTCTCTAGCTTCTATTTTTTTGATTACCACAATGAAGTTTGAATCTTGCAACTAATTACTTGATTAAACTGCATTATATTCCTTCGCCTCAATACTTGCTCTAAAGTTGATTTGTTAGCTAAATGAAAAGCTCTGAACTAAAACAATCCGATAAATTTATTTGAAATAAAAATATAACAACTAAAAACAACAAAAAATTCACATGGCGAAACGATTGTATATTTTATGTGCCAAATTTCTAAACATGCTGACTATAGTTTAAAATTATTAAATTGTTTTGGGAATTTCCAATAATTGTTTGTTTATTTAATTTTAAAATTTGGCGCAAATCTACATGATGGCTGTCTGCTCTAGCCATCCCTAATTTAGCACTGTAAGACTAGAGGGAGGGTAGCTAGTCATCACCACCCACCGTCAACTCTTGGGCTACTCTTTCAACAAATAACAGTGGGATTCACCGTAACATTATAAAGTTTCCACAGCTGAAAGGGTGAACATGTTTGGTGTGACGGGGATTCGAACCCGCGACCCGAGGATTACAACTCGAGTGTCTTAAACACTTGGTCATGCTGGACCATAAAATAAATAACAGAAAAATCTACAAGTTTAATCATAAATATATCAATATAGATATCGATACGTTGTGAACATAGAGTAACCGTCTCTTCAAAGAAATGAGCAAGTCATTAATTTACTTTCGTGCTTTCCTTGCATCAGCTCCTTCAGTAGTATGTATTGTTGTAGTATCTATTGTAGTGGTATGTATTGTTGTAGTATGTATTGTATGGTATGTATTATTGTAGTATGTATTGTTGTAGTATGTATTGTAGTGGTATGTGTTATAGTAGTATTTTTGTTTTAGTATATATTGTAGTAGTGTGTATTGTTTTAATATGTGTTGTAGTAGCATGCATTGTTATAGTATGTATTGTAGTAGAATGTATTTTTTCCGACACAGAAACTTAGAAAAGGTTATTTGAAGTACTACTGAGAAATACAATATTTTCTCAGATGATCATTTCATATGGACTTTCTTCTTCGATTTCTTAACAACGATTCTGCAGTTAGATTATTTTGTCACAAACCATTAAAACACAGGAAAACATTGTGTTGTGTTGTCGAAATAATAGATTGTTTTGAAATATTATTAAAACACGAAATAACATAGTCATAACTTGTTGAAAAAATACCGTGTTTTAAAATAGTATTAAACAAAAAATATAGTTCCGTAAATTCTTGACACAATATGACATTTGTAAATATTGTTAAAACGTGTAAGAATATTGTGTTATGAATCGTGGAAAAAAATCAAGGTTTTGAAATACCATCAAAATATTCATTTATTGTGGAAATATAATCGCTCTTCGGTACAATGTAAAAAAATCGAAAACTATTGTACCATATACTATTGAAGACGATAATCGTTCCATCTGTTGTTATAACAAGAAGTTTGTTTCTCAGTGTTAGTAAACCAAAAGATACATTTCCGCTACATCGAAAATAAATGTATTGTTAATGTTTGATGCAACATAAAAATTTGCTATTTTCGTACATTATCATAAATAGAGAAATATTGTTTACACATGACCATATATTATTACGCTTACGTTATTGAATATATTGTAAAACATAGGATGCCTCTTTACAATACAGCTCGTTATATTACTCTATTTTTCTTTGTATCGCTAATTTTTAATTGCCGTTTCTGTTAATAACTAGAAATCTTTACTCACAATTGAAAAAAGCTTCCTCCCTCGTAAGGCTGCTGGTCCTTGTACAAATCATATTGTACATGTCTATTGGTTTCTACGAAGAGATTGCTAAGCGTATATATACAAAAATACTTTTTTTATCTCCCTTGTTGTCAGTATTAATATTAATTTTTTAGGGTGTTACGTATTGGTGTGTCCAGAAAAAGAGAGCATTCTCACATGCACCGCGTGTATGTTTCTTTGGAACAGAAGGACTTGTTTTATGTCTGACACGTTCTAACGTTTTTTAGAATAGAAATATTTCTTAAGTTAAAGATTATTGGTGCGTTCCAAAAGAGGAGCAATATGTTAAATACCTCAGTGAAGTGTTTGTTTCTTTACTGAATTTTGCACAAAGCTACTCGAGGGCTTTCAGCGCTTGATGTGTATAATTGGGCTACTCTTTTACCAATGAATAGTGGAATTGACTGTTACATTGTAACATCCCACTAGACCATACTCGGCTCTAAGAGAAGTGTCTTATTTCAACAAAATAGTGTCGTGATCATGACAGGTTTGTTAAATTTCTCTTAAAGCTACGTGAGGGTTAACTGTTGTACTAGTCTATAAGAAAGATGGAACGTGTTTTATTATATCACAGTATTAGGTACCACCTCCTTCTGGAGCAGGCGCGGGTAGTTGTGGACTTTAGATAACCAAGTATACGTTATTAGATCCTTCTAAAGTAAGACTTTGAGTTATTTTGTTCATCGCTAGTTCGTTTGAAGGTAAGGACAAAGCTTCACAATGGGCTATCTGTGCTCTGCTAACCACGGGTATCGTAACCCAAGTTTAGCGTTCTGAGTCCATTAGTGTATCCTCTGCAACATAACACTTCTTTCCTGATTGGACTTCAACGCTCATTAAAGCCATTAATGTTTTATAAACTTTCAATTTGAAAATGCATTTCTAAAGTCAAATAACCAAAAATATAAATATTATTTTTATTGCGCTAGGAAGACGCACACGTTATAGAAAACTGCCAGAAATGATTAAGTTATCAAACTCTGTCACACCACTAAGTTTACGGAACTGCTATTTCCTGTTATGGGCATCCGATCCGGAATAGTGATGTTTGGTTTGAAAGTTCTTAGGCTCGTCACTTTATGTAGCTACAGGAAACCTCTAAACCCAGCAAGGTACTGAAGTTGGTATACTGGAACAAGGTAAGAAGTCATTGTTGAACAGTTTGTCCTCTGGATAGCGTATTTCAAGTGATAAGTTTACATATATATATTTATACGATTTTTCAGAAGTAGAAAGATAAAGTTTCTTAACCCTTTTTAGGGCTAACGTAAAATGACTGGCTGTTCGCAAGAGCTTTGGATGGATTCTGGGTTATTTGAAATCTACATGATTTATTTGCTATTATGTTTTGTTAATTTTTATTACGACTGTTTTTATATGTAGCATAATTTGCAACTGAACTGGGTTATCATTTACAAAATTTATCTTTCCAAATTCTCCATGTTGTAAGAGCTTCTCCTTTTTATTGTTTATTGTTCGTCATGGAACAGAAAACTTTCAAAAAAATTAAAAACAACAGTGCTTTTATAACAATGACAATGTGTGTTTTTTTTATATAACAAAGCCACATCGGGCTATCTGCTGTGTTCATCGAGGAAAATCGAATCTCTTATTTTAGCGTTATAAATCTTTAAACTTACCGCTGTCCCAGTGGGGGACTATATGTTTGGGAGCTTACATTAGATGGTTTGTTTGTTTTGATATTTCGCACAAAGTAACTCGAGGGCTATCTGTGCTAGCCGTCCCTAATTTAGCAGTGTAAGACTAGAGGGAAGGCAGCTAGTCATCACCACCCACCGCCAACTCTTGGGCTACTCTTTTACCAACGAATAGTGGGATTGACCGTCACATTATAACGCCCCCACGGCTGGGAGGGCGAGCATATTTGGCGCGACTCGGGTGCGAACCCGCGACCCTCAGATTACGAAGTACACGCCTTAACGCGCTAGGCCATGCCAGGCCCTACATTAGATGACACTGTCTTATGGAAATATATTAATACAATAACACAACTACAAGAAAGAAAATGAATTTAAGTTCGTACAAAAACTACTCTAAAAGTAAAACCATGCAAAACCGAAGTGAAGCGTCGTGTGCAAGAAAAGCTATTTAAAAAAAAAACCCTCTCAGTTTATCATGTTTAATTTAGAAACGTTAGCAAAAACTAATCTTACATAACTTTTTAAGTTGATATTGTAACTGATTGCATACCGGTTATAAGGCCAAAAAAGCTAAAAGCAGTGATTATGTCTTAGCTTAAACCTTTATTAGACCCTCCGATCAGCATTCCAGAACATTAGTTACTGAATAAAGAACAAAGATTAAAATATCAGATATAGTAAGTCTGTTACTGTTCGACGTATATACACGAACATTAGAAATAAGCTAGTGGGTGAGGCTTAAACAACTAACTGTTACTTCATCCATAAATTCAGAAACAGTTTGTTTGTTTGCTTTTAAGCAGAAAACTACACAATGGGATTTTCGTACTGTACCTACCGATATCGAAAACCTATTTCTAACGTTATATGCCAACTTTATGGTGAGCTACCAGGGAGCGTATAAAAAGAGAATTAACACTATTTCTATAAAGACAGTCTTGACTGTCGTTTAAGCCACCAACCATTATTCCATACAAAGCCCAGTCTAGACGGCATAACCACAAAGATGCATGACATGGTATTTCTCAGGCTGTTTGTTTGTTTTTTAATTTGGCCCAAAGCTACACGAGGGCTGTCTGCGTTAGCCGTCCCTAATTTAGTACTGTAAGACTAGATGGAAGGCAGTTAGTCACCACCACCCACTACCAACTCTTGGGCTACTCTTTCATAAACGAATAGTGGAATTGACCGTAACATTATAACGCCCCCACGGCTGAAAGGGCGAGCATGTTTGGTGCGACGGGAATTCGAACCCGCTACTCAGGCTGTATTCACGAACATTTTAAGAAAGAAACAACAATAAACAACGGATGTTTTATATCGGCGAGTTAATGTAGTCTGAATTATTCTCTTGTTTTATTTTTATGCGGTTGCGTATCATTATTTCAAGAAGCTCTAACGGCCAACCATTACTTTTCAAGGCGTTTTGTAAAAATTTAATTTTTGAGTGAATCAGAATGTATTTGGTGTGAATATAGTTTGTTCTGATAAAGAAGTTAATCGTAAAATTGTACTTGTTTAGTTGTTATTATAGAAGATTGATACTGACAAATGAGCTTTCGGATCTTCTCTAAACCTAAAAATAACATACTTTTCTACATTTAGAAGCCGTCTACCAATGCACCTTGTGCGACTATAAAGTCACTTATATTGGTAAAACAAAATGATAGTTGAAAATACAGAAACGCCGCCGTACAGACGTATGTTTATCTAATAATAGTACACATATCTCATTAAAAAAACTTAGAACATTGAAAATTTTCCAAAAGTATTGCATAAGAAAAGTGTTCAGATTGTGTTCTTAAGTCATACGCAACTCAGTGCATCAAAATGATTTAATGTACAGAGCTCAAAGCTTCCATTAATTTTGTTCATATAAACCATTATGTTTTATATATTAAAAGTGGTACCGTTTATAGAAAGCATAATAGGTTTTCAAGAACCCCAATTTTTCAGTAGAACATTTAAAAAGTACATCAATAAAGATATAGCCAAACCTTCAGGTTTAGTCCTAGTGAAAGTCGGGTTCTTGTTACAAGGAGAGTACTTAAAGTTCTGTTCTGTGATAAAGATATGGCTGTTGTGCATACTGTAGTTGTTTTAATAATTGTTTGATTCTGGAGGACTCAAAGTGTGACACTTTTTATAGATTTTTGTTTGCGGTATCGTTCAGTATATGGCGTAGGTGTTTTGGTGACATACATAGATAATTACATATACTCTACGTACATTATAGAAAGAAGATGTACTTATGAAGGTATGGGACTTTTTCAAGCGGAATCTCTCAGCCTTTCCCACTCGCACATGATGTCAAATTTGTGAACACGCTATTTCTACTGATAATTTCAAATTTTTAATATCACGGTTATCAGACTACCAGCTCTTCTGGTTTTGATGAATTCATTCAGTTAAACTTCAACCATTGAAATATTTTCTTACTTCTACCTTTATACATTTTGCATACAATTGTCTTCATATTGAAATATGTACTATTTTTTCTTTCTTGTATTTGCTACATATGTTACAGTAAGAAATATTTTAAACTGTTGATTCCTAAACATCCAAGCCTCGCATGGCTAGGTGGTTAAGGCACCCGACTCGTAATCCGACATTGGCGGGATCGAACCCCTGTCGCACCAAACATGCTCGCCCTTTCAGCCGTGGGGGCGTTGTAATGTTACGGTCAATCCCACTACTCGTTTGTAAAAGAGTAGCCCAAGAGTTGGCAGTGGGTGGTGATGACTAGCTGCCTTTCCTCTAGTCCTACACTGCTGAATTAGGGACGGCTAGCACAGATGGCCCTCGTGTTGTTTTGTGTGAAATTTAGAACAAATCAAACATAACCACACTGTTTTCTTTTACCGTGACGATCCTGTCCTAAATTAGACTTCTTTATACGGCTAATGAATCTGTTACGTATTGTGTACTATAGCTTCAACACAAATCCTATAACTACAGAAGTATGCATTGTGTACTATAGCTTCAACATAAACCCTGTAGCTACAGTATTAGGTATTGTAGACTATAGCATCAACCGAAATACTCTAACTACAAGATAATGTATTGTGTAGTAGAGGTTCAGCTTAAGTCCTTTAACAACAATATTATATACTGTGTACTATAGTTTCAACCCTAACCCTATACCTACAAAATTATGTATTAAAGCTTCAACCAAATCATATTTTACAATCAATTTATAACCAGAGATTTTTTTAGAATTATAAAATGCTTTCAGATCAATTAAGATCAAGTTTATGTTTAACCTGTTGTTTTAATACCCCTTACCCGCCAGCTGAGTGGTAAGCACGAGGGTTTATAACACCAACATTCAGAAATAGATAGCTTCGGTTAGCACAACACAGACAGCCTTTTATCTAATATAATTTCTTGTTATTTCGATTATTTTTCTACCTGGTATAATATTTTCTCAAAATTCCAAATAATTTAGATCAACTAATTTTATGACAAATGAAACACCATCTTTTATAAAGCACTAACGATTATTCATACATAAGATAGTAATAAATATTTCTTATGAATGTTTATTTATTATTTGTGTGAAACAGAACAAAAAGGAAATGATCAAACAACCAGTGCTGATTCTTCAGGTTTTTTTCTTGTTTTCGACGACTTCCATTATTTTCTCTTGGCGTATGCTTTATCTTCCTGTAATTGTGAAGTATGGAAGTATGAAACTGGATCATAAAAGATTTTTACCATGTGCAAGGGAATGTCTAGCTACTTCTTGGTGTTCGTGTTTCAGGTGAATATCCGATATGTTATCAATACTAACAAGGGGATATTTAGCTACCTCGAGGTGCTAATGTTTCACGTGAGTATCCGATACTTTATTAATACTTACAAGGGATCATATTGCCTTTTAGTGGTGTTTATATTCCAGGTAAGTATCCCGTACATTCTTAATACATACAAGAGAATGTCTTTGCTACCTTGTAGTGGTCATATTTTGGTATCCAGTATATGTACTTAAAACTTGCAATGGTGCGTATTTTTACTTTGTGATATTTAAGTTTAAAAGAGCTAGACATAAACATTTATATATATATATTCATACCCTCCACAACCTAGATTCTTCAGAACATTTATTAAACATTAGAAGAAGTTTACATTTTGAAGTAAAAAGTCGAAGATTGTTATTCCTAAGTTGCGTTCAGAATCATTTCAGGTGTTTGAAATATCTTATTTTAACATTTTCTTCTTAAAAACATTTTAGTTTTATAAGATATTTTATTTTAACATCTACTTCTATTGATGAGACGATTCATCCAATTAAAATAGTTTTGCTATCTTAAATAAGTTCAATCATAAATTTGTAATTAGTCATTATTAGTTGTATCTGAAGAAAGGTTTTCAGTAAAATCTTACAATTGTTAAAATGTCCTGGTCTGGCGCTGCCTTATAACTTCTGCTTCCGTTACTGATTACTCTTGCGGCCTTATTACCGACACCACAAAGTCGTTATAATAAGTTGTAACAGTCAAGTCAGTCTTAGAGCACAAATTATGAGGCCCTCCAATGTGGACTTTTAAACAAATCATATCCAACAAACTCTATTGAAATTACATCAGGAATTTGAGAATTAGTTTTCTAAAAAGGATTCCAATTTATTCAGTTGTTCAATTTAATGTATAGCTTGAAACTGAACCTTTGTTAGCTTCAATTTATTATTTATTATATTGTTAACATCAAATATGTCCGTTTAATTTCAGAGACTTTTGTCTCTGGAATTTTCTTTTTCTAAACATGACTTCACATTTTGCTGTTCCAGATTTTCAGATTAATTACGCTTTTTTTCTTTTCTTTACGTCTTGTATTCTTTTGTTCTGCAATGTTTATTCGGAATGTATATTTGTTTTTATTTCTCCAGCTACAAGTAAACGTCCTCTAGTGACATTTCATAGTTCAACTGTTGAAAGTGTTCCAAGAACCGAATATGCAAATGCTAAAAATATTCGTCTTGTCAACAGAGATCGTATCGTGACGATAAGCCATTTTCTTCAGAATGTCCTTAAAAAGTTCGATCAACTCTCCGTACTAAAAACAAACCACTTATTTGAATCAAAATGACTACATTAACATGAGAAAAAATATGATTAAATTGGTAAAATAAATAAATATTCAACATTTCAAGAAACAACACACAGAGATAATTCTTATAACTGAAGAAAGAAACTGTAAACTGTTTATAAAGAACTTAAACATCCACTCTTCAGATATTCTAGAAGATGCACAAAGAACACATAATTTATTTCGGTAGAGAATATTAACACTTATTAAATCTCTTGATGACGAGTAAAAAGCTGGTTTTGTTGTTGAATCTTTTGGCGATTTGTAAAGAGCTGGTTTTGTTGTTGAATCTTTTGGCGATTTGTAAAGAGCTGGTTTTTATGTTGAATCTTTTGGCGATTTGTAAAGAGCTGGTTTTTATGTTGAATCTTTTGGCGATTTGTAAAGAGATGGTTTTTATGTTGAATCTTTTGGCGATTTGTAAAGAGCTGGTTTTTATGTTGAATCTTTTGGCGATTTGTAAAGAGCTGGTTTTTATGTTGAATCTTTTGGCGATTTGTAAAGAGCTGGTTTTTTTTGTTGAATCTTTTGGCGATTTGTAAAGAGCTGGTTTCCATGTTGAATCTCTTTACTCTTAAATAACTTTACAAGACGCTACTGAGCAAAATTTGTTGTCAGTATTTAGTTCTTCAAAATATTTGTATATTTACTTGTAGCAATGCCTACGTAGAAACCAATAACGTACACTGTCATTTGTACAAGGATCAGCAACCTTCCGAGGGAGAAAACTTTTTTTCAATTGTGAGTAAAGGTTTCTAATTATTAACAGAAACAGTACTGAAATACTAATAAGATACACGCTATAATACAATAAAACTACAGGAATGTGGTATTTTTCATTCTTTATTTGACAATATATTCAATAAAAGTATGTGAAACAATAAGATATGACCACACGTACACAATAATCCTCTATATATTAAGATAACATATAAAAGCAGCATACTTGTACGCTTGGCCTCATATATTTTATGTATAATAATTTTTGGCGTTTTAACATTATATAAAAATATGATATTATACTGTTTCCACAGTATCTCGAAACACTATATTTTTTTCGGAAACATGTGAAATAATATTCTTTTGTGTTGTAACAAGATTTCAAAATATAGAACCGTTTCAACAGCATATGACACAATGTTGCTCTTGTATTGTAATAATTCATAGAAAAATAAAATATTGCTGTAGAATCATTATAAAGAAATAAGAAGTAGAGAGTGATACAATTATAAAACAGCCTGCTGTTCTCGTTATGTTTAATCACAATTCCCAGTGTCAGTAACTCCATAAATCTGAAACAATGAATCATGTAGGAAGGGCTGATACAATAAAAACATAATAACTAATTTCTACCCGGAACATTTGTCTAACAAACAGTTATTCTAACGTACTGAAACATGAAACTATGTTTGTCGTAAAGCGCTACTTGTAGATATTTCTATTATTTCTTTTATCAAAATCCTCTGTTTATTATAAAACTAAAACTTAATTGTATGTTTTACTTTATAATTTAACAAAATATGCAGTAATATTATATGCATATATATATATATATGTATACACTTTTTTTTCACATATAAAGGTCAGCTTGGATGTCACCAGAGGTAAGTATCCTGAACGGACACGATTTATTGTATGAACACCACTTTCGATATAATCAGGGTAAGTATAATTAAAGGACACGATTTATTGTATGAACATCACTATGGATGTAACCAGAGATAAGTATCCTGAACGGACACGATTTATTGTATGAACACCACTTTCGATATAATCAGGGTAAGTATAATTAAAGGACACGATTTATTGTATGAACATCACTATGGATGTAACCAGAGATAAGTATCCTGAACGGACACGATTTATTGTATGAACATCACCGTGGATTTAACCAGAAATAAGTATCCTGAACGGACACGATCTATGATATGAACACCACTTTGAATGTAACCAGGAGTAAGTATCCTGAATGGACACGATATATTATATGAACATCACTATGGATGTAACCAGAGGTAAGTATCTTGAATGGCTATGACTTATTCTAAGAAGATAAGTTTGGGTGTATCAGTAGGTTAGTATCCTTTATAGAAATTATCTATTGTAGGAAGGTCCTCAAGAACCGCCGAATCACGAGTATTAGTTTGGACGTAACCATAGAGATACGAAATAAACTAGAGTGGACAACGTCATTTACTGAACCAAATGTTACGTTTTTCTTGTCCATCTTGTTAGCATATGTTTATTAAACTATAACACATCATATCTTTTCATTGTACTTGATGATTTGTCCAAAGAAAGTATTGACTCAACGAGTCGCATTCCATTTCGAAGCGTGAACTGAACTAGAATCCAATTAGACTATCATAATGATAAACAAATTTAGTACTAGACCAACACTATCGCTTCCTTGCTCTATAGTAAAACAAACACCTTTCTCCTCCCCAACGTTTGTGCTCCATCCTCCTCTGTTCCCGCTCATGAACTTCACCAACACTTTTCATGAAACATTCTCCTCCAATCCCGGCTTCAGGTGTACAGCTACATTTTATTTATTTATTCATGTTACATCCAACGACATTCTGTGACAGATTTGTTTTCAAGTTTTGGAATTAGTATGAAAAATTACACGTATTTTAAAACAGATAGGAAACAACCTCATGGCCGTGCCACACTCTAAAAATCATTGCTTTAAGAGCCACCAATCCATTTCAGTTGGCCACAGAAGCGACCATTAGTGGTACTTGACTGGTCTAAAACAGAGTCTGGATAGTTGAGCAAACGACCTGTGGTTTGGCTGCACCTACAGTATTCATTGAAATTATTCAAAAAGTAGGCCAAAAAGTACTGTTGCTTACTGGCTAGAATTCCCTAAGCAAATCGAAGGTAATTGCTAATAGGTTATCAAATTGAATTGCGTGGATAAAATTGGGTTCGTCCTTTTATGGTCATTTTAATACCACCAATTATTTAAAATATAAAGCTAATCAAACTTTCATGACCTTTAGTTTGACTTACCAACGTGATATGAGATTAGAGATCACAGTGCCAAAGTGTACTTAGCTTGTAACTACCTATTACTGGTCTAAACTAACTATGAGTATAAATGCTGCTGATTAGGAGATACAGGCTGATAACATGACAGGTAACGATACTATGGGTGTCTCGAAACAGACTGATAACATAACAAATAACAATACTCTGGACGTCTCGAGACAGGCTGGTAACATGACAGGTAACGATACTCTGGACGTCTCGAAACAGGCTGATAACATGACAAGTAACGATACTCTGGACGTCTCGAAACAGGCTGGTAACATGACAGGTAACGATACTCTGGACGCCTCGAAACAGGCTGGTAACATGACAGGTAACGATACTCTGGACGTCTCGAGACAGGCTGGTAACATGACATCTTGAAAATACAGGGCTGACATTCTGAGTTTTCACTGACCTGTATAATCGTAACCAAACAATATAAATTAATAAGTATTATGTTAAAGACGTATTGACTGACACATGAGTGTGATGGGTATTTTAACAGGTATTATTCATGATAAATATTTTCTATTATTAAATGTCTCAGGGCTTGTACTGCTAGAAACCGGATTTCGACACTCGTGGTAGAGAGAGCACAGATAGCCCATTGTGCAGCTTTGTGCTTCATGCAAGCAAACAAACAAACAAGTTACAAGAATGACAAAAACTTCATTAAATAATAAGATCTTGGTAGTTCATGTTTTCTCCCATTAACGTAGGTAGCGTATAAAACTACAAGAATCACACACTCAGAGAATATCCCCAAGTTAAAATGTAATACAAGTAGTTAACTTCGGACACTAAATTACTAACTAGCAATAAGGAACCATATTATAAATAAAAGCCTGTTCCCCATTCTCCTGTAGACCAAGTTGTACACTGTCTGTTCACTTGTAAAACAAGTGTAAAATATTTGCACTAACAATATTTAAAAAAGTGTAAAAAATTAAATAAAAAATAAAAAAATAAAATTAGAAGCACCGAAAAGTAAGGAGCAGAGTAGAAGTGGGTAGATAACATTACAACACTTGGTGTTTTTTGATACAGTGCAGTTTGTTGAGTATTTGTAATGTAGAAAGTATTAGCTACTGATAAATCTCAATTCAAGTCTGTTATTAGATCCAAATTCAAAGTAAAATATGCATGAATAAGAGGAACGATGGCCTCACCCACTTTGAGGTCCCATGCAGTCAAAAACCACTAAGTGTTGTAATGTCATTACGCCCATTCCTACCTTCTTTCATTATTTTTGGCACTCCCTTTCCTGCTTTCTAATGTTTTATTTTTAAAAATTACACTTGTTTCAGTTTTACTTTTCCTTCTAAGTCTCGAAAGTTACTGGGTTCTTGGCTTATCCTGCACTTCTCCTAGAGATATCTCTCGACATTTTCTGGCTTTTGCCGATATGTTTGTTATAGTTTTCTTTCATCTAGCCGGTGGCGACCTCTTCTTTGTCTGGATTAATGGCTAAGGCTTGTTTCACATATTCAGCATTGCAATTTTAAACTTTATCTCTATTCATGAAGTAATACTCTCTTCACTGAGACAAAACATTTTCAAGGTTATCATGTTCTTTTATTTTGTTTCATTTAAAAGCATATTTCAAAATCCTACTGTTTCAAGTACAATCTTAGATATCAGAAGGTCACAAGCTATTAAAGGTCACACATTGCCTGTACACGATGCTCTTGCTTTCAATCCAGAGCACTCGAGCAAAGCTGTAAGGCTTTGGCAGAGATAGCTTTGGTCTTCACACAGGAGACTCACATCTTAGGAACCGACTGCTTTGATATAATGCTTTGTCCCATATAAAACCCTTGTGTTAGATGTATAGAACTGTAAGATTTGCATTCACAGGCTAGATCTTAGTTAGAACGTAGATCTGGAGAATTTGAACTGTCCACGTTTTTTTACTATCTAGCTGATACAGCTGTAGTCTAATCACGTAGCGCATGTGCATAAGAAATCATTTACTCGCACATGATATGAGGACGGGTTGTTACTTGGCATCTCATAGAACGTACTCATAATCATAAAATATGACTACTAGTTTATTGTTAACTCGTTATTAGTGTTGCGAAATGGTTTCTGTTATTACTTGTTATTACCAAGGTTATAAGCAAAGCTAAGAAAAAGCGCTTTTAGACAAAGTAGCGTAATTCAGTCAAATGTACTTAAATTTGCAAGAGAGAGCTACAACTTTCCAATAACATTATTTAGGCAGTCGGACAGGCAGCTCGAAAAAATCGTTATTTTGTGAAATTTTATTTTACTCTACCGACTTTCTCAAGCAGTTTAATTGCTTAACTTTGCAATTGGTTTGTTTACTATTCAACGGTGTGTGTGTGTAGAGTGCTCATTAAGTTTTGTTTACATGCTGTTTGCAGTGTGTTTTAAATTTTAATTTGTATTGTAGACCTGGCCCATTCCATATAAATACTACTATACTTATTAAACTAAATAAAGTTACATATGAAAGTCTAGCAGCATCCACACAATGAAAAGAAATTTATCTTTAAAGTTAAAAAATAACTTGAAGGGTTATTGGAAATAAGACTACACATAAATGCACGACCCTGTTACTTGTAAACGAAATGAGTAACTTTAAACGTTCTTCAGTAGGATTGAAAGAAATAAAAATAATAGGTAAAAATCTACGGATAGTCTAGTAGAAATCTATATAAACCTGGTATAAATATATGCTCTAATATCTGCCAACTTTTAGGTAAACTCTTGTACAAACATCTGAAACCTTTGTTCTCTCAGAACCCCGCACTACCTTAAATATTTCAATAAAACCTCGAGTTTTTAGTTTATTAAACAGTTATTGGTGTGTAATAGATCAGTTACCCAATGTACTGTGAAGATAATAGTCGAGTCCACCTGCAACTACTACCCAAGTTGATAACAAGAATAGTTCAATGTGTTAATTAAAAGTATGTTGTTATTCATGTAAGGAAATCATAAAAAGGGTACCTAACCCTAACTTGATCCAAGTAGCCCCTGATAAAAGTTAAACTTATAAACCATCTTTAACAATGTAATATTCCCATTTTAAGAATTATAGTGAAAAAGAAAAGATATTTAGCAAATTCAACTTTAAATTACAAAAAGTTGAAAACATGTAGCACAGTACAATTTTTTAGATATTACAATTGAAGTTTACAACCAAAACTTACAGGTCTGCTTTGATTCAAAACTTTCCCTTCAGGTAGCAACTAATTTAACTTTAGTTTAACAGTTTAAGCGTAGAATGGAGTACACTTTCAATAAATATTAAAAATTGACTATAAGATGAAGTTGAGACTTCCTCTGTGGACAAAGACTAAATCTTTATGATCGTCCAGTAAAAGAAGCAAGAAAAGTTCATAAGATACACTATTAGTATGATAAATGCACCATTTTAAATCATTTTGAAAGGCAGTTCATTTCCATACATGCATTTGTTTTTATTTGTATCTCAGCGATCTCTGGCGGTACTTGAAACAGCTTAAATAAAATTTTCTCGATCTCCTTACATTTGCAGTGACACTGAAAAAAGACACTTTTAATTGTATTTAGAGAAAGTATACGAAATTTATAAAAGTATAAACTTCAGAACCGGATATTGTATGGCTTATGATGAATTAGGAAGTGCCTGTTAAAATAATTCAATGGTAAATTTACTAAAAACAATAACAAATAAATATTAAACGTGTAGTAAATGAATCACAACATATACGTCTAAAGGGCTGTTTACAACTGTCTTTTGTCACTTCATGTGCTATTTTATTTAAGAAAACTGCAATGTGTTTGTTTTTAAGCAACGGAGACTGAGTATAATGCATTGCTAAGAAAAATATGTGGGTGTTGATCTAATGGGTGCATTCAACACAACAGGGTGCTGACACTTGCTAAATAGCCACGTATTTTATCCCTTTAAATGCCATCTATCAATGGATTTTTGTGACTTTCTATTAGAAGCGTTAAAGGGGAGATATCAATTCAAATTAATATAATCGACATGATGCAATAAAACCATGTATATGTATATAATAGAGATGTGAGAAAGAAAATTTTAAAAATAATTATAAACCAAACAACAATAAATGTATATTAAAATTTAATCTTTTTATTTGGCTTTCTGCTCATAAATATTTCTTTCAATTAGTCGATCGAAGAAGTCCATTTTTCTTGGTGAAATTCACTCACAAAAGACATTTGTGTTGTTATTAAGTCTTCCTCAAACTGATTATACATCGATATCAATATGAAATTTTAACAGTTGCGAAAAATTACTAATTTTCTTTCAGTTTATTTGTGTGTTTTCCTACAGCAAAGCCACATGTCTACCACAGAGAATCGGTCCCCTACTTTTAGGATTGTAAATCCAAAGACTTGCCGCTATCCCACCAGGACACATTTATTTTTCAAGGGAAACATTGTAGTATACTGTTTTTGTGTGATTGACTGTTCAGGACTTACAGAAAGTACCAGACAGACACTTGGCTATTATGTAAATGTATGACGTTTTTAAAACTTAGCAGAAAAAAATAATTTTATATGTAAATAATAAAATATTTTTTGTTATGTTTTGTGGACGTCAGGAAATTTGGCGCTAAGTAAACCAGTTAAGCAGAGCTCAAATTACCACATTTTTAAGCCAGAATATGTTGTTGATGGAGATAGAATATGTTCTTCCCCAAACTTTTCACATACCAAATTTGAAGACAAGTACCCTTGGTTACAAGTGGACCTTGGGAAGGAACACGTAGTTCAGTCAGTGACTATATGGAACCGTCAAGACTGCTGCCGTAAGTTTCAGACCTAAAAGATTTGACTACATACAATACATTTATTATTAAGTGGTTATAATACTGAATTTGTTTATTTTATCAAATATCAAAAACGCTTTATCATAAGTATGCACAGTGCACATATGCTGTGTCAAACCATTAAAGGAATTTATAATACTTCTCTATAGTAACAATGAAACAAATAATTTATAATACTTCCCTATAGTAACAATGAAACAAATAATTTATAATACTTCCCTATAGTAACAATGAAACAAATAATTTATAATACTTCTCTATAGTAACAATGAAACAAATAATTTATAATACTTCTCTATAGTAACAATGAAACAAATAATTTATAATACTTCTCTATAGTAACAATGAAACAAATAATTTATAATACTTCTCTATAGTAACAATGAAACAAATAATTTATAATACTTCCCTATAGTAACAATGAAACAAATAATTTATAATACTTCCCTATAGTAACAATGAAACAAATAATTTATAATACTTCTATAGTAACAATGAAACAAATAATTTATAATACTTCTATATAAACAATGAAACAAATAATTTATAATACTTCTCTATAGTAACAATGAAACAAATAATTTATAATACTTCCCTATAGTAACAATGAAACAAATAATTTATAATACTTCCCTATAGTAACAATGAAACAAATAATTTATAATACTTCTCTATAGTAACAATGAAACAAATAATTTATAATACTTCTCTATAGTAACAATGAAACAAATAATTTATAATACTTCCCTATAGTAACAATGAAACAAATAATTTATAATACTTCCCTATAGTAACAATGAAACAAATAATTTATAATACTTCCCTATAGTAACAATGAAACAAATAATTTATAATACTTCCCTATAGTAACAATGAAACAAATAATTTATAATACTCTATAGTAACAATGAAACAAATAATTTATAATACTTCCTATAGTAACAATGAAACAAATAATTTATAATACTTCCCTATAGTAACAATGAAACAAATAATTTATAATACTTCCCTATAGTAACAACGAAACAAATAATTTATAATACTTCTCTATAGTAACAATGAAACAAATAATTTATAATACTTCCCTATAGTAACAATGAAACAAATAATTTATAATACTTCCCTATAGTAACAATGAAACAAATAATTTATAATACTTCCCTATAGTAACAATGAAACAAATAATTTATAATACTTCCTATAGTAACAATGAAACAAATAATTTATAATACTTCTATAGTAACAATGAAACAAATAATTTATAATACTTCCCTATAGTAACAATGAAACAAATAATTTATAATACTTCCCTATAGTAACAATGAAACAAATAATTTATAATACTTCCCTATAGTAACAACGAAACAAATAATTTATAATACTTCTATAGTAACAATGAAACAAATAATTTATAATACTTCCCTATAGTAACAATGAAACAAATAATTTATAATACTTCCCTATAGTAACAATGAAACAAATAATTTATAATACTTCCCTATAGTAACAATGAAACAAATACTACTGTATAAAATTCATTTACCTTCCTCCCTTCATTTGTATATGAATTAGGCTGATGATGGTTCATCATTTAGCCTGAAATTCATATTATTGATCAATTAGGACAGTGCTTTGTCACACTGAAATGAACCGTAGAGTTTGAAATGCTCCACATTGTTCATGGTTAGGATTGAAATAATATACTTGAATGTTTCACATATCCAGCAAGTCGCTATATAAATTGAAGCTGGTAAATAATACAAAGCTGTTGCGAATTAAAAGTGTTTTATAGTAAAATGTGAAAGAGTTTACAAACCAGTGTGACACTTGTTCAGAAGAAGCCAGACCATCTAAAACATAAGTAGGTAAGAATGGTCAGTCGATTTTGGTTTGTCTCATTCATATTACACCTGATACAAAGTTCAATAAAAAAGTTTCATAACCTTAACGGGTCATCTTTCCTGTTCACGAGTAGGAAAATTGTCAAAGCCAGTTTCTATTATGCCAGTGAATTGTATTCCACTCACAAAAAAACACAAAACAGTTTGTACAAAAACACGTTCAGTAGACTAACGACCAGGGTTGGATTGAGAACTCTGGAGGCTCCCATGCAATTGCATTGGTCGTACTCCCTTTAAATCCGGCACTGCTAATGATACGTAAATACTGCAATGGCGCCAAGAACACGTCCTGTAGATTGATGGTACTTGTATTATGCAATAGCTCCAACAAAACATTCAGTAGACTAGAAATCTATGGATCGAAATTATTTTGGGGGAGACGAGCCGCTCTTATATCAGAAGCAAATAATAAGTAAATACACATTAAATAGAACTTTGAATCAGGTCTAATACTGATTCTATTCACAAGTATGACGTGGTGGTAAAGTTGAATAAGAAGTGGTGAGCGTTCCAGTCTTAACGGTTTGTAGAATGGCTCTGTAAATGCCACATGCCATAGTAACTACCTCACTCTTCAGCTTCTTTTAACTATATTTTTGGCAGTATTTTGAAATTATTCGATGAAATTAATTTTTATGGACATTTCATGCCCATTTATTTCATGCTGGAATGATGTTCCGGGTTCCAGATGGAGTACTTTTTCATTTATATAGCTATAAGATGGCTGTAGGGGTTAAGCTACTGTCAACGCGGACCAGCGAATGGGCTCTGACTGTGGCGAGATTTCATTGGTCATAGAAAATGCAGGTCAATCCTGTTTTGTTTGTTTTTTTCCTAGATACTAACAACATTTGGAATTATATTCTACCACAAACCTGATTTATCATGTATCATATTATCCTATTGTCTCACAGCTATGAACGTGAAAAATATGTTATTATGGAGCCTGAAACAGAGTCTCAATATAAAGAAAAATGATGAGAGATATACATGTACATTTTCAACTTATGACCCTTTATGTTGTCATATGTGATGTAATCAACGCTGAGTTCTAATAATGTATGATAACACCGGCTCCACCGAGGTAAACTGGTTGACACATTCACCAAATGTTTACCCTGCACATTCATGAGACTTTAATCTCATCGGACACATTATAGAATTTGTTTGGACTACGTGTTCTGAATCTTTTAATGACTCCTGATATATAATAAACATTTCTTAGAAACACATCTTTCAGAGAAATGATTGACAACACCTCGCTACCTGATCAACACTACAATTTCAAGCAGGTGATATTGGTGTCATGTTGATCTGTTTTTGTAGTAACCTTACTCTATTTAACTGAAATGTCCGGAACTTTCTGGCTTATTTTGGAAATTCACAAAAATCTGCACGAGGACTAACTGCGCTTTTTCTAATATAAAAGCCAGCTGACGATCATCACTCTTCACCAACTCTTTGACATTATAACAAATAGAATGGGTTTTCACCATCACTCACATGGTGCACTTATGGTCTTAAAGTACAGATCGGCTTTCTGTGACAATACGTCGCAATCCACGGACTTGCGGATTCAGTCCCGTACACTAACTACTATCACACGCCCAGCTCAAGTCATGATTCACAAGCAGGTATTTCAACTACTCTCACAAGCCCAGCTCAAGTCATGATTCACAACCAGGTATTTTAACTACTCTCACACGCCCAGCTCAAGTCATGATTCACAACCAGGTATTTTAACTACTCTCACACGCCCAGCTCAAGTCATGATTCACAACCAGGTATGCTAACCACTTTCACATGCTCAGCTCAAGTCACGAACAAACGATATATGGTTATCTATATCAAACATCCATTTGTGTGTAGTTTTAATAATGTATTATTTCTATTTTTCATGTCACAAGACGGATTATTTGATATCGAATTTTTATAATTGTAAATTCACCTTATTTTAATTGAAATATTACCACTTCTAATCATTCTTTAACTGGTTTGTACAGTGTTGAAATCGATGTTATGAAAAATACATGTCGTTTGTTGGTTTCTATAACGTGTCATGAAGCGAGTTTTGATTCTAGTAATAACAAGATAACCACAAACAAATAATTACTTCTCAATAACGAACAGCGAACTCCCATTCATTTGTTTATTAACAGCTAGTCTGTTTCCAACAAATCATAATGATCGTTTTATGATAATAAGAAAAAAATATCGTTCCATAAAGACGCTAGGAAACAACAAATATGTGAGTTATGTGCTGACATAAATGATCAAATATAAACACGATTAATACCTGCTTAGACAAATTACCAAAATATTAGTATGATTATATGGCTCGGTTTGTTTTTTTTCAACTGGTAATTGTTTTGCGTAGAGAAACATGCTTCATATTTTGGTATTTTATTTCTTTGGCGACGTCGTAGTTTATATGAAAAAAAACTGAATTGTAGAGAAACAGTTGTGATTTTTAGTTTTGGTTTCTGCACGTGTAATTGTTTCTCTTCGTGTTTAACCCAAAGCTTACATATTATAATACTGACCTTATGGAAAGTCGTGTAACTTACGGTTTTGTTCTTATTTTATTTAACAGGGTTTAAACTACATGATTTCGAGATTAGAGTTGGTAACAACAAGATTACTGATGACTACGTCACGAAGGTATTTGACGCAAATGGATTATGTGGTCGTCACGTTGGTGGTGGAATAGAAACTGATCCCTTTACAATGATGTGTGAGCCATGTTCCTTGGCTGGTCGTTACGTCACAATACAGATCACGCATTTCTGCTCTGACTGTCCAGAGCCAAATATTAATGTTCTTCACGTGTGTGAGGTGGAGATTTATGGATTTGAGGTCTAACCTAAAATATATAGAATTCCGATTACGTAAATCATATAAATTCAGTGTTAAAATATGATTTTCTAGTATCTTATAAATGTCATGTTATAAAAAAATTATAGAGTAGAATATTACTTTTCGTAACATATAACGAAAAAGACATTATAGTATATGCTTTATATAATTGTCATCATTCTACAAGCTATATCAATATCTATCTACATAAACAGTTATTTGTTTAGAACTATTGTAATAATATTCAGTTTTTGTCTGTCCTGAAAATGTATGCGCACTTTACCATTTGAATGTATATAAGTGCGTACTTCATTTCACTGATAGTATTAAATATAGTAAAATTTAATCTTAAGTAATCTAAAACAAAAAATGTACACAAATTACAACGTTAATTTATCTCTATGTCAGATACAGGCCGTATATAATGAAGGTTTAAATAATGTTAGGCCTGAGATAAGTAGATTTATGCATTACAGTGTCTGCGATTACAATTGTTTTGTATTATTCTCTAAATCCTGTATTTATAGAGCCACTGTTGTAATAAAGATACTAATTTCACCGTGAATGTTTTGCAGGTTTCTGTCTGTAGATCTGTGCAAACTATTATAATTAGATTGTTTTTATCACAAATTATTATTTCTAAGAAATTTACATTTTTTGAAGAGGTATGAAATAAATTGTTGAGCAGGAAATTCCGAGATACACAGTGTTCTTAATTATTTCTACACAAATTAAATAAGCTATATCCTGTTTCCAACAACATCACTTATATAATGTATAGAGTGAATAGACTTTATACGTAAGAATGATCGAGGTACTCGATATGCATAATTACACATATGCATGATAAAAAACAACGTCTGAGAGTTTTGTTTTAAAAGATAGTTATCACTCACTTTCACTTGTTTTTATACCCAGCAAACCGAAAAATAAGACAAGAGACCATCGCTAAAATACAAAACCAGAAAATAACCAACCACCAAACTGTTCGTCTTTATATATTTCTGAGCAGTGCACGATATCATTGCTTAGTTGAAATAACTATTAGTAATTTAAAAAAAAAATCATAAACTAGTGTAATCGGTGTCATCATTACCCTTTGAAGTTAGTTTTTTACAGAAATCTGTTGTTCCTTTAAAACACTTGAGTGCAGGATGAAACAGCCAATAATAGATTAACATTAGATGACAGACCTCGTAACTAGCGTCTGTAATAGTTGGTAATAATAAGATACGTTTTGATTCAACTTGGTTTTCCTTGTACGTAAGTCCTAGGCTATTAATTACGTTGCATCCCTTGTCTACACTGACATTATGAGAAATAAACTGCATATCAACAGTCAGGAATATATTACTTCCTACTGCAGTAAATTATATTTATATCAACATAAGCCTTTGAACCCTAAGGTTACAGAGTATCATTTCAAAACTCATAGTATTCTCTAAATAATTACAGTATGTGATAATCTGGAAATATATAATTTAGCCCTTTAACAGAGATCACAGTACAGTACAAATTTAACAATACAAGCAAAATGAAAGAACAAACAAGATACAGAGAAATGTATACACACAGGAACAGTAAATAATTGTGCACGTGTCCACTCTAATGGATTGACCCATACTGAAGAAAGAATGTTGACTATAATTTCGTATTTATTATGCGCAAAAACACAAGCTAGTTGTGCACAAAAAATAAGATGTGTTATAAATGTATTTTTATTTAAGATATGTGAAATGACGACGTCAGTCGCATTCAGATTCTGATCAGTCAGAGTTCAAGGTGATGTTCATGTGAAGAATGAAAATACTTTTTTCCATTTTTAAAGTTTCCACATTTCATTTTCATATCCTCTAAAATTTCCAAAATGCGTATATGTAGTGGCTAATATTGAGCTATTGGTAAGCTTTTGACTTAATGCTGGTTTAATAGGCACTCAATATGACAAGGATTGAGATCTTTCGGGACTGAACTTCTCTCACTGAGACTCCAGAGTCAGTCTGAAAACTAACGCAGTGAGGTTTAAAATGTCTAATACATCAACCAGAAATGTATCTTCAATCCATAAGTTCTAGCAGGTGAAATGCGAGGCTAGCTCCAGACATTTTTAAGACAGTGAGAAGTCCCCTTTCTCAACAAACAGAAAGTCTTCATTGATCATCAAATTCCTTTCTTCTACGACAGCTTAATAACACTCATAGCTTGTTTAATTGTTTTTTGAATTTCGCACAAAGCTACACGAGGGCTATCTGTGCTAACCGTCCCTAATTTAGCAGTGTAAGACTAGAGGGAAGGCAGCTAATCATCACCACCCAACACCAACTCTTGGGCTACTCTTTTACCAACGAATAGTGCGATTGACCGTCACTATATAACGCCCCCACGAGCATGTTTGGTGCGATGGGGATTCGAACCCACGCACCTGAGATTATGAGTCGAACGCCTTAACCCACCTGGCCATGCCGGCTTCCCTCTAGGCTTACCCTGCTAAAGTAGGGACGGCTAG
Source organism: Tachypleus tridentatus (assembly GCF_004210375.1). NCBI lineage: Eukaryota > Metazoa > Arthropoda > Merostomata > Xiphosura > Limulidae > Tachypleus > Tachypleus tridentatus. The sequence goes on along the minus strand of NC_134827.1, from coordinate 73,488,697 downwards.
CGCAGATAACCCTTGAGTAGCTTTGCGCGAAACTCATAAAAAAACAAACTAAAAATGCTCATTGTGGTAAATTAATTTAATGTATGTTGGAGTTTTTTTTCGTTTTATAAAAAAGTCTTTCGTAATAATAAAAATAAATATTTTCGAAATCTGCATAAATGAATTATGAAAAATCCGTTATTAAAACAAAAACAACTTTTATGAAATTTAAATTCACAAGTCTATGTTATCTGACATGAAATATGAACTAGCTGGCTCATATGAATATCTAGTCAAGGCATTCTGTAATGGTTTAGACACGTAAAGAAAAAAAAAAAAGAGTATAATAGATCGTCTTACAATTTGGGTTGTGTTTTTAAGGACTGGGCCCGGCATGACCAAGCGTGTTAAGACGTGCGACTCGTAATTTGAGGGTCGTGGGTTCGCATCTCCGTCGCGCTAAACATTCTCGCCCTTTCAGCCGTGGGGGCGTTATAATGTCACGGTCAATCCCACTATTCGTTAGTAAAAAAGTAGCCCAAGAGTTGGCGGTGGGTGATGATGACTAGCTGCCTTCCCTATAGTCTTACACTGCTAAATTAGGGACGGCTAGCACAGATAGCCCTCGAGTAACTTTGTGCGAAATTAAAAAATAAACAAACAAATTTTTAAGGATTATCCGAGGGGTTGCATTCATATTTAGTTTCTGTATTTTACTTGGTTTAACAATGAATAACGAAATTTATGTCAGTAAAACAAATGTATTTATTCGTGCACCTTATGTAACAATTAAAAACATCTTACTTGAAATAATAAACATACAATGTTAATGTCAACACACAATTATAATCATTTCAAAATAACGACTCTCTATGTTTCGACGTGTCACACGCCATCTTCAGGAGTGAAGTTGCAATTGATGAATTTCACACTTTATATTTTTTGAAATATCAAGTGATCTGTCAGTAACTATGCATTTATGTATAAATATAAGAACAGGTTTCGCCACATTCTTAAATAGATATTCCCTGTACCTTCATCTCTTTAGCAATTTATATTTCTTTTTAAATTTCATTATTTCCAAAAATTCTTGAGTATTAGTTTCTGTAATATCTTGAGGATGTTACGTATTATTATTTATTTCGGACGATTCTTCGATTTATTATTTTACGTACGTTAACGTATTACTATTTCAAGTAACCAGAAACTTGAATTTAGTAGTTACTTAACTATTAATATGTATCAAATTTTGTTATTTGCCATCAAGATTGATAAACACAATTTCCTTTTTTAACACAAATATGCCCGGCATGGCCAAGTGGTTAAGGCACTCAACTCATAATCTTAGGATCGTGGGTTCGATATAAAGTGACAGTCAATCCCACTATTCGTTGGTAAAAGTGTAGCCCGAGAGTTGGTGGTGATTAGTTGCCTTCCCTCTAGTCTTATACTGCTAATTTCTGGACGGCTAGAGCAGATAGCCCTCGTGTAGCTTTGAATGAAATTCAAAATAAACAAGCAAATACATTTTAATATGCAAACATGAAAACAATACAGTTTATAATAAGGATTGTTACTAATAGTTATTACAAATGATGGTTTTATAAACTATACCGAGTCTTATATCCGATCTAGAATTGAATATTTTATTGATGGTCCAGGTTGACAACGATCAAATTAATACTGAGTTGATAGAGTTACCCCAACCTGAGCTAACTTTTTCTTCTTGGCTGGCCACACACTTAATGTCCTCGTAGAAATAAGGTTCTAAACATTTTACTGTAGTTGGACGGTTTTTGATGTTCGAAATACATATATAACGTTCCTGGTCAAATTCTGTAGTTTTCCTATTAAACGACGTTAATCACAGTTATAGCTTCCTAAGCCTATAGCTGTCTAATAATAATCTTCTTCACTGTCTCTCGACTGCCGATTTTTTGTACAACTCACACGAGACTCTAGAACCGTCACCAAAGCTCGCGACAATAACATAAATCACTGGTATTATAAACAAATTGTTGATACTTACGCACACGAACGTTCTAGAAATTGCGGGAAGAGGCAGAACTGATGCAATACGAGGGCTGTTCAAAAAATACGCGGACTAAAACTGGTCTAAAACTAAAGTTGGTCTAAAACTGTCATCAATTTTGTGTATTTTTGGAATTGCCTTAAATCTCGAAGTAATAAAATTAACAGGAATAAATCTAAGTTTCTCTGCATCTGTTAAAGATAAACAGTTTTTAACAATGGCTTTCAGTAATTCGTGGTACGTATTTGTAGGGTTGTGTTAAAAGATTTTTCATAAGTAGCCTTACTTGATAAATATCCTACACCTTTAATCTATAGAGTATTACAATCTGCCCTCCTTTGGAAATAACATTATCTTTATTATATCTTAATTATTTTATGGCTTCTGTATCAATATTTTGTTTCCTTCCCTAAGGATTGAAATTCTTAAGTTCAGGATATTCATTTCTGATGATAATTTTAGAATTTTAATCAATTACTTTATCCAAATTAGTTTCTATATCTTCCTTTTAATCTATTGACAGTTTACATGCGAGACTCCCAAACTGAAGATCTTGTCTTAGAATCCTCGTCTCTGAAGATGCTCTTTCGACTGTGGGAAAGTTATAATGTTTTGGTTAATCTCACTACTAATTGGTCAGGTAAGAAACCAAAAACAGCTGATTTAGTAGCTGATCTCAGACATGACCATCAAAAGTTCAATATCCTACTTTTCCACTGGAAATCTCAAGTGCCTTTTCAGGTTCTTTCTTCATTAGATTCATTACATACGGCTTCCTCCCCCTCATTAGTCGAGATGAAATGCTCTATAAAAATGTGATCTCTCTCTGACTCAAAATCCAATTCCAATTCAAGACAAAAAATAAAAGATTTAACTGTAAAGTCACAGCTTATCCATGTACTGACTGAACTTGCATACACAGCTCATGAAAATTGGCTCTTATATGTCAGTGGATGAACATAATTACTGAGTACGCCAACCCAACTGGAGCTTAACTGTTTCAATGCTGCAAACACATACCACTGCTAAACCCAGTCTCTAACACGGAGAGTCCTTACCTTTACTGTTTTGTTTCTCATGCTGTATGACAACCTTTTCTAGTGCTTGATGTACAAACTAATGTACATCTGTCAGTGTTGCCCTCAGCCATTCTTCTTATACTTGTTGAACTGTTGCACTGTAGAGCTATAACATAGATCACAAACCACGTCTACAGAGAAGGTTATGTCTGGCAAATGTCCAGTTAATTTCTTTTCTGCTATGAGGCATTTCTTCATGAACCTATGTTTGGCAGCCTGTATCATTCCTTCTGCCAAACCATTGCATACCTTCACCACCCAAACACTATGGACAACTTACAGAATAACTGGCTACTGAAATAAGTTTCCTGAATAATACAAATTTCTTTAGGGGTAACAAAAACAGACATACCAGCAACAGACAGAATTAAAGTGTTGAACAATGAGTATGCTTCAGCACACTTAGTGAAGTAATTGATAAAGGCTACTTTATATGGACTTGCTGACTCTCAGGAAGAGACAAACAATATCCAGGAATATCCTGTAGAGATAGAAATCAATATGCCTTCATTAGATATTATACTGTCTATGCCAGGTTGTCCTTGGGCAGCATATGCAAAGCAATTTCCATCATTACTGAATGTCATAACTCAAATCCATTTATTAGTATTACCAATGGATGCAATCTCTAGTGTGAATAATACCCTAATGGTATCTTGTTCTTGCATTAATCCTTAAGGCTCAAGAGATTATTTGCTGCAACACAGAGACATTGTATAAAAACTTATGTAGGAGTGACACTAATTATATATCCAATATTTATGTTATACATTTTACAAAGGCAGATAGTGTTACAGTCAACTTATAGTTTTCATTTTTATTGTTAAGAGAGGATAAAAAAAATATATATGACAAGAAGGAGCAAAGAATGATAGAGTAGATTCTACTGTAATGTAGGCTATGAAAGTACTAGCTTTATGTATTGTTTCTGATCACTGGTATTGTCCCATTTTCAACATAACAAGCACCGCTGTATGCCACAAACTCCCACTGCATTCAATACATCTGTTTTTGTCTTTAGGCTGTATGGTGCAACTATTTGTCAGAAGAGCATTTCTGCACTTTTTTTAATTCATTAAATGATTGGTCTCAAACTTGTATCTTTATCCTCAGCATCTTTCAGTTGAGTGTTGAACTGCATCAGTTGTAGATGTCACATCTTGGTTTGTATTCAGTAGTACCTGAGAAAGGTCATTTCTAATACCTTGCATTTCCTCCCTTATCATAATTTTCCCATACTTGATTAACACATGATTTTCATGATTCTGCTTAGAGATTCATGATGTTATGTTATACCTTGCAGTTTTAATTATGTGGGATAACTAATAATAATCCAAATACTTAAGTAACTTCTCAGTCATTAAATGAACTAAAAACTAACTCAGTATCTGACTGATTCTCATATTTTAATGTAGCTTTGCTTTTAGATATTTAACAAAGTCTTTCAACCATTAATATTCATTAACATTCTATGTATTCTAGGATTATTTCTAAGCACTTTCTAAATCTAGATTTCTCCCATTTTATCAGCTTTCTCTAGTAGACAACTAAATTAAAACTTTGAAAATATTGTTGAAAAGGGAGTTTTTATTGAACTTAAATATTAACAAGAAACAAAGATTTTCTCAGATTCTGTTTAGGTAAACAAGCATAAGGGTTTACCATATTCTATTATGTTACTTGTAATCCTATAAAAGAATTACAAAATGCAGGGCATTTAATTTTCTTAAATTGAGCACAGCAGGTGATACATATTATCAGGAACTTTGCTTTTAAGCCAAGGCCTTTTCATAGATAAGAGCTAGTACATATATCAACCATTTATAAAGTTTAGAAACATCCATGAAGTGAAATGAATTGTAAGATGTATTTCTAAAAAAAACACCAAACAGAGATGAGTCAAAAATTGATGGAGATGGGAAATTTTTCTCAAATTCATAGGATAAGAGTACATATGTGGTATACACAGTATTTCTAACAACAAAGAAAGAAGTTCTGAAATTTATCAGTAAAACACATTCTTGATGTTAAAACATTAGCCCTATAGCTTCCTAAAATGTGTGCCAACTAGTTAAAAAAAAAGAAAAAAGCAAAAGCTACAGAACACTAATGAACAATATATGTACTGGTTTTCATTTTCACAATACATATTGTTATTATCCATTACTATTATATGGAAAGTAAGTGTGCATAACTTACAGATAACTACTTAATCAGTTTTCTAAAACATAACTGTAAGAAACTGTTACAAAACTCAAAAATTTACATTTATCATGAATAACAAACTTTGATGTTTTTTATTACTTTTAAGAAAGACATAAATGTTTACACTCAATCATCTACACTTGTATTATTTTCACAGACACCAAACATGAATGAATATAAACTCAAAACAATGAGATATTTTTTATCCAACCATTGTTCTTTTTCTTCCCCTCATTCTCACTTCTTCCAGTTTATTTAACACTTCAGATGATCCTTTCCCGCAGTTTCTGCTATAACTTTGTAAAAGAGTTTTAAAAAGTTCTTCTGTGTTAGGATGAGTACTAAGAAAAGCTCGTTCTAGTACATAGAGATCCACGCCTTTATCTTCAGCACTTCCATCCACATAACTGAGACCAAAATCAATGATGATGACATCTTGTGTTGAACAGTCTTTACCAAGTTTTACAAGCATATTTGATGTAGTTAAATCTCCATGAACAATATTGTTTTTGTGTAGAATTGCAATTATCTGACCTACTCTTTCCATCAGTTGTTTTAATTCTTTTAGTACATCATTCTTATTAGATTTTTGTACACTGTCTATGTGCATTCTCATTGTACGAGTATCTTCTGAAACATCTTCCATGATGATTACACGAGTACTGAAGTCAATACTGTAAACTGCTGGAGTATGAATACCTGCAAGAAGTGTAATAAAAAAGTATCTCAATAAAAAATGTCTCACAATATGGGTAATGAATACTGGAAGAAGAGCAACTATGAATATTAAATGGTGAGAAATTTCTCACAATATGAGCAATGGACATGTGAAAGGAGATATGTAAACTATTTAGATAAAAAATATCCTATCTTTAAAAAATGGAGTTTTCATATCTGGAAGGTGAAATATAATAGAATCCATTAAACTAAGAAACATGTTTCATAGAATGAGATATAATACTTGGAAGGTATAATAAAAACTATTCAAATAAAGTTTTCTGACATTATGTGGAACAAATATTTAGAAGTGAGATACAATAAAAATACCTGTAGAATGTTTATATATATATCTTATTATCTATTTATAATTTAGATTCATGTTTCTGATTAATGGTTTAGTAATAGTGCACAATAATGGACTCAGACTGATCCACAATGTACAAAGTAGTTTCAAACATACAAACAATTCACTTCCGAAAGATATATTAAGTACCTAATGTTAGATGATATTTAAAAGTACATAAATTTATGTTATGGCATATAGGTCACTGTTCACTTAAAATCAATGGATAAGAGAATTATAAAAACATATAACATCATGTAATTACATAACAAGACAAAACATGAAACAGACAAATGGCACTGTCACATATACAATATACACATCTTGTCCAGCTTTAATTTGCTACCTGTTGATTTCTTAAATAGTTTTGTGTGTGTGTTTTAATGTATTTTTGAATTATCTCACTACATTGTATATGAAAGCTATTTTACTTGAGCTTGACTTCAAATTTCATGAAATAGCACTTTTTTCAAAGTGAGCTACATTAACTAAAGTCATAATTTTTCTGATAAATACCTTCCTCCTCTCACATAAATAGCTATTCTTGTCCACTGCTTCTCTCTATATGCAAACTAATTTTTATGCATGTTACAACCCTTAACCCTCCCCCCATTAGAACTGGTTAATTCCAATGTGTCTGTTATGCAAATCATTGTGCAACAACCCTCCACCAATAAGAGCAAAACATACTCCCATTATGTATGTGACTCTCTTCTTTTTAATTATACCAAACTATAACTTTTGATTTTTGCAAAAAAATAAAAACATCAGTTTTCATGGTGAGGAAGTGTGAGAGGAGGTAAGTGCTTGTCAGAAATATATTTTTAGTGTAACAAAAATGTAACTTCCAATGTAGTACATTACTATCTCTCACATAAATAGCTAGAATCCCACAATGAATAGGTGAAGGGATTAGTCAAAGGGAAAGAAAGAAGCATACTTTGAAAGTATCTAAAGGATGCACTCTAAAATGACATAGATTTTAATTTCTGATGAGGGATACTGCACCATTGTTGATCCAATCCTAGTGGAAAGTATCAACAGTCAGAGCAAAAACATGAGTACTGGAGACAAAAAAAAACAGAGGTAATTTGTGGTTGATGGCATTGCAAAAGCATCTATGTGAGGAGTACCCCACTGAAGGCAAAGTCATTGAAAAACAAGAAGATCAAGAGACCATTTTGTCAGATATGTTTGGTCTGGATAGGAAAGCCAATCTGCAACAAAAGTGAAAGCACCTGGAACATGACTGCAATGATATGAATATCTTGTATGTGGGCCCAAATGAGATCCAGTCAACAAATACAGTGATTAAAAATGCCATCCTAGTGACTGAGATAAGCATTCAGTGTAGAATTGTCAGAATAGATCATTACCAGATGGATAAAATGAGCCAAAGCTCATTATACATTAGGAAACTCCATGAAAATGATATGGTAAGACCTCTCTGCCACAGATCAATACTCTGAAGCATAATGTTGATATACCCATGCCCCTTATGCGAGTCTTTTCCAACCACCATTGCAGGTCTTCCATGGAAGTGAGCAGCCAGGGAGAGGGGGAGAATATAAAAATGATACAGACATACTTGAAAAATATGATAGAAACCAGGAGACAAGGAAGATTAGTTGGTGAATCCAACCTATAACAGCCGCTGGAGAAATGTTCCTGGTAAAAGAAGGGTTAAATAGGTTAATAAAGCTGTGTGGACAACATAACTTTAGAAAGCATAAACAGGCAGAGAAAACAATGCAGACTGAAGTGAGAATAAATATCGGAAATGTAATGGAGATAAACAAGAGTGAGAGTGACATCACTCACACAAGCTACTCATATTTTGGGAAAACTATAATCTGGATACAGAAGGGTGAAGGATGAAGATAAACAGCCATTGACAAGCACACATAAAACAGGGCAAAAAAGTAAGTTATCAAGGTCAAGTGGTATAAAGAACATGTAGCCAAGGGTTCAAAAGGAGGTAGGGTAAGGGCATGGAGAACTACAATGAGGTCTTAATGAAGAAAAGTGTAAGGCAAAGTAGATGAAGGAGAAGAAAACAGTGAAACAAAGAGAAAAGGGCAGGAGAAGAACAAAAACTCTATGAATATGAAAGGTACTGATAAGGTTGCTCCATAACCAGCAATGGTAGACACAGATAAACCACTGTTGAACAGCCAGGTAAAAAAATTTGGAAATATGAGGAACAATACACTGGGAAAGAAAGTTACCATGGTGCAGAAATTAATGGCTGTTTTCTCTGATAAACCATTAAGGGTGAGTGATGCACCAAATTGTACAAAAAGGATGTTAGACATGTGAAAAGACTGGACAAATTGATGCATGAAGCTGAAGAATGGTGATGGCAGGATGACATATAGACAACTGAAGTTACCAGATAAAGGACTGGAAAAGTGTGACTAGTAATGGAAGGGATGCCTGAAGGAGGGTAAGAACTGAAAACCACAGCTGAGCAGGCCATAAAGAGGGAATGAGAAAGACTCAACAAAGAGTGGTTTGGATAATGGATGAAGTGCAGGGTAGAGGGCAGATGGGCATAAAGGTAAATGTTGCACCAATCCTGACTGAAATTATATATTGTCAAAAACAAAGAATGTGGAATTAGGGACTAAAAGAGAGTAGTTTAGAATTGAGATAAGTGGCAGAAGTGGAGCACCTTACTAGGCATACAACCATTAAAAACACCTGGGGATCAAGGGACCCCTTTGTTTTGAAATTCTTGTTAGGACAAGACAAACAATCTGCAATAAGACTCAAAGCATCCAGGACATAACATGCCAGTATGTGTATGTGATATGAAAGGACCCAGAAGAGGAATTCCAATGTTAAAAACAAAGCAAACATGAATGGTGCCCCTTTTGAATTGATGTTAGAAATAATGATCAAATTGTCTGCATGGATAGTGTACAATGTACCCCAAAGGTAAAGAGAAGAAATGATCCAAAGCATGATGGCTTCCAAAAATTGATCAATGACCTTTGATCTCTTGGAAATCCATAAATACCTGCAACCTATCATTGAACCATCTGTAAGAAGATGCAACTTGGGATGGGATAGCAGAAGAGGAATGCCAGCCATGGTGGTGTTCATGGCAAGAAATCAGGCTAAATGGACTTTCAGTAAGAAAATGAGAAGAATAACAAAGTCTAGAACATCCCAAGCAAGATTCCATTAATCTTGTAACACTCATTGAATACAAACACGTGAGCATGACCCAAGGAGATGAAGGCTTCCATGAAAGATCAAATCTCCTAAAAAGATAGAACCTCACATGCACTGAAATGAGGAGAGAACTGTGTATAAACACTAATAGCTAAATTAATCTCAACCAGAGAAAAAGGCTAGGCCTAACTGAGATAGAAGTTGAAAATCACTCCCAAATGGTCAGGATAAGAAAAGACTTCTCCAACATGATTATCCAGCCCACAGAAACTGTCTCTTGAAGGATTAAATGTATGTATGTGTATGTGAGATATTTGTTGGGATGAAACTAAAAGCAGCTTGCCATTCATGTAATTATGAAACTGCAGACCATGATAACGAAGAAAACTGGTAAAGGCTCAAAGCACCTGATAGAATATATGGGGTGAGGAAGCCAGACCAAGTGGGAGAGGTCAAAATGCAATGGTCAAATCAATATACTAAACATTCGTGGAAGAAAACAAAGATAATACTTGAATATCAGAGAAACATGGATATGAAGGTAATCATCTAAAACCTCTACATTCTTCATTCAATGACCCAAGAAAAATCCTCACCAAAGAGTGAGAAAAGACTCCATGATGATATGTCCCCTATATTCTTGGGATCTTGTAACAACTGGGAACAGAAACTTAGAGAAGAATGTAAAACTAGTTTGATAATGTCCTTGTAAAGAACTCAAACTGCATGGGCTAGATGTTGGCAGGAAAGTGTATCCCAAGAAGAAATAAAGGAAATGGAATTGTGGAATAACAGAGAATGCATGAGAATATGAAGACATATTCCTTCAAATAACACCTGAATCACCCAAGAATTCACAGGATTCGTGTGTAACAAAACATGGCAAAAAATGCTCCAACCATGTCAGAAGTGATGTTGTACTTACCAGCACAGTTGGCAGTGAGAGTTTTGGCAAGAAGCAATTTGACAACTAGCTGTCAAAACACAGAAGGGCATTAAAGGTCAAGGAGAGAAAAAAAGGAGAATGGCAAGACACAGAAATGGAAGAAGCTAAAAGCTGCAAAAGATGAGAGATCAAGGAGGAAGTGAAGAATCTTGATGAGCAGCCTCCACCCTGGACTCCAATAAGTCAGGAAAACCTCAAAAATAAAATAAAAGGTCACACACATAACACGAGTTAAAAGTGCATCCCTACCCAGGAGGTAGGTAGGTATTCAATGTTTATTGGCACAAAGCTACAAAACTATCTGTGCTAGACAAAATGTGGTATAGTATAGGTATATGGCAATTAATGTAAAAAGTAAAATATGTAAAATTAGGAACTGCCAGGAAGACTAAAGCAAGAAGTACACCTGAAGTTGCCAGGCTTCTGGACGTGCTATATGTGTAGTGTGATTGGGGAATGTCAGGCAATATACGATAGGTCAACACCAATCCAAAACCAGGTAGCTTCAAGAAGAATTTGGCTTTTGAGCTGCAATAGCAGAATAATCCCTACCATCTTCACCTCAAACCAAGTGAGGAAGAATAAGAGTTCAACATCTGAAGTGCAACTGAGTGAGGACTTATGTTGGCTTGTCCTGCACCAATTCAATACCACCTAAGAACCCAACATCTGGATAGTAGTAGGATGGGAAAAACCAGCTAGAGGGGTGAATCTTATACAAGAATAGAACACCATCACCCTGTTCTCCACTGAGTCATAGTGGTCTCACTCAAGAGGAAGCCATCATGGTCCATCACCCCAGCTGCTAAGAAATGGTAAGTAACAAGAACTCCCATATTCTACTTACAAACAGAAAGTGCACTTAGGGGTCTAGTGCAGTCTAACACAGTAATATAGTGGAACAAATGACCACAAAAACCTTATTTTGAAAAATAAAACCAGTACTTGGTTTTAAACTACTAGGTATGGAGAATGGGCAAGGATTTCCTGCCTCTTATACTCATGTTAGTCAGTAAGTGGGTTTTGTCTAAACTCAGCCTTCCAAAAATAATAAGCACCACAAGGATAACTCATGAGAGCCATTTTGAGGAAAAAAGGTAGAAAAAGAAAACTTAGAGACATTACAAGGTGTGGAGAATTGTGACAAGAGCACAGGAATAACTGTTTGTAAGTTTAGATGGTGAGAAATGACTACTGAAAATCCTCACCTCATAGACAAGAATTATAGGAAAAGTCCATTTCAAAGCCTGAGAAAGTCCAAAGCTACATGCATGACTCCACCATCTACAGGACCATGACAAACAAAAAGCACCCAGTGCCATCTTGGTAGCCTGTCTCGAATGAATTATGTCCTGTTGTTCAACAATAAATAGCCTGAAAATTACTATCTCTGTGTAATTCATGTTGTGAAAATAACAGTTACAAAGTGCACAAAGGCAGAAATCTAATAAAAAGTTAATTTTGTGCATGCTCACCAAAAAACTGATGTTGAGAAAACTCACTAAAGCAAAACAAAGACATGTCTTAACACACAAGTGTCAATTTGAGAAGTGGTGATAGAACAATAAGTATACAGATAACCAGGTGTGGAATATTTTCACATGCTCACTTACATACAACAAAACAGCAATATCATGTCTTAAAGCCAGTGATGAAAAAAAAAGTTTACACATAGAGGACAGCAGTGAAAGGAAAAAGCTAAATTTAAGAAGATATTATACATCATATTGTAAAGTATACTTACATTCTCTACATATTACCAATAGCCATTTGTAAGTTTGGTAAATCACTGCCTGCAACATATGAGCTAGGAAATCAAGCAGAAAAATAAACTTATCATAGTATTAGACATTTCAGAAAACTCCTCATGTCAAGCAGTGCAAAACAATTGTCACATTGTCATACTTGCAAAATTTGAATACATTTCTCATAACCCTCCCCAAAAAAGATACAGCACTGTGCAAATGTATTAGGGCAAAGTAAAAAATTAAATTTCAGGCTACTTTTAAAGAACAATGGAAACATCAAAACTCTATTAATCTTCATATTATCTTCTGGGTTGTAGAATCCTTTACCAATAATAGGCAAACTACTAGGTATACCATAATGGATTACCATCTGATAGTGCTTGCACTGGTCCATTATTTCATCTATTTAGCAAGTTTCTCCTATTGCCTCAGCAGAAAAACATCCCCAAACCATCACACAACACCCATGCTTCGTTGTAGATGCTATGCACAGAGGTATCTTTCACCTTTCTTCTGCTGAATGTACAACCTGGGTTTTGAATAAAGTGTTTCAAATTTGGACCCATCTGTTCATAACACCCTTTCCCAATCATCGACAGTCCAATTTTCATACTTGTTAGCAAATTTCTGTCTGTTGACAAGATTTGGAGATCAACGTGAAGGTTTTGTAACTGATACACAACCAGATATTCCATTCTTGTTCAGTATTCATGCTACTGTAGATCTGGACACTTTTTTGTCATTTGATACATAGTTGTTTATCTAATGCTTGAGATCAGTGGCAGTCTTCCCCCTGTCCTGAAGACTGCATAGCCAAAGATATCTGACATCAGTGTCACTGAGTTTAGGTGTTATGTCTCTTCATTTCCTACTTTCAAACGTACCTGTTTTGGTCACATGATCTTTACAGTGTTTGGAGAGAATTTTAATTTTGCAACAATTTGTCAGAGAACTGAATAAGCAACATGCAAAGCTGTATGTAATCTCTTTGCTCTACTAACAATTCTCTTTGCTTTTCAGGCTGTAGCATGACAACAAAACTTAATATGTAGTGTTAAACATTCTTTTTATCAAAGTTTATTTGTGGAGTGCTATTAAATTGATTTCATATGTTCTTTGCTAGCTTCTTTCAATATAGTTAAGACACTGCATGTGATACCGTGACAGTTATTTCAGACCTTAAATTCAATCAGTATGTTCATTCAACAAGACCTACTATGATATGTCATTAGCATGAGTACATGGGAGTTCTGAAGAATAAGTATTCTCATCCTGGCTCATTCAATAGTAATCAGTGAAGCATTACTACACTGTTGGAATTTGCATTATGTTATGGCATGGAAGAATTAGCACCATAAAATGGAAAGAATGACACTTAGGAATATTAAACATTATAAAAATTGTAATACCAAATTATCTAACCCAAAGATTATAAAAGCCCACAAAATATTCTAAATTAAACATTTTAACAGAATAAAAATGGTACCTAAACAATATTCTAAGAACTTCTGAGTGAAAAAACAGAAGAGCATGTATAACATGTCAACCAAACTACATCTACAATATTTATTGCCAATGATACCAGGAATCATCAGGCCAGCTGGCATACAACATACGTAGTGACAATCAAGGAACCATTTACATCATCAATTTCGTGAGCATCAGTTCTTACGGTGTAAACCATATTAAGCAATTGAACTTTAATTATTAACAATCTCCTTTAAATCATTTACAAATCATTACATGGGCAGGAATTAATAACATAATATTATTAATTACTGTTCAATTTAAATTAACTTAGTGATTAATAGTACTTTCTAAATGATTAATCAACAGGTCCATTAATTAACTACATTAAATTTACCATAACTAAAGTATTCCACAAACCATTGCACAAGACAAAAAAGTATTACAAGACCCTCACATTGTAATGTAACCTCCCTAATTTATCTAAACAATCACTGTGCCATGGTGGCTCAAAGTTGGACATACACTTGAACCAAAATAAACATAATCCTAGAGAGCCAATTATGCAACTTTATGCTTAACAGACAAAATATAATGATGTTATTTTGATTACTGAGTTGTTGATATAATATGAAACAGCAATTTTAATTGGTCATTTTTGTGACAACAGGGTTGACACTACAACTTCAATTTGTCAGTTGCTGGAATAATCAAAAACAGTAATAATTGTAAAACGAAACTTAAATTAACTGATTATTTTTGGGACATTAAATGATATAATTGTAATTTTGACATATTTTACTATCTCTACTTACATTACTGCATCATGATTAACTGTCTTCAACTCATGTTCAATAATTTTTTTAAGAATGCTCAATTTCAATATAAAACACAAGAGAACAAGAAATGCAAAGGAGAAAATAAAGTATTTTCAAACCAATGAAGAAAATATTCAGGTTTGTCAAATGAGCTTTATATTTGAAGTTTTAACACAAGCACCAAAAATATATATGCTACAAAAGTCCTGTAAGTACCATGACTGAATACAGAAAAAAACACAAACTACTGAGGAAACCATCTATGGTTCGGCTTGTTAACATGGTGGGAAAAACAAGTCAAAAGCTACATTGAGTAGCAGTTCAAATCATAAGCACTACACCAACAACAGCTGCATATAAAGGAAGCTGGAAAGGTCTCATTTCCAGAATTTAGAAAGAAAAAAATCTTACAAATAAAAGAAGAGCTAAACATATATATATACATACAAATGTGTATTGAAAACCAATAGTTAATACATTATTATTACAATGAAAATGTATTTCCAACAGACCTTCTCTCACACAGTACTATCTCAATTTTTGACTGCCCTCAATCCATTGATAATATACATTTTTGAAATCAGTTCACTAATCTTTACAGCGTATCAGTTTTGTGCCATTTCTGAACACGTATACAGCATGAAACTACTCTACATCAATAATATCGTGACACCTATATTGGCACAGCTAGAACCCTCTGTTATTCCTCACTTTCCAAAATCGGCATGTTTTAAACAAACACTGGCTGTGGGGAGGAAGGATGGAAAGTTTGTGAAGGGAGGCAAGTATCTATCATACATACATTTTCAATGCAAGAAAAATGTTAACTTCGAATATGCTCTTACCTTCTTCATACAAAGCATGACACCCACACTGCAAAATGAAGGGGCCAGTTTAAGAACACAATACAGCAACCAAATGAAAAGAAATTGCCCAGAAGGAATAACTGTGTTCCAAGATGAATGAAGCACACAAGTGGGATATCACATTACTTCAGGAAAAGGATTTTTACCCTTGAAGTAAGAAATGAACCTCAATCAGACAGATTTTATAAGTCATTCTAAGCATTAGGAAGATGTGCATAAATGCAAGTCTTTCTAAGGGATGCAATACACAGTAAAATATCAAAAATAACGTGTACAACCTGAACTGGAAAGATGAGGCTTATAATTCATCCTAATTAGAATTAGGAAACAAATATCGGAACATACTGTACTATAGATATAGTATTTACAGCATGTGGCCTACATTATACAGACTCAGCAACTTATCTGTAGGTAATTATATATGTAAAATGGCTGATATGGGTAGAGAAAGCACAATGCAGATAAGTGAAAAATGTTTCGACCTCCTTTGGTCATTATCAGGTTCACAAAGAAAGAAAGAGGTAACTGACTGATAGCTGACCGTATGTTTGA
This sequence comes from Tachypleus tridentatus, assembly GCF_004210375.1. NCBI lineage: Eukaryota > Metazoa > Arthropoda > Merostomata > Xiphosura > Limulidae > Tachypleus > Tachypleus tridentatus. The sequence goes on along the minus strand of NC_134827.1, from coordinate 73,472,762 downwards.
AGGAGGTTGTGTAATTGAGTGTAGGAATGTAGAGGGCATGCTTAGATGTTAGATTATATTAATTAATATAGGTATAATGGTATTCCTTTGTATTGGTTTATTTTAGACTTGAGTTGTTGTATAAGTAAGGCTTCTTTAGTTTTGTGTCTATGTTTGTTTCTTTAGTTAATATTTGGGTGTTTTCTGTGGTTATGTTGTGTTTATTTGATTTGTAGTGTTCAAAAACATGTGAAGGTGACTTTCTGTGTTCTTTGAATCTGGTTTCCATTTTTCTACTCGTTTCTCCAACATAGAAGTCGTGGCAGTTATCACATTGTATTTTGTAAATAATGTTGGTGTTGTGTTTGTCAGTGTAGTTTTTACATAGTATAGACCTTAGCTGAAAATAGTGTGTTATATGTCAAGCATCTGGAATAATAATAAGGAAGTTAACTTTCTGTTGAAACTAGACAAATCCTCAAAACAACTGTAGGAGCTAAAAGTACAACAAACCAAACCCAACATTATGGAGTTGTGATGTTGCTGTAAGAATGGGATATCTGTAAGTGATGTCATGAGCAGAAATCATAACTCACTCAAGTGTAACTGCAGAGAAGAGATTTCCTGTATCCTGCATTATGAGGAAGACAATGTCTCTAAACTTAACCACAGGAGCAGGTAAAGAAGCTCTTACAACTGGAATTAATGAAAAGAGAGGCCCCTGCTGTACACATCCATAGGAAGAGGGCAGTGTCATCCTAAAGCCAGTATTACAAGTAAGATTTTGCATAGGCTGAACCTAATGCAACCTACTATCCTATTTATATGCAAAAACGACTTCTGATGATGACCGAAGAAGGTCGAAACGTTGTTCGCTCTTCTATGTAAAATATTTTCTCAACCCAAACGAGCCGTTTTTGAATATAAATTTCTCAACAAGTGGGTTTCTCGACATCACCGACTACTATCCTATTATTCTTTGTACTGCTGTCCACCTGATAAAAAGCATCCAGGGGAAATGGAAGAAGTTTTGCCCTCTTCTCACTAAGTGGATAATCATGATTATGAATTATAATTTTCTAAACTCAGTGAGAAGGAAGTCTCCAAGGTCCACCATCCCAGTGACTGGAAAGTGGTAAGGGCTCCCATGCTCTACTGGAAGAAAAAAAGGAAGAATAAACATGGTTCAGAGTCTAGACCAATGTCACAACAGAGACAGAGCAATGACTATCCAATGAGTGACCCAGTTAAAGGTTTAGCAGGGATAAGCAGAAATCCCTTTCTGCTTTAATCAAGTTTAATATCAATAAAATACTTTTAGTAATTTTGTGAAACATTTAATTTTGACAGTGAGTACTTTCTTCAAAGTACTTTGTTGGTGTAAGTACAATATTTCACTGTAAATTTGAACTGTTTATTGAGCACTTGGGCTGAAGTTTTCAGACATCACTAATTTTGGTTGGCTGGTTGGTTGATTTAGTGTTTTATGGCACAAAGCAGCTAGGCTATCTGCACCAAACATCCGGGAAAAGGTAAAAGTAAAGTAAATGTACTAAAATTCATAAAAGAAAATGAAGGTAAAATAAAACAGTTTAAACACATAAGTAGCATAAAACCATTGTTGACATCTACTGTACAATGTTAAGAGAGAAACTACAGTAAGAAAAATTGTAAAGGACTTTCTGTAGCATAATAGTAATTATCATAACCTGCCAGGAAGACTAACAGGTAAGTACAAGAACCACCGTCAGTCACCTGAAGCTGGCCTTTTCAGTCCTGGTTCCAAGTTGTGTCATTATGGCCATTTTAAAAAAGTAAAGAAAAAAGTTTTAAAAGACGTGTAGCAAAATTTAAATAATAACTTCCATACGATGACTTACAGGTAGTTCTAACGGATAGTTCAAACAGCAGCATTAGTCATCTGAAGTTGGCCTTTCTAGTCCTGGTGTTAGAGATATTTAATGTTATGGCCATTTTCTAATTTCAAATTGAACAAGAGAGACTGTGATTCTTAAAAGGGAACCATATTAAAAAGGCTTAATGTATAAATTAAAAACTTAAATGACAGTAAAAAGATTAATGGCCATTAAAATCTAAAAACTTTATTAAGGGAACAGTGTCACCATCACCAATAACACTGTCTACCATAATGGACAAACCTTGGACAGAACATGTTTAAAATGGTGCTGTCGTTGAGAGTCCAAAATCCAATATAGGGTTTTATTTGGAAAAGCTTGTTTTCGCATTGCTCACTCCAAGTCCACTGCCAGCTGGCACGGAGCTGAGCCGTGAATACAGGACTACAGTCCATATATGGAATAGGCACAGTGATGACAGTGCCAAAGCAGATAGATTTAGCTGCCGTGTCTGCGAGTTCATTCCCGCAAAGACAAACGTGGCCTGGTATCCAGCAAAAATGGATAAAACTAGATGTTAAAGAGAAATGGGCCAGTTAGTTTTGAATAGCGGTGAGAACAGGGTGTGAACCAACGTGAGGCGATTCCAGGGCCAGTAGAGAACTAAGGAAGTCAGTATAAATAGTGCAGTTGGAGTACTGCTTACCTTCTATGTGATCCAGGGCAAGATAAATGGCATACATTTCAGTAGTGAACACAGAAGCTGTAGAGGGGATTCTGCATGCAACCACTGAACCACAACAAACCATGGAAGAGCCCACAGAGTCACCTGATTTTGAACCATCTGTACAAATAGGAATGGAAAGATTGGTCAAAAGATGTTCAGTAAATAAAAGACGGTACTTTCAATTGGGACTATCTGCTTTTCTCATGTGACTTAAAGAAAGGTCACATTTGGGGACTGCAATGAGCCATGGTGGGATGGGCTGACCAGTGAATACTGCAATGTTATCCAAGGACAGACCCAATTCATCCAACTATACCTGGATAAGAAGGCCAAAAGGAGAAATGGCAGATCGTCTGTTCTGAAAAAGTATAGCCCATCGAGGAAGGAAAACACAACCCCAGGTGGGATGTTTTGATAAGTAACGAAGTTTCGAAGCATATATGGTAAAGACAGTTGCAAATGGCACAGGTACAAAGAAGGTTCATGAGACTACGTATAAGCTCTGAACTGGCATGGTGCAGAAAACCCCAGTGCAGAGCCGAAGTCCTTGATAATGAATGGAGTCCAGCATCTTTAAAGCTGAGGGTCTGGCAGAGCCATATACCAGTGATCCAAAGTTGTGTTTTGATAAAATAAGAGCACGATATATCTTAATACAGAACATCGATCTACTCCCCAAGTGGTGGTAGAGAGGACACGAAGAATGTTCAGTGCTCTTGTACATTTGACCTGTAGCTGCTTAATGTATGGTATAAAAGTCAGCTTATGATCAAAGATAACCCCCAAGAACTTTGTCTCAGGAACCACATGCAGTGCAACTTCACCAATACGGAGTTCAGGATCAGAGTGAATACCCAGTTGGTAGCAAAGTGCATGCAAATGGTTTTAGAGAAAGATAAATAAAAGCCATTTTCTGTGGTCCACTTCAGTACATGATTGATGGAAGTTTGTAGCTGCTGCTCAATATGTCCCATGTTCGATGACTGACATGAGATGTGCAAATTGTGGACATAGAGCCCATTTGCAACAGTGATAGGGAGTTGTTCAGTGACATCATTAATCTTTATACTGAAAAGTGTGACACTCAAAACACAGCCATGAGGGACTCCAAGTTCCTGTACAAAAGAACGGAGAAGTGTCGAACCCACACAAACGTGGAATCTCCTGTCCATTAAAATTTATAATAAACATGGGTAAATGGCCATGTAACCCATATGTATGGTGGTCTTGCAAAATGCCACACCTCCATGTTGTGTCATAAGCCTTCTCAATGTCAAAGAATATTGATACAAGATATTGGTGTTTGAGAAAGGCTTCTATGATTGATGTTTCAAGTCGAATTAGGTGGTCTGTGGTGGAGTGCTGTCATCGGAACCCACACTAGGTGGGCAAGAGGAGGTTGTTTGATTCGAGGAACCAAACAAGATGAGCATTAACCATCCTTTCTAAGGTCTTACAGAGACAGCTCGTCAAAGCAATTGGACGATAGTTTGAAGGAATCTTGGGATCTTTCCCTGACTTAGAGAAAGGTAAAATAATAGCCTGGTGCCAGGCATCAGGAAAAACATTCTCCTACCAGATCTGATTAAAGACAATTTGAAGGACATCAAGAGAAGCAGGAGATAGATGGTGCAGCATATCATAGTGTACATCATCAGGTCCAACAGATGTACTGCCAGACCGATGAAAGGCCATTTTCAGTTCCACCAGTGTAAAGTGACTATTTTAGTTAAAGAGACAGTCAGTTAAAAAGGAAAGAGGTGAACGCTCTGCTCGAGTCTTGATGGCCAAGAAGGTGGAGGAACAAGCAGAAGTGCTAGATACCCAGCAAAAGCTTTCACCTAGAATATCAGCAATGCTCCGGACATCAGCCACCTCCTGACCATTAGAGAGTAAGATCGAGAGGGGGACAGAATTGTAGTGCCCACTGACCTTTCGAATCCTGTCCCATATGACCTTGGAACTGGTGGTAGAAGATATGCTAGTTGTGAACTTAATCCAAGATTCCTTCTGGCTTTGACGTCTTACCCACCTAGAATGTGCACGAGCCCGTTGGAAAGCGACGAGGTTTGAAAGTGTGGGATATCTACGAAAAGTATCCCAGGCCCGTTTTTGAGCCTTCTGTGCTAAGTGGCAAGCAGGATTCCACTGTGGACGAGAATATCGTGGAAAACGTGTCGAGGTTTTAGGAATACACTGAGCAGCTGCTTGTATAATACAGCCAGTTACCGCTGCCACACATTCGTCTATTGATGGCAGGATCAAGTTCTGTGAGAGCAGTAAAAGTGGACCAGTCTACCTGATCCAGCTTCCACCGGGACATGCGGGTAGGGTGGCACCAACCACGGCCAGTCTCTCTCAAAAGTATTGGAAAATGATCACTGCCTAGTGGATAATTGTCAACCCTCCATGAAAAATGGGAGAATAATGAAGGGGAGCAAACTGAGAGATCAATAGCGGTAAAGGACTGACTAGGTGCATGAAAATAAGTGGAAGAACCTGTACTGAAAAGAGAAAGATTGTGATCAGAGAGCATACACTCTACACAGCGCCCCTTCCCATCAATAACAGCACTTCCCCAGAGGGGATGATATCCATTATAGTCCCCCAGGAGTAGAAAGGGAGACGGCAACTGTTCAATGACAACATCAAGGTCTGATTGATCATATGTCTCTCCAGGGCACAGGTAGAGAGAACAAACAGTGATGGTATGACCCAAGGAAACACGGATGGCTATGGCCTCCAAGGGTGTGTTGAGTGCTAAAGACAGGGTGGGCACATGCTGATCAACCAATAATGCCACCCCTCCATGTACTCGTCCATCACACAGCCTGTCATTTCTGTACAGAGAAAATTGCGAAATGGTGACTGTATCAGCAGGTTTTAGAAATGTTTCTTGTAAGGAAAGACATACAGGATGGTAGGAAGCAATCAGTGTTTTGATATCATCCAGATTAGAACGTAAACCTTGACAGTTCCATTGTATCAAGGTGGCCATTTTTAATGACTGTTTACTACCACGTCTTTTTTCCTTACTCTCCTTAGTCGGAGGAGGTCTATCAACTTCCATGGATCCTCCCCTGGGTCAATTGAGCAGGTCTTTGGTAGTGGAAGGGGATTCCAGTGACTGAGGATGCGAATGAATGATTGTTTTGCATCTTGGGGTGGGAGAAGATGTATCTGAGGAAATGCCTATAACTCTAACCAAAGGATGTGGATCTTGGGGTTTGTTGGAATGAAGAAAGGGACAGAGATGGGTGTAGAAGTGGATTCACCAACTTTTATAACCATGGAGGTCAAAAGGCTTTTCATTTGTTTTGAGAACGATTCTCTTGGAGGCACAGAGAGATCTGTGTGCACTCCCACTGTAGTTGTGGAGCAAAGTGCAGCAGCATATGCCCAAGATGAAGTGATGGACAGCAATTTTCGAGCCTCAGGATAAGTAATGTTATGAATTATTTTCAAATGCTGCACCTCTTTTTCTTCCAACCATTTAGGGCAAGAACGAAAGTAGGACAGGTGAGAGCCATTGCAATAGACACAATGTGGTTTTCACACTCACAGGCATCATGGTCCTTGCCATCACAATGAGTACATGTCAGGGAACCATGACATGACGTCTTTGAGTGACCGAACCTCTGACAATGTAAACATTGGAGAGTGTTTGGAATGTACAGCCGTACCCTGCAATTAAGATAACCTGCCTTGATGGTGGGAGGTGCACGTGGTGATGTAAATGTCAGAATGAGGATATTGGTTAGCAATGTAACTCCATCTTTGCAAGTGGAGATATGCCTCACTGCAGAAACTCCTTGAGTGGAGAAACCAGCGAGAATCTCTGACTCAGAGATGTTCCTCAAATCCCTCTCAACAATAACTCCTCATGATGAATTCAAAGTAGCATGAGGTGTAACCTCAACCAATTGCCTTTGAATTCAAGAGGAGTTTACTGTGTTGAGATGTAGATGTTTCCACCAATATGTCTCCAGATCAAACATTCTTTACTGACTTTGGAGAGCCAGCAAGTCCCTCCAGTCCCTTCTGAATAAAAAAGGGGAACATTTGCCCTAAAGGTTTCTCTGAAAGAGAATGTAGGATAAGAAAATGAGGTACAACAGGTGGTACAGATGTTGAAGATTGCTGCTCAGAAACTTCAAGACGTGGTCATTTACCTATTAACTGTTTTCTAACTATTTTATTTAAATTTTTATTTGGAGGATCCATAGGAAAACAGGAAATTTTGGTGCCCACTGACCCCACCCACCATGGAGCCCTATGAGGGGACACACTACAATTTTAAGTAAGGACAGTGCAGCAGCACCAAGGTTTCGTGAGCAAACACCCATACACCAGCATCTGACACAATGTCCACAACACCTGTTGGGAACGTCCAACACTGGTACTTGGTTGACTCTAGCCCAAGTGGACCAGCCAAATGACCCAATGGGGCCACCCAAAGGCTGCCCGTCTACAGGAAATTCAAGGCCAAAGTGGTGTGTTAGCGTTGAACCCCTCAACCACTAGGATCTTCTCCTTCACTTCACGGGTCGCCATGCATGGCAAACGTGGGTGGATGTTTAGATTGTAGAGGAGGTAAACTGAAAGAACAGAACCTTTCCTGAGAGGTCCCCTCATCACGTACAGGAATCCACACCAAGGGGCTGATTTTGGTATACAAAATGCTTCTGTGAATGAAATTCTGCGAGAATGTTTACCACAAATTAGACCGTATAAATTTGTTTTTGCCTACCAGACCTACATGTGACTGAAACAAGGCCAGTGTTTTTTAATTTCTTATTATTTTTGTGCTTTATTATGGGAAATATCTGTTTTTTTTAGTATAATTAATAAAAAATGATGCAAGAAAGCTTGATACTCTTTACTGTTATTTAAAATTATTTTTCAAGAAGTGTTGGAAATTTATGTAACTATTTTTTTAGAGCTGTCCCACTTTAACAATATGTTGTTTGTTACTAAGAGTAAGGCCTGATACGAAAAGAAAAAATATCAGTGTACTCTTTTCTGGAAATACAGTAAAGATTGCTCAGCTATATTTTATGATGACCAAATGGTCAATGTTATAGTACTTGTTTGCTGTGTTTCAGAAGTTTAATTTACTTTAACCCTTTTGCAATGGGGTTGATATTACACATACATGTTTGTCTACATGCCAGTGCACATTAAGTATTTTTACTATTGCATTTGATACAGCATGTCTATATTCACAAAATTTAGCAGCCTTTTAGTAAAGATTACAAGTATTTTGTACACAAAAAACCACATTTTTTAATGAAATATTTTTACTAAAGATTTGTTTGTGAAAACAGTGTTTCATTATTAGTCTGAGAGCAAATTGATTTCATATTATGATTGCAAAACTATTCTTTGTCTCAAAAATCTCAATCATTATTTGCTTAATCTCTAAAACCACCTAAGTACATTTCAAACATTTATTTCCAGTAAGACACTATATTTTGTATTATTTTCTATGCTCTGTGTGCGGTCTGTCACTAGACCAACCTTGTAACCATCATAAACAAATTATGAAATAAATATAAATTGTTTTTTTTGTGCTATGATGACTACATATTATAACATGAAAATACAAATGTTTAGTCTAAGTAGCTCAAGTCTCATAATGCTATATATTTACATATATATTTATTTTTTATTATATTGATCTTCCAAGTCATGCCTGACTACCATTACAAGACTTACATTGACATAGTGCATATGCACTCACATCATGTATCCAGTAATACAAAACTGAACTTTCCTCTTCCCTGTCTTGGCTGTGTTTTATATATGTATATAGATTATTATTAAGCAGAAATAAATGATTAAAATTATTATTCTTTTTTTTTCACACCAATAAATCAGGAAGTAAAGCAAACAATTATCTCTTCTCATTTTGAACTTTGTACTCAATTGTTGCTGGACATAGGTTGCTAAACCTTTTAAAATTTTACACATGGAGGATACCAAACAAAACTTTTTTAGGTTTTATACAGTTACAGTTGAATAAACAAAAAATCATAAATAACTACATTGATACCACAGAATTCCATTATAATTTATTTCGCTTAGTAACTAAGATGTATTTAGATTTGAAAAGTATAAAACTTCAAGCAGACTAAAGACACAATCGACTTCATTGAAATCTTGAATCAAAGAATGTTGTAGCATTTTCACAGATTAATATGGTAGGAAAAACCTCTCTGGGGGACATTTGAAGCTGTTAATTGGTTATTCATGTCATATACTGAAGCAAGTGTGTATAAGGAAAGAGGTGAATGAGGCCACTGAAGGCGGTTCAGTACATTAGCCATATCTCAGCAAAATAAAAAGATATGAGGTTCTAATTTTATATTCTAGCTTGTTAATATTAGTAATTTGGTTGGTTGGTTGGTTGATTTGAATGAAACTATAGACTTAGTATTTTGACATCACAAACATCTAATTTTAAATATATCACACAACTCATTAAAATATATATTTGGATATGTTCTTTTACTATTTATTTTTAAATTAATTTATCTATAATACTAAAGTTTGAGTTATAATCTACAATTTAATTCCAAACTTATTTACATAATTTCATAAAACAGTAGTTCAATAAAATTTTGACCTGTGACATGTCATGAAAGATTTAATTCAATGATGTTTGATACAAAAAAGACTGCAGACCTTCACAGAGGAGCCATTTGTTTTATCATATTTTTCAGGAGTCTCAAGAACCACAAAGCACTATCAGATACATCATGATGGTGAACAAACCAACATTGAAATGAAAATGGAAACGAGCAGAAACATTTCAACAAGAAATAATTAACCTGATGAACATAAAATTGATGCATGAAGCATATTGTATAAAAGAAAGAAATGAGTTATGTTAAAGTTGTTAAACCATGATAGGTTCCATTTGTAACAGCTACTCGAAATGGGATGCAAAGTATTTCCCAAGTACTTGGAAAACTGAAATTAGGTTATAAGGAAAATGCAAAATTTGGTTTGATTAAGGACACAGCTCGACAATGGGCTATGTGTTTTTCAGATCACAAGCCTACAAACTTACCAATGAGGGGCAGCTGCTTAAAAAGTTGAGAATTTAAACTCTAGAGTGTGAAGAAGAAGGTATGAACAGAAAGAACCCTCATAAAAGTGAAATCAGTCAATTATTACAAAGATCTGGTGGAGGACGTTTATCTGAGAAAAAAAGATAATTAATAATTTGAAGTATGGAATTTATGAAATAGTAAACAAAACAACAATTAACCTTGATAAGATAAGAGATGAAACTGATACATGAAGCATATTGTATAAAAGAAAGAAATGAGAATAGTGAGCAAAAACTAAATGTAAAATAGCATACACATTGGCTATATAAAAGTTCTTATTATACCCATAATTTATGCAATTCAAAGATGAAACTATTGCTCAAGTATATGAGATATGTACAAGCTAAATCCTTGTTGGGCCAATGCCAATCCAAAATATATTTGGGAAAGAGATGGAACACTCTTTAAATATGGTACAAAAAGTCAACTAAGTTGCCTGACAGAAATGATTCTTAAGTTAGCCAGCATATTACCAAAATTGAAATTACAAAAGAAAATAGAAAATTCCTAGCTAAGATGAGGAAATACTTTGGTGGTTAGGGAATAAATGCAGTTATTTAAATAAAACAGGTGATTCACAGACAGATGCAAATATTCTGTTGAATGTAACATATAGTGTGACAAGCTTGAATTGTTACCAACTGAGGCACTAAGAAAAATATTATTGGGATTAAGGATCGAGTACTAAAGATCTACAAGGTGAAGGAAGGATTCCCATGGCGAAATCACTGAGCATTGGGAAAATATAATATAGTATTTTGCAAAAATAAACAAAACTGAAATGCCAAGCAATGGCAGAATATCCAACTTATTTATAAACAGAGAAGAAAGACAGGTACAAGAACTCATGAAAGCTTTGTGGCAGATTATTTCACAGTCATGTACAGGATGCAACCCAGACTTAACACACCATCTCACAACAAGGTATGCAGGACCGCCTGAATCTGATAGCTCTGCTCGGAAGTTGAGTTTCAAGCTCTTTCATTCTTTTCTTGAAAAGCAGTATCCAGCATACTTTACAGATGCCAAATTAGTTCATTACTATTCCCTCATTTGGGAATTATTTGAAAAAATCCAACTTCCTAGAAATCCACTGCATTCAATAGTTAATAGTGCTATTAAATGTAACAAGTATAGAGTGAGCATCCTTGGATTAGAAATAACTAGAAAATCTGTAACTGAATGCTGGATGAGATATCTATTACATCTATTACACCCTTGCCTTTAACCAGCCACTGAAAAGAGCCTTTTCTATAAATGTTGGCTTGGGCAAATAATCCACATCACCAGCTGGATAACAGTGTAATTGTAGTGCTCAAATCTCTAAGGCTTCTGAAAGAAGCTGTCTATTGCCATTTGGTAAAATTAAGAGTTGCTGGCTGAATATGATGCTTACTGGTAAATTTTACGACCATCAGAGGATTCATCACCAAGCAGATGAATGATCAGCTCCCAGGCAGTGAACATAAAAACATAAGTGAAGAACTAAAAAAAACAAGGCAGATCAAGTGCACCAGCAACATGATCGACTATCTTTGTTGATACTCACACAGGCATCAAAACTTGGTTTTTAGTGTTATAAGCCTTAATTCTTACTTCTGAGTCACTGGGGTAAGAGGGCATATGCATATAAGGAACAGTACTGACAGCTGGTTCCTGTGCTATTTTTCATACCAACTAGTCTTCTTCATAGCTCTTTATACACTCAGAATGTGAGAAGCACTGCATTGCTAGTGTTGTGTTTCAAACTAAAAGAGAAAGAAGTTTTAAAGAAAGAGCTTAATAATCTTCCTGAACACCACACTAAGTGGATAAAAAAGAAAATAACCATAACTATACAGAAATATTACTTAAGACCAATTTAGATTCTGGTGGCTTCTATTTCTTATGAATGACTGAAAGCTGAACAAAGTTAAAAGCCAAAAATAGTAAAATTAATGCCCAGAAGTTTGAAATACAGATCTTTTCCAAATAATTAAGGGGAATATACCTGTAACTTCTACCAATAGTACAACTGACATACTTACAAAACAAATGTCCAATGCCAATCAACTAATTTGGAAAAACAAAAAAATCAAGCTGAAATCTGTGGTATGTGATGATTCAATCAAAGATGAGGGTAATTTTAACCATAAATGGGACAGCACAAAATTATAAGAAAGAAAACTAAGCAATAGCCCATAAATGAAATTGCACTGCTCAGGAGATAACAACAAATGTTTTATGACATCACCTGAAACCACTATTGATATTTTTTCCAGATATTTGATCATTAAATTTAACTAAAATGATGGTTGCATGGTTGTGTACATTTTGTAACAAACTTTACACTGTATTCATAGACTCAGATCTTGAAACTTCTGGACACATTGAACAAACAGCAGTGTTTTTTCAGTAAGTGAAAATATATGCACTATGGATTTACGTGGTTGAAACATTTAACAGAATATATCATATGTGATTTATGACTCATCTATTCTATAATCTGTTGACAAATATTATGTAGCAACTACATGACTGAGCAATCAGGCTACTTCAACATGATTTTTTATTGAAATTTTGAAAAAGTAAAAGTTGTTTATGTAATACATGTTATAATAAAAAACAAGAAAGAAAAAATCTCAATATGATCAAAGCACTGTTAATAACTTCTAAAAATGGTTAGTTGCTCATTTAATGAATTTTGTCACACTCCATATCTCATACAAAATTTTCACTTGTGGTTATCATGAAAACTGAAAATATAATCACACTAGCAGTACTGTTATGTTTATTTCATTTTTTTACATAAAAGTCCACAACGGTTTACCTGTAGAGGCCATTTATTGCTATTTAACTTTCTTCAATATTTCAAATAAGTGATTTGTCCATGTCTGTTTATTAAACAATTTCTATGTTTGGTTTATTGTTTACTGTAAAACCAGTAAACTGTTGTTTACAGTGCAGCTATTATTTTAACTGCAGCAAGTGAACTACCACATGACAAAACCCATAGATACTTTTTATAATGTTCTTAGTCACATTCAGTTTCTTCACTTTTTTTACCTTTAAGTACATACCAAAAAAGACTAAGAAATCCAGGTTCTGAACATGCTATATCTTTGGTTGTAACAACATATATATTTTCAAAATTATAACTGTTCTGATATTTATTTTACCAGTAGTAAAATGGGTTTGGTGAATTTGAATGTTTTTTTTTTTCATGTTCCTACGCCAGTTTACTTCAAAGTAAGAAGGAGAACCAAACACAACAGTTATAAAAAAAATAATTTATTCTTAAAACAAACATTAATTCTGTATCTTACTAAAACTGGGTAAAATTTACTTACCTAGCATCCGACATCTAACAAGCGAACGTGCTTCTGCTTTCATCCTTTCTTTTGTGAGGCTTTCATCTAATGTTGGATGGCGGTACGTTTTCCTAAACCTCTCTTTAAAAATAGCCGGTTTCCCGAGAAAAAAACCTTTATAGATTTTAGCTTCAGCACCTTGTTTTACAAGCTCTTTGTCACCTGCAGTCTCCATTTTTATAAAACGTTAACCATAACTTACAGTATGATTAAACTTAAAAAAACAACGTTTTCAGATTTAAGTTCGATATTCAACCAATAAAATAAACAATACAGAACAACGTTCAGGACATCTAGTGGAGATATTTTAACAGATAGCGAATTCTGGGCAATAAAGTAATTAGACTGTAAATAATTTAATAATCATCATCATCATAAACACGTAAACATACACACAAACGTACACTGCTGGCCAAAATCTTAAGGTATGTGAACAAAAAAAATATGCAGTTTGCGTTGTCAGACTCAACTACTTATTTGAGTTGAGCTTCGAAAGATGAAAATAAGAAAAGGGAAAATAAAATAAAAAATTTTTAGCATTTAATAAGGAAAATCTGAACACTATGAAATTATCCTAGATATAAGCTGGTCAAAAGTTTAAGACCATACCAAAAAGAAGTCCTAAACAGGGTAGGAAATGCCCAATAAGAGTTCTCAGTAATGAGTTGCACGGCCGTCATTGCGAATAACTTCAAGCATTCGCTTTGGCATGGTTGATATAAGCGTTGGCAGAAGGCTGACTGGAATGTTATTCCAAGTGGTGAAAATGATTTCACGAAGATCATGCACTGTTTAAAATTGACGTCCATTTCTATAGACTTCTCTTGGCATCCATCCCAGACATTTTCAATGGGGTTCAATTCGGGCGAACACGCTGGATGGTCTACAAGAATCACGTTATTCGCCATGATTAAGTCCTTTGTCCTGTGGGCATTGTGGATTGCAGCGTTGTCTTGCTGAAAGATCCAGTTATTTCCACAGAAGCGAGGGCCTTCAGTCAATAAGGATGCTCTCTCCAACATGCCAATGTAGCCAGCTGCCGTTTGACGCCCCTGTATAATCATTGTTCCATGGAAGGAGAAAGCACCCCAGATCATGATGGAACCTCCTTCACTGTATCGTGTGGAAAATGTCTCCGGTGGGATATCTTTATCGTGACAGTAACGTTAAAAGCCATGTGGACCATCCAGGTTAAAGTTTTTCTCATCACAGAACAAAACCTTTTTCCACTTTTTTCCGTCCCATGTTTGGTGCTTCTCAGCAAAGTTTAACCGAGCTATTTCGTGGTGTGGAAGGAGGCGTGGCCTTTGAAGACGTTTATGATTTTTAAAGCCTTTCTCTCGTAGATGCTGTCTTATTGTTCTTGAGCTGCATTCTGCATCCGTAAGGGCCTTAATCTTGTTCGACGATCGGCTGATGTCTTGCCGGATAACCTGTCGAATCCTCCTGCTCAACGCCGGCGAAATTTTCTTGGGCCGACCACTGGAAATTTTCGTTCAGTATCCCTCAGAGTCTTTTAAGAAAATTTCAACAGCACTTTTACTACGCTAAATCTCACCAGCGATGGCACGTTGAGAGAGACCTTACTTTTGCAGCTCGACAATTCTGTCATGTTCAAACTCTGTCAACTTTTTATCCTTTGCCATGTTTTTACCCAATGTAACACAGAGATGTCAGTGGGAGATGCTGACAACGCTAATGCTTGAACACAAATGACTAAATTTCGTCACCTGTTTACCGATTAACGCTTCGTTTCAGTATGGTCTTAAATTTTTGATCAGCTAGTATTTAGGTTAATTTCATAGTGTTCACATTTTCCCAATTAAATGCTAAAAAAGTTTTTTTATTTCCTTATTTTCATCTTTCGAAGTTCTATTCAAATCACTGGTTGAGTCTAACAGCGCAAAATGCATATTTTTCTTTCGTGTTCATTGACCTTAAGATTTTGGCCAGCAGTGTATATATGTATGTCGTTATTTCCACCTTTAAAGATCAAATGCATTTAAATAATAATAAAAGTTGAAAGAAAGAATGATACCAATTGTTGCATGAAGCATTACATAAAATATAAAGTAAAAAATGGACCTAAATCCGTCTAGTTGGTTCCATCTATTTAAATCTACATTTAATCAAAATAAAACACTCAAAGCTAACCATTATCATTCAGCTATCTTTCAAGCCTTTCCTTAAACTTCCCCAAATTGACTGCATGCACCACATCTGAAGACAACCCATTACAAACTGTAATCACGATGTCAGAAAAATAAAACCGGTCTTAATTTTATACTAAAATACTGAAGAATGACCCATAAGGTAAAGGTATACAAAAGAAAGACTGGCGTTATGTACTTGTCATTGTTTGGATTTTGGGTCAATTTTTATGGGGCCACGTCTTTATAGCTCTACTCTTAGAGTAATTTCATAATTTCAATTAAAACAAATTTCCGACAAGAATCAGCTAGGGATGAAAGTGAACATATCATATGACTGGGTAATAATAACATGGCAGACTATGGTGTCTCGACATTACATGGAGAATACAATTCCTACCACTAACTTCAAACTATTTCTTTTTTGTTCCTTTATTCAAAAGTTTAGTAGGCACTCCTATATAGCTTTTTTATTTATTGAAATATTATTTTTTCTTATACTTGTTTGTTTACTTTTTATAAGATGGCATAGGTGAGTTACTACATTATAGAATATATTGTAGTGCTTTGTATATTTTGCATAAAATAATAAGAAAATAGTTAGTCAAAGATAATGAAGACTGTTTTGCTCTATCAGACGATGTAAAATTATAATTACTGCTACAACTGTAGGTGCTAGGCCTGTTGAAGGAAGATGATGATGAAGTAAAACAGGAAATCTTGGGTTTGGCTGTTCATCTGTTTTCGACTTTGGGACGCCTTAAATAGCTTAAAAGCGGCATAAACACCAAAGATAAAGCTACTTTATCAGGTAACTTTTTATGTCCAACTTCTGATGACCCGTAGAGAAGAAAACCGAGATATCTTTTGTATTGCTTTCATAAGGGCGTCCATGCCATCCCTATATAGAAAGCGCTAACAAGGTTTTCGATATTGTGCCCTTGTTTCCACATAATACACTGAGTATCTATGTCATGACGTAATGACCGATTTCATCATGTGAATAAAACATCTAAATTAAATAATCGAAAACACGGCTTGCAAAAACACGAAAAATAAAACTTACACAGAAAGTTAAGTTTTCTCCTGGCTACATGTTTGCTATGTTTCGTCCTATGTGTAGAAGGGGTGATCACTTAAGGCTGTTATCTGGTTTACCAAACGAAAAACTACCCTTTCTTTAACTGCGTCACAAATTATCTTTTGCACAACGAACAAGAATTACTGCCAATTATGAGCACAGTTTGGCTTGTTTTGTTTTTTTTAATTTCGCGCAAAGCTACACGAGGGCTATCTGTGCTAACCGTCCTTAATTTTGCAATGTAAAACTAGAGGGTAGGCATCTAGTCATCACCACCCACCGCCAACTATTGGGCTACTCTTTTACCAACGAATGGTGGGATTGACTGTAACATCATAACGCCCCCACGGCTGAAACGGCGAGCATATTTGGTGTGATAGGAATTCGAACCAGAGACACACAGATCACGAGTCGAGTGCCTTATCAACTTGGCCATGCCGGGCCATGAGCACAATTACCATACACTCTTGCAAAATGGAAAGTTGTCTAGCTTAACTACTTGTCTGTCTCATTGCATCTAATCTGAGAATACTGAAAGTGCAATGATTTAAAGACATGTTTTACACATTAAAATCTACAAAAAAGACCAAACTTTAATCGTGTATCACTCAAAAAGTCAAAATAACTTTTCCTTACGCCAATTAGCGTTCCACTTACATGTATACAAGCAAAAACAACACTACAAAAATTATCTGCGGTTTACCTTCCTTCTTCAGGATAGATAGCCTAACATACTACGTTTGCAAAAGCAAAGCAAGGTGCATAAAAGAACCCTTTAACAAAGATAAACACACCACAGAATATACACTTTATGAAACATCACGTCACAAATAATAAACCCTTTCAAACTGTGAAAAATGTACAAAAATATACCCTTAAACAAAATAACCACTTATTTGTCATAAAAAGAAGATATTAACACACTAGGAACAAATAATACAATACAAAGACCTAAAGACGAAAGGTGGAAGGCTTTCGAAACGTCGTCCTCTACACCTGTATCTTCTCAACAGGCAGTTGTCGTCCATTCTACAAAGTTTCAATACAATACAAAATGAAAACTTTTATCCTAAGCTTTACACTAACATTAAAACTTAAACTAAGAAACAAATTAGTTGAACATTATTCAGGATAAAATATAAATATGTGTATTATAGAAAATCCTAAACCTAAGCATGGTGAATATGTACTTACATGTATATACATTGTACTGATTGAAAACATTAAACCTAAACATAAATATCCCAAAGCAAGATATATTAAAGGTGCTAAAATTAAATATATATATATATAAACTGTTCACTAACTTTACACTTGAAGTGTGAAGATAGAGCTACTCACCTTTTGGGGATTCAACATCAAGTCCTCAAACGAAACTGTGGATTTTCAATGTGCTATATGGTCTAACAGATAGTCTCTCTGACTCTTACAAGAGCATTATGAGTTAATGCCATATCCTCTCAAATATTATATACTTCTTCCTTCAGTTGTATTGGTGGCTTTCTGTAGTTTAAGAGACATTCTTCTACATAGTTAAGCAATGGCCAGGTCTTCGTTTACCTGATTTCCTATTCTTGGTAAGGTTATTCTGATACCATTATCTGATAGAGCATGATCTGCTATGTACCCCATTGGACTGTTACCTTGTCCTTGGAGCCAATGGCACAAAAATGCAGATAATGAGGTTTAAGTGCACATGGTAGGGGATACTATTACAGCTGGTTGGGCTTTCATCAACAATACCAAATTAGTGGCCGTCAATTAAGGTGGTTGCTCCTAGAGTCATGAGCAAAGACATACGATCTATGGAGTGATCTTTCCAGTTGATGAAATTATTCTGGTGTCAAAGTTGCAAGAACATTTTGCCAAGATGAATCATGCAGTAGTTTTACTATCTCTACTATCTATGAACTACAGTCTACAGAGACATCTTTGAGTCTCGAGCATGACTTACACCTCGGTTGTACTCACTATGGTCACCAAGGATGTGATAGTGATCCACAGTTAGCCTTATCACTAAGAGCCAGGGATCAAGGCCATGTCATCACGTTTCTTCACTTGCATTAAACATTTTATTGCAGTACTACTTTTATGAAAGTATGTCAGTAAGTTTGATATCAAATTATAGATTATAATTCAAAATTTAGTATTGCATGTAAGGTAACTTCTTAATTTGAAAGTTGATATAAAACACATATATGACGTAATGTGTTGAATGCAGTATTAGTTCAATTTAGATATTTATGATGTCGAAATACAAAATATATAGTTTAATTGTAATTTGTGTAATGTTAGCCTAGCACTGTTTAAAGGTCAATATCATAAAAATAATATGCATAATTTTACAATATTTAAGCTTTTAGACTAAACATTTGTGTTTTCTTGTCGTAATTTGCGGTCATTTTATAACGAAAAAAAGCAATATTTGTATTTATTTTCTAATTTTTATGGTGATTACGAGGTCAGTCAAATTGACCAAACGTGTACAGAGATTTGACAGTGAAAGTAACAAATAAAATTTTATAACGGTTTTTTCTTAAAAACATTTGATCATTATTCGGAAGTTATAAAATTTTGCATGCAAAATTTGAAAATCGTATGATGAATAATAGTTTTATTCTTGTCCCTCACAAAAAATCTTTTGTATTTCAAATCATTGGCCAATTGCCTCTCTTTATGAGAATATGTTATTTCTTTGTTTCTTGTTCATGACTGTCTTCATCTTCGCCTGCGGGTGCTTGCCATGCCACCTACTGATGAAATGTTTCACATTGTCAGAGCTTTTCAACTAATGGCAAGTTGCTCATATCCTTTCTGCCCAATCCTAGATTTGTGGTTGGAGTGTGATGGTTTCTATGAGCCTTTTCAACTGCAAATAAGGCCCAGCCTTACCAGGTAGTTAGGGCGCTCAACTAGTAATCTGAGGGGCGTGGGTTCGAGTCCCCGTCACATCATACATCCTCACCCTCTCAGTCGTCGGGGCGTCGTAATGTGACGGTGAATCTCACTATTCATTGGTAAAAGAGTAACCCAAGAGTTGGGGTGGGTTACGATGAATAGCTGCCCTCCCTCTAATTTTAAACTGCTAAATTAGGGATGGCTAGTGTAGATAGTCCTCGTGAGCTTTGCGCGAAATTAAAAAAATAATCTGTAAATGTCTTAAGTCTAGAATAGGATTCTCCCTGATCTGTTCATGTTACTTGCAGGCTGCCCTGCTTTGGTCCCTTTGTGCAGTAAAAATGTTATTTTTACTTAAAGGATTCTAAGAGCTACTCACTGGAGTATAATCATGTCCGGCTATTCACTTTTTCACGAGTAGTATAATAATTCCACAACTAGCTTTCAGTCAAGGCACTAAAATTTCAAATTCCTTTATATTCTATGGTATCTTTTGGTTTGCGATTTTACCTCAGAGTAATTAGTTATGGCTTGCTAACTAGGACATTAAAGGTACTGCGATACGGAGAGTGTTCCTCCATGAATGTAACCCGAGTTCATAAAACCAGAAAGCAAATAAGACAAAAATGCAAAATTCATAGATTTTATTAAATATAAATTTAAAATATAAAATTTAAGAAAATTAAAAGGCAGTTGATTTTTGTTGATGTGTATTAAACTCATATGAGAAAATAAAAAAATGTGTTAATTTTTCTTACCAGCTCAGAGGTTATCCCTTCTATAAGTTAATCTGAGAATATCAATTTTGAAAAAAAATCCAGAGAGTAATTCAAAATGACAAAATCATCTTAACGAGCAACCTATATGTATATTCCAGATAAAGCTCGAATCTTAATAAAAGTTTATTCAAGTGTTTCATTCCCTGTTAATCCAAGCATCATTTGAGTCCTTTGGAAACTAAATTGTGCAAGAATTCAAAGTTACATGAAAATACATTTGCTTAAGGCAAACAGCGAACTTAACAATTGTGTAAGCTCTCAGAACCATAAAAGTAAAACTTTAAATGAGATATAGTTTGCCTGTCATTCATAATTAAGACTAACTATTATTAACTGTAATTTGTGTAGAATATTTTAAGCAACACTTATGGTGGACTTTATTATATGAATACACATTAACTTCCAAAATCCCTTTAAATCGCAAGTGACTATTTCACAATAAATATTATAATGTCTGGATGAATAATACTTTTCTCAGTCTAATACTTCTTGTTATAATAAAGTACACTTTAGTTACACTTGAAGAACAAAATATACTTTCAGATTACAACTCCAAAAAAGTATCTGAACATAAAAGAAAATTTAATTTAAAATGTTTTATGTGCAATTAATATCTTTATACAATAGTTTCACTTCACTGAGTACTATATATATTATTTTATGTCTCAATGACCTAATAAAAACCAGCAGCTATATTAATTCAAAGATGGTTTTAAGAAACCACTTAAAGAAATATTGTGGTGAAAAAGCATTTCTCTTACAAAAACTATAACTTTGAACTTGTGAAAGTCTAACAGAAAAAATTTTAAAATTATTCATTGGTGAACTTTACAGCTTAGAATAGTAAGTATAACACAAACCTAATTAGGTAGCTTTAAGATATCACAAAAACCAAATAATATTAAAAGATCAAAATCATATGAATAGATTTTTAGAGGAAATTTGGCACCCAAAATATCGAGAAAAAAATCTAATGTCTTTATTTTTTTGACACTTAGAAATAGCAATCACAACTGTAATAAAAATAAAACTGTGGCAAATTCTTTTCAAATTTCCTATTAAACAGAGTCTCTACAAAATGAGTTAATATTATTTCACATGACTGGACGTTTCCAGGATGGGAATATCTTTTGTACTTAAAGGAATTGGAAAATAAAAGAATGTAGATCAATCTGAAAACCTAGAATCACCCAAAAGAGACTTGCAACAAGTTGTATCACCCAACTATGAAAAGCAAAGTGTGGAGTCTTATAACAAATGAGAAGTTACAAACTCAAAGGTCAGTGGCAAAATATATTCACGTACCGAGTTACAGTATGCAAAATAATAATAAAAACTTATACAACTGGAAAAACAATAAAAATTACGTATATACAACCAGCTTCTATGCTACGTCCATTAAACCACTGTATAGCACAGGCTGGAGAATTAAACAGGTATTCATGTTACTTCATACGAAGACAAATTCACTCAAGTCCTGAGATACGGTATATATATATATTTCTATGTGGTATGGCTACTGAAACAGGCCTGGGAAATTTTCATCGTTGAATAACATATGGATTAAGGACAAAATAAAGGGAAGTGTGGTTGGACTTGAAAATAAACATCTTTGTAAGACCTTCTGCAACGGAAAGTATTTTTCAAGGCTATTGTCAAGATTCAAGATGCACGACTATTAAAATAATGACTGAAAGTAGCAACATGGAATGTAACAATATAGTCAAGCTTCAAAATCATTTTAATATAATGCATTTACAATAAAATTTGTGAACACATTTTATATTTTGTTTACATGTGTATTATAAAAGCATCTTTCAGCCAAATAAAGAAACAAACCAGAAATATATCCTGCAGTGTAAAAATTGGTAAAAAGTATCGTGATGCACAGAAGTTTACATTCAAATAAATAAATTTTTCATTATGTTTTATATTATTTGAAAACGCTTGAAATTTATATATACACATTTTACAAGCAACTGAAAGAAATCCGGACAGTACAAAGATATATTAGGTTATATTGGCTATCCAATTTCTATCAGTAATCATATCATCCTTTAAGATATGTTCTTCCCACCTTGATGGTTTATGACGTTAGAAATCCGGTTTTTATATACATGGTAGGAAGTGCACAGATACCTTTTGTGTAGCTTTGTGCTTAAAAACAGTAAGCACAGTTTTAAGATATTTAATTATATTATCTTAAAACTAATGGACATGTTCAGCTTCTGATTTTATAAAACCATGTATTATTTAATGTCGACATGTTATGTGTGTATAAACTTCTAAAGCAGGTGTTTTTAGGATTTAATGACATAAGAAAATTAAAAAGTAGCAACATCTAATCAACGGTAAGAATTCGTATGAAAATGAATTTATGTTAATAGAGCTTAACACATAAAGGAAATTCTAAGATAGAATATTGTAATTCAATGGTCTTAACTGACACACTACTTGCACTAACAATGATGAACCCTCTACGAAGGATATAAAACAAAAGGGTTTCATTAATAAACTTCTCCAACACTTCAGAACAAACTGACTACAGTCTGCAAAAACGAAGTTTAAAAATAAAGATAGTGTGCTATTAAATTTGTTAGCAAAAAGTTGATCCAATTTTGGAATTTTCAGTTTTAACGGGAACTTGTAACTATGTGGACTAAACGAGTAAACAACCAATTGTCAAGTTACTGACCAGAGAGAGAGAGCGGCACCTGCTTGCACACGGAGAACCCAGCATTATGATTTTAATAAACGCAAACTAACGTGGCAGGGGTTCAGTTTAGAAAGAGAGAAATCTGAAGAATTTTCTCTCCAACTGGGGTGTTCAGGAACGTTGTGGTTCCTCTTCGTCCCCTCACGTGAGAAATTGTTAAAATTTCCATGGGGTTTTCCTTCATTTTAATTTTGACATTTTTAGGGTGGAGTGGGGTAATTGAGAACGATAAGAAAGAAGGAAGAACTGGACGAGGGCGGCATGAGTGAAGTGAGCCAGACCTAGGACGGAGTACAATGGCGGCGGGCGAGTTGATTTAAAATTAACTATGACTTGATAAACTATAACTGAATAAAAGAATCAACGGCTCTTTTCAGGATCATGTAAGAATGTGTCTGGGACCTACAGATCTGATGCCAGAGATTTTGCTGTGGGGAAACGGGAGTACCCCGAGAAAACCCACTTTCACGGCCTGAGCGAGCGCCGAAAAATCTACCCAGACCGTGCCCGGAAGTAGCTGGGAAGAAACACAGGAATAAAAAGAAAACCAAAAACAAAAGAAAAGCTGATGGACTGTGACGGTGGTATACATGGAAACTGCTAGCTGCGGTTTTGTAGATCAGGTAGTAGCTTCGTCATGAACTTGTTTTCACACTTGTATCCCATTGGTGCAAGTGAAAACGTGGTCTAGTGGTCTAGGCTGTTCTTCGGTGAGTTGTTCTTCGCTGGTCTGTGATGCTTTGTTTCTTCTTGTAATTTAGGTTTGAGTTTTCTGCGTGGAGGTAGTTTGTTTTTCTGTTTGATCTGACGCGTCGATAGTTGTCTTGCTAATGGTTTGAGTCTGGCTGGTTGTTGAATTCTGTGGAATTGGGACTGAAGTCTGGCATGATCTGTCACTTTTCTTTCTTGGACTGCTGAATCTTTGCGTGTTGCTAGCAGAGGAAGTTGACGTCTTCTGAGTCGAGTTATCTGTATCTGTGTTCGTGTTTCTTCTAGTTTGATCTGGACTCGGAGGTACTTTTGTAGCTTCTCGTTGGAAGTTGTCCGTTGGTTGTTTATGATATTTGGGTGCTTTGTTTGACCAAGTGTTGAAGGGTCGTCGATGTGAACGTTCGGCTTTAAAGTGTAATATGTGATAATAACATCCGTCACGTAAGATACAATCAGCACCATATTTCGACGTTGTCACTATCTTCATGAAGTTCGTAGGAAGATTAGTGTTCTCAGAAAAAATTCGATGAACAGCATATACATTGGCCTGAATTTGAGGTTCTATGGCTTTGATTTCTTCTGGTTGAATTGATGGGTCGACGCCCCTGAGGAATACTGAATGAAGACTGACTGGACTTTCGGTAAGGGAACAACTTACATTAAATTCGGTGTTACATGACTGACACAGATAAATTTGGTCTACGGTAGTGGCGGGTTGGATGAGAATTCCGCCCCGGCGTAAGATTCGGGTCCTGGACGGTTCAATGGTTGCCCCTGGCTTAGCTTGGGCGATCAACGTGGCGACTTGAAGCGGCGAGAAGTTCGACGGTAGATCGTCGACGATTACCGGCGGTACTAACAGCCTGTCTGGCGTGGATGAACGTTTCGTCTTAAAAAGCATGTTGGCAGAGATATCAGGACGTCTGAGTGTTGCTCAGTGACTAGCTCTCCTCGGACCGACATAGCCTAATGGTTTCATCGTTCATTATTATTCAATAGAATGTATCTATGATTTTAATAACAGGAACAGTTACTTTTATAATGTGTCCACAGCCAATAGTGTGGAGGGTATTCATTGGCACCGAGGCTCAAACCATGCACTATTTTATTTGTAGCCTGGCATGATTACACTTCGACATATCTTACCGAGGCAAATCAGTATTTCCTATAACCTCAACCTCGAAGGAATAAATTTTAATAATGTTTCAGAATATATAATCATTTTCAACTTAAAATTTAATATATTTCCATTACATTGAATAACCCATAGTTGATCAGTGATTAGCGTATTGTGTGATAAAATATATTTTATGTCATTTCTTCTACTCAGGAAGGATTCTTTCATACTAAGCATGAGCTTAAAGTTTAAAAACTGATCCAATAGTTTAAGTCACTAATCATTCCTTTTAGCATGTCTTTGTAACTATCTCAGTTTTGAAATAACCACTAGCTATGCATCTGGATTCTTTTATTCGACTGGAGCCAAATCGAAGACCTTTCACGTACTAGGCATGTGACCTAACAACAGGGTTAACCTACTAACATTTGCTGGTACAACACATTTTATTAATGCCAACTATAATAATTTAAGCAATTGCTAAAAATGAGCTTCTTAAATCAACTACCACAACTGGATTATTATACTAAGTTCTAAAGGTAAAGACTTTTTTTTTTTCTTGAACCATGATGATCTCTGACTTTATCTTCTAGTGCATAAGGTAAATAAGCAAGTCGTTAAATTTTGTTGAAACTACTGTTTGTAACAAGTTAGCTGAATGTCCATCATTGGAGGTAAATGCTGATTAATTTTTCTTCTGAAAAGAAAATCTAAATAAATGTTTTATGATGTTTTATAAAATTAATTATGTTGTAGTAACAATATATGTATGACGAATGTCGATCCTGATTTTGTTACGTCCTTAAAAACAACATTGTGTATGTATACTTAATAATTTCATGTAAGTCGTTCACAATTAGAATTGACTTATATGTATTTTTCTGTTCTTCATAAATCCTTATAAATTGAACTCTGAAAAAGAAAGTCGAAGAAGTATTCGTACATCGTGAAATGTCTGACCCCGCAGTTTATTAAATGTAGTGGTAAATACAATGAATTTTATAATGAAGAGCAACTTTACTGAGGTATAACTTTAACAAAAAATGCTTAAATATTTTCACTAAATTTTTAAAATGAGCATACAAAAGGTGAGAAACACCAATAATAATTGTGTTCTAACGTTATCAATTGCGTTAGAAAGGCATTTGTTTAAAACACCACAAACAGTTATTCGTGTTTATTAATGTGATAATAATATTCCGTTTTTAATTTATAATTCATTCGCATTTTGTTTTCGAATATTCATAGATTCTGTAAATATATATGAAAATTATGTAAAATGCCAACACGACCAGAATTTGAATTTATACTTCCACAATAATTGAGCATTATAACTGCTGCTTTACCTAGTCTTTATTATAACAGAATTTGTTGTTTTTTAATCTCAGAAAAGCTACACGAGAGCTATCTGTGCTAGCCGTCCCCAATTTTGCAGTGGAAGATAGGAGAGAAGGCAGCTACTCATCAGTGATGTCGAGAAAACCCACTTGTAGAGAAATGTATATGCAAAAACGGCTCGTTTGGGTTGAGAAAATATTTTACACATAAACAAACGTAAAATTAAAGAAGCCTTACTTATACAACAACTTAAACCCAAAATAAACCAATGTAAAGGAACACCTTTATACTTATATTAAATATAATAAAATAAAATTATATATTCAAAAATCCAACACCGTCCTCTACATTCCAACACTCAGTTACACAACCCCTTCCTAACATGTGGTCAGCTTCCGGTCAGTTACCTTCTTTCTTTGTGAACCTGACGATGACCGAAGAAGGTCGAAACGTTGTTCGCTCTTCTACGTAAAATACTTTCTCAACCCAAACGAGCCGTTTTTGCATATGCAGCTACTCTTCACCACTTACCGCCAACTCTTAGGCTACTCTTTTGCCAACGTAACATTATAACGCCACCTAGCCATAACAATCGAACACAATCCAATCCTAGGTTTTCTTCTGCTGCTATGTTAAAAGAAGATTCTTCAATTCGTGTCGACGATGAAACTCTTCCTAATGTTCCATACCCCGACGAGTCACTTTTTCAATTAAAAGATTAACAACTTATCCAGATTTCTAACGTAAAGAGACTCAGCATGGCAGATAGCCCTCGTGTAGCTTTGCGCAAAATTCAAAACAAACAAACCTCAAACATTATACAAAGTATCCCATGTGTGGTTTTAAGCAGAACTATGAATAATAAAAACAGGTAGAGAATAAACACTAAAAGATAAATTTCTCTTGTGTTAGAAGAGAGCTGTAAGGTTTTGAACTGTTGGACAAAATTCTATACGTTAAATAAGGTGTTACAATAAAATTGGTATATTAATATAGTTATGATGAGAAACACACTGGAAGTAAAAATGTATTATAAAGATGTCTTTAGGATACATATTAATATATTGTTCGGTATAAACATTGTCGAATATAGTGTTATAATACTTTTGATACATCAATATACTGAGGCCTGGCTTGGCCAAGTGTGTTAAGGCGTTCGACTCGTCATCTGAGGGTTTCGGGTTCGAATCCCCGTCGCACCAAACATGCTCGCCCTTTCAGCTGTGGGGGCGTTATAATGTTATGGACAATCCCACTATTCGTTGGTAAAAGAGTAGCCCAAGGGTTGGCGGTGATGACTAGCTGTCTTCTCTCTAGTCTTACACTGCTAAATTAGGAGTAGCCAGCGCAATCAGCCCTCGTGTAGCTTTGCACGAAATTCAAAAACAAAACAATCAATATACTGTTCAGTATAAAGATTGTTGAATATAGTGTTATATTACTCTTGATACATCAATATACTATCCATTATAAACATTGTGAACATAGCATCATAATACTTTTGATACTTAATATAGGTTCAGTATAAACATTGTTGAATACAGTGTTATATTACTCTTGATACATCAATATACTGTTCAGTATAAACATTGTTGAAGAAAGCATCATAATACTTTTGATACATCAATATACTGTTCAGTATAAACATTGTTGAATACAGTGTTATATTACTCTTGATACATCAATATACTGTTCAGTATAAACATTGTTGAATACAGTGTTATATTACTCTTGATACATCAATATACTGTTCAGTATAAACATTGTTGAATACAGTGTTATATTACTCTTGATACATCAATATACTGTTCAGTATAAACATTGTTGAATATAGTGTGAAATTACTCTTGATACATTAATATACTGTTCAGTATAAACATTGTTGATCATAATACTTTTGATACATTAATATACGGTTCAGTATGAACATTGTTGAATGTAGTGTTATAATATTTTTGATACATCGATATATTGTTCAGTATAAAGATTTTTAATGTGGAGTTACATTCTTTTAGTCCATGTATATACTCTGTTGAATATAAACAATTGTGTTATATTTTAAAATTAAAGATAGAGATTAGTATCATGTCTAATAAGATATTCAATGAAATTACTAGAGACAACTAAGAAAAGAAAAATGCAAGTTTCATGCCATATTAACCCCATGTTTATCTTATCTATTTATTCTCAGGACTACTTGGGTCATTTGATAAGTTTTTCACACTGAATTGTGTATATAAATTCTGCTTGTGGGACCTTTCTTCAGTACAATAAACAACAACTTAAACATAAACCTTGATATTTCACAAAATTTTTACTGGTTCCTGTGAGCACAATATGCTTGGTTTTAAAGGGTTAGTTCTTCAACAGAGGTATATGTATAAAGCCTCAGTACATTTTCACTTCCAATATTAACACATAAATAAAACAAAACAGTCATGGTGTTAGGATTTATAATACATACTTAGTTTATTGCAACATTTCATCAAAATAATGTGGAAAAACAAGCAACAACCCATTTCTTATTATATAAATAAATAGTCTATAAATTAAGTTACAGATCAAAATAGGAAACACACATTTAAATGATATTGAGAATTTTATAATTATCAGAACAAAGAAAGGAATAGTTCATTTACTACGTTTTCAAGTATACTTCATTATATGCTTCCAAACATATAAAATTAACCAAAAATAATTTCTTTATTATCCAAACTAAGAAACATTCTATTATTAACTAACAGTGTATCTTACAAAATAAAACATCAGCATCTTCATAATAAAAATCTCAAAACCCTCTGGAGGTTAGATATTTTTGAAAGAATTTTTAGTTTATTATCCTTTCCAGACAATGGCTTCAAAATATTCCTTCCCACAGACTGTTGTATAATAAATTCTATTAAATAATAAGTAAAACAATATTATACCTATAACAGGCTGAAACAAAAGCTTGAGAAATCAGACTAGAAACGTCTTTTCGTAGGAGTGTTAAGATAATAAGTAAAACAATATTATACCTATAACAGGCTGAAACAAAAAAAAAGAATATCTTGTTTCAATACTATTATCACAATGTACCATTATTTCAAAACTGTCCTTAACAGGTCTAAGGAGTAAATTAATGCCTGAAACAAAGATTAACATAAGGGTATCCAATGTTATTTTCATGAATAATTTTACTATGAGTAACTTTAGTCTCATATCCATCATAAAAAGAGGTACTGTTACTAGAACAATGTTAAATAATAATAACATATATACATGTGTGTGTTTATATATATATATATATATATACACATACACACATATGCCATGACAAAAAACTTGCAACTTACAGAAGTAGTTGTCTGAAGTACAGAAATAATTTAATTACATCTGTAAAGGATACACTACCTATATATGGTATATTGGAATAATGTATTTGGTTTTAGGTGGATAACAAGTGAAGTTTAATTAAGGGTTCCAATTTCAACAGTAAATGTTAATTAAACACTCCTGGCACATAAATTTAAATTTATGTTTTTTTCAATAAATACCACAAATGGTTATTCAGTTTACTGGACAAAAAAAATTTGTAGCTACTTTTATCACTACATTTCTTTACAATATAACTCTGAAGGAAAAGGTACACATTTCGTCTATTAGGTGGTTGTATTATAATTTTATACAAAATAATAGTTTCTTTTACAAAACTTTAACATCAATATCCTGCTATCATATGTTTTGCACTTGTAGAAAGCTTAAGTAACTGAGTTGAAAACTTGTATATTAATTTAAAAAAATTATAAAAATGTAGTGATGAGTCTGGGCCAAATAAATTACTTAATTATATGTTTGTTTTGAATTTTCAGACAAAGTTACATGAGGGCTATCTTCACTGGCTGTCCCTAATTTGACAGTGTAAGACTAGAGGGAAGGCAGCTAGTCATTACCACCCAATGCAAACTCTTTTACCAACAGATATGTGGGATTGATCATAACACTATAAAGCGCCTATGGTTAAAAGGGTGAGCATGTTTGGTGAGACAAGGATTCAAACCAGCTACTATCAGATTACGATAAATTACTTAATACAACTATCTTTTGTACCTGTTAGTACTCTCATAAGAGAAATTAGTGTGCAGAGAATACGTGTTATAATAGCACATTCATTATAGTATTAAAAACAAAAATTCTGAAAAATGCCAATTTTAAGGTATTTACATAAAACTATAAAACAGCTAAGCATTAACATAAATTTAACTAAAAAGCACTAAACAGAAGTTCTAGGTTTAATGTATAGGAACACTACTGTTTATACCATTAAAGAAATTAGTCAGTTTAGTCTGACTAATGCTCAATCAGTAAATTTGCTGTTCTGATGCTTAATAAGTAGAAACTTCTAACAATTAAGGATCACAAATATTTGGCCCAAGTTTATTTGGTGTTTTTATTTGTTTCAATAAACAATTGACAATAAGTATCCAACTCTAATTAAGGTTTAACTATAGTCATCATAAGGGCTTTGATTTACAGTTGCAGTGTTAAACAACTCTCATGTTTAAATATTGCATCAAAATCTATGTTTAGTTCTCGTATAGTGTATTATTAAAATAGTATTAAACAGACATTTTTTGGGTAGCTTGTTCCTTGAACTGAAAACAGCTCTGAAATGTAAATACTACAATGAGATGTACCAATAAAACTGTTTGTCAGATATAAAAGCCTATTTAGTGTTCTATTATTAATTTACTTATATTGTGTTTATCATTCATTGATATTAAGGATACTGATCATTGTGTTTGGAATCCACTGCAGTCAAGGCTTTGAAAATGTTTAGAAGGCCTAAGCAATAGACATATGAAATAGCTGCAGCCAGAAGAGTGGATAAAAAAATCACATGAAACAGAAACAGTAGAAAATATAAAGTTAAGCATGATAGGAGTGAAAGGCCTAACAGTTAATATGCAGAGTGAAATTAATAGAGTTTGGAAGAGATAAGAAGAATAATGGCTTGTATTCTAAACTAATTCAGCATGCTTGTGGAGACTTTGATAAAATGTAAATACTGGAAGTACAAAAGAATTTATTGCCAACAAGTCATAGACACCTACTGTAGAAGATTCTTTAGCCCATCACATCCACACACATACACTATACAAGTTTATGGCACTGCTCTACTTACAACTAACTTCCCTCAAGCTCAGTTTCAAAACTAATTTATTGTACACTTCAAAAGTTCTGCAACACTTCTACTTTCATTAGGTGTGAAAATTTATTCTCAAAATTATATTACAATGTGTATGGTGCCAAATAAAATCCCAGCAAAAGACAAGAAATCACTGGCTGAAGGCTCAAAGGTTCTTTATGACCATTTAACACAATAATTAAAGACAATAAAAGATATTTATGCTACATTAGGCCATTATCTTCACTGAACTTAAAAAGACAAACAAACTTGAAAGCTAGCTTTTATTGTTTAAATATTTATCAAGCTTTTCCTTAAAATATCTTAAACTTTGTGCATCCATTGCATTTGAAAGCAACCTAGTCCACATGCTAACAGTTCTTTTTGAAAATTAAAATTGCCTTCACTGAAGTTGATACCTATTCTGCCAAAACTTATATTTGTAGTCCCTACCATTATCAACATTAGGTGTTAAAAGAATTATGCAATAACACTATCACTTTCATTAAGTAACTTAAATCTCTCATTCATGTCTCTTCTAACTCTTCATTTTTCACACACACAAAAAAAAACAATTTCAGAGATCTTAACCAGTTCTTAAGTGACACCTTTGTATCTCGCGTCACAGTAGCCCTCTTCTGAATACATTTCTAATAATTCAATGTTCTTTCTAAACTAATGAACCCAAGACTCAACACAAAATTTCAAATGTGGCCTAACCCATACAAAGTAACTTCTTTAAGGTTTGTATTTCATATTTCTGTGGATATCATGTTCAATTCTTTTTTTACTATCACACGTAAATAGCACATTGCTTGGATGGCTTAGAACAATGAATCACACAGGTCTAAGAAATCAATTTAACACAAAGATACATACCCTATAACTCAAGTACTTTAGAAAGGTGGACCTTTCTTCTTCCCAGCTAACTAAATAATATGGTTAAGGTTAATTCCACTGAAATTATATTTCTAATTCAAATTATGATAATCCATGTCTATGACTTTGCATTATAATAATAATTAAAAGTCACATATCATTTGCCAACTCCACACACAATCCAAATCCTTTTATAAAACAATAACATGCTACTCACAGCCAGCAATATGGAAAACCTTAATATATTATAGACTATTCATTCACCTGTATCATAATTAAGATAATTGTAGATAATTTGTAAATTTCTCTCACACCTTGAACCTTAGTGGCTAGTGACAAAAAAATTGTATATTAAAAGATGTTTTTCCAAAATTATTTTCATTATTTTTGATAACATCATGAAGAAAGCTAAGCATGCAACATGACTAAACAGAAGTCATAAATTATTGTAGTATTTTCTTTTAGTAAGAGTTCACTTTCATAAACATAAAATTTCATGAAATGAAAACTTCATACACACCTATTACATTTGTTTTTATCTTTAAGTACAAAATCCAAAATCCACAAACCTGGTTATTTTATAGAGCTCTTGGAGTTGACCATAAACATTACTTACAAGTTACACAGTCTGGAACAAACACATCCCTTGTATAGATCATTGCTATAGTGTTGGAATATTAAGTTTCAAGTTCCAACCTCCATATATTTGAAATCAGTAGAAAATTGTATTATAAACACTTTTATATAATTATAACAGTCTGAAATTCAAAATATTAATTACACAAGCCACTGCGACATGTTATAAACTATAAATATAAAATCACCAACAGATGATAAGGGTATTTGAAGTACCTAGCTACACAATGGGCTGTCTGTGCTCTACTCAACATGGGTATCGAAACCACGTTTGTGATGATGTAAGTTTCCAGACGTACTGCTGCACCACTGGTGCACAAATTATAAAAAAAATTTCATATTCTTATAATTAGTATTTCAGCAAATCTGTAAACAGAATATTTCTTTCGAAGTGTGTTTTTACAGAATATTTTGAGATTCACAATATTCACTTGATAAAACATCCATCAATTCCAATATCAGTTAACCTACAGAAATGGAGATAGGTTTCACAATGTATCTTATATTTTAGATATATTATAGAAGAGCTAAAACAAACTGATATAATAATAAGACTTCTTACACTTCTACAAGTTTTTTTTTCTATGTTCGCTCCTATAAAAAAATGTAAACAACTGTTTACAGTTTGGTGCAATTTGCATTCAAAATTTTATTGCACTTTCAAGTTATTACCACAATGACAAGGAAGCTTGTGTTTTTTAAAACTAGAAAGCCAGGTGATACATGAATAGTACTGTATTATGAAAAGGATTCTGTTTCAAAATTTTTTGCAACAGTTCTGTAGATCACAGGATTATTTTAAAGCTTTGCACTCCATGCATTTACAACTTGAGAGTAACAGGAAAAAAAATTAAAATCCATAAAAGTTAATCCAAGTACCATTAACTAGTATTTTTTCATTTCATCTTTTGGTTTCAACATTCTTTCTAATTATTAAAATATTAAAACAATCACTCATGTAAATCTCTTGCTGATTTCAAGTGACTGTACTTAAATAACCCTTCACCAGGTAAGCCAGGTGAATATTTCATTCTATACCACATACGGTATGTGAGGAACCAAATTCCAATAGCACACAGGCCTCCTGCTAGCTTCTGAACCATGCTATGATAATACAGAATGGTTGTCATCAACATCACATCCCAGACAAGCAACAAAACAGTCATAAAAACAAACATAATCCGAACGTATGGTGTAAACTGTTCGTATGATGTCTTCAGTTTATAAATTTGTTCTTCTGACAACTTCTTTAATGGGCTTTCATCTTCAAATTCATTATTTCTCACAATAATTTCACCAATGCGCTCCCATCCTCTAATACATTTTCCTTCTTCCATTATGATTAAGCAGCAATAAATCAATAAAAATGCATGTCCAGAAATGTCAAAGCACACCCACTTAAGTCCATGTTTTCTACAAAGAACTTTTGTTTTGTAATTTTTTCCATGCTCTGGTGGGTAACAATGACCAAACCACTCCTCCGTGTATTGAAAGAAAGTTGTGCAGAAGAACCAAACCACAGTTCCAACAAGCATACGACTTAAGTGTTGACGCACAAGCACTTTATCACCACAACAGTATATCCAACTTGTCAAGTAAATGAAAGTCCCAACCGATGTTAAAGTCCACCCCCATCCAAGTTTAACAAAATATTCATTCAGAAAATTGTCTTTTCGTGAAAAATACGACCTTGGAAATGGTATAAAATCACATACCAAAGATACAAAAAACAAAATGCTAACATAAATGCCGATTTTAATCTCTGGCTGAAACAGGACAATTTTCCTACAAACATGCATAACAAGCATTACCACGAGTTGAATGAAAGTTATTGGGTTTGGAAGAGGTTTCCTACCAGCAGGGTATTTGCTTTGTTGAAAACTTTGCCATTTTAAACCCGTCGAGATGTGACGACTATCCTTTCGTCCTCCTGCCATATTTATCCTAATCTCACAGGCCTAATATCAGATTCATGGTCCGCCTAGAAGTCAGAACATCGAAGACGTTTGTAAAACCAGATTTATCACAAAGGGTGTTTAATTACTTATTTCCATTTACTAATTTATCGAATATTTTAAATAGTGAATTTTTTGTGTTTTTCTTATAGCAAAGCCACATCGGGCTATCTGCTGAGTTACCGAGGAGAATCGAACCCCTGATTTTAGCGTTGTAAATCCATCGACTTACCGCTGTACCAGTGGGGGGACATTTTAAATAGATTAATTATTCAAACTACCACACTGTTAATTACGGTTATAATATTATTTCCAGATTTCACTGAAGATGAAACAGGTGTATTTCGAAACGTTAGTGTCTGTAATATAAATGTTGTGCAACTTTTAAACAGTTTTTATCATTATTAAAAAATTTTGTTTTCTTCATGATAAATCTATTCTCAATTTTATAACTAAACGTTATTAGACCAACACACCACGACTTTTCATATGGTGTGAAAATATCGATTTAAAGATCAAAAGCTAAGTAAGAATAAAACTCAACGGCCATAGGATAACATTCACGGTCATGGCTCTGAAAAGTAAAAGTAAAATAGAAAATAAATAAGAAGGCCTTTATTAAAATAAAAATCAAGGAGAGAGGGAAATGTCAAAGTGAACCTGTCCTTGCCAGGTCTACAAAAATACTTAAGTCCCGATAATGATCATCCAAAAGACAAAGAAAAAAAAGCGGCCCTCGATATCGAATTTCTTGCATATTGTAGACAAAACAGCCTGACATCAACGTTCCTTCGTTTCACACCTGTATATTAAAAACTTCAAAATACACCTGTATATGTCGCCTACTAACGTCAACTTAGCGAATAACTAAAATCGAAACTCAAGCGCTACAGGTAACAACTGTCTAACCAATAATGTCAAAACTAAAATCTCCGAAAGTTCCATTTCATATGCTGATTTTGTTAATCTCACGTGCCTAATTAAGTTATTAGAATAACCAAATAATTATAACTAAACAAGTCTAAAATAGGAACCTTCAAGAACTTGCGACTTTATTGACCTACACTTCACGTTTTAATTCTTATGATGTAATCTTTAATCTGAATGATATTCAACTTGATGTTTGTAAATAAGCTCTAATGAAAGGTCTCGAGTTCAGCATTCTAACTTTCAAATTTAACTACGGTAATTATAATTATTATTTTGAAAAGGCGTAAAAAACCTTTAATTCATTTCCGTTATTCACTAGTCCCTAGACTAATAAAGCGCGCGGTTATGTGAAAACTTCAACTTATAACACTGTTCTTTCCTCATTCTACATATACAAGTTATATCATCCAAAGTATTAACAATTAAACGTTTTTAGTTACTTGCTCTTAAAAATTTGTCCAATAATAAAATTGCTGTCAATGTGAAAATAGCCGAGAACATTGACAACAGGACAATTTAGTGGAAAATCATTTCAAAGATATTTAGACTTTTAAGTTTTTGATAAAACGTAGGATCTTATCTTCTATCTCAAACGTTAAAGATGGTAACTAAATTGGTGTCTATTTCTTTGAATTTGCAAGGGTTACTGTGTAGCGACTTTTTGTTGTCAATGTGAAAACAGCCGATAACAGATCAGACCCAGAAGTAATATATGGTTTATACTGGCAAAAGTTAATACCATGACGGTGATAGAGCCAATGAAAAAAAAAAGGCAAATAATTTTTTTGCCCCGAAAACATGCTGCAGTTGCCCAGACAGTTATTTGTCCAAGAGGAGATTATTTCTAGTATTGTGTTTTAATTACAGGCAAATAAATGTTCACCTTTACACTGGAATTATATTTGATGTGTTAAATAAAACGGAAGTAAATGAGGTTAGTGGTGATGCTCGAGCTGTGTCTCTCATGCCTCATCTTAAAGCAAATATGAGGTCGTTGATTGAAAATTACACAAACTGGTTGGAGCCAACTTAGAAAAAAATCAGCTAATTGACTTGTATGTTAAATATAAAAAATGTATTTGTGGGTACAGGTAACCATTTGTGTAACACAAGAATAATGAGACACTGCGTAGGTTCAAGCAATGAATGTCCAATGAAACAACCCTGTTTTCGCTTCCTTCTAACACTATGGGTGTAGCCATTACATAGATACAATGGATGGTAATAGACAGGATCATACAACCTTTGGAGAGCACTTTTGATCGCCTCCAGTAATTATTGAATGAACGAAGGCATACTAAGATTCTGTGTTGATTTTAAAGAGGAGACATATGACTTAAATTGATGTCATTATGTTGCTGATGGGTACTAAGGTGTTATTCACATGGTGACTCTACTGGCTGCATTCAACAATAATATCAAGTGCATGATTGAAGGGCAGAGAGAATCTAAACTGCCTTTTTTAGATATATGATAGAAGTAATCAACTAGAAGAACGGGCTCGAAACTAAATACTACCAAAAATTAACATATTCTGAACTGTACTGTAATTTCAGCGCATTTATAACCGATTATTACAGAACTAATTTAATAAGTATTTTAGTTTATAAGATATAAATTTAACAGATTTTATGGTTATTTTCACGATTAACTTTTCAATATTAAAAAATATTTGATTAAAAACGCCTTTCTTGTAACACTTTTAAACAAAGTATTTTTGAATATATCAATAAGGTTTACATTTCCAAAAATTCTTGACATCAACGTTTTTAAATGTCCTATCACTTTTGACTGGTAAAAAGTAAAATAAAAAACATCATCTTATTCTCAAATCAGCTTAAAAGTAATCTTCAATCTAAACAAATAGATATGAATTTATTTTCCTTTTAAAGACCAAATACCTCATTTAAAAAATCGCTGGTAGCATACAAATATCCGTATCTTTTCTTAAGTCAACGACTCGAACCTCAGCTACCAGAGTCAAGGAACATACGCATAACAGCCTCTTCAGTAACTCTGGAAGTTTCGACCACTTAAGCAAATAATGTAGTGAAAAACCAAACAGTGAACACTTCAAAATAATAGACTCAACGAAAGATGATGCTAATAAAAAGGAAGCACTTCTAATTCGTAACCTACGATCTAAGTTGAACAATCAACTAGCTACATCATTACATCTTAAATTAAGATCAACTCATTTTGCTTGAGTTGAGCAAAGAAGTAAAAAATTCACCAAAAAAAAATGTCAATACATATTGAAATGGAAAAATCTCATTGACTCACTAAGCTAATTAAGGATTAAAGCAGGAATAGTCATTAAATCATATTTGTTGCCTCCAGTGTCATAAACACCAGGATTAATGTTGCCACCAAAAATAAACTTTTATCGTACCATAAAGATTGAAAACTATGAATGTGATCTCTGAATTTTGTCAAATTCTAAACTAATGTTTCTTAAATTATTCTTTACTTTCCAAAACTGGTCACCCTTGGTTTGCACCCTTATAAGTTCCTCTTTTCAAGTGTGGCCTGTGGAAACATTCCTTAGAAAGGCCGCTCTCAAGTGCTTTAAAATGGGTAGAGTTAAGCCAGATACAGTGCCAGCAACATATTTCATTGTTCTGTAAACATCTAGCTGAAACGTGCCACATGTTCAGTAAACTGTATGTGTTTCTAAGAGCTAGAGTAATTTACAGTATTAAATTGAAGCAATTCAATAGCTTTTATTCATTCATTATATTAGGTAGATTAAATATATAAAATTAAATTCCTTAAACAGTAACAAAAAGATTGAGCAAATTCTATATTATGGTATATGAAATTTTACGAGACATTTACCTTTAATGCTTAGCAATATCGCTAAAAAAGTCAAAATTCACAAACGTTATTGCATTAAGGGTAAAACACGCCTCTGACAACAAGGGTACCGAATTAGTATCACATCACAGGAGCTTTTTTGTAGTTTGCCTGTTACTTATGATTTAGGTAATTTATTATAATTATTATTACTGTAGAATACTATTGAG
This sequence comes from Tachypleus tridentatus, assembly GCF_004210375.1. NCBI lineage: Eukaryota > Metazoa > Arthropoda > Merostomata > Xiphosura > Limulidae > Tachypleus > Tachypleus tridentatus. The sequence continues at coordinate 73,434,349 of NC_134827.1, read as the reverse complement.
TCTTCGGGGAGAACAACTTAGTGTAGAGGATTTATTCTGTATTATGATTAGGTTAATTAAATATGTTCAATGGTTCGATAATGTGTTGTATCTAGCACAGTACGTTTAAAATGATTATGGTCAGGTGGTTAAGGAGTCGACTCGTAATCTAAGGGTCACGGGTTCGAATCACTGTCGCACCAAATATGCTTTCCCTTTTAGCCATGGGGGCGTTACAATTGGGTATATTATAAGAGCTGGCGGTAGGGGTGATGACTACTTGTCTCCCCTTAGACGGCAAAATTAGGGACAGCCAGCTTTGCGCGATATTCATAAACAAACAAAATCTACATTCTCAGGAGTGTAATTTTTGCAAAATGTAACCATTAAATATATAAATTAATCTTTTGGTAATTTATATATTTAAGAATTTCACGATATTTAAATATTAAAAAATACATTTAAATTATTATATGAGAATGATAGTCCTGATATAAATGTATTTTTTAATATTTAAATATCACAATAGATTTACGTACATTCATACTAATTAAATTCCCCATTAAATTGTATGTTTAATTTCACTGATGTGTTCTGCTAGTGTTGATAAAGTAATATATATGTTTTTAACGTTTCTTTTGTGTTCGTTAATTCTATATTTATTATGTTTTGCCCCATATAAGCTATTTTATATTCACATCAAATTTTATATATTACATTAAATCAATTTTATCTTTAACTGCATTAAGAAATTGGCTAATTTTGTTTATCGATTTGTAATTAAGAAAAAAAATAATTTGTTTTTTACATTTTTTTTTCATTATTATTATTATCATTATTTGACAAGATAAGCCTGGTACAAATAATATTACCAATATTACTATGATATTCATAGCTTTTTTTCAGTAAATGGTTTTAACTTAATATTTTTATCCCTGTGTCTTAGTTTCTTAACAGCTCCAACAACAACATGAGGATTAAAACGTCTTTTTACTGCAGTGTGTTTAATTAATATTAACTCATTGTTAATATCATTCTGTTTAAAACATAATTTTAGTATCCTATCCACTTAAGACTAAAAACAATAGCTTTTTCTTAGATTTAGTGTGGCAAGATTTTTGATGTGATTGAATGATTATAGAAAAAGGTTTACTATAAATGGTAGTTTCTTTTATTCTTATTTTTACTCATACAAAAAGGTAAACAACCACTTGCTTAAATTTTATAATTAAATCTTATAAAATTATTAAAGTTATTTAGGTAATTAGCAAAATTAACTAATTAATACAGTGGTTCACAGATTGTGCGCAGTGGGGAACTCACAGGGGATATTTCAATTTTCGAAGGAAATAGCGATATCGACATCTGTCGGACACCGCGCGAACTACTAGCTTGGCCACAGAAGGCAAAGTTTTTTAAAAACTGTGTGAGGATATGGGATCTGAGCACACATCTTTGTTGTACTACTGTAGCTCGTGATGGCTCTCCTGTGGGAATGTACTGTCCAGTGTGTTCGAAATACGACAGGAACTCTACTCTCCTCTTGAAGAAGAAGAACGCGAATGTGCTAAATACTTCTTGGATACTGATTTTTTGTCAAAATTGGCATACCTGTGCAATCTCTTCGGAAAACTAATGCGTTGAATCTCTCTCTTCAGAGAAGCAACGCACATTCAAAAACTCGCATAGAAGGTTTCAGCTTTCAGAATATAGTCACTACTATAGAGAATAAAAATGAATGAAGATAGCGGCAAAGACTGTTTCCCCCTGTTGCAGCAGTTTGTTATATCGAATGAAGTTGATTTGACCCACGAACTAAAATCTGTTTTTGATGAGCATCTAACACAGCTCAGTGACTGGGTTGAAAATTTATTTCCAGAAAATATGGAGAAGTGTGAATGGATCCAAGATTTATTCAAGGCTAAGTCTCCATCTGAATTTACCTTTGTAGAAGAAAATCTTATTGAACTGTTTTGTGACAAGACTTTAAAACAAAATTTGGCAGCATGGAACTAACTGAGTTTTGGATATCAGTAAAAGATGGATATCCGCTGTTAGCATTAAAGCTCAGCAAATCCCAATTTCATTTGCGATGTCATATCTGGGTTTTCGGCGGTTGCTTGATAAAAATACCGTGCAAATACCCTGCGAAAATGAAAGTGGAACAGGAAATGAGGATGGCGGTGTCCAATTTGATTCCATTAGTAATTGTGGTTATTTAAAATTAAAATTAAAATCTTCAGCAAAGACACACAAGGGCTATCCTTAATTTTGCAGTGTAAGACAGGAGAGAAAGTAGTTAGTCATTACCACCCACCACCAACTCTTGGGATACTCTTTTAACCAACAAATAGTTCAATTGATCGAACATTATAATGCCCCACGCCTAAAAGGGGAAGCATATTAGGTGTGACGTGGATTCGGACCCGCGCCCCTCCTATTACGAGTCAAGTGTCTTTACCACTTGGCCATGCCGCGCTAATGTGGGGAGATGCTAAATTGATTTATACAATGTCGTCAAATGAAATATGTGTGTGATCGACATACCTTAACCATACTTTAGGTTTTTTTATTCGCTTTTTCAAGTGTTTTTATATTGATCCCATTCAGATACAGTAAGTTTAGTTCTTTTAATACATGTATCGTGTTTCCCATACTTCTATCTCTCTGCATTTTTAACAATTTGTTGGAGAATATTCATATTTGATAATTATTCTGCAAAATTCTTTCCATTTTGTAGGGTTAAAATTGTTTTATTTTCGTGTGACGTCGTTGATTTAGACGATAATGTTACTGGTTGGACCGATCTTCCACTTATCGCTAATTCTTCACGACCATTTCACGTTGGATCACCACTGGAATAAATTAAGTTTAGTCGAATATTAGTTTTCTTTTTGCATTTCTGAGGAACACTGTCTACAATCTCTAATTTGTGTTAAGCCAGCGATTCCATTATTATTTTCATGGGTTCCATGGTTTGTGAATTAAAGGTATGATAATGTTGTTGCAGTTGGTTTATCATATTTGTTTTATCATGTAAGGGTAATGCATGATTTTGTATTACATACTTTGTTTTATCATGTAAGGGTAATGCATGATTTTGTATTACATACTTTGTTTTATCATGTAAGGGTAATGCATGATTTTGTATTACATACTTTGTTTTATCATGTAAGGGTAATGCATGATTTTGTGTTACATACTTTGTTTTATCATCTAAGGGTAATGCATGATTTTGTATTACATACTTTGTTTTATCATCTAAGGGTAATGCATGATTTTGTATTACATACTTTGTTTTATCATGTAAGGGTAATGCATGATTTTGTATTACATACTTTGTTTTATCATGTAAGGGTAATGCATGATTTTGTATTACATACTTTGTTTTATCATGTAAGGGTAATGCATGATTTTGTATTACATACTTTGTTTTATCATGTAAGGGTAATGCATGATTTTGTATTACATACTTTGTTTTATCATGTAAGGGTAATGCATGATTTTGTATTACATACTTTGTTTTATCATGTAAGGGTAATGCATGATTTTGTATTGCATACTTTATATCGTCATCTACAAAGTTTGATATTTTATGTACAAGCCTTTCCTGGATCTTGATCCCCTCTTTTGGCACAACAGTGTGTCTACAGACATACAGATAGCTCATTGTGTAGTTTTATGCACAACCTTAAACAAACATATACTTTGCATTGATAAAGAGAAGGTCCCAGTTATTCAGGAACCAGAACCATTTATTTTTCCATGTTTTTAGATTCAAACGTTTACTTTTGATGAGTTCGGACTGCATAATACAAAAGTTTACTTATGATGAGCTCTGACTATCTCATCCAAAAGTTTACTTACGATGAGCTCGGAACCCTAATCCAAAAGTTTACTTACGATGAGCTCGGAACCCTAATCCAAAAGTTTACTTATGATGAGCTCGGAACCCTAATCTAAAAGTTTACTTACGATGAGCTCGGAACCCTAATCCAAAAGTTTACTTACGATGAGCTCGGAACCCTAATCCAAAAGTTTACTTACGATGAGCTCGGACTACCTATAACAAAAGTTTGCTTATGATGAGCTCGGACTACATAATACAAAGATTCACTTATGATGAGCTCAAACTATTTAATCGAAAAGTTTACTTATGGTGAGCTTAGATTAAATAATTAAAATGTTTACTTATGATGAGCTCAGACTACTTAATCGAAAAGTTTTTACTATGAGCTCTGACTACCAAATCCAAAAGTTTACTTATGAATAGCTCAAACTACTTAATCAAAAAGTTTACTCATAATGAGCTCTGACTAATTAATCGAAAATTCTTTATGATGAGCTTTGAATACCAAATCCAAAAGTTTATGAATAGCTCGAACTACCTAATCCAAAATTTTACTTATGATGAGCTCTGATTACCAAATTCAAAAGTTTACTTATGATGAGCTCGGACTATCTAATCCAAATTTTACTTATGATGAGCTCGGACTATCTAATCCAAAAGTTTACTTATGATGAGCTTGGACTATCTAATCCAAAAGTTTACTTATGATGAGCTTGGACTACTTAATCGAAAAGTTTTTCTGTGATGAGTTCTGACTACCGAATCCAAAAGTTTACTTATGATGAGCTCGGACTATCTAATCCAAAAGTTTACTTATGATGAGCTTGGACTATCTAATCCAAAAGTTTACTTATGATGAGCTTGGACTACTTAATCGAAAAGTTTTTCTGTGATGAGTTCTGACTACCGAATCCAAAAGTTTACTTATGATGAGCTCGGACTATCTAATCCAAAAGTTTACTTATGATGAGCTTGGACTACTTAATCGAAAAGTTTTTCTGTGATGAGTTCTGACTACCGAATCCAAAAGTTTACTTATGATGAGCTCGGACTATCTAATCCAAAAGTTTACTTATGATGGGCTCTGACTACCCAATCCAAAAGTTTATTTATAATGAGCTCGGACTACATAATCCAAAAGTTTACTTATGGTGAGCTTTGACTTCCTAATCCAAAAGTTCACTTATGAAGAGCTCGGACTATTTAATCCAAAAGTTTACTTATGATAATGATTCCAAAATACCTAATGAGTTTTTAAGATTTATAAACCTGTTTAGTCAGTTGCTACATTGATAAACTGTTTAATATTCTCACTATAGTGTCAAATTTGTTTGAAATTATGTAAAAGAAATATTACTCCATCGGCTACTTTAATGGTCTCAGATTATTGAATAACTAGTTGTGTTGTCATGAAGCCGTCATTTTACTCGAATTCTCCCTGGTAAGTCTAAAATTCGGGTTTCAAAATCTATACAGAGTGGACCACAGGTAGCACATTGTGCTTGACAACAATCAAGCCAAGAAACAAAGACGTAATAACGCAAACAACCAATACCGTAATAAACGAAGTTCTAACACTATATGGTTATTCTTTAAAGTGATGGAGGTTATGCAAAGTCATAACTCATTTTTTAACTTCTAAATTGTCATATGTTTTATAAATTTTTAGAATATACATTATACTTTGTAATTCTGTTTTTTTTGGTTTATTTTTAATTAGTCATAAACTCCATGTAAAGATCATACGGGTAAACATGATTTAATGAAATAAAATTAATCAAATTAAGTAAAACTTAATGTAATTCAATGCTTATAAGACAAGACTTGTTTTTTTGTTTACGAGTCCATTATAAATTTTGTGCAGTCTACAGCATTCGTGAATGTTTGTGAATCAGAAGGTAATGGATGAGATGTATGAAGGTTGTCTAAAGACAGAAATATTGTAGTTATTGTGTGAAATGTTTTGTTTATTCGTCAACATACACAAAACGCAGCATGTGTGGCGTGCCAACCACGGTTGTCAAGTCTTCACATGTCTGGGAGGGAGTAAAATGAAAAACATTAGGTTTTGTTTGAAATAAAAAAAATATCACTCTTCCCTTTAAAATTCTAGCTACTTCCTTCTAGGAAAATTCTTTATTTATGTCATAACTACAGGTAAGCCCCACAATACTTACAGGCTATACTATACAGGCAAGTCCTGTAGATCTTACTGCTGCTGTCATTATAAATAAATTATTTAAAATCTATGCTTCTCTCAGTGCAGTGAAATCTATGGAAACCTATTGTAGTCACTTGGCTATTTGCTTTGAAAAACAAGAGAACACAACTCTTGTGTCTTTTCTATATACTTAAATCAGAATTTTTTTTTAGAGTTTTAATGGAGCTTCGCACTTTTGCTGCACTAGTGTAGTCATGGTTACATGCTTTTTAACTTATTACTTATGCATGACAAGTAGCTAGTTGTAGGAAAACTTGAATTCTACTCTGCTGGAATCTCGTCTTTCCTTGCTTAACTAATACAGTCCAACATTAAATATATCCCCTTTTGTTAAAGTGATGAAATTTTATGCGTTCTATTATTCCATAAACATAAATTGTAATAGCTTCATTTGGAATATCCAATAATTTAATATTAAAAAAGGATTAAAATGCAAGCGCCATCTGTACTTACAAAACATCACGCTTCAACTGAACTCTCAGAAGAAGGTCAGGGATCGATGATTGAATATACAAACTGCTACAATAGTTCATGAACAACGAACTGCTACAATAGTTCATGAACAACAAACTGCTGCAATAGTTCATGAACAACTCTCAGTATAAAGTATTGTTTTCTTAGGTGAATAAACTCACTGTGTTTTAGAATTAAAGTAACTTTGAAGTTTACTACTATTGTAGTCCATCAAGTTCTGAAATTTATTTCTTATAAAATTTTCAGAATATTGGTTTAAATTTTTAAAACTTGACTCCTGTTTTCTCATTAGTATTTACTAGTAAATAAATATTTTAATTGTATATCATAATCCTCAAAGAAAATTATTTAATGTGAAACACTTCCACTGTAATAGTTTTCCAAAAGAGTCTCCAGTTTGGCTCAGTAACTGAAGGCTTGGAAAATACCATATGACAAAGAACACTGGTATCAAGTTTGCCTTTATTAGTGAAGATATAGTAACTCATGTTTGACATTTAATAATTTCTATCTTTAAATTAAATACTTAAAAAATCCCATTTACACACACTATGCATTTTTTATCTGTCAACAGCTATTAATAGAATTACTTGTAGCTATTTTCAAAGCAAAATTTTGATTGGAATAACCTCTGTTTTTACTTTTGCTACAACATGTTCTGGCATCGGTTATAAAAACTTCCTTTTAATTATTCTAATCGGCCAAGCGTGATAAGGAGTACGACTCGTAATCTGTGGGTCGCGGGTTCGCATCCCCATTGCACCAAACATGCTCGCCATTTCAGCCGTGGGGCGTTATAATGTTCGGTCAATCACACTATTCATTGGTAAAAGAGTAGCCCAAGAGTTGGCGGTGGGTGGTGATGACTAGCTGCCTTCCATCTAGTCTTATACTGCTAAATGAGGGACGGCAAGCACAGATAGCCCTTGAGTAGCTTTGTGCGAAATTCAAAAACAAACAAACAATTCTGATCATAAGTTGTTTTGTCAAATCTCTGCTTGTGTGGACGTCTTCAGTCGTGAACCATTTTCTTCTTTAACCCGTATAAAATATTTTACATTGTTTTGTTGTCTTTAAAGCAATATTAGCAAAATGTTCCTGAACTCTTCTGTTATAGCTACTTAAATTAAATCTACTGAGGTTGCTTACGGCATCTTGCTTTACCTGAATTTAGACTTATTAATAAAGAAACTAAGGTTTTTATATCTTGTACTATTAATTCATATGGGTGTGCTTCGTCTAAACCTGGCCCGATATGGCCTTCCCTCTAGTCTTACACTGCTAAATTAGGGACGGCTAGCACAGATAGCCCTCGAGTAGCTTCGTGCAAAATTCAAAACAAACAAACAATCGTCTAAACCTGTAGATTGTCCTTTTTTTCTTGTGTCCAAACTCTCATAGATTAACTTCTTAAATGATACAAACATTTTATTTGTTTCACTATTGTATTGAATCTATGTTGACTTATATATTCTTTTAATTACCTACACATCAGTAAATTAAGTCTGTCTTTGTTTATGATAAGTTCTGATAAATCTCTTAGTTTATCTTGGTGTCCTTAACGTGAGTATACTTGCCTTGTGTAAATTTATTTAGTCTGAAATGTATGTTGCTTTATCTAGAACATCTAGATATATTCTACTTCTTCCTTTAATATATTATACAAGAAAGGAACTGTAATGGTTAAAGCTATGGAACCAAGTTTTCTCTATGAAGAGGTGATGGACCTGTTACTACAATATGCTATAATGTTAGATGATGGGGTAATGTTGTAATTCCAGCTTCTTCTGTTTTTATTTCTTTCTGTCTAAATTTTGTTTTACTTATATTAATTATTATATCTAATTTATGAAGTAATTTATTTTAAACTTCCTTTGTTATTTAAAAAAAACTGTTTTTGGCTAATCTGCATTTTCTGTGTCAGATTTGTAATGGTACGTTATTGTTGATGAACTGCAGAGTAACAAATAGTATTAATTTAAATATCACGATAAACAATCAGAAGCAATTGTGTACACATCGCCATCTGGAGGAGTTTTAGATGAAAGTGAGGAATGCAGTGATTCTAATCATTATAATAACACATAACGTTTATCGATTCTACTACTTACAACATTTGTTTTAGATCATCACTTAATGTTGTGTTACTCTTCAAATACACATTAAAATATTTATTAGGAAGTAAACACATCTTGTGAAGGGCTGGTGGTTTACTAGTCACTGTTTTCTGTTTGTGTCTCTCTTACAGAATATTACTATTTTAAATTCGTTAGATTTTTATATTTTCTTTTGCTATGTAATGTGTACATGTTAAACAGATGAAAACCATATAATTATCATGATACTTACTAAATAAGGACTGAATTCTTTCTACTGCAAGATCTGTGGGAATGTTAGAATAATTGCATCATTTGTGGACCAGTGCAATTCTATCAAGAATGATTTTAATAAATTGCTCTTTTTTCATAACTAGCTCACTGAGGTTTGTATTCTGACCTCTGATCATCTATCCGAAGTCTTTCTAGTCCATTCTTTCCTCTATATAGACATTTTCATACAAGTCTATATTTCTCATTAGTTACCAAATGTTTCATTGTCCAGTTGCATGATTTGATGTACCTTTCTGTAATTTTAAAGACAGAAAATTTACTCAGATGACATAAAATGTTATATATTAAAATTATCCTCGATACTATTTGAAATAATGTTTTAAATTTTCATTAAAAGTATACCTGTTTTATCTTTAACCTCCATTTTTAAGGTTAACAAGTTTTCATTTAATAAATGTCCCATGTTTTATAAAATTACATCAATTTTTAAACACTATCTTATATTTTAATAAAATCGTTTCTCATTTTCTTTCATTGTGCTTCTTTCACTACACATGTGATGACAAAACATTTGATTTTGTTCTGTGTTCGGATACATATTAATGATGCGTGAACAGGAAATTATTGTTAGTAACGGTGGGCAAGATGTATTTCATGGAACAACTCATTTCTGTCTTTAACATATTTTAGATTGTTGGTTTTTGTCATATAGGACAGCTGCAAAGTGTTCTAGAAGTTGAAATTGGTAATGTTCGTCTTCTAAATAAAATACATATTTAATGTCATATAGTTGAAGGCCTGAGTTACCTCAGAATATGAAATACAGGCCTTCAATGATGAGTTATACTCTTTTCCAAGGGTAGCTGACTTCGCACCACAACCTGTTAAACTATGAGAGACGACTAAGTCAGAGATTTCGGTCTGCCAAAGGTACACCAGATGACAGTAGCATGAACATGGTTAAAGCTCTTGTCTGTAGCAAAGGTCACCTAAATGTTCACAGCTATATTAAAAGTGTGGAGGTCATATAACTTTCGAGTATAGATCATAAGGACATTGATATCCACAGTGACAACAAAGCAGGACCTAGATACAATTTTTTCCAAGGCATCCTTCAGGTGATACGGTAATCATTTATCTGCTTTTGTCTTATTAACTGATTTTCTATCTACTTTTTATAAGATATTATTGTTGCTAACGGCTAAAAATGTGACAGATTACAGAGATCAGTTATAACTCCCTTTATGGAATCAAATGTCATAACAGAAGGGGGAAAAGTACTAAAAAATAGAAAGTGTAATTATAACTGGTAGGTAACTGGTAAACATTTGTGTTTTCTGCCTTGTTTTATATGGTTTTGAACATAATAAATATAATGAATATTATCTTACGGCCATAAATGTCTATCACTTTGAATATATCATTTTCTGGGTAATTTGTATAACACCACACAAATACATTCAATACAGAATTGTGCTGTGTACTAAACTAGAGAATTTTTCTTGATATATAGAGAGATAAAAGCACAATTTTTTGTCAAAGTCAATGTGTTTACATTAGTAACAAAAACATGGTTCTCCCGATCTTTAAATTTGAATAATAATTTAAATAGTGTAAAATGAGTAATACATGCATCAATATTCAGTGATTGATTGGATCGTAGCAAAAATGAATATTCTAAAGCTTAAGAGAGAAAAGTCCTCACTTGTTATACTATTTTTCTTTCTTTATCTTAGAGAGAAATTTGACTTAGGATTCAAGGGAATCCTACTGGGATTATTCCTGGGATTGAAGAATTATTGTACAGAGATAAATTAAGATCTGTTACTTTGTTTTAGTTTAAGAAAAGAAAGATAAGACATATTGTTGTTGAAATTTGTAAGATTACTGGCGGGATCAATAAACTAAAGGTTTAATTTCTTTCTATCATAATCTGAAGATAATAGGAAGGAAATTACAAGTTTAAATACAGGCTTGACTTCAATAAAGACAGTTCTAATTATTGAACAAGGATAACTATTTATGGAATGACCTACTTGGGCAGTAGTGAAGAGAGAACATTTTCAGTAATATAATGAGAATCGATTATTTCGTGAAAAGTAAAGAATGGACCTTAACGTTATGGTTCTTAAGGGGGATTATGTAAGGTTCATTTTTGTCTGAAGGTTATATTATGCTACCTGATAATAAAATAACAAAGTATAAAGTACGATTTATAACTATTTTTATTGTTGGTACGATACATGAAATAGATTTCTGTCAACTGACGATTATTCCATCGCCTGGATAAAACATGAAAACATCAAGATTAAACTACTGAGTGATTCGTACATGGATTACAAGCCTTTAAAACACCATCTATAGGATTTAAATAAGTTCATTCAGAGAGCTAATACACACTTTAACCTTGAAACTCAATATCATTACATTATACATACAATAAAGACTTATTTAAAAAATGAGCTATTAGAGATACACGAAGCGAGAAAGTCATATCGAAGTAATACATTTAAATACATGTTCAGACTTGTTATATAAATATATTATAAACATCAAATATGGTAACGTTTTATACTTCTTTGTTAAACAAGCTGTGATTAAATTATTAAGAATAGTAACAGCCCTCATCAAGAATAGCTGTTTTTCTATTCAGTGTTTATCTGGGTATTCTAATTCCAATGTTAGATTTCATAACAAATAGTCATCGTTCTGATTAGTTTTGATTTGGGTAGGATTTATTCTGTACAACAAAAAGTCATGCACTGTTTTGGAGTGAAAATCTGGGCTAAATTTACACAAGAAAAATGTAGCCATCTAAATTAAACACACGAGTGTATATATATATATATATAGCAAGTTTAAGCCATTTCTGAAAACAGCGTTTGAATTTGAGAAAAACTGGATTATACAGTGTCAAACAATGTTTAAACTATTTTAAACAGGAATAATGTTGAAGTGTTTGGGATACAAGTGGTTGATATTTAGTGATTTGAGTTAAAAAAGTGGTTATATAACCTGAAAAACCACACAGAGGAATAGAGTTGGAATCGTAACACTAGCAGTTTGATGTTATTGTTCTATGTAAAAACCTGGTTATGTTTGGTTTGAAAACGTTTGATTATAGAACCATGACCAGAAATAAAGTCGAAGTCATTTCTTAAGCTTCAATTACAGTTCTAACGAAGTTTTTAATATAATTGTGGAAAACATCAACATAACCAGAGTTACTACTGCTTATATTACATTATATTTACCTAAAGCATGAAAATGAATGGTTTTATAAACTTGTTGAATGGCTTTAGAGTTTAATTATTAATGCATAAATCCAAGAGAAATAAACAGCTAAGCTTACTTTAGCATTTTACTTTACATGTCAATATCTCCAACAAGCACTTAGAAGTACTGGTTTCTAGTTAAGAATACATACTGATATTTAGTACAGTAAATTGTGCTATTCTACTACATTGGAATTCCCAATACTTCTTGGGGAATTATCGGTTATTACATCTATTACAACATCTGTTACATCACAAACCATGCTTTATCTTTGTTCTGGTGAAGCGTCCAGAGAACAGGAAACCAGACAACAAGCATGGAGAGAGAAGGAAACGTCCAGTAATTTTAGAGTTATTTACTTCAACATTCTATACTGTATATAGAAATAGGATGCAAACCTCTTAAAATTAACTTGACAAAATGGTCTAGTTTTTACCTGAACAAAAATGAAATAAGTCAAACTCACTCTAAACATAACAAATATTGGATCTTTCAAAATTCCAGTTCTTTGACTTATTCGTTATTAGCTGCTCATCAAGTAGATGTCATTTGTTAAAATATTCTGTACCGTCTTATTTTATTCGCTGTTTACTAAAACTAGTGTATTCTATTCCTCCTTTGATAAACTAATAACCAAATATCCTGGTGAAAGTCAAGTCACGACCAAATTGTCTTATTTTGTAATCTATAAAATAAGTTTGTTTTGCTTTTTTTTTTACAACTGAGTAACTTTTACTGGTATTTTCATCAATATATAACAGTAAAGTTAATATAAATAATCACAAAACACTAACTTAGACTGTTGGTCGCTTAAATCAGAAGAAAATAATAATGTCTTCTACACCCACCAGATAGAGCTTTGGTAAGTGAAATACGCTACGCCACTATTCTTAGCAGCTATACATACACCCAGTGGCTCATCTGTAAAAGAAAAATCCTGTGTTAATATACTTTAAATGCATGCCACGTTACTATTTTGTTAACGAAATAATGAGTTTAGAATGTTATATACATCGGAAAGTATCAACATTTACAGTTCAGCTCTAAGCTTTGTTTATTATGGGATGATGGCCTAGTCTAATAATTCGGTTTTTTTGTGTGTGAATAGTAATTTGGTACTTATGTATAGTTATATCTTTAAATCGCTAGAGAACGCCACCATAGCTTATGACTGCTCATCAACATTACATTACGATTGTTTGTTTGTTTTTGAATTTCGCACAAAGCTACTCGAGGGCTATCTGTGCTAGCCGTCCCTAATTTAGCAGTGTAAGACTAGAGGGAAGGCAACTAGTCATCACCACCCCCGGCCAACTCTTGGGCTTCTCTTTTACCAACGAATAGTGGGATTGACCGTCACTTTATAATGTCCCCACGGCTGAAAGGGCAAGCATGTTTGGCGCGATGGGGATGCGAACCCGCGACCCTCAGATTACGAGTCGCACGCCTTGACACGCTTGGCCATGCCGGGCCCATACATTACGATTTATTTTCGCAAATGGAATAAGATTTGTGCACTTTCTAAGCTTCTAAATTGGTAATGTCTTGTCCATTTAAACCATGTGTCACGCAAAATCCCCTTTCCTAAAATTACCACAACATTTTGATGGAGTATAGTAAGGAAGATGAATTTTTAATATTATCTTCCAACGCTACATTCACGTCTGACATCACGAATTTGTTTAAAATTACATTTTTATGAAACCTTCTGGATGACTGTAAAAATCTTCGGTTTATTCTTCGCTTATATTTCACTTATTCTTTCACCATTTTATTCAATCGTTTTAGTAACTGTGTTTGAAAATTAGTGTGCAATACATATTTGTTGGATAAAACTGGAACTTTTACAATGTCTGTTGGTCAACAACTTGTCGTTTTTAGTAACTAACAATGTTTGAAAATTAGTGTAAGCAATACATATTTGTTGGATAAAACTGGAACTTGAAACAATTAAACGAAAGGACACAAATGTCTGTTGGTCAGGTCTAGCTCAACTTGTCTTCAATATGTATATGTACTACAGTTTTCTTCAAATAAAAACTTACTTCTCAGATGGAATCCAAATAAAATATATCAATATTCTTAAAGTGATAATCACTTGCAGAATATTCTTTTGTTTTAGTTTCTTTTCATGCAGATATATAGAACGGAGTAAAATATTTCAATATATGAATATGTTTAAGTGTAATGAAGGAAAAAGACGCTGATGTAGTTTATGTTGGAATAATATGCATAGTTGTAAATATCACTCTGAAAAAATGTTCGTAAATAAGGATACCAGATTAGGTACGTAAACTGGCAAAGAACTTTGGGTTTATAGAAAAGTTACTTTTGTTTACCTAGATCGAAATAGGTTCAAACTACTGATATATTCTTAAGAAATATCAGCCAACTTTCTGACCGGATATGCCATCCATTTTCAATATGTATTCTTTTATTACTTTGTTAAATTATAGAGCTCCCCTTCCTTAGTGGCACAGCCGTATGTCTGCGGACTCACAGCGCAAGAAACTGGGTTTCGATACAAGTGGTGGGTTGAACACAGATAGCCCATTGCGTAGTTTCGTGCTTAATTCCAAAACAACGACAACAACAACGAAAAACAAATTTATTATAGATACAGCAAGACTAAAGAACGATCGGTTGGTGACGAAATCACATATTGGAACCAGCTCTTGCATTATGAAAACTATAATGTACGTGTTTGGTGAGAATGCATAATTGGAGTCCTCCTGTGACACAGGGGTACGTCTACGGACTAACAACGCTAGAATCCGGGTTTCGATACACGTGATGGGTACAGCACAATTAGTTCTTGGTGTAGCTTAACTACAAACAAACATAACTGGATGATTGTATACAGCTTTTTACTCTTGTGAATGTTCTTATTTCAACCTTCGGAAAAGGTCCAAGTTGCTAACCTATGAAAACATCATGTCTTGGCTCAATGCATATCGGCAATAGTATATGTACTATATTAAGTATCATAAAAGCACTATCCAAAAGCCGTGCCTTCATATCTGAGTGTGTTTAATCGTGAAGATATATATATATATATACACACACACACACAAAAGATCAGTGTGGTTCGAGCTAGGTAAGTAATTTTAAATAATCACCCGAAAAGACGTAAATCGCCATCAGCTGGTAATACTTTATTTGTTGTGCTTGACAAGATACACAACAAGATAACTATAAACTCAGAGTTATTTACATGTGATATGTTTGAAGGTCATGTGACGGTAACTAAAACAAGACAGTATCAATTACGAACATATAATCTTTGGTAGATAAAGGGCATGGGTATAAATTTTTTTGTCCACATAAGTACAATTATGAACAGTGTACGCTTCGTCAACAAACACGCCATTAAAAACAACAACAACAAATGACGAAGGTGAAGGCTACATACGTCTTATGGTTACGAGAGAGAAAGTAGTCTTATCTAGTGTAGAAACAATACAGTACAGTGTGTGGAAGTGACCCACAGTTTAAATCATTCTGTAAATAAGTTGTATGGACTGTTTCAAGATCCAGGAAGCATATCACACAGTTAAACAACTTTTGAAATACTAGGTTTATATGTTACACCTTCTACGTTGCTGCTATATAACGAGAAGAACTGAATATTGGCCAATAACACTTTTCTTTCACTTCATCTATCAATTGTGTAGGTTTTCCTCATAGTGAATACAGAGCACATTCACATTAACAGTATGTATCAGTTGTTACTGTGGTTGAAGTTTTAACTGATCACTGATCACATAATTTCTGGACATCTTATAAACACTCAACACCAACGGTATTTATCAGTTTGTTACTGTAGCTTAAGTTTATAATTGGTCACATAATTCCAGACACCTTTTAAAACTCAACATCAACAATATGTAACAGTTATATATATATACACCCTTATGCAAATTAATTGAAACAAGACGGAAAATTACGCTTTTTTCAATTTTTTGCGTTTTATTTCTGAGAATCTAAAAATTACTCACAAATTAATGCATGATATGACCGCCTTTATTTTTCAGAAGATCATTAATCCGCTTCAACATCGAGTCCATGAGTTGACTGCAATCTTTACTAATTTTTGGATCGCGGTACCACACCTCAATTATGATCTCAATTAGCTTATCTTTCGCAGTACAGTACTTTCCTCGAAGTCTTTCTTTACAAATCGCCCAAAAATTTTCAATAGGATTTAAGTCCGGAAGAGTTTTCAGGCCAGTCCAGCACCTTTATTCGCGTTGTAGTCATAAAATTCTTCATAAGTTTCGATGTGTGGCACAGAGCCAGACCTTGCTGAAAAATGTCAGATCCATCTGAAAATCTCTTTTTCAATTCTGGAACGACTCTTCTCTGCAAAACTTCGATGTACTGTGGTCCTCGCATCATACCTTCTACGATATGTAAGCTTCCGACGCCATAGTAGCTGAAAAAGCCACAAAACATCTTTTTCAAGGGATATTTTATGAACTAACTGATGTGAGATTCTCGAAGTTTCTCACCTGGAGATCTGCGAACATGCAGACTTCTTTGACCCTGTACAAAGAAATGAGTCTCGTCACTGAATAACACCTTCCACCATTGTTCTTGCGTCCAGTTCTTGTATTTCAGACCCCATTGATACCGTTTCTTCTTCGTTGAATTGGTAAGAAGTTGTTTTTTTTACTGGTCTCCTTGCCCTTTTAACGCAGTTTCAAATGACGTAATATTTTTCAATATTTCGTCATATATCCCAAAAATAGGTCGACCGTGCTGGCAAAATACAGCTAATGACACCGTCTGTGTGAAAAAATGACTATTAAAGGAAATAGCGGGTCCAGCGAGCCTACACCGGCCGCCATGCTGAAAATATTGTAAAATGACCATTTGTTTCAATTAATTTGCACAAGGGTGTAGCATTATATGTATATCATATATATATATATATATATATACACGTAAGAATGCTAAAACACCCTTTAACGGGAAAATGGTGGAAGTCCCACAATCCCCCCAAAAAAAAAACGTTTATAAGATTAAAATATGAAACAAAGAAAGGAATGGTTTCTTTTACACAAAAACGAAACTTACAATAACTATAATGCTAGGCAAACAGTGATACCCTTACACAGGAAATATATACATTTTGACAATTACCATCAAATTATCGCAAAATCTGCTTATAGTCCAAAACAAATATAACGGAAATATTTACAAAATTACAGTTTCTGCACCACTAGACTTCTCACATGTGACCTTAGAACGTATGAAAATACATTTGTTGGTGCTGCTGTTCGTTTATCAAAAGCTATATATTGCAATATTTGGTTTCTGCCTACCGAGGGAAATCTAACCTCGGATTGTGTCGTTCTGAAATCGGAAAATTTCTGTCGACCAATCGAGGGAATACAATGAAATAAATAAAGACGTCCGTCAAATCTTGAGCATAATAATGCAGAATTTAAACTGGCTACATACAGTGCTTTATTACATTTATAGATTTATGTTGGAGGAACGTCAGAATCTAACAAATAGAAAGAACCATTAGAAATGTTAGTAAAATTCCAAGCCACGAACTAACAAATAGAAAGAACCATTATAAATGTTAGTAAAATTCCAAGCCACGAATATAGTGTAAATAAATAACGCATTTTCTTTCATACCTTTCCTTGCATGTACTTACTATATATATTTGCAAAACCCAACCTTTATTACTTCTAAACCAAATAAAACTTTAAGTACACTAAGTTTACTCTCGGTATGATGCATAAGAAATTTTCACTGAGTTTCGTTTTCCTGAATAATGTTTCATTTTTCAATTCATTAATATTTCATGGCCAATGAACATAAAAAAAATATGCAATTTGCGTTGTCAGACTCAACCACTTATTTGAGAAGAGCTTCGAAAGATGAAAATAAGAAAAGGGAAAATAAAAATAAAACATTTTAGCATTTAACAGGGAAAATATGAAAACTATAAAATTATCCAAGATACTAGCTGGTCAAAAGTTCAAGACCATACCAAAAAAAGTCCTAAACAGGGTAGGAAATGCCCAACAAGAGGTCTCAGTAGTGAGTTGCACGGCCGTCATTGCGAATAACTTCAAACATTCGCTTTGGCATGGTCGATATAAGCGTTTGCAGAAGGCTGGCTGGAATGTTATTCCAAGTGGTAAAGATGGCATCACGAAGATCATGCACTGTTTGGAATTGACATCCATTTTATAGACTTCCCTAGCCATCCACCCCCAAACATTCTCAATGGGGTTAAGTTTGGGCGAACACGCTGGATGGTCCAAAAGAGTCACGTTATTCGCCATGAATAAGTCCTTTGTCCTGCGGGTATTGTGGATTGCAGCGTTGTCCTGCTGAAATATCCAGTCATTTCCACACAAGCGAGGGCTTTCGGTCAATAAGGATGCTCTCTTCAACATGCCAATGTAGCCAGCTGCTGTTTGACGCCCCTGTATAATCTGAAGCTCCATTGTTCCATGGAAGGATAAAGCACTCTAGATCATGATGGAACCTCCTCCACTGTGTCATGTAGAAAATGTCTCCGGTGGGATATCCTTATCGTTCCAGTAGCGTTGGAAGCCATCTGGACCATTCAGGTTAAATTTTTTTTTTTATCAGAGAACAAAACCTTCAAACACTTTTCTCCGTCCCATGTTTGGTGCTTCTCAGCAAAGTTTAATCGAGCTATTTCGTGGTGTGGAAGGAGGCGTGGCCTTTGAAGACGTTTACGGGTTTTTAAAACCTTTCTCTCGTAGATGTCGTCTTATTGTTCTTGAGCTGCATTCTGTGTCCGTAAGGGCTTTAATCTTGTTCGACGATCGGCTGGTGTCTTGCTGGACAACCCGTCGAAACCTCCTTCTCAACGCCGGCGAAATTTTCCTGGGATTGACCACTTAAAATTCTCGTTCCGTATCCCTCAGAGTCTTTTAAGAAATTTGCAACAGCAGTTTTACTACGCCCAATCTCACCAGCGATGGCACGTTGAGAGAGACCTTGCTTTTGCAGCTCGACAATTCTGCCACGTTCAAACTCTGTCAACTTTTTATCCTTTGCCATGTTTTTACCCAATGTAAGAAGGAAGATGACAACGCTAATGCTTGAACACAAATGAATAAATGTCGTTACGTGTTTACCAATTAACGCTTCGTTTCAGTATGTTCTTAAAATTTTGACCAGCTAGTATTTAGGCTAATTTCATAGTGTTCACATTTTCCCTATTAAATGGTAAAAAAGTTGTTTTTTCCCTTTTCTTATTTTCATCTTTCAAAGCTCTACTCAGATGTGTGGTTGAGTCTAACAACGCAAAATGCATTATTTTTCTTTATGTTCACTGGCCTTAAGATTTTGGCCAGCAATATATTCTTCACTAACGTTAACCAACAATACTAGTAAAACAAATATTCATCGCAAACTGTGTATTGGAAAGGATGTATCACCAAGTATTTTCATCTTTTTGACACATTAGAAATCATTTTGGTCATTCCTAGTCTTGCCAATTGAATATATTTTAAGCATTGCATCCAGTAATGTCAGCTGTCCTAGCTATCAGTCTTGTAACTGTTGTATGGTCTCATCCAGAGAAATGCTACTACAACTCAGGACCACAACACACTTGTATCTCAGTTTTAAAAATCCTAGCAATCATACCCAGTCGTGCAAGTTGACAATGTTCACAGAAACCACACTTACGATCACAATCTGTCCTTACTGCTTAATAATAAAATCGTTACCACATGAAACACCATTGAACGATTGGAATGTACGAGCCAACTCATATTTTCAGCAGTGAGTCTGCCGATCTAACTTATGCTTTTAGCTTGTGGCTGGTCTGCCATATTAATCATGTCTCCTTTGGCATCTTAGTCTACCAAGCTCCACCATCGGTGTTTGAACCCCTGACACTTTTTGAATTGTATGGCTTGAGCTTATCAACGTTTTAAACGTGCTTGTGTACATCATACAAACGTTGTAGCTTCTAGTTTGAGTGAGTTGCCAGAGCCTAATTGCTTCCAAGACATAGTCTCATACCAATGTCACACCCAGTCTCCTTGATCGAACTTAAATACCTTCACCGACCATTCGTAACATCTTTTCTATCTTTCCTAATTGTTGTTGACCTTCAAATTCATGAGCACAACTTAATGTAGGCCTTTAGCATTTAAATATACCTGTGGACATGGTAACGTGTCAGTTCTAAGAGCAAGTCATGCATCATGTCCACAGAAAGTAGTGCTTTTTGACATCATATACATATATGTATATGTTTCATGAACACCAGTTGACTTCTGTTATATGATAGGCCTTCATGTTATATGTGGCAAGTGTTCACCTCCATCAGTATAGTAAGAATTAAGAAACTTTGAAGCGTTTATTTAATAGGCAGTATTACGTGTTTTGCTGAACAATCAGACATAGAGTGATGCAGTGAAGTGTACGTTTGCACCCCACCCAAAATGTTGGAACTCTCTGAAATTATTTTTTCGATCCATATGGATTTCTTGTGCGTGACAAATCGTGTTATGTATATTGCACTGAACACATCAGTGATAAAATGCAACAATATATCAGTCAATGGATAAGTTTTGGTCCACTTGGTGATGTAATGAATAATTATCATTATATACCAATTACTTCTCTCTGTAAAGGATCAATCATATCCAGGTTTATTATCTACAAAAAAAAATATTTCTCAAAATGTATATTTTCATCCAGTTTTTCTCCTGGTTCTACATATTACAGTGTTTGCATCATCGTTCAATGTCGCAATGGAAATACAGTTACAAAAATATTTCTGTCTAAAAGCTCTATAGACCATTAGCTATAGTAAAAATTGAGAACCACATCTGGGGGTTTATAACTATAGTATATTTTTGTTCCTGCACTCA
Source organism: Tachypleus tridentatus (assembly GCF_004210375.1). Lineage (NCBI taxonomy): Eukaryota > Metazoa > Arthropoda > Merostomata > Xiphosura > Limulidae > Tachypleus > Tachypleus tridentatus. The sequence goes on along the minus strand of NC_134827.1, from coordinate 73,413,331 downwards.
AAGTGTTATAAAGAAGGTTATATGTATATATATTCTATGTTCCTCAATCTGCAGCTTCTGTAATTAACTTTGCTAAATGATAATAAACTGTTAAAAGATTACTGGAGCTTTCGGTTGCTCTTCCTGGAATTCATGAAGTGCCATTTTTTGGTACCCACACACGAGTGCAATAATCGATACGGTTCAATATCATTCTTTCTGACATAGCTTTCAGTTCCCAAAAGTGGCCAGGATAAGATGGACAAGATCTCACTATTTAGCAATACAATATGATCATATTTCTTTGTTGTGGAACAAGATGATATTGAGCGTCAAAGCTATACTCTTGCAAAGTTGTGACCCAAGTGGCGCGAACTGCTCTAAAGATCGTGAAGTTTTTGTTGTACCAGTGATCAGTTTGTTTGACAAATATCATAGCTATAATTGGAATCCAACAGCAATATTTACCTTTAATATTTACATTATCTCCAGTGATGCCACAAAAGTATGTATATTTTAGTGACTTAAATACATGATCACAGTCATGAATACGCCTAAAACACACTTCATATTTAATTAGATAAAACATTGGCACAGATATTATTAGTAGTATGACGTGGAACTGAGGAAACTGTGGACCTTTACTTTCATCTTGAGTTCAGGCCAATTCCCGACTACTGAAATTTTAACATAACCCATCAAGATTTTATCCATTCCTACAAAGTGACCATAAAATTTCACCTGTCTCTGTATGAGCACATATTTAATTGATTTCAGTTTTAAGCCTGCCACTCTTCTCCATTGAAGAAACATACCCAGGATGTCCACGGAAGACTGAAACTCGTGACCAGAAAAAAACAAACGCGATCAGCATAAATTAAGCGTCTCCCATTGTAAAAGACTCAGTGTATGTAAGTTCCATCAACCATTCAAAGGTGACAAGTGTTTTACATTGAAGTTTCTATAGTGCCTCTTAAGTACTTAAAATAGTTTTGGGCTTACTTTCATCAACCATCTCGACTTTCCAGTACCAAGAGGTCAAGTTGAGCCAACGGACATATTCCACTGTTTTCAGATAGTCTTCTGTCCATTGAAATGAAAACTGATCAAAGTGTGTCGATACATTCATCCATCTAAATTCATCATTTAAATTATTTCTGATAAGCATCACTGATAATTGGTTACCAAACACTTTCTGAAGATTATATGATTCTATTCTTCAACATCCACTATATCTCAGCATTGACAATATCCCTACAGACACAGGACAGCTTTTTCAATATTTTTGGTGTTTTTGTCATCAGATATGCATAACATGTTTATGTGATTGTCTAACACAATCACAGAAGCATACTTACAGAGTTCATGTCACTATGGGTAATCGAGATTACTTTCACATTAATGATTCTCAGATTTTCCGGCAGTTCTGTAATTGTTCCAGGACATGGAGTGGCAGCTCCAAATGTATACAGGTAGATCCAACTTCACATACAACATCTGTAGCCATACTGTAGCCAGATTTGAAAGTATTAACTAGGTGAGCTTTACCGGATTATTTGTTGTATCCAGTTTTTTAAAAAAAATGTTCAAAGTGTATATTAATATATTTTTGAAATAAATCCAGTCTTTAGGTCTCCAGGCGAATCATAGATAACTTATTGTGTTGTGATGTGCTGAAATAACGATAACATTTTTACAGAAAACAGTCGTACCAAATGAACACGGGAATCACAGTTTAGTAAGTTGTGTAGTGGAATATGTGTTCAGGTTACGTTTGTTGCTACTGTTCAGGTGCAATATATCTATAACTAGGAAAACGTAAGTTTCGCCATTATCCAAAATTAAAGATGCAAAACTGCGTGCTGCTTATGCAAGTGATTAATTTTAGCAAAGAACAATTGGAAAGGAACAGTTGTTTGTTCTCCAATGGATAATCTAGCTTAGATGTCCATAGTATTAGTTAATGGAGAGCTGACTAGTAATGTTTAACTTGCGAGATATAATAAATATAATTAAAAAAGTTAATAAACTATTTTTGTAGTTTCTTATTACATAAATTAAAGTGTTTTTTTATGAAAAGCAAATATAAGGTGTACTATATTAATGAATTTATCACATATTATTGAATATGAATGGTTTCAGTAACCCTGACAGAGGCAAAGAACAATAATAGCTTTAGGTAATGAATAAGTTAGTTACAACAGTCATAAACACGTTTTCTCTCCCACTAAGAGTGTTTACTTGGGCAAAGATCTCGACTAAAGATACAACATAATAAATGGACACATACGTGAAATTGTTTTATGACCACTTCATTAGCCTTTCCTGGAGCCGTCACTTCAGTAGATCTCTGAAAAGATACACAGTTATCAGTTTGTTAAAAACATTATAATTACCTACGTTCCAAAACAAATTTATTTTCGATGGAAGGTATTCTTTGTTAATACTTGTATAAGAAAGTAAAATATAATCGTTTATAATTAAGCATCTTGCCCATACTAATAACTTACTGTGTACATGATTAATACCATAATTGTTATTAAATCTTATTAAAGTAAGAACTATGAACGTAATCTATACCAAAACCAATCTGACTTCATGACAGAAGTCATTACTAACAATGAGAAACGTCACCAGAACCTCTATAGAGAGACTAGAGGCCTCTAGGTCTCATAATATGTTTTTTTTTTTTGTTTGGGAATTTCGCACAAAGCTACTCGAGGGCTATCTCTGCTAGCCGTCACTAATTTAGCAGTGTAAGACTTGAGGGAAGGCAGCTAGTCATCACCACCCACCGTCAACTCTTGGGCTACTCTTTTACCAACGAATAGTGGGATTGACCGTCACATTATACACCCCCACGGCTGGGAGGGCGAGCATGTTTATGTCTCCATATGATTGTAGCTATCATCAATATATATATTTACTATAAACCAGCTTATTATTTCGCCAACACCCTGATCTATTTCAGCTTAAAATCGCTTGAAAAAACACTGTAATGCTCTTGCTACAAAATGTGATACATCATCAAACAAACATTTGTAAACTTTGACATAATAAACCTAATTTCCAGACATAATGTTGATCTAGCTCTGCTCGTTGTTAAAAAGCGAACGCCTTTATAAAATTCCATACAACAAACACGTGCATTTAATATTGCAATGCAGAATAAATGACACTGAAGTTTAAAGACATCCTTTTATAAACAGACTTTCAGACTTCTAATGTGTTCTCAATCATACGTTTACACGACATACGTTGAATCAAAAATGTCTACCCTCATGGAACTATATCTATGAAAACAACACATTGACGGTATTTTTCTCACCTGGCCTTATGAACAAAGTGATCTAGATAGTTTCCTCGAGTATCTATGTTCTTTAAGTCAAAACGTGTAGTTTACTATACGAACATAAATAAACTGACCACGGTTTTCCAGATATCATTCACTCGTCGGCATTAATTTAAGTATGATTATTCACACTGTATCACTTGAAGAATATATAATGTGTTTCTGCAAAAATATTTCAAAAAATATTTTTGAAGGCCAAATAAAAAAAAAATTATCATAAAAATAAGTTTCTTCAAGCCAATGTTTATGTACCAAGTTTTATTCATTAGTCTGGGACTAAGTGTACAACCAACATCACAGACTGATGCTACAGCTTCCACCGCCTTACTTTAAAAACCAAAATTATGCATTAAATGGAAAAAAATATCAGGAATAAGTCAAATGTTTATTTCAAATATGGTGGTAGTATTGGAAGCTTTGTAATAAAGTGAAAATGGTAACAACGTAAACCAAAAACGAATTTTACAATAGTTAGTACTCCTGTTGAAAAACTAGCAGAACTGTGGATCATAGAGTTAAATATACTTCGCGACTATAATGTCAAGAAAATTCTACCCTATGCATAGGTTGTTTGAAAACAACGACAAATCTTTAGAAAATTTCAATGTAGAGAAACAAGGAAATCAAATAATGATTTTAAATTAGAATCCATTATCTACTGAAATAAATAATGGTTTTCTCTACAGACATGATCATTAACACACAAACTAATAAACAATATGCAATTTTCTCATAAATCTATTCATATTGACTGTATAAAATACCATATGGAAATTACACTGGCATGATGAAGGTATCATCATATGGATTACTCAGGTAAGCCACCATAAGGCCACAGCAAAAGAAGTCCATTAAAGTTTCAAGTGAAATAAGTAGACTGGTATTAAATCATTTATAAAACATAAATATGATACAGTTAGTCACTTGTCTGTTATCCCACGCAATCTGTGAGTTAAGGTTTATTTAGTGGTTGCTTTGAGTAAAAGAGCACATTTTAGTTCAGGTAACTATGCTTCCAATTTTTCTAGACAGTTTATAGATTTTTGTTTGTCATATTGTGATTACATCAATATAAGCGTTTTATTTTTAGAATAGTTCACATGACTTAAGATGTTCATGTAGTTTTATTAATTGTTGAAACATTATTTACTAACGCTTGATTGTACAAAGAAATTATTGTGAAGTTATTGGTATTATTTAGAATCTTAAGGTTTATTACCCTTTTCAGGAATAAAAATCATCCTTAATTGGTGTTACTATTGGTGTTATTAGTAATTAAAATGTCGTTCAATGGTTATTTTTAAACTGTTGCTCAGTTCATATGTCTTGAACATCAGTTGTACATATGGGACTGTTATTTCTCTAAGTACTAAATCATCTTCATTTCTCGACAATGTTAAGTACAATAAAACAAAATAATCATTCATATAACAATTGGCATTCAAAAGAATTTGCACGAAAAATCCTAACTGTAATTATCACAAAATTCTTCATATATTTTCTTATGTATTGTTAATCATTTACTGTCCTAGACTTCCTTATAATCCTCATCAAACCTAACAATATTTGTATCAGCAAAATGCTTTGAATCTGAAGAGTTTTCACAAGCATGAGAACATTCACACGAGGAACTCCTGCTACATTACGTCTGCATCAGTCAGCCACACTCTCTGCTTCACCCAAACTAATTCTCAGTTTTAAACATTCCAAGCAAAATTAACCAATTCCCAATAAAACAGTTTTGTAAAAACAAAAGTAAGTTTCCAGATGAAGGAAAACATATGCTACAGCTTGGCTGGTAATGAATTATCAAGAAAAAAGAAACAGAAAATTGGTTTACATTTACCTTATTTGCTTGCTTTGCATCCTGTTTTGAGGTAATAACTTTGGCAAGTCTCTGAAAATAAAGCGAAATAAAATATGAATTGTACTGCGAAAACACAATTTGTTAGTTTAAAAAAAATCATTTTTTATTAATATTTACAAAATAGTTCACCATATGGTCGAAAGTAATCTTTTGGAAAACATTAAAAATGTATTTTATTTCTCTGCTAATATTTTTATTTTAGCTGGAAATATGAGTAAATGGTATTCATATCAAACATTACTGATACAGTTATCTCAAAATTTACCACGAAATTAGGTGAACTCAGACCAGAAGCTTAACGTAATTACCCCTAGATGAAGGGTTGAGTATGCAATGTTGCGATTTAACAATATGTCCTTTAAACAGCTGAGATTATACATGCGTCTGCAGGAGAAATACATCATCTAGCTGATAGTACACAGATGTTATGCATTCACATAGACAAACTTCTACAAACCATACTTTGTGCTACTATTATTGGTGTAAAGTTAACCCAGGTGCCACACATTCACCTGGAAATAGGGTTCACAAGTCGTAGATCAGCGCCATTGTTGATGTGAAATAAACAAGTTTTTCTTGAGCACAAAGCTAATGCAGATCAGCTTTCCTTAGTTTTCGCAATAGGAAATGTAAAAAACCCTAACAGTTTTCAAGGTTAGCAAGAAAATAACATTTGAATACAATCCTGAAGTAATTGAGAAAAGTAGCTACATGATACGTTTGGGTGCAAAAACACAGTACTTTTAGTTAGTCTTGGATGGTCTAGCCTTAGACAGGACTAAATACCAGTATTGTAGATATGCATTTGTGGAAGATTTTTTTTTTTTTTGCAGGATAAAGTCGAACTATTCATACGCCAGAGTTAAAGGCTAGAGGCAGAAGACTATATGAAGGACCGTCTGTCTGGATGGCAAAACATGTCTATACACGACTGAAACTTATAGATAAATTTGTTGATATTCTACAAGTAAACATCTGGCGATTATTTAGGTATCATAGGCCTTTTGTCATAAACTTAAGCCGCGTCGACTGTGATGAGATTTGTAGCTTAGTAAAACCTTAAACTAAGAAAAGTCACTTACAGCAGTTTCTGTGACCAAGTTTAAACGACACACTATCGAAAGGGATTTGCATCTTTGAGACACCAGAATGCGTCTTAACTCAGACACGATTGTAATATGCTGTAGATTACCATAAAAGAAGAGATATATTCATGAGACAAGAAATTTGAACAACAGATACAGTGAGACAGCTATTATTGTCAACGTCTTCGTAGAAACTGAAATTAATATTTTCACTGAAGGTAGCTAGGACATTGAATATAAGTTTGAGTGCCGATGAAAACTTAATACATCTCGTTATTTTGTCAAATGGAAGCAGTATAATGATAAGGGATAAGCTCCCAGAATTGTAAGTCTGCCTACTTTAAATTAGCTCGTCTCAGGTCGAATTTTGTCACTGACGTGGACGAACACAGTGAGCATCCAGATAAAATTGGTTCAAGTACGGTCTGGTTTGCATCTGCAATTATATGTCTTTGTCAGTCTATACGAGACTATCCAAACATCAATCATTCTTAATGCTAGGATTTTTAAAGAAAATCCATAAATGAAGTCAATAAACGCTACTTTAGTGTTGTCTGGTTAAGATAAGGTAGATGTAGCTGGATATGTTTGGCTGTGATTTAGTATTATTAATGATATTTATTCAGAATAAATACTGAAGTAACTGACCTTAATTCAGGCACATACATCTTAGAAATGAACTTATGACATGAGTTTTTGCAAGAATATTATTCGGAACTGACGAGCTATAGCTATATGATAAATATGTATAAATATGACCACGAAAAGCCCAGGAACATTTACCTGAAACAATTATTTTTGAATGTATGAAAGATGACTGTGCTCTTATGTATAGATTACCTGATGACGTAAGCAGTAGGGTATGTTTTCAGTATAATCACCAGAGAATCGCTAGATCATATTATCTAACTATCAAAGGGAATTTGTGTCTTTTGGAAGCTACTGAGCGTAATTTTACCTTAGGATGTTTACACTTATTTGGACAACCAGATTAATGAGTGAATGAAACTGGCGATCCATACTCTCTGAGTTAATGGGTAGTTAATAGCAAAGGTTTACTGTAAACTGCATAACAAGTAAACTACTACACTTATAATCTAAAACTTACAGCTATGAATTTAAGAATGCAAAGGCATATTATGCGTTATAACTAGTGCTTGTTGTACTACTAATAAGTTAACGTCCAGTTCCTCTCCCCCTACATGTAAATGACAATTCAGTATTTCAGTTCCAGGCCATTTTATTTGAGCTTGAAACTTCGAGAATTATGCCCCGTAAAATGTTAGCTTTCACAAATAACCTGAGAGGTATAGTTAATACTGAGGTTCAAGTAGATATTCAAGCAGTGATCGCATTGCATTGGTCTCAATAGGTACAAATGTTCAGTATTAATTACATTAAGAACACCAGTCCTTACAGTTAGTATTAAGTGTTAGTAAGCCCCATGAAGAAGAGGTGTCTCCAGTGCCATTCACAATATCAGAGGGAACCAAAACAAAATTTAAGTGGCACAGCTCAACCAGAAGAAATAAACAATCCATATTTTTTCTAGCCAGCAAAAAAATGATCAATCCAATAATGATGTGTGGACACACTATAGAGTTACAAGGGCTTGTTAAATGTCCTTCCTGTAGTACCAAATGGGAACTTGAATCATTATTTGAAACCATATGGTTTGTGCATTAAGAATGTAGACAAAAAGAAAGTGAGATTTTTAGCACCAGTAATTAGCCCTTATAAAAACCTTATTCTTCCAGCGTTCTTCCTGACGTGAATACAGAATAACCTAATGAATTATGAACATCATTTTATGTGACAGACAACAAACTAAAATAAATCTGTCATTGTAAGTATCAAAGGTAATGTAAGTATCAACCAACTAGGTAGAGTTGCTGAGCAATTAAGAATTAAGAGGATCTATGAGTGTCTGTATTGTGTTACTTCTGTACCATATTCACTATGTGGTTTCTTGGATATGTGCTCACTTAAAGATAAAAATACTTTATTCTGATTCTCAAAGTAACTATATTCTAAAAGTTTAATATTATATCAGTGGTGTGCAAATTTTTTATCGTGTCATCCTTCCGAAGGATCCACTTTTTACCATCCCGCACCTCTTACAACCTATTTGTGTACATGCGTATCATGCTTTATATATGGCACGAATTCTTTACAGTAGGTGTCTGTGATTTGTTGGTGATGAAGGTCAACAATGAACAAACAGCACATAGTATAATACATAAAATAAATGACAAGTATATAAAAATGGTCGTAACACAGTTGGTCATAACACTTGTATCCAAAGTCTTAAGTAATTGTCTCTTTTCACTAAAGTCTAGGCTGGTTCAATATGACGAGACCAATTATTCTTTTCTACTCTATTATTACGGTCTCTGATAATTTCATTTTAAAAAATCGCCTTATGCTCTTTTTGGCTGAGTGCAGTCTAGATCTATCTTTCGAATATATTTTCGACTCATATTTATCCCCCGACAGAGGTCTAGAACGTTTCACACTGTACTATATATTACGATACAATAATTATTAACTAAAACAAAGTTAAAACTCAGAAGAATATACAGGTAAACATCGATATAAAACGCATCGATAAAGCGCGATAATCAGTTGGGCGCGATGGGGTCTTAGGCCCCAAATTTTTGGGGTTTCTACAGAGGCCGCCGCTTAATATTACCACTGCTTAATGTAATCAGCCGGTTAATGTGATCAAAAATCAAAACCAAATCCACTTCAATCTTTTGTATGGTTTTCACGCCGCATATTGTGATCAAACCCCGGCCTGTATGTAATAATTCCTGGCGCTGTCAACTGCAGTAAAGTACATAATCTGCCAGTCATAGGATAGCTCTCAGTGCGTAGGCAAGAAGTATCAAAACTTTATTTTCATTAAAACCACAAGTCATCCTTGATCGACAGATGGATGACGAAGGATGAGTCATATACACTCATACACCAGTGACAGTGGCATGAAGTGCTGCAAACGATAGCGTCAATGTTGAAACCATATAACTTTCTAAGAAACAGCTCGCTCCCCAGAAGCTTTCAGAAGAAATAGTTTCTTGGAAATCTGTGACGTCAGCTATTCCCTTTTATTCTAATATCGCCGAATAACTGAAAGGTCTTGTAACACCAGCTCGTAGGCAGAATTTCGTCGACCGAATCATTTTTGTCGTAAGTGAATGGGATAGTGACCATCCGGTGGCGACAGACTGCGATTTTCATATTTTTTCAACATACAGCGTATTTATAACCATGGAGAAGAGAGGCACCAAAAGGAATGCTTACACAGTACAAGAGAAGATACAGATTGTGCAGCGAATTCGGAACGGGGAAGCAAGGACCAAGATTATGAAAGAAATAGGAGTTCCAGAGTCTACACTTCGAGGTTGGCTGAAGAATGAAGATCAACTGAAAGAATTCTGCAACCAGGTAGACAGAATGACAGGACTACAGAGGAAGAAAGCCAAGACAGCAGCAGACCCAGCAGTGGACATGGAAGTTTATGATTGGTTTGTGAGACTTCGAGCAGACAACATTCCCATCTCAGGACCCATGGTCCTTGCAAAGGCAGAGAAGACCTACCAGCAACTATACCAGAAAGAAGATTGGCAGCCCACCCATGGATGGCTACAGAGATTCAAGGAGCGGCACGGCATCAACCAGAGAGGCAAAGTCGGCAGATATAGCAGCAGCAGTGGAATTTATCCCTCAACTACAGGATTACATCAAGGAGAATAACTTGGAACTGAACCAGATCTACAATTGTGATGAGACAGCACTTTACTACAAGGCTATGCCAGATAGGACATTCGCACTTCGGACAGAGACCCAGACATCAGGATACAAGCAAGTCAAAGACAGAGCAACTTTACTTTTCACCTGTAACTGGAGCGGCACCCACAAGATTCGACCACTACTCATTGGCAAGTTTCGACAACCAAGATGTTTCCATCACCTCAACATGAAGACACTACCACTTGACTACAACAGCAGTAAAACGCATGGATGACAGCAACAATCTTTGAAGAATGGTTTTATCAGGAATTCGTCAGCACCTCAGAACACAGAAGAAAGAAGAGAAGGCCGTACTACTATTGGATAATTGCCCAGCACACCCGCCGGCAGAGAACCTCACCAGCAGAGATGGAAAGATTACCGTACTCTACTTACCCAAAAACACCACCAGCAAGATTCAACCACTTGACCAAGGGATCATCGCCAGCTTCAAGAGAGAATACAGAGCTCAACTGGTCAAGGCCATAGTCGATGATATCAGCAACGTACCAGAGTTCTTGAAGAAGATGACCATCAAGGACGCCATCTACATGAGCAGCATAGCATGGAACAAGATAAGCCAGAGCACCATCATCAATTGTTGGAATAAAGGACTCAAAGAAGCAGCACCAGAACCACAACCAGAACCAATAGAAGAAAAAGATGACATTTTCCATGGATTTACAGCAGAAGAAGTAGCAGAGGCAGAAAGGAAGTTTGTAGACTACCAGGATGGACTCCCCTTGACAACCCTTGTGAAGCAGTGGGCCGAGATTGACGAAGTAGCACCAGTTACCCAGCCACCCCTCACAGATGAAGAGATCCAGAAAGCAATAGAGAACCCAGCGGCAGCACCCACAGATTTTACCACTCCAGATGAAGAAGAAGAAGATGACCCTATTCCAGAAGAACTCGGGAATTGCATCACCTCAACTCAGGCAGTACAGTACACAGAACAACTTCTATATTGGGCAGAACACCACAATCTAGGAATTTGCAAGATACTACAGATCCAGGACCTAATGAGAACTGCGAAGAGGATGCGGAACCAAGGAGGAAGACAACAGACACTTTTGGAGGCTTTTGAAAGAAAGAAGACTACTGAGTAACTATAAATTTGTGCATTTCAACTTGTTTTATGTGCTTACTATATTTTATTGTTATTAAATTTTTTGAAAAATCCCTTTTTGTTTCAGTACTGAATTCGTATTTTAAACTTTGCCATGACATTTTTTTTATCTGGTAATTATTTGACTTCAGTTTGTACTTAGATTTTAATAATTAGTAAATAAATTATCAAAATTAATTACTATATGTATTAACTTTTAAAATTGAACTAATTTTAATCAGCGTCTAATCGTAAAAACGATCACATGATTGCTCTGACGGAACTACTTTTAGAATATCAGCCCCCATCAAAGTAATGAATTCGATAAATTTCTTTAGAATTCTGCTTTTTACATTTAATTTCAGTCTTAAAATTGAGTTTAATAAATAAAAATAAATAAAAAATGCTATGTCATTGGTGTAAGTAGTTTTGTTTGTTTTTCTTTATTTCACTACAAAACGCGTAAATTTTGCATTATCGCTCACCCCGAGGGTCAAAAAAATATATGATCAAATCGGTATAAGGCGCAATCAGATACAACGCGGTCGAATTTTTTGGACCCCAACTAGCGCCTTATATCGATGTTTGACTGTATATGTAAAAACGGCTCGTTTCGGTTGAGAAAATATTTTACGTAGAGGAGCGAACAACGTTTCTGACGATGACCGAAGAAGGTCAAAACGTTGTTCGCTCCTCTACGTAAAATATTTTCTCAACCGAAACGAGCCGTTTTTACATGTATATTTTTCTCTACAAGTGGGTTTCATCAACATCAATGAAAACGTAGAAGGTTCTAGTAACATCATACAATAATAAAACAATCACGAATTTGTAACTAATGAACTACACAACATATGATTCGTATACAGCTACGTAAACAAACTTGTCGCTTTTGTAAGTATCTAAATTTAGCACTTTTTCTATATAATTATCTAAATCATAACTCTCGCATTAAACTTAAATGGAAACAGGCGTGAATTTCTAACAATACTGTATTTGTCCTCTTTCCATATTAATTGTTATTATTATATGATTTACTAATAGTAATATCTGTAAAGTAGTTTTTTAACTTATACTTTAAGATATAATCTATATATCCCTATGGCCATAAATGCATACCCAAAAAGAGACACACTCCACAGCTTGTTGGTTCAGTTTGTTACTTAGCTAGTTCAGGGTTATGATTATGGTCGTTGTAGTTTGACAAAGCAACAGAGATAATCGAGAATTATTACATATGTGGAATGTTGTAGTAGCGTCTTCTGTGAACTTAGGCCTATCAATAAGCAAAATGTAAAATAATGTCTAGATTTTATAATTGAAGAAATAAAGTGATTTCGTTATGATTGATTGAATTGGATTTTACAGTCTTCTTTTTCCATAAAAATCCAAAACAAATCGTCCAACAATAAAAACTGTTATAAAAGTAAATTTTCTTTTCATCGTAAGTAGTCAGTTTATTGTAAATATTTATTTAAATGCAAATATTCATTTATTATCAAATATTATTTCATTGTAATGATTAGATTTTTAAACCTGAAATTAATTTTCTATATTTAGACGATGTAAATATATTGTTTATAAATAAGCATTCGATTCACTTTAACTGTTTATCATTCACTTTAACTGTATATCATTCACTTTAACTGTTTATCATTCACTTTAACTATATATCATTCACTTTAACTGTTTATCCAATTTCAAACATTAAATTTATTGCAAAATTTAATTCCATTGTTTCGAAAAATTACAAGCCTTATTAACTTATTTTAATAATTTAGTTCACTGTAAACATCCAGGTGTTTATAAATAATTATAACTATTTTATAATAATAAATGAATGGTAATTTTGCCACAAATGCCAGATACGTTTTTCTTTTAGTTTTTAGTTTTTTGAGACAAACGTAAATTGTAATTACCCACCTCAGTACAACTACCATTGGCTTTGTATAGCTTATAGCAAGCTACCACTGGAACTGCGATAACAGAAGAAAGTGCAAATGTCCATCCCAGAGCCACAGCCCACTCAGGATATATATAGTTTTGATAGATCAGTGGTGGACTGGTAATAATCGCCGACACTATTATTGCCTGTTGTTGGATATTTTAATTAAGTACATCAGAAAGCTACATTAAAATTCAGTTAAAACTAATCATATTTAGGGTTACATTTACAAAGGTTAAAACGAATAAATGTGAAAAACGTTAATAAGTCAAAATAGATTTGAGTAAGAATAGTTCAAGGATAAATGAAAAAGAGAAAGAAAGAAAGGTTAACATGAAGTTTTTACTTTAATTTACATGTATTATTATAGTACCGCACTTGAACCTTTTCAAATATATAAAACTCTTCATATTTTAAGTAACTGAGCTTTACATTAACAATGGAAAATGTAAGAAATTATTGAAAGCTAAAACAAGAAAATCACCGCTCTGTAACAGAACCAATACCATTAAATAAACAAATATCAATTATTTATCTGACATTACAATATGCGAAAGAAATAATCCAAAGGCCAGAAGATCTGTATGACGTCAACAACGTGGTTAAGATATCTTTTAATGTCATTAATATCGAATCCAGCTAGTAGATAAAAATATCTTTCATCATCACTTACCACCAAAAAAATGGGACTGAGAAATTTCCAGCATAATCTCCAGAAAAGTCCAGGAAAAAAGTCAAGCATTTCTCTTATATTTTCACAGAAGTTTTCTAAACCTACAAAGTATAGTATCGTCACTGATCAGACATAATATATACATATGTAAATAAATAATTAAAACGAAACAGGATTTAAGACACGAAGCAAGGAAGAAAGAAACAAGAGAATGCTACGACATCGTTCAGAAAATCAACTCCAAATATTATGTAATCTCGTTACTGCTTGTAAGTTTTAAGTTTTTTACAATAATACTCTTGTTTAAAATTGAAAGTTGTGAAATATTTACAAAAATGCAGATGAAACGTTTTCTTACTTTTATATAATTTAATTGAAAAGAAAGAACACGTGAAAACATTTCAGTATTACAAGGTAAAGCCACTAATTCATGTATGTAAAGCTCTAATTAGGAAGTGAGATTACACTGCACAACAATTTTTTTTTTAAGTTTTGCTTCCTGAAAAGTTTTTGCTGATTGTGACAGGTACCTGGTGGGTATGCACAAGTATAGTTTTGGTTTTGCTTCATCACGTAGGAACTCTAAGAAATAGACAGTTAACTGTTTACCGGCAATAACGTATCTAATTGCGTTTATGTTTCTAATACGCTATTAAGTTCAAAATAATTAAAAGTGTTTTGCTCCTGATTTTCGTTTGTATTCAATGTCCGGTACATCACGTTGCAGTGTCCAACAGTAGTCAGCGAGCATTGACGGATTCCAGTTGCCCTAATATCGTTTTTCCGTAATAGCAATGTCCTGGTGAAACTGAATATTTCGATGAAACGGTACGTGATGGGCAAATTTAGATGTGATTTTTGTGATTAGCAGCCAAAAATCTATAAGGAACACCCAATAGCGTTCAAGAAGCAAAAACTTTGTTGTGCAGTATTATTATTCATGTGTAATATATGATAGTGTTAGAACACTTAGAAAATCACAATCTATAAACATGTTACTTTGACAATCGAGATAAAACTGATTAGATTAATAAGTATAATTTTTGAAGTTTTCAAATTGATATCGAGTAATTAAAAAAAAGAATTATGTCTCAGTTATAATAATTTCTAGTGACAAAAATACTTGTTTTTATGAAATTGCTACAAAAGATTTTATTTTAATTCTTAATTAGAAAAATACAAAAGCATTTATTTTATACCGTAGATCCAAGCTACTCCAATAGCCTCTAATAACGCAGAGAACAACAGAGAAATTCCCGCTGAGTAAGTATCAAACCAGAACATCATATAGCCACCACCCTATAGGAAAATTTGTAAATTAATTACTGAACATATTCTAAAGATCACGTACACGTTTACCTAATAATCAAAGAAATCAAGATTAACACTTAAATTGTAAAACGTATTCCAAGTAAATAAAAAAACTTAGAATAGAAATACTATTGTTGTTTTCTTAGAGCAAAGCTACACAAAGGGTTATTTGCACTCTGTCCAACCACTGTGACGCGAGTCTCGAATTGTAGCAATGTAAGTCTGTGAACCTTCCTTTGATGCACAGTAGGAAATAATCAACACCCCAAATAAAACAAAATAAAATCGCCTAGTAATTAATAGAGATAATGATAATATGGTAAATGACAAGTTTAATAAAATCTACCTGTAAATAATGAATTTAATACTTCAGCGATATGTAATAAAGTTAAAATCTTTGAAGTGAATAAAAAAAGATACAACTAATTAGTAATTAACATAGTTAAGGTGAACGATATAAAGAAGGAAGTCAAACATTCCAAAAGTAAGATAAATGGTAAATAACTAAATAAAGATCTAACCAATACGTGCAAAAGTAAAGAGCTAAACGTTAAATAACAAAGTTAAAATATTTGAAGTAAAGATTGAAATTAAAAATAAATAAAAACGATATAAATGTATATAGACTAAGTAGAACATAATAAAGATGGAAAATGATACATTAATTGTCTATAGAGTAAATAAACAAGAAAAGTATGTTTAATAGATAACAAGATTAAAATATAACAGTTAAATAACAAATATAAATATAAACAAATATTATAGTTAAGATATTCATAATGTATAATTAAGTCAAGATTTACAAATTTACTAACTTGTTAAAAACAACTAAATAATGTCGTAATTATCAACTTAGTAAATAACAAAATTACGACATAAATTACAAAGATAAGTTATGCGGAACAACCACACAAAGAGATATACTAAGTAAATTACAAAGATAAGTTATGCGGAACAACAACACAAAGACGTTCTTAGAAATCGCTATAATAAAACCTTACAAAAAATTATAAAGGCGTTTCTGCAGAAAACAACAACATTGTGAATTATTATACTAAAGAAAAAGGATAAAGTTTATTAGGAAAATAAGGATATTTAGATTTAAGAATGACTTGGATTAATAATGACTTATATTAAATAATTGTATGTAACAATTATTTCAGAAAATAATTTTACAGACCTAGTTTAAAAAAAATTCGAATTTGCGAAATAGAAATAAAACTTTGGTTCATATATCTAACTCACACACTTATTAGAATGCTCTACAAAGAATAAATATACAAACTCGCCACTAGATGGCAGAAGAGGCAGTTATTGAAATTTGGCTGATTTATTGTTAAACCAAAAGTTACGCTAATTGCAGTTTCTCCACTTCGGGGAATCGAATCAAGTGTTTTGACGTTATAAGTTCTTAAGCTTACAACTGAACCACAAAGATATAGTTAGTTACGAAATGGGGTATCATTAATATTAAAACCATAAATAAGTTGATTTTGTTGTGAACGTAATGCATTTTGAGGTGTAAAACAATTCCGTCGTTTGATAATAAATATTTAATTTTGCTCTTTCACAACTGCGATTCAACAAGATTTAATAAAGTAATTCCGAATACAAGGTATGGAATACTGTACTTATATACTGAATGATCGTTTAGCTTGTTTGATATAAATCATGACGTTTTTAGACTAAAAACATTCATACCTGAAAATATATATGTAAAACGGCTGGTTTCGGTTGATCACCGATTCATACCCTGAAGTCAATAAAACGTAAGTAGATATACGAGGTAGGTCTATTAAACAGACGTATGTTATTCACAGTTCCACATAATTTGAGTCTCGATAATTTCATTTTCCACGTCAAAAAAAAAAAAAGAATATTAAATATGGCATTCATTAAAAATCGACATTAAAAATGACATTTGTCAAGATTATTAAAAGTGAGGTAGGTTATAAGGTATTGCTCGTAAAGAATCGATCTTGCTATCTGTATTATATATAGCAAGAAGAATTTACAGCCGTTTGTTCATAACTTTGTACTTCTTTTTTACGCTATTGTCACTCCGACCTAAGTGAACTTTGTTCAGTTGTGCTAAGCATTCTTCTTCTTTTAGAGTTTAAATTAATTTCCAAAGATTGAAAAGGGCTATGCCTTATCTTGAAGTGACAACACTTTCTTGTCACTGATAGTGCCATCTTCTGGAAATTTAATTTTTTTTTAAATTAAAATATTTTCTTAAACTAGGTTTCAAAACTACTTTAATTAATTTTTCAATTTTAAACTACTAAAATCAAATATTAATTTATATTAACTTCATTACTATTACTACAAGAGAAGTATACAGATATGTACAATCGGCTACAAATTATTTTTACCAGATATAATCTAGGTACGATTTGTACACTTTACAAGCAAGAGCTTATAATCTACGTCACTTTTAATAACCTTCAATGTTCAATTTGTATTATATGTCACTTTTAATGTTCATAATTGTATTTGACATGGGGAGTGAAATTACCAGTCACTGTCAGGCTTACATAAGTAAAAAAAAAAGATACTGTAATAAAACGTTTTACACAGATGTGAGACATGTTTTCACAGCTTTGATTGGATATATATCTATACAACTCTAGAACACATGACTAACAAGCTGTAAAACACATTTACAGCTTTGCTTGGTTAACTATTTATATAATTCTAGGTCACACGTGCGTTAAATAGATGTGATACATATTAACAGCTTTGAGGTAAACAAATGTTGAGTGTTATATTAACACAAGTTACACGGCATCATTATAGTTAACGTTGTCACACTTGATCTTATTTTATCTGATGACAATAGTCCTACCGAGTAATTTTAATTGCAAAAGGCTCATTCTTAAGACTATCAAGCTCAAAGCACACTTCCTCTCTCTGCAACTTTCCACAATTCCACTACAACGCGATGAAGCTTTCCAGAGCGTGCTGCTTCAAGCTACTTGACTTGTGTGTATGCGCATGAAATAACACGAATACACAGGTTCGTTCTTCAGCTGTTTTGAGGTATGTGACGAGTGGATGGATATGTCGTAAGTGTATAAAACATTGCACCTTTTCATTTGTTTAATTATCAATGCTATTAAATAGCTTATGAAAGATTCGGTAACATAGGCATTTCATTCATATTCCCAAAATATTTTTAACATAAGAATGTCTATTACATGTGAGTGAGGATTTTAATAAATGTAGAATTTCCAACCAGTCACAATGCATGCAGCATTACTTAAGGACTTACAATTAATGTGGACTGTAGAACCTTTCACAATACATATAGCATTACTTAAGGACTTACAATTAATAGGGACTTCGGAACCATTCACAATGTGTGTAGCATTACATTACGACGCATCTACAATGCATATAGAATTTATTAAGGATCTATGCTCAACTAGGGCCCGGCATGGCAAAGCGTGTTAAGGCGTGCGACTCATAATCTGAAGGTCACGGGTTCGCATCCCCGTCGCTCGCCCTTTCAGTCGTGGGGGCGTTATAATGTGACAGTTAATCCCACTATTCGTTAGTAAAAGAGTAGCCTAAAGTTGGCGGTGGGTGGTGATGACTAACTGCCTTCCTTCTAGTCTTACACTGCTAAATTAGGGACGGCTAGCACAGATAGCCCTCGAGTAGCTTTGTGCGAAATTCAAAAAACAAACAAGCTATGCTCAACTAAGTTTTCTCCAAGGAACTTCTATATTATAATTTCTTTTCTCAAGAAAACTTTATCCCAGGACCTATAAAATAAGTCTGTGCTGCGTGAAAGTTTGCTGAGTATCTGTATTAGACATAGCAGTCAAAAAGAGTAAATATCAGATAAGGGTTTTCCCAAGGATCTTTGTTACATAAAAACTTACAAAATTGCTTTTGTAAGATTTGAAATTCCGAAAGACCCTTTTCTACATATGTAACATTGTATTACGTAATAGTTTCCAAGGTTTTATGTTACAAGTATTTCTAAATGATACACCTTGGATATATATATATGTATAATAGTATACAATTTTAGTAGAACTGTTTTTGTTGTTTTAAAATCTTGATAAAAAACATCAAGGACTTGAATTGTTGATTTTCTCACTTTTCTGGACAAAAGCATTATAAAATTTTGATAGTAAAACAACACATAATCTGTGTATTAACATAAACACATAATCCGTATATTAACATAAACATATGATATGTATATTAACATAAACACATAATCCGTATATCAACATAAATATGTAATCCGAATATTAGCTCCTGTGATTAAGTGCAGTAAATTGTAAACTGTCTTCCATATTTCTAAACACAAAACTGTGATTATTGTCAAACACGCTTGCCTTCAGATTTTGTACAAGTCATCACCTATAACAAAATTAAGATTTTAAGTTTATGGGTTTTTCGTGCAGGTACATGTAGACAACAAGAGGTACTTTTGTGTGTGTGTATATGTATATATAGCCAGTAGTACATGTCATTCGTTCTGTTTTGAACAGACTATTCTAAAGATGAGCTGTTTAGTTAGAAAAAAATTTACATTTATTGAACAGACGACTTGTTGTTTCTTTTAAATTTCGCCCAAAACTACTGAAGGACTACATGCGCTACTCGTTCCTAATTTAGCAGCGATAGACCAGATGAAGGGAGGGAAGCTAGTCAATACCACCCACCGTCAACTGTTGGGCTAGACGATACGGGTAATACAGTGTGGTACCACAATACTGTAAGTCCAGTGTATTATAGTAACAAAATCATAGAACAGATAGGTTACAAGTAATATTTGGTGTTCAATGTACTGTACCACATTCAGCTCCTGATGGATAGTACAGGTTTGCTTATTACTTTAGTAATACCGTATATTATTCAGTAGGAGTATAGAAATTAAATGGAATTAGAACCGGTAAAAAAAATATACGATAAAAATAAGTATAGTTTAGCAATAACTTTCGACATTTAATAAATGTGTAAACGTTTAACGATATCATTGATCTCATGATCTTTGCAATTTGACAGTTAAGGTCGCACAAGAATCACATCAAGGTGAAATTATAAAATATTGGTTAAAGTTTATTGTCTAAGGCATTATATATGACCTGGCATGACCAGGTGGTTAAGGTAGTCCACTCGTAATCTAAATGTCGCGAGTTCGAATCCCCGTCACACCAAACATGCTCGCCCTTTCAGCCGTGGGAGCGTCATAATGTGACGGTCAATTCCACTATTCGTTGGAAAAAGAGTAGCCCAAGAGTTGGCGGTAGGTGGTGATGACTAGTTGCCTTCCCTCTAGTCTTACACGACTATATTAGGGACGGCAAGCGCAGATAGTCCTTGAGTAGCTTTGCGTGAAATTCAAAAACAAACAAGGTATTATACGTAGTGACATCACAATCTCCAAATAAATTAGAATAACTCAAATTTACAAATAAAATTACATAAGTTGTTGTCCCCCGCTAGTACAGCGGTATGTCTAAGGATTTACAACGCTAAAATCAGAAGTTCAAATCCTCTCCGTGGGCTCAGCAGATAGCCCGATGCGGCTTTGCTATAAACAACACAAACACACACATAAGTTGTTCCAAAACTAACCCACACAGAGGCTACACTTACTCTTGTTACGTTGACTATTCCTATGCAAAACGATAGAGATATAACCATAGCCGTAAATATCTCTCGTCTGATACGCCATCTGCCAAATAATGGTTGAAACTCATCTATAAGGCCAGTAATAACTGATTCAAGACCTCCCATCTGAAAAAGAAATAACATGAAAATCGACAGTATTGTCATGGACTCAGTAGTACTAACAAAATTCATTTCACGAAATGTCAGAAAAACAACTTAAAAGTTTAAGAACTTAAGGTACGTTTTAATCAATATTTTCATAACATAGGTATGGCAGCAACTAAAATAATATTTCAGTCAATAAATCAAAATATATATTTTAATCTATCACGTACAAAAATTAAACATAGACGTAACATAAAGCTTTTACAATTCTTAGTTGAGTAAACAACTCATACAAAATAATACAAAGGATCTTCTAAAAAAATAGTTTCTATGAAGTTGAAGTAATAACTGAAGAACTTACCAATCAACTACTTAGTGTATAATCAGAGTAATAACACATAGAACATTCTAGTTAACCACTGCCAATAGATTTAATGTACTAACTCAAATAACATTCTTATCAACCACATTCCTACAGATTCAGTGTTCTAACACAACGGATAATCCAGTAAGCCATTTCGCTGTAAGAACAGAGTGATAACTAAGTATATCCTTGTCAATAATTACCTATAGAGTAATAGTAATAATACAAAAAGGAGTTTCATTTTTCGATTCATAGAATAGTTAGAGTAATGTGCTAGACGATATTATAAACAACTATTTTACGAAACAGTTAAAAGAACAGCTAAACGAATATTGTAATTTATTGCTTTACAAGTTCACCAGATAAAAAGCTTTAAATTATGCAATGTTGCATAACAATCTAAAGCTCAGCGAGGTGTGAAAGGTTTTGTTTGTTTAGAATTAAGCACAATGCTACATAATTAACAATATGTGCTCTCTCCGGCTCGGGTATCGAAACCCGGTTTCTCGAGTTGTCAGGCTAAGAATGACACTTGAGTGAGGATTATTTCTGATAATCTAGAAACGTTTAATAACTCAAAAGAATAAACTAGACACAAGAGTAGTGTTTTAAAAAATAATGATTGGATTTTACTGTGTAATATGACAGTCTAACAACTAAGAAACATCTGAGAAAAACGTTACTTTTGTCGATAAAAAATGTTAGAAGTCATGGAGAATTTCATCTAAGAAAACAGTAGTATTGCTTGTTTGTAACTTCGCGCAAAGCTACACGGTAGCCATCTGCGCTAGCCGTCCCTAATTTAATAGTGTAAAACTAGAAGGAAGGCAGTTAGTCATCACCACCCACTGCCAATTCTTGGACTACTCTTTTACTAACGAATAGTTGGATTGACCGTCACATTATAACGCCCCACGGGTGAGAGGGTGAGTGTATTTGTTGCGACAGAAATTCGAATTTGCGACCCTCAGATTACAAGTCGAGTGCCTTAATCACCTGGCCATGCCAGGCTGAAAACAGTAGTAGGTAACTACGTGAAGCATCAGTCTAACAAACGTTTAACTTGAGAGAACATTGTATATAACACTAATAGGTGAGTGGCTATTTCACAGTTTAATTGTGTTGTATAACATTTTGAAAGCAGCCCAGCATCGCCAGGTGGATAAGACACTTGACACGTAATCTGTGGGCCACGGGTTTTAATCCCCGACATACCAAACTTTCTCGCCGTTTCAGCTGTGGAGCGTTATACTGTTACGTTCAATTTCACTATTCTTTGGTAAAATAGTAGCATAGGAGCTGGCGGTGAATGGTGATGACTAGCTGCCTTTCATCTAATTTTCTACGGCTTGCATAGATCGCTCTCGAGTTGCTTTGCGTGAAACTGAAAACAGCAAATGAAAGTTGAGAGCTGAGTGAGTCTTTTCTTCGAATAAATATATAATTTGTGTGTTTATAATTTTTTTTGGTGTGTGTTACCTTCATCTGAGAAAATATGCAATTAACTCTTTAATATAACAATTAACAATCTTTTTCTCCGAGTGATAGTTTTGTCTGAGAACATAAATTGATTTACTGTGTTGTATAACAAAGTAACAGTTAAAATAAAAGTGCTTAATTGTGAATTTTAATTTTCACAAACAGCTACAGTTTTCAAGTAAAATGGTTGTTGACAATGTTAACCGCAACTCAACTTCAAAATTTGTAGCACAGAAGATGCTCAGTCGCCCAACCTTATCATACTGAACCTCGTATATAACTAGGTTAATTAGCTTTACTTACGGCACTATCCAGTCCCAATGTAAGCAACATGAAAAAGAAAAGTACAGCCCAAAAAGGTGCACCAGGTAGCGTGGCAATCGCTTCCGGATAAACCTGAAACACCAGTCCGTGACCTTCTGATGCTACTTTGTTTATAGGGACTCCTTGCTTTTCAGCCATATAGCCAAGATAAACGAAAATAACAAATCCACTGTAGAAGCTTGTGAAACTATTCGTCACCGTTGTTAGCAGGCAATCCCTGTGAAGAAAACATGGTAATTTAAATCAATAAAATGTCTTTTTTTTAGTCAGGAACAAAGCAAAACAATGGGTTATCTGTGCTGTTCCAACTTGGATAGGAAACCCGATTTCCAGACTTATCACTGTATCAGTGATGGTGGAGGGTATTAATAGATTACCATAACTTCTAGACTTTTCGCTTTGTCACTGGTAGGAAAGGGATATTGTTTGGTTTGAATTTCGCTCAAAGCTACTCGAGGGAAGCCAACTAGTCATCAGTACCCACCGCCAACTAGTGAGCTACATTTTTTTTACCAGTGAATAGTGGGATTGGCCGTCACAGTATAATGCCTCAACGACTGAAAGAGCATGTTTGTATGACAGGGATTCGAGCCCGCGACCCTCATACTGCGAACCGAGCGCCCTAACCATCTGGCCATGCCAGATTAACAATCTCAGCGCCTGAGGTCATAAGGTATTGAGTAAGACTTGAATAATGCCGTGTCTGAAAGGATGCTGTATGCTGGAATTTATACTATACTATTATATTCTCGAAGTTTAGATGTATACTCATAAAATCTTTAGATAACTAGGATTCTCATAGACAGATTTTATCTCAATACTTAGTTTTCAACCTAATTAGAGTGTATCTTTTTTGTCTACATCCAGAGGTAAGTAATGATTTTTAGAAAGTAAAATTTAAGCTATTATGCTATGTTGAATACCTTGCTTATTTAATTAAAATTCATTGTATGATAGCTTAACTCATTAGTAAAGGAAAGAGAACACTGAAAGTTTTATTAATTAGTGTTAAGATGCTTGGTCAATAATTTTTTCTTAAAAAATTATTGTCTTCAAACTTTCTCGAACTTTAATGAAAGCGATGAGTAATGTTCATCCTAGGTGTCACATTTTTCTGGTTCACGAAAGTTATGAGATCCGGCGCTAGATATTTAATCTTTATCATCTTGAGCCAACATTCCAAACAGCTTCAGCTGTGTGTTCGTGGTTAACTACCCTCGGAACCGAGTCACCCTTACAGGAGTAAGCCAGTAAATCTAATATCTCGCACTTTCAAGCTCTTCCATTTAGAATCGAAATCCAATAACACAAAGTGGAGAGGAAACCATTCACGCTTGAACCTCTCGTAATACAAACAATCAACGTTGAAATCGGAATATTTCCTAATAGTTTTGTTTCTTCTAATGGAGCAAAATGTCTCTTTGAAATTCGTAAGAGAATAATTGAAAGAACTTCAAAAACCGACTATTACAAACTTTATAACCAACTCCCAACGGAATAATTTTATTATTATGACCTCTTAACTTGAAAGTGATTTAACATCTGCTTTAAACAAATGTAATATATTAAAGAAAAAAAGACACTATTTGTGTAAATAAAACAGCAAATTGTTTATATATGAAACAAACACATTTTTATAAAACAAACATGTTAATTTGAATAAGACAAAAATATTTTTTATGTAAAAGAAGAACAAAATTTTATTTATAAAAACTAAATATATACAATGTTTATATAAACAAAAATACACAATAATTATATCAATAAAACAAACACAATTTTTATAACAACAAAACAAACGCAGTATTTATATAATTAAAATAAACACAAAGTTTACATAAACAAAGCAAATACAATGTTTATAAAATTAAAACAAACGCAGTGTTGATATAATTAAAATAAACAGAAAGTTTACATAAACAAAGCAAATACAATGTTTATAAAATTAAAACAAACGCAGTGTTGATATAATTAAAATAAACAGAAAGTTTACATAAACAAAGCAAATACAATGTTTATAAAATTTAAACAAACGCAGTGTTGATATAATTAAAATAAACAGAAAGTTTACATAAACAAAGCAAATACAATGTTTATAAAATTAAAACAAACGCAGTGTTGATATAATTAAAATAAACAGAAAGTTTACATAAACAAAGCAAATACAATGTTTATAAAATTTAAACAAACACAGTGTTTATATACGAAAAAACACAATGTTTATATAAACAAAACAAATATAATGTTTATAAAATTTATAAAAACGCAGGGTTTATATAATAAAAATAAACACAATGTTTATATAAACAATTCAAATACAATGCTTATGTATTTAAAACAACTGTAATATTTATATAACTAAAACAAGTACAGTTTTTATATAATTAATACAAATACAGTGAATATATGAATAAAACAAAGTGTTAAGGTAATTGAAACAAACAAAATGTTCATATAAAAACACAAAGAATATATAAACGTAGTAGACATTTTGTTTGTATCACAAACGTCTCTCAACCCAAATCACATGAATTGCACACCAGTAACCAAACTCAGGTGCAAAATTAGTTATGCGTCATAAACATTGTTATAAAACTGTTATCAGTTGTCAGATTAGTTATGTGTTGTAACAACTGTTATAAAATCTATCGTTGGTCTTTAATAACAGTTTTCGTATTAGTTATGTGTCATAATCACTGTTACAAAATCTATTGTTTGTTTTTAATAACAGTTCTCATATTAGACATGTGTAATAATCACTCTTATAAAATCTGTCGTTGGTCTATAATGACAGTTATAATATTAGTTATGTGTTATAATCACTGTTATAAAATCTGTCGTTAGTCTTAAATAATAGTGGTCATATTAATCATGTGTCATAATCACTTATAAAATCAATCGTTAGTCTTATGTAACAGTTGAAATATATGTCATATGTCATAACCACTGTTATAAAATCTATCGTTGGTCTTAAATAACAGTGTTCATAATAGACGTGTATCGTAATCACTGTTATTAAATCTTTCGTTGGTCTGTAATAATATTTTCATATTAGTTATGTGTGATAATTACTGTTATAAAATCTATCGCTAGTCTTTAATAATAACTGCCATATTAGTCAAGTGTCATAAAATCTGTTATGAAATATATCGTTGGTCTTTAATGATAGTCGTCATATTAGTCATGCGTCATAATCACAGTTATAAAATCAATAGTTGGTCTTTAATAACAGTTATCATAGTAGTTATGTGTCATAATCATTGATACAAAATCTGTTGTCATGTTAGTCATGTGTCATAATCACTGTTGTAAAATCTATCGTTGTTCTTTAATAATATCTATCTGGGTGTTTGGGTATATATATTTTGTATACCCATGAGAGTCAGGTACACCAGACCTCTTCCTCCCTTCCATTACATTGTTGAAATGGACTGATTAATATGTAATAATATCAACTTTAAACTGGTCCTTTTCAGGGCAATGTCCATTTATATTGTTCATTTTTTAATAAGTCTAGAACGTAGGTGGCCTGTTTTATTTTGGCTCTATTTTATTATTACTATTATTATTATTTTAAATGATTTTGTCTTAGTGATCTAATGTATAGATTTAACGGGGAGAGGTGTTTAGGTCTCTCTTCATCACATATGCAATACCTGTCTAGTTCGCATAACAACTCATTTTTCGCCAATTTTTATCAAAATATTTTATTGTACTATGTAGAAGTCTATCTGGTATTGTTTGTGTATTTGATTAATTATGTATGAACTTTGAGAAAGTGGTTTTAGGTACTCTGTATGCTGATGTAACTAGTGTATTCTGTAATGCTTGGAGTAGGGTTTGAATTTGTTTTACACTTACATTGATCCATGCAGGAGCTGCATAGTCTATTACAGGTCTAATGTATGTCTTGTATATTTTAATGATGTTTACTGGTGTTGTTCCGTGGTTTTACCAGTTAGACTCTAGCATAGTTTATTCTTCGCCAAATTTTAGTTTTATGTTATTTACATGTTTTATCCATGTAAGTTTAGAAACATGTGTTAGTCCTAAATATTTTGCAGATGTAGCAGTTTGGAGAAGCTTTCCGTTCATGTAGATCTGAGGTTGAACTTTCTGATGTTTCGTTGATTTTAAAAATATTACTAATTGTGTCTTCGCTGTGTTTATTTTAATTCTATATTTTTCACAATATTCACATAATCTATTTAGTTGTGGTTGTAAGTTAGTGGCTGTTATTTCTGGTGTAGGGGCACTTTTCCAGATTGCTACATCATCAGCAAACTGAGACGCATATCCATGGTTTGGGTCTTTGAATGACATATTATTTACATATATGATGAAGAGAATAGGGCTAACAACCCCTCCTTGAGGAACTCCAGCTTCTGGAGTGAAAAACTCCAAGAAAGTTCCCTCTACATTTACTCTACATTTTCTGTTTTCCAAAAAGTTGGATAACCAGGTTCTTTAATTAAAGTTGTCATTTTAGTTAAGTTTTGAATTTCGCGCAAAGCTAATCGAGGGCTATTTGCGATAACCGTCACTAATTTCGCAGTGTAAGACTAGAGGGAAGGTAACTTGTTATCACCACCCATCACCAACCTTTGGACAACACTTTTACCAACGTATAGTGGGATTGACCGTCACATTATAATGCCCCTCCGGCTGAAAGGGCGATCATATTTGGTGTGACGGGGATTCGAATCCGCGACCCTCTGATTACGAGTCGAGTGCCTCAACCACCTGGGCATGCCGGGCCCATAATCACTGTTATAAAATCTATCTACGTGATTTTTAATAATAATTGTCATAATAGTTATGGGTCATAATAACTTATTAAATCTATCGTTGGTCTTTAATAGTAATTGTTATATTAATTGTGTGTCGTAATCAGTGTTATAGAATCTATCGTCGGTCTTTGTATTTTAATATAAAAGCATAGTACAGTTGGACTTAACATTTCTAAAAAATATCATGTGTGGCCGTATTAGCTCAAACTTCACATTTGAATCTTACCTGTAACAGTTGTTGTGAAACTTGTTGTACGAAGCGTAGGTAAGGTGGACTCCGAAACCCACCCCAACAGAAAAGAACACCTGTACAGCTGCGTCTATCCACACCTAGGGATATCACCATATATGTTATATTATCATACTCCTTAAATTAGAAAATACATTACTTAACTATGCAACCTGTATTACACAACCAGACTCCAAGTATATAATACTGTAATGGAGCACGAAGTGCAAAACGTAACGTTACCCAACTATAAGCACAAGTATATAATACTGTAAAAAAACCAAAGTCCAAAACGTAATGTTGCGTAATCATAAGCATAAGTAAATAATGCTCAATTATAAAACAAAGTGCAAGACGAAATGTTACACTGCTTTAAGCACAATTAAATGATACTGTAATAGAAAACAAAGTGCAAAATGTAATGTTACATCACCATAAGCACTAGTAAATAATACAATAATAGAAAATAAAGTGTGAAACGTAATGTTGCATAACCATAAGCACAAGTAAATAATGCTCAATCAGAAAACAAAATGCAAAAATTAATGTTACATAAACATAAGCACAAGTAAATAATAGTGTTATAGAAAACGAGGTGCAAAAAGTAACGTTATATAACCAGAAGGACAAGTAAATAATACTGTAATGGAGAGAAAAGTGCAAGACGTAATGTTACACAACCATAAGCATAAGTAAATAATACTCAATCAGAGAACAAAGTGCAAAACGTAACGTTACATAATCATAGGCACAAGTATATAATACTTTAATGGAGCACAACTTGGAAAATAACATGTGATACAGGAAGAGGTACAAATCTATTAACACTGTACTACAGGAGCACAGTAACATAATACTGTAATATACTACAAGATTAGTTTATTTAAGTCATGTGTAGTTTGCAACTACAAGATGCAAAATGTGATAATAATGTGTTACAGATTTGTTTGTTTGTTTGTTTTTTTTAGAGCTGAGCCACATTAAGCTGTTTTTTTTTCACAGCAGGGAGTAGACCCCAATTTTAGCGTTGTAAGTCCACAAACTTACCACTGTCCCTGTTTTACAGAACAAGGTTCAAAGGCTAACATTATATTGTAGTAATTAGGCTTACAAGTTAATTAAAAGATATTATTAACTTGGTGATGAAGTTAATCGTACTGTGTTAAAAGCTAGATAACAATTACAACACCAGTAATAAAATAGCCGTGCGAAAGCCACACTGTGTGTTTTCGCCATAAAATAATAATATTTTGAGCTATTAAAGCGTGAATAGTTAAAAGTGATGACCTGCGGCTCGAGTAGTTTATGGATATCAGGACGTAAATAATACTTGATTCCATTTACAGCACCTGGAAGAACAACACCACGTAACAACAGAATTGTAAGGATGACGTAAGGAGCTGTCGCTGTAACCCAAACAACCTGGAATATAAATAAAATATAGATTGCTTCAGTTTATAAAACAGGTTCGAGTAACGTAAAGAATAACATTAAATATGTGAATATGATTTATCTGTTTTTTAACTAAACGTTTCGGTTGTTTAATGTAGTGTGGCATCTGATACTATTCTATGGTATAGCGATACATATGTATTTTTTACTGACACTATTCTTCCGCTAATGTATAGAGTGTAATGTGTAACAGCCATCCTGCTATATATGACATAGCAGTATTCTTATAGTGTTACTTTTAGTTAGTAAAATCTTTATAATCTGTAAGCTGTTTTCATTTTTTAGTGTCTTTTATCATGTGTTACTTTTTATTTACTGCTCAACAAATTAAAGGAACAAGTACATATTTCAGGATATTTTTGTCATAACTAAATTTATGTATAAAAAACATCCGTTCGTCTACAAGTGTATTTTTAAGCTTTCGAGTGAAGTTTGAAGCAGCTCAAACGAAACTCACCTTACTCAAGGAGAATACAACTCAAGCTACCCTATATAAGGCTGTTACGTGAAACTATGCATCCCTCATTAATTCTCGAAACAAACACCAACATAGATCTTTTGCGGCTCGTTTTGTCAGTGTCTACCTTCATCTTTTGTACTCAAGCAGTCAGGCGCCATCTGACAGAAAACAAGGTGGCCAGGGCAGTCCAAAAGGAGGGTGGCACCGAGCGTCAATGTGTCACCAAGCGTCATCAATCGACTTTGGCGACGTTACCAGGAGACGAACACCTATGGCAGGAGACCAGGTCAAGGCCGTTATCGCTGCACATAATAATGTGATGCTTATCTCTTATCTCTGATGTCTTTTAATGTAGTGTCGTTTCTAATATTATTTCTGTCCTGTCATGGAATGCACTGTTCTTGCTAACACTTTCACCCGTATTTTTGTTACGTGTGATGACACTTGTAACGTTTTCCCTAAGTTATACTTGCATATACGGTTAGACCTGTGTTTCAGAGTGTAACAGCCAGCGAGGACCGCTCGCTACATCGTGACTACCGCTCAGCAGGATAGGTTAGCTACGGTTCGGTCAATGCGAAATGACCTTCAGCATTCCACTGTAACTTGGGTGTCGACCCAAACAGTTCGCAATCGTCCGCACGAAAGACGCCTTAGGCCCAGACGGCCTGCAAGAGGAGTTATTCTGACACCGCTACACCGTGCAGCGAGGTTGGAGTTTGCAGCTCAGCACCTGGACTGGGAACTTCGTCAATGGGCCAGAGAGCAGGTTCATTGTGTCTGGCAACGATGGACGTGCAAGATGGTAGAGACGCCGAGGAGAGCGATTTCCTACCTGTAACATTGTGCAACTCGACGCTTATGGAGAAAGTTCTGTAATGGTCTGAACAGACACGTGCTTGGGTGGCCGCACGTACATACTCATATTCGACAGAGGAGCTCTGAACGTACAACGATATAGAGACAAAATTCTGGAACCCATTGTGAGGCCTTTTGCCGATGCTGTCGGCGATGGGTTCATTCTCATGCAGGTTAACGCGCGAGCCACCGTCGCCAGACTGTGTATGGACTTCCTTAACGAGGAAGGAATAGAGATTTTTGAGTGGCCCGCCAGATCTCAATCTGATTGAACATTGTTGGGATATGTTGTCGAGGTATGTTAGTGAACGCCAGCACCCTCCTTAGAATGTACAGGAACTCCGACAAACCATTGTCGACAAGTGGGCTGCCATACCCCAAGACAACATCAATAGACTGATTCGAAGTGTGCCAAATCGGTGTCAGGAGTGTGTCACAGACAGTGGAGGTCACACCAGATATTGGATATTTCAAACATTTCTTGAATAAACTCACTCAAACTGTTTAAAGTATTGTTTCATATGGGATATCAGTTTTGGTGATATTGGTCATTTTTAAGAATCTTATTTCTCCATGTTTTACCGTTTATCACACATTGAAAATGGATACAGATGAAAGTGAAATGAGGCAAATTACCCAAAAAAGTAAAAATATTATCACATTTGGAACACTGAGATAAATTATATAAGAACACGTACTTGTTTCTTTAATTTTTTGAGCATTTTAGTTTCATATGGTGTTCCTACTAATCCTTTCACCCATGTCAATTGTACGTCAAGTGTGACTTTTGTTATAAATATTTATAATGACACCTCTACGTGTTACTTTCATCTATAAAGTGTCCTTATGTTGTCAGACTCTCATTATTTTCTACAGTGTTTTTTAATGTTGTTTTCTAGTGCTATTGTTTCATATAGTGGTTTTACCAATATTTTCTTAGTGATTTTGTTACGTATGACGACACTTTTAACGTTTTTCCTATGTTATCCTTGCATATACGGTCTGTGTTTTAGGGTGTAACATTAGTGTTAAAATTGTTTCAGTTTCATTTCTGTTACAGTACTACTTTATTGTTTTCTTGTGTTATGATCGCATGTTATGTCACAGCTAATGTTATTTTTGTGTTATACTTGTTTATACCACTTGTTCTCACCTTTTTTAACTTATAATACCACTATAAATTTCTTATCTCCAATGTATTTGTGTGTAGTGTCGTTTCTAATATTAATTTTGTCCTGTCATGAAATGCACTGTTCTTGCCAATCCTTTCCTTGTCTGCAACATCACGTTTAATGTATTTAATGTAGCTCTTAACTTATTTTTGTGAACTGTATTCTTTCTAATAATATCCCCATCTTGGCTTTATACATTGTTATTTCTAAGGCATACCTTGTATAATTCAGTGTAAAGAATTTGTGCTAAAAACAGCATAACTTGAGTTATATGGTATAGAAATTCAATGTAGACTATGACAGATATTAAACACGGTTTAACAAAATAAACGACAATAGTTTTAATTGATGTACAATCTTTGTGTAGTATTTTTTATAGAAATATTTACACGCGATAGAATAAGGAAATTCGGGTATTTCATAACAAAAGTTAAGACGTCAAACACTATATAGAAACCATATTTTAAAAAATACCTTAGATAAAGAAACATGCTTGTCTCGGAACTTGTCATAGGAAGGTGTTGTTACGTTTAAATAAACAACGTGTCAGTTATTCTAGTTCGCACAAGTTTGTGGTTGATAAATACATGTGTGTTGTTGTGAAATGGCACAAAGTCTAAGTTAATTTCATTTCATCTGTTTTACAGTTTTGTATCTATTTTGATTTCTAGTGTTTAATAATCTGTCTTATAGTTCTGTTCAGAGTTATCGGTGTCTAATGCTGTTCTGGTCTTATCTCTGAATACAATGTCATCGTCTAATAATTGTTGATGGTGTAGTGCCCTCTACTTACTTTTTAAATTTGAAATACCAGTTTGTAAATTTAGTTTCGTGGCAATAATCACTGAATTTTTTGATGTCAGGTTGAAATATTTTTATCTTACCAGATGGAGCCACCATACCTTTCCAGACGACTTCACTCCTTTGAACAATGACAGATAAAGAGTGGTAAACACTAAGACAACACATATTAGCAATTGCCACCTGGGGGCACCCAAATCGTCGATCCCGGTGCTGAGATGTATTTCTAAAACTTCTCGTCTTAAGAAGTTAGAAAGAAAGAAATCAAGTAAGTACAGCATCGATTAGTACTCTTTTCAGCTCATGTCCTACTCTCATACGAGCAACTATATAGTTCACAAACTTTTGTAACAAAACTTACATTGAGACAAACACAGTAACACTATTTGACAAAAAAAGGCGTTTGAGTTCTGAATAATTTTGCACTATTCAAACTAAATGACACTTTCTGAAAACTTTTATAAACTAGAAAATTATACACACACCATAAATACATAAAACAAATTAACCAAAAATTAAGGACCTTAGTGAGGAAAAAGTTACTTAATAAGTTCACTTATATCTTTTTTAATGTGTATAATCGAGCTGCAATATCACACGTTTAACCGAACATGGGCATGTTCATGAAATATATATTATTGTTATTATTCACTATGTTTCGCAGTATACATAGCTAAAATCTGGTTCAAATACATAGTACAATTATTCAGGTAAATAAACTTAGGAAAGTAATGGAAATAACAAGATAATCTAAGGACCCTGTACGCAATCATCATGAAAGTTTCTGAAAAAAAGTAGACAATAAATCTTATACTAAAGACATTTTTCATCTGGTATTCGTTTCCCAAATTTCACCCATTTTGAATTTATGATAAATACTGTCACGTGGTATAAATCAGAATCGATTTTCTTGCCCCTTCACAGTTTACGATACCAGTGATAAAAACAGAACAAAAGTACCCAATAGTAGAAATAAACAAGCGAGCCGAATACTATGGAAAACTAAATTAAATCAAACTCTCTTGTGGTAAACTGCTTTCATTGGAGACCCTAATGCTAAAATGTTTCATTTTGTCTGTCTCGGTATTAAATAACAGTGAAACATTGTCATTATCTAGTTTTATTTGAATTTACTTACTGGTAATCAGCACTTAAACTGGTTATATATCTAACATCATATTTAGGGATTATCCTGTATTCAGATTGTATTCATGTACGATTGTTTAGGGATTATCCTGTATTTGGATTGTATTCATGTATGATGTTCTGATCGCTTTTTCGATAATTCTCAAGTACACAAGTTTTAAAGGTTAAGAAAGTTTAAACTTTCTGGAACTTATAATTTCATAATCTACACGAATGCTTATGTGTCCATATTAAAATACATGGTAAGTTTATTTAATACTGTGACAATATTCTACTTCTATTGTCATGTCACAATTATAGTGGTGATAAGAGTAAAATATGAAATATAGTCTTAAAAAGCCAACCTTATGAGTCATTAACACAAACAGGAACACATACAATCTTCACATTTTCTTTATGAATTAATAAAAATTCACCTTAATATTTATGTTAAGAAAATCGGCCAGCTTTAAGAATGTATAAATATTACATGAAAAAATGATGTCGGACATCTGTTAAATGGATAAATTTCGTCCTTAGCAATAGCGCCCTCTAGAGATTGAATTATTTACTATTCACATATATATTCTAAAGATTTAACAACTGTCTTCCTCAGACAGTAGAAATTGCAAGCTATATAGTGAAGTCTCATTTCATATGTGAATAAATATGTTTTTGAATATTGTGACCTTTGGGTTTGCAGAAATGTCCAAAAGCACCCTATTAAATTTCTTTAAATTAGTTTTATTTTATTAGGTAAACTCCTA
This sequence comes from Tachypleus tridentatus, assembly GCF_004210375.1. Lineage (NCBI taxonomy): Eukaryota > Metazoa > Arthropoda > Merostomata > Xiphosura > Limulidae > Tachypleus > Tachypleus tridentatus. Next base: position 73,378,656 of record NC_134827.1, on the reverse strand, counting down.
GAAAAGGAAAGACTCTTTTCTTGATGACGAGAAACCCATTTGAAAGAACAATGTATCTCAGAACGGCTGGCGTGGGTATTAACACTCTTATTGATAAAGAGAGTACAACGATTCAACCATCCTATGTGACCTTCAGGTTGTCAAAGAGAGTTTGTAAGCGAGCGTTGCCTAACACATCTTAGGGACGATAGTATAAACTGGTACGGGATTGTAGAGTGTGTTGCAGTTAGATGTTAGGTTATTAATTAGTATAGGTATAAAGATGTTCCTTTATATTGGTATAACTTTGGTTTTAACTACTGTATAAGTAGGGCATTTTTTGATGTCGTGGTTGTTTATATTTCTTTACCTACTTATATTTGTGGATGTGTTCTACGGTTATGTTGTGTTTATTTCACTTGCAATGTTCAAAAACGTGTGAAGGTGTTTTTTTAGTGTCCTTCGAATCTAGCTTCCATTTTTATGCTTCTTTCTCTAATATAGAAGTCTTGTTGCATTGCATTTTATAAATTATGTGCGTGTTGTGTTTGTCAGTCTAGTTTTTACATAGTATGGACTTTAGTTTTGTACCTGGTTTTCGAATAAATCTGGTGTTCACTGGAACGTTGTGTTTTGTTATAAGTTTTTTTTCAAATGCTGGTTATTCTTTCGCTGATGTCGGGAACATATGGTATGCAGCAGTATAAGGTTTTGTAGTTTGTTGTATCTTGGGATTTATTGTTTGTTTGTTGTTGGTTTAGGTGTGTGCATATTTTTTTTCACGGTTTGTTGAGGAAATTTGTTTATGTTGATGAAGTATTGTTTTATTTTCTTGATTTCATCATTCATTTTATGGGGTAAAAATAGTTTTGTGGTTATGTTTATATGGTTTCTTCGTATGTTGAGTTTTTGTTTTGTTTCATGTTTCCTAAGGAATGTATAATCTAGTATGGATGATTATTCTGTAGATTTCTGTTTTGAATAGTGTATCAGTTCTAGTGATTTTGAGGTTAAAAAATGTTAGTTGGTCAGTTTTTTTCTTATTCACAGGTGAACTTAATGCCACGACTTCTATATTGGAGAAACAAGCATAAAAATGGAAATTAGATTTAAAGAACACAAAGAAACACCTTCACACGTTTTTGAACACTGTAACTCAAATAAACACAACATAACCATAGAAAACATCTAGATATTAAGTAGAGAAACAAATATAAACAAACAAACGCAAAATCAAAGAAGCCCTACTTATATAGCAACTAAAACTAAAATTGAACCAATATAAACGAACACCTTTGTATTTATACTAATTAATAACCTAACATCCACCTGCAATGCTCGCTATAATACCGTACCCAATTACACTCTCGTTCCTAAGACGTGTCCGGCAACGGTCATTTTCAAACTCTCTCTTTCTTAACCTGAAGATGGCCTAGAAAGGTCGAAATGTTGTTCTCTCATTATCAGTAAAAGTGTTAATACCCATATCAGCCGTCCTGAGAAAGGCTCTTTTGTTAATTCTAAAGTTCAACTCGTTTAATTCATGTATAAACATGAAACATGATTGGCCATTTTGGACTTTTTTCACCTGATTTTCGTACAAATGGTATTAATTCACATAAATTTTAACCAAAGTCATTAAAAATTATATCTATCATGTTATTTGATTTCGGAGGACCACAACAAGCACAGAATAATGGGATTACAATGAAAACTTTTTATGTGAACCAAAGATAAGAAATACTTTATTCTGAGTCTGACACATGGCCATGTTTATTACGACACAAATACAAAATAGTGAATATTTGGAGAGCGGAACTAAGGTGAAAAATGTCAAAACAACAAATATATAATATTTATTTTTATATAGGTTTATGTTCATATTATTTTCAGAAATTTGGTTTAAAAAATGAAGGTATTTAATACTCTAGATACATACTCAAAAAATTCTTGAGCTGGCGATGTCCTGTTAGTAGCGTTGATGTTACTAGTGTTCTCAAAAGGACCAGACCAGCAAAGTTTTGAGTTCCACTCATTTCCACACTGCATCCATGGAAGCTCAGAATTGAATGATTTATAGATGAAGAAGACAGTCCAGGCAATTATGACGTTATAGTAGAAGGACACATACCAGGATATCATGACTGCACAGTAGCCGACCCCTGGTGGTGGTAATGGAGAAGCCACGGTGAGAATAGCGCAATAGTTATTAGTAAAATATTTTCCTACATATTATTGAATCTTTTCAAAATCAGTATACTCAGGTTTAATTAATCTTTATTTTAAAGGATCTACCTGGTCCCGTGTCGCCCTTGTCGCTACTTCTTCATCGTAAGTCGTGCTCATTGGAATGGTTGTTATCATGTATTGCTGGTCGACACCTTCCCTGTGGCACAGCGGTATGTCTGCGGACTCACACCGCTAGAAACCGGGTTTCGATACCCGTGTTTGGCAGAGCACAGATAGCCCATTGTGTAGCTTTGTGCTTAATTCCAAAACAAACAAACAATTACTGGTCAACAAAATATTTCGGTTTAAACTTCCTGCTTGTCCCCGCTGGGACAGCGGTAAGTCTACGGAGTTACAGTGCTAAAATTAGAGGTTCAACTCCCCTTGATAGACACAGTAGATAGCCTGATGTGGCTTTGCTAGAAGAAAAAACATACACATATATTTAGCTTCCTTCAAAGAAAGGCAAGACCAGCATTTTACCACACATCGATGCATACGTTCCACAGACATTTTACTATTCTTCTAAAAGCAGAGAAATATCATAAACATCCTTTGGATCCGGATCATGGGACTTCCCTAGCATGTGTTCGAATATGATTGTAGAGAATTTAACTTCTTTCTCATAAAGAAAATAAGTTTAATTTCGAAATGTGGCTGGGAGCTTATAAGACTTCGTCACCATGAACTCCTTGTTTGTTACCTAGTAATGCTGTCACAAGATATGACCATCACTGGTGTATTGGACCAAAGGGCTTTATTTCGTAATCACGCCATTCAATTTGCAACTGAGCTATTGCTAAAGATTTGCTTAAGGTGTGACTTCAAATCCCATTGTTATTCTAAATTGTTTGATATGCGAATTTTTCTGCTTCCATGGGGCATATTGAAGGTTCTTCTTTTTAATAACTCTATCTATTACCAATGTGAATGTACGTTAAACCTTTTCATAAAAAAATTGTGACATTTTCTTGACCATGAGTGTATTTTAGCAACGTTACACTGTTGAATGGCCGAGCATTTTCTTCACCAAATTAACAACTTCAAACTTTCTTATAAAGTACAAATAACGCTCTGTAGAGAACCATGGTTACCCATTATTTAAAGTGCTGAATCCAAAACAGTTTTTGTATTGTCTTTATTTAGTTTAAATGACCAAATGTGTATGTGTGAATTGCTATATCAATTAAAACTATATCCAAAGTTTTATTAATTGTTTCTACATACTTGCCTGGAAAAGTTAACGAAAGTAGGTCAAAAGTATGTTTCTTTCCTCAAACTTAAAACTTCTTTTAAATTTTATCTTGTAATATACCGCCTTCAACATTTCCAGAAACATCTTACTACATATTACTACATCTTACCACATCTTACCACATCTTACTACATATTACTACATCTTACCACATCTTACTACATATTACTACATCTTACTACATATTAATACATCTTACCACATCTTACTACATCTTACTACATATTACTACATCTTACTACATCTTACCACATCTTACTACATATTACTACATCTTACTACATCTTACCACATCTTACTACATATTACTACATCTTACTACATCTTACCACATCTTACTACATATTACTACATATTACTACATCTTACCACATCTTACTACATATTACTACATCTTACTACATATTACTACATATTACTTATTACTACATATTACTACATATTACTACATCTTACCACATCTTACTACATATTACTACATCTTACTACATATTACTACATCTTACCACATCTTACTACATATTACTGCATCTTACTACATATTACTACATATTACTACATCTTACTACATATTACTACATCTTACTACATATTACTACATCTTTTTACATCTTACTACATATTACTACATCTTACTACATATTACTACATCTTACTACATATTACTACATCTTACTACATATTACTACATATTGCTACATCTTACTACATATTACTACATCTTACTACATAAATTTACTCCTCAATTTCTAAAATGTTTTAAATTCATTTTACTCTTCACACATAAACTATAAATAATATTATCATATATCTAGATGGAGAATGTGACTGTATATTAAATCAAATTATCTGACTTTAAACGGTAGAGAAGAGGTCATTAGTTGTGAATATGTATTAAATAATTATCTCACTGCCGGTAGGTGGACGAAAAGTTTATGGTGGTTTTTGCATATTAGATAATTTTCTAGCTACAAAATATAAATGCCCAGTATTTTACTGAATCGCGGTAGCACAGTGATAAATTTGAGAGTTTATGAAGCTAAAAATTAGGTTCCGATACCAGCGATGAGAAGAGCCAGTTTATTCAGTTATGAAATTTTGCCCTTAACAACAAATACTGATTACACTTTTGTTGACCCCAAACTGGATTCAAAATATATAATTATTTTTGAGTATTTCATAGCGATAATTACTTGAACACTAGTTTCACAACATATAATTATTCCTGAGTATTTCAAAGAGACAACTGTGTGAGCATTAGTTTCACAACATATCAGTATTTCCGTGTATTTCAAAAGAGATAATTATTTGGACAACACTGATTGAAATCAGTGGCTCAGCTATAAATTTGTTAACTTAGACGCTAAAATACGGGGCTCGATACCCGTTGTTTGAAGAATGTAGATAGCCAGTTGTGTGTTTTTGCGGTTTCAAGAACAAACAAATTAATTGCCGACCTTTACTTTGCCACTTATCTTGTTAATCATGTTATATGGGCTTCTAGCCTCGAAATCAACGGATGACGTAAGGAAAAACATAACCGATAAAACAGTAATTACAGTCTCATAATCTGTCAAGTCTTCCCATGAAGCTCCATAGGTCTTTTTTGTTTTTGGTTCCTCTGCTTAAATGTAGCCATCGATACCATGTCCAGGTTCAATCTATGGAACGTTTGCAAAATGAGTGTTCAAAGTTTCATTCGCTGTCCTTTGTAATTTTTCTTACAATTGAAATTTCAAAAGACTGAGCAATAGAGGAAGTAGTTCCAAGGAAAATGTGGGACCTAACAGATTGTTCTTACAAACTGTAATTAATCCCTAGATATATATACATTACATATCACTGTCCGACTATTGTAAGTTTGAATTAACGCTTTCTCCAGTGTACATTACCCGACTGCTGGGAAAGTAATGCAGTATTTAACATTGTCTTTGTATGTACATCAAATTATCTGCTCGGAGACAGATGTAAAAATATATTGTCTGCATAACGTTATCAGACTGCTGAAAGAATTATGTAGTTATTATTGACTTCTGATCAAAACAATTTTCTGCAAAGAGTATAAATAAAAGTCAACCCGGTTATGATCATATCTAATAAAATATACTATTACTGCGTTTTCCTCATAAAAATTACAATATATTTAATGCTATACTTTTATACTGGCGAAGCATTAGAAGCCAATATGCAGTTTACTTAATTGTAGACTCTTTGGTATGCATTGTTTCACTGCTTAGGTATCCTTGTTGTTAGGGATATTTTCGTCCATAATCCTAATAATTTCTCATGAAGTTCAACCAACTTAGGATATTTAGATTAGTCATAATATATATACTAAACCAACAATGAAAAATAGGCTTTATAAAAAAATGAAAACTAATAGCAATAAATACGTTAAATATCCTGATAAATATTGTGAATAAAACTAATATTAAATATAACATATTTTTCTTTACAAGTGAAATACATTGCTATAAGTTGTTTGTTTCATGTACTGTCAGAGATTCAATGTTCCTTAAAGAACTAAATGTCAACACTTTACCCAATTTCTCTCAACAAAGTCTTATGAGTAATAAAGCCCATTATACGACTCCGAAAGTATAACTTGACAGCAGCCTGACGATTTAGACAAATTACAAAGACATACGTCACTGCTTAGCCCTATATTTGGTTAAAAGGACATTACAGATACTGCAACAACAAAACAAGACAATGTTTATGAAGATAAACATAAATAAATAAATAACACTAAATAACAAATTAAATAAATAATTGTACGACGGAATGTAACAAATTGAATATCATTAAATTAAAGACAGTATACTAAATATACCATGAAGTACGTCTAACACAAGTAATCATACTCTAACTAGAAATGTTATAACGACCATGAAGTGGGTCCAACACAACTAATCATGCTCTAACTAGAAATGTTATAACAACCATGAAGTGCGTCTAACACTATCAATCATACTCTAACTAGAAATGTTATAACGACCATGAAGTGCGTCTAACACAATTAATCATGCTCTAACTAGAAATGTTATAACAACCATGAAGTGCGTCTAACACTATCAATCATACTCTAACTAGAAATGTTATAACAAACATGAAGTGCGTCCAACACAACTAATCATGCTCTAACTAGAAATGTTATAACAACCATGAAGTGCGTCTAACACAAGTAATCATACTCTAACTAGAAATGTTATAACAACCATGAAGTGCGTCTAAACAACTAATCATACTCTAACTAGAAATGTTATAACAACCATGAAGTGCGTCTAACACAAGTAATCATACTCTAATTAGAAATGTTATAACGACCATGAAGTGCGTCCAACACAACTAATCATGCTCTAACTATAAATGTTATAACAACCATGAAGTGCGTCTAACACAACTAATCATACTCTAACTAGAAATGTTATAACAACCATGAAGTGCGTCTAACACAACTAATCATACTCTAACTAGAAATGTTATAACAAACATGAAGTGCGTCTAACACAACTAATCATGCTCTAACTAGAAATGTTATAACAACCATGAAGTGCGTCTAACACAATTAATCATGCTCTAACTAGAAATGTTATAACAATCATGAATTGCGTCTGACACAACTAATCATACTCTAACTAGAAATGTTATAACAACCATGAAGTGCGTCTAACACAATTAATCATACTCTAACTAGAAATGTTATAACAACCATGAAGTGCGTCTAAACAACTAATCATACTCTAACTAGAAATGTTATAACAAACATGAAGTGCGTCTAACACAACTAATCATACTCTAACTAGAAATGTTATAACAACCATGAAGTGCGTCTAACACAACTAATCATACTCTTACTAGAAATGTTATAAAAACCATGAAGTGCGTCTAATACAACTAATCATACTCTAACTAGAAATGTTATAACGACCATGAAGTGCGTCTAACACAATTAATCATGCTCTAACTAGAAATGTTATAACAACCATGAAGTGCGTCTAACACAACTAATCATACTCTAACTAGAAATGTTATAACAACCATGAAGTGCGTCTAACACAACTAATCATACTCTAACTAGAAATGTTATAACAAACATGAAGTGCGTCTAACACAACTAATCATGCTCTAACTAGAAATGTTATAACAACCATGAAGTGCGTCTAACACAATTAATCATGCTCTAACTAGAAATGTTATAACAATCATGAATTGCGTCTGACACAACTAATCATACTCTAACTAGAAATGTTATAACAACCATGAAGTGCGTCTAACACAATTAATCATACTCTAACTAGAAATGTTATAACAACCATGAAGTGCGTCTAAACAACTAATCATACTCTAACTAGAAATGTTATAACAAACATGAAGTGCGTCTAACACAACTAATCATACTCTAACTAGAAATGTTATAACAACCATGAAGTGCGTCTAACACAACTAATCATACTCTTACTAGAAATGTTATAAAAACCATGAAGTGCGTCTAATACAACTAATCATACTCTAACTAGAAATGTTATAACGACCATGAAGTGCGTCTAACACAATTAATCATGCTCTAACTAGAAATGTTATAACAACCATGAAGTGCGTCTAACACAACTAATCATGCTCTAACTAGAAATGTTATAACAACCATGAAGTGCGTCTAACACAACTAATCATACTCTAACTAGAAATGTTATAACAACCATGAAGTGCGTCTAACACAACTAATCATGCTCTAACTAGAAATGTTATAACAACCATGAAGTGCGTCTAACACAACTAATCATACTCTAACTAGAAATGTTATAACAAACATGAAGTGCGTCTAACACAGTTAATCATACTCTAACTAGAAATGTTATAACAACTATGAAGTGCGTCTAACACAACTAATCATACTCTAACTAGAAATGTTATAACGACCATGAAGTGCGTCTAACACAACTAATCATACTCTAACTAGAAATGTTATAACAACCATGAAGTGCGTCTAACACAATTAATCATGCTCTAACTAGAAATGTTATAACAAGTATGAAGTGCGTCTAACACAACTAATCATACTCTAACTAGAAATGTTATAACAACCATGAAGTGGGTCTAACACTATTAATCATACTCTAACTAGAAATGTTATAACAACCATGAAGTGCGTCTAAACAACTAATCATACTCTAACTAGAAATGTTATAACAACCATGAAGTGCGTCTAACACAACTAATCATACTCTAACTAGAAATGTTATAACAACCATGAAGTGCGTCTAACACAACTAATCATACTCTAACTAGAAATGTTATAACAAACATGAAGTGCGTCTAACACAACTAATCATACTCTAACTAGAAATGTTATAACAACCATGAAGTGCGTCTAACACAACTAATCATACTCTAACTAGAAATGTTATAACAACCATGAAGTGCGTCTAACACAACTAATCATACTCTAACTAGAAATGTTATAACAAACATGAAGTGCGTCTAACACAGTTAATCATACTCTAACTAGAAATGTTATAACAACTATGAAGTGCGTCTAACACAACTAATCATACTCTAACTAGAAATGTTATAACGACCATAAAGTGCGTCTAACACAACTAATCATACTCTAACTAGAAATGTTATAACAACCATGAAGTGCGTCTAACACAACTAATCATGCTCTAACTAGAAATGTTATAACAACCATGAAGTGCGTCTAACACAGTTAATCATACTCTAACTAGAAATGTTATAACAACTATGAAGTGCGTCTAACACAACTAATCATACTCTAACTAGAAATGTTATAACAACCATGAAGTGCGTCTAACACAATTAATCATGCTCTAACTAGAAATGTTATAACAAGTATGAAGTGCGTCTAACACAACTAATCATACTCTAACTAGAAATGTTATAACAACCATGAAGTGCGTCTAACACAACTAATCATACTCTAACTAGAAATGTTATAACAACCATGAAGTGCGTCTAACACAATTAATCATGCTCTAACTAGAAATGTTATAACAAGTATGAAGTGCGTCTAACACAACTAATCATACTCTAACTAGAAATGTTATAACAACCATGAAGTGCGTCTAACACAACTAATCATACTCTAACTAGAAATGTTATAACAACCATGAAGTGCGTCTAACACAATTAATCATGCTCTAACTAGAAATGTTATAACAAGTATGAAGTGCGTCTAACACAACTAATCATACTCTAACTAGAAATGTTATAACAACCATGAAGTGCGTCTAACACAACTAATCATACTCTAACTAGAAATGTTATAACAACCATGAAGTGCGTCTAACACAATTAATCATGCTCTAACTAGAAATGTTATAACAAGTATGAAGTGCGTCTAACACAACTAATCATACTCTAACTAGAAATGTTATAACAACCATGAAGTGCGTCTAACACAACTAATCATACTCTAACTAGAAATGTTATAACAACCATGAAGTGGGTCGAACACAACTAATCATACTCTAACTAGAAATGTTATAACAACCATGAAGTGCGTCTAAACAACTAATCATACTCTAACTAGAAATGTTATAACAACCATGAAGTGCGTCTAACACAACTAATCATACTCTAACTAGAAATGTTATAACAACCATGAAGTGCGTCTAACACAACTAATCATACTCTAACTAGAAATGTTATAACAAACATGAAGTGCGTCTAACACAACTAATCATGCTCTAACTAGAAATGTTATAACAACCATGAAGTGCGTCTAACACAACTAATCATACTCTAACTAGAAATGTTATAACAACCATGAAGTGCGTCTAAACAACTAATCATACTCTAACTAGAAATGTTATAACAAACATGAAGTGCGTCTAACACAGTTAATCATACTCTAACTAGAAATGTTATAACAACTATGAAGTGCGTCTAACACAACTAATCATACTCTAACTAGAAATGTTATAACGACCATGAAGTGCGTCTAACACAACTAATCATGCTCTAACTAGAAATGTTATAACAACCATGAAGTGCGTCTAACACAGTTAATCATACTCTAACTAGAAATGTTATAACAACTATGAAGTGCGTCTAACACAACTAATCATACTCTAACTAGAAATGTTATAACAACCATGAAGTGCGTCTAACACAATTAATCATACTCTAACTAGAAATGTTATAACAACCATGAAGTGCGTCTAACACAACTAATCATACTCTAACTGGAAATGTTATAAAAACCATGAAGTGCGTCTAATACAACTAATCATACTCTTACCAGAAATGTTATAACAACCATGAAGTGGGTCGAACACAACTAATCATACTCTAACTAGAAATGTTATAACAACTATGAAGTGCGTCTAACACAACTAATCATACTCTAACTAGAAATGTTATAACAAACATGAAGTGCGTCCAACACAACTAATCATACTCTAACTAGAAATGTTATAACAAACATGAAGTGCGTCTAACACAATTAATCATACTCTATCTAGAAATGTTATAACAACTATGAAGTGCGTCTAACACAACTAATCATACTCTAACTAGAAATGTTATAACAACCATGAAGTGAGAAATAAAAAAAAAACAAATAAAGCTAAATACGAGAAAGCTCACAACAAAAACAATGGTAAAAATATTATTTGAATATTGCAAAGTACACCCTTATGTATGTATATACATATATATAAGACAAATGTTATTTGAGTATTGGAAGTTCAATACAGCTTTATTCTGTTTGTATTTATACGGCCCGACATGGCCAGATGGGTTAAGGAACTCGACTCGTAATCCGAGGGTCGCGGGTTCGAATCCCCATCGCACCAAACATGCTCGCCCTTTCAGTCGTGGGGGCGTTATAATGTGACGGTCAATCCCACTATTACAGAAGGCATATAGATAATACTGGTATATTACATAAGGTATATAGATTATACTGGTATATTACATAAGGTATATAGATTATACTGGTATATTACAAAATGTTCAGAGATTATACTAGTTTGTAACAGAAAATACATAAATTGTACTAGTATACTACAGAAGCTACATGAATTATACTAGTATATTACAGGAGGTACATAGATTGTACTAGTATATTACAGACGGTACATAGATTGTACTACTATATTACAGACGGTACATAGATGACGATTTTATTAATTTTAGACGTACTAAATATATATACAGGGTAAGTCCCTACCCATCCATATATCTTTTGTATTTAGTGTATCTGTGTGGTGTCACCAGTAAACAGGTTTATATTCTGTTTTCTAAGAAATTCTGGTAACACTAACAAACAATTCGTTAAGCCCACAAAATACTAGTCGATATTAATTTTTACCTAGAGACCTAAGGTACGGCTACCCAAATCAAACTTCAAAATAGACATTATTGGAACAGGGAATATAAAATTGATTGCCTACGCCTTGTCATACCCCTGAATTTCACTAACGTTTGGAGGGACTGACATCACCAGGTGGTTAAGGCACTCGACTTTCAGCTGTGGGGCGTTATAATGTGTTGGCCAATCCCACTATTTGTGGGTAAAAGAGTAGCCCAAGATTTGGCGGTGGGTGGTGATGACTAGCTGCATTCCCTCTAGTCTTACACTGCTAAATTAGGGACGGCTAGCGCAGATAGCCCTTGAGTAGCTTTGCGCGAAATTTAAAACAAACAAACTTGTATTTATACATCTAATTATTTAGCTAACAGAAATTTGATATACAGCCGTACTTGTTTCGTATAAGATTTTGAGATTTTGATGAAAATTCTTCATGTTTAAACAACTTTCATTGACTTGTACCTTACAAGGTCGTTGTTCGACTTTTTGACAGGTCACTAAACTTCCCATTAATTTATCATTAACTTGTAATAATATAGAGTTTTTGACTTGTGGTTTAACCCTTGAGTAAATTATGGGTGATTTATGTGTCCAGCATTCGAGAGGTCCTGGGTTTGATACCGAGCTCAGGAAGTATAGATAGCCTAGATTACCATTAAAATTGATGCCTAAACTGGAAAAGAATGTGCTAGTTTTAAGTTGTTAAAAAAAGTAGTCAGAAGGAAATTTATATGAAATTAATAAAGAAATAAATTTATCAACGTCTCGAGATATTTATGTTGAAATCACTTATGCTCTTGGAGGAAGTGACGCAATAGACCTTTGAAGGTTTGCTAATTGGTTTGTTTCGTAATTATCTTATACCATTAAGTCGACAGCTGTTGTGCCCAAATAAAGTAATGTAACTTCAAGCCATTCAAACACTAGTCATTTTGAATGACAGCTGTTCTTTTGAACTGTTAAGTTAATGTGTCCACTCTTAGCTCGATAGCTCTGTAAGATAAAGTTGTGTCATGCTACAAAAAAACAACATATTAATTTTGTTCTGTTGCAGCTGTTGCAGATAAGAAATGTTTCTGGTAATGTTTGTGTAGACCTTCAGCTGTTGAAATAAACACTGGATAATACTAATTAGCACACCAGAAGCTCATTTTATAATGCATATAACTATCTATAAAGAAGAAGTGTCTATCTACATTACTTAAATATCTTAAAGAGTAAAGTGCCTTTATATTGCGAAAGTATATTTAAGGTTAAAGTGCTTACCTTTAAATAAAGGACATATTTTCCAGAAACTGATAGGCCCGAGCCTGTTGTATTGACCAAGGGCTAATTCCATGTACAACAAAGGCATCGCTCCAAACACGAGCATTATACTATATGGGATGAGAAAGACTCCTAGAGGTAGAAAAATAGAAGACCTTATTAAGGTCTCACTGTATAAGGTCATATCTTTAATAAAAGGAAAATTATAACTCTACTAAAATACACTTTTACCAATAATGTAACTTTTTTTGTAAGATATATTATGGTGATGTGTTGCGATAAACATTTTCTTTGCTGTGCTGAATAATATTATTAAAGTACATGTAACATAGGACCTCAATAGTTGAGATAATAACTTCGAAACTGATCAGTAACATAGAACCTCAAAGGTGTAAAACTTGTTAATTATGCTGACTGGATTTTAAAGAAAGAGAGAGAGTATTTCTATGTAATCTTTAAGATCAAAGAGATATTCATTTCTTGTTCTGAAGAGGTTTAAACTCATTAATAGTAGTAAATTATTCTAAATAATTATATGTGTGATAGCTAGCTTACCGCCTCCGTTCTTGTAACAAAGATACGGAAAACGCCATATGTTCGCTAAGTCCACGGCGAATCCTATAATGGATAACAAAAAATCTGCTTTCTTCGCCCATGTCGGCCGAATGCTTTTCTCTTCCTTTGTAAGAGCGTCTTCAGTTAGGCTAACAGCCAAAGTTCCATCGGTCAAGTCTGGCAGTTTGGTCGTTAGAACGTCCGTGGTGCTCTCTTGAGTTAGAGGCGCTGCAACAGTGTCAGGGATATATTTGTATACAACGGTATTTGATTAATGTCATAAAACGGTTGTATGGATTAACTGAATAAACCAAATGGAAACTTACGAAGTAACTAAGATCCCAGTAACACAGCGTGAAATTCGTAACATATAAAAGGTTATTTTATATTTGAATTATTGAATCTCAGTAGCACATAGGCTACAGGGTTAGACAATCCTAAAGTTCAAGTAGAGCCACCCCTCATGTAGAACTAGTGTCCAATAGAAGGACACCAAGTAAGCACTACCGCTACTACTGTTTATTAAATAGCTGGAATGACTCTCATGTAGAGTTATAATATCCCCAAACTTGTATAACGGGATTAACTGTCTTGTATAGTTATAACGTCCCCAGAGTTGAATAGTTGATTGACTGTCTTGTATAGTTATAACGTCCCCAGAGTTGAATAGTGGATTGATTGTCTTGTATAGTTATAACGTCCCCAGAGTAGAATAGTGAATTGATTGTCTTGTATAGTTATAACGTCCCCAGAGTTGAATAGTGGATTGATTGTCTTGTATAGTTATAACGTCCCCAGAGTAGAATAGTGGATTAACTGTCTTGTATAGTTATAACGTCCCCAGAGTTGAATAGTTGATTGATTGTCTTGTATAGTTATAACGTCCCCAGAGTTGAATAGTGGATTGACTGTCATGTTGCTTACAATTCCCGAGAAGTTGAATAATGGGAATGAGTGTCGAGTACAGTTACAAAGCGAAATACTGCGGCTCGAACTGTGGACTTTTAAATCAGCTGTTCGATGTTCTCACCTTGTTCGATCTCGTTGGTAGAAATTTAATTTCACTCATTGTGTTTTTCTAATCGCCGTTATTACTTCATTCACAATATTTATTTCGAAAGAATCTTTAATCTCGTTCTTATAAAACTATGTATTTAACACAGTAACATCTTTACATATGTGCTTGTTTTGATAAAACTATGTATTTAACACAATAACCTCTTCATATTTTCTTTTTTTAATAATACAACAAAGATGTTAATCTCTTTTCCACTATATCCCCGTCACACCAAACATGATTGCCCTTTCAGCCATGGGGACGTTATAGTGTGACAGTCAATCCACAATTAACTGGTAATAGAGTAGCCCAAGAGCTGGCAGTGGGTGGTGATGACTAGCTGCCTTCCCTCTAGTCTTACACTGCTAAATTGGGGATGGCTAGCGCAGATAGCCCTCGTGTAGCTTTGCGCGAAATTCAAAGCAAAGCAAACCAAACTCTCTCACTATATATAGAAAATACTTCGATCATTTTAAAACAAAAAATTAAAATATATTTATCTCAGATTTATTTATGTTAATAATACAGACATACATTGTTGATAAAATTAACCTAATTTACCAAAGTATTAAAGATTATGTTACTACCAGCGAATTGATAAAATAAAATATTAAAGCTGTACTCAAAATAGTTACACTTATTTTTAGACATAACTTTAAGCTACGTTTCTGCTAATTTAACTGTTTATTTTTACATCAAGGTTTCAGTTGTTTCGTGTGATGCAAATAATCATTTTGTTAACATGTATATCTCATATAATTAGGGTTAATCAGGGTATTACAATGAAGCAGAAAAAGGTGCAAATAATTTCTTTGTTCTTTTTCTTTATTTACTAAATATTTAGAAAAGTTACAAAATAAGTAATTTTTCCTTGTTTAGAGAAGTGAGTCTCTCTTCGCCCAAATAGTTTAAAATCTTGAAATTAATTAATTTAAATTCATCACGTTTTGTTATGGTGTGAGGGCTTTGATTCATTTTTTATTACACTTGTCATAAGGCATTAGGCCTGTTATAGTTTTTTAAAATTGCATTAATTATTTAGTCCTTTGCGAATTTTCAAAACTCTGAAGATTATGTAATAATAAAGCATTCCGACCATAACATGCTCTCCGTGTCCATAGCGGGCGACACGTTGCGGTCAATCTTGAACTAATATGACTGGATGGGATACAAGAAATACACCATAACACTTGTTTGTTTGTTTTGAATTTCGCGCAAAGCTGAACGAGGGTTATCTGCGCTAGTCGTCCCTAATTTTGCAGTGTAAGACAAGAAGGGAGGCAGCTCACCTTGTTATCACCACCGATCGCCAACTCTTTTGTCAACAAATACTGGGATTGGCCGTCACATTATAACGCCCTCACGGCTGAAAGGGCGAGCATGTTTGGTATGGGATGTGCCTGATCCATAGTACTTGAACTTATAACAGATGGATTTTAGAACAGTGATCCGACTACTACTAACCTCAATATCAAATAACAAATATATTGAATAACTTCTTTTTTCCAGATCGATAATGTTTAAAAAAGCACGGTTTTGTTGTTTCATAATTCCACTCAAAGCTACATATGAGCTATATGCATGGATCCGTCTGTAACTTTTAACTGACAAATAACGGAGAGGTGGGGGGTCAGCTTGTAAATAGCACTATTGTCAGTTCTTGAGTTACTCTAATATGATCGAACAATACAATCTGACTGTCATTCCTATAGCGCACCTACAGCACCAAAGTGCCGAACGTCGTTTTTGTTGTTGTTGTTTTTTTGCAACAAAGAGCCGCGAACCATGAATTTATTGATTCACAGTCCAGTTAACCACTAAGTCATGTCCTAGCTCGCGCCTTCCCCCAATGAAACAAGAAGACAGTTTACAATTTAAATTTATTTGTTACACTGTAATTTGTTCTAATATAATTAAAACAATTCGAATCATTTTATCATAAATATCAGTTTCAACAAAAATATCAATAAATATAAGACTGAAGTGTTATTTAACCTCACCTTATACAAAAATATTAATTTGTTAATTAAAGTTCCACATTGTTTTACTATATTCGAACTACACGAGTTTTATTGCACATTGTATGATTTTACGTATATATATATATATATATATATATATATAGGTGTTTGAATATACTTTTAAACGTATTTTTTTTTGTAGTTTTATGTTTTACATCTCAAATTAATAAAGTTATATATTACAGAGGCTCGAATATTTGTGTGGTGTTTCTGTTTTGAACAGTACCATCCTTAGGTGGCTAAGTTGTGGGACATTCTGGGCTGAATTACCCTAACAAAATTTTAAAGATTAAATCTGTTTTCAGTTTACGAAGTACTGGAACCATTAGACTGGCTTCAAGCACGATTGACGGTATAATACTAGAAGCAAGATCTTCCATGTACAGAAACTTCAAACATTAAAAATTGAGACTTGTTTGGTTTTTCTTAGTATTAGCATTTTAATAACAGTTTTACACAATTAATTATGATAGAAATCAGTCAAAGCCGTTATGTACATATTAAAGGATAGTTACCTGAGGAGTACATATTAAAGGATAGTTACCTGAGGAGTACATATTAAAGGATAGTTACCTGAGGAGTACATATTAAAGGATAGTTACCTGAGGATTTAGGAGTGCTAGATGACGAACAGTAACCTTCGTCTGTTGGAAAATACTTTTAAAGTGCTTTTATTCTTGCCATTTGAAACATTTTTACCGTTTACAGTCGGAATGCTTCTTGGGACATCACTAGATGGCGCTCCAAGTGTTTGATAATCATCAGAAGTTTCATCTACACTTGGTTTCTGTTCAGGATCTTCTGGTTCAGGATTCGCTGACATGTTAAACTAAACTGGCGTCGTGTTAAACTCCACTAGCAATGGTTGCCATAGGCTTGAAAGCTATTTAAAACGTCAAATAGTGTTTTGAAATTTTAACAGTAAAGATTAATGAACTTGGTAAAAACAAGATATCAAATTCTCTGTATATAAATTGACTAAACGTTTCGGTCAATTTGTTAAAATGTCACAAGTGTATGATAAGTAAAATATATCTTCTAATGTTATTGTTTCGATATGGTTATTAAGAAAAGGTAGTTAGATGTAGAAGTCAAACAAATATTCCGAAATCAGCGTTTCAACAAAGTCCATAAATGATCACATCCAGAATTTTATGATACTTGAGTTTATTTTGTTGATTCCGCTACAAGTTTAATCGACGAAAGTATGAAATGCTATTAAGGCTTAGATAGTTTTAAATTCTCCTTAGCAGGATGGGTGTCAGACGTGCAAGTAAATAGAGTGTGGCTAGTGTATTTGTAATTGTTAAGATTAATTTATTTTGTAAACACCACATTTTTTATCTCCCAAACTCACTTCTATGGGCATAAAACTTGCTACCAGTATAGAGAATTAGTAGTAATAATTCACTGTGGTGTTATGTATCGGCCTATGACAGAATGGCGTATGGCTGATCCTAGCCTAATCTAACGATGATACCTCTGCCATTATGCTTGCATACATTAGTCATTAGTGCTCGTAAGAAATTTATTGATCCATTATGAAATCTCAACAGTTTCAACAATTAATAAATGGTATGATACTTATACATATATTTAATGACAAAGTTTAAATACGTGCATATATTATTCAACATGTTTTATTTCATGAAATATGTGGCCCGGCATGGCCAAGCGTGTTAAGTCTTGCGACTCGTAATCTGAGGGTCGCGAGTTCGCATCCCCGTCGCGCCAAATATGCTCGCCCTTTCAGCCGTGGGGGCGTGATAATGTACGGTCAATCCCACTATTCGTTGGTAAAAGATTAGCCCAAGAGTTGGCGGTGGGTGTTTATGACTAGCTGCCTTCCCTCTAGTCTTACACTGCTAAATTAGGGACGGCTAGCACAGATAGCCCTTGAGTAGTTTTGTGCGAAATTCAAAAAACAAACAAACATGAAATATGCACTCTAGTGACAGGAAAGTGTGTTGGTTGCCAATTTTATCTCATAACAGTAGCAAAACATTCTGATGTCATGACATAATTCTAGAAATATCTACAGGTGTTCAAGCCAGTTCGTTAAGAAGATGCAGGAGGAATGATTAACGAATCGGATCAACTTAAGTTGGTGTTTTAGTCATGACTAGGAAAGAAGTATAATATGTAAACTTAATCGCTTGACTGGATATTTCAGTCAGGTTCATAATACAGACAAGTCTTAACTGTAACTGATTGTTAACATTATTGTTTCAGACAGGATACGAATAAAGGAGAAATAAAGTGATATTTAAAAAATTAATTTTCTCAGATTAATGTTTCAACGAGGTTTCTGAGTTGAACCAACAGAGTGATAAGTAAAACATATTCAGATATTAATGTTTAACGTTACTGAAAAGAGGGAATGAAAATTAAAAACGATCTAATAAACTTGTGGTTTCAGAGAAGTGACGAGAAAAACATTTTCGACGTTAAAGTTTCAGCTATGTTATTAAAAAACACACAAGTATAGTTATAAGCAAAACTGGCACGTCATAAGTAAAACTGAACTGAGGTTAATGTTTTAATGCACTTAATAGTATCATTCATGGAAGAAGTCGGTAAACCTGGATGTCTGAAATTAATTGGATACTAAAATAGAAGGAATAAGGTTTTAATTTAAGTTCTAGTAGTGCAATGTATTGTAAAATGTCAGATTATGCTTAGTACGCGTAACATTTCTTTAGGCTTAATTATAATTCAACTTGCAGTGAGGTTGTAATACAAATTAAATGTATTTTCTTATTTTACAAATACAAGCTTAAAACTAGTTAAATGTGAAATTTAGGCTTAGCAGGCTACTGGTATCATGGAACTTTTTTTTTTATTCTACAAATAATATAATGGCTAGTTCGCGGGTTAAGCGTTCCCAGTTTGTTAGGTGCGATAGCTGGAATGAATATGTTTTGTTTTGGAACTCTGGACTGCTATGCACTACTAATGAAGCTAGTTTCTTTAGCCATCCAAACAGTGTGTTGTTACTAATGGTAGAGCAAACGAGAGTTCAGGCTGTATTTAAAAAAAATATTATGTACATGTCTAAAGAGGTAATAATTTCATTGTATGGGTCACGGGTTAGACCACATTTGGAGCATTGTGTTCAGTCTTGAGCTTCTTACATAAGAAAAGACTTTGAATAGTCAGAAATGGTTCAGAGAAGGGTTAATAAAATGGTACCTGGTATGAAGGGGTTGTCATATAAGGAGAGATTAAAAACTTCAAAATTGTTTTCTCCTTAAGAAAAAAGAGTTAGAGGGGATCTGATTGAAGTGTTTATATTGTAAAAGGAATTGCTAATGAAGAAGATGAATCAACAGATTTTATACATAACAGCGAGAATTATAGAACTAGAGGATATAAATATAGATTTAGGTAAGACAGTTTTATTTTTCAAATAGGGTGGTGGTCTTACGGAATGGGTTGCCTTTAGATATTGTGGAGGCAGTAAATCTTAGTGAATTAAAAAAAAAAAGATTGATAGATATATGAATGGTAAGGGCTGGCTTTAATTTTTTGTTTAATAGTTTTAGTTTGGCTAAGCGGTTGGGACAGCTATGGTTGAACAACAGCTTCATTGTTGTCCCTAAACATTATGTTGGCTAAGCGGTTGGGACAGCTATGGTTGAACAGCAGCTTCATTGTTGTCCCTAAACATATTGTTGGCTAAGCGGTTGGGACAGCTATGGTTGAACAACAGCTTCATTGTTGTCCCTAAACATTATGTTGGCTAAGCGGTTGGGACAGCTATGGTTGAACAACAGCTCCATTGTTGTCCCTAAACATTATGTTGGCTAAGCGGTTGGGACAGCTATGGTTGAACAACAGCTTCATTGTTGTCCCTAAACATTATGTTGGCTAAGCGGTTGGGACAGCCATGGTTGAACAACAGCTCCATTGTTGTCCCTAAACATTATGTTGGCTAAGCGGTTGGGACAGCCATGGTTGAACAACAACTCCATTGTAGTCCCTAAACATTATGTTGGCTAAGCGGTTGGGACAGCTATGGTTGAACAACAACTCCATTGTTGTCCCTAAACATTATGTTGGCTAAGCGGTTGGGACAGCCATGGTTGAACAACAACTCCATTGTTGTCCCTAAACATTATGTTGGCTAAGCGGTTGGGACAGCCATGGTTGAACAACAACCCATTGTTGTCCCTAAACATTATGTTGGCTAAGCGGTTGGGACAGCCATGGTTGAACAACAACTCCATTGTTGTCCCTAAACATTATGTTGGCTAAGCGGTTGGGACAGCTATGGTTGAACAACAGCTTCATTGTTGTCCCTAAACATTATGTTGGCTAAGCGGTTGGGACAGCCATGGTTGAACAACAGCTTCATTGTTGTCCCTAAACATTATGTTGGCTGCTAAGCGGTTGGGACAGCTATGGTTGAACAACAGCTCCATTGTTGTCCCTAAACATTATGTTGGCTAAGCGGTTGGGACAGCTATGGTTGAACAACAGCTCCATTGTTGTCTCTAAACATTATGTTGGCTAAGCGGTTGGGACAGCCATGGTTGAACAACAGCTTCATTGTTGTCCCTAAACATTATGTTGGCTAAGCGGTTGGGACAGCCATGGTTGAACAACAGCTTCATTGTTGTCCCTAAACATTATGTTGGCTAAGCGGTTGGGACAGCTATGGTTGAACAACAGCTCCATTGTTGTCCCTAAACATTATGTTGGCTAAGCGGTTGGGACAGCTATGGTTGAACAACAGCTTCATTGTTGTCCCTAAATATTATGTTGGCTAAGCGGTTGGGACAGCTATGGTTGAACAACAGCTCCATTGTTGTCCCTAAACATTATGTTGGCTAAGCGGTTGGGACAGCCATGGTTGAACAACAGCTTCATTGTTGTCCCTAAACATTATGTTGGCTAAGCGGTTGGGACAGCCATGGTTGAACAACAACTCCATTGTTGTCCCTAAACATTATGTTGGCTAAGCGGTTTGGACAGCCATGGTTGAACAACAGCTTCATTGTTGTCCCTAAACATTATGTTGGCTAAGCGGTTGGGACAGCCATGGTTGAACAACAGCTCCATTGTTGTCCCTAAACATTATGTTGGCTAAGCGGTTGGGACAGCCATGGTTGAACAACAACTCCATTGTTGTCCCTAAACATTATGTTGGCTAAGCGGTTGGGACAGCTATGGTTGAACAACAACCCATTGTTGTCCCTAAACATTATGTTGGCTAAGCGGTTGGGACAGCCATGGTTGAACAACAACTCCATTGTTGTCCCTAAACATTATGTTGGCTAAGCGGTTGGGACAGCCATGGTTGAACAACAACTCCATTGTTGTCCCTAAACATTATGTTGGCTAAGCGGTTGGGACAGCCATGGTTGAACAACAACTCCATTGTTGTCCCTAAACATTATGTTGGCTAAGCGGTTGGGACAGCTATGGTTGAACAACAGCTTCATTGTTGTCCCTAAACATTATGTTATTTTTATACAACAATAAATATTTTGCAACGTATTATACACAATAAAACATATCTTTTTTTCTATTATGTATCCCTATGTTTATATCATCACAGTGCCCTCTTTTTTATTATGCGACACTTTATACACGGTAAAATAAACTTTAATTTGACCACTTACCACTAGATGTAAAGCCCATCAATATTATGTGCTACATGTTTCATTTTAAGAAAACTCTAAAATACCATGAGTTTATATCAGTGTAAATTCCTTATTATTATTATTTTACTCTTTAAATCAGTTGTTCCCAAACTGTGTTCTGCCGAACCCTAGGGTTTTCTTCCGAGAGAGTCCAGGGATTCTGAGCAGCAAAATCAGCAATGACTGATACTTTTTATATAGAAAAGCACTGACAGATGTAATTATTATTCTGTCTCTTTATAGTCTTGCTTGCTTTATACTTTTATGATGTACCGTAGAGAATAATTTTAAATAGAAGGACAGAATGTGTATAGATATATATATGTATTTAAAATGGTTCTAGCACTTGATAAAATTTGGGAACCGTTGCTTTAGAGATAAAAATAAACATTATTTCAAACGTATAGCCATCTGATAGACTTTGTCCAGTATAATAAACCCTATTTCTATTACGTAACTACATGTTTGTATCATAGTAAGTTAATATCTGTCATATAAATCTCTTTCAGTCATAAAATAAATCTCATTTCCGTTGTTTACAATGATCTTTTTATTACCACAGTGAAATTCTACTCAGAAAACTATGAAACTTATTCCCATTAGGTGTCACCATGTTTATATCACAATGAATCCTATCTGCCATAGATGCCACTCTTTACAAATTAAATAAGGAACTTGATTTGCAATGTGTACCACTATGCTTGTATCACGGTAAACCGTATCGCTATTATGCACCATTCATTGCTCATTAAAATATCCTCCGGTGGGACAGTATCTTCTATTGGAGGTTCCATCTGTTAGACGTCGACAGTGAGGTGACGTCCAATTCGACGACGGGTCTTCGAACCTCGTCGAGAGATGTCGCATTACAACCTCGTGTGCCGTCGGAGAAGTAAAAAGTTTAAGAGACCCGACATCGACGATAAATAACTATTTGTTGTGATAAGCTTCTTGGTAGTGTGTCACATAATCAACTGCATGTTATGACAAAGTACTGACTAGCAACGCTAAAATATGGGGTTCGATTCCTTCAATTGACACAGGAGTTAGATAAATTTGGCTTTCCCCTAACACAAGTGATTACCAAGTAAAAAATATACCTTATTACCCTCATTTATCAGTATATTTATAGCATTGTAAGCCTCCTGTACATTAAATTATATTATTTACGTAGCCAAATGAATAATACCTGTATTACTTATCATTTCCTTTATGTCACTTGAAACTTCTGCATTATTTTACACTGTTTATAAAAGAAAAAAACTGCATTTATGTTAATCGTGTACAGCTACATTTCTAACAGTGTAAAGGGTAAACCCTTCTCTGGTAGTTGATACTATTTATATTTATTATGTATCGCTATATTTATAACAGCGTAAACCCCTATTAAGAACCCAGCATGGCCAGGTGGTTAAGACTCGTAATCTGAGGGTAGCGAGTTCGAATCCCCGTCACACTAAATATCTCGCCGTTTCAGCCGTGGGGGCGTTATAATGTGACGGTCAATCCCACTATTCAAACAAACAAAATGGCACAGTTATGGCGGCCGTATTTTCCAACGTGGCAGCCCTCCTTTCCTTCAACAATAGTGGATTAAGAGCCCGTGTATTGTCTTTACTTCATCAAAGCAAGGGGTGGTCGTGTTTCTAGTGAAGGGTATTGATAGCCCACTCGAGGGCTATCTGCGCTAGCCGTTCCTAATTTTGCAGTGTAAGACTAGAGGGAAGGCAGCTAGTTATCACCACCTACGGCCAACTCTTGGGCTACTGTTTTACCAACGAGTAGTGAGATTGACCTTTATATTATAACGCCCCCACGGCTGAAAAGGTGAGCATGTTTGGTGCGACGGGGATGCGAACCCTCGACCTTCGGATTACAAGTGACACGCCTTAACCCACCTGGCCATGCTGGGGCCCTAGTGAAGGGTAATATTATAAGAAAGGGAAAACGCTGAAGGAGCTCAAGACATAAGAGAATCGTGTAATGGTTTTTAAATTACAATCAAAAGATGTTTTGTTCAGAGTTTAACGTGTTGTATTTTCTGTGTATCGCTGTGATAGTCAACTTCTTGTTCCTTGTGATTGCAGCACAAAAAACGTCCATCACTGTTATAGTCAGTTCTATACGTGACAAACAAATCCTATTTTCTTACTAATGTATCTGTTTAAAATACAGTATATTTAATTTATATTATAATACTAATGTCTCCGTCATTTAGCGCATTTAACTATTTTTTTAATTTTTAGTATCTTGTAGTTTAATAACAACATGAAAGTACCGAAAGATATAACATTCAGTATAACTTAATAGTGAGTGAAGAGCATATAAAGCGATGACTTCATTTTGTGAAACGTCTGTAACAAACGAATGTTTGCTTCAATCATTTCATTCACGTTACATGAATTTTTAATATTCGCTAAATTGTTAAAGATTTTTTACTCTTAAAATTCATAAAAATGAGTTAGCTTTTTAGTTTTATGAAAACACTGGATTTACTGACATTAAACATTCTTAAAGGTCTCACTGCACTGCAAACAAAAGAAACCTACATAAAACTAGAAAACTGTGATAGTCCTTAATTTGAAGAAAATGAGTCCCACAAAGAATACAATTTTCTATTGATATGTTTGCTTCCATCACTCTCACAAAAACATAAATGCATTAATACATCCAACTTCTTGGGAGCAACGTTATACACTTACGATGTTTTCAGCACCTCTGTTTTCAGAAGCTGGCGTTTCTGATCTGATGAAATAAAAAAGCTCTATCTTTTCCTGCTAGACGCTTACATCTCGAGTATACTAAATAAGATAACTTAGAACATTTTAACATCTCGAGTATACTAAATAAGGTAACTTAGAACATTTTAACATCTAGAGTATACTAAATAAGATAACTTAGAACATTTTAACATCTCGAGTATACTAAATAAAATAACTTAGAACATTTTAACATCTCGAGTATACTAAATAAGATAACTTAGAACATTTTAACTTCTCTAATATTTATATATGACAACGAATGATTCGGACCCTCGGCAACTTTCAGATATTTACACAAGATAGTTTATGGACCATAAGTTTTATACACATTTAGTGGTGTTAGTAGGTATTCACACAAAGTTACAAAAAGTTCTGGGTTCAACAGGATTCAGATTCCCAGTTGTCAAAATTGTGAGGCTGCTATGTTACGGGAAATTAGTATGTTCCACACCAACACTAAATCCATGTAACAGTTTTTAGCAGTCACTTATTGTGACTTAGTAGTTCTATTCAGCATATCCCCTGTTCGCCCTACATAAAGCTAACAAAGGTCCTAAGCCTATATCATCTGTCCTTCTCTGAGCTGGACAGTCGCATCAAGCTGGATCACTCCTCCTGTAGTTGAAAACATAAAAATAAGAAATAATAAGTACAATGCTCATTTGCACTTTCTTCATTCCTTCATAGACACATAAGGAAAGGAATGATCAAAAAGAAAATCGCCATCGTCTTCAGAGAATTAGGAGGATGTAGCATGACCTTGTCATCATGAACACCATGTGTAAACAGCGTAACAAATACAAAACTACTTGAAGACACCCTCGCTCTAAATATAAACGCGTTCTATTCTATATCATCAGAACCTGTTAACATACAGAGAGGTCCATATCTCTCGAGTTAAGAAAAGAGTTGATGCTTGTTCATCGGATTCTAACCTTGGTAGATCAATTCCGAATATTGGGCTTGTTCTAAAGTACCAGAAAAATCCAAGTGCAATGCCAGAGACATTCAACATCAATATAATATTAACCTGTTGACTGACAAGTATTTCAGCTGCTACGGCAGTTCCTATGCTGGTTTTTTTTCAGCATAATTGAGTAATTTTTAAAACAAAGGAAATAAGCAAGAAATACTATTTTTTCTCTAAGCCAAACTTATAGTACTGCACAAAATGAAGAAATATGTACAAAACATGAAACAATAATGCCAAAATGTAATTTTTTGGTATTGAAATACATGACACATTTAATAATTTACTTTCATGTTAAATGTTTAGTCAAAAATACAACTCTAATGCTTCTTCATTTTGTAACTCTTTTCGTGACGCCTTTTGGATCGAAAGTGAAACAATTTGTAAGTAGGTCATATGAATGTATGGTGCTGACATCTAGTGTTGAAGTTAGGTATTATTGAGAACGAATTAACTCGTCCGTGGCACTGTGTTACCGATCGGCACTGAACAGATTAAAGATATTTGGAAGAAGTTAAAATCTGCTTTCCTTAATGTCTATATTATGTCCATTGGTCATATCACCTGTTCATTCACATCAAGACTAGTTTGATGAAAATAATGCTAAGCAACATCCCAGCATGACAAAATGTTAAGGGCGCTCGAACACTAATCTGAGGGTCGCGGGTTCTAATTCCCGTCACACCAAACATACTCGCCCTTTCAACAAAGGAACGTTATTATATTAAGATCAATCCCACTACTTGTTAATAAAAGAGTAGTCCAACAGTTGGTGGTGTAGCTTTGCGTAAAATTCAAAATAAACGAACTGTTTAGCAAAATGAAATCTCGTCCAATTCCTTAAAGTTATAGCTAAGAGCAGAATTTGGAAAATTAAAAACCAGTGGTAGCAAGACAAAGCAAAGAAGATTCAGCACTATGATGGTAAACAGGACATGCATTACTTCTTGCAAGCAATAAAAACCATTTATGGTGCAACTGTGATTAAAGAATGACTTGACACTCCGGAATTACAGCAAAACCTTTTAATTTAGGTAGAAAGAGCACTTTAAAATGTTCTTGAACCATGAGTCGACTGTAGCATATGTCTTCATTAACGCCATTCGCAACATCCTACACAAGAAACTGAGAACACTAAAGCTATAGACCCAGGTGCCTGTATGAAGGGAGCCTGTATTAAGAAATTGTTGACAAATTATAAAATCTTTTTTTCGAATCTGGAACAAAGGGGAGATTTCAGAGGTTATGAAAAATGTAAACATCGTCTCTATTTTAAAGAAAGAAGTTAAGCCATTTTGTGGGAATTATAAAGGTTGTTTTCCTTCTTTCTAATGTATGTAAAACACTTTCCCATATGCTCACCAATTGTCTTCTTTCTTTTGCTGAGGATATTCCCTCAGAATATTAATGTGGCTGCAAGCCATTTTTTTGGATAGCTGATATGATCTTTGTTGCCTTTGAGGTTCAGGGATAACAAAAAGACATGTGCATATAAATATTGAAGATATCCTACACTCTACAGAATTTAAAAACAGCTAAAGTGGAATAGAAATACATCATTTAAAAATTCAACATTTAGCCACTATTAACTTTGCATTATCAAGTATTCAGCACAGTTGTACACAACACTTAAGAACGCCCAGTGGCGACGTCAGTCACATAACCTTGAGTTAGTATAAGTATAAACTTACTTCTTGAGTTTTATTTATTTATAATTTGTATTTGTAATGATGTATTTCTATCCCATTTTGGCAGTTTTTTTTTTAAATATCAAATAAGACATACACAAGACTTTCATTGACTTCATTAAGGTTTTTGATTCTGCCAATTGTGAAAGATTAAGAGTCAAATTTAGTTGCTCTGAAAAATACATCAAGGTATTCAGGCTTCTTTTATGGTCATACGACCACGACAATTTTTGAAGTGAATTCGATACTGAACTCTTCACCATTCGAATCGAGGTCAAACAAGGTTATGTATGCCATTGGTCCAGTTCTGGCTCCATTTTTCTGATTATCATCCAATTTCTCACCAAGAACCTCTTGCAATTAATATTGATTATCATACGGACAGAGAACTCTTCACGGAAAGTGTCCAAATATCCATCCTTGAACTTTAATACACAGATGATTGCTCCTTGTATATTTTGAAAAAATTCTTCAAAGTTTAGGGAATCTCTTTCCAAAAGCCTAATAAACCTTGGGTCTCTCCTCTAACGTACAAAAACACATTCCACTATTTTTACACACATTTCAACATGTACGTAATAAGGCACCTTATGGTAAAGACTTTAGGTTCTCTGGTCAACAGAGAATAAAGAATTGTTACAAATCGAAGGGTCTTTATTGATTAGACGTTTAGATATATCGTCTGGTGCGTAAAAAACAAACTCATGAACGAGGGGACAACTTGAAACTTTGAATATCATATTCTCATTATTTGAGAACAAAATTTAACACAATAAAGAAACCCAAGATCCATTATCACATTACTCTGTTAAAAAGTGAGGTTACAACATCTTCCCTTTATCAGTAACAAACTAGTTTCTTAAGCAACGATTTTAAAATATCTTTCACAACTACAAAGCTGTTATCTTATTATAATCTCAACAAAAACATCTAAAAGCATATTTCGATAGAAAATGAGCTGATGAGCCAACATCAAATGACAATGCGTTATATTGTTTAAATTAAAGCTAGGAAAATGACCAATATACAGAGTTGAGTAAATTATATTAAAATAACTTTGAATAAGTAAATGAGCAAGTCAATGCAAATCCAATATAATGTTGTGATGCAACAGTACTTACAAGAACTACATTTTGATTGCGTTCAACAAACATATATAGCTTTAGGGTTTGGTATCTGTTAGCTTTTTTCTAATGCAAAAATTAGTATACTAAAATAACAGATACCGGTTTAGATCAGGGATTTAGAAGTTCTAGGACGAAAATATTTTTGTATTTACTGGCATTGGGAAACAAAGAAATACTGACTAATTTGGAGCACAAGGATCAAACAAAATAAGACCTAGAACACGTCCTACCTCCTGTGTGGAAAACAAAATGCTGTATTTAGTAACACGAGGAAATCCACGTAAAGAGAAATCAGTGGCAAAACTGTCCATTAGTCCCAAGCATAGTAGGCAGCGCGACCAAGAATAATCTTCTTCTGGAAACGAAATCAACCAGATATGTATTCAGCAAGATAAGACTTACAGTTAAACCTCATCTAATGCTTACCTCATGTAACTGGAGAATGAAATGAGTATTGATATTATTATATACATAGACACTTTTGTAGTTTTGTTCGATCAGACTGTTGAAATTTGCATTGTGAAACTGCTGTTCTTGTACAGTAGATGAATTATAGAAACCATGCACGAAGAAATGATGCTGAAATTGAGGGTTTGATACTTATGGTAGATTAAGTACATATTGCACACTGTGTATCTATGTACTTAACACAACGGAATCAAACTATATAGCATGTATGTGTGTGTTTTTTTACAGCAAAAGTATATCAGGCTATCTACTGTGCTCACGGAGGGAAATTGAGCCACTGATTGTAAATCACTGTAAATCCTTAAACTTACCGCTGTCTCATTGGGAGACAATTATGTTGCATTATTTTATCATAAAACATAGTACATAAACTTGCTACAAAATGAGTTTGAAAATCGTCTTTAACTTGTAGCACATTTTACTTTAGCAAGATGAATCTAGAGAACAGACCACTTTTTACTGATTCATTATTCTGTCTAGCATTCGTCTTATAACATAAACTACACTCACAAGCACATCATGTATTACAGCACGATCTTAAAATATTTACATTATCAGCGAAATCATCAGTGTTTTAATATAATAATCTTTGGTTATAGCACATGTATCTGGTGTGAAAAATACCCACTCACCGTAGTGGCGCATATTTCTGTTGTAAAGTGTTCTTTAAAAACTTTCTAACCATTTCTACAATTGTTAATTTACTAATGTTGTAATAAATATGTCGCAGTATTCGTGGTGTTCTTGAAGCTAATTCATCCATTGTCATTTCCTCCGAGTGTAATGACAAAGTAAGTACTATTGTTCTACAACATAATTATAATCACAAAGTATGTACTATTGTTCTACAACATAATGATAATGACAAAGTATGTACTATTGTTCTACAACATAATTATAATGACAAAGTAAGTACTATTGTTCTACAACATAATTATAATGACAAAGTAAGTACTATTGTTCTACAACATAATTATAATGACAAAGTATGTACTATTGTTCTACAACATAATTATAATGACAAAGTAAGTACTATTGTTCTACAACATAATGATAATGACAAAGTATGTACTATTGTTCTACAACATAATTATAATCACAAAGTATGTACTATTGTTCTACAACATAATTATAATGACAAAGTAAGTGCTATTGTTCTACAACATAATGATAATGACAAAGTATGTACTATTGTTCTACAACATAATTATAATGACAAAGTAAGTACTATTGTTCTACAACATAATGATAATGACAAAGTATGTACTATTGTTCTACAACATAATTATAATACAAAGTATGTACTATTGTTCTACAACATAATTATAATGACAAAGTATGTACTATTGTTCTACAACATAATGATAATGACAAAGTATGTACTATTGTTCTACAACATAATTATAATGACAAAGTATGTACTATTGTTCTACAACATAATGATAATGACAAAGTATGTACTATTGTTCTACAACATAATTATAATGACAAAGTATGTACTATTGTTCTACAACATAATGATAATGACAAAGTATGTACTATTGTTCTACAACATAATGATAATGACAAAGTATGTACTATTGTTCTACAACATAATTATAATCACAAAGTATGTACTATTGTTTTACAACATAATTATAATCACAAAGTATGTACTATTGTTCTACAACATAATGATAATGACAAAGTATGTACTATTGTTCTACAACATAATTATAATCACAAAGTATGTACTATTGTTCTACAACATAATTATAATCACAAAGTATGTACTATTGTTCTACAACATAATTATAATCACAAAGTATGTACTATTGTTCTACAACATAATGATAATGACAAAGTATGTACTATTGTTCTACAACATAATGATAATGACAAAGTATGTACTATTGTTCTACAACATAATTATAATCACAAAGTATGTACTATTGTTCTACAACATAATTATAATGACAAAGTATGTACTATTGTTCTACAACATAATGATAATGACAAAGTATGTACTATTGTTCTACAACATAATTATAATCACAAAGTATGTACTATTGTTCTACAACATAATTATAATCACAAAGTATGTACTATTGTTCTACAACATAATTATAATCACAAAGTATGTACTATTGTTCTACAACATAATTATAATCACAAAGTATGTACTATTGTTCTACAACATAATTACTTTTAGACAGGTTTTCTTCGAGAGCAAGAACGAGACCAATCTTAGACTGTGGAACACACTTTCTACTTTACAGATTTAATGATCAAGCTTACATAAGATAAAGAAATGAAACTTTAGTGAAACTGCATCTAGAGATTTGGCAAGACTGTCATTGATGTTGAATTGAGGCTTGAGACTTTGTGAAACTTTGACTCATGAGGGTTAAAACTTATGAGCCTTTGACTTATGAGGCCTTGTTGTGGTATTCAGACGTGCCATACGTTTGCTACTCCCTGTTTAATGTAGACTTTTTCAAAAAAATCATATAAATTCGCGTATATAATTTACCAATGAACGTTGGTTGAGGATGTACCATATCTTTTACGTTCTAGTTACATTATTGTCTGAGTTAGTAAACCAAGTAGCACCCAGTGTCACAGCGGTATGTCTGTGGACTCACCTTGCTAAAAAGCGGGTTTCGATACCCGTGGTGGACAAAGCGCAGACAGTCCATTGTGTAGCTTTTTGCTTAATTTTAACAAACAAACAAAAATTAATCCAAGTTAGCTCTTGTGTCTTTTCTTGGGAAAAATGTTAGTAAAGTTGTACATATTAATTAACAATGGCCAATTGTCTTTCTCATTTACAAGTTAGGTAAACTTGTATATAAATGATATAAATTCCCTTATTTTTGGGAAGTAAAGACCAACATTAACTTGGGCACCCAGAGATAATACTAGCATTATTGTTTAATGTCTGTAATTGTTTTGTCAGTCTGGAATAGTCAGTAGTACTTGTTCTTCATAGATCGGGGGCTCTTTACCCGAAAAGCACTATACTTTCTGAATTCATTCTTGATACAGTTTGAATAAACATTATTTCGTTTTGTTTCCGGCTTCTTTCACGCCTTCAAACTAAGTTAAAGTAAAATAAATTCAGATTTGGAATATTGATTGATATCCTAATCGAAAATTCTTATATTCTGTAGAAACTGCTTAACAACGTCATAAGAAATCGAAGCGAAGAATATGTGGAATACAGGTACTACATATATATATATTTAAAGGTATTCAAGAGTATGTTTTATTATTTTAGTGTATATAATTTATGGTATAGAGAAAACAACAGATCTGCAAATGTTATAAGAAAAACTCGGACATTAGTGAACCACGATACCAAATAAGGAAGATATAGACTTGAAACCCATTGCAGGGGTTAGGAAGAGACATTTTGTTCTTGATCTCGAATCGAGAAAATTCACAGCTGTAAATTTGAACTAGACGGACGTGGTATGTTAAAAAATTCAATAATTAGATAAAACACACAAACAAATGATGAACCAATGCCACAAAAAAAAAGCAGTTAACGGGACAGCAATGAAAATAAGAGTGGAACATTTTTAGTGAAGAGACTGGAGTTACACGGTTTGTCTTGATACGCCCTGAATTAATTGTATTGTATAATTACATCAAATGTATTAGATAAAGGACAGAAATAAGTTCTGCAAAGACCAGTATCAAAGTCTGATGGAATGGTCCAATCGTTACTAGAAGATCGCTCTTGTACCAACTTAGTTGAAAGAAACACTTTTAAAAGTATATCTAATACGTTTCTTGAATAATCGGAAAAACACTAAACACCGACTTCTTCACACTTATCAAGTTCCTCCAAAGAATTGCTTTGACCCCAGAAATGAAGATGACAGTAATCCAGAACCTACAAGAAGTCACACAATTTTACAGGTTTTCATAATTGTACTACTTTTTATCTATTCTAACAGTGTTCTACTAAAAAGGTTAAGTAATGAATAAACAGAGAAATGTAAAGAACATTAACTGTACTAAAGAAATAGTAGATTTAAAATTTTTAAAGTATAATTACTTAAAAATATCTTAGAATAATTGATACAGTTTTACAGGTTATGACCGAGAGTATTTCTGGTGTTAATTTAGTTTACAGCTTAACTAAAGTTGTATCTGTGTTACTGAAAATAATAGAAGACAGAACGAAGAACTGAATGATTTACAGCTAGTGTTGTTTCAAAATAATCTTGATAGTTTTGATATAGACAGCGTATAAACAAAACGACTATTTAATTTGTATTCAGTTGTATCTGTGTAAGATCCTTATTTCATACGTAAATTGGCCCGGTATGGCCAGCTGGTTAGGGCTCTCGATTCTTAACCTATGGATCGTGGGTTCGAATCCCGTTACACCAAATATGTTCGCCCTTTTCAGCTGTGGGGCGTTATTATGTGACGACTAATCCCACTGTTCTTTGATAAAAGAGTAGCCTGAGAATTGGGGGTGGGTGGTAATTACCAGCTGTCTTCTCTCTAATCTTACACTGCTAAATTAGTGAGACCTAGCGCAGATAGCCCTCGTGTAGCTTTGCGCAAAATGCAAAACAAACAAAAAGCATACGTAAATTACCTCGTGTTGGTGGCCTGTGAAGACATGACCTAAAATCTAAATAAGTACTTTTGTAACGAGTCTAAAGTTGAACCCAACGGTAAAGGCCATGAGCTGTTCATAAGTCTGTTACAAAAGCACCTTACACTAAGGTTAAATTTTAAGCTTTGTTTAGAGTATTGTTAAAAGTGCAATAAGTTATTCCAGGCTTCACTACAAAAATTGTGTGGTTGTATTGTAACAAACATTATGTTTACTGAATGAAGAAAAGTTGCTATTTTCGTGTTTCGCCACAACTCGGAATAAAATTGGAAAATGCTGTGGTAAGTAGTATTTAGACTTCATATTAGTTTACAATTTAATGATCCAATCTAATCGATGTGTTACAAATAAATAACTTATTTGATTTTTTTAAAAAGCTTGTCAATATTCTTAACCCAAACTTTCACTCTTTTAACCATACTTAATAACTATAATTGTAAAAATACATTTACTTACAAAGTAAAACACGTTCGTACTTTTAGAATATGAATGTTCGTAGTTGGAGGTCAAATTCAGTTGGTCAGTCACATATGTAACTGACGCTTATCATCAGACTTCATCAGATCCATAAATGATATTCCTCATCAGGTAATTATCAGATTTTATCTGATCTGTGCTTCATGTATCAAACTTCATCAGATCGTTAATTGATGTTTGCCATCAGGTAATTATCAAATTTTCTCTACACACATATTTGATATCCATTACTTGGGTTGACAACTGCCACGTGATGCACGATGCATTTTCAGGAATATTGTTCTTAACACGAACACGCAACCTTCATATGGTATAGTTGAAGTGTTCATTTAACAACCAGATTATTCAAAATGTCTTATTTCTTTCCACCTGTGACTAGACTCTGTTCAGTAATAGAACTAACTACTTTTATTTACTGTTGTGATTGTTTTCCAACACATGGTAATACTTAACTTTGTTTCATGAAAATATAAAATTTCAAGAGTTTAGGTTTTGTTTTGTTTTGAATTTCGCGCAAAGCTATACGATGGTTATCTGCACTAGCAATCCCTAATTTAGCAGTGTAAGACTAGAGGGAAGGCAGCTAGTCACCACCACCCACAGCCAGCTCTTAGGCTAAGCTTTTACAAACGAATATTGGGATTGATCATTACATTATAATGCTCCCTCGTCTGAAAGGGCGAGCATGTTTGGTGTGACGAGGATTACGAGTTGAGGGCCCTAACCATCTGACCATGGTTAAAGGGATAAGTTATTATTGTTGTTAATTTCAATATGAATTTGTTTTGTAGCTAAGCACAAAGCTACACAAAGGGATGTCTGTGATCTGTCTACCATGGATATCAAAACCCAGTTTATAGTGTTGTGAATCCACAGAGATACTGCTGTGCCACTGGGGGTAGGCCAAGATATTAGAATTTGATATAATTAATTCACTTAAACATTATGTTTAAATATTCTCTTTTTAGCTATATCAGAAGTCCATCATCGTGACTTTGTCACTGAAAAAAACCGTAAAATAAAAAACTTATTCCAGCATGACAAAATACTTGTCATATTTCGGTCTACACGAGTGCAGGCTTAATTTTTATCTTTAACTGTATTTTATTCTTATGCAGTTTTAATCCACCATTATCTGTTGGATGTTTGTTTAATATATTGTTTATTTCTGTGCTAATTTCATTGTATGAGTGCTCTTCTTTCTATAAAATGTTTAGTCCCGGTGTACCGATTTCAAATTACCCCCTGTAAATGTTACCCCCCGGTAATTTGGATTCGTTTTCATCTTACCCCTTGATTTCAAACTACCCTCTGTAAATGTTACCCCCGGTAATTTGAATTCGTTTTCATCTTACCCCCCTTGATTTCAAACTACCCCTTCCAGATAGACTCGTTTTAACGGTTTGTTAAGATGCTAAACGTTCTTATCGCACTCAGTGTTTGTTTGTTTGTTTGTTTTGGAATTTCGCACAAAGCTACTCGAGGGCTATCTGTGCTAGCCGTCCCTAATTTAGCAGTGTAAGACTAGAGGGAAGGCAGCTAGTCATCACCACCCACCGCCAACTCTTGGGCTACTCTTTTACCAACGAATAGTGGGATTGACCGTCACATTATAACGCCCCCACGGCTGGAAGGGCTAGCATGTTTGGCGCGACTCGGGCGCGAACCTCAGATTACGAAGCGCACGCCTTAACGCGCTAGGCCATGCCAGGCCCCCTCAGTGTTTGTAAAAGAAATTAACACATTAATAACAATGTAAATATTCAAATATTTATCATGTTCTATATCTCATGCTATCAATCACTCATTTTTATTTCAGTGCGCATAAAGAAATATAAAAAAATTAATATGTATAAATTACAATATATTGAATGAAGACAGTATGTAAACCTTGTGGTCTGGCGACGACGAGCCATGAAAATACCTTTTATCTTATATAAATAATCAATTTTAATAAAAGAAATAATAGGTATGTTGCCTATTATCATGTACTTAGATATGTACTCGACACACACTACAAATATTTAAAGCAGTTATTATGTTTGTCATTTTGGCGTTAGAAGAGGGGGAATTTGAAATCAAGGGGGGGTAATTTAAAATCGATTTCATGTTACCCCCCGGTACTCTGAAAACGATTTCATATTACCGGAGGGTAACTTGAAAACGGGGGTAATTTGAAATCGTTACACCGGTATGGTCAGATGGGTTAAGGCGTTCGACTCGTACTCTGAAGATCGCGGGTTCGAATCCCCGTCGCACCAAACATGCTTGCCCTTTCAGCCTTGCGGGCATTAAAAGGTAACGGTCAATTCCACTATTTTTTGGTAAAAGAGTAGCCCAAAAACTGGCAGTGGGTGGTAATTACCAGTTGTCTTCCCTCTCGTCTTACACTGCTAAATGAGGGAGGGCTAACTATAAATATTCTAATGTGTGTTCCTTATTTCTACAAACTTTTTAATGTGTGAGTGTCCTTCCTTTTATAAACTTTTTAATGTGTAAGTGTTCCCCTTCTATAACATTTTTAATGTGTAAATGTCCTTCTTCTATGAAACTAATATATGAATGTTCTTCCTTCTATAACATTTTTAATGTGTGAGTGTCCTCCCTCTATAAAACTTTTAACGTGTTAGTGTCCTTCCTTCTGTAAATGTTTTATTGTATGAGTGTCCTTTCTTATGTAAATTTTTAATGTGTAAGTATGTACACATTAAAATATGTGTACTTCTATAAAATTTTTAATGTGTGAATGTCCTTCCATCTATAAAATTTTTAACGTGTGAATGTCCTTCCGTCTATAAAATTTTTAACGTGTGAATGTCCTTCGGTCGATAAAGGTTTTAATGTGTAAGTGTTCTCCTTCCATAATATTTTTAATGTGTGAATGTCCTTCCGTCTATAAAATCGCTCGCATTTAAATGAACATTGTTTTTTTTGTTTGATTTTGTTTTAACTAATAAAAAATGTTGTTTCCAAGTTTAATGAGAGCTTTTTATTATACTTGTGAAAAGATGTAAATATTCTTCTTAGAACTATATTTCTAAACATTAAGAAAGAGAGATCTATGCAAGTCTGTTATAATATATTTTCCCTTTTAAAAGTCATATTAGTGTAAAAGATGCATAACACTCCTTTGAAAGAAAACTTAACGGGAAAACACGTGTTAAACTGTAATCTACTTGTAACAACAAGTCCTAAAAATGATCTACACGCTAACGTTATTCACTCAAGACATTAACTTAAAAATAACTTAGTAACACCATCAACTATGAATTCGTTTCAAACTATCAAGATGTTTTTTACTAAGTCGATAAGAAAAATAAATTGTTAATAATATCATCCAGAATTTAAGTACAATGTTTATATAGTCATGTTTTTGTAAACTGTCTAAACCAACGTTCCTGTGCAAAAAACTAAATTTAGTCTCTCAATTGAAATTTGGGAAGCATGCGTTTTCTAAATTGCTGTCATGCGCAATAAAGAATTAACTTTAATGTTTCAATTTACGATCAGGTTATTGGGATAATATGTGATTAAAGTTTGTGTTTGCTACGACCAATCTTGGAAGCCAATGATAGGAACCTGTCCTGTTGACATCTGTATTACTTACGATTGAGACTGATGAACTTGCTACTGGTTTGAAAACAGTCAGCGTGTGCTATGCTGTTTGAAAATAATATTTTTTTCTCACTATCTTACAATGAGTTTTTGAAGAGTTGCACGAAGTGGGAAAGCGATTTGATAAACTTGAAGGACGTGATTATGTTGACAAACACCAATGAACTTCCAGGAATAAATCTCCGTAATAATGATTTATGAATTACAGTTTATCTCTTGTGGTTAACGTTTGAAAATCGGTTTTTATTTCATTGTTTTTAAGCACACTTTTCATGGAAATTCTTAGTAATATTTTTATATTGAAATATTTATGAAATTTTTTGTTGATACACACAAAACTACACATTGGAATATCTATACTGTTCCCACAAAGTATAACTAAATTCAGTTTTTAGCGTCCAAGTTACAATCGAATTTAAAATCCAAAAACAAATTTATGAAAATAATATTAATTTTTTTAGTAAATTGTTTTCAATGATAATTCATTTTTATAAAAAGTATATTTCAATACATACCTGAACGATTCCAAATTACCTAATAGTAATAATGTTAGCGAGAAACAGGTTTCTCGTCGCATTAGTATTTCGGCCAAAATCCTATGTTCCGTATTTTATACGATATATGTTTTGATATTGACTTAAACGTATCCTTGGACATTCTGAACTAGCTTTTGGAAGTGGTAAAATATATCCTTCGCCACTGTAAATTAGCTGCTGTAATAATGGGTTGCAAAGTCTTCTGGATCATATCGAATATATGTACAAGTTTCGCAGTCACCATTATAATCGGGTCTCTTTGCAGGTGTTTCA
Source organism: Tachypleus tridentatus (assembly GCF_004210375.1). NCBI lineage: Eukaryota > Metazoa > Arthropoda > Merostomata > Xiphosura > Limulidae > Tachypleus > Tachypleus tridentatus. The sequence goes on along the minus strand of NC_134827.1, from coordinate 73,339,774 downwards.
TTTCTGCTGCAACACGTGCACACTTTTCAATTCGTAAATTAGCGGTGGAAGTTTTATCTGTTTACTAACATGCTTATATATCGTTGTTCGTATAGCAAGTGAAAGATATTTCAAAAGTGGTGTTTATCATAAACAAACTGTTCAAGGTTCGTGTTTTTTATGACAGTGCTGTTCTCACAACGATTGAATAATCAGTGACAATAGATGTTCCTCGTTCTATGAAGAAAAAACTAACATAAAACATCCTGAGACGTCGTGGACTTCACAGTAATTTTATTGAAAGTAATAATAGTAAAAGTTGAAGAATCCACCCCTCAAGTCTCAAAGCTTGGTTTGTCTAAGAAACTAATGGTAACAGTCTTGCTATTTGTTGAAAAACAATCACAGTTCTTAAGAAACAAGTTAGTTTCAACCCTTGACTAAGTCTGTCTATACCTATAACTCAGGTGTTTTAAATTCTACCAAGTAGCAGTCTGTTCGTGCTAATCTGGAAACTCGTTAAATATCTCACTGCATGTGTGCACCAAACAGAACCTGCTCTCATAACTGAGAACTGAAGACAGACAACAGTTATGAATTAACTATAATATGGTGACTGTAAAGTGAAACGACAACACTTCTCCCAAATTGTAAACGTTTTCCTGTTATAAACACAGTAATTTGTTTACATCAGTTTTATTTTTTACCTAATTTAATTTCACTTTAATGCTTTAAGATAAATCAAAGTTATGGAAACGCTAAAAAAAAACTTAGATCATAACTATCTCAAAACTATCACATGTACAGAAAGGTTAAATGGTTCATACAACAACATTTCTTCACTATTTAAACTAACTAGTTAGATCAGTATCTGTTAATATTTTTGTAGTCTTGTTTATGATTCACAATGCTTTATTACCTACTAAGACAACTTAAACTTTATATTTTCAATATTAATTGTTATTTGTGTATTAATTCCAGTTTTCCTCTCTTTAACCATGTGCGAGAAGGATGTGTGTTTGACATTACATGACATACATTAGTTTTATACAATATTCTCAATAATTTCTATATCATTAATTTACAACCCGATAAGCCAGTTTCTTATTTATTTCTTTGCTATATATATAAAACGTATTACGTTGGTGTAAAAATAAGATTTTGACCTAGAGGGAAATAAGGGACAGAGCAACTACTTAGTTGTTTCTTAAATGCACGTGGCCCGGCATGGCCAAGCGTGTTAAGGCGTGCGACTTAATCTGAGGGTCGCGGGTTTGCATCCCGGTCGCGCCAAACATGCTTGCCCTTTCAGCCGTGGGGGCGTTATAATGTTACGGTCAATCCCACTATTCGTTGGTAAAAGAGTATCCCAAGAGTTGGCGGTGGGTGGTGATGACTAGCTGCCTTCCCTCTAGTCTTACACTGGCCAGGTGGTTAAGGCATTCGACTCGTAATCAGAAAGTCGCGGTTTCAAATCCCCGTTACACCAAACATGCTCGCCCTTTCAGCCGTGGGGGTCAATCCCATTATTCGTTAGTAAAAGAGTAGCCCAAGAGTTGGCGGTGGGTGATGATGACTAGCTGCCTTCCCTCTAGTCTTACACTGCTAAATTAGGGACGGCTAGCACAGATACTCCTCGAGTAGTTTTGTGCGAAATTCCAAAAACAAACAAACTTAAATGCACGAAAGAAGTAAAAACTGCCTGTTCCTAATATGGGGTATGTCCACAACAGAATTTTTGAAAACACAGAAGCAGTTTCCAGTTTTCCCTACATTCCGACAGGATAGGCGAATCGGAGAGATTGCTAAATGTATTATTATTGATGCTGTAAGTTTTGCAGCTGAAAACTGGACCAGTTAATCTAGTAAAAGAGGATGGTACTTTTACAACCATCGTATAGACAGTTTGATTACATATAAATCTGTGGTCATGTCATTCAACGACTTGAAGTGTATATCTTTGTATGGAATTCCACGCATGGTTTTTTTCTTTCTGCAGGTGTTTGAAGTATGTGAACGGAAAGTATGACTGGAAGCCTTATTATTGATGAGCCACATCCTATTGTCTTTTTGTACAAAATAATAATTCCTGTTTGGTACAAATGTTCAAGAACATTTATCTCTTTGTGAGCAGAGTCCACTTCGACCTCTGTTTTCATCCTTCTGACCCCTAGCTTGACCTCACCTCACAAGACTGTGAAGACTATTAATCCATTTGATTAGTTTTGCGGCATTCCACAAAAACTTCTGACAATTATTTTGACACGTTGACTAGTAAAAAAATGACTCGAATCTTGTTACAATTATCGAGATGCATAAGGTTTGGTTGAATGTCACCACACACTGCCATTCATCCACGGCTTGATATCATTCATACAGTTGTTCTTACCCGTCATGGTTATGTCTTGAAAGCAACTTGTATACATGCGACTTGTTTCGTTTTTCCATATAGTTGTTTTTCTTGATTATGTTACGTACTGTTAATTGGAACACGCAACCGGTTTTTTCACATTTTTTCAAGAAACTTCTAAGTAGTTGCTCTGTCCTGTATTTCCCTCTAGGTCAAAATCTTATTTTTACACCAACGTAATACGTTTTATATATATAGTAAAGAAAGAAATAAGAAACTGGCTTATCGGGTTGTAAATTAATGACACAGAAATTATTGAGAATATTGTATAAAACTAATGTATGTCATGTAATGCCAAACACACATCCTTCTCGCACATGGTTAAAGAGAGGAAAACCGGAATTAATACACAATTAACAATTAATGTTGAAAAGATAAAGTTTAAGTTGTCTTAGTGGGTAATAAAGCATTGTGAATCATAAACAAGACTACAAAAATATTAACAGATACAGATCTAACTAGTAAGTTTAAATAGTGAAGAAATGTTGTTGTATGAACTATTTAACCTTTCCGTGTATGTGATGGCCAAACCTTTTGAGATAGTTGTGATCTGTTTGATTAGAAAGTACTGATAACTTACTTTAGGAAAGTAAAACTCGTTATGTTCAAGAGACTTTGCAATTTTTTAACACGTAGAATAAATGAAAATACAACTTTTACCAAAGAAAAATCTATTTTACTTTATAAAGTTTTAATTCTCTAGAACAAGATTCCGGGAACTTTCTGATACAACTTAATCAGAACTTAAATTCATACAACTTAATGAATATACGCGCTAAGCCACAAAAACGAAATAATTACAGCAGTAACGCTCATACAATTAACCCTTACGACTTAATGATTGAATTAAAACTGAATATGACATCTCTCAAATTTCTCAGTGTTTAAGAAATCCGTATCTTACTGAACCAAATAAAGGTTGGCCTCGCTAAATTCATTGCCAAAAACACACACCTAACAGCGGAGCCAAAGCCCTATCAGGTTATGAAGTGATCTTTGGAAAAATCATTGAAATAGAAGTTTCAGAAATGTATAAGCTTCCGCTGAGGATCAGTAGCTAAAAACTACCTTTCCGTTAATCTAATCTATAGTGCCGATCCGTCATTAGAAGTGACATGGTTCACGACCAGTCACTCCCACCAAAAAAGTCGAAAAATGGCGCTGGGCGCTTTAATGTTGTCAGTGCGTTATAAGAGTAACGGTAAACTTCACAACTCGGTGTGACAGTTATAACTCGAGAGTTAGTGGTGGGTGGTGTTGATCAGCTGCCTTTCACTATTTTATCACTTTAAAAACAAATCATTTTTCAAATGAAAGTTCTTCAATCATCACCATTTAACTTTTTACAAATCATTGTCAACACCTGTGTAAAAAATTACCATGTTTGCCTTTTTAAGCTGAAATTTTTCTGTTGATAAAGACAAATCTTGTTTCTATTAAGAATTAAAAAAAAATTAAAATGTATTTGATGAAATTCATAAGAACAAAAATTAAACAGAAGCCTCAATTAAAGAGATGGATAAGATTATTATATAATGAATTTGTATCAAACTACAGGGTGTTCGGTAAGTCACTGTGCACTTATATATTTATTAACAGACAAAACTGCACAGTGACTTTCCGAACACCCTGTATATTTTAATATGGTTTATACTCACGTCGTCAGTGGGTTTTCAAATGTTAGTCCTAAATATATGTGAAAAACGGCTCGTTTGGGTTGAGAAACGTTTTTTACGAAGAAGAGCGAACAACGTTTCGACCTTCTTCGGTCATCGTCAGGTTCACAAAGAAAGGAAGAGGTAACTGACCAGAAGCTGACCACATGTTTGAAAGGGGTTGTATAACTGAGTGTCGGAATGTAGAGGGCGTGCTTAGATGTTTGAATATATAATTTTATATTATTTATTTTATTATTATTATTATTTATTATCTTATTTTTAACATAGGTATATAGGTGTTCCTTTGTATTGGGTTATTTTGGGCTTGAGTTGTTGTATAAGTAAGGCTTCTTCAATTTTGCGTTTGTTTATGTTTGTTTCTTTATTAAGTATTTGAGAGTTTTCTATGATTATGTTGTGTTTATTTGACTTGCAGTGTTCGAAAACGTGTGAAGCTGACTTTTTATGTTATTTTAATCTGGTTTTCATTTTTCTACTTGTTTCTCCAATATAGAAGTCGTGTCAGTTATCACATTGTATTTTATAAATAATGTTGGTGTGGTGTTTGTCAGTGTAGTTTTTACATAGTATAGACCTCAGTTTTGTGCCTGGTTTTTGAATAAACTTGGTATTAATTGGAATGTCGTATTTTGTTACTAGTTTTTGCCAAATGTTGGTTATTTTTCTGCTGATGTCGGGAATACATGGTATGCAGCAGTATATAGTTTCGTGATTTTTTGATTCGTGAGATATATTTACTTTTGTTGGTTGATTTTACTTTCTGTCTAGGTGTGTGCGTATAATGTTTTCTACGGTTTGTGGAGCAAACTTATTGATGTCGATGAAGTATTGTTTTATTTTGTCTAACTCATCGTTAATTTTATATGGTGAGCATAGTTTTTATGGCTGTGTTTATTTGGTTTCTTAGTATGTTGAGTTTTTGTTCTGTTTCATGTACTGAGTCCCAAGGAATGTATAGTCCAGGTTGGGTGATTTTCCGGTGGATTTCTGTTTTGAATTGTGTGTCAGTTCTTGTAATTTTGAGGTTAAGAAATGATATTTGATTGCTTTTTTCTTCTTAACATGTGAAGTTAATGTTGGGATGTATAGCGTTAATGTGATTGAAAAAATTAAGTGTGTGTTCTGTAGATGTGAATCCCGCAATCGTCTCGTCTACATATCTGTACCTGAATAGTGGTGGATGTAATGCTGTGTTAATTGCTTGTGTTTCAACTTGTATCATAAAAATATTGGCTAAAACTGGTGACACTGGGTTGCCCATGCTTAGGCCATTTTTTCGTATATAGTAGTGGTTGTTGAACATGAAGTTTGTCTTCATCGTGATGAATTATATAACGGTTGCTAATTGGTTACTGGGAATGTCTATAGATGGGTTTGGGTCTCGAATATAGAGTTCCAAGGCTATCCTGCAGGCTTCAGCGGTTGGAACTTCTGTAAAGAGGGATATGACCTCGAAACTGGCCATTAAGGCTTTATGATTAAGTTGATTAAGATTAGACTTGAAATTAAAAGAGTCTTTGATAAATGAGCTGGCTGATGTTACATATTTGGAGAATGCCCATGCTATGTATTTACCAAGATTGTAATTAAACGATTCATATGTGGACATTATTGGTCGTAATGGACAATCTGGTTTATGAGGTTTGGGGATGCCGTATATTTGTGATGTGCGTGAGTCGGTTTTACGTAGGTAGGAATAAAGTGTTTGTGAAATTGTGTTGGCTTTTTCATTTTTAGTAGTATTTTGTTTAGTTGCGTTTCGTATGTCTTTGTTAGATTTGTGTGTATTGGTTTAAATTTGTTAGTGTCTGATAGGATGTTCTTCATTTTTTGGATGTGAACAATTCGTGTTCACTCTGACGATAGCATCACCTTTATCTGCTTTTAGAATTTTTATGTTTTATGTCTTATTTTAAGTTTTAATGGAATTAATGTTTCTTTTTGTAGGATTGCTTTTTAGCTTTCTGTTTTGTGAAATTATGTTGATGGTTTTGTGAGAAAATTCTTTTAAAAAATCGTTTAAGATGTTGTTTTTAGGTGTTTCTGGAAAATATAAATTTTAATTTTTCCTGGGAAGTTTGGCTGTTGGATGTCAATAAAATTATCTAAGTTGTCTTCTTTCTGTTGGTTGTTTTCTTGTTTTTGTTTTCTGTGGAAAGTATCAAGAGTTCCCTGGCTAGATCTTCTAAACATGTTTTGATTTTTAAGGTTGGAATGTACCGAGGTGCTATTGCAAAGTTGAGTACTTTGTTAAATAGATGTATCTCGTCTGTGTTTAATTGTCGGTCGGATCTGTTAATTATGAGGTTAGTCAACGATTTGTGTGGTGTCTTTTCTGTTGTTTGCATCTTAGTTTTTCTAGTTTTTTGTTGTGGCAGATCTTTTTGTCTCTGTCATTCCTAATGTTGATTTGGATTATGTTTCGTTGTATAAGTCCGTAAATCTCTGATTTATACAGCTTACCAGTTGATGGTCTAGGTTCATTTTTTTTTTGTAAGTCATGTAGTTCTTTGTATTTCGTGTTCAATATGGCTTTAAGTAGTTTTTTCTGGAAATTTTGGATAATGTTTGTGTATTTATTAAATATTTTTGATATTTTTCGAACATTGCAAGTCAAATAAACACAACATAACCATAGGAAACAGTCAAATACTAAATAAAAAAAACAAACATAAACAAACGCAAAATTAAAGAAGCCTTACTTATGCAACAACTCAAGCCCAAAATAAACCAATACAAAGGAACACCTTTATACCTATATTAAAAATAAGATAATAAATAATAATAATAATAAAATAAATAATATAAAATTATATATTCAAACATCTAAGCACGCCCTCTACATTCCGACACTCAGTTATACAACCCCTTTTCAAACATGTGGTCAGCTTTCGGTCAGTTACCTCTTCCTTTCTTTGTGAACCTGACGATGACCGAAGAACGTTGTTCGCTCCTTTACGTAAAAGAGTTTCTCAACCCAAACGATCCGTTTTTACACATATATTTTTCTCTACAAGTGGGTTTTCTCGACATCACTAAATGTTAGTCCTACTCATCTGCTTAAGGAGAATTCTAATTCAGGTCAATGTTGTTGTTTTTCTATACCTTAAAAAGTGTCTCCTGCAACAATAAAGGTGTTCACCTAACTGACGTGAAATTTGATCTTAAAACGAAACTAGTCGTGGAGTCAAACAAAATATTTTAAACACGTATGAATCATATAAAGAATAGTTCCACGTTTCAGGTATATTTTTACTGATCTCTATTAAAATAATAATGTTACCAAACACTTTAAACATCTTGCTTACCGTAAAACACAGTAAGTTACTGGTAAAACAAATATTACATATAATATTATTCTATAATATTAAATCCTTGTATTAAAAAGTATTGATAGTAAGACAGTGCTTAAACAAGTATTTCTCAAAACGATATTCTAAAATTCTTGAAACCTTGTATTAACAAGAATAGATAGTAAGACAATGATGAAACAAATGTTTCACGTGACGATATTCTAAAACACTTAAAAACCTGACTAACAAGTGTAGATAGTAACACAGTAGCAGACCAGTATTTCATACAACAATAATATAAAACACTTAAATCCTTGTACTGAAAAGTATCTATATTAAGTTAGGAGTGAAACAAGTATTTGTCATAACGATATTCTGAAACACTTGAAACCTAGTAATAACAACTATAGGTAGTAAGTTAGTGTTAAAACAATTATTACACATAACGATATTCTGAAACACTTGAAACCTAGTAATAACAACTATAGGTAGTAAGTTAGTGTTAAAACAATTATTACACATAACGATATTCTGAAACACTTGAAACCTAGTAATAACAACTATAGGTTGTAAGTTAGTGTTAAAACAATTATTACACATAACGATATTCTGAAACACTTGAAACCTAGTAATAACAACTATAGGTTGTAAGTTAGTGTTAAAACAATTATTTCACATAACGATATTCTGAAACACTTGAAACCTAGTAATAACAACTATAGGTAGTAAGTTAGTGTTAAAACAATTATTACACATAACGATATTCTAAAACATTAAAACCGTGTTCTAACAAGTATTTCTCAAAACGATATTCTAAAACTCTTGTAGTCAAGTATTAACAAAAATATATAGTAAGACAATGGTAAAACAAATATTTCACGTAACGATATTCTGAAACATTGAAAGCCTTGTGCTTACAAGAATAGAGAGTAAGTCAGTGGTAAGACGAGTATTTCACATAAATATATTCTAAAACATTTAAAACATTCTACTATCAAGAATAGTTGGTAAGTTAGCGGTAAAACAAGTTTTTAACATAGCGTTATTCTAAATCACTTGAAATCTTGTACTAACAGGCATAGATATGAAGACAGTGGTAAAACAAGTATTTCACTTAATGATATTGTTAAACACTTAAAACCTTGTACCAACAAGTAGAGATAGTGTGTTATGGGTAAAACAAGAACTTTGCCTGACGATTTCCTAAAACTTTTAAAACCCTGTATTAAAAAGTATAGATAGTAAGTTAGTGGAAAAACAAGTATTTAACATAACGATATTCTAAAACACTAAAAAACCTTCTACTAACACGTAGTAAGATATTCGCATGACAAGTATTTCTCATGACGATATTTTAAAACATTTGACACTTTGTACTAACAAGTTTAGATTGTAATATATTAGTATAACAAGTATTTCACATGATGATATTCTAATACACTTGAAACCTTGTTGCAACAAATATAGATTGCAAGATAGCTGTAAAACATGTATTTCACATAACGATAGTCAAAATCATTTAAAACCTTGTACTAAAAGTATATATAGTAAGTGAGTGGTTAAACAACCATTTCACTCAACGATATTCTAAAACTCTTAAAACCTTGTACTATCAAGTATATATAGTGAAACAGTGGTGTAACAAGTATTTCATATAACGATATTCTAATACACTTCCAACGTTTTACTAACAAGTATAGATGGTAAGTTAGTGGTAAAACAAGTATTTCACATTACGATATTATAGGACAATTGAAACTTTATATTAACAAGTATAGATAGTAAGTTAGTGGTAAAAAGTGGTATTTCTTATAATAATATTCTAAAATACTTGAAACCTAGTACTAAAAAAAGTATAGACAGTAAAACATTATTAAAAGAAGTATTGATAATGATATTTTAAAGCACTTCAAACCAAGTTCTAAAAAGTATAGATATAAAGTTAGTGGTAAAGCAAGTATTTCACATAACGATATTCTAAAGCACTTGGATCCTAGTACTAACAATTATGGATAGTAAGTACTAAAAAAAGTATAGATACTAAGACAGTATTAAAACAATTATTTCACATAATGATCTTTTAAAGCACTTGAAACCTAATATTAACCAGCGTAGATAGTACATTAGCTGTGAAACAAGTATTTCACATATGGATATTCTAATTCACTTAAAACCTAGAACTAACATGTATATTTACAGCAAGTTGCAGTTAAAATAAGTACTTCACTTAAAGATATCCTAAAACATTTAAAACCCTGCACTAACAAGTATAGATACTAAGTTATTAATAAAAACAAGTATTTGTCATAAAGATATTTTAAAATAGTTGAAACCTTCTAATAACAAGTGTAGATAGTAAGACAGTAGTATAACAAGTTTTTAACACAATGATAATCTAATACACTTAAAACCTCTTTCTAACTAGTATAGATTGTAAGACAATGGTAAAACAAATACTTTACATAATAATGTACTAAAATCTTAAAACTCTGTATTAATAAGTATTGATTTTAAGTTAATTGGAAAAGAAACATTTCACATAACGATATTCTAAAACAAGTATATATAATAAAACAGTGGTATAACAAACATTTCACATAACGATATTCTAAAACAAGTATATATAGTAAAACAGTGGTATAACAAACATTTCACATAACGATATTCTAAAACAAGTATATATAGTAAACAGTGGTATAACAAACATTTCACATAACGATATTCTAAAACAAGTATATATAGTAAACAGTGGTATAACAAACATTTCACATAACGATATTCTAAAACAAGTATATATAGTAAACAGTGGTATAACAAACATTTCACATAACGATATTCTAAAACAAGTATATTTGGTAAAACAGTGGTATAACAAGTATTTCACATAACGATATTCTAAAACAAGTATATATAGTAAAACAGTGGTATAACAAGCATTTCACATAACGATATTCTAAAACAAGTATATATAGTGAAACAGTGGTATAGCAAGCATTTCACATAACGATATTCTAAAACAAGTATATATAGTAAAACAGTGGTATAACAAGTATTTCACATAACGATATTCTAAAACAAGTATATATAGTGAAACAGTGGTATAGCAAGCATTTCACATAACGATATTCTAAAACAAGTATATATAGTAAAACAGTGGTATAACAATTATTTCACATAACGATATTCTAAAATACTTGAATCCTTGCGAAAACAACCAGTGGTAAAACAATTATTTCAAATAACGATATTCCAAAACACTTAGAACATTCTACTAACAAGTATAGATAGTAAAACAGTGGTATAACAAGTATTTCATATAACTAATAAGTACAGAGAGTAAGTTAGTAGTAAATCAACTATTTCATATGATGATATTCTAAAACACTCGAAACGTTGTACCAGCAAGTATCGATAACACGTTAGTGGTAAAACAAGTACTTTACTTAACAAAATCCTGAAACACTTAAAACCCTGTACTAATAAGTATAGAGAGTAAGTTAGTGGTAAAACAAGTATTTCACATAATGATATTCTATACGACTAAAAAAACCTTCTACTAACAAATATAGACGATATTCTAAAACAATTGAAACGTTGTACTAATAAGTACAGAGAGTAAGTTAGTAGTAAATCAACTATTTCATATGATGATATTCTAAAACACTCGAAACGTTGTACCAGCAAGTATAGATAACACGTTAGTGGTAAAACAAGTACTTTACTTAACAAAATCCTGAAACATTTAAAACCCTGTACTAATAAGTATAGAGAGTAAGTTAGTGGTAAAACAAGTATTTCACATAATGATATTCTATACGACTAAAAACCTTCTTCTAACAAATATAGACAGCAAAGCAGTGTTATAACAAGTATTTCACATAACTATATTTTAAAACACTGAAAACCTTATACTAACAAGTATACAGTGGTAATGTAGCTTACCTTTTTTGTATTTCCTTTTTGCTCGTGAGAAATTTTAGTATTTGACATACAAACTGGTATTATTCTTCATATTTAACATTGTTTCGTAAAGACTAACCATAGAAGTGGGAGAACTAGACTGGTAACAATTACTCCGTGTGTAAAGTGTGACCATCCCAACACGACGTACCAGAAGCTCGGACTTCACGAGCTCGTCGGGTTCTCTTTTATATAGGAGAGAACCTTACCAGTTGAAACGTCGACCACGCCCGCCGCTAACTTGAAGTAGCACGTGCATCTGTAAAAATTATAATACAGAAGTCTATGACAGCATCCAGGTGTCCGTTTTCTGTAGAATTAGTGATGTAAAATTAGTGAGAAGTTTGAACAATTATAAACTTCTGAAAATAGTCCATACTCTATGACAATTTAAAATATGTCTTAATATCGAGAAGCGACATTTATGCACAGGTTTTCCGACAAATACTTTTCACATTGTGAGAAGTCTCATTTGCAGGTATGGGAGAATGTCCCTTGAATACGTCAGAAATGAGGTTGAAAGTTACTTGAGCATATTGCTAGTTATTTAAATGAGATAGATGTTAAAAATATGATATATAATAATTATATTTCATACGCATCTGGTGATAAAAATATGCCAATGTTTCCAAAAAACAGCGAAGTTTTGAGTGGACATATATATAGCATATGTAGAATCACTTCACATATTGGACTGAATACATTTTTAATGTTTCTTGTACTTAGCGTATGTACAGTGTTGTGCTGAGTAAATATATATGTGAAGTGAGCACACATGTACTAGTCTACATCAACATTCAAAATTTTGAATTGATGTATAAGAAGAGAATGTCTGGTTCTCAAAACCATAAGATTTAAAATAGCACCTCATCTTAAATCTAGTATTGTAAAGTGAACATCTGGCTAGATTTTCTTAAACAGAGTCCAAACACTACTAATCGTCACAGTCGAAAACTTAAAGAAAGGATATATCTACTGACTATGTGTCAAAACCTTGAATGATGACATATTTACTACTTGTCAGAGTCACAAACTTGAAAACATAATGAACGTACTACTTGTCAGAGTCACAAACCAGAAAAGATTCTATATTTACTACTTTTGAGAGTCACAAGCTTGAAAATATAGTACATTTACTGCTTTTTAGAGTCACAGAATTGAAAGATGGTATATTTACTGCTTGTCAAAATCACAAACTTGAAAGGATGATATATTTACTATTTTTCAGAGTCACAAACCTGAAAAGATATTATATTTTCTTTTGTCAGAATCAAAAACTTGAAAAGATCGTATACTTACTGTTTGTCAGAATCATAAACTTGAAAAAATCGTGTACTTACTGTTTGTCAGAGTCATAAACTTGAAAAAATCGTGTACTTACTGTTTGTCAGAGTCATAAACTTAAGAAAATGGTAATTTACTATTTGTAAGAGTCGCAAACCAGAAAAGATTCTGTATTTAGTGTTTGTCCGAGTCACAAACTTGGAAAGACTGTATATTTATTACTTTTGAAAGTCATAAACTTGAAAAGATAGTATATTTACTGCTTGTCAGAGTCACAAACTTAAAAAAATGGTATATTTACTATTTGTAAGAGTCACAAACTTAAAAAGATATTATATTTTCTACTTGTCAGAGTCAAAAACTTGAAAAGATCGTATATTTACTGTTTTTCAAAGTCACAAACTTGAAAAAATTGTATATTTACGGCTTGTCAGTCACAAACTCGAAAATATAGCATATTTACTATTTGTCAGAGTCACAAATCTGAAAAGTTATGTATTCTACTTGTCAGAGTCACAATCTTGAAAAGATAGTATATTTACCATTTGTTAGAGTCACAAAGTTGAAAAGATGGTATATTTACCATTTGTTAGAGTCACAAAGTTGAGAAGATGGTATATTTACTTTCTGTCAGAGTCACAAAGTTGAAAAGATGGTATATTTACCATTTGTTAGAGTCACAAAGTTGAAAAGATGGTATATTTACCATTTGTTAGAGTCACAAAGTTGAGAAGATGGTATATTTACTTTCTGTCAGAGTCACAAAGCTGAAAAGATGGTATATTTACCATTTGTTAGAGTCACAATCTTGAAAAGATGGTATATTTACCATTTGTTAGAGTCACAAAGTTGAAAAGATGGTATATTTACTTTCTGTCAGAGTCACAAAGTTGAAAAGATGGTATATTTACCATTTGTTAGAGTCACAATCTTGAAAAGATAGTATATTTACCATTTGTTAGAGTCACAAAGTTGAAAAGATGGTATATTTACTTTCTGTCAGAGTCAAAATCTTGAAAAGATATTATATTTATTATTTTCTAGTGAACATATCCCTGGAAGAGAGAATTTGTCGAAAAATAATAATTTATTTTATCTTATATCTTGTATCTTATTGTAACTTATACCTTGTATCTTATTGTAACTTATACCTTGTATTTTATTATATATTATATCTTGTATCTTATTGTATATTATACCTTGTATCTTATTGCTTCTTTTATCTTGTAGCTTGCGTTTGAAAAAGGGAGTTAAATATTTCGTTAGTGCTCTGGTTTCCTGTATATTTTTTAAATGTTATGTATTTCATTTTGAAATAGTCTGAAACTAAATTAAATAGTAGTTTAGATTTAGGAAATAATTAGATTTTCATATATATCCACTTTATGATACTTGCCAACAAGATTGAGAGACACAGTTTGTTTTTTAATACAAATATATTTTAGCATACAAACAATAATACGATTTTCAATAACGGTTATTACAAATAATGATCTATATACAATAGTTTTACAAACTTACAAACAGCATCAAGTCTTTCTTTTCATCTGTAATTTCCTTCGTATCTTATCGGAGGTTCACGATGAGCGAATCAATTCCGAGTTAATGTAGATAGAATTCACTTAACAGGGAGTTAGCAGACTCTGCTTTCTACGCTCTTTAGTAATCACACGTCGAGTTTTTCTACCGATGAAGTTATATAATATCTTCGTAAAAATACTAATGTTTGATGTGAATCCGCTGAATTCAATTATTTATAAGGTTCGAAATTTATAAACGTTCTTAATCAAATATCTGAAGTGCCAGATTAATAAGCATTAATTAAAGTTATATCTTTCAAGGTTTATAGATACCCCTTTAACAAACCAATAGTATATACTATCTCTTGGCGCGTCACTTTGTTTACATTTACAGGCGTAAGAATAGTTTCTAGAAATTTCAGCCTGCACAACAATATTGATGACACACTAGTGTTTAAGTGCACACATGTATTGTTTCTTCTCACACTCGAGAATCTTCTACAACTTTAGTGGATAGACGTGAATATCGCAACACATATTTACACAGCATGTTTTGTACGTTTATATACATAAATTTAACTTAAATAAACATCGATATTAAAATAGATATATAATAGTAAGTCAGTCAGAAGTAATATAAAGATTCTTTTAGAAATTAATTTATAAAGCTTTATTATTTTGTTTTTATTCTGTGGCTCAGTCATAAGTTGAAGGCTTATAACATTAACATTGAGGTTTGATACCTCTAATTGGCAAAGCTTGTATAGTCCATTACGTAACTTTGTGCTTCAACACAAACAAACAAAATCATTATTTTACTAAATGGTTTAATTAGCAGATTTTTCGTGCACTTTAATATGTCTTAAGAGATGTGATATATAACTGGAACATTTTGTGCGATATGTTTAAAATGCATTGTTTTTGTATCCCATATATCAGACGTTATTCGTAGGTCTAATTACACTCACATGTACATTTTTATACGTGGAACTGATGAAATGTTTATGATTTATAAGTTTAAATCTAAAACAGGTCTTCAAATTTTATATGTAAATACTTAGCAAATAATCTCAATATTATAAATTTCATTTATTATAAGTTTTATCTCTAGTGCTTTGTGCCAGTCATTTCTTACACTTGCCATGTTTATACAACTTTCAGTTTCAACTCAGCTGAACCCATTACAGCCGGTCCGGTATGGCCTTGTGGTTAAAGTGTGTGTGTTTGTGTTTTTCGTATAGCAAAGATACAAAGGGCTATCTGGTCAACCCACCGAGGGAATCGAACTCCTGATTAGCGTTGTAAGTCCGGAGACATACCGCTGTACTAGCGGGGGACTTGGTTAAAGTACTCGACTCGTAATCCGAGGGTCGCGGGTTCGCATCCCAGTCGTGCTAAATATGCTCGCCCTTTCAGCCGTGGGGGCGTTATAATGTGACGGTCAATCCCACTATTCTTCGTTGGTAAAAGAGTAGACCAAGAGTTGGCGGTGGGTGGTGATAACTAGCTACCTTTTCTCTAGTTTTACACTGCAAAATTAGGGTCAGCTAGTACAGATAGCCCTTGTGTAGCTCTGTGCGAAATTCAAAAACAAACAACGCATAACAAAATTTACAAAAACAGAAACACTGTTAATAGATCTAAACAAACGTTCAAAACTTTTAAGCGGAAAAATTAAAATATCTGTATTTGTAGTTACGAAAACTTCTAAAGCAACTTTCAGAGATATTTTTTTTTATTTCACTTCTTAAATACTTTTCTCTTGATCGAACACAGGGTTGAATTGCTTCAAGTAGTTTTTATAACTTTAGAACTTTCTGAATTTTGAGAGAATTTGATTTTCTTTTGAATTCTGATTAGCTTTTTCAAATCATATCCTGACATATTTTAATGAAATACTTCATAAGGAGACGGGTATAAAGTATTAAATATCTCATTAATAATCAAATCCTTTTGACTGTAATCAATCATCTACCAAAGCATCCTTGTCTATAGGTGAAACTTCAAGAACTAGCTCGTTGTTTCCTACGACGACTAAATATTAAGTTATATTAAAATAACAACTGTATCAAACAGGCTTTCTTTTACATCTCGGAATCATCTTGATGAAAAATGAGAAACTGTAACACCAAGCTTAATTTACGAAAACTTTTAAATAAGTTATATTTCTTTAACACCAATCTGGTTTTTCAAAACCTATTAAAACAATTAAAGTTTTGCAACACGAAGCTCAATTCTCAAAGTTCATTAAGGAAACCGAAAATCTGTAACATTAAACTCATTACTCAAACCCCATAAAACCCGGAGACCTTTAACACTAAACTAATTACTCAAAGCCCACAAAACCTGAGATCTGTAACACTAAACTGATTACTCAAAGCCCACAAAACCTGAGATCTGTAACACTAAACTGATTACTCAAAGCTCACAAAACCGGAGATTTTTAATGCTAAACCGATTACTAAAAGCCCTTAAAGATCGTCACAGTTCTCTAACACCAATTTTATCTGTCAAAACTTCTTTAATAAAGTTAACACTAAGATGTTCTCTCAAAACCAGTTAAGAAACTTAAATTTCTGTAACACCAAGTTGAACTTTCAAGACCCGTTAGGAAAATTAAAGTTCTGTTACACTAAATGGATCTCTCAAAACCCGTTAAGAGAGTTAATATTTTGTAAAACCAAACTAAGCTCTCAAAATTCGTTAAGAAAGTTGAAGTTCCGAATCACAAGTACGTGGAGATTAAAGTGCTTTAATACCCTTAACATGAAAATATTGCCAATTCGAGGTTCATAGATTAAAACTATTTTAACAGAAGCACCAAGAGACTAGTTATTTATGTCTACAGGTCTGATAGCCGAGTTGTGTTTAAGTTAGATCGTTTTCACGATTTATAAAAACAAAAAATCTCAGAAGACAAAATTGTAAACACTCTTTTGATACTGTCAAATAACTCACTTGATACTTCTATTTATCTAATTCACATCTTCACATTAGTTCTGGACTAATTTATTAAATCCGAACAAAGATCTGTGAAATATTATGAAACAACGTATAAAAACTCATCACTCTTCTCTATTTCCTTATAATTTGGTTGATCAGTATAAAAAAGAAGAGAGAGAAAGAAAAGGACCAAGGCTTACATAGTTTGGAATTATTAACGGACGTATTGACGCCAAGCCGACCGGCTCTACCTCCATCCAGCATACCGTTCACATATTGCTCTATACAAAGGCGGTCATAGCGATTAAGAATTAAAACGATGACTTAGGCATGAGCACATCAAAGTCGTTTATTTCAACAGAAGGTTAGTGGACGTGAAATAACCCATTCTTTTTGCCTTTCCTATTACTTGTCTTTTTAAGCTTGGATGTGACGAATTTTAATATTTTTTTCTAGAATCAAACGTTGGGTTGACTTTTTTTTAAAATAAAAACTTAACATGAGAAAGACTCCGTGAAGTAATCTTCTGATCAAAAAGTTACGGTTTCAAGTTTGTAGGTATAAGTGTATCCACTGTTACTGGAGTTTTGAATTTAGTTTTTGAGAGTGTGTGTCTTTGTGTTTTCTTATAGCAAAGCCACATCGGACTATCTGCTGAGTCCGCCGAGAAAGCAATAAAGTTATTCTTGTCTCACGTAAAAAAGACCTTATAAAGTTCTAGTCTTTTAGGTACATTAGCTCAAAGAAAATGTTATAAAGCTCTGATTCGTTAGGTAAAATAGTATGATAACCCTTATAAAGCTCTGATTCGTCAGGTAAAATAGTATGATAACCCTTATAAAGCTCTGATTCGTCAGGTAAAATAGTATGATAACCCTTATAAAGCTCTGATTCGTCAGGTAAAATAGTATAATAAACCTTATAAAGTTCCGAATCGTCAGTTAAAATAGTATGATAAACCTTATAAAGTTCTGATTTGTTAGGTACTTTAACTAAAAAAAAGTATATGAAACAAGTAACTTCTTAGTTTCGTTCATTCTGAAAGATAAAGGGACTAGAGTCTTCATTAGTTCAGCAGTTGTATTATTAGGTTGTTAACTTAGGTGTTCTTGTTATATCTGAAAAATCATTACTAGTCCTAATTACTCTCAGTAAGTTAAAAGAGCTAGCCTAAAGGTATAATTAATTTATCTAGAGAGCCTTTGAAATACCTAAATAGCTTTACTGGTTTCGTTTATTAGATAAAATAAGAGGATGTGAGATATTTTATTAGAACTAACGGAGTAGTCAAACTGTTATCTTAAGAGTCCTTGGAATGTCTAAGTATCTTTACTGGTTTGATTTATTTTGCAAGGTTAGAGAATCTGAGAAGTTAAGTTGTTAATTCAAGAGACCTCCACTATTTGGGGCCTGGCATGGCCTAGCGCGTTAAGGCGTGCGCTTCGTAATCTGAGGGTCGCGGGTTCGCGCCCGAGTTGCGCCAAACATGCTCGCCCTCCCAGCAGTGGGGGCGTTATAATGCGACGGTCAATCCCACTATTCGTTGGTAAAAGAGTAGCCCAAGAGTTGGCGGTGGGTGGTGATGACTAGCTGCCTTCCCTCTAGTCTTACACTGCTAAATTAGGGACGGCTAGCACAGATAGCCCTCGAGTAGCTTTGTGCGAAATTCCAAAACAAACAAACAAACCTCCACTATCAAAGAAGCTCTATCATATAATCTCATTTTATATGATTTTAACCAAAGTTGTTATTTACATTCAAATATAATGTTAACTGAAATGGAGCAGTTTTTAATTTTTGCATCCAAATGAGATGTTAACGGATGTGAACAATATTTTCATTTACATCCAATTATAAATTTAGCACAGAGAGATTACAAGCTCCTTTTTACCTTCAGCTGTAACGTTAACTAAAATGAACTAAGTTTTTATTTTTACAATCAAGTGTAATTTTAAATAAGGTGAACTAAGTTTTTATTAACATCCAAAATTAGTTTGAAATACGGTGGAACATGTTTTAGTTTACATCCAAGTGAAAGGTTATTTAAGATCGAACAAATGTTTATTTACATCCAATAATAATGTTAACCTGTTAACCAAGCCAGAAAAAGTGTTTGTTTACATCCAGTAATAACATTAATTTGTTGCACAACACAGAAAAAGTTTTTTTTTAATACCAAAGTCGAATGTTAAGTGAAACAACTCTTAGTTTACACCTAAGTGTAAAGTTAACTGAAGTGAAACAACTCTTAGTTTACACCTAAGTGTAAAGTTAACTGAAGTGAAACAACTCTTTGTTTACACCTGAAGTGAAACAACTCTTTGTTTACACCTAAGTGTAAAGTTAACTGAAGTGAAACAACTCTTTGTTTACACCTAAGTGTAAAGTTAACTGAAGTGAAACAACTCTTTGTTTACACTTAAGTGTAAAGTTAACTGAAGTGAAACAACTCTTAGTTTACACCTAAGTGTAAAGTTAACTGAAGTGTATTTTTTTTCTAACCAAATTATTTGTTAAAGAAACAACATATTTATAATTTTAACTCTAAGTGGAATGTTAACTTAGAGTAGCCAAGTGTTTATCACACCACATACAAGTCAACTGAATTAAATATATATATATATATTTGATATTTTGTAACAGACAATTAACCTCTTGTAAACAATTTACCAAAGTATATTTCTTGTATGGTTTTTGTTTCCAAACCATTTCCGTTAAGAGCCATAAATCAAAGCAGTTTTGGTATTGAAAGGAAAGTTTATTCTGCATGAGTTACTTGAGTAAGAAGATTATCATAATACTAGATCATAAAACACGATACTAGATCATAAGACACGATATTAGATCATAAGACAACTCGACAAAATAGTTCTTAATCACATGAATACTATATTTGTCAAGGGCGTAGATCCTGGAGGGATGGGGATATACATTCCCCCTTCATTTTAGATGGGGGCTTTGGTGCATACAATCATTCCCCCCTACAGTTTGGTCTGTTGAATTGTTTTATTGCATCACAGGCCTATAAATTGTGTGTTTGTTCTTGTGATTCTCGTGTTCTTACCAATAAAATTACATAATTAGGCCTAGATGTAGGCTTTTTCAGTAGCCGAAATGTACATCTTTAATATAGGCGTGCTTCTAAGCTTTTCGATCTAAGCGATAGTTAGTAAGCATCAGTCAGTAGGCCTAAGTATACATGCAAGTATCGTGGCAACAAGATTACTCTGTCACTGCATGTTTACAGCTTTCAGGTTCACGTAATCAGAGATTACCAATTTGCAAATTGAACAGTCCACATAACTGGTTGCAAAAATCATCCCCCCCCATCGGGTGTAAAAAATCTACGCCCCTGATATTCGTTCACTATAGACTTTTCAATAGAGAGAAAGAAAAGCCAAAATGGTGAGAAACACAATATAACAAACTTCAGTAAAAACTTGTCTTTTATTATTACGCGATGCCGTTGAACTAAACAACGAAAACAAAAGATATGACAGTAAGACTTCTTCGTTGAAATGTGCAGCTTTATCCCTTCAATAATAGAGGGCGCAGCCTTTCAACGAAATTAATCAGGAAAATGAAAGGAATCTGATAACTTTTAATCTCCCAAGTTAAGGTTTCAGATATTTTAAACTAGCTAAGACACATTTTTGTTATTTTATAACCAACAGCTACGAAAGTGAACACATGGTAGCTATATTAGTTCCTATGGTCCTATTTACTTTAAAAAAAAACACTATATATCAAACAGTAGCGACGTTTAGAAATTTAATTTTGTGTCAGTCCTTACAACTGAACAGACAAAACGTGTTCTCCACTGTAATAGAAGGTTAGGTATTCAGGACACTCCCCCGGGCACTCAGGATTAATTCAGATTTTATTTTACTCTAGTTCCTAATGGGAAAGTTACAAATCGTTTTTCTGTTCAGAAGATATGCATGTGGAAGATAAGGGAGAAATATAGACGATTCTTGTACTGATCGTGAAAGTGATAAATTAACTGCTTACATAGACAATTCTATCATCAGATACTGTTTGTTTTCACACTACAATTTTTTTCCCAAATAAATTCAATATATAAAGCAAAACCTCATTTCTATTTAAATGATTTTAATCACTTATCTTTAACGTATAAAACTTCAACCGTACAACGTTAAATATTTTCTATAACATGAACGGAAATAATTCATTTGTTGTTTGTTATATATGTAACTTAACAGGTAAAACCTTATACATGTTATTACAACATAGAATACAATAAGGCCCCATTTTATCTATTATATCCTGATTATATGATTAGGCTGCCATCTAGCTGTTAAAATAACTTTGAGTTCTTTAAAGTAAAAGTAAATTAATCAATCAAAGATAGATGATTTTAATTTTTGGTAAAGTTTGAATTATAACAGCTCACAGAGGTAAATACAATGTTTTTGTCTTTGTTGTTTGTTTTTTTTTTTACATTGATTTAATTTTTAATTTTTTTCAGTAACGTTTGATAAGCGGCTACTGAATAACAACATTTTAAAGTTGTGTTTATTACTTGATCAAAAATAAAATAAAATGTTCAATACCAAACATCCTTTTAATTCTCAAAGAGTTACATAAAGAAATTGTATACCAGAGACTATATTTTCTTACTTTGTACAATAGAAGGTTAAAATTACATAAATAAACCAATGTTGCTTAAAGAAGTTTGTGAAATATATGTCGGTAAGTAATAAATGGTTATGCTGCCTAGAGGTAACAGAGTTCAATTAAAGAACTAAAAAACATAATTCCACGTTTTATTTAAACTGTACCTGAAAGCATGAATGTTGAGCTACAGAATTTAAACATTTATGTTCATTTGATTGATATAAACGCAAAGCTACATTTATTTGTGCTAATCAGATCTAGCCCCGAGTATGAAACCATGTTCTCAGAGTTATAAACCTTCGATTTAAAGATGAACGATGAGGGGAGGGGGAATGAATTTTTCCGATAACAGAAGCATATATATGTGTTATATATATATATATGTATATGTGTGTGTGTTACAATGTGTAACAGACTTAACTGGAAATTGAAAATTTAAAATAGATTATGATATTGAAGATAATTATTAGGTTGAGGAATAATTCGTGAGCGTTTTTAAATAATTTCATTCAAGCATTACATGCAAGACTATACAATTCTTCAATGCATGAACACATTACACCCAAAACATTTATTATGATACTTTATTTCATGTAATACCTAGGTATATAGTATGCATTGTTTAAAACGAAATTGCAAGAAATTAAATGCGAAAAGCAGATGGTGTCGAAAATGCTCGATTTTGTCCACTTGACATTCCATTTAATGAGCTGAAAATGAAAGCAAAAATTAAAGACATATGAAAATCAAACACACCATCTATTAGAGCAAAAAATTATCTACCAAATGACATGAAATATTTTGCGAAAGCGTTTCATTTATGAATATATTTTTTTAACTTGAAAAAACGCTCACGAATTATTCCTCAACCCAATAGAAAGAACTGCCCCAGTTTATTCATAATTGTAATACAAACATCTCCCACCAGGAGTGTAGGAAATTTGTACTTTCGCTAATAGATAGCACCACCCTACAAAATAGAAGGTTTTTGCTTAAGAGAAAGCCAATCCGAAATCTCCTGTGCGCACCGAGAGAAATTGAAATCCCGATTTTAGCGTTTTAAATCCTTAAACTTATCGCTGTCCAAGCGAGAAATCCTTTCAAAAAGGGATTAATTTTGATTTATGTAAAGTTTAAATAATACAGACGCAAGCTGCCCCTAACTGATATTACTGTTATTTTCTATAGAGTTTGAAAAATAAAGGTGTAAGCTACCGCTAACGTAAATTAATGTTGTTATGTATAGAGTGAAATATTAAACATATAAGCTAACCCTAACGGAGATTATTACTGTTTTTATAAAGTTTAAATATTACACACGTAAGCTACCTCTAACGGACATTAATTTTGTTTGAATAAAGTTTGAAAAATAATCGTGTAAGCTATCAGTAAAAGAGATTACTGTTGTTTGTATAAAGTTTAAAATATTATACGGGTAAACTATCCCTAACAGATATTAATGTTCTTTGTATAAAATTTAAAATATTACACGTTTTATCCACCCTTAAAAGAGATTACTGTTATTTCTATAAAGTTTAAACATAACACCTAAGATATAGCCTTAACAGAGATTAATGTTATTGTATAAAGTCAGAAATATTATACCCGTAAGCTACAATTAACTGAGACTGCTATTGTTTTTATAAAGTTCAAAATACTACACATATAAAGTACCCCTAATATATATTAATGTTGTTTGTATAAAGTCTGAAATAATATACGTGTAAGCTACACCTCGCGGAGATTAATGTTGTTTGTATAAAGTTTAAATATTACACATGTAAAATACCCTTAACAGATATTACTATTGTTTTGAATAAAATTTGAAAAATACTCATATAAGCTACATGTAACGGAGACTTTAAACATTACACATATAAGATACCCCTAACGGAGATAAATGTTGTTTGTATAAAGTCTCAAATATCATTGGTGTAATTACCCCTCACAGAGACTGATGTTGTTTTCATAAATTTTAAATATCACACATCTTAGTTACCTCTAACAGAAACTACAGTTGTTTGTATAAAGTTTATATATTACACAAGTTAGCTGCAACTAACAGAGATTACTCTTGTTTGTATAAAGTTTAAAATATTACACACACAAGCTACCCCTAACAGAGATTACTGTTCTTTCAAAAAATTTAAAATATTACACGTGTAAGCTGCAACTAACAGAGATTATTGTTGATTTATATAAAGATTAAAACATTACACGTGCAAGCTACCAAGACCAGAAATTAATGTTGTTTGTATAAAGTTTAAAATCTGGGTACGTGTGAGGTACCCCTAAAGGAGACTACTGTTATTTGTATAAAGTTTAAAATATTACAGGTATAAGTTACCAATAACAGAGATCACTGTTCTTTGTATAAAGTTCATAATATCACACGTGTAAACCACCCCCAGCAGAGATTAATGTTCTTTCTATAAATTTTAAAATATTACACATGTAACCTACTCATAATGGAGATTACTGTTGTTTCAATAAAGTTTAAAATTTAATACGTGAAACCTACTCCTCAAACAAATTACTGTTGTTTCTATAAAGTTTAAAATATTCTAGGTTTAAGCCTAGAGATTAATGTTGTTTGTATAAAGTTTAAACTATTACATGTGTAAGCTACCCCTAACAGAGATTACTGTTGTTTGTATTAAGGTTTGAAATACTACACGTGTTAAGCTACATCTTATGGATATTACTTTTGTTTTGTATAACGTTTGAAATATTTCATGTGTAAATTACGAGTTAATTAAGACATGATCGTTGTTTATAGTTTATATACAAATTTTAAATATCACTGATTTTAATTACTTCTGAACACAGATTAAGACGATAACAATTTTGTTTAAGTTTTGATAACTTACATATTATTTACTAACCTGAAAAAGTAATACGAACTTTACAACATCTTTAACTTATGGAACTCACCTTAGTCCTGTTTATCACTATCTTCTTCGTAAGGAACATAATTTATTGTCAAAATTTATTTTATTTCGATTAACTATTACGTTTCGAACCGGATAAGACGAGCATTTTGTATTGAGGAATTTTGCGATCGAACACAACAATGTTGTTTTGAGACATAGTTTTGAGAATAGTTATTTTGTTGTATTCATTATTATGTAGTAGGTATGGGTGTGCATCCAACAGCTCATATTAAACATCCAGATAATTGTATACCCTCAAACCAGTGTTATCACGATTAAGCACCCAAATAATTGTATACCCTCAAACCAGTGTTATCACGATTAAGCACCCAAATAACTGTACACACTCAAACCAGTGTTATCACGATTAAGTACTTAGATGACTATAGACACTTAAACATGTATTATCACGATTAAACATCAAGATAACTGTATACACTCAAACTAGTATTGTCATGATTAAACATCTAGATAACTGTATACCCGAACCAATGTTGTCATAATTAAACATCTAGATAACTGTATACACTAAAACCAATATCGTTATAATTAAAGGTACAGATAACTGTATACACTCAAACCTGTGTTATCACGATTAAACATCTAGATAACTGTATACACTCAAACTAGTATTGTCATGATTAAACATCTAGATAACTGTATACACTCAAACTAGTATTGTCATGATTAAACATCTAGATAACTGTATACTTTCTAAAGACTAAACATGTATATAACTATATACTCAAACCAATGCTGACATTTTTAAACATGCAGACAACCGTACACATTCATACCAGTATTGTCATGTTTAATCATCTAGATTACTATACACACTAAAGTCATTTTCTCATGATTAAAAATCATGATAACTTTATATAATTAAGTCAATGTTGTCATGATTATATATCTAGATAACTGTACCCACTCAAACCAGTGTTCTGATGATGAAACATCTAGATAGCTGTTTACACTGAAACCAATGCTGTCATTATTAAACATCCGTATAACCGTATACAATCAAACCAGTATTGACATGATTGAATATTTAAATTACCGTACACTCTCAAGCCATTTTGTCATGATTAAATATTCAGATAACTCTATACACTCAAAGCAGTATTGTCAAGATTACATATCTAGATAAATGTATACATTCAAACCAATGTTGATACGATTAAACATCCAGATGACTGTATACACTAAAACCAGTATTGCCATGTTTAAAGGTTCAGATAACTGTGTACTCTAAAACTAGTATTATAATAATTAAAGGTCGAGATAACTCTACACATTTAAACCAATGTTGACATGACTAAAGCTCCAGATAAATGTATACACTCAAACCAATGTTGTCACGATTAAATGTCCAGATAACTATATACACTCAGACCAATATTGTCATGATTAATAATTGAGACAACTGTATACACCAAAACCAATGTTATAACAATTAAGCACTCAGATAACAGTATACACACAAACCAGTGTTATCACGATTAAACATCTAGATAACTGTATACACTCAAACCTCTCTTATCAGGATTAAACATTCAGATAACAGTTTACCCTCAAACCAATGGCGTTATGATTAAAAATCCAGATAACTGAATATACATTCAACCAGTGTTGTGATTACTAAATATCTAGATAATTGTATGCATTCAATCAGTGTTGTGATTACTAAATATCTAGATAACTGTACACTCGAACCACAGTTGTCATTATTAAACATCCAAATAACTGTATACACTCAAACGAATGTTGTCATTGTGAAATATCCAGGTAACAGTATACATTCAAACCAATGTTTTCATAATTAAAAATTCCGATAACTGTATACACCGAAAGCATTGTTGTCATAATTATACATCTAGATAACTGTATACACTCAAACCAGTGTTGATATGACTAAGCATCTAGAAGATTGTATACACTCAAACTAGTGTTGTGATGTTTATATGCAAAAACGGCTCGTTTGGGTTGAGAAAATATTTTACATAGAAGAGCGAACAACGTTTCGACCTTCTTCGGTCATCGGTTTACCAGTATTATCATGATTAAACGTTCAGATAACTGTTTTTGCTCAAACCAATGTTGTCATGATTAAATATCCAGATAACTGTATATGAATCCCCAGAGGATATGGATGTCAGACCTGAATATTGTACCCTATTACACTGCTGGGATGAAGGCTGTAATGAACAATGTCAAGTTTATTTTAAAAAGTCGGAAATGATTGGCTTCAAAGACGTATAATCAAACTGACAATGACCCTTAGGGAGTGGCAGGAGATAGGACAGAACGCCGAGATCTGGCCAAATGGGTAGGGCACTCGACTCGCAATCTGAAGGTCGCGGATTTGAACCTTTTCTCACCAAACATGCTCAGCCTTTCAGCCGGACATTATAATGTGGCGCTCAGTCCCGATATTCCTTGATTAAAGAGTAGCCCAAAAGTTGGCGGTGGGTGATGACGACTAGCTGCCTTCACTCTAGTCTGTCGCTGCTAAATTATGGACGGCTTGCACAGATAGCCATTGTATAGCTTTGCGCGAAATTCAAAACAAATTAAACCAAATCAAATGCCGAACCTCTTTGACAATTCGGAGGACGGTGCTAAGGAGGCATGTTTGGTTGGTATGGTTTTAGAATTTCGCGCAAAGCTACTCAAGGGCTATCTGCGCTAGCTGTCCCTAATTTTGCAGTGTAAGACTAGAGGGAAGGCAGCTAGTCATCACCACCCACTTCCAACTCTTACATATTTATGTCAATAAAATATACGTGGTCAAGAGTAATCAGTTTTCATAACTTACATATAACACATTTCTTCTTACTAGCTTCTATTAGATTTAATGTTTTTCTTCTTCTTTTTAACTTCAAGCTGTATTTTCGTGTGGTTACAGTAGCACAAACTTGTGAAACAATAATAATGTTTTTAATTAATTTATTCTTCCGTAGAATATAAACTATTTACACTAAATGTAAGAAATATTTTGAGATATAGTGATTGGATAATTTATTTAGTAACTGTTTATTTTATACGTAAGAGAAAACTACTTTCAGAAAACTGTAGAAACTGCTTCTTCTGATTTCACCAAACATTTATCAACTCATGTTTTAGCATATTTTGGTTTTCTTTGAAACAGTAGTCAACTCGGTGAACAGAAGACTGGATATTTCCTGAAAAATGGAGAATAGCTCAATTTTAATAACGTTAGTTTGTAAACATTATATGAAATCTCAATTATTTTGTATTTTCAATTAACAAAATAAAAAACTTTAATTATATCATAATGCAATTTGATTTCTAGAAAATGATTGTCCAGTTACTTGTTTGTTTATTTAGGGTAATATCACTTGTTTTCTAGGAAATATTTGTGTGACTATTTGTTCGATTATTTAGACAGATGTGCAATTGAAATCCATCAACATTACTGGAAACACTTTTTGCATAAATGACTAAACATTATAATAGAGTTTGAGCTTTTCATTTGTTCCCTATTCACAATTAAAATACATTTATAATGTTATAAGAAAAACATGTTACATAAATGTTCCACTAATATCTTCTAAAATCTTCAGTGGACAAACGGATTAAGGTGATGTACTTTCCTCTCTTCATCAAAACTGTTCGTTTCAAGAGGAAATGAATAAGAGGCTCAGACTACTGAATCAGACAGAATTAGAACCTGGAAGGAAAACTACGATCAAGAAAGGGTCACTTAGTTTTTCAATACTTTCCATTCAGACCGATAAAAGTAAGAATTTGAATTCCCTCGTTACTTTTCAAGAAGGTCTTGTGAATTAAATGCTGACTTCCATCATATTAGTAGCATCTCATTCCATAAATAAAATACCTTTTGGGGAAAATATCTTAACTGTAAACCTGTCTTTTTCAAGTCTTAAAATTATCATCCTCTTATCTTTAGAATATACAGTTCTGTGCATTAGTCAAAAATTAGATTTCAGGTTACTTTCAAAAAACAGTGGAAGATAAATTACAGATGAAACATCAAGATGTTATTAATCTTCATATTTAGTACAACAGAAACTCAGTGGAAGTGCTTGAGCTTAGCAAACAGTTAATATTTTGTGTATTCCCATTTTGCTTATGTAACTGCAGACGATTTTTCAGGTATTGTTACAACATATTTAATCAAAGTGTCCTTTGAGATATTACTACAAATGTCTCTAATGAAATCCCATAAAGTTTCTCTGGAAGGAACTTTTGAATTCTGAAGTTTTTGAGCTATCAAGTCTCAGATATGTTTAATTAGATTGTGGCTGGGGCTCTGTGAGGGCCATTACATCATTTTTATGACTGTAGCTAAGTAATTTCTTAGATAACTATTTTCTACATTGGTTGAATGAATGTTTATGGTCATTATCTTCTTGGTATAAGAATCCTTTACCAATAATATACAAATCACTTGGTATACCATGAGGTATCAGCATCTGATGATACTTGCACTGGTCCATTAATCCATCTGCTTTGTGAATACCTCCTGTTGCTTCAGAAGAAGAATATCACACTGTCTTCCCCATGCTTCATGGTAGGTGCTATGCACTGAGGTATCTTTCACCTAAAATTACGTAAAATCACACTTTGAACCAAGTATTTTACACTTGTACGCATCCGTTCATAATATCTTTTATCCTTTTCCAATCGTCAACAATCCTGTTTTTGTACTTTTTGCCAAATTTCAGTCTCTTGACAACATTTGGAGATCGAAGTAAAAGGTTTTTAACTGCCACACGATCAAACATTCCATTCTTGTTGTGTCTTCTTGATACTGTAGATCTGGACACTTTTCTGTCATTTGATACATGGTCGTTTATCTCACGCTTGAGATCGAATCGTGGCAGTCTTCCTTCTGTCCTGAAGGCTGCATAACCAAAGATACTTAACACCAGTATTACTAAGTTTAGGTATTCTGCCTCATCACTTCCTATTTTTAAATATGCTTGTCTTGGCCACATGATCTGGGTTGTACCTGATAGTGTTTGTGGAGCATGTCAAGTTTGCATCAATTTTTGAAAGGGTCCAACCAGCGTCACGTAAAGCTTTTATGGAAATTATTTTCTCTATTGACTATTCTCTACGCATAAAAATAAAACAAAGCTGATAGTATTAGTATTAAACTCTATTTTTATCTAGGTTTATTTGTAAAGTGCTATTAAATTGATTTATTTTAGTATATACATATATATATATATCAGTACCATATGCTAGCTACTCTTTATATAGTTAAGAAACTACATGGGTACCGTGACAGTTATTTCAGATCATACATTAGGTCAGTATGTTCATTCAAGCAGACCCTTAAAATACGTCATTAGTACAAGTATATGGGTATTCTAAGGAACGATAAGTATTATCACCCTGGCTCATTCAATTCTAACAGTAATCAGTAAAGCATTACTATAGTGTTGTAATTTATACTCTGTAATGGCATGTAAGAATTAGCCCATAAAATGGAAAAAAACATGATAAAATATTATCTTGTCCTAACACTTTTCCACTGTAGTGTAGTACAATGAAACAAATCTTCATACTATGAATTCGCCTAGTAATCCATTAAAATTGTCTTTCACCTTTCTTTTCTTAAAATAAAATGATTCATTCGAGATATCCGAAACCTTTCTCATAAGATAACCCTTCCAATCTTTTCTGGTCTCCATAATTGAGCCTTAACATTCTATAAGCAACGAAACACTATTTGGATTACTTGCCTACCAATATTCTAAGATCCTTTTCTTCAATCATGCTATTTAGTGGGTCCTCATCTATAGTTAATATGTGAGGAAATACATTACATTACAGTTGTTATAATTCAAGGTAATTTGGAATGTATTTATTGAGCTTATAAATTAGTCTAATTTATTATACATTATCATAACATTTTCATCCAAACGGATATTGCCCATGAGTTTAATATCATTACAAACGTGTTAAATTTATCACTGTTGTTAATGTAAGTAAAATAAAACAATGGCCCTCGAAACACACCACTAGTTCCGGTTTGACATTATTGACAAATTTACGCTATGTCTTACTAGCTACCCATCCAAATCGCATCAAACATACTCACCGTTTCAGCCGTGGGGGCGTTATAATGTTACGGTCAATCCTACTATTCGTTGGTCAAACAGTAGCCAAAGGGTTGGCGGTGGGTGATGATGACTAGGTGTCTTCCCTCTAGTCTTACACTGCTAAATCAGGGACGGCTAGCGCAAATAGCCCTCGTATAGCTTTGCTCGAAATTCAAAAAGAAACAAATGCAAGCTATCCTATTTTCAGTTAATAAATCTTTCTCTAACCATCATACCTTACTTTCTTCGTGGTTTTAGTGCTATCAGCCAACTATTTCGGCTGAGGCCTTTTTGTTTTGGCAGATTCTTTTTTAACAAAAATCTCTAACTTTCTTGTAGTTCTGTAAATCTTTTATTCTCTCAGTAAATTTAAACTTTTTAAATTTGTGGTATTTTTTCCTGATTTTCAACTTTACCTCCATAGTCAGACAGGTAATTTTCATATTCCTTATTGTCCTTTTCCTGTTTTCTGGAGCAAATTTGTCTTAAATTAAACAATTTATTAATTTTAAAATAATTTTAAGCACCCTTTAATTTATTAACTCACATCAGTAGGATAAATGTTGCCTCATAAATTACGTTTCAAAAAGTATCAACAAATTATGAATTTTTTATATCCTTGGGATATCTTTAATATTGTAATGTAATTGACTGTTTGTATCCTTGGGATATCTTTAATATTGTAATGTAATTGACTGTTTGTATCCTTGGGTAATATCTTTAATATTGTAATGTAATTGACTGTTTGTATCCTTGGGATATCTTTAATATTGTAATGTAATTGACTGTTTGTATCCTTGGGATATCTTTAATATTGTAATGTAATTGACTGTTTACCAGAGGAAGAATGATGATGATGCTTCGAATTATGTGAACGATAAGAATTTCTCGTGTATTATGAAGAGATAAAAGAAATAAATAAATACTAAACTCAGTGAATTAATCACTAATGAGTGATTGTTTTCAGTGCCAGTTAGTGATTTAGAGATTAAGACATCGATTGATTAGTGAGGAAATTATTGCAAATCGAGTCAGTGATAAATTTACTGAACTTTAACTAAGTTCCATGCAGAAAGCTTCAATTCTGTAAACAACGAATTCTTGCAAATAACTTAGACTTACAGTAGTTTATAATTTCTGTTGAAACATTGTTTTTGGCTTTGGATCTGCCAGTGAATGTAATCAATAGAAAATGTTATTGAAGAAATAAATCAATTTGTTAGTATCATTTGAACTTAGACAAGATTCAAACTCGCGACCTACATATTACGAGACGAGTGCCTTTTCCACCAGGCCTTGACAGTTCAACTTTAAAAAAAGACCAAGAAGAAATAGTGTTAAGAAATGTATTTTTAGAAGAAGAAACTTATATATTATTAAAACAAAGATCAAATAAGTCATCAAATATGTACAGAGAAATTATTGGATAAGTTCAGAAAGACTGTAGTAACAAAATTAAAGAAATACAAAAAGACATCTATAAAGTACAAGATTATAATGTCTAATTTTATCAAACGTGAAATATTTGGTAAAATAATTAGTGAATGATAAAAATCACATCAGCTATACTTTCTTCTTCATTTTCCCAAAAGTCCAAACTAAAACACCATTCACTGTAAAACTTCCTCTACAATTACAATTGTTTTACTTCGTAACAAGAAGTGGAAAATTGTCTCCGGTGATGAAAATAAAACGGATTGCAGAGAACAGTAATAGAAATGAGGCTTCAATAAGAGAGAGATTGTGAGTTACATTTATAGTACATATTGAAGATCTACTTGTATTTGATACAGATGTCAGTGGTTTTGTTGTGGGGACAGTGTTAACACAGGTGTAAGTACAGAACATGTGATTAACTACTACAGCAAGGCATTTAATGTTATTAATTAATGAATGTTGAAGAAAGGAGAAAAAGAAAGAAGCGCCTGTATTTTTTTTAGCTCTAAACTGTTTTAATCCCTATCTATAGGATCAATTGTTTATATTCAGGACAGATAACACAGTACCGAAGTGGCTGACAAATTTCGCAGTTAAAGAACCGGTTAACAGAATGATTCCATTCATAATTTAGCAGTGAAGAGAACTGGTCATCACCACCATCCAGCCAATTCTTGGGCCACTTTTTCGCTACTAAATAGTTGGGTTGATCGTCACATTATAACGCCGTCATGGCTAAAAGGGGCAAGCATATTTGTGGGACGGGTGTTAAAGCCTGCGACCTTCAGATTGCAAGTCGAGCGTTTTATCCTTCTGGCCATGCCAGGCCACCAAAGAAATACGTAAATGAATTTCTTCCAAGATTTGGAGTATCTTTCGAACTTCACTCAGACGAAATCTTTAATCATTCTTGTTTGAAAAAATATGCCAACTCTTTGGAATAAAAGACAAGACAACAGGTCTATATCCAAATTACAATGAAATGAGAGATAGATAATACTATATATTTTTGAATCATTTAGACATATCTGTGGAATAACATCAGAAAACGCGTATTTGTGTTTTTCTACTGCTGCGTATAAGTTATTAAACGGCAATAATGACATCCTAACACTTAAAGTGTTATTGTACTCTCTCCCTCTTCAGTGTATTACACAGAAAGTAATTGTGTCACAGATGAATTTAGCAATGGAAGACTTATATCACCTTGTGACCATGATATTAATGATGAAATGATTGTATTTCATCATGGTGGCACGGTATTTCCCTATAATTCCCACTGCAATAGAAGACAAACTACAAAAATACTCAGGCTATATCTGATTTTTGGTACTGCAACGACAAGTTTCTGGTGTTACAATGCTAAATACCAGGTTTTCATACCTGTAGTGGGTAGAGCACAGACGGTCCATTGTGTAATTTTGTGTTTTACAACATACAATCAAGAACAACTTTGTGAAGTATATTTCTAGGATTTTAAGTTAGATGTTGTTGGTAGAGAGAGCTTTTCATTACGTCACAAAGACAAACAACATCTGACCAATAAGTAGAAAAGAATAATGGCATAAAATTTCCATAGTTAGTTTGGTAGTTATTCCGCGTATTATGAGTTAATTTGTTAATTAATTATTAATCTAGTTAATGAATTAATCAACGTGTGTTTATTACTGATTAGTTAACGAGTAATTTCTACAGGTAAACTTATTTGTGAACTAGGCGTAAAAAGTATTATTTTCGAAGCTTCTGTTGAAATATTATTTGTGAAATTAGGTCCACCAATTAATATAGTTTGTTTTGGAATTTCGCACAAAGCTACTCGAGGGCTATCTGTGCTAGCCGTCTCTAATTTAGGAGTGTAAGACTAGAAGGAAGGCAACTAGTCATCACCACCCACCGCCAACTCTTGGGCTACTCTTTTACCAACGAATAGTGGGATTGACTGTCACATTATAACGCCCCCACGGCTGAAAGGGCGAGCATGTTTGGCGCGACTGGGATGCGAACCCGCGACCCTCAGATTACGAGTCGCACGCCTTAACACGCTTGGCCATGCCGGGCCCCCAATTAACATAGATCGCAAGAAACGTTACTGACAAAATAAATTATTTAATTTGTTATTCTTACACCAGTTGGACTTGTTATAATATTTATCAAAATATTACAAAAGCAACAGACCAAGGATTTGACACGTTACAGCATCATATCATTTACCTTATTTTCATTAATTTTAAATTATTGTAAAAATAATATATAGAGATAATTATATTAAACTTTAGGTTGTTATAATTGAAACATATTTTTGTATTTGTATCCTTACTTTATTTTATTTATGTTTTTAACATGAAGAAAAAAAGTTTAAAAACGTAGATATAAATTCCAGGATAGCTTATCAAATCATGCAGTTACACTTTGTTTTTTACAGCATTTTGTTGTCCACAGTGTAGGTTGTCTGATATGGAATTTACTCTCCTGTGGTAGCATATACGTTTCTGTAGTAGTGTTATGGAGATTTGCTCCAACTATTATTCTATAACAGCTTGCTAGTTTATTACGTTACAAACCTGGTTTGGAAACAAGAGAGTGGGCCGAGTGTAGATATCCCATTGTGAAACTGGGTTTAACCACAACTAAGCGAATTATAATTGTAATCAGATATTGTATTATGACTACACTTAGTTCTGTAATGCTCTGCATGTTTATGGTTGGTAGTATTATTTTATGTTCTGAAATTTTTGTGACATGTATAACTTTTCCATAGCTACATGTATTTTTGTGTTTTTTGAAGGTATCTTGTATCATATATTGTTGCACGATCACAAATCATTCTTTGTTCTTATACTATTACGCTATTTAACATAAATTTTGTTCCTAAATAGTATGTGTTATTTCTTAATTGCTTATGTTGTAAAAGTATAGAAAATGGCCATTATTCCCTTCAAACTTTGCTTTTGTGACCTGGATAATTAAATTTAGAAATTAACCTATTTTCTATGTAAAAACGGGCAAATTTTCACATTTTCATTTACATAAGGTCTGAATAAAACAACATATGAATTAAGATTTACATGTATTTATACTAACGGTATACAAAAATGAACAGAAATGTTTAGAAGCGAGTAATTTTTCGTGATTTGCGACTGTGATGTAAATCACTTTCACGTATCAGCACCCAAATATAGTTTCTCATCATGTTTTCGTTATACGCTCCCAGGTCACAAAAACAAAGTTTGAAGAGAAAAATAGGTCTTTTTCACTTACTTTAGGCATAAGCAATTGGGAAATAACACCTTCTACTCAGGAACAAGAAAAAGTAAAAATTTTGTTACATTGTGTTATTGGTGGTTATCTTTCGTCTGTTCAAAGAAATCCTACAGAGAGAAAACGGTGAGTCTTCATACTTACAACGCTGTAATCAGAGACTCGATTTTACTTGTTGGACACAGCAGACAACCCGATGTAGCTTTGCTATAAGGAAACACACACTGCTCAAAGTTTTATTATAAAGAGTACAATCTTGTGTATATATCATTTTCTTCCAATGAAATATTAAAAATACTTAAATCTATTAGAAAACATATTACTGACTTTGTCAACTCTTTCATCGGTATTGTACTACGGGTCAATATGTCAGAAATGATCTAAAACAGTAATATAAACGTTATCAGTAAGACTTTAAAAACTAGTAGAACGTATTTTAAACATAGTCAACAGACACTAATTGGCTATCAAATACAAAACCTTTGTTTTAGAGTAACTGTGTTTACAACATCGGTCTGTATAACTTTCATATTCAAACAATTATCACTGTGACATTCTGAAAAAGCGAGTGTCACCTAAACCTACCGTGTTTATCTTTCAAGCTTTACTTTAAATTATTAGAGTTGAAAGATCCATATTACACTCTTGAAGTTTATTCCACCAGTAACCCATCTAAGTCAATGAAAAGTTAGATGGAAGTGGACAAGAATCCGCCAGTAACCCATCTAAGTCACTGAAAAGTCAAATTAAAGTAGACAGGAATCCAGCAATAATCCATCTAAGTCACTGTAAAGTCAGATGGAAGAGGAGACAAGAATCCACCAATAATCCAACTCTAAGTTGTTTGTTAATATATTAATTTATGAGTGTAAGTAAAGAATAATATAATCATACCACAACCACGCTATATCTGCTACATCTTCGAAACATTTTGTTCAATATCAAGGCTTTAGGTCAGCTGGGATATTCCAAATGCAGTAGTTTTACCCGTTTGTCATTTATTTTCAGCCTATGAATCTGGAGGGCAACAAAAAGATTAAGCCCTTTCTTCGGCCGTGAGATAAAACTTCAGATCATTGTGGCTATGGATGACTTTGAAAGAGTTCAAAACTTTAATTAAATAGTGGCGAAGATGTGTGAGATACGAGGAATGGATATGATATTCAGGTAGGATAAATATTCAGAGTAAGTGAGTGTGAGTTTTTCTTATAGCAAGGCCACAACGGGCTACCTGCTGAGCCCACCAAGAGGAATCGAACCTTTGATT
Source organism: Tachypleus tridentatus (assembly GCF_004210375.1). NCBI lineage: Eukaryota > Metazoa > Arthropoda > Merostomata > Xiphosura > Limulidae > Tachypleus > Tachypleus tridentatus. The sequence goes on along the minus strand of NC_134827.1, from coordinate 73,303,078 downwards.
TTAGTGTTGTAAATCTATATACTTACCGCTGTACTAGCGGGTGGAAATAATCAGAGACATTTTTTCATCTGGAAACCAGCATGTCCGGGATCATTTTTTGGAAGGAATATCTCAAAAGTGTTTAACAGATCTATGACTGGAGAGTTTATCAGCCATCAAGGATGAGATTGTGCATCTGGAAACAGCGTGTGACACGAAGCTTCTAAAGATGGTAGAGAATGTTGAGAAACATGATAAAATCATGTAAGTCTTGAGTTGGACTAGGTAACTTGAATTTGAAGGCCAGCTGATGTGTATGTCTTTCATAAAACAAGAACAAACAGGAGATAGTACCATAGTTTGTGCAATGACGAATAAATGGATCCAAATCTTTAATGTTTCCACTCAGTTGTCTTGGTACCATTTATATCATCAACTGCTTAACATCAACTGTTTTTGTGTGAACTACATTAAGCTGATGAACTGTGAATTTTATCAGTCTTAGCTAAGTCATTACAAGTCAGAATTATGCTTATTATTTTTATTAACACCAATTTTTGTTTATTTTAGTACTGAACGAGTTATTCATTTTTACATTTAATTATTTATTTTAACATATAATTATTTTTATAGTCATATGATATACTTCACTATAATTTAACTCAAAAGAACTGGCAAAACAGTAAGCGAGACTTTCTTTTCTTTTTTTGATCCAGGAGTTGGTCAAGTGACCACAGCGTCATAGGACGAAATCAGTGAAAGTAAAGAAGAATGTAGTAATATGTCAACCACACTATCTCTGCTATATTTAATACTGACGAAGCTTTTCAGCAAATACCAGACCTCATCAGACCCGAATAGGATACAATAAACATGTTAGTAGTTTACAAACATTACAAAGAATGGGTGGTCCAAACAAGAAAATTTGAACGTTAATCATCTGTCATTGAACTAATTGTTAAAGTATTATTCATGATTTACATGTATAACAGTGATATATTTTCTCACCATAAAACATTAGTAGTGTCCAAGAAGAACAGGGTCGTTTGCGGCAACCTCAGGCTGAAACCCATACCCTACTCCAAAGCCAAACCCATAGGATCTACCATGACCGTATACTGGTTCGTAGGGATCTATGTAGCCAGAGTATAGATTATTGTCGTACAGATACCCTGATAGAACAGAGCTCACCATCAACACCAAGATGATTGCGAGTTGCTGAAATTCAGTGTGGATAAATAACAATTCTTAATATATAATATAATTACTTACTGTTGATGTAGAATGAGTGTCTTCATACTTAATATTTATTACTAAACATGTATTACCACATTAGTTAAAGACTAATTTGGGATCAATATAAAATAAACGTTTAAAATAAAGTTCAAAAATCAATATTTATAAATAAGTTAAAGTCTGCGATTTAGTTAAACATTGAAAAATTATTGTCTTCCAGATTTGGCACATACCGCCTTGCGAAGCTAAATTTGTGTTAAAACATTCAGAAAAAAACTATAATTACTTATTAATCAGCACTGAGTTTGTACTAAGTGAAAAAAGTAATAAGTGTATTATTAAAATTCTTACTTAATCTAATAGAACAAAACAATTAACTATTTAAACATGTCTTCATAACAAAGTTGTAAATACAGAACAGATTCCCAACCTGACAGTTTTTGGGTTAAAATATGACCCTCACTCCATCGAGATTTACATATAAGGACTTGGTGAAGTAAAGATTAAACTAAATTCCCGCCAGTCCTTCGTATGTTTTACAGTTTAAAACATTATAAATACCTTGCTGAGGTTTCGCTCGTACAAAACTCAGAGTAGCTTATTTATCCCCAAAAAAGTACAAAATATCCTTTAAATATCTCCTCATTGTTCATAAGGGCACCATTGTTTCAATAAATCTCTACCACTACCCCATATTTCTTTGGTAGCCACTCAAGAAGGAAGGGGTTCCATACTTCCGTTAATGGTACTTGGGCACATTAATTTGTGGGTGAGGTTACAGACAGAGTCAAGTAGCCCCACAGGGGTCTCAAGGGAGAAGGCATGAGCACAAAGTCCGATGCCAGGATTAGGTTCAGCAATCCTGAAAACACCTAATCCCAAATTCTTCATACCTGTGTGTCTTGGGACACCCCGAACTACCTACCAAGAATGGAACCAAAATTGTGAAAGTATTTCATGGACAGATTTATAAATACTCAACGTAAATTAACATAACATCTAATTTCGCCCCAGTCTTACACGGTTAAAGTAACTTGTAACGAAATTCAAAAGCAGTTCCTTACCCTGCCTGTTAACGCGAAAGATAAGTAAGTTTTGAGTGGTAAAAAAGTAGTCTGGCTCAAAACTTTTATTAAAGGTACCAGCAAATGAAGCTAGTTACAGAAACTATCGTATTGTCAAAAGTTTTCTGGAAATGATGCGTTATATGACGAAACTCCGCTGGAAACAAGCAATCGCTTTGACTATTTGGTTACAACTGTTTCATAAAATAAACTACTTAGCAAGAAGACGAAAATATTAACTGTGATTTTTAATTTATTTATATAGGAAATATTCGAGTTGAAAACACTCTTATATCTCTAACGGAAGTGAGCAGATTCGAATGTTTCCGTAAAGCCAAACAACGAGAGATTGCAGGTAGCTCGTTAACAGCATCTCTTCTCAATTTTCTAACGCTTCATGACCTTAAAGTTGTGAGCAACAGTTTGGGGCAAGAATTTATCAACATTAAAATCTTCACAGTCCTATGTGATAATTTTAATACACTATTCACAGTCCCATGTGATAATTTTAATACATTATTCACAGTCCCATGTGATAATTTTAATACACTATTCACAGACCCAAGTGATAATTTTAATACACTGTTCACAGTCCCAAGTGATAATTTTAATACACTGTTCACAGTCCCAAGTGATAATTTTAATACACTGTTCACAGTCCCATGTAATAATTCTAATTACACTATTCACAGTCCCATGTGATAATTTTAATACATTATTCACAGTCCCATGTAATAATTTTAATACACTATTCACAGTCCCATGTGATAATTTTAATACACTATTCACAGTCCCATGTAATAATTCTAATTACACTATTCACAGTCCCATGTGATAATTTTAATACATTATTCACAGTCCCATGTAATAATTTTAATACACTATTCACAGTCCCATGTGATAATTTTAATACACTATTCACAGTCCCAAGTGATAATTTTAATACACTGTTTAGAGTTCCATGTGATAATTTTAATACACTGTTTAGAGTTCCATGTGATAATTTTAATACACTGTTTAGAGTTCCATGTGATAATTTTAATACACTGTTTAGAGTTCCATGTGATAATTTTAATACACTGTTTAGAGTTCCATGTGATAATTTTAATACACTGTTTAGAGTTCCATGTGATAATTTTAATACACTGTTTAGAGTTCCATGTGATAATTTTAATACACTGTTTAGAGTTCCATGTGATAATTTTAATACACTATTCACAGTCCCAAGTGATAATTTTAATACACTGTTTAGAGTTCCATGTGATAATTTTAATACACTATTCACAGTCCCAGGTAATAATTTTTAATACACTATTCACAGTCCCATGTGATAATTTTAATACATTATTCACAGTCCCATGTGATAATTTTAATACACTATTCACAGTCCCATGTGATAATTTTAATACACTATTCACAGTCCCAAGTGATAATTTTAATACACTGTTTAGAGTTCCATGTGATAATTTTAATACACTATTCACAGTCCCATGTAATAATTTTTAATACACTATTCACAGTCCCATGTGATAATTTTAATACATTATTCACAGTCCCATGTAATAATTTTAATACACTGTTTAGAGTTCCATGTGATAATTTTAATACACTATTCACAGTCCCATGTAATAATTTTTAATACACTATTCACAGTCCCATGTGATAATTTTAATACACTACCCCTACGTAAAGGCCTGGCATGGCCAAGCGGGTAAGGTGTGCGACTCGTAATCCGAGGGTCGCGGGTTCGCGCCCGCGTCGTGCCAAACATGCTTGCCCTCCCAGCCGTGGGGGCGTTATAATGTTACGGTCAATTCCACTATTCGTTGGTAAAAGAGTAGCCCAAGAGTTGGCGGTGAGTGGTGATGACTAGCTGCCTTCCCTCTGGTCTTACACTACTAAATTAGGGACGGCTCGGTGCAGTGGGCTAACAAGCTACTCACTTAAATACTTGTTGAAGAATCCGCAAGCGATTGCGGCCTTATATTCCTAGATGGAATCTAATGGTGATAACTAAGTAACTAACCCTTACGTAAAAGATTCATGGTTATAAGGTGTGAATGTTCTCACATTAGTCATGTAGGTCTCTTTGTTCTCTTATTTCGTAGAGAATCGATTTTTAAAAGAAAACCATAACACATAGTAACTCTTTTGGATTAAGCTTGTTCCATACAGTTAGAATTTGTTCAGAAAATAATATCGACAAATTTGTTTCGCAGGACAAACCTATTTTACATACTTAAAAAAAATAAACGTGAGGAAAACAATCTAAACGATAGAATTGTGAAATGTATTTCGGGTTTTTACTTACAGGTATAACTTACCGCTGAAAGCATCGTAAGCTTCCTCAGATCAAACGGCTAAAACCACACTCTTGTTGTTCTAGTTTCTTCTAAACTAGAAAGTCACCTCTGCTTCCTGTTTTATAGATACCTTTCAACAGCTGGTTTTAGGGTAATGCCCTGTTCTACCTTCAACAAAACGTGCAGTGGCCATTCCTGTTTTTTGGTCTCTAACCTAAAATGTGATTGATTTCAATGATACAGATACATTAGAGAATACGTGCCCACGCCCTTCTTGACCGACTTACAGGCAGTACACATTGATAGCTTCCCACATGTTGGAATACACTGTGAGGTTCCTCATTGGTATATTCAAACAGATTTCAGTTAACAAAATACACTATTATTTATAATTTTTTCCATATGGTTATATTTTAATTCCCTAACCTACGATACACTTGCCAAGAATGACAAGATGTTAAGGGCGCTCGACTGAAGGTTTCGGATTAGAATCCTCGTAACACCACACATGCTCGCCCTTTCAGCCGTAAGGGCTTTATAATGTGACAGTCAATTCCATTATTCGTCGATAAAATAGTAACCCAAAAGTTGACGATGGGTGGTGGTGGTTAGCTTTCTTCCTTGAAGTCTTACACTGCTAAGTTAAGGACGACTAGTGCAGATAGCTCTCGGGTAGCTTTGCACGAAATTCGAAAACAAACAAATATACAACGTACTGTTAGTTTGTTCTTTGTGGTACTGACGTCATTCAAATAAAAGCGCTAAACAAAGCTTATACGAAAATCTGCAGGTTTGTTTTTTATTCGTTAGTGTTCTAGGCGACAACAAGAATTAGAACAAAGTATGACTGTATTGTTAAGTTATTGTGTGCCTTGACTCAAGTGAAGAAATGAGATCAAGCAAAGGACTACCACACTGTTATATAACCTATATTTATATAGGTATAACTTATATAAAATCATTCACAACTATCTACATTAATGTATGATAAAAATGGGGACACCTAATTCGTACAAACTACAACTTGGTAACAATGCATGGTCTTCACAAGAATATAAAACTACCGAAACATTAACGTTACGATAACGTACAAACATTTTAACGTATTTTTTTAATAAATTTTAATTAGAAGTAACGTTAAACTTAGTGTAGTAATATTTTAATGTGAAGAAATTTGCCGAGATATTAGTTCTCAATAGTGTTTTGATGTCAAGACATTTACACAAATGTTAAGAGGAAAGCATATAAAGACATTTTAATGTGAAGAAATTTGCCGAGATATTAGTTCTCAATAGTGTTTTGACGTCAAGACATTTACACAAATGTTAAGAGGAAAGCATATAAAGACATTTTAATGTGAAGAAATTTGCCGAGATATTAGTTCTCAATAGTGTTTTGATGTCAAGACATTTACACAAATGTTAAGAGGAAAGCATATAAAGACATTTTAATGTGAAGAAATTTGCCGAGATATTAGTTCTCAATAGTGTTTTGATGTCAAGACATTTACACAAATGTTAAGAGGAAAGCATATAAAGACATTTTAATGTGAAGAAATTTGCCGAGATATTAGTTCTCAATAGTGTTTTGATGTCAAGACATTTACACAAATGTTAAGAGGAAAGCATATAAAGACATTTTAATGTGAAGATATTTACACAAATGTTAAGAGGAAAGCATATAAAGACATTTTAATGTGAAGACATTTACAAACATATTCAAGTTTCTATAATGTAGTAATGTTAAGATTTTAGTGCTCTGATTCAAGTCTTTGTTTTGAGATGAAGAATAATCATCAGTACTAAAAGTCACTCTCAGCGCGATCAACACATGTTATGAGTTATATGCGTCAACACAAGTTACAACTTACGTATGTTAAAACAAGCAACAGGTTACATGTTTCGACCAGAGTTATAGGTTACAGTGTCAACAGAAATTATACGTTACATGTTTCAACCAAGGGCCCGGCATGGCCAGGTGGGTTAAGGCGTTCGACTCGTAATCTGAGTGGGTGGGGATGACTAGCTGCCTTCCCTCCAGTCTTACACTGTTAAATTAGGGACGTTTAGCGCAGATAGCCCTTGAGTAGCTTTGCGAGAAATTCAAAACAAACCAAACATGTTTCAACCGCAATTATAGTTACATGCGTCAACTCTAATTACACTATGTAACACAAACTTTGTTCCTGGATAGTATGTGTTACTTCTTAATTGCTTATATTGTAAAAGTGCAGAAAATGGTCATTATTCCGTTCAAGTTTTGCTTTTGTGACCTGGATAATGAAATTTAGAAATTAACCTATTTTCTATGTAAAAACGGGCAAATTTGCACATTTTTATTTACATAAGGTCTGAATAAAACAACATATGAATTAAGATTTACATGTATTTATACTAAAGTTATACAAATATGTTTAGAAGTGAGTAGTTTTCGAGATTTGCGACTGTGATGTAAACTACTTTCACGTGTAAGCCCCCAAATAAACTCTCCCATCATATTTTTGTTATACGCTCCAGGTAACAGCGTTTAAAGTTCAGTATATCTTGGTGGAAGCGCTCGCTTTGCTCCTCTTAGTATTCTCCCATGTTCTCCTTCAATTTATCAAGATGAGCGTCGAGGATATGGACTTTCAGGGACATCCTGTAGCCCATTTTGCCGTAATTCTTCACCAGAGCCTCAACCAATTCCACATAATTTTCGGCCTTGTGATTCCAAAAAGCCCCAAACCACTGCGACAAAGTTGCCCCAAGCTTTTTTTTCCTTCCTACTCAGCTTCTTTGGGAATTCTGTGCACTCCAGGATCTTTTTTATTTGTGGTCCAACGAAGACACCAGCTTTGACCTTTGCCTCAGACAGCTTAGAGAAGAAGTCTCGAAGGTACTTGAAGGTTACAGACTACTTATCAAGAGCTGTGACAAATTGTTTCATAAGATCCAATTTTACGTGCAATGGTGGGAACAATACCTTCTGTAGGTCCCCTAGTGGCGCACACTTGACATTGTAGCTCCACACAGAGAACTCGGTCCGTTGTAGCCGGAGCTTCCTGTTGTAGTGAGCTGCGGTGTCCCTGCTGTCCCAAAGGCAAAGATAAAGCTTCCTTGGATAGGTCTATGTGTTCACTTAGGCAGCTAAAACTAAACTGAAGTGGTAAGTGGTGAGCCCCTGTATATATATTGCAATGGAAAGTTCTAGAAAATTCTAAAAGGTTCTTGAAAATTCTCGTAAGTTCTACTACATTTTAGAAAGTTCTTGAAAATTCTTGTAAGTTCGAGAAAATTCTCTATCAGCTACTCAGAACTGAATCTTCTTGGAATGTTCAGGAAAATTGGTAAATTTGAAAATTTCATTATCCTGGTCACAAAAGCAAAATTTGAAGAGAAAAATAGGTCTTTTCTATTTAATTTAGGTATAAGCAATTGGGAAATAACACTTTCTACCCAGGAAAAAGAAAATGTAAAAATTTTGTTACATAGGGTTATATATGTTAAAACAAGCTATAGGTTATATGTTAAAACAAGCTATAGGTTATATGTTTCGACCAGAGTTATACGTTACAGTGTCAACAGAGGTTACACGTTACATATTTCAACCGAAGTTATATGCGTCAACACTAATTATAGATTACATGTGTCAACACCAGTTGTAGGTTACTTGTATCAACCCAAGTTTATCATAATGTTTAGGGACAACAAGAGACCTGTTGGTTCATCTCAGCTGTCCCATCCTCTAAACTAAACTACAAATTAGATTAAAGCCTGTCCTTAGCGTTCATATGTCTATCAAGCTTTCTCTTAACCTCACTTAACTTTACTGTCTCTACAACATTTGAAGTCAACCCATTCCATAGACCAACCACCCTATCAGAAAAATAAAATTGTCTTAGTAAAGACGGCTTCTACCTTGCCTAAATCTATATTTGTGTTCCTAGTTCTATAATACTCACTGTTAAGTATAAAATCTGTTGATGCATCTACACTAGCAATTACTTTTGCAATTTTAAACACTTCAATCAGATCTACCCTAATTCTTTCTGTTTTCAAAATAAGACAGTTTTAAGGATCTTAATCTATCCTCCTAAGACAACCCTACATCCCAAGTACCATTTTAGTAATTCTCCTCTGAACCATTTCCAACAATGTAATATTTTTCCTAATGTAAGAGACCCAAGACTAAATATCACGCTCTTAATGTTATTTCTTTCCGAATTACACTTGTAATTCAAATTATTATAACCCACATACATTATCTTACGTTTATTATAATTAAAACCCATTTTCCATTTATTTTTCCAACTCACTAAATGATCTAAATCCTTTTGTAAATCAGGAGCATCTTCTTCAAAACCGGCAAAACCCAAGATTTCAATATCGTCAGAAAATTTAAGTAATTTATTGACTATTCCTTCACATATGTCATTAATGTAAATAAAATAAAAAGTAATTGTTCTAATACTGAGCCTTGAGGTACACCACTTGCAACATTAATCCAGTTTGACTGAATTCCATTTATAGCAACCCTTTCTTCTATCAAGCCGCTCTTTTCTATCAGATTAGTTAATTTATCCCCCATACTTATAGAAATAAGTTTCTTAATAAACCTTTTGTAAAGAACCTTGTCAAGTGTTTTCTGAAACTTCTAAGCCCTTACTTTCATCTGCATGTGCAGTAACATTTTTAAAGCATGTCAGAAATTTGTAAGGCAAGAATTTCTTTGAGAGAAATCATGTCGACTATCTAATAAAATTCTAAACTTTGTAAAATAACTTTCGAAAGTATATTTTACCAGACTTTTCACATCTGATGTAAAACTAATAGACCTATAATTACTGAAACAACTTCTCTTACTTCTCTTGAAAATATTAGTGGCATTGGCTACTTCCAAATCTGTTTGTTCTTTTCCATTATTCAAGGACTTACAAAAGTTTTGGCAAGATACTCACATATCCAATATACGACCTCCTTTAAAACCATAGGTGAAATACTATCTGGCTCTTGACCCTTATCATTCTTTAACCTTCCCAATTTTAATCTAACAAGTTCAGAATTTATGCCATTGTCTTGTTCAACTTTGTTTTCGTCTATCAAATGTACAAAATGAGGAATACTGCTTAAGTCTTCAATACTAAGAGTTGTAGAATAATCAGATTTGAATAACCTAGCCATTTCATAATTATCAGATAAAAGAATTTTTTTATAATCTCTCATGGGTCGTATCTCATCCCAACAATTTCTTTACCTACAGTTCGACAAAAAGTGTTCGTACGCCTGCGTCGTGAGTAGTTTTTTTTTTCTCATAACTTAAAATGTATCATGGGTAATAAAATGAAAGTGTAGTAAATTATACATATTATACTAACACACATCTACATAATTTTTATGTAAATTGAACTGTTTATAAGCAATTAACCAAACATAGGAGGGACAGAAAGTATTTGTGCGTCTACTTTAATGGTCAGTTGTGTAGCCTTTCAGGTGAATTACTTGGCACAATCTCTCCTCATAGTCCTCCATGATCGTTTCACAGTACTCGACTGGTATTTTCTTCCGTTCGTCTTTACAGAAGGCCTCAAATTCTTGCAAGTTGTTTCGGATGACGCTGATGTACCCTGGTCTTCAACTCATGCCAAACGTTTTCAATTGGGTTGAGATCGGGTGACTGTGATGGCCACTCCAGAACGCTTATATGGTTCCTCTGCAACCAGAATTGCATATATTTCAATGTGTGCTTAGGACCATTGTCGTGCTGGAAGATCCAAAGACGCCTAAGCCGCAAGTTCCGATCATCATTCTTGATATAAGTGCCCAATATATCAACGTACTCTTCTTTTTCATGATTCTGTTGACGCGATGAAAGCTACCTACACCAGAAGAGCTAAAGGAACCCCATAGCATGATCATGTTTAACTGTAGGGACGGTGTTCTTTGGAAGATTTCGTTCCCCCTTCTTACGGAAAATATAGCAAACATCATTGTGGCCGAAAACCTCGATTTTAGTCTCGTCTGACCAAAGAATACTCTTCCATTAGGTAAAGGGTTTATCTACATGCTTTCTTGCATACCTCAATCGTGTTTCTAAATGAACAGGCTTTAAATATGGAGTTTTACGAGGACAGCATGCTTTGAACCAAGAAAAGCGTAACATGTTCGTAACTGTAGAAGTGCTTACTTCAATCCCAGTTTCCCTTACCAGTTTCTGTATGTCATTACGTGTTAAACGAGAGTTTTTACTAACTTTTCTGAGAACCTTCTTCTTGGTTCTCTCTAGAATTTTGGTGGGGCGTCCGGAACGAGGGAGGATATCAATTGATCCTGTCAGCTTAAACTTGGCAATTATGCTTTGAACAGTAGATTTCGGCACATTAAGTTGTGTAGCAATACCGGAAAGAGACACAGGAGACTTGTATTTTACAATAATTCGTTTTTTTAAATCACTGGACAGTTGTTTCCTGTTCGCCATGATGACCAAGCAGATAATGACGGAGACGGCGTTAAATTGCCGGAAGTTCATTTTTGCTGGCTAAATTCCAATAATTATGAACCCAGTGTCTAGTTCTGGAATGGTATAATGTAGTTTATTCGCCAAACTAAACAAAAGTGTTAAGGGAATATCAGTTTTTTCACAGGTTCTGAAACGTACGTACACTTTCTGCTCCTTCTATTTTTGGTTATTTGTTTATAAACAGTTTATTTGTCGTTTAATTTACATAAAAAATTATGTAGATGTGAGTTAGCATAATATTTATAATATACCATACTTCTATTAGTCTACTCGTGATACCTTTTACGTTATGAGCAAAAAACCACTCTGGACGCAGGGGTACGAACACTTTCTGTCGTAACTGTATCGGTTACTTGTATCAACGAAGTCATAGGTTACACGTGTCAATGTGAGCTAAAGATTTCTTTTGTCAACTCAGTTTTCAGGTTACATATGTGAATCTGAGCTGTCTATTACTTGTATCAACTAAGATATAGGTTACACGTGTCACTCTTAGCTGTAGCTTACTTGTATCCACCGAAGTTATAGGTTACATATGTCAATCCGATTTGTAGGTTAATTGCATCAACTGAAATTTTTGGTTACATGACTCAATGTCAGCTGGAGGTTACTTGTACTAAGCAAGGCATAGGCTACATGTGTCAATCTGAGGTGTAGGTTTCTTTTATCAACTGAATTTTTAGGTTACATGTATCAATGTGAGCTCTATTTTACTTGTATGAACAATACCTTAGGTTGAAAGTATGTGTCTGATCTGTAGGTTACTTCTATCATTTCATATTATATGTTACACCTGTTAATCTGAGATGTAGGTTACTTGTATCCACCTAAGGTATAAGTTACATGTGTCATTTCGAGCTGTAGGCTACTTGTATTAAGCAAGTCACAGATTACAATCTGAGCAGTAGCTTAAATGTATCAACTAAAGTTTTAGGTTAAATGTCTCAATCTGAGCTGCACATTACTTCTATAAACCAAGTTATAGGTTACACATGTGAATCTGAGCTGTAGGTTACTTGTATCCACCCAAGTTATGGGTTACATGTGTCAGCCTGAACTGTATATTATTTGTATCAACTCATATTATAGGTCATATGTTTCAATATAAGCTGTAGGTTGCTTGTATCAACGACGGTATACGTTTCATGTGACAATCTGAGTTGTGGGATACATGTATCAATCAGTTATATGTTATATTTGTCAAGCTGAGCTTCAGGTTACTTCTATCAATTCATGTTATGGGCTACATATGTCAATCTGGCGTGTAAGCTAATTCTATTAACTCAAATTATAGGTTACATGAATCAATTTGGGCTATATGTTAGTTGTCTGAACCCAGGTATAGGTTTCACGTGTCAATCTGAGATGTAGATTACTTGTATAAGCCAAGTTATAGGTTATAATCTGAGCTGTAGGTTATTTTTATCAACCAAGTTATAGGTTACATATTTCAATCTGATCTTTCCGTTACTTCTATCAACCCGAGTTACAGTTTACATGTGTCAATCTGAGCTGTAGATTACTTGTATCAACCAAGTTACAGGCTACATGTTTCAATCTTAGATATAGCTTATTTGTATCCACCCAAGTTATTTGTTACATGTGTCAAACTGAGCTGTAGATTACTTGCATGTACTCATGTTATGGGTTACATGTGTCAAACTGAGCTGTAGGTTACTTGCATGTACTCATGTTATGGGTTACATGTGTCAGTCTGAGTTGTAGGTTACTGTTATAATCTCAAGTTATGGGTTACATGTGTCAATCTGAGCTGTGTGTCACTTGTATCTTCTCAAGTTATAGGTTACATGTTTCAATCTTAGATATAGCTTATTTGTATCCACCCAAGTTATTTGTTACTTGCGTCAATCTGAGTTGTTGGTTACTTGTATCAACTAATGTAATGGATTACATGTGTCAATCTGAGCTGTAGGTTACTTGTATTCACCCAAGCTATAAGTTATATGTGGCAATCTGAGCTGTAGGTTACTTTTATCTTCCAATGTTATAGGTTACATGTGTCAAACTGAGCTGTAGATTACTTGCATGTACTCATGTTATGGGTTACATGTGTCAAACTGAGCTGTAGGTTACTTGCATGTACTCATGTTATGGGTTACATGTGTCAGTCTGAGTTGTAGGTTACTGTTATAATCTCAAGTTATGGGTTACATGTGTCAATCTGAGCTGTGTGTCACTTGTATCTTCTCAAGTTATAGGTTACATGTTTCAATCTTAGATATAGCTTATTTGTATCCACCCAAGTTATTTGTTACTTGCGTCAATCTGAGTTGTTGGTTACTTGTATCAACTAATGTAATGGATTACATGTGTCAATCTGAGCTGTAGGTTACTTGTATTCACCCAAGCTATAAGTTATATGTGGCAATCTGAGCTGTAGGTTACTTTTATCTTCCAATGTTATAGGTTACATGTGTCAAACTGAGCTGTAGGTTACTTGCATGTACTCATGTTATGGGTTACATGTGTCAAACTGAGCTGTAGGTTACTTGCATGTACTCATGTTATAGGTTACATGTGTCAGTCTGAGTTGTAGGTTACTGTTATAATCTCAAGTTATGGGTTACATGTGTCAATCTGAGCTGTATGTCACTTGTATCTTCTCAAGTTATAGGTTACATGTGTCAAATTGTATTTTACTTGTGTGAACCAAGTTATAGGTTACATATGTCAATCAGAGCTGTAAGTTATCTGTATCAACCAACCTATTGATTACATGCATCAATCTGAGGTTTAGGCTACTTGTATCAACTCAAATTATAAGTTACATGCGTCAATCTGAGTGGTAGGTTTCTTGTATAAACCAACTTATAGATTACAACCTGACCTGTGATTAAAGATATACAGAGATGTGTTTGTTCGTTGTGGGGTGGTTTGATTTTATTGATAAATCTTTTCTTCTGTTAGCGTCAGGCTTATGTTTCAGTATTTTAATGTTATGTTTAGAAAAACCATGTTTTTTTTACTCATATGCTCATGGACTTGGGAAGAGAGTTTTTGGTGTTCTGGTAAGCTGATCGTAAGTTATGTCCTGTTTCATCTTCATAGATAACCGTTACATCTTATTTTGTAAGTGCTACCTTGTAAGATTGGTCCTGTATGCAATTTTCTTAACATGTGTTTAATTTTTTCCAGCGATGAAAACGAGTCTAGACGTTATATTAAAGTTGTAAATTTGTGATATAAGTGTGTTAATATTTTCTATAAATGAGATGGTACAAGTTTGTTTTGTGGTGCATATAGAGTACGCTAACTTGAGGAGACTTTTTAGAGTGCCTAGCTTGCGGTAAGTTACATAATTTGAAAATCAGTCCGTGTACTTTCCGCTGTGCGTGTTTTTTTTTATGAATTTTAGTAGTGAAACCTTTGATTAGTTTATGTGTTGTTAACGTTTAAAAATTAATCGTGTAATTGTTTCCATCTGCCACTCTGAATTGTCTTTACGTAGATTGTTTGTGTTAGATAATTTTTTCTGCTCATCTTGAGAATTGAAGCCACAAAATAAATGTCATCTGCATATCTAAGGGAATATACAGGTTGTATGTAGAAGTGACTACGGCATGCTGTTCTATGTTCTGTGACAAAAGAGTTACCAAAGTAACTGATAACAAACTCCTAGATAAATGAAGTGAAAATCTCTATACTGGAAGCAAACAAAAATGTAGTTAGTTGTAAGAGTTAGATTAGGTGTTCCTGAAGAGTTAGATTAGGTGTTCCTGCTTTATGTTGATTCTCTTTTTGGGATATCGTGAAAGTATCCCAAAAGTAAGTTGTATTGCTTCATGGTTTGAGAAAATAGGCTTACGACGTTAAAAATAGAAATGATGGCGTTACTTTCTGAACTGTGTAAATGTGTTAGAAGGTATCAAGTAGTTTTTAATTGAGTTCTTATTTTGAAAACATACGATCATAAAATACAATTAAAGTATTTACCAAGGTTGTGTGATAGTTTAGAAAGTTATAATAGGACATAATTAGACGTAAGGATACTGGTTTCTTGTTGACTGTCCATATGCAGATGTTTTGGTGTTTTAGTTTGGTTTGTAAGCAAAACATTATATATATATATATATATAGTTTAAAGGTAATCGTTTTTCTTTTAATAATATTTTGAGCAGTTTTCTCAATTTTTTGCTGTAAGTTTGGTTAAGATCAGTATTTGACTGGGTAAACTTAAACATATCACCCAATATATTAACCATTAAGGAATCCTAGTATTTGGTTGCTAAAATCACAACCGAGTTTCCTTTATTGGTTCTATGAAAGGCAATGCCTTTATTGTTCCTAAGATGTTTTAGGTCTTATTCTTTCTGCTGATGTCAAATTTTGTTTATAAGTTTATTTTTTCTTTAGTGTTTTTTTCATTACATTCAATAATGAACTTTTTCATTAAATTCATCTAGGAAGTTTTTCAATGGGCTTCCTTTGGGTTTGATGGTGAAATTACTGATTCAATTATTCTTGTCTTGTTTATTTTTGAAATAATGAATATTTCTGATGATTCTCCGTTCTCCTTAAATGAATTAGACACTGATTTTATACATATAATAGAATCAAATCGGATATCCAATCAACTTCAACTAATCCCAAGTCAAAGACTACGAGTATAATTTATAGCTGTGACAGTCTGTCCAAATATTGGTTAAGGGTAGTCACGTGGGTGGCAGCTGATGGTGATTGGTTATTCTCCATCTAGTAAGCACTTTTAATCTGGAGATTACTTTGACCTAGCCGATTCTACAAAGAAAACAAAACACAAGAGGATAGGGATCTGTAGATCCAAAGACCTCAGAATTTGCTGTGGGGGAAAACAGGAATACCCCGAGAAAACCCACTTTCATGATCAGGGCGCTGAAAAATCTACCCTAACCGTGCCCGGAAGTTGCTGGAAAAAAATCAGGGTTAGTAAAGCTTATATCAAAAAACACTCAAATAATATACAACGATAAAACACATGTGTTAAGTTTGCGATTGGTTAGAAGATCGATCTAAAGCACCAGGAGGATAAAGATAGCCAGTTCGTGGATTCAAAACTGAGTGACCGATTCTACCTGTCTCAATGAGTCGTTCTATTTCGGTCTGAGATGACTGGTGTCTTCATGTGAATCTTGTTTGTGTCTTCTTGCTGAACGTGATGTTGATATCTGTAGCGTTTGATACGTCTGTAGTCTTAACGAGGGTGGGTTGAGTCAACGTTGGTCAGAGTATCCTTGTCTTTCTTGTTAGCATTAATTAAAGTGTTGCTGCTTGCAGTAGAGATGATTGGCATACATGAAAATGAAAAGCGGACTTTTGCCACCCGATTGCATTTCATAATTTGTTAACTTTAAATTTTGTCTGTTTAGCTATTAATAATCAATCACTAGCCCAGTTAAATTTTACTTCAAGAGTAGGGCGAAGAGAAAGTCTCTTCCGAGCGCCCTCTATTGTTTTACATCTCTTCTTAAGGTGCAAAGTGTTAAATACCTGCCACGAATTTTATTTTATTCCTGGCTGATTAGCTAATAAACAATGAAAGGGATTTATGTGAATGTTTTATAGCTGATATCTATCTAATGATAATGTAAATTATTATGGAGCTATAAACAGAAATGATATATTTGCACTAGGTGTATATATAGATAGTGTATGGACACTGCCCTGACAGAGGCCTGAGTAAGTGCGGATTACTCTGGCTCTCGTGTACAATGTATAAATACATTTGAGAACTGCTAAAACAAATATAAAGGAAGGAGGAAGAGGTCGACGAAACCTGACCCTCCTGGGTATATAAACACAAATGTTCAAATAACCATAAGAGAGATAGAGCTTTTTAGCACGTACCTTTCACAACGTGCGTTTTGAATTGAAAGTATCATATACCAAACGTTAATGAATGTTTGTTTGTTTTTTAATTTTGCACAAAGATACACGAGAGCTATCTACGCTAGCCGTCCCTAATTTAGCAGTGTAAGACTAGAATGGAGGCAGCTAGTCATCACCACTCACCACCAACTCTTGGGCTACTCTTTTACCCACAAATAGTGGGATTGGCCAACACATTATAACGCCCCCACAGCTGAAAGTCGAGTGCCTTAACCACCTGGTGATGTCAGTCCCTCCAAACGTTAGTGAAATTCAGGGGTATGACAAGGCGTAGGCAATCAATTGTAGTATTCCCTGTTCCAATAATGTCTATTTTGAAGTTTGATTTGGGTAGCCGTACCTTAGGTCTCTAGGTAAAAATTAATATCGACTAGTATTTTGTGGGCTTAACGAATTGTTTGTTAGTGTTACCAGAATTTCTTAGAAAACAGAATATAAACCTGTTTACTGGTGATACCACACAGATACACTAAATACAAAAGATATATGGATGGGTAGGGACTTACCCTGTATATATATTTAGTACGTCTAAAATTAATAAAATCGTCATCTATGTACCGTCTGTAATATACTAGTACAATCTATGTACCTCCTGTAATATACTAGTATAATTCATGTAGCTTCTGTAGTATACTAGTACAATTTATGTATTTTCTGTTACAAACTAGTATAATCTCTGAACATTTTGTAATATACCAGTATAATCTATATACCTTATGTAATATACCAGTATAATCTATATACCTTATGTAATATACCAGTATTATCTGTATGCCTTCTGTAATATACCAGTAATGTACATTCTGTAATGTACTAATACAGCGTATCCAAAACATTCTCGGTTCACGGAGCTCTAGGCAAAAAGAAAAACCTAACAGTTCTATTTATTAAGTAGTTAGGTTCAAACAACTTAATACTTAATAAACACATATGTCTTAACAACTTAGTAGCCGTTTGAAAGAATAATACACGTAAATTGAAAGTAAAAATAATATTTTATTTCATTTTAAAATAACTACAATTACTAATGGGATGCGTGCATCTATTGGGCACTGCATGGCTTCTCAATCCTTGGAATCAGATTGGACACCGCCACTCCCATTTTCTGTCCCGCATTGATTTTCGCGCGGTATTTTCTTTTTATCACAGCAACCGCCGAAAACCCAGCTTCGTAGAGATAGGACGTCGAAAATGGAATTATAATTCGCTGAGCTTTAGCACTAAGCAACGGAAATTCATCTTTTACTGATATCGAAAACTCAGTTCCATGCTGCCAAATTTTGATTTAAAGCATTGTCACAACACAGCTCAGTAAGATTTCTCTTTTTCTGCAGAGGTAAATTCAGATGTGGCCTTAGCCTTGAATGGGTCTTGGATCCATGCAAACTTCTCCATATCTTCTGGAAATTAATTTTCAACGCAGTTACTGAGCTGTTAGATGCTCCTCAGAAACAGATTTTAGTTCGTGGGTCAATCAACTTTATTGGATGTAACAAACTGCTGCAACAGGAGGAAACAGTCTTTGCCGCCATCCTCATTTATTTTTATTCTCCATAGCAGCGACTTTTTTTCTGACAGCTGAAACCTTCTATGCGTGTTTCAGAATGTGCGTGTTGCTTTTCTGCAGAGAGAGATTCAACGTATTCAGTTTTTTGAAGAGATCGCACAGGTATGCTAATTTTGACGTTAAAATCAGTATCCAGAAGTTTTAGCCCATTCGTGTTCTTCTTCTTCGAGATAAGAGTAGAGTTTCATTGAAATTCGAGCACACTAGACAGTACATTCCCATGGGAGAGTCATCGCGAACTACAGTAGTACAACAAAAATGTTGTACTCAGATCCCATATCCTCACACAGTTTTTTAAAAAACATTGTCTTCTGTGACCAAGTTTTTATAAGGTTTACTATTTTCAATATACTTTCCAGGACTTGGTTCAGTGAAGAACTGAGGTACTTCGATGCAATGGCTTCCTGTGTATTATGCAATGGGTCCACAGTGCATCAAAAGCTTTGCTTCGTATGAGTACCTGTAATCTTCCATAACAGCTGGACATAGAGCGACCACCATCTGTATAGATGCCAACGCACTCAGTCCAGTCTAAGTTGTTTTCACACATAAATGTGTCAAGAATTTGAAACAAGTCTTGAGCCTTTGTACCTGCAGTCATACTTTTACAAAGAAAAAGGTCTTCCACAATTTGTCACCGTCCACAAACCGTATGTAGCAAATCAAATGAGCCATCCTTGTTACTTTCTGTCGTCTCATCTAGCTGTAACCCGAATGTCTCCTTTTCATTTTTTAAATTAGCTGATTCTTGAGGTCTTTGGTCATGTGCTGGATTCTACGACTGACAGTATTGTTGGATAAAGGCACCTTCGAAAGAAGTCTTCCGGCAGATTCACATTTCACGACTTTATACGCCAACTTATAGGATGCTAGCAAAACATGCCATGGTATTATATATGTAAAAAACAGCAGGTATGGATAAAGAAAGCACTATGTAGAGGAGCCAAACAACGTTTCGACCTTCTTCGGTCATCATCAGGTTCACAAAGAAAGAAAGAGATAACTGACTGATAGCTAATCACATGTTTGAAGGCGGTTGTGTAATTGAGTGTAGGAATGTAGAGGGCGTGCTTAAATGCTGGATTATATATTAATATAGGTATAAAGATGTTCCTTTGTATTGATTTATTTTGAGCTTGAGTTGTTGTATAATTAAAGGCTTCTTTAATTTTGCGTTTGTTTATGTTTGTTTCTTTATTTAGTATTTAAGTGTTTTCTATGGTTACGTTGTGTTTATTTGATTTGCAATGTTCGAAAACGTGTGAAGGTGACTTTTTGTGTTCTTTGAATCTGGTTTCCATTTTTCTACTTGTTTCTGCAATATAGAAGTCGTGGCAGTTATCACATTATTTTATAAATAATATTGGTGTTGTGTTTGTCAGTGTATTTTTTACATAGTATAGACCTGGATAAGAAGGCCAAAAGGAGTAATAGCAGACTGTCTGTTCTGAAAGACCATGGAGCCTACTGAGGAAGGAAAACATAACCCTGGGTTGGATGCTGTGATGGGATCGAAATTTAGAAGCATACAGTACAGACAGAAGTGTAGAGGAGGTTCATGAGACTCTGTGCACAAACTTTGGACTGGGGATGTGTGGAAAGCCTCTAATGGTAAACAGGGTCCAACATTTTTAAGACCAAGGTCCTGGTAGAACCATAACCCAGAGAACCATAGTCCAGTTTTGATCGAATGGGGACACAATAGATCTTCAGCATAGAACACCGATCCATTCCCCAAGAGGTGGAAGAGAAGACAAGGAGAATGTTCAGTGCCCTTGTACACTTGACACGTAGCTGCTTGATGTGTGGAATGAAAGCCAGTTTACGGTCAAATATAAGCCCCAAGAACTTTACCTTGGGGACCACAGGAAGCACAACTTATCTGAGACGGAGCATAAGATCGGGGTGAATACCCTGTTGGCGACAGAAGTGCATGCAAATGGATTTAAAGTGAGAAAAGGTAAAACCTTTTGCTGTGATCTGCTTCAGTAAATGACTGAGGGTAATCTGTAGCTGCTGCTCAATAAACCTAATGCTCGACGACTAACAAGTGATGTGGAAGTTATCGACATAGAGACTGTCTGCAACTGTAGGGGGAGTTGTCCACTGATGGTATTAATCTTTATAATGAAGTGTGACATTCGAGACACAGTCAAGAGGGGCTCCAAGTTCCTTTGGGAAAGAACAGGAACGTGTCGAGTTCACATAGACCTAGAATCGCCTGTCTATTAAAAATGTTTAATAAAAATTGGTAAATGGCCACACAACCCATATGAATGGAGATCTCGCTGGATGCCACATCATCTTTTTCAAGGTCAAAATACAAAAACAACATGTTGTTGCTTGAGAAAGGCCTCCCTGATTGACGTTTCAAGTCGAATCAGGTGGTCCATGGTAAAGCACTGTTGTCAAAACCCACACTGGGTAAGCAAGAGAAGATTGTTTAATTCGAGGAACCAAACAAGACCAGCACTAACAATCCTCTCCTAGACTTTACAGAGACAGCTCGTCAAAGCAATTGGACAGTAGTTTGAAGAGATCTTGAGATACTTCCCAGACTTAGAGAAAAGAAGGACAATAGTATAGCGCCAAACATCAGGAAAAACATTCTCCTGCCAGATCCAGTCAAATAAAACCATAAAAATAGCAAGAGAGAAGGAGAGAGCTGGCGCAGCTTCTCGTAGTGAATATCATTAGATCTAACTGACGTATTGTCAAAGT
This sequence comes from Tachypleus tridentatus, assembly GCF_004210375.1. Taxonomy (NCBI): domain Eukaryota; kingdom Metazoa; phylum Arthropoda; class Merostomata; order Xiphosura; family Limulidae; genus Tachypleus; species Tachypleus tridentatus. Next base: position 73,281,824 of record NC_134827.1, on the reverse strand, counting down.
GATGAAGAGCAAGCTTGAGTTACATTAGTGTAAAGAGGCGATCATACTAGTATAGACGATCTCCCCGAAAGGAAAGCGGTTATCGCTCTGCCCGAATATTGATGGCAAAGAAGGTGGGGGTGAAGCAAAAGTGCTAGATGCACCAGAAAAACTTTTGTCGAGAGTATCGGCGATGCTTTGGGCATCAGCAACTTCCTAGTCTTTGAAGAGCAAGATTGAAAGGGGGTGGAAGTGTACTGCCCACTGACCTTCCGAATCTTGTCCCATATGACTTTAGATTGGTTTTGTTTGTTTTGAATTTACGCAAAGCTACTCGAGGCCTATCTGCACTAGCCATTCCTAATTTAGCAGTGTAAGACTAGAGGGAAAGCAGCTAGTCATCACCACCCACTGTTCTTTGGCTTCTCTTTTACCAATGAATAGTAGAATTGGCCGTAACATTATAACGCCCTTACAGCTGAGATGACGAGATGTTTGGTGTGACAGGGATTCAAATCCGCAATAGTTGGAGTCGAATGTCTTAAACATTTGGCCATGCTGGGAATGACTTTGGAACTGGAGGAAGAAGAGATGCTAGTTGTGAACTTAATCCAAGATTCCTTCTGGCTTTGATGTCTCACCTGCTGCACCTGTGCATGGACCCACTAGAAAACGATGTGGATTGAAAGGTATCCCAGGCTCGTTTGTGAGCCTTTTGTGCCATGTGACAGGCAGGATTCCACCACAGACGAGGATACTATGGAAAACGAGTCGAGGTTTTAGGAATAGATTGAGCAGCTTCTTGGACAATAGAGTCAGTTACTGTTGTCACACATTCGTCTATCCATGGCTTGCAGACGATGACAGGATGAAGTTCTGAAAGAGCAGTGAAAGAGGGCCACATAGGGAAGCGGGTTTGGTGGCATCGACTATGGCCAGTCTGTCTGAAAATGATAGGAAAATTATTACTGGCCCGTGGGTCACTGTCAACCCTCCATAAAAGAGAAGACAAAGTGAAGGGATGCAGACAGAGAGATCAATAGTAGTAAATGACTGACTAGGTATATGTAAATAGGTGTAAACAAAAAGTATTGAAACAAAAGGGTTGTGATCTGAGAGCATACACTTTACGGAGCGACCCCTCCCATTAATATCAGCACCTTCCTAGAGAGGATTGTACCCATTAAAGTCCCCCAAGATTAAAAAATGGATAGGGTAATTGTTCAATAAGAGGTTCAAGGACAAATTAATCATAGGTCTCTCCAGGAGATAGGTAGAGATAACAAACAGTGATAGTACGACTCAAAGAAATACGGAGGGCTACGGCCTCCAATGGTATATCAAGTAGCAAAGATAGGGCAGCCACGTGCTGATCAAACGGTAGAGACACACCTTCATGCACTTGTCCATCACACAGCCTGTCATTGCGGTATAAAGAAAATTGCCGAAGATTACTATATTGTCAGGTTTCAAAAAATGTTTCCTGAAAGAAAAGACATACAGGATGATAAGAATAAATCAGCACTTATTTTCGACCACGTCTTTTCTCTTTATTTTTTTTAGTAGAAAGAGGTCTACTGACTTCCATGGATTCTGCCCTGGGTCGAATGGGCAGGTCTCTGACGGTTAATAAAGATTCCAGTGACTAATGGGGTGAACGAATATTCGTTCTGCATCTCGGAGCCAAAGAAGAAGATGAACCCAAACAAATGCTAGAAGCCAAAGTCAAAGAAAGTGTATCCAGAAAGCCAGTGGAATTAATAGTGGGATAAAGATAAGTGTTGATGTAGACTCTTCAACTCTTTTAACCCTAAAAGGTAAAAGATTCTTCCAGTGGTTTGAAAACGACTATGTCCGAGACATAGTGTGATGTGTCTGCACTCCCACTATAGCAGTTGAACACAATGTAGCAGTATAGTCCGAAATGGAGTGGTGGATAGTAATTTCGAGCCTCTGTTTTGGAGTGAATGTTTCCACCAAGATGTTTTCAGAACGTAGCTTTTTGACCGTCTTATGAGGGCTAGCAAACCCGTCTAGTCCCTTCTGAATAAAAAAGGGAGGCACTCATCCTAAAGATTTGTCTGATAAAGAAAGTAATATCAGTAAATGAGATACAGGTGTTACAGAAGTTAAAGATTGCTGTTCAGAATTTTGAAGATGTGGTCATTTACCAAATGGTCTGTTTCCACTATTTAGGGGATCCATAACAAAGGAAAAATATTTCGGTGCCTACTGACTTCACCCACCATGGAACTCTAAGAGGGGATGCACTACATTGCCAAACAAGGGCATTGCAGTAACGCCAGGGTCTCGTGAGCACTATATCCAAACACCAGACACTATATCCAGCATCAGACACAATGTCCACAACGCCCATTGAGAACATCCAACACTGACACTTTGTTGAGCCAAGACCAAGTGGATTAGCCGATTCACCATGGGAAGCTACCGCAAGACTACCCGTCTACAGGAATTCAAGGTCCAAGTGGTGTGTTAGGGTTGAATACCCCAACCACTAGGATCCTCTCTTCTCCTCTTCACGGGTCGCCACGCACGGCAAACATGTGGGTGGATGTTTAGATCCCAGAGGAGGTAAATTGAAAGAACAAAATCTTCTCTAGAGGGTCCCCTCACTATGTTTCAGGAATTCACACCGAGGGGGTTATTAAAATTAGTATCTTGTATTTATTGAAAAACTCAGAGCTATCATTGAGATTATAGTGGTTACAATCTAGTTGTTCTAACAAAACTTAACAAGAAACTCAGTAAGTTTATTGATTGTATGTAGAATAGACACAATGACAACTCCTTATTTATCAATAATAATTTGCGCTAAAAGAAATCTTAATTTTGATATATATTTATGGAAATTATTTTACCAAGTTTTAGTTGAGTTCATAAAGGAAAACGAAGAAATGCACGTAAGTAATCAGTAAATTCCACTGAGGTTAAAAGAACAACACAGTGCAGTTAGTTTGTTACTTACTATGTGGATATTTTTGTCTATGTAAATTTACATTACGAAAACACAGTGCATAATAAACTAACAAAAATAAACCGATACGCTAACAATATGTTATCAATAAAAAGAAAATAGATGTTCAAATAAGTATATTTTCTAAAATGAAATAAGCCTTGAGAGTAACATCCAATCGCAGGAATAAATTCTAGAGATTTAACTTAAAATCTTAAACTTACGTCGAGAATCTTTGGATTGAAAGAAGTAAATAAGAATAAATAACCTTTTAATTTCATATCCAATCCCTGAACTAAAATCAGGGAAAATAAATAATTAAACTCCCAACTAAATGACTCGAACTTATAGATCATGAAACCTCATACATCACAAAATATAAACATAAATAATTACTTCAATTTCAGAATGGAACAAACCAAAATAAAGTATATATCAATTGTAATAGTTTAATTCTTTGAACTTCAAATAAAAATATAATTTAAACATATTAAGTCTTGGGATGAAATATATCATGATGTATTTAAATCAAAATGTGTTTCTCCAGAAAAGTCATAGACAGATCAACTCACTAATATAAATAACCCTTTGAACTCCAAATAAAATCTCTAATTTAAATAAATTCAACACCACGGTTATTTTTTTACAAAAGACCAGAACAATTGATCGTCCCGTTATAACACCCTTACTGTTGAAAAAGCGAGAATATTTGATGACGGGACTTGATGGGAAGTTAATGTTTTAACCACCAGACCATACCAAGCAAACTTCCTTATCGATAGTCAGGAAGGAATATCATAAAACTAAAGCTAAACTAACAAAAGAAAAAAATGAACGATATCAGCGCATGGATATCATTACAAGGATAATAGGAAATAACATGAATGGTTGCGTAATTTTCACTAAACAAATACGCGAAGATGAACCTGTATGAAGGATCTAGGTGGTAAAAAAATAACTCAGAATCTAAAGTACATTCGTCAAGACAGTTGGAAAGCCAGATTAAAAGTCAGGAAGGCAGAAAGTTTCGAACCTATGACGAATTTATAAAGAAGGTCGAATAGGCCAGAAGAATGTTTGCATTATAATGTTGTTATTGTACTATCATAATTATTTTGATCAGCCATTCGCTTGATCGGAATTATGATAGTAAATGCGCAGCAGTTGTAGGTTCTGTTTATCCTTTTTCTAGATATAAAATATAAGACTGAAAGCAGGGACGTAGCCAGGGGAGGTTGGGTGTTAAACACCCCCATGGACCCAAACTTTTTAGACAAGTTCAGTTGCCACCTGTGACGTTTCATAAGGATCCGTGATTGCATGGCAGATAATTTCACACACAACAAATGGTCAAATGTAAATTTCTGATTGAACACTTTTTTAATACAGCAAGTTTTGTCAGAACTAGAGAAATACAATCGAATATCTATGAAAGGCTCAAACGCCTGTTCGTTCTTGACAGGACATCTATAACACAGTTTGGTTCAACTTTAATATCACGGTGAATATATAATGAGGCCAGGCCATTCAATCGATCTTCAGTGGTGGTATTTCTTAAATACGTTTTGAGTCTTCTGAAAGTTGAAAACGAACGCTCCACTGAGCTCGTTGATACAGGTAGCGTGGCAAATACTTTCAACAGTCTAGAAATGACTAGGAACATTTCTGCATTGCACAGAGCATATGCATCTATGACATTTTTTGGTCTGTTGTTCGCAAGTGATTTGTTCCAAACCCTAAGTTTACCTACTGCAGCTAGTGAAGTGCTGTCAATGTCAGCCTTGTATGTATTGACCAACTCTTTAGTTTGGTCACATTGTTATGCTGTAGGTTCTGACCATTCTGTGGTAGATCCTGATGATAGTAGACACATGAGGTTTGTAAGGAGAGTTTTGAGAGTGGACAGAGGGTCACATATTTGTGAAAGAAAGTGATCAACAAATGGTACAAATACAACAATACGAAAGTACTCCTCAGGGCTAGTGGTTTGTGTGTTAGCACGATACATCTGTCTTGTAGCCTGCCTTGGCATTATGATGTCAATTTGAAGCTCACTACACTGAGTTTTAGCCTCACAGAAAATGTTGTTAAATTCATTCACAGTATTATTTCTGAGTGAACGGATTAAATCTTCCACTATTTCTGCGTGATGCATCGCAGCACCTAAATCAATGTTCTGTTGCTGCAGTAAGTTGCACAGAGGTAAACTAAAGGAAAACAATTTAGCAATGGTAAGAAGAGTGATGATGAATTCTGGCTGTGTTATAGAACACAACATTTGGTTGGCATGTGTGGCAGAATTTCTGTCTTGCCAACCTGATATGGTCTCAAGGGCATCTGCAACTGCATGGATTAATTCTAGAAAGACAATGACTGAGTCATGCCTCTCAACCCACTGGGTGGGGCAGAGACCTTTCAAACTTTTTTTTTCGATTCAGGTGCTTTATTCTCCACCGAAAGAGGCAAAACGTGCTTTCGTTTGGGTGTATTGATAAAATTTTCAATGATAGAAATTACTCCCATGCAATTTCGCACAGGAACTTCTTTACAAGCATCAGAAATTGCCAAGTTTAGGGAATGGGCACTGCAGTGTACATAGGGTGCAAGTGGGAATTTATCAGATATGTGCCTCTGGACACCATTGAATTGACCACTCAAAGAGGCAGCACCGTCGTACCCTTGTCCTCGCAGATAAGCCATGTCAATACCATATTTTGTCAGATTGGTTATGATAACATCAGCCACGTTTCTGCCACATCATAAACAGGTATAAATTGCAAAAAATCTCTCACTGCAACAGAGTTGTCATTGGCATGCAAATATCTAACACACAGCGAAAACTGTTTAATGTCTGAAGTATCTGTTGTTTCATCAACTAATATTGAGAAACACTTTGCAGCATTAACCCTGTTCACCAAAACATCAAGAACATGAGTATTACAGGAACTGATGATTTCATTTTGAATTTGAGAACTCAGATACGTAGCATTCCTCTTTGTACTCTTAAGGCTTGCTGAAAGCTTGACATCACCCTTTGCCCTGTAGCGCAAAATTGCCCGAAAATTCCCATCATTACTGATGGGCTCCTCATCAGTTTCACCAACAAACATTGAATCAGAATCATATTTTCCCCTCAAAGCTAAACCCTGTCTCCCACACAGCAATACAGTATCAATAATAGGCATTAAATATTGCCGGTTCTGTTCAAATTCTTGCTTGTAAGTTTCATCAAGCTGCGAGTGCACAAATGAACTTGTGTTTACGAACCTGTAGAAAATTGTTAGCTTTTTCTTTGCTGTCTTGGTGGTACTGTTTCAATTCATGTGCCTTGAAGTCTTCAACAGCCTTCTTCCAGTTTGTGTATGGATATTTCACTAGTTGTCCCAATTTCTGGCTTCCAACACCAGCACCATCAGAAGCAAAAACACAGCAGTACTTGCAGAAAGCACCCTTTGCACGTTGACTGTATATAGAGTAGCCATCTCCACTGTGAAAGCCAACGATGCTGAAAACGCAGCTTTCTTGGACCACACTGGAGGAAAACATAATCACTCCCTGGATTCCAGGCATTCTCAAGGAGGCATTTTTTGGTTTCAACGTTTATCTAAAAGAGACAGAAAGACATAGTTCTAATTAAGTTATTTTGCACATAGGAAAGTTTGTTATAAGAGTACAATAACCTCGAAGAGAAAGACTTAGAGATGTACTTCACACAGCAGGCGTAACATCCTGTGGCTGTAGGTCTACAATCACTAGCAGCAATGAATATTCAGTCTGAGACTCATCAGAGTGTTTGCATGATTTTAATACAAAATTAATATAATGAGAAGTCGACTTACCTGTTCACCAATGCTGACATCATCAGAAATGTAATTTCCAACGTCCCAGACTGGACTTGAGGTGGTAGTGGCAGCACTGGTAGAAGGCCACGGTGATGACTCTGACAGTTCAGTTGACAATTCTGATTCAACCTGATTGGCTGCAGCAGATTGATCAGGTTCAGCCTCATGAATGGGTTTAAAGAACACATGCAGTGTATTTTGCTTTTCAGGCTTGACATTGTGAGCGATTGTTTATCGCAAATTCTGTTTGTCAACGTCACATTCACGGTACCATTGGCGCCATCTATAGTTAATGATTCACTATAGATGGGGCCAATGGTACTAGGTTATTGCCTTTGTGCTGCCAGCCTGCCACGGTTCCACCCACTGTTTATTTGTGAAGTTAATTCTTGAAATCCAGGGAATCTGAACATACACTGTTCATGATATTTGAATACAGATTATTATTATTATACATAGATTACATATATTTTGCACTCTCCTGAGTGACTTTATACTTTAAAAGTTGATAACAGGACTGTAGGCCTACTTTGCTGCGTTTGTTTGTTTGTTTTTGAATTTCGCACAAAGCTACTCTAGGGCTATCTGTGCTAGCCGTCCCTAATTTAGCAGTGTAAGACTAGAGGGAAGGCAGCTAGTCATCACCACCCACCGCCAACTCTTGGGCTACTCTTTTACCAACGAACAGTTGGATTGACCGTCACAATATAACGTCCCCACGGCTGGGAGAGCGAGCATGTTTGGCGCGACGCGGATGCGAACCCGCGACCCTCAGATTACGAGTCGCACGCTTTAACACGTTTGGCCATGCCGGGCCCTACTTTGCTGGGTCTGATAACTTTAAGTTATATATTATATATATATAAGCCTATATATTTATTTATTTATGATTTGAAAAATAAGACAAACACCTCAGTTTTCCATTCTAAAATTTGCCAAAAAGGTGGTCTCAGAATGCATAATTCAGACTTTTCTTTTATGTTTTTATTAAAAACTTTCCCGGGGAGGCATGTGTCCGGACTCCCTTGCATGGCTTCGCGCCTGCGACGCTTGCATCAAGTACTCAAACTAAAAACCAGTGGCCATTTCTGGCTACGCCCCTGACTGAAAATACAAGTGAACCACACACGTCTAGTGCGAACTAACCAAACTCTGAAGAACAACTATACCCCGAGCTCACAAAAGTATGTATTAGATTTTGATGCGCTATCTATGGAGAGAGATGATAAATAATGACTGATAATAACAACTTTTTCCGCTATTTGTCACCTAGTTTTAAACTATTTTCTTTAGAACATATTACACATTACAATCTTCTTATACAAGTATTATTTTGCATTACGTATTGCTAAAGATTTTTTACGTGACTTTAGGCTTTGTAAAGCTATGGTTTACTGCTGTTTTGTTTTGGAGTAAAGATGTGTAATGGATTATTGTCCCTGTGTGTTTACTGTGAAAATCGAACCTCGAGTTGTAACGTTACAAGCCCACAAGCTAATTGTTGAGCTGTTGGAGAACTTTAGGCACAGAAAATGTTCAACAATATGAATAATGACAAATTTGTAAAATCAAAATGATAAACTGGACCATTATAATAACTATGTGGTGAAATTGAAAGCAATGTTAAGTTAACATATTATTAAATATACTCTTCAAAAAAAGAAAGGCAAAAGGGATATTTTTGTTATTTTAAAGAGAAATATATGTAATAACGTTACAAGCTCAGAGTATGTGATGTTACACGTGTTAAGACACTGATTGTCAGACCAAAATGACAATAAAAGTTGTGCACTTTGAAAACGGAGGAAAACATCGGATTTTTCGCCAAAACGCATGCGTGTCCAATAAAGTTGTTTGAGAGATCTGCATGTTCTGCAAGTGCAACATGTGCAAAATCCCTATAAAAGTGACGGGTTCTCGGTTTCCATAGTTCAGTGTTAAGCCACCAATACGCAATACAGTTACGCCAAGACTGACTGAAGCACAACGCAACAATGCCATTGGTCGCTTGGAAGCAGGAGAATCTCGATCAGATGTTGCCAGAGCTGTGAATGTCTACCCAAGCACCATCACAAGGCTATGGAATCGTCACCAACAACATGGATCAACTCGTGACCGTCCACGATCTGGCAGACCTCGTGTGACCACGCCCGCACAGGATCACTACATCCGGTTACGTCACCTTCGGGATAGGACCACCACTGCGACGTCTACTGCTTCAACAGATCTTTTGCACATTCGAGGGAATCTTACGGCTCAACGATACGTCGACGAGATTCTAAGACCCCATGTGCAACCCATCATGGTGAACTTCAATGACGTTTTTCAACATGACAACACCCGTCCTCACACATCCCGACTCACCACTGTCTTCTTGAGACACCACAACATCAACGTTCTTCCCTGGCTCTCCAGATGACCAGATTTAAGCCCCATCGAACATCTTTGGGACGAGTTGGACCGACGTCTGCGACGGCGACAACCTCAACCGCAGACTCTACCTCAGCTTGCAGCAGCTTTGCAGGCTGAGTGGTCAGCCATTCCACAGGATGTGAATTGTCATCTCATCGCTTCCATGGGCAGGAGATGCCAAACAGTTATTGATGCTCACGGGAGGCATACTCGTTATTGACGTTGAGTGACGTTAAACTTCAACTAGTGAGCGTGGATTTCGCCTTTGCAGACTTTGGATGTTCAGCAGTGACTGTGCAAAGTTTCACACATGTCACACAGAACTACCCGGAATAAACTTGTTAACAATATGTCTTATATTCTGCCTTTTGCGTTTCTTTTTTTGAAGACTATAGCTGATACAGTCGATATATTTTATCTATAAATATCGTTTCAGTTATTCAGTTTCTAGGTTTTAAATAGTCACTAAATAAAGATACGTTATGTACAGTGAGGAGGCGGCAAAAAGCTGTTAAAACTTTAAAAATTATAATGTCGATACATTTATTCATAGATCAAAATAAAATATTAAATACGTTCCATTAAGCCATGGATTATTTTGACAAAAATTGGAGAAAAAACGAACCAGTAAGCGAACTAAACAAGTACTGCATACATGATGAGGATAGTCCTAAACATGTATCTCAGAATGGCTGGTATGGGTATTAAAACTTTTACTGATAAGGAGAGAACAACGTTTCGACCATCCTAGGTCATCTTCAGGTTAATAAAGAGGGGTTTCTCGTCATCAAGAAGTCCTAAACACCTTTCCCCAGTAAATATATGTATTCAAATGAAACAAAAAGGACACCTATCAACTAGACTCGACATTAGTTTAGGGATTAACTAATAAACCTTGAAAGGGGATTTATGTAAATGTTTTCTGGTTAATGTCTATCTAGTGATAGTGCAAATTGTTATGGAACTATTGAGAGAAATAATATATTTGCGTCAAGAGTGTATGTAGAGAGTACATGTATGTAGAGTAAGTGCGGATTATTCTGGTTTTTGTGTAGCATTTATAAATACATTTGACAGTTGCTAATACCAATGCAAAAGAAGGGAGAGGAAGCCGACGCAACCTATCCCTCCCGGATATACAAATACCTAAAGAATGATAAGAGAGAGATACTTTTAGTTCTTATATTTAATAACAGATGGCGCTAATAATCTGCTAATTTTGTAATAATGTTAATATTTTTAAAAAATAATGTTTGACAGACATTGTCGTGATGCTTACTTTATTAAATAACCAGGGTTATAAGTGAACGACAGTTATAATAAAATACAACGTAACAACTAGTTCTTGAGCTCTTACCTATATCCATCAAATATTTTACTACCAACGCTGTCTTTGTGACAGGCGGGTCTTCATCCGTTTCTAAATTGGTGCACTGTTTCCACAGCTCAAGGAGCAGTTAGGGTAAGTACATATTCCATAAACAGGATGAACTTAAACCGATATACAACATGGGACATCCTGTTATGCTACGTGTTACAAAGACATTTTATAAATTTATATCTTATTGTGAGTCGATAGTTAGGTTAAAACTTTACAACGTTAAAATACAGTCAACTCTATTCTCTTTCTTTTTTTTTTTGACACTGAAAATTTCTTCATCTAGTATTTCTACCTTGAAATTAAAATTAAAATTTCAATAAAAAATAATTTTCTTTCCTAACATTAAATATTGGTTGCGGACAACACTTGCCCCCATATCAACAGCCTTTTCCATGGATTAGGTAACTGTTTTAAAGAGTTATTTCCTACTCTATTCTAGGTGTCGTCTTCTGTTCCAGAGTAAGTTTTTCGCTGTTCGTCTCTTCTGACAGGTTTCAAGATCTGCAGAATTCGTTCAAATTTCTTCTCAATATGCTGGCTGACTCTTGTCTATTTAGTTTTTAAAAACAGTTCTTTCATTTTGGTGTTTAGTCATTGTATTACTGTGGTGATTTATTCACTGTGGAAGGTTGTAAGTACCACAGATGAAAGGTCATTTTATGTATACTTAGTATCTTCAGTTCCTTGTTTCCTTAAAGTAATTACATAAATAAAAACTTTTACTTTCACAGTAATTTGAATTTTTCGAAGGAGTTGGTTGGTGTAATGAGTTTTAATGTAATACAACAATATCCAGTTGTTGCATAACATAGACGATTGTTATTGGGTACACTAATTGGGTACATAATATATGGCTGTTTCTTTCAACAGTTAATAACAGAAGTAGAAACTTATTCGATTGTTTTAATCGAGACTTGGTGACTGTAATATATTTGATACAACAGAATGTTACCCAACTTTTTAGTTAGACATTTGGTGAGTGCAATATACTCTAACACAACAGAAAGTTAACCAGTTGTTTTATTCGTCGTTTGATGATTACAAAATATGTGAACATGACAGAATGTTATTCAATTGTTTTATCAGACATTTGTTAATTACAGTATACTTCACTTCAACAGAATGCTGTCCAGTTATTTTATCAGACATTTGTTAATTACAGTATACTCCACTTCAACAGAATGCTGCCCAGTTGTTTTATCAGACATTTGTTAATTACAGTATAGTCCACTTCAACAGAATGCTGTCCAGTTGTTTTATCAGACATTTGTTAATTACAGTATACTCTACTTCAACAGAATGCTGTCCAGTTGTTTTATCAGACATTTGTTAATTACAGTATACTTTACTTCAACAGAATGCTGTCCAGTTGTTTTATCAGACATTTGTTAATTACAGTATACTTCACTTCAACAGAATGTTATTCAATTGTTTTATCAGACATTTGTTAATTACAGTATACTCCACTTCAACAGAATGCTGTCCAGTTGTTTTATCAGACATTTGTTAATTACAGTATACTCCACTTCAACAGAATGCTGTCCAGTTATTTTATCAGACATTTGTTAATTACAGTATATTCTACTTCAACAGAATGCTGTCCAGTTGTTTTATCAGACATTTGTTAATTACAGTATACTCTACTTCAACAGAATGCTGTCCAGTTGTTTTATCAGACATTTGTTAATTACAGTATACTCTACTTCAACAGAATGCTGTCCAGTTGTTTTATCAGACATTTGTTAATTACAGTATACTCTACTTCAACAGAATGCTGTCCAGTTGTTTTATCAGACATTTGTTAATTACAGTATACTCCACTTCAACAGAATGCTGTCCAGTTGTTTTATCAGACATTTGTTAATTACAGTATACTCCACTTCAACAGAATGCTGTCCAGTTGTTTTATCAGACATTTGTTAATTACAGTATACTCTACTTCAACAGAATGCTGTCCAGTTGTTTTATCAGACATTTGTTAATTACAGTATACTCTACTTCAACAGAATGCTGTCCAGTTGTTTTATCAGACATTTGTTAATTACAGTATACTCTACTTCAACAGAATGCTGTCCAGTTGTTTTATCAGACATTTGTTAATTACAGTATACTCCACTTCAACAGAATGCTGTCCAGTTGTTTTATCAGACATTTGTTAATTACAGTATACTCTACTTCAACAGAATGCTGTCCAGTTGTTTTATCAGACATTTGTTAATTACAGTATACTCCACTTCAACAGAATGCTGTCCAGTTGTTTTATCAGACATTTGTTAATTACAGTATACTCTACTTCAACAGAAAGCTGTCCAGTTGTTTTATCAGACATTTGTTAATTACTGTATTCTCTAATTCAACAGAACGTTATCCAGTTGTTTTACTAGACATTTGTTAATTACAGTGTACTCTAATTCAACAGAACGTTATCCACCTCTTTCTTTAGACAGTTATTAGCTATAATATACTCTAATAAAAGGGTTTGAGGTTATAATTATCTCTATTTGAACATAACAGAACGTCATTTCTGATAACCATTCTGTAAGAATCAGATGATTTTTATACCTTACTTTTTCCATCTTCGTTCTCTTACGTGTCTGTGTTTTCTTACAGCAAAACCACATCGTATCATCTACTGAGTACACCAAGGGGAATTGAGTCCCTGATTTTAGAGTTGTAAATCCAAAGATTTACCGCTGTCCCAGTGAGGGACGTTGTATTACGTTCTTTTATGCTAATATTCGTTATAATCACCATCAGTCTAACGCAAAACTCTATTAAATAACGTTCTGTTTCATCAACTATTTTAAAAAATGTTGAATAATGTCCTCTTGTGTTGATAACCTTCTAACCTCTCAACTTTTTAACGACCCGGCTGGATAGTATTTTATGTTAAATTATTGTTCATTATAAACAAACACCACTGATTAGCAAAACAACTGGTAATGTTACATTAATACATTTTATAACCACCAACTGTTTATTAAACAACTGAACATTATGTTGTTTTAAGCTACGAGTCATCATATTCACTAATATTGTAGTTAAACAGAAGTGTTCTACTATATCAAATCTCATTACAACCAGGTCAGGTGGTTAAGGCACTCGACTCGTAATCCAAGAGTCGCGGGTTCGAATCCCCGACGTACCGAACATGCTCGTTCTTTCAGTCTTAGGGGCGTTAAAATGTGACGGTCAATCCCACTATTCGTTAGTAAAAGAGTAGCCCAATAGTTGGCGCTGGGTGGATATGACTAGCTGACTTCCCTCTAGTTTTATAACTGCTAAATTAGGGACAGCTAGCGCAGATAGCCCTCATGTATCTTTGCGCGAAATTCAAAACAAGCCAAATCAAACTCATTATAACCATGAGCTGCATGTTTGACATTAAAAAAGTCACAATTTTTATTATGATTATAATATGCATTGGCTAACATTATATAAAACAAATTTTGTTCCTGGATAGCATGTGTTATTTCTTAATTGCTTATGTTGTAAAAGTACAGAAAATGGCCATTATTCCCTTCAAACTTTGGTTTTGTGACCTGGATAATGAAATTTAGAAATTAACCTATTTTCTATGTAAAAACGGGCAAATTTGCACATTTTCATTTACATAAGGTCTGAATAAAACAACATATGAATCAAGATTTGCATGTAATTATACTAAAGTTATACAAAAATGTTTAGAAGTGAGTAATTTTTCAAGATTTGCTACTGTAATATAAATCATTTTCACGTATGAGCCCCCAAATATAGTCTCCCATCAAGTTTTCGTTATACGCTCCCAGGTCAGAAAAGCAAAGTTTAAAGAGAAAAATAAGTCTTTTTCCATTTACTTTAGGCATAGGGAAATAACACTTTCTGCCCAGGAACAAGAAAAAGTAAAAATTTTGTTACATAGTGTATACAGTTAACGTTAACAGCTATTTTTTAATTACTCATCTGTTTATGATTCGGAGTTAAAACAACTGATATTAATTAACAAATAAGCTGATTAAATTTATTTTTAAAAATCGCTTAATTTTCATATAAAAAAGAATTATTTACTTTTAAATATACTGTTATTTTTATTACAACTGAACTGAACAAACCACACGTCATTTAACTTTGAAATTCTCTAATCATGTTCCGTTATAAATCAATCATATAGAGAGAGGCCTGCGAATTTAAACTTCTTAAAATTGTTTAGATTTTAATAGATTTTCCATAATTCAGCTACGCAGATTTGGAAAATAATATTTATTTTTCTATCACATTCAGAATGTTCACAAATCGGGAAGTAAAACTATTACCTAGATATAATTATTATTTCGTTTACCACAATTAACATTTTTTATTATTATGTTTGAATTCTAGAACAATCGATAAGATTCTTATGTCATAATTTTATGGTCTGATTGTGGTGTAAATAATTATCTTATGTAAAAGTAAATATGACGTTTAGTGAAAAATCTGCATATAATGGAACTAGAAATTAAGAATGCGAAATAAATGACGTCGTATACACCGAATACTTTAAGCTTGTTACACCAGCTAACAGGAAACAATTAATGCACAAACTTTTAAAATAAAATGGCCGCATACCAATTTTTCAAACAAATCTTACACGCACGTCCCTTACTAACACATTCTAATCTCGTAACAAACCATACCCTGTCTCCATATTTATTCAACCATTTCTAGATTATAAACGTTTTCCTCTATTCCTAGATTCACCTCAGACTTGTCTTTAGATTTGACTTCCGATTTGAAAATTTACTCTAATAGAAGAACAAACTACCAAGACCTCTTAAGTCATGGCTCGTCTACAAAAAGGCATGAACTGCAAAGTACACGCACGTATACAGAGAGGTGTGGGGAGGGGTAACAGCGAACCCCCTATTTTTGTAATGTAAAAAAAATTATTATTGTATAGTTACAGTGCAGCTACTTACGGTATTTAACGTTTTGGATGTTGGTTGATTTTATGTGAACAGCAGTAGAATTGTTCAAGTAACATTTCATAAAAAATTGCTTCCATATTTATTCTCATTGCACCTATTTTTTTACAAATGTTCTAGGAGCATGTTCCCAGACCTCCGTAGTATTAGCAAGCTTTTAGCCTCAAAAACTAGGACCCCTCCGTATTAAACATTCTGCGTAAGGTCTGAATCAAAACATGAGAGGCTTAAGAATTTGTTTGTTTGTTTTGGAATTTCGCACAAAGCTACTCGAGGGCTATATGTGCTAGCCGTCCCTAATTTAGCAGTGTAAGACTAGAGGAAAGGCAGCTAGTCACCACCACCCACCGCCAACTCTTGGATTACTCTTTTACCAAAGAATAGTGGGATTGACCGTAATATTATAACGCCCCCACGCCTGGGAGGGCGAGCATGTTTGGCGCGACGCGGATGCAAACCCGCGACTCTCAGATTACGAGTCGCACGCCTTATCGCGCTTGGCCATGCCGGGCCAGGTTTAAGAAACAAGCTAAAGTTGTGTGTTGTGTACAACACTCAATACACACATACCATTTACAGAATATTAAATACACAAACACGCATTAAAGTTCGAACAATAATAAACCAATACAGAAATCAACGTTGTATACAATAGTAAAAACACACAACACAGTTGTGGACAAAATAAAAGACATACATCAACGTACAATAATTTTAAAAAAACACCATCGTTGTGTACAGAATTAAACAAACATGTGACAAATTACATTTTTCCATATTTTCAAACACATACACATCTGACTTGTTTCAGTATTAAAATTTTCCTGTTTTTTTAGCCTTGAATCTCATATTGTTCACGGTAGTAATCTTCGGTTGAGGCTGTGCCGTTTGGTATTTGTTTCACATTTGAGCGTTGGTAGTCAATTTAGGAAATGAAGGAACGGAAAAGTGCGTGGACATGTTTATCACGAGCTCAGCCAAGTGTTCAATTCCAATGAACACAGTGCGCGCACACAATCGAAACCTGAGCTTTTTGGTTGAAACTAATCGCTTTGAAACGCCAGACTTAAGCAATAAAAATATAACGGGTTTTCATTAATTTAAAATACACCATTTCCATTACTTCCGGTCATTTAGAAGCACATATTTCGTACTTCCTTTTCACGCAAATTTCGATTTCATAAAACTCAGAACAGATTTTTAATGAGAAATATTTATATCCATTTTAAGGAAATAGAACGTGAGAAAATAACCTTACTTTGAAGAAACGCATACAATTAAAATAAATAAATGCCATTTCTTTCCGATTAATAACCAGAAATGAAATGTAAATATGTTAACGCTAGAAACACATATGTGATTAAAACATAAAACATTAGCTAGAAACTGAAACAAACGAACGCCAAGAATAAAAAGGAAGAAAAATTCATAGATGGGCGTATTTCTCTTACTGTTCTATCCAAAACATGCAAGTCAAAGAATACAAGGTAGTCTATGAGTGTTCAATAAATCAATGTGAAAGGCCACATGAAATCATTTCATGTAGTACGGAGGCAGATTAATACAAAATACATGTAGTGAGTACCTTAAAGCGACAGCAATACACAGAGTTTTTTTTATTTAAATTGAGCACAAAGCAACACAATAGGCTATCTGTGCTCTGCCTACACTGGTGTTGAAACCCAGATTTTAGCTTTATAAATCCGCAGATATACCACTGTTCCGCTAGGGGACGTTCCATGAGAGAGATTCAGTATAAAAACTAACTTCTTAATTTAAGAAGACAGTTGAATAAAGTTATAATCTATTAATACTAATTGTAAACATATATTGCTTAACTAAACACCTCGTTAATGTTATAGTTTATTATATTAACACTCATTTTAACCTCGAACTGCTTAACAAAACAGCTGGATAACATTCTATTGTGTTAATACGCATTATAAACCTCAACTTTTTAATGAAACAGCTCGATAGTGTGATAAAATATTACTTATCATTGTTATAACTGCCATCTCCCTAATTAAACAGATTGGTAACATTCTGTTGTATTAATGTACACAATACTCCTTAGCTGTCCCAAGAAACATCTCGTTTACGTCCTGTTAATATAAAGTTGATCTTCATTATATCACTAACTGTTTACCTGAACATTTAAGTAGCGCTCTGTTATAGTCGGAAGCTACAATAACACTATATTCATTTTTAATAAGTAAGTAATATGATTGACTTTGAGTTAAAGATGGTTAGCATGTGTTTTGCACAATAAAATAATAATGGTCTTTTAAATACCTCCATCTTACTGCCTCAGCAGTAATAATGTAAACTTATAACACTAAAAATCTGATTTCGAAACTTGTGGTGAGAACATAACAATCAGCTCTGGGATTAATAAAACTGGACACATGAAAGAAAAACCTTCCTCAAGATAACGTAAAAATACTAATCAATGCACAAAGGTAAAGAAATAAAGTTGCATACATCCGTAAAATAAATACGGTAGAGAATACTAGTGAAACATTTACAGGTATGAAAATATATTACTGGGACATTTTAATGTATAGTAATGTACATATATCCATAAAAGAAATACGGTAGAGAAAAATTTACAGGTACTGGAGAATACTAGTGAAACATTTACAGGTATGAAAATATATTACTGGGACATTTTAATGTATAGTAACGTACGTTGGCCTGAAGGTAGTTTTGTTTATTGGTTTAGAAGTTGTTCACTGTTAAAACCAGGCTGGTGAGATCAGTTACATGATATATACTCTTATTTATAGATATGTACAGTAACTCACAAAGTTTCAGTTATACTACTAAAACTGTACAAGTCTGTCTAGTGAATGTCAGTGAACTACTGTACAAGCGTGTCTAGTATAACTAAATCATAGTGAGTCACTGCACAAGTTTCTCTACTGCAACTAAATCTTAGTAAATGACTGTACACGTTTATCTATTATAACTGAATCTTAGTAAACTACTGTACAAATCTGTCTTGTGAATGTCAATGAGCTACTGTTCAAGTTTTCTAGTATAACTGAATCTTTGTGGGATACTGTAGAAGTTTCTCTCGTATGACTAAATCTTAGTAAATACTATGCAAGTTTTTCTAGTATAACTGAATCTCTGTGGGATACTGTAGAAGTTTCTCTCGTATGACTAAATCTTAGTAAATACTATGCAAGTTTTTCTAGTATAACTGAATCTTTGTGGGATACTGTAGAAGTTTCTCTCGTATGACTAAATCTTGGTAAATACTATGCAAGGTTTTCTAGTATAACTGAATCTTTGTGGGATACTGTAGAAGTTTCTCTCGTATGACTAAATCTTAGTAAATACTATGCAAGTTTTTCTAGTATAACTGAATCTTTGTGGGATACTGTAGAAGTTTCTCTCGTATGACTAAATCTTAGTAAATACTATACAAGGTTTTCTAGTATAACTGAATTTTTGTGGGATACTGTAGAAGTTTCTCACGTATGACTAAATCTTAGTAAATACTATGCAAAGTTTTCTAGTATAACTGAATCTTTGTGGGATACTGTAGAAGTTTCTCTCGTATGACTAAATCTTAGTAAATACTATACAAGGTTTTCTAGTATAACTGAATCTTTGTGGGATACTGTAGAAGTTTCTCTCGTATGACTAAATCTTAGTAAATACTATGCAAGTTTTTCTAGTATAACTGAATCTTTGTGGGATACTGTAGAAGTTTCTCTCGTATGACTAAATCTTAGTAAATACTATGCAAGTTTGTTCAGTTTAATTGAATCTTAATGAACTTCTTCTCAAGTTTCTTTTATATAAATAACTTATAGATGGATACTGTACAAGTTTGTCTAGTATAAATGACTTTCAGTGAGATACTGTACAAGTTTGTTCAGTATAATTGAATCTTAATGAACTTCTTCTCAAGTTTCTTTTATATAAATAACTTATAGATGGATACTGTACAAGTTTGTCTAGTATAAATGACTTTCAGTGAGATACTGTACAAGTTTGTTCAGTATAATTGAATATTAATGAACTTCTTCTCAAGTTTCTTTTATATAAATAACTTATAGATGGATACTGTACAAGTTTGTCTAGTATAAATGAATTTCAGTGGGATACTGTACAAGTGTATTTAGTATAACTGAATCTTAGTGGGATACTGTACAAGTTTATTTAGTGTAACTGAATCTTACTGGACTACAGTATTAGTTTGTCTAGTATAACAGAAACTTAGTTTGTTTAGTATAACTGAATCTTAGTGGGATACTGTACAAGTTTATTTAGTGTAACTGAATCTTACTGGACTACAGTATTAGTTTGTCTAGTATAACAGAAACTTAGTTTGTTTAGTATAACTGAATCTTAGTGAACTACTTTTCAAGTTTCTCTAGTATAACTAACTTATACCTGGATACTGTACAAGTTTGTTTTGCATAACATAATCTTAGTGGGATACTGTACAAGTTTGTTTTGCATAACATAATCATAGTGGGATACTGTACAAGTTTGTTTTGCATAACATAATCATAGTGGGATACTGTACAAATTTGTTTTGCATAACATAATCTTAGTGGGATACTGTACAAGTTTGTTTTGCATAACATAATCTTAGTGGGATACTGTACAAGTTTGTTTTGAATAACTGAATCTTAATGAACTACTACTGTACAACTTTGTCTAGTGAATGTCAGTGAACAACTGTAGAAGTTTACCTGGTTTGGTGGTATATAAGTGAACTACTCTACAAGTTTCTCTAGTTTGATTAAATCTTAGTAAGATACTCTACAAGTCTATCTAGTGAATGCTAATGAGCTACTCTACAAGTTTAACTAGTATAACTGAATCTTAGTTTAAAACTGTACAAGTTTAACTAGTATAACTGAATCTTAGTTTAAAACTGTACAAGTTTGTCTAGTATAACTGAATCTCACAGGAATACTGTAAACGTTTGTCTAGTATGACTGAGTCTTAGCGGGTTACTGCACAAGTTTAACATAACTAAATCTTAGTGGGATACTGTACAAGTTTAATATAACTAAATCTTAGTGGGATACTGTACAAGTTTAATATAACTAAATCTTAGTGGGATACTCTACAAGTCTATCTGGTATATGCGAGGGAGCTACTGTAAGAGTTTATCTAATATAATTAAATCCTAATGAACTGCTGTATAAGTTTGTCTAGTATCACTAGCTCTCAGTAAGATACTGTACAATTTTTTGTAGTATACTTAAATCGTAATGGGACACTATACACGATTGTCCAGTATAACTGAATCTTAGTAAATTACTCTACAAATGTGTCTGGTATAAATTAATCTTAATGAACTACTGCACAAGTTTGTCTAGTATAACTGAATGTTACTGGGATACTGTACAAGTTTTTTTTTTGTATAACTAAATCTTAGTGAAGAACTGTACAAGTTTGTCTAGTATAACTGACTCATAACTGGATACTAAACAAATTTGTTCAGCATAACTAAATCTTACTGGGATACTGTACAAGTTTGTTTTTTTTGTATAACTGAATCTTAGTGAACTACTGTACAAGTTTGTTTACTATAACTGATTCTTTGTGGAATACTCTACACGTTTGTTTAGTATAGTTGAATCTTTGTGTGCTACTCTACAAGTTTGTGTAGTATAACTGACTCTTAGTGAAAAACTGCACAAGGGTGTCTAGTTTTACTTAATCTTAGTTTTATACTGTACAAGTTTGTGTAGTATAACTAACTCTTAGTAGGATACTGTACAAGTTTGTGTGGCATGACTAAATCTTACTGGACTACTGTACAAGTTTGTCTACTACTACTTGATCTCAGTGAGTTACTCAACAAGTTTGTTTAGTATAACTGAATCTTTGTGAGGTACTGTACAATTTTTTTTTAAATATAACTAAATATTAGTTGGATACTGCACAAGTTTTTCTAATATAACTGAATCTTAGTGGGATACCGTACAAATTTGTCTAGTATAACGGAATTTTAGTGAACTACTGTAGAAGTTTGTCTGGTATAACTAAATGTTAGTGGGATACTCTACAAGTTTTTTGTATAACTGAATCTCATTGAACTACTTTACAAGTCTATCTAGTGAATGTGAGTGATCTTCCGTTCAAGATTGTTTAATATAACTGAATCTTAGTGGGATGCTGTACAAGTTTGTGTAGTATAACTAACTCTTAGTAGAATACTTACTATACGATAGTTTCTAGTATAGATAACTCTTAGTGTATTAGTGTTTTTGCTGTATAGAGGTTATTTTTAGCTTTGAAAATCAAAAGAATCGTTCATATTGCAATAAAAGCACAGCGTCTGACACAGACGTAGTTAAATTTATGTTCTATCACTTACAGAGAGGTTCCTAGCTTTTGTAAGTGCCACTCTCTTGGATTTCAAAATTGTAATTATTGATATTCAAGTTTTCTTGTAAGTTTGCTTCTTGTGAGGTGAAAGTATAAATGTAATGTTTAAGTACGAGTCCTCCACCCAGGAAGGTGTGTATAAACAATAAAAAAATTTAATTTTAACCTCTCAGTCTCCAACAAAAACGCCATCACAGGTTCTTAATTATGAGTTCATTATAACCATTAATAAGAACCTTGACTGGATAGCATTATGAATTCTATGAATTTAATATTTGATCTGCTCGTAAAATATATATATTTTTTATAATTGCAAACATAACATTTTTATTCTTTTTTCTCTGTGTAATATTGTAGTTTTTACCAATGTAATTTGAAGGGCTACAGCTTGTTTTAGATGAAAGTAACACTAAAGGACCATTCGCAATGCAATTTGTTTTTTCAGGTTTACTTACTTTTACAAGAATCGGAGATACAGTAATTTACTTATTTCAAATAAAGTAAAATACCTTAACGTGATTACTTATTTCTAGTATAGTAAAATACCTTAACCTGTGATTGAATTTGTATTTTTTGTATGCACATGTTCATTAACAGTAACAAAATGGTTGTGTAATGGTGACATATTCATGACACGAAAGTGTTTGCTCCAGACAGATACTACAAACTTCCAGAGAAGATTCACTCTCCTAAGACAGACTGAGTTTTATATTTTCTATGCTATGATAAACGCTTCCTGTAAGGTCACATAAGACTCATCCATCTAGCTAAGAATATATGACTGGAAGATTGGTAGTTTTTGACTAAATAGGATGACTTCCAATGATCATAAGGTTGAGCAGTCTTGCTAATGACACAGAAATGTTTTATACATTTAGTTAAACTAATGTTTTAGAACACAAAAATATTAAATATTACAGATTTTGTTGGTAGTCTTTTTGAAATTCAAGATGGCGACCATTCCACCCAAAGTTCAGTGTGGCACCTATTTGAAAGAAGGCTTGTACGAACATTTATACCTCTATCATAAAATGAACAATTTTTGCTTATCCGAACCAACATGGAAGTTGTCGGAGTACTCTCTTGTTGTTTATATTCAAACAAATATAATTGTTTCTTGTACACAGAAAACATGACGTAACACAATAATAGATGGATGAAAAGGTGAAATCATGCACAACAGTATCTTACAGCTGATAAGTGACGTAAGGGAAATGTGATAATAATAACTAACTGAAAAACGACGACTTATAATTATGCTGCCAAAACCACTTCATTAAGTTCATACGTCTTCGTTTGTCAGATTGCTAATTTCATCCAATAATGTCATTCCAAACACAAGTGCCTATGGTATAAGATGACGCATCTTAATAACTGATAAGTAACAGGTTTAAAGTACAATAACAAATACGCAATTAGGTGATTAACATAATAATAGGTAAGCGATAAGTTGATCAGGCAGCAAAAGAAATCTAATATGTTGACATAACAAGATATAATATAAGTGATAACTTGACGTGACACATTTATATATTAATTACTTAGTGTTTCACTTCTAGTTTTGTTCATTGGTTAAGTTCAACTTCTGGCATGAAGCAATACTTATGTCACTGGTACAATAGCCTCAGGAAAGTCACATGTTCTAATATATCAATGCTAAAATGGCCTCAGTAAAATGAAATGTTTTGCCATATCATTACTGCAATACCTTCAGTAAAACTGTATATCACTGCTACAATAGACTCACTAAGATGGCAGCTTGTAATAAATCACTGCAAAAAAGCGCCAGTAAAGGGACATTTTCTCACATATCATTGCTACAACAGCCTCAAACGAATGACACGATATCATATGCCACACCTTAAAACCTTTAGCAAAACGACACGTTTACATATATGACTACTACCACAGCCTCAGTAAAATCTTATAATATCATATATTGCTGCTACAATAGCTTCAGTAAAACTGTACTGTACTGTATATCATTGCTACGGAAGCCTGAGCAAAATAACATGTTCTGATATATCACTACTACAACAGATTCAGTAAAATGACATGCTCTCATATATCACTGCTAAAAGAGCTTTAGTAAAATAGTACGTTCTTTTTTTACATCACTGCAAGAATAACTTCAGAAAATGCTCTCGTATGTTGCTCCTACAATTGCTGCGGTAAACTGATGTTTTCATATATTATTGCTACAACAGCCTTAATAAAATAGCACATTCTCATGTATCACTGCCACAAGATGCTTCAGTAAAAGGACACCTTCATCATGACGAGAAACCCACTTGAAATAAATATGTATCTCGGAACGGCTGGTATAAGTATTAACACTTTTACTAATAAAACAGAAAACAATACCAGCCTTTCCCAGATACAAAACGACACCTCACATATCACTGCTACAATAGCCTTGTTAAAATGACATGTTCTAATATACTACTGTTACAATACCTTCAGCAAAATATGTTTTGATGTACCATTGCTACTACACCTTCAGTAAAATGACACTGTCACATATCAGTGCTGCAATAGTATCACCAAAATAACATGTTATAATATATCACTGCTGAAAAATCTTTACCAAAATAACATGTTCTTATACATCACTCCTGCAAAAGTTTTAGTAGAATAACATGTTCTCCTTCATCACTACTAAAACTCTTCAGTAAAATGGCATGTTCTCATATATCACTGCTACAATAGCCTTAGTAAATTCACACGTTTTCATATATCACTGCTAAACATGCTTGAGCAAAATGACATATCTTATAGATCTCTGGTAGAAAGGATTTAGTAAATTGACATATTATTATATATTACTGCTAGAACAGCTTCAGTAAAATAGCACTTTCTCATATATTGCTGCTTCAATAGTCTCAGTAAAATAACGTTCTTATATATCAGTGTAAAATAGCTTCAGTAAAATGACACGTTCCCATATAGCTAAAAAACTTCACTAAAACTGGTTATATATTACTGTTACAATGTTACTATTCATTCACTAATCGAGTTCTTCTGAAAGGTCAAGAAACTGAAACTATCAGTCCAGCTCTAATATTAATGTTTAATGCTCTCCTCCTCACTTCTCCTACTCTACCTTATAGATGAAATTAATAATCCCGCTCTAACAGTAAAAACAATTGGTCATCAATGTTACAGATCGTAAGAATATTCACGTTTCATTTCAATTGAATTTGAACCCTACATAATCTCTAAAACGGATTCTAACACTTCAACATTTCTCCTTCTTGATTTTGGTAACCGCACCATTCTCTCAGTTAAAACTCAAATCCGAATTATAATAACAGTCGCTGTTATAATTCACGCTTGAATCATTCCACTCATAGAATTAAAAATTAAAGTCATCCCAGAAAGTCTCGATCAATTCTCAATCATAATCAATAGTCCTGGTATTTTTATCGGACATTGCTGAGAAGTTTGTGAAGCAAATCACAGGCTTGTAACAACCGTCGTAGAAAGTGTCAATACGTAGTCTTTCATTAAACAAATAAATTAAATTACAGAATAGCTAAGTGACTCAAATGAAAGTAATAGTCTCTTAAACCAACCTATCGTAAATATCGTTTACTCTTAGTGAAAATGATTAGTTAACTAATAACATCAGCTTGTCAAGCTACAATTGCTAATTAAATCATCTTTTAATTCCTCAAATAGCTCCATTCAATTGAACTATCATAACATTTTTCGCATTGCATTACTCATTTCAATAATAACCTTATTTTGAAACTTTAATCTAATCCTAAAAAAAATCCTTTTGCTAACTCTACAAAAAAATTGAAAAAAATAACAAAATGATTCTCAAATTTTGATCATTCTATATCTTAAAGCCTTCCTCCAAATTGATTAAGTACCATCTTATTTATTCCATATAGATACTGAGTCATTCCTGCATGCTACCAAATATTAATTACAAAAATATTTGCAACCATTTATAGAGAATATTACATCCTATTATCAAACTTAAAATCCAGGAATAACATTCTTTTTAAATTTCATTATTCTGATTAATTTTAATTAACAGTTCTCTAGGGCTCTTCCATATATTTTTACATCAACTAGTCACATCGAAATAACCTTGTCACGAGCTTTACCTATTTGAATAACAATTATGATTTTTGGCCGACTCAGTAATACTTATCACATATTTTCTCACTTAGTCCCACTAAAGACACCCCAGCTTAAAACGTTTTCATAGTATGTGTCAAAATCGTAAGAAACTTAATCCGTCCAATCACTTTATTAGTCCGTCTAGCTGCCACTATAATTACTGGTCATTTTCTCCTTACCATTCTTAGAAGTAGAGCAGTAATATCTATCCTATCCTCAATTATCTCTATCTATCTTACGGAACTCGCCTTACTTTTACTTGAAACAGCAGTATTTAAGGTTACGTATTTGTTCTTCTTCTAAATCTTCATTCTACAGAAATTCACTAATTGATAACCAAACCCACTACTTTCATATAGTTGACCAAAGACCATGACCTCTTACAAGAGCTCTAACCATAACAACAGGATTAAACAAATAATTCTATAAAATGAATCCTAACTTGCTAATTCTAAGGTTACTTATTATATTTTTCATGGTAATCATATTTCACTAGTAATATCAAGACAACATTGACGAATAATGTTATTTACTATTTTGTAAAATTGACACGTTCTCGTATATTACTGCTATAATAGCTTTAATAAAATTACACGTTCTGATATATCATTGTTACAGTTGCTTCAATCAAATGATACTTTCTCACACAACCATTACAAGATGTTACGTAAGAGTGCGTGTTTTTGTAAGAAAAGTTTTTACACCAAATTTTAATAGAATAACGCATTGCATCATGTATATGTAGTCACCGTGGTAATGTCTGTGTTCAAGGTTATTTTATACGGAAAACCTATTATCTTCCAACGCATATGTCTCTCGTTTAGTTTTTTTCACCTTAAAATACAGCAGTGGAACAGGTTTGGAAATGTCATAATGCATACCACCTGTTTATTTTCCTCCCAAACAGTATACTTGTATGCAATATTATCTGTATTGAAGAAGTTACCAGTTTTAGTATGGACTAATAGTTCAGAAAGTTAATACTCTATAGTGAAACCTTTCTCATGGTTAATACATCCTAAACTTTAGTACTTTTTAGATATTAGTACGTTGAAGAAAATAGAACTTTTTTTCGTGGTAAATATTTTCTGTGAAGCAATACTGTTTACAGTTTTATATTTTTACAGCAGTTATTTCTTCATCAACGTTAATTTAGAAGCTAAATTAGATATAATTTAATACTTTTAAATATTTCACGTTCGATATTGAAGTTAATACATTTTGGATACAAATATTATTTGGTACAGATTGATAAGCAATAGAAGTTAATACTAATTTAATTATAATTTGAAATTTATGTTAATCTCAGAGGTTAGTTTTGAATAACGGTTATTTTTATGGATACTAATGCCTAGTAACAATATTGATTGAAGTTAATACGTAACGTATTCTCATAATATTCTGTTCGTTTTTATTTTTATCATGCATTCCAACAACTTTCTATTCCGCTTTTCTTTATAGTCTGGTTCATCACATGTTACTAGTCAGAAATAAAATCATGTTTGAGTGCTTTTGTTATTATTATTAATGATATTTTTGCCATTAATACTGTTTGGCATCGTATCTCAGAACGGCTGGTATTGGTATTAACACTTTTAGTAAAAAAAGCAAAGAACAACATTTCAACCTTCCTAAGTCATCTTCAGCTTAACCTGAGATACATTTTGACTTCGAGTGGGCTTCTCCTCATCAAGAACCGTTTAGCATTGTTAACTTAGATCAATATAAAAATAATGTTAAATTAACACAAGTGTTGGAAGTAAATGTCTAAAAATAAGTTTTTTCAATACTTAAAGTGGAATACTTATTCAATAATTTACTATAAAAATTGCGAGACTAGTAACAGTTTCGTTTGTTTGTTTTGGAATTTCGCACAAAGCTACTCGAGGGCTATCTGTGCTAGCCGTCCCTAATTTAGCAGTGTAAGACTAGAGGGAAGGCAGCTAGTCATCACCACCCACCGCCAACTCTTACATATTTATGTCAATAAAATATACATGGTCTATTTGGCTACTTTTTTACCAACGAATAGTGGGATTGACCGTCACATTATACACCCCCACGGCTGGGAGGGCGAGCATGTTTAGCGCGACGCGGGCGCGAGCCCGCGACCCTCGGATTACGAGTCGCACGCCTTACGCGCTTGGCAATGCCAGGCCAACAGTTTCGTACACTCTCCATGTTTCAACATATTACTCCGCGACCACAAGAAGTAAAGAATTTTGCAATAGTTAATTAACACCCATATGCCTTATTTCAAGCCGCAATATCAAATTAAATCCGGGTTTAACTTGAGAAGTTCTCCAGTATTAATTACTAACTATTCCTGCTAGTCTTTCATCCTTATTTAACACTTTAAAATTATTTTTATTATACGTTATTATTTCATCAAATTATTCGGTATTATTAACTCGTAGGTTGTGCTCAAATGTCAAAAGTAATTGAATACGACAAAAGTTTTTCTACCCATTCAAGACGTCTCCAAGCTTCATCACCTAATAGTGGATTATTCGTTATTAAATCAAGTTTTATTACTGTGTTCAGATATTCGTGAGATTTATATTTAATCATTTTAACTAATATTTTATGTCCATTCAATTTCTACTTCAAAATTCTTCTGGTTTGTTATTTATAAATATTGCCACATTAATATGTTATTATGTAAAAATTACTTGTTAGTTTTTATTATTTCATTACATGAATTTTGTTTAACCTAATTCATCGATCCATACCTTAAACTTTTTGTTGTTGTAAGGAATACGTTATTTGACAAGCGAGATGACAATAGAAAAAACATTCTTTCTGAATAGCTTTAACGTAATATTTTTATATTTTAATAGTTTACAACTCTATCAACAGTATGATGATTAAAACCTCTTTGTACTGCTACATACTAAACTATCATTAAGAGGTTTTTCTATTGCTACATAGTACATTAACATTACAAACCCTTTCCACTGCTACATACAAAATTATCATTAAACTCTCTTTCTAATCAGTGATGACGAGAAACCCACTTGTTGAGAAATTTATATGCAAAAACGGCTCGTTTGGGCTGAGAAAACACTTTACATAGAAGAGCGAACAACGTTTCCTGACGATGACCGAAGAAGGTCGAAACGTTGTTCGCTCTTCTATGTAAAGTGTTTTCTCAGCCCAAACGAGCCGTTTTTGCATATAAAACTCTCTTTCTACTACTACAGACTAAACTATCATTAAAACCTTTTGCTATTGCTATATACTAGGTTGTCATAAATTTCCTTCTACTGTAACATACTAGAGTATCAATAAAACTTCCTTCTACTGTAACATACTAGAGTATAAATAAAACTTCCTTCTACTGTAACATACTAGAGTATGAATAAAACTTACTTCTACTGTAACATACTAGAGTATCAATAAAACTTCCTTCTACTGTAACATACTAGAGTATCAATAAAACTTCCTTCTACTGTAACATACTAGAGTACCAATAAAACTTCCTTCTACTGTAACATACTAGAGTATCAATAAAACTTCCTTCTACTGTAACATACTAGAGTATCAATAAAACTTCCTTCTACTGTAACATACTAGAGTATCAATAAAACTTTTTTCTACTGTAATATACTAGAGTATCAATAAAACTTCCTTCTACTGTAACATACTAGAGTATCAATAAAACTTCCTTCTACTGTAACATACTAGAGTACCAATAAAACTTCCTTCTACTGTAACATACTAGAGTATCAATAAAACTTTTTTCTACTGTAATATACTAGAGTATCAATAAAACTTCCTTTTGCTGTAACATACTAGAGTATCAATAAAACTTCCTTCTACTGTAACATACTAGAGTATCAATAAAACTTCCTTCTACTGTAACATACTAGAGTATCAATAAAACTTCCTTCTACTGTAACATACTAGAGTATCAATAAAACTTTTTTCTACTGTAACATACTAGAGTATCAATAAAACTTCCTTCTACTGTAACATACTAGAGTATCAATAAAACTTCCTTCTACTGTAACATACTAGAGTATCAATAAAACTTTTTTCTACTGTAATATACTAGAGTATCAATAAAACTTCCTTTTGCTGTAACATACTAGAGTATCAATAAAACTTCCTTCTACTGTAACATACTAGAGTATCAATAAAACTTTTTTCTACTGTAATATACTAGAGTATCAATAAAACTTCCTTTTGCTGTAACATACTAGAGTATCAATAAAACTTCCTTTTGCTGTAACATACTAGAGTATCAATAAAACTTCCTTCTACTGTAACATACTAGAGTATCAATAAAACTTCCTTCTACTGTAACATACTAGAGTATCAATAAAACTTTTTTCTACTGTAACATACTAGAGTATCAATAAAACTTCCTTCTACTGTAACATACTAGAGTATCAATAAAACTTCCTTCTACTGTAACATACTAGAGTACCAATAAAACTTCCTTCTGCTGTAACATACTAGATTATCATTAATCAAGAACGTTAATGCTTTCATATTTGCGACATAATAAAAAAGTGATCTTTGGAGATTTAGTATAACATGTTTTCTGATGTAAGGTTTCGTTACTGACAATGGTTTGAAGTAAACAGCGATTTCCAACTTATTCTTACTTCTACTTACGAAAATACCCACAAAAAAGCCATTACTTATTATTGTCAGT
Source organism: Tachypleus tridentatus (assembly GCF_004210375.1). Lineage (NCBI taxonomy): Eukaryota > Metazoa > Arthropoda > Merostomata > Xiphosura > Limulidae > Tachypleus > Tachypleus tridentatus. Next base: position 73,251,136 of record NC_134827.1, on the reverse strand, counting down.
TTTCCAAGGACATTTTGTAGAACTGTTCATGTTTTTAAGATAGTTACCAAAATTAGGTATATTCTTTTTGCCATGCCACCATATTAAAAATGTGTCTTTAACTGACAGTATCCAAATATCCGGTTTCATTCCAACTTGGCTTGACGCTTCAGTTTCAGGAACTGTCCATTAACAAAGTAACACAGTTACGGTAATACTGGAGGACCCTCGGTTGAGCCTTCACTCTGTTTAGAAATTTGGCTAATCGTAAGTTGAAAACACATAAATTATAATACATACTTCAACAAAGTTGGCCGTATCCATTATTTATAAAGTATGATTTTTATTCTCTTTTAATTTATTCTCAGAACATGCCACGACTTTATCTACACGTATTTTAGTGAACAACGAAACACTTAAATATCATTGTCATGTGATGTTACATATCTAATTATTTCAAAAAACATTATAAAGAATTCCAAACTGTACATTTATTTTAATCTCTGAAAACTGAGCTCTTTAGTGGCAATTCTGAATATTAAGGTACTATAAACCGGATTTCAATACCCGAGGTGGGCACAGCACAAATGAACCACAGCGTAGCTTTGCGCTTAACAACAAACAGTAGGTTTAAACTGTCTCCAATTATATGGACATACAACCTTGGTAATATAAATGTATTTGGAATTAGCCTGCACTTTTCATGTTAATGCTATGTAGTTTATAATTTTTTCATTCATCATTGCATGAAATTTATTTATAAAATTATGTTTTAAAGTCAGTACCTTAAATCGATTTTGCTGTTTTGTTTTCGGTTGTAAGTTATTAACTAATTTACAATATTCAGTTCTAATATGTGCGTTATAAATATTCTCAGTTATTTTAATTGGTTACAATTTCACCAGAAATGTCTTCTTTCTTAGATTTTTCATTAAAAAATAAAAATTTATATTGTTTTTAGTTCATTTTGTTTGATTTTTCATATAAAGTATCATTTTCTGTCCAATTTAAACTTATGCTTACCAATGTCGTTCTTTGTTTTCATCCACGAATGTTTCTCCCACTCTGCCCAATTATTCCAACTACTGCTTTCCTGATGATGACGAAGTAAGACTTTGAATCACGTAGCGTGTATGACACTGTCCTCGATTTTAGGTTTTTTTTTACCTGTATACAGTAAATTACTAAATAAATATTTTATTTTATTTTGAGATTATTCTCAGTCTCTCAGCAGTAAGTATGAAAGCCTATAATACTACAATCGAGTTTCCATACACGAGGTGCGCAGAGCACAGACAGTTCATTGTGTAGCTTTGAGCGGAACAACAAACAAATAAACAATTTTTATATATCTATAAATTTCCTTACGTTCCTTACGTTTCCTTACTATGTGTAAATCAACTACGATGGATAAATCTCTTAATTCATTGTTGGCATTATGACCAAAAGTACATTTAATAGAGAGAGTATGTAACTAATGCATTCTAATCATAATTGGGTTGTTTCTTGTGGATTGATTTGTAACATTAATTATTGTTAGTCAGTTTGCTATATCTTTTTATTGTTTATTTGTAGCTCATATCTATACGGTTGGCTCGTTTATTAATTATTAAAGATTACCACACGATGGAGGCGATTATTAAACGGAAATCAATACACTTTGGAAACATAACTTGATTGAAGTTAACACAGCATCAATGACAGTTCACTGTGGGAAGATTTGCAGAAATCTCTGTTTAAAATAGAGTAAAAGGCGGGTAGTGACTTCGTTAGCTCCCTGTCATTAGAATATGGATTGAAAATGAAAAACTAACATTAGGGATGCTGGTGAATGAAGCGCGAAATAAGGAACAATGGATAACCATAGTCGTCGATACTCAGAATTAGAGAATACACCATGGCTGATTAATTGAATTTTGGGTCAATAGTTTTTATTAAACTTACAAAATATATTTTGTTTGTTGTTTCATTTCTTATGAGTTAAAATGTTTAAAAACGTTACTCTCTTTTACATGTCTATGGGATATTTCAATCATAGATTTGTGTATAGTAAGCAATACCTTGTTTCAAATATTAATTTCTCCCTCTCTTGTGATTCAACGATACGTTTGATGGATTATAACCCTAAAACATTAAGTTCTCCCCTTACAATGGGTACGATATAATTATGGTATATTGTATAGCTTTTAGTGTTTGTTTTTGAATTTCAGACAAAGCTACACGAGAACTATCACCACTAGCCGTCCCCAGTTTAGCAGTGTAAGATTAGAGGTGAGACAGCTAGTCATCGCCACCCACTTCCAACTCTTGGATTACTTTTTACCATCGAACAACGGGATTGCTCGTAACATTATAGCATCCCCACGGCTGAAAGAGCGACCATGTATGGAATGAAGGGAATTTGAACCCGCAACTCTCAGAACTTCAAGCCAAGCGCCTTAACTAACTGTATACCGTATATAGTTCATGTTTTAATTAAAATATATTTAAATGAAAAAGACGTACACCGACCAAGTGAGCTAATTGTGTGACATAATATTACACTTCTGGAATGACAACAGTTGATTCACAAAATGTTTTAGTTTTTAACGAGCGGTTTCTTCCACTGATAAGAGAGTGAAGATAAGTTTAAAAAAAAAACACCTTCCGTAAATACCAATCTTATCAGCGGTGTTTCAAATAATAAACTGCCTGCCAAGCATGTACCAGTATATGATACCAATCTTATCAGCGGTGTTTCCAAATAATAAACTGCCTGTCAAGCATGTACCAGTATATGATGTTGTTTAATATGAGGGATTTAACTGTTTTCAGTGTGTAGACGTCAGAAGGAATAATTAGGTGGCAGCTGTTTCGTCACGACATGAATCTCACGTAATAATTAGTTTCACGGAAACACATTTCAACATTTAATGTAAACGTGAAACTAAGTCATCCTCTTTTGAACATCATGTTTCGTTACTCTGCTTTAATACACCTCTCAAAATTAACCCGTTTAATACCATTATCAAAACTAACCCTTTGGATATTTCTCTCAACATTAACTTTTTCTAATACCACTTTCAAATTTAGTCCAGTTTATTATTACTCTCAACATGAATACTTTAAATATCAGTCTCAGTATGAACCTGTTTAATACCACTCCCAACATAAACCCATAGAAATGCCAGTCTCAACATTAATCTATTTTAATACCATTCTAAACATTAACTGCTTTTAATGACACTCTAATCGTTAACGCATTTTAATAACTCTCTCAAAATTTAACCAACTTTAATACCACGTTCAGTACCACTCTAAACACTAACGTGTAGTATAAAGCTTCGGATTTAAAGAGTTATAATCAGAGGTTCAAGTCCCCTCAGAGTAGACAGCCCGAGCTGGCTTTGCTATAAATTTCAAATTTGTTCTGTTTATGCTCTTTAAAGTTACATGTTTACAGTTTATGATGATGTTTGTGATAAACTACATGTTTATAGCTTATTCTGCTGTTTGTGATAGCCCACATGTTTAGAGTTCATTCTGGAGTTCGTGATAACCCACATGTTTACAGCTTGTTCTGGTGTTTGCGATAACCTACATGTTTACAGTTTATTCTGATGTTTGTGATAACCTACATGTTTACAGTTTATTTTGATGTTTGTGATAACCTACATGTTTACAATTTATTTTGATGTTTGTGATAATCTACATGTTTACAATTTATTCTGCTGTTTGTGATAACCTACATGTTTACAGTTTTTATTCTGCTGTTTATGATAACCCACATGTTTACAGTTTATTCTAATGTTCGTAATAATCTACATGTTTACAGTTTATTCTGGTGTTCCTGATAACCTACATGTTTACAATTTATTCTGCTGTTTGTGATAACCTACCAGTTTACAGTTTATTCTGCTGTTTGTGATAACCCACATGTTTAGAGTTTACTTTGGAGTTCGTGATAACCCACATGTTTACAGTTTATTCTGGTGTTTGCGATAACCTACATGTTTAGAGTTCATTCTGGAGTTCGTGATAACCTACATATTTACAGTTTATTCTGGTGTTTGTGATTACCTACATGTTTACAGTTTATTCTGGTGTTTGTGATAACCTACATGTTTACAGTTTATTCTGGTGTTTGTGATAACCTACATATTTACAGTTTATTTTGATGTTTGTGATAACCTACATGTTTACAGTTTATTCTGGTATTTGTGGTAGGTTACTTAATCAAAGTTTTAGATAAAATTTAGTTTATGGTAATATTTTTCAATTAGTTGGGATTTCTTAACAGGGAAGAAAGAATCTACAATAAGTACACGTGATTGTACATAATGCAAGAGTGTGCACCAAATCCAGTAGAAAGTGTTTCAAAATATGAGCGGCTATCGATTTACCACGTCCAGACTGACCTCATAAATCGAAATTCTGTGAAGCTAAGCTCGTATCGAACACAAAGCGTGGTAACCATGCTCGTGACAGAAGAAAAACTAGCACATACCGGTACTGATCCTACCTACTTAATATTTAATCAATCAGAGAAGTTCATTACCCATTATAATAGTGGGTTTGTTCAGAGCACGACCAGCAAGTGTTGTACTAGCACAGTAAAGCTAATCAATTTAAAAAAAAAAAAAATAGCATGAATACTAAGTAAACTTGATGAAAGGAGAACAGTGTGTGTAGAAATAGAAATAAATTAATAAATGTTGCACATGATAACATGATTTTAGGAGTAATTTGTAATCATCCATTGACTAAAAGTATTGATATTTTAAAATAGTTTATTGTAAACGAATAACTTCTGTATTCTGAGTAGAAACAAAGTAAAACCTGTAATTGAGAACTATGCATAATATAGCAACACTTCTGTTTAAGATAAAATGTACAGTTCTATATCAAGTTAGCAAAGTGTTATGAGGGTAAATAATCTCTAAACATTTGACACTAGTAAGCAAACAAGGTCTCAAGAGCAAAATATATACCATGTTAGCTATGGAGAAATTACTGTAATATATCCACAGAATAAATTTCAATTTAATAAGTGAGTTACTTTAAAAATGTTCAAGTAAATACAAGGTGTCCTATTAGTTTCGTGATAAACTCCAATAGAATAGTTTTATATAAAGTTGGATAAATGAATTCCCAGAAAGGGGTCCAAGGGTGTCTGGAGTGGTATCTGTTTTAGTATCTGTTTTAACCACTTGCATCACTGTATAGTACATTGTTGCCTTTGTTTCAGTCAGTATAAATAAAAATGGCATCATATGACGAATACTTCACCAAGCAATTTGTATTAGTCGTAACGTCAGTAAAATGTGCTCATGGCATAAACCACGAAAACAATTATGCACTCTGTAGGACATATGAACTTCAAAATTAATAAATAAAAATACTTGTAACTCTTAATTTTAGTTTTATTTAATCTTAAGACAAAACATTTTCGGGGAACCTACCGAAATACATCAAACATCTAATGGTCGATATTAGAGGTTAAGAAGTATTGGTCCTGTGAGATGACTGTAATTATTTACAAGAACCTGACATGGCCTGGTGATTAGGATGCTCGACTCGCAGTTTGATGGTTGTGAATTCGAAATCCCATTCTACTATATCAACTCTCATTACAATCAGGCCCGGCATGGCCAGGTGGTAATCCGAGGGTCGCGGTTCGAATCCCGTCACACCAAACATACTCGTTCTTTCAGCATTGGGGGCGTTATAATATGACGGTCAATCCCACAATGCGTTGGTAAAGGAGTAGCCCAAGAGTTAGTGGTGGGTGATGATGACTAGCTTCATTCCATCTAGTCTGCCCCCCGCTAGTACAGCGGTATGTCTACGGATTTACAACGCTAAAATCAGGGGTTCGATTCCCCTCGGTGGGCTCAGCAGATAGCTTATGTGGCTTTGCTATAAGAAAAACACACACACACCATCTAGTCTTTCACTGCTAAATTAGGGATGGCTAGCTCAGATAGTCCTCGTGTAGGTTTGCACGAAATTCGAAACAAACAATTTGTTATAACAGTAAGTACAAATAAATTTAGATTTTGTAATTATAATTTGAATGAGTAATTTAGTTGTAATCAGTGAAGTATTGCTGCAATTAAAAAACACTGTTGCGGTTGACCAAGCAAACAATCAGTGACCACAATCACATGTGTAGTTGGTATGATCACGACCCTGAGAATAAATACTTTGAAAATTCAAAATTATCGTAAAATTACGAAAGTTGTCTAATGGTAAGTCTACGGATTTATAACACCAAAATCAAGGGTTCGATTCCCTTCGGTGGACACTGCAGATAGCCTGATGTGGCTTTGCTATAAGAAAACACACACAATGGTATAAAATTACGGGGCGTCACTAGGGACTAACTCACATTTCATTTAAAATGAAAGAACGCGAATTATTTACAAATACTTTTCAATACTGTCTGTTGAAGTTTCAGGAGACCGGCCGAAATTCCGATAAATTCCCGCCAATGCCAATTTTTATATCGAAATTAATACCAACAAACAGTAGCTCTCTGAACTGATTTATAAATAACATTGTTATTCTACAATATATCAATATAGATAGCACTACTGTGAACCGAAACTGTATCAAGTGGCTTATATAAATAGTGTGTTTGCTGCATCCCATTCAACATAAATAGTTCTGGATTGTGCGAAAAGTGTCGTCAACAACAGATATGACGAATATAGTTTGGTTGGAATACTATTATTATATATCTTTTAAAATCTTATAAACCTCAAAGACACTAGATTAACAATGTAGTATTTGTAACAACATACTAGGTCTAATAATGAAGTGGTGATAAACATTGTTATAAGTAATAAAACAACATACTAGGCCTAATTTTAATGAATGTTATTCTGCAATTATAGAAATAAAATCAATATTTCAGTGAACGTTTATCGAATTAGAATCATCTTGTTGTGTAATCAATATAAAGAGTAATAATTTGAACTTTTTTCCAGATGTCACTGTTGTCGTACAAAGAATAGCTATAGAAAAAGTAATTCTGTGAACGCATACGAAAGCAACATTGTTATGGTGTAAAAAATAGCGGTATAAAAAATTGAATATTATAAACAGTTATATAAATAACTGTAAATAGTTGCAATGTTAAGGGTAATTTTGTGAAATATCTAGACTTTGCATGCGGTAAAATTGAAATTTGAGCAATGTTACTTCTTGAATTTCATCTTCGGAGTCCGTTTTATACCGACCCGGCATGGCCAGGTGGTTAAGGCATTCGACTCGTAATCTCAGGGTCGCGGGTTCGAATCTCCGTCGCACCAAACATGTCCGCCCTTTCAGGCGTGGGAGCGTTATAAAGTTACGGTCACTCGTTGGTAAAAGAGTAGCCCAAAATTTGGCGGTGAGTGGTGATGACTAGCTGCCTTCCTTCTAATCTTATGGTGCTAAATTAGGAACGGCTAGCGCAGATAGTCCTCGTGTAGCTTTGCGCGAAATTTAAAACGAACCAAACAAAAGTTATTTTAAAAGATGCGTTGTGACAGACAAAAGACGTCATTTTTTATACGTCTATTTTGACGTATTTAAAATCCATGTTGAATCCTCATCGAAAGAAACGTTGTAAAAAAAAGCATCAGAAGCGACTAGCGTGATATTTAATTAAAACAAACGTTAATTACCTGTGGTTCAAAGTATAATCAGCTTTTAGAACTTATTATCATTGTATTTAATTAATCATTAGTCAGAAAAGTTAAATTGTTGGCATAATCATTATCAAATTCAAAAACAAACACTTTCAAGAACATTAACGGAGGCGACACTTTACATTTCAAAGATTGAAAGTATTATTTTGAAGTTCATTTTTAAAACAATTATATTTAAACGTTTTAAACCGTTCAAAAAGAAATGCATAAATGTGTGTGCGTAACAAATAAGCTCGTTATTCCCAGTACCATATTATGCTTCTAATAAATCAGGTTTAGTAAATATAATTGTTAACCACGCCGCTCGCGTCTTCTGTTTTCATAAAGATAACACCAGATAAATGTTTTTGTTGCACACTCAGTTACACTGGATCGAAAATTCTAATATGAAAACGGTATCAAACATGCAAAAGTGTTTTACTATTTTACATAAAACATATAAATTGGACCAAAACAAAGAAGGTTAAATGATAATAAGATAAAAACCTTTGGTCAAACTATTCTTAAGATAGGGTTCTCTTTTCAGAAAGCCACTGTATATGTGTGGGGAGCTATGTAGAACTTTACGTCACTGTCTTTGACAAGTAAGCAGATTAATACGTCACGTTTTCTATGTATATATTGTAATTTGCACATACATCTACATAGGTATGCAGATCCTTGCGTGAACTTTATATATCACCTGCATGTGAAGTAATCGATCCTACTGTACAGAAGAAACAGTTCCACGACTTTGATTACCCATGCGAAACATCTAGAGAAACTATAAAGTTAATCCAGATTTAAAAAAAAAAAAAAAACAAAGTCAAGTAGAAAATATATTAAATGCACAATGTACACATACATCTACCAGTTTAATTCAAGATTAAAAACAAAAATGTTTGAACATTTGGAAATGTTCTGTTTTGTTTTTTTAATTCGCTCATTTTTACACATTAAATACATCCAGAATGCTTGCCAGTTTAGCCACTAAAAATTCTAACAGTTTATAAGTTGAGAACCAGTTACGGAATAAAACATCATTATCTTCCTTTCCCTGGACAACCAATGCAAAGGCCTAAGGATAACGGAGGTAGAGCCATCAATAACATTCTTAAGATTACTTTATTGATCCAGCAAGATAAAGTGGTTAACAATCAGTGCAGGAAGGAGGACCATCAAATATATAAAAATACATTAACGCTAATTATATGGAAAAATTGAACGTCACTTTTAGTTATTATCTAATCATCAAATAAAATTAATTGGATTTGGAACATCTCAGGCCACGGCATGGCCTGGTGGTTAAGGCGCTGACTTGTAATCCGAGGTTCACGGGTTCGAATCCCCGTCATATCAAACATGCTCGACCTTTCAGTCGTGTGAGCATTATAATGTGACAGTCAATCCCACTATTCGTTGGTAAAAAAGTAGCCCAAAAGTTGGCGGTGAGTGGTGATGACCAGCTGCCTTCCCTCTAATCTTACACTGCAAAATTAGGGACGGCTAGCGCAGATAGCCCTCGTGTAGCTTTGTGCAAAATTCAAAAACAGACAAACATTGGTATATCTCAACGGCACGGACTGTATAATCTCGTCAACGTCTTAGTAGGATATACAATACAAATTCAGCCTCTTTTGAATGGATAGCCAGCAGGAATATATATTATCGTATATAGCAAATCAATAAATTAGAAACATTCTAATGCTAACATTTCTCAACTAACCACAAAACTATCTTAATATTTAAAAGAAATCAACAAATGAGTCTCATACACATGAGAATAAAGGAAAAGGTAAACTGTACATACGTTTATTAATATCATTCATGACAATAGGACATGTGTCAATTATGTTCAATACTTTCCACGGGAGGAAAGAGACAGTAGAGGTTACGAGATCTATATTATCCATCGAAAGGCGAAAATTTGCCATACGAATTTAACTTTGCTCTTAAGAAGAAAAATGTAGCAATACCACACGCGTTTTAATTCTGTCTAAGGTAATATTTATATATTACAGGTATTTTATTTGATGTGAATAATGAAAGGAGAATACAACGAGTAGACGGTAATATGTATTTGTTCACGTCTACTGATACTTTACATATATAATAGCTGTTAAGTCTTATTCATGTATTGGTAGACAATGTACATGTGTAATTTTATTCATTGTACATATACCGAATAGAGAGATTCATCACATACAAAAAATACTAAAAAGCCTTTTCACATCTAGTCTTATTCACAACACAGATATCTGTTTGTTTGAAATCAAGCACACAGAAGCGCAATGTCTGTCTGTGCTCTGCCAACCACAGATTTCGAAACTCGGTTTCTAGCATTGTAAGTGCTAGGGGCTAGTATACAGACACTGAATAGAAAGAGTTATCACATATAAATATGCTGAAAGACCTGACCATTTTTAACGTTATTTATGTGTACATTCAGAAATTTTAATCAAAAGTTAATTAATATCTTTCAAAACGCTTCTGAACCGAAACATCCTTCATAGGTAAACAAGTTAGAAGGAGCATGCTCAGTCCAAACATCATCATGTGAATCCTAAGTCAAAATATATTTGATAGTTAGTTACACAGTTTAAGGAGTATACCTGATGCAAACATTATCTTTAGTACTTAGTTAAGAAATTCAAAGACTAGTATGTACGGTCCCAAACGGCTAAAAGGGCGAGCATGTTTGGTGTAACGGGGATTCGAACCGACAACCCTCAGATTGCGAGTTTCGAGCCCCAACTCGCGAGCCATGCCGGACACAATGGTTAGTTAACCAGTTTGAACGCTAATATATACGGTCCCAATACCATCTTTACTGATTAATCAGTTTGAAAAATAGTATATATTTAAAAAACGGCTGGTAAGAGTGGAGAAAGCACTATATTGAAGAGCGAACAACGTTTCGACCTTCTTCGATCATCGTCAGGTTCACAAAGAAAGAATAAGGTAACTGACAACATGTTTGAACGCGGTTGTGTAATTGAGTGTAGGAATGTAGAGGGCGTGCTTAGATGTTGGATATATTTATTAATATAGGTATAAAGGTGTTCCTATAAATTGGTTTACTTTAGGCTTGAGTTGTTGTATAAGTAAGGCTTCTTTAATTTTGCGTTTGTTTATGTTTGTTTCTTTATTTAGTATTTGAGTGTTTTCTATGGTTATGTTGTGTTTATTTGATTTGCAGTGTTCGAAAAAGTGTGAAGGTGACTTTTTATGTTCTTTAAATCTGGTTTCCAATATAGAAGTCGTGGCAGTTATCACATTGTATTATACAAATAATGTTGGTGTTGTGTTTGTACATAGTATAGACCTAAGTTTTGTGCCTGGTTTTTGAATAAATTTGGTATTAACTGGGATGTCATATTTTGTTACCGGTTTTTGCCAAATATTGGTTATTTTTCTGCTGATGTTGGGAATATATGGTATGCAGAAGTATATGAAGCAGAAATGATATCTGATTGGTTTATTTCTGTTCACATGTGAAGTTAATGTGATTAAAAATAAATCACATAAGATAAATTAATAGAGTTAATGTGATTAAAAAAAATTAAGCGTGTGTTCTGTAGATGCAAATCCTGCAATCGTCTCGTCTACATATCTGTACCAGTATGGTGGTGAATGTAATGCTGTGTTAATTGCTTGTGTTTCAACTTGTTTCATAAAAATATTGGCTAGAACTGGTGACACTGGATTGCCCATACTTAGGCCATTTGTTTGTATATAGTTGTGGTTGTTGAATATGAAATTTGTCTTCATCGTGGTGAATTATATAAGGGTTCCTGGGAATGTCTCTTGATGAGTTAGGGTCTCGGATATAGAGTTCTAAGGCTACCTTGCAGTCTTCAGTGGTTGAAACTTCTGTAAAGAGGGATATGACATCGAAACTGGCCATTAAGGCTTTATGATTAAGTTTAGATTTGAAATTAAAAGTCTTTGATGAATGAGTTGGCTGATGTTATATATTTGGAGAATACCCATGCTATGTATTTACCAAGATTATAACTAAACACAACCGCCTTCAAACATGTGGTCAGCTATCAGTCAGATACCTCTTTCTTTCTTTTTGAACCTGACGATGACCGAAGGAGATCGAAACGTTGTTCGCTCCTCTACATAGATTTTTCTCTACGCATACCAGCCGTTTTTTACATATATAATTTTATCTACCAGTAGGTTTTCTTGTCATCACGGAAAAATAGTATGTTCGGTTCCAGTATCATCTTTAGCGGTTAGTTAAATAATCTGTGTGCACTTTTGTTCCTAATGCAGTAAAACCTGTACAAGCCGGAAATATCAAAATGTTATTATCTTATGATTTCCCTTGTAAAAGGCCCTCTATATGGCGGAACCTGCGTAACGCGGACAGAAAACTATCTTTCACCTGCCTCATCTATCAACAAGTATAAGACAGAAAATATGTTTTTGATTAAACATTAATTTCTTATTTTAATTAATAATCTCTAATATTAATAAATTCTTATTTAATCAATAACTTGTTTAAATATTAATAAATTCTTATTTAATTAATAACTTGTTTAAATACTAATAAATTCTTATTTAATTAATAACTTGTTTAAATATTAATAAATTCTTATTTAATTAATAACTTGTTTAAATATTAATAACTTCTTATTTAATTAATAACTTGTTTAAATATTAATAAATTCTTATTTAATTAATAACTTGTTTAAATATTAATAAATTCTCGGACATTTTCGTACAGTAAGTATTGGTTAAATATATTCTGTTCTTTTTTCTGCCGTTATTGTTCCAGAGGTTACTATTCGAAAGAACGATTGACTGTACTTTTGGACGCATTTGCTGATGGAAAACTAGAGAAACCATGAGTAATAGGTAAAAGTGAAGGTCCATTCTGTTTCTAAAGTTTAAGGAAGAATCAACTTCCTGTGGAATGGAAAACGAATAATAAATCGTGGATGATAAGTGCTGTATTCGAGGGATTGTTGAACAAATTAAACAAAGAATGGAACAAAAAATAGGAATATTGCACTTTCCCAAGATAATGCAACTTGCCACCCAGAAGTTCAACTTTCAAATGTTCGTTTAGTCTTTCTACCTCCATGTACAACATCAGTTCTACAGCCACTGGAGAATGGAATTATACAGTATATAAAATTGAAATTCAGAAAACTGGCGCTTCGGGATATTATTGGAAACATTGAAAGATAACATCTGAAATGACATTGAAAATTGACGTATCAGATGCAATTGCATTTTTAAATCATTTAATCAAATGCGTAGTAAAGTGCTTTCGAAACTGTAGATTAATTTATTGATAATGGCGGAGATTGTAGAGAAGTTATTTGTTATGACGATTCTAGTGAAATCCAAACTCTGATTGAGAAGATTGATGCAGATGATTCTGTGTTTTGTGAACGTTGACAAGAATGTTTTAACAGAAACTGATGAAATTGAATTAAAATCTACAATAGAATCTCAAGATGGTAACAGTGTGAGATATTCAGAAGATGAATAAAATAGAAAAAAATATTGAGGAAATAGAACTTCCTGCTTCATTACAAGTGTTAACTTATATTAACTATTAAATTGTATGCATAAATAAAGGGGAAAATGAACTTCATGAAAAGGCCGTAGAATTGGCGTTGTCTTTTAACTGGATGAGAAAGTTCATTAAAAAAACGAAACAGTTGAAATTCGACACTTTTTCAAATAGATTTGATTAAGATTTTGTGTACTTATGTATATTTTGAATGTCTATTTTTGTACTTATTCTAATAAATATAACATAAACAGTATAATAGCATTATTCACAAACATCTTACTTCTCTTGAGTCAAGCAAGTATAACGTTCCGCTCAAAAATTATCTATAATTAAGGAAATGCACGTTCACTATGTCTAAGCCGGAAATTTTATTCTGTCCTGTGCAATTCCGCCTTAGACAGGTTTTACTGTATTATTTTTAGTACCTATTCAGTTTAAAGATCACTATGTACACCTTACCCCTAAAGAAGAAAGGTCCACTTTTTGAAAGCGCTCGAGTTATAGGGTTTGTATTTCATTTCCAACCAGAGGATTAAAATATTTATAACCTGCAATTCTGGAAAAATCCAATGCTCCTTTTCATTGCGCAGCTTGTCCGAGTTACCTTGTTAAGAACACGACGTTACTCATTATGGGGTTGGAATTTTATTCAAGCTTTTGAAACCACATAATAATATAATCCTTTTAGATAAAATTCAGTTGTTTTTCAATGGTTTTTTTTGTACTTTGCAATCTTTAGTGTATGAAAAGTTGTATCTGATATCCACAAATCATTCCACACTGATTTTTATTGATAGTTTATTGATTTAATGCATGTACACAATTAAAACTAATATTATAACTTTAAAGTTCAGAAGACTGGAAGCCTTGGATTCTACAAATTAAACATTCTAAATGAAAGCTTTGTGCCACCAGTAAAATCACCTCATAATTTTTCTATCACAGTAACACTATATTATTACAACAAATGTGATAAAAGTTTAATGTGATTCACTGAGTTTTCTAACATGCATTTTGAAACAACACGACAATGTGTCCAAAGAAAGAAAGGACGTCTTGTTTATATGTTCAATTCATTTTCCAGGTATGTTTTTGTTTTGTTTTTATTTACTTCAAGAAACTTTTGAAAGAAATGCAATTATCCATATTAAGTTACATTAGCTAATCTGTTACGTAAGTAATGTGTCTCAAAATGAATAGACAACTGTTTCAGTTGGTTATTTCAACATTTTCATGTCTTCTGTTATTAAATTTAACCGAGCAAAGCTTGAAGAAGAAATGGGTTCTTCATACTCTTTCCCATTGCAATACTATTAGGAAATATTTCTTTTAATAACACATTAACTCAGAATACGATTTTTAAAAAATATTTCAAAGCAGTAAGTTAACAGCCTTAAACGGTTTTATAATACAACTGCATTACGAAAATTGAGAAAAACAAACATCTACACTCTAGTTCTCTCATCAACTGTCAATTAAAATTATCTCATTAACAATTTTTAAATATTAATTTTATCTGATTAAAAACATTATAATAACTCAAACTTCCATAACTTTTTACAATACGTAATTGAAACTAAATTACTTTTTCGCACCACCAAAGCTCCAAATAGATAAAATGTCACAAAAGAAAACACACAATAAAAGGTTCAGTTATAACTGTATCTGAAATCTTTCTCGATAACCTAATAGAGAAATAAATTAATGTTACACACAATTGTATTAATTTAACAGAATCAGAAATCTACATGACATATAATTATTCTAATATAATATTAAATACATGTCACGTATGACCATTTTAGTTTACTAGGATGATAAATACATATCATCTTAGAATATATTAATTTTGAAACATTCTTTATTATCCAATTTTGTGTTTTTTATCGTTTGAAATGTGATTGTGAACATTTAAAGATAAACTGTAATCAATAAAATACTTTTACTTATAATTGATCTGAATTCCTCTAAAAAGATAATTTCTACTGGACATAAAAAGGACACGTTATGTGCTTGTTTAATACAACACAGGTAAACCGTAAAATAAAATAAGGTTTAGGTGCCAAAATCGAAGTTAAAATTTCTGGACGGAAAAATGGGTTAATATAGGACGAGAAGTTAATTTAGTCTTCATACTATCACCTGGTCGTTAGCCATTCGCAGTGCCGCTCTGTAACCCATCTCAGGACGACGGTCAAGTCCTTCTACCATATCCCTCACTTTATCAGACGTAACCACTACAGCGTTGCGGGAAATAAGTGTTTTCTGCATGAGAGCGATTTCTTCCATGTTGACCCCTCGACTGGCGTCGTCCACCACTACTGTTCGGTAGCCATGTTCAAGCGCGTGAAGAGCAGTAGATCCAACGCATACGTCGTAGGCCAGGCCACAGATGTACACATCTCCAACGTTCCACTTTCTCAACTCAGCACTTAATTTAGTTTCGGACATTTTTTGGTTGTCCCAGAAAGCGGAATAGCTGTCAATATTCGAGCAAATCCCTTTGTACACACATACGCCGTTCTGGACAACCTTCAGGTCTGGGTGCAGTTCTGCACCCCACGTGTTTTGAACACAATGTCTCGGCCATAGTTTCTGTTCTATTCGAGGTGGGCCCTCAAATACCACAGTGTCGAAAGGCTTAGCATCATCAGCGGATATCTTGCTGTCAGTGTGAAGTTTGCGTTGCTTGACATTGTCAATGAAGGACACGTGATCTGGAGGGTGCCAGTCCAAAGAATAAATCACAACATCAAATGGAACGGAGTTCAGCATGGAATTAATGACGTGTACAACGTCTAGGCCATCTTGACCAGCTGGACAGTTACGAATAGCCAATGTTCCAGATATAAAATCATTCTGAACATCTACGACGATCAGGGCACTAACAGGGTGAAGAATTACTTTAATCCAATCTTTCCAAACAATTTTGAATTCTTCCATGTCGATCTTGCCGTCTTTATTTCTATCAAACACAAAAAACATGTCCGCCTGCATTCTGATTGACAGTGGGTAAGGCTTTCCCGAAGGATCTGATAACAGAGATTTAGCAAGATTCCCGAATTCTTTCATGTTTAAACATCCATCTCGATCTACATCAAAGAAATCAAAACAGGCGTACAGCGCCTCTTCATCTTTGTTTCTCAGTCCGTTGCGAAGATACTCACAGAAGAAATTGTCGTTATTCATGGTTACAATTGTGAAATTACGATAAAGTTAGTAGCGAAAAAAATCAAGCTTAAAAGAAACACATACGAAGTTGTATATTTTTTTAACAATACTGTTCACCTATAAAGTTTCTACCCGGTACTTCAGACCTGTATTTCAACACCAATTGAGCCAGCCAACAGTCACATCACATGAATTTCAAATCACAAACCTCGTTCGGCTTACCACACTCTTAACTAACATCACATATGTTGTTATAAATATCAACCAATCATAACAGTAGAAAGTGATGATCTATGAAGCGTATGTGTAACCATGGTAACATAAAAACTCTGAAGCTTCAATGCAGAAGTATTTTTATCGCAAAGGTACTTAAAAGTTAAATAACAAGCTAAAACAAACTAAATTTACTTTACTTTAGTATCAGCAATAACATTTCGGCTATATTAACATATTCAACGTACTCAACATCTTAATTTATGTCTATCATTTGGTGTAGGTAAGACATGCCTTCTAAACGGTTATTATATCACTACGTTCAAGAATATAAATTGCAGTCGTGATTACTTCTTCCCATTTATCATTTATGGAAAGAATAGAACGTTATCATATCCCAGGAGAACTAATAAAATAAAATAAACATCATGTAACCAAAACCTCACCTTTACCCTAAGATGTAGATATGCAATGTTACTACTTCTAGACTATCTTCGAGCGCATTCTTGAACCAGAACACAGGTAAAGCAAAACCGCTCTGCCCCCTGTATGAAGAGTCTTTAACTATTAAAACAAATAAAATTCTAAATAAAAACGCTATTTCAGATTTTAAGGTAAGTTTATAAATTAAAATACGTTATTTATCTAATTTACAATCAAAAATTTAACAAAACAATAACAAAAAATAAAAGTCTCAAACTCTTCAATAGCGTAACTTAACAGAACAAAATAAAATAAAACATTTTAACAAAGCATACAAATAGTACCGGCACGGCCAGGTGAATTAAGACGTTCAATTCCTAATTTTAAGGTCACGAATTCGAATTCCCGTCACACCAAACGTGCTAGCCCTTTCAGCCGTGGAGGCGTTATAATTCTACGGCTAATCCCACTATTCGTAGGTAAAAGAGTAGCACAAGAGTTGGCAGTGGGTAAGATGACTAGCTGCCTTCCCTCTAATCTTACACTGCTAAATTAGTGACGGCTAACGCAGATAGCCCTCGAGTAGCTATGCGCGAAATCCAAAAACAAACAAATTGTACCACCAGGGTATCGCTTTTAGAATATACGTACCATAGTCAATTCATAATTTCAAAAATAAATAAATACCGTAACCGGGTTATTATTATAAACTATAATACTTTTTTCTAGTCATGCTGCAAAAAAATCAAATTTGGTTATTTTATGTAAATTTTAGTTGTAAGAATGACTGTCTAGAATGCAAAATCAGTTTCAGCTTTTCCAAAAGTTTGAAAAAGTTTATTCATACTGAAGAAAGTCTTCAGTAAGACCATATCTCACGTGAAGAAACAAAAACTGTATCAGCATACATAATTAATTTCAAACCTCAAACAAAAAAGTAAGATCGTTCTTGACTTACGAATTTCGCAACCCACTAAACGAGGTTCATGTACAAAGAAATCTTGACAAAAAGATACAGTCTAGAAAGTGAATATTATGAACCTCAGTAAATGGTGAAATGAAGAACACACAATGAAATATTTTCGCTCGATCTACCTTATGCAAATGAACCAGAAGTTTTGCGCTGTAAGTCTATAAAATTACTGTTGACAAAAATAAAAAGCCACAAAATTTTCTCACAGTGATAATTAATTTTTAGTTAGAGAAATTATGAGTATTTTGTAGATTCATCCACAAACAAAGATTCGTTATTAGTTTACACGTTTAGTTTAGGTAGTTTCTCAAGCTGGGGTAACATAACACTACTTAAAAGATTACTACATCTACTTCTACAGATGTTCTTGGTTTAAGGGCCGAAAACGATGGCAATAATAGTGTTAATGATCGGCCATAGGATCTTTTGTAGCTTGCCTATTACTCGTAATTAAAAAAATATTTATTTTTCATTATTGTAGGTTTTTAGAAACTCTTCCGCTAGAAGTTTCTACACATAGTTCTTAAAATAAAACGTCTAGATTTTAAATGCTATTTTCTAAAATTATTGTTGCAAGTTATTATTGTGCGTATTTTTTAATCTGTACACTAAAATATTAAATAATCTCACGGATATTTTATTTTTAGATAATATTTATATCAGAAGAGAAAAACAACATAGTATGAATTAGGCTTATTTTCCGGGCATATACACTCCCTTATATGACTAACATTTATTTACTTGTGGATTGCTTTGTTTTGAATTTCTTGCAAAGTTACACGAGAGCTATCTGCGATAGCCGTCCCTAACTTAGCAGTGTAAGACTAGATGAAAGTCATCCCCACCCACCGCCAACTCTTGGGCTACTCTTTCACCAACGAGTAGTGGGATCGACCGTTACTTATAACGCCCATAAGGCTGAAATGGCGAGCATATTTAATATAACGGGGATTTGAGCCCGCGACCCTCGGATTACGAGTTGAGTGCCTTAACCACCTGGCCATGCCGGGCGTTTTACTTGTGGAACATGAAGCTATACAACTGGCTGTCTTTACCCTATTTATCGTGGGTATAAAGCCCTAGTTATAGAATTATAAACCCTCAGTGTTGCTGTAAAGTAACCAGGGGATGATACTTCACTAACGAACAAGCCAAGTTTAACTCTCAGTAAACATTCACATTATCCAACCATTATTTTATAAAAGTATGTAAGTAACTTTGGCATCAAACTGAATATTATATTTTAGCTTTTAGTATTATTTATTATTTAATTTTAAAATAAATATTAAAAAACATATTCTCAAATATCGGTTTCTGTATTGTTAGAAATTTTGAAGTATTATAATCAAGGCTATTTACTGAATACAATTTAGTTAAGAAGCCTGGTGAATTACAATGTATTTTTTGGGTACTACTATTGTAATTTATAGTTCTTGGCATTTCAAAATGCATATGTAAAGTCTACAAAAAGTGATTTTTCTATCTCCACATGTGAATTTGTACGAGGATTAGCAAGTAAAGTTCGCGAGCTCAGACGATGACGTCGTAGAACCTAAGTAGAAGACATCATTGTTTTCCAAATATTTTTACTTAGTACTCTACATTTACGCATTTATTTGAAAATGATAATACTTATAAACTTGTAAATAACTGTAAGATATTGATTTGTTCGGGTGTTTTTATTTCGCTCACAGCTACATGAAGGCTATCTGCGTAGGCCGTCTCCAGAGAGAATGCAGCTAATAACCATCACGCACCGCCACTACTGTACTATTTTTTTATGAACGAATAGTCAGGCTGACTGTTATAATGCCCCCACAGCCGAATAGGTGGGCGTAGTTGGTGGGACAGGAATTCGAGGTCTGAAGTGACAAGTAAGAAGGTTTGTTTGTTTTGAATTTCGCACAAAGCTACTCGAGGGCTATCTGTGCTAGCCGTCCCTAATTTAGCAGTGTAAGACCAGAGGAAAGGCAGCTATTCATCACCACCCACCGCCAACTCTTGGGCTACTCTTTTACCAACGAATAGTGGGATTGACCGTCATATTATAACGCCCCCACGGCTGAAAGGGCGTGCACGTTTGGCGCGACAGGGGTGCGCACCCGCGACCCTCAGATTACGAGTCGCACGCCTTAACACGCTTGACCATGTCGGGTCTAAGTAAGAAGGCTAAGACAAAAATATTAACTAAACCAAAACGGACCGTATTTATATCACTAAACATTACGTATTTATTGATTACTCTGTAAGCATGGTGGTATAGAAAACAGGATGTTTATGTTAACTTACATTTATACTTACACTAACACTAGAATTTCACCACGCAGGAGATTAACTAACATCTTAATATTTAAGTTTATTTTATCAGATGCAACTTTGTACACTTTTATAACTTTAAACATACATTAGACAATTCTTGTTGCAACCACTGTACTGTAAAGAAGCTTGCAAATTATATTACACTATATTCTCGGAGTCGAGATTCGAATAGGCTTTGTAAGAAACGTCCTCTTGTCGACTTATTAGATCGGCCTGGACTTTCTACAAAATCATAACATAAACATTTTATAAAACTTTAGACAATTGTCTTCAAAACCATTATATTGTCAATAAGTTGATAAATCATATCTCACTGTGTTTCCAAAGCAGTGAAAGTTCTGGGAATTGCTCCGCATAAGCTTATTTTATATTGACGGTGTTAAACTAAGGAGCGACGATTCTTTGCTTTATATTCTGCATGTTTGAACTTCAGTCGATGAAGTAAACTAAACATAGGAATATGTATTGAAAACTAAAAGAAATTCTCAGGAATTTTAATTTTAAACTGAATAAATCGTATTGAAAAAGACAGACTATACTACTCATTTTGTTTCGTTTCGTTTCTAAGTCAGCTTCCAGCAACAAAAGTGAGAAAAGCTGAGAAGTCTAAACTCTAACCATAAGTACTTTGAAACTTTATGATTAATACTAATGACACTAGACGTTTTATTCTTGCATTTTGCAGTCTTTATTTTCGTTATATTTTATTACTTATCTTACAACTTGGAGAATCACGTATAATGTTAGAACAGAAAAAAAATAACAGATAAAATATGAAGTTTTACTGAAAAGAGTGTTTGATATTTAATTACGAAGCTACATATTTATCATTTTTTTCACTATTTTTTGCTGTTATAAAAGTAAGTAAAACGTGTACAAACAGAAACTTATTGGATAAGATAAAGAAAAACAATAATAATAATCTTTATGGGGTATACTAGTAAGCACCTTGTACATAACACTATTCGATACGATAATGTAAACTGCATTTGTGCCTTATGATTTTCAACTTGTCAGACACAGTTCAAAAGTCAATAAAACAAAAAATTAATAAATATAAATAGATGTATACTATTACGATAATTAAACTATTCAGAATAAACGTTTGTGGTTTCCTATTACAATCTGCAGTCATTTTAGAACAAAAGAAAGAGTAATTTAGATATATTTCCTAATTTTTATGATGGTTACGAGATCGATCAAATCGACTAACACCATATATTGTTAGGACAGAGAAAATAGGAGATAAAACATAAAGCTTTACTGAGAAAAACTGAAATTTACTTGGGATGTTTCAGAGATTATGCAAATTAATTTTTTTTTCAGATAAAAAGAAGTATTTTTTAATCTGAACATGAAAATCACTTTGCACTTGGACTAGTAAAAAGAACTCGATATATTTATGGAGGGATCTTTTTATAGTTTATTAAAAATAGTTCACTAGAAAAACTAATTAGGTTTTGTATGCAAAAGACTTGAAATATGTGCTGAAATGCTGCCACATTTTGTGAAGATACACGTATAATAGTTAGTAATATCAAAGCTATAACGACTTCAAACAAGTACAGAATAACGAAAGTTTGTAGAATGGACAGCAAATACCTGTTGTGGAGACACAAGTAGGATGACGTTTTGAAAGTCTTCCACCTTTCGTTTTTCTGAAGACAATATTACTACAATAGTCACATCAAAATTATTCTGAATATGCAAATTAGTAAGTCATGTGATAACCACGACCGACATAAAGTTGCAGTAGAACGGCATGTATCAGAACTAACCTTTGACATTGTTTGGAATTTGTAAGTAGTGTGATGACATTGTTTCTGGGAAAGGTATGTAACAACCTTTTCTGACACAAAATATTCATACATTCAGGCTAGAAAATGTTTTAAAATTGGGGATTTAGAACTTCTAAGACAAGTATATTCCTAGTATTTAATAACACTGGGATATCCAAAAAAGACACTTATTACAAATCGTGCCCTTGCCATGGAAAGTGGAATGTGAATGAAATCTTGTAATAGATAAAAGTCGGCGAACACAAAGGCTGATGACAAAAGCTTTCTAGGCAACAGTACGTAAAAAAGTAAGAAAGGTATCATTCTTTAAAAGCGACACAAGTCACCTGCACATCTTTGAACATCTTACATACTTCTAGCTGTATTGAGGATGTTGAGGTCCTTCAGAATGGCATGTAGCAAATGTTTAACAAGTACAAAATGCAAGCATTAAAGATAATAATAGAAAGATCTCTCAATTTCTAAATTCTATTTATTAATATACTTTCATTACATATAAGTTCAACTGTCGAACATTTCAAGCGTTTGGAGATTGCAAAAGGTATTGAGCTATTCCACGCAAAGACATTCCGTCAAGTCACCAGATGCAACGCTGTTTATTTCTGTTTGATCATAATGTTGAAATAAATGCTGAGAAATCGTTGTCTTCGTTTTCTAAATAAACTATGAAAAGCTTGCAAGGAGCAGTAGAGTGCTTCGGACATGAGGGCCCAAAGAGGGAGCCCTTTGCAACGGAAGCCATGCTGTAAGACTGTTCTCAAGTTATGGTGTCATCAGATAGAGCATGACCAAATGTGACGACATTGGCTGTAATGATATGGTGATGCTCCAAAGTTCAGCATAACATACCACATTTCTGAATCTTTACTTTAAACGGTATGACAACGACACGTTCATTATATTTTAATCACAAAATTATTTTAATGAATCTTGCACTGTTTAATTACGTTATAACAGCCCTAGAGTGAAAAGAGAATTAGAGTCTGAGCCCCTCAGCTTGTGAGTCAAGCGTCCTAACCACCTGGCCATTAAGAAGGTAATTTTAAAATTAATGTATATCATTACCTGCCTTTTCAGGATTATGTGGTTATTTTAAAAGATTTTTTTCCTTATATTTAAAACTATCTTAGTGGAAACTCTTATAAATTTTGCTTACAAGCTGGTAAAAAATTACTTTTTGCTCTACAAAATTAAGAAATTTCTGAAATTATAAATCTAATTATTGTGATAAAGCGAAGTTTAACAGATTCATTGTACATGGTTTCTCACTACATTGTAATCTTAAATACATTGTTTTAACCAATGCAGGTTTTTCCTTGACTTTATTGTTTTTCTTGTTTCCCCGTTGTAATCACATTTTATGAAAGAAAGACATTGAGTGTTAAAATAGTATTGATTTTTCTGAAAACCTGAATTATTTTTTCTTATTCAAAGTTAAGAAGTCGGTGATAAAATTAGATGAACACTAAACCATTATTGTTACTTATTGCAAAATATAGTCAGGGGCAGAAAAGTTAGAGGCAGAACTGTATGATGTAACTGACACAAAATATTCTGACTGAAGTTAGGAAAAGGAATACAAGTAATGTTATAAAGTTAATAGCGATAAACTTTCTTCTGTTGATGATAAAAGTAATCAGATTTTAACTTTCTAAGTCTGTAGACTTAAAACTGACCCACCAGGAGAAAAGTGGTAAGTGACATAAGGACTTTGCAAAACACAACAAATATAATTTTGTCGATATAAAATTTTGATGGTAGAACTTGAATCTTCTGTAAAGCATGAAAATAGTTATGGAGTTTGGAAAAAATATTCCAATTTATGTGACAAAAATAAATTAAAATGGTACATACGACATTACTAATCAAATACACCAGATCCTACTTAACGTTGTGGAGCGCTGACTTCTACTACACAACACAAGACTGCCCATGGAAACGTCGTAACAGTTGCTGTTTCCAAAATATTGTCGTTAATAAGTTACGTCACATAAGATCCTGCCAAGAAGTATAAAAAAAAAAAAACAGTGCAAAGTAAATGGTGGAGTCGGAGAAAGGTGTGTCCGAGAAACCAATATGTATCATGTGCATAAGATATTCAAGGTGACATAAAACAGAAAAATAAATCTATAAACAAGATACCGATTTGGGTGAAACACTGTTAAAAAGCAACAGAAGAATGGTTGGTGTTCTGAAAACAAAGCGGTCACAAAGCTTGTTGCAAAAGGACTTAGCTTCCATCAAGTGATAAAATACCGAATAGTGCAGTGTTAACTGACGATTATATTACAACAAAAGTGAAACAGCAACTCGATATTATAATAAATTCAAAACAGAACAATGGAGTACCGATAATTTTTGAGGCGAATAAACGTATTTTTTATCCCTATTCGCCAATATTAAAAAAATATATATATGTTATTGTACTTCATATAGAAGGAGAAGTTTGATCGCATGGTGCCTTTGAAGCTATATGAAAACTATAATTTCTATAATGTAGGAAAGGCTATGCCGCTCGCCAGCCGTTAGGTGTGTCGTAGTAGCAAGATAGGTATGTTTTATGACGTAACCACCTGATCAATATTGGTTCCCCCAAACAGCAACATATTGTAAAAAATACTGTTTAAATGTGACAGAAATTTGTGATATCAAATATAAATGTGAAATATTTAACGCACTCATACAGTACTTTGATAATAATTCATTCTTAATACATTGTACTTTCTTTTCGGCATTTTTTATGTTTCTGCAAAATAAAAACGTTTAAAATAGTTTTGACTGTCATTCTATAGTAAGATTCAAGCCCCCGCTAGTACAGCGGTAAGTCGATAGACTTCCAACGCTAAGATCAGCGGTTCGATTCCCCTCGGTAGGCTCAGCAGATAGCCCGATGTGGCTTTGTTATAAAAAAAAAACACACACGCTAAGATTCAAAATATGCACATACCATAACATACCAACCTAATATCACGAACAAAGCTGAGTACTTTTACTAGTATAAGCTTATGATGGGGGGAAAAAATTATTGCATTACACAGTTTTTTGACACGTTTCTCTTTCCCATAACGTTTTTACAAAATTATGCATTGCGGAAGTATCAGAATTAGTGTAAAATGACTATAGAAAATACAAGATGTAAGCTGACTCATATATGACCCATCCAAACACAAATATACATATTTATTAATATCTGACCCATCCAAACACAAATATACATATTTATTAATATCTGACCCATCCAAACACATATATACATATTTATTAATAGGCCAAACGTATTGGAGCAGATAATTAACAAATACTTGGCAAATACCAAAACCGAGATTTAAAGATAATGCCATTAATATGTAACAATCACGCTATGTATTTATCTAAGTTGTAGTTAAATGATTCATAGGTTGGCATTATGTATCATAGTAAACAATCGGGTTTGTGAGGTTTGGAGGTGCCGTATAGTTGTGGTGTGAGTGAGTCGGTCCTTCGTAAGTAAGAATAAAGGTCTTCTGAGCTTGTGTTTTTTTTATTTATAGTAGTTGTTTGTTTAATTGGTTTTCTTGCATTTTTGTTGGATACAGTATCTTAAATGACTTTTTCAAAGAACTTTCACGCAAAACCATCAAGATTTTGATATTTTTGGACTACAGTCAACGATTCTGCAAGTTCATATGTTTCAGAACACGATCATCAGCTGCTGTAGAAACTCTCTTCAAATATATTCCCTTCAGCCTTTTGACAAAACCAGTTTTTCTATATTTCTCACTCATTAGCTCACAGCAGACTGATTAAATTAAATTCTTTTAACAATCTGATTTGCCAAAAGTCCCTCTTTGCTAAAAATATGACAGTTTTTTTTTCATGGAGTTAATTCACAACCCTTAACCATGGTAGCATCATGCATACGTTGTAGAAAACAGACTTTAGAAATGACTCTCAGCAAAAACTATATTTTGAGATAAAAAACAGCTGATGCAATACCCAGACAGCCTATAAAGGTGCTGATGTAACAATTGGATAGTTTTTTTTTCACTTTCCATTAAGCACATTCGCACCTACTTGCATTAAGATATAAAGCAGATGGTTATTCTGAAGAAACGTGTGAAATATTGGGCGGTTCAATAAATTTTCCACCATTGTGCTTGCAGAATTTCTTTGGTACCGATAGATAACAAACATTCTAACTAACTTAGTTGCTGCCATGTTCACTGAGAAACAGGTGCACCAACTGATATTTTGATATTATTACTAATTTCATGCATGCTACAGGATGCTACAAGATATTTCATCCTCATTACATGATAACAAGCACCTTCTAACAAACGATCTTTTAAGTTAGAACACTAAAATTTTATTTTACAATTATATATAAAAACACCTTAAGCAAGCATGTAATTAGATGCAAATGTTACCGTACAGTAAAAAAATTTGTACAGATACAAGAAAATTTAGACACAGATTAAAACTGCATTTTAAACTTTTGGCTTTTAGCTTTGACCTCAAGATACAATCTCCAATAAGCGCAACCACATTGCTTAATCTCCTAAACTTAAGAAAGAATCATTAACAATTGTGATTAGGATGTAACATTTGACATAAACAAATGACCCTGTAATATCAGGTAACTAATATAAATAAATAAATAAAAAAAACTGTCAGAATTTCAGATCTTAAACAAAGAATTCATATCTCTTTTAGAAAAGAGAGTTCTAACTAACTCTGCTTTTTCACATGCATAAAATAATCAAAACTAAAATCCTGCCTGGTACTCGACTTGTAATCGCAGGTTCAAACTCCCACTACACCAGATATTCTCGTCCATTTAGCCGTGGCCGAGTTATAATATTAGGGTCAATTACACTCTTTATTTATAGAAGAGTAGTCCAAGAGTGGGTGGTGAGTCATGATGACTAACTACTTTCCCCCTAGTCATACCCTGTTAAATTAGGGATGGTTAGCACAGATAGCTCTCGTGCAGTTTTGCTCGATATTAAAAACAAATAAACTAACTGAAACCCTTTAAAAATGAAATGCAAATTATTGAACATTTCAGAAATATTATTTTACAACGATAAATTCAAATATTATTTTGCTAATATCTTAAATAAAAAACTGAAATTTTGTTAAATGGCAATGCAATATACTAAGTAAACAGAATTGCAAGGCGGTAAAAAAGAGAAAACTTTGCACTTGACGAAACTATTTATTTGTTCTTATACAAACAAAAAACATTACCATTTGAATACAAATCCCTCTTTATATGTTATTCACAATAATAATTAAAATAAATAATTTTAAGACTTATTTTTTGTTTGTTTGAAGTTAAACCCAATGCTAAACAATAAGTTATTTCTGTTGTGTCTACTATGCATATGCAAACACGACTTTTCAGGGCTATATGACCTTAGGGTCAGCAATGAGCCACTGTGTGGTCATATGTTTTATTATATATCATCTGTATAATATTACTTGGTATTATACATCTCATAATTGTGTTCAATAAACTACATTTTTCTTCTTTTGTTTAAGCATTATACTTTAAATGAAGCTCAGTAAATTTAAAATCATCTATTTTAATTGGCACAGTGCCTTTCTGAGAGCACACTTTGATATTTAATAAAGGTTTTATGATCTAGGCTCTCAAAATTCTTTTTCATTTTGTATTTGCCCTTTTTTAAATACAAATCAAAAGACTTTATCAAAATTTAAATTATGCGGGTTTTTATAGTACGCTAGGTGTAGGTAGCACTACAATCGTTGGAAATTTAGGCGAGTCATTTTGATGGCTTACTGTAAAAATTGAAATTAACTTTTCTTTCACTGTTTTTACAAAAACTATTTAGCTGTATTGTAATAGCAGTTTCACCAACTCATTAATCATTAAATTTGAAGCTGACAAGAAGTTGAAGTACAACTAAATATAAAGGATTAGGTCTAATTTCTGGAGGCAGGTGAATTGGCAAGTTTGTGGGTAATCATGCCTTCTTCACATATACCGGTTTCTAATGTTGTAGTTCATCCTTTAGTATTGCTTAGTGTTGTAGATCATTTTAACCGAATGGGTAAAATAGGAAATCAGAAACGTGTTGTAGGTATTCTCTTAGGTTCGTGGAAAGGAAAAGGAGTGTTGGATGTATCAAACAGTTTCGCTGGTAAGTGAAAAGTTGATTTTACTTGCATTATGTTTAACGTGCTTGTAATTTGTTTCTTATATAGTACCTAGTTTCATTTTAAGCAAGAAAATGCAACTTTATTACAGCATAGTAATATTACATAATGGAGCTACCAATATACAAATATTTGGTACTTTGAAACACCAGCATGGCATGTTTTTGTCACCATTTTACTGTATTGAAATTACCTTCCCACTATCTCTCTGGCAACTTGATACTATCACCCATTGCTTTCTACCTCTTCTTTGTATCTTGTTTATATTTTTCAGCTCCATAAATGAGGGAGAAGTAATATAATTTATTCAGTATTATTGATATGATATTACAAATTGCAAAACAAATTATGTATTTTTAACAGAAAATTACAAAAACAAATTATACATTGTTTTTACACAACCCTACAAAAATATGTTACAAATTTTTTCATCTTACAATTCTAATATAGTCTGTATTTATCTAAATTAAATTATATTGTTGTGGGAGTTGGTGTAGGTGTCCTAGAAGACGTAAAAGCAGTTCATGTCTGTAACTATAAAAGACCAATTCATTTTGACAGACCAACACATCTGACAATAAAATCACAAATCAGAAGGCCTAAGATTAATATTTTGGTCTTTCTGCCAATGACTATAATATTATTATTATATGCCAAAATATTGTTGATTAACCATTATAAATGCCTGCTATACAAATAAAGTTGCACGTAAGTTTATTCCAAAAATGAATATTTTGTTTCATTCATTATGAAGCTCAGACAAAGTTGGTACATACTTAACAGCAATCCCATTGTATTCTCTATTGTACTCTTATTTTGAATGCTTTACAAGTTTAGCTGTATTTTGTATATTTTAATAGTTATATTTACCAGGAACAGGTATTTACCATACTTGCTCAGTATATGCTTAAGAGTTTCTGTTATCTCTAACTCATTATCAGCATCATGGTATTTTGGATAAATTTGTCTGCATGCTTCTATCAAATCATTAAGAAGTTCATTATTTCAATTTTACAAACATTGTCAAATTGAACAAAACTAGGATTTTACCTGTATTACACTGGAAAATTAATAAAATAACAAGTCTTATAAACGTGGTAATGAGGTGAAGTATGAAATGTTGAAGTACTTCACTTGATACAAACTTTGTTTGTCATTGATATCTTGATTTGTAAATATAGTCCTGATCATTGTACAGTCAGTCTACTGATTTCATATATTTTCACAAAGTTACATAAAATAGATAATTTCTTAATAGTTACACAGGTAGCTTATACTAAGTTTACTGTACCAAAATAATAGTCAATTATAACTCAAAATATCCACATACATATTGATAACTATTCTGTACTGGTGCAGGTCTTGTAATGTTTCCTTGTTCTTTCTTCCCTTTATGTTGAAGCCCGACCACAGGTGGAAAGCCCTCAACTTAAGCATTCTTTATACACAAATTCCCAACATCATACCCTCATAAGGCACTCAGGCTAGCAACTTGAAAAAAATGTTACACCATTTGATAAAATGAGTATTTGATTACATTTAGAAATTGACATGTGTTTGGTATGTCATAAATGTTTATATTCAGGATAATAATTACCAATGGAAAAAAGTACCTATTCATCATAGGTCTTAACTATGAGTTTTTTTAGGCCTAGGTTTTCTAATAGTTTGGTACAGGTTTTGTCCATGTCTTTTTGTGTATTCATTAGTTCCTCCACTACTTCCACTTCTAGTGCTTGAGTTTGTGAAACTATCCTACCTTTACCAGGAAGTCATTGGAGAAGTTCTGTGTTTTTTATTTTTGGCAATTATTTCATCCAAACTTCATGAGAACTTGCCACTGGTAACTTAAAGGAAGAATGTAGAACAGAGAAAAGTAACTGCCCAATTAACATACTATTGTGTGCAGATAATAGTAGTGGAAACTTTAAAATGGGGGCTGGACACTCCAGACCTCTAAAAATTGAGCTCGGGTACTAAATCTGACAACTTGGTGCCACAATTCTAACTGCATTATACCAAAGTTTATTTTATTGAACACGGTAGTCTGTTTGTTGAGCAGCTATACAAGTATTGAAACCTTAAAACCACCAGTACAAAGCAGTAATCATTTTCTATTGATGTGTGCTGATTTATTTTTGTAAACTTTGAGAATGAGTCTTTAGTTCAGTAAGGATTTATTTTGTTAAAAGGTTTATTTATGTTAGCTTTATTATTTTACTCACTGTCCAAGAAACTGCTCTTCCTTCCTATTCCCCACTGAAGTGGCTACAAGCTGTCACAGATTCTATCTCTCAAATATGTAAAAAAAATTGCATTATAAATCAATACTATATCATTGATATTGATAGATGTGTATGCAACTATTTATTGTGAAAATTAAATTCACATGAGAGTAGGCTTATTTGTAGTCTAAGCATTAAGCCGAATAGATGAATGTAACTCAAGACTTAGTTGAAACTGCTTAGGAAATTTTATTTTGTTTTTGACCACAACTCATTATCATAAACTCTGAATTAAACTATTTTACTGTTATATCACTAAAGTTATCAAAAAATAAAGAATAAATCAAGGTATATATTGAGCATTCAACATGAACACCATCACTAAAAATAAGATTTATTCCCTCTGATAATCTGTTGAAAATGCTTTCATGTTCCTTTTTAAAGAGTTTTTAATAAGTGATTTTTAAACTTTCTACAAATTATATGAGTGTTAGGAAGTGTTCTTGTCATTATATACCTTTGAATGATGAAGTATTTTGGAGATTTAAAGTTCATGATTTAAGAATGTAAGACAGTTGATATCTTCTTA
Source organism: Tachypleus tridentatus (assembly GCF_004210375.1). Classification (NCBI taxonomy): domain Eukaryota; kingdom Metazoa; phylum Arthropoda; class Merostomata; order Xiphosura; family Limulidae; genus Tachypleus; species Tachypleus tridentatus. Next base: position 73,220,089 of record NC_134827.1, on the reverse strand, counting down.
TTCAGGCTTGGTGTAATTAAGCTAAACATGTCATTCCTGAGGTTTGAACTTATCCAAATGTATCAAATTACATCAAATATAGGCAACTTGATTCTATTGAATTTTCCTTTGGTATTTTTGTATGAAAAATAGTATTTTACAAAATTGTAACATTTTTTTTATTTGAATATTAACATGAAATATATGAAACTAATATTTAAACACCAAAAAAAAAAAATAGTGGGGATGAATTTCATAATAGCCTATGAGCTATACTACCAGGTGATGCACTTTTTTTTGCTTTTTGTATGCAATATAGTATTCCATGTTATTGCTATTAATAGCACTAGATGTATATTGTGAAGTTACATTCTGACTTTATATAAAATATAATGTAGCACATTGTTAACAACTTGTTACAACCTATATTTTACATATTGTTGTGACATTACCAAACCAACCATTAGTGTGGAGAATGCACTCACAGCTACCATGGAAGAAATACAAAGGTACTCCATGTAACAGATTGAAGTGACATGTTGTAGTAGGAGCTGGTTAGAATCTCAGAAGATTGAATTAGTACTGCTGATCATATTCATCAAAGCAGAACATTCAAAAGTGACTAAGTAATTTGAAAGTTTTTAACAGTAATCATTAGAGATCTTGACTACATTGTAACTGAATGGACAAGCTTAAATGTTGCATTTAGAAAAGTAAGATTTACATTTGCGTATAGTAGATCTGTAGCTGCTGGAAAAACATTCTTTAGAAGTGATAACCAAATAGTTAAATGGGCATCAAACTCTAAGCATTGGACTGAGAAAAACTAGGAGAAAGTGCTTTTAAAGATGAATTTAGAATGTTCAGTTACAGAAAGGAGAATGGTATAACAGTCAACTTACAACATCCACAGTGAAGTCTGCTGGGAGACCAGTGCAGATATGGGTTTCATCTTAGTCACTGGTGTTGAAAGTGTACCTCAAATTGATACCATAATGTCATTCCCTCAGAAACAAGATCTGTTGTAAAACTTGCAACCATAGATTGAAATGTGCCAGTATCCCAATATGACACTGCATGAGCTTAAAATTAGTGGTGGGAATCTTAACTAATCTGCATGCTACATGTGGGCTTCAAGGGCTGAAAGACCCCTTGTACTCCTTTCCTTTACTAGTAACAAACAAGAAATTATTCATTTGAATAGAAAATAAAATATATATTAAACATACTATAATTGTAACAACATTTTTCAAAGAGTTATTCTGGGTTGCTCACCTTCTTCCTAAAACATGAACTTGTTTGAGATGACATGGATTTTGACATTTTTCCTCCAACTAATTATTGCTTACTTCCCAGCTCTATCCTGTAGAGACTGCTAGGCTTATCTCAGCTGTATATTTTTTTTAACATTTTACAGTAATGTTTTTCTACTCCTCTGAACATTGTGGCTCATGCTGGACTTTCTGTCTTTTTCAAGAGAGAGTACTTGGATGACTTACCCTCCACTAGTTTTGGCTCATTTTGACTTTGCTTACCATAAGGTAGATTGTTTTCTTGATTCTCTGCAATTGGAACCTCTGTTGTCTGTGTGAAGAGTGGACCATAATAATCTTCTCTCACCAAGTTTTCCAGCCTTTATCTTCCTCTATCAACTCTACTACAGGAATTGTTTATCATGCATTTCCTTTGAGGTGTTCTGCCTAATTTATAGGATACCTCCCCTCTCCTTACTTCCATGTAGATTTGACTCTTTCCATACACACTTAGTTTCTTTGCTTCTGGAATCTTCTGAAATGGGACATGGTCTTGTAGCAAGTTTATTTACCATCGATTTGTACTTGGAACATATGGCCAGTTTTCTTTTCTCCAGAGGTCCATTTTTATGGGGGTTACTCCTGTGATTTTAACATTATATAGGGTGTCTGTGATGTTCCATTCATGTTTTTCTTTTTTAATTGCTCATTTGTTTCATTCTGAGCCTATCCATTCTTCACTCGTGGCATCCCATGTCTAGCACTTTCCTGTCATTTACCTGACATACCTCAAAGGGTTCCTCCATTAGTCATATTTTTTATGCAGGTTGGAGTTTTGTGATTGATCTGTCCTATCTCAATCACTTCTTTGTTCTTTCCTATTTTGCTGTATTGTCATTTATCACACTGGTGGGCCATTTTTCCAGGACCGAGGATGTTCAAGAAAGATGTTTTGTATTCTTATACCTACATTCCTAATTTTCATCTCTCATGATACCATCTTAGGTTTGTTCAACATTTAGTTGGGTACTAGTTTCACACCTTACCCTTTGAACTTGTTTCAGTTCCATTAGGTGTTTTTTATCAGATGATAGTTTTATTTGACTTCAGCATGTTGGGCAGTTGTACTTGTACTAGCTTGACTGTTTAGCTTTTGTTAGCTCATTCTGTACTGGAGTTCTCACAACATACTCGTTTGCTTTTTACCCACATGGCTCAACTGATTGGATTTTCTGGTTATAGACGTCTTTTTCCATTATCTACCTAATGTTCTTGTCATTTGAGGGTATCTTTTATAACACCCAACTTTACTAGATCTATACTTCTCTTCAAGCCTCATACTTATCAACTTAAAGACAAAATAGTATACAGCGAACAGTTCTGGAACTTTCTCTGGTTCAGTTTCTCCCTCTGGTCAGGATTAAACTAACCATGATTCATTCCAACAATTTGACAGTGATGAATTAGATCACTCACCAGATGGGGAATCATTCCAGTGCCCTTCATGATCTGTCTTTGGTCTCCCTTTTTTTGGCCCACACACTTGATGTACATCTCCTAGTATGTCATGTTCTAGGTGCTTTCAACTTTGTTGTGGATCATCTCTCCAGTATCATCACACTCTGGCTATGATTCCAGTGGAGTACTTTTCAGTTAGATGTGTTTGCTTCTTTCCTGAAATCCAAGTTACCACTTTTTTGGTCTCTGGTGTTTCATCTACTCACTCTGGCTGTCTCTGCATTTAGACAGAATTGAGATGCATTTGTGCTTTGATTTTATAATCCTATCCTTCATCTTCACCAGATTATTTTATTTTTCCATGACACTGTTTTGTTTATTCCTGTGCAGTAAAGGTCTGGTTTTCTTGGTTGATTGAGCTTGATCCATTGTGTTTAGTTCTGGATCAGTTTTTACTAATCTACACTTTAATAACTGATGGTATGATCTTCCTTTTCATCAGTAATGTCGAGAAAACCCACTTGTAGAGAAAATATATGTGTAAAAATGGCTCATTTAGATTGAGAATATATTTTACGTGGAGGAGCGAACAATGTTTCGACCTTCTTTGGTCATCGTCAACCTGATGATGACCAAGAAGGTCAAACATTGTTCGCTCCTCCACGTAAAATATATTCTCAACCCAAATGAGCCATTTTCAACACTTTCTTTTCCTTCCATCTTCCACTTTTATTCCCAGTTGGATCTAAATGACCTTCTATGTTCTGTATGTGCTCTTGGTTGATCAGTTGTCTTCAAGGCTTTTTTTGGTTGGTTCCCTTTTCAACAGTTTCATTTCATGGCACCACTCTTCTTCCTGTGACTTTTTTTCTTCTTCCCTTCATAGTTGAATTTGATTTTTGACTCATTTGTTTTTCTTCCATGTCTTGTTCTTCCCTTAATTCCTGGTGTCTTCACTCTAATCAGACCCCTTACTTTTTACCTATATTTTGCCCCTATCATACTTTTCCAGATACTTCTTCCATTAAGAAATGGGACGACACCTCATATGTATTTCCTATTATATGTTTTGGGAATCTGTTTCTTCCTTATCAGATTACTTTCTTCCACTTGTTGCAATCTATCAATCTTCAGTGGGACTATTACTGGATAAGTTACCTTTTTGTATATGTTTACCTCTTATTTTTCAGGGCCATGGCCCTGTTTTTCTTTTAAGAATTCTACTCTGTAATGAGTGGCTCCTGTCCACGTATACTTAAATTAGTCATATCCTCATTGTATAGCCATGATCACATTTATAACTTTGAGGCCACTAAATGCACATTGTTAAAATGGGTGTTATCCAGTATTACTTGTAGGTTTTTCTTTCTGGTGTGTCTGCTTCATTAATATACCCATCCCAGATCTTACTTTCTCGTGGTGTTCATGGGTAAAGCAGAAGGGGATAGTTGCTGTAACATATTTACTATTATATATTTATATTAATATCAATGTTTGTTTTAGTTTAATATATGTTTACAAATGTATGTAACTTACAGTATTAAACATGTTATGAAAATCCCACCTATTCTCTAAATTTGTTGAATATTCTCAAGTGTAAGAATCAATAGTGTGCTTCGTGTGTGTGTGTGTAAAATATGATTGATTGCCAGTATTGCCAACTAAACTCTTAAGAACCTTGTCTTAAAGTTTATAAATCGTAATGCATGGAAAGACTTAATATTGTTGATTTGCTGCAGTCAGTATACTACAAACCTTGGAAGCTATAATTGTGATAAATGCTCATTAATAAGAAAAATATAGATATTTGACCAGGAACATTTATAGATTTCAAACATTACAAAGTTCAGTAAATTAACTTTGGACCTCAGTTTTTCTAATGAGGATATTAGATATTTTTGTCAGGAAAAGTCTCGTGTGTGAAGAGGCTAGCTTCTTTCTCATTAAGAGAAGTGTATCAACATAAAGCTAATTATCAGTGATGTCGAGAAAACCCACTTGTAGAGAAATATATATTGGGTTCAACCTGACGATGACTGAAGGTCGAAACGTTGTTCGCTCTTCTATGTAAAATATTTTCTCAACTCAAACGAGCTGTTTTTGTGCATATATATATATATAAAGCTAATTAACTTCTCATAAACCATTGATAAAATATTCAGTTCCAGAGCTGACAAAAGGCAAAGCCTTATTTATTTTGTAAAACTTTCGTATATAAATTATTATTTGTAATAACTGTTATAATTTGTGTTGTCATTTGTATATTAAAATATATTTGTGTTAAGAAAGAAAACTGCATATCAATCTTGTTGGTAAATATCATAAATTCAATAAATATTAACAATTATCTTCTAAATTGAAATTTCCAGCTATTTTAAATTGTCATACATAACATGATGGGTGGACTTGGGATAAATTTAATGCATAATACTGCTTATTTCTGTCATGCCTGTGCTTGAATAAATCAGAATGGGCCTACTTTTCATGATAGGATTTCTGTAGTCGTCCATTGCACTGTCTTGATGCTAACATTTCTCTAGAACATTTTATTCTCTCCCTCCCCCCCCCCTTTTTTTTTTTTTTTCTTCCAGCAGAACATGAAAGCCCTTACCACTTTTCAGTTTCAAGTTGCTGGGGTGGTGGACAATGGAAGTATTCCCCTGAATGTAATAGTAATATTATAATACAAAAAATCATGAATCTATTCAGTTGAGAGTAGTGTAGTGGTGTTCTGCTGGTGTAGATGACAAAATTCTCTCCATTCTGATGTTCCATATCTGAATGGGTGTATCTAAGGGAATGTTGCAGTTCTTGCAGTGAGCTGTCAAAATTGCAGTTCACACTTTCAGTTTGAATCTTTCATTCTACCCCTGCATTATGCTGGTCCAAGTGTTTGGATTTTGAATTCAGAGTAAGTCCAATCAGCACAAATTCTCACGCATGTATTACTAGTGTCTGTTCCCTTACCCAATTGGCCTTGTGTTTCTTGCTAGCATGTAATGAGTCACAGAGATGAACATGCAGATTACTATGGTTCTCCCTCTTGCACTACTCTTCTAATATTTTCACATACCAAGGATGATATTGCACTGGAGATTGTTTTTATATGGTTAGTTTTGAGGTGGATATCACACAGTACAGGGACATATTATCTTAATTATCAAGGTATCTGGTTCCCAGATGAATAATTTAATATCACTTTTCTCATATCTCCTTCCAGTCTGCCAATATAATCTTCTTTCCTACCTCCACATGTGTGATAGCCCCCAATGGCTGGGTTTTGGATGCAGTTGACTTGTAAGGTTCATTGCACCCAAACCATTTTACACTTTTTGGGATAACATTTTATTCTACTCTTATTACTTTCTTCCAAGGTATTTAGATTCTGATATGTGGTTTGGATCCCTATCCAAACACTGTTCTCTCCTTTTTGGATGTGCTTCTTTCTTTTCTGCCCATTTGTGCAACATCTCTTTCCACGTTGGGTATAAAGAATACCTAGTGCGGGTGTGATCTCCTATGTAGGATCTTCACTTTTCCTGTGCTCTTAGAATGCTTTCAAAGCATGTTTCTTTCTTTTCCTCACACCAGTCCTTATGCCTGTTCAGTGTGGGATTCTAGCCATATATGGGACTAAAGGTAAGTTCGCACATCAGAATTTTCCTGTACTAAATATGTATTTCCAAAACTCAGTGATAGTTCAGTAGAATTAGTCACATGTCAGAAGGGTATGTTGTAGTCTTATTGGTGGAGGTTTATCGCATCATGAGAATAGCCATAGCTGTGAGAAGGAATATATATAAGTACCTATCAAAAATACATTTTCAATGAAGAGAAATTATAACTTTAAAGTAATTAAACACAAATTTTCAATGGCTAAAAATTTTAATTTCAATCTCTGTATTCATAATAAAGAAATATTTCTTCATTATTTAACTCCCTCACCCTCAGCATCCTTTACTGTGCATGATACAGAATTTTAGTGTCTTACATTCACAATTTTATTAAACTACTTTTTGTTATACCAATTATTATAGCATAAAATATAATTAATAATCCATATTTTAGTAGTATATATTAGTTTGTTTCATATGAAATGGTCAATTATAAAGATAAAAAATTTTCATTTTACTGCAGTGGTTTTCTTCTAATGGGATACTAATAATAAAAATATTCCATCTCTGTTATGGGATAGTAGGGGGGGGGCATACCTGTTTATACTCTTGTCCCTAAGATGTGTTTGTCAATGGTCAACTGCAAATTCTCTCTTTGTTAACCTGAAGATGACCTAGGAAGGTAGAAACCTTGTTCTCTGCTTTATTAGTAAAATTATTAACACTCATACCAGTTGTCCTGAGATCCATTTTAACTTCAAGTGGGTTTCTCATCATTAAGAAATAATTGTTTGTTTCAACCATTAATATTAAAACATTAGGCTTAAATGTCCTCGACAGTTGACAACAACAACAAAAGATTGGGTATTTTATTTTGTTTTTTATGTTTATTCTTTATTTATTATTATAAAATAGGTATCTTTTCAGATTAGTTAATATTAGGTAAAATAAATAATGTAATGAAAACATTTCATAAGGCATGCATGCAAGCAGCTTGTAGCTCATGGGTAATGTACTTCAATAACAACATTAGATGCATGTGTTCTTGAGTGATTTACAACTTGTAATGGTACAGATGTTGATTATACACAGTTCAACGGATGATAAAATTTATTTATAAATAGATGTATGGTGTTACAAACTTAAAGATGCTTGGGATATGTTAATGTAGTTTTATGTTACAATTTGAAGTCATTCTAGAAATAAAGGCTAATTTGGATTAATTTTGATCAGTTTTTTCTGGCAGTTTACATGGTCAGTCAAATAGATAAGTTTTATTGACAAAAATGCTTTAAATGCACATGGGAGGTTGAAGAGATTACAAAAAGTATATTTGAGGTTATTAAGATGAGGGAATACTTTTTAATTGTTACATGAAATTTACTTTGCTAATAGACTATTCAAAACAAATACTTAATATAATCATGGACAAATCTGTATTTTAGTGTATAAAAATGACTTTTTATATTTGAAAGAAATTAACAGAAGGACTGCCAAATTTTGTGAATATATAACTATTGAGAGTTAGACATTCAATTTGTAAAGATTTTAAACAAGAACAAAGAGTTCACATAGTCAGATTTACTGAGCCCATGTTGAGAGAGTTAAACTAGGATCACACAGTACTGCGGACTAGGATAAGTTAAATGAAGGAAACATAAGATAAATATAGTATATGAACAAAATACAGAAATAGTGTTAACTCCAAACTGTTTCCTATTTTAATACTAGAACTTGAAAAGAATGAGTAATACAGGAGATGACCTTTAAGCATGAGTTAGAACCAGAGCTGAGCAGTTAACTTGATTAACCTTTTAGGCACATATTTTGTTCAGTCATATGCTCAAAATTATCATTGAATAACTTAGGTTCAGTGCCAGAAACATTGACAGCTTTTGCAGGTACAGTTGTTTCTTCATGTGTGAAAATACTGGAATGATTTGATGCCATTTTGAGATAATTTTCTTATAAAAATTAACTTTGAACTACAATGATTACCTCTGTTCAATTAACAAAATACATGATGTTAGAAGAGAATCTCTAAGATCATCATCTTTGCAGATTAAACTGTTGATTTTACATGGTTGATTTGGAATTTTAGTGGCAAATTCAACCCACATTATGTGGTTGGCATATGGTAGTGAGCATACCAAAAAAGCGAATAAGTTATGTGATCATAGATCACAGCTATTAGTACCACATAAAATAATTATTAATATAAATCACAATTAAAGTAATATTGAAAAATAATCAAATCATTGAAGTTATTTTTCACAATTATTAGTAATATTTGCACAATAAGTAAAAGAATTTCAAGTATCAAACTGATAACATAGTGATCCCTTTCTGTGCAACTCATTTGACAAATATGATGATGATCCTAATGACAAAGTTTGTCTAATACAAGGCAAGAGTCTGAGTGCCTTTGATATAAGGAATATTGACAGGGATGACAATAGTGTTGAAATCCTGCAAAAATGTTGACATGGGAATAATCAGTGAAAATATGGTTAGCTTATTTCTCAAGAAGAACATTAGTGACAGATATTTTGGAATTCCATATGGATTGTAGGAAAATGTTAGTGGAAGCTGTGAAGCTATTGCAAAATGAACACCCATTGAAATATGGAATTGTGAGAAACATGGACTGTTTCGATCCAATAGTAATTCTCAAGTATGTAGACACAGCTCAGAAGCATAACAAGAGGATTGTGAAATGCAAGAACAAAATTGTGACAAGATTTTTGGCAGTGCTGGAACTTAATGCAGACTAGTGAAGGAAGATCACTTTGCCTTCAAGGAATGTAACCCAGCTGTGTGGCTAGACAGTTCCCTCTATGTACACCTTGTAACAAGTAATTGTTGTGATATCTGATCAACCATGAAAAGTTTGTTATGTTGCCAAACGTTTATGGAGTGAGGCTTCTAGGTTAACATGCTGATGATGCATGATAATCTGTTCACTGAGAGACTTGTTGCATAATGTGTTGTGGTGGACCACATAAAGACTGTTGGAAGTGTTTTGAATGTAAAGATTGGCAAGTCTCTCAGGCTCTTTTGTAGGTCAACAAAGCAGAAATATAATGCCTACTTAGCTAAAAAGAAAAAGGAAACCCAGAAGTGATGAAGTGAAAAAAAGAAATGGGAAGTTTTCTGAAGAAAAGGAAATTGGAAGATGAAATGAAAAAACTAGAAAAAATGTTAAAACTGGAAGATTGAATTGCTAAATGATGTGATAAAATTGTCATTTTATTTTATTACAGTTCAAAGCTGTGTGTAACTTTAAAAATTGCTGTTTTTTTATCTTGTCAGCTAAGTGAGTTTGTCAGTAGTTCTTTGTAAAGGTAATTTCTGCTGAAGCACTTGAAATTGAGACTGTAGACTATGAAAAAGTGCTTTATTGATGTCCAGTGTGAACCCTGATTACTAATTTTAATTACTTAAACTGTCCAAATCTCATAAATAATCGGTTAGCAGAATGTACTTGGTTATGATATTCCACTAACTCCTTAGCTCTTGTTACATACATTTTCATTGGACTTCATTGTTGGTGTCATAGATCTGTATTTTAGAATTATTAAGAACATAAAGCAAGGTGGCAAGTCATCCATTTCAACATTTTTTTTTTTTTACTGAATAATGTAAATGGTAGGGCAAGGAGAAACAAATATAAATTCTGATATGTTTGTCGCTTCTCACAGTTACAGCTGTTGTTGATTTGACTGCCCTTTAATGTACAGATTTTTGCTCCCTACAAGCCTTGAAACTTGCACCTAAATTTTAAACATTTATCACATAGTTCAGCCGATTTAAGCATGTAAATTAGTATGTGAGAACCCTTCACCAATAAAATTGCCTTATACTCTGTCACAGCTGACTACTTCTATGCAACTGAATCTAATCTTCACTTCTCAATTTGGCATGACAGTGTTAAGACCCAGTGATGTCGAGAAACCCACTTGTTGAGAAATTTATATGCAAAAACGGCTCGTTTGGGTTGAGAAAATATTTTACACAGAAGAGCGAACAACGTTTCGACCTTCTTCGGTCATCGTCAGGTTCACAAAGAAAGAGGTAACTGACCGGAAGCTGACCACATGTTTGAAAGGGGTTGTGTAACTGTGTGTCGAAATGTAAAGGGTGGTATTAGATGTTTGAATATATAATTTTATTTATTTTATTATATTAATATAGGTATAAAGGCATTCCTTTATATTGGTTTATTTTGGGTTTAAGTTGTTGTATAAGTAAGGCTTCTTTAATTTTGCGTTTGTTTATGTTTGTTCTTTCAACCGAAGAAGGTCGAAACGTTGTTTGCTCTTCTATGTAAAATATTTTCTCAACCCAAACGAGCCGTTTTTGCATATAAAGTGTTAAGACCCAATACTTGATTTCAGACACCTTTTTTCTTGTTATTAAAATGTTCATTTGCTGACTTTCACATTTCAAAGTATTCTTTATAATTCATTATCAAGAGTGATTTCTTTATTTATGAATTCTGTCTTGTTCAATTACCAATATTCAACCAGTACTTATAAATTCACAATTTAATATTACGACAACAACAGCTTCTGATGGTACCAGTTTTGAACCAATAGTTGCATGTGCTGAATTATCATGAAGAAATTGCCTGCTGTAGTTCCTCTGGAAATGGCTTCTCTCATATATTCCATTGTCAAACCTTTTTACATTTATTTCTGCTGGGTCTGGGTTTATCATTTTGACTATCCTCACTAAATGGGGAGTTAGCATCTTGTTTCATTGTTTCTTCATCATCATACATTCAAACACCACTTGACTTACTTTTGTTATCTTCTAAATTATCTGAGCCAAGTGCATCAAGGATATTTACATAGTAAGTAGTGTTACTACTCACAATTCTAGTGAAGTAGGCACAGTTGGTACACAGTTGTACATTCTGCTTAGACATCTTGTTTTGTTAGTAAAGAGCTGAAGGGAAAATACTGAGGGAAAACAAGATATCAACAGTAGATAGGATGCCATTAAATAATTTTCTTCCAACTCATTTTACTCCCAGACATCATGTGTGGCAATTTCAAATGACAGTAGGAATCATTTGTTCCAAATACAGTGAAAAGGTTTATATTAATATCAAGCAGTAGTAGAATGTAAAATGCATGGTATGATGTGTTTACCAACAGCTGTCCTGCGCACATTAATTTACATACATTACTTACAAACTCTTTAGCATTTATACACTGTAGCTCAATATATGTGAATGTCAGAAGTTTATAAAATATACGTAACCCTTATGGAGCAAACTAATCAACAATGAATAAATACTTTTTAAATTCTATATCACATGCATGTTGAACGACTATGTAGATTATGCTTTCAAAAAAGTTGGTTATACAAACTCTTCTGTTTCTTCCATTGTTATTTTCACTCTCCCATTAAAAAGTGTTTAGAAAAAACTGCTGTAGAGTAATGAAATTCCTACATCTTAATAAGGACATAGAATTTTTGGAAAGTGTTCAAAGGACATAATAGTATATGTGCAATGGGTAAAGTCCTAATGTGGGAGCAGCTTAAAATATCTGAAATTTTCTTTCAAAAAATTAAGGGTTAGAGGGGATCTAATTGAGGTGTTTCAGATTCTTAAGAAAATGAATAGTGTTTATATAGTAGATAGTCTCATAATATGAACATGTATATTTATTTTTTATTATAATGATCTTCCATACATACCTACCTAACATTGCATAGCTTGCATTAACGTGGTGCATATGATCTCAGGTCTCATATCCATTAATATAAGACTGACCCTTAGTCTTCCCTGTTCTGGCTGAGTTTTAGTGGACTAGTATTTTGTAATATAGTCACATTTCATTTATTATACATTATGTGTATAGATTATTACTATTTAGAAATAAATTATTAAACTTTTTTTTTTTTTTAATATAGAACAATAAATCAAGAAGTAAAGCAAATAATTATCTCTTCTTACTGTGAATTTTGTACTCAGTTGTTGCTGGACACAGGTTAAGTCTTTTAAAATTTTGCACATGGAGGTTATCAAACAAAATTTTTATTTTATATATACAGTTGAATAACCAAAACATCATAAATAATTATACTGGTACCACAGAATTCCACCATAATTTATTAGCCTTAGTAAGTAAGCTGTATTTAGGACTACACAAAGTATGAAACTATGAACAGACTAAAGACACAATCTATCTCTTTAAAAACTTGGATGGAAAGAGCGTGGAAACCTTTACAAAGATTAAAATGGCAGAAAACCCACTCTGGGGCCATTCTAAGCTCTTGAATGGTTATTCACATGTCGTGCTGTAGTAATAGTACGTAAGGGATCATTTCAAAAAATGGAAAGAGTTGAACAGAGCCACAGTGTTTGATTCAGTACATAAGACATGTCTCAGCAAAATAACACATATGAGGTTCTTGTTTTATGTACTAAGTTGTTAATATTATTAATTTGAGTTCCTAATTTGTAAGAAATTAGATATTTGTGATGTCAAAATACTCAGTTAATTTTAAAATGCACTGCAATCAACATACCATGTGACACGCTAAAATCTATATTTAGGTCTGTTTGTTTAATATTTACTTTTAAATTGAGAAATTAACTCATATAAAATTAAAGTTTGAACTTTAAGCTACAATTTGATTCCAAATTTGTTGACATAAATTTATAAAATAATAGTTCAATGGGATTTTGAATGCAAGTCAACAAATGAAATGGCCTGGCCTTTGAACCCTGACCTGTTACAAAAGGGTTAAGCAAAAACATGTGGCTTCTGTAGTCACAGAAGAAATATCCCCTGATGTTTCATATATGTAGTATGGGAGACATTGAGTTTCCTTTGGTAAGGCAATGTATTAGAGAAAACAAGAATACAATTTTCAAAACAATATTCTTCTGTGATAACAGTTCAAGAAAAGAAACATTGTTTATGTTTTAGAAATAATGTATTGGTTATACCAGTTAGTACATCCAGTATAATTACTTTTTTGTTGTTGTTACTGTTTATTATCATAGATTTTGTGTTTAAGCCTAACTTTTATATCCTATTATATGTATAAAAACTGCTTGTTTGGGTTGAGAAAATATTTTACGTAGAGAAGCAAACAATGTTTCGACCTTCTTTGGTCATCGTCAGGTTCACAAATAAATTACAAGAAATATAGAAATACTTTTTTAATAATTTCCAAGTTTTTAGTAGAGTTTTATTATTAAGCATTAACCATTTTGTTTTAGTAGGATAATCGTTGTTTTTTTCAAGTTCAACATGATATCTGCATAAATGTACTTGAGAGCATACCTTGCCAAGTAGCAGAAGAGTTGTTTTGGTTAAGAAGATATTACTGCACCATATCTAATGTTCACTAGTACCATCTCCATATAGGGTTTAGGAGATATATGTAGAAGAATATAAAGATATTTCTAATGAAATTATAATAAGCTAATTTGAATAGATGTGCATACAGAATTATCATTTTGTGGTTATATTTTCCTTCTACAAAAAGGTCTTGGAAGCAAGACTGATTGAATGGTTTAACTCAGTCATATAGTTTCATTTATTCTAACAACAGTGTTGCAAAGGTGAAATTATTATTGTTTTGTCTAACAAGTTCCATGTTGGAAATTATGATCTTTACCTTTTAATACATTCATTCAACTCTGATTTTGAAATTGAATTCACTGTTAGAGTGAGTTCCACATAAAGTATATTTAAGTAATAAAGAATACCATACATCATTTCTATTGTGAGTGCTTGTGAGTTGTAAAAGATTACTTAGAAAAATACTCTTTTTCTTAAAATCTGGTATTCAGAAAGTAGATAAAAATAACCTTTATGAAGTAGTTATATTTTTATTAGGATATAAAGTAATGTTTAAAGAATATATATTTTGTGTAAATTCATAAAAAAACAACTATCATTTCAGTATAATAATACACAAATGATTAACAAAACAAAATCTGACTACCAATATTTCCTTTTTTTTTTAAAGAATAATATTTATTAAGGTGACTCATTCTATTGAAAGGAACAAAAACATTACTTAGTACACATTACTAATATTATTATTCTTTATCTAGTACCATTTGATGAAGACGACAAAGACAAAACAGTTTGGTTCTTGGATCATGATTACTTGGAGAACATGTATGGAATGTTTAAAAAAGTTAATGGTTAGTAAGTTGTCTTCTGAACATTATAAGTAAGTACTGCCTTGGCAAAAATGAAAGAAACATAAAGAATTTTACAATTCTGACATCTGAGTACAAACTTTCCTGATGAAAAATGCAATGGAAAGACAGCAGCACAATCTTCATATTATTTTCAATTAAATGCTGCTTAAAATAAAACAAATCCTAATTTTGCCCCAGTCATGGCAAACCAACAGTTTTGTTGCACCATTCATAAGGGTTAATTATGATAATAAATATTGTATGAATACATGTATTGCAACCATATTAAAGTGGTTCAGAATAGGGATTGTCCATTTGTTGTTTATTATTGTTTTGCCAGTCTACAGCAAAAATGGCTGTGAGTATTGTAATAAAGCCTAGGTAGTATTACTAAATGTATCATTGTGCATTGTAACTCTTAAGTATATATTAGTGCTTGGCAAATACCAGTGGCTATTTAACTGTTGACATCCTATTGATTTTATGTGGTTTATTTGAAGTTTAATAATCTACTGCATCCATATGCATATAGTTGTGTGCAGACTGGATGCAATTTAATGTTTATTGGACGGGCATGACACACATACCATAGTGCTTATTAATTTGTTGTTGCAACTGTATTATTATCATGCATCATTTGTTTATGTATAGGATTCTTGTCCTTTTGGTCACAGTACTGCTGGAAAGATCACATTTTTTTTATCATTACATGTTCAATTTTAGTCATGTCACAACCATTTAAAACATACAAATGTCTATGCTGTCTGCTATAATAGAAGTCTTTAAGCCATTTTTAAAAGATAGCACCAAGCTAGTTTTGACCATTGGATCAGCAGTTATGGTGATTGCTGATGGTAATTATCAAATCATGGCCAATGCTGCGTGATTGAAAATTTGAAAGATACTGCAGATAAAGTAGTTATTCTTGAAGCTGACTTTAAGGAGTGCTAAGGATCATGTAGCAGAAGATGGCAAAATGATGGTGATTCTAAATGAGAAGTTTTATGGTTCAGATTGACAAGCAACCAGAGTTTAGGATCATCACAGGAAATGTTGTAGTGACCAAAACTCCATCAGAAATGGAGGAAGAAAAAGTATATTAATATAATCAAGTCATAATTGTTAATTTACACATTTTTGATCTTGTAGTTTGCAGAATGTTACTTTAAGAGGAAATCTAGCTAGCTACAGCAACACTGTAACCAGTCCTAGTACAGCCAATGGAAAGGAAGGAAAATGTAAAAGAAGAGTAAATGTATAAAATATTTATGTTATTATAGTGTGGTACAGTGTCATATTGTATGTTATTATAGTGTAGTACAGTGTCATATTGTATGTTATTATAGTGTAGTACAGTGTCATATTGTATGTTATTATAGTGTGGTACAGTGTCTTATATTGTATGTTATTATAGTGTGGTACAGTGTCTTTATATTGTATGTTATTATAGTGTGGTAGTGTCTTTATATTGTATGTTATTATAGTGTGGTACGGTGTCTTTATATTGTATGTTATTATAGTGTGGTACGGTGTCTTTATATTGTATGTTATTATAGTGTGGTACGGTGTCTTTATATTGTATGTTATTATAGTGTGGTACAGTGTCTTTATATTGTATGTTATTATAGTGTGGTACAGTGTCTTTATATTGTATGTTATTATAGTGTGGTACGGTGTCTTTATATTGTATGTTATTATAGTGTGGTACGGTGTCTTTATATTGTATGTTATTATAGTGTGGTACGGTGTCTTTATATTGTATGTTATTATAGTGTGGTACGGTGTCTTTATATTGTATGTTATTATAGTGTGGTACGGTGTCTTTATATTGTATGTTATTATAGTGTGGTACGGTGTCTTTATATTGTATGTTATTATAGTGTGGTACGGTGTCTTTATATTGTATGTTATTGTAGTGTGAGTGTCGGTGTCTTTATATTGTATGTTATTGTAGTTATATTGTATGTTATATAGTGTGGTGTCTTTATATTGTATGTTATTATAGTGTGAGTGCGGTGTCTTTATATTGTATGTTATTATAGTGTGAGTACGGTGTCTTTATATTGTATGTTATTATAGTGTGAGTGCGGTGTCTTTATATTGTATGTTATTATAGTGTCGGTGTCTTTATATTGTATGTTATTATAGTGTGAGTGCGGTGTCTTTATATTGTATGTTATTATAGTGTGGTACGGTGTCTTTATATTGTATGTTATTATAGTGTGGTACGGTGTCTTTATATTGTATGTTATTATAGTGTGGTACGGTGTCTTTATATTGTATGTTATTATAGTGTGGTACGGTGTCTTATATTTGCATGCACCTATACAAATTGAAAAATTCATATGGATATGTATATATATATATGACTTTACTATTGCTTTAACAATCCTGTCACAATCGGATATCATCTTTAGCCAGTTGTCATGTTGCACATTTGACTCAATTCTGATTTCTGATTCCAATTTTCCAATTATGTACAGTGAATGTATAATTTCATTCTGTGGTATTGTTGACAGGTTAACTTTAAAACTTGTAATCACACCAAGAATGTACTTTGAAGTTTTGTTAAATTTAAAATGGTTGAGGTTATCAATAAATGTGGAATGCTAAAAAAAAAAAATTTCCATTTTCATTTGAATGAGTGAAAAAATAAAAATGGAATTTACCATGTAAGGAGTACCTTATTGTTACATAACATTATGTAACTGTTGTGAAAGACAAACAAATTATTGGGGTTCATTGCCTAAGTTCATCATTCACTTCAACCATGAGTTTAGAAACTTTTGCTCTCAGTCTACACGTTAAATAAAAAGTTAATTTTGTTCCATGTTCTTTTGAAGATTATGAAAAAGATATTTCATTTCAGTGAACATTAAGGCTACTTTAATAATCTCGAACATTTTACGACTGTTTACTTCACAACACAAAGCAAAAGTAGAAACATCTTTATTTAAATTTGATTTTACTTCTTTGGAGAGTGAAGAAAAGAAAAGAGGTGTAGAAGAAAACATGAAAAGTAAATGATGAAGCTAAAAAAATATGAAAAGAAAATCAGAAAGAATGTTCCATCATGAGTAGAAACATTAATTTAACTGAGAGAAAATTTGACATTGTTACATATAGAAAGTTTGAGAAGGAGGGTAAGTTAGTTATGGGAACAAATAATTTTATAACTGATTCTTTGAAACAATGTCATGTAACTACATTACATATATCAGTCAAAGAAAGCATGGCTTGGAATGCTTGAAAAAAATCAAGCACAGTTTTTTATTTATGTACTAAAAAAATGGAGACAGGAATGCATGAAGATGCATGTGCTAGTACCAAGAAATCAGCTTTCTAACCAACAGTAGTTGAACCTTTGGGTATTGCTACCAGAAAGCTAAATGAAGATGAAAAATCACAACTGCTCACTTGTTTTAACATTGATTATTTTGCTGCTAAGGATGAACTGTTTTACTTTGGACCCAAACATTGATTTAGAAGCTAAGAATGATGCTGACCAAGTAGCTATCCAACTGATCAGGTTTATAGATTTCTACAGTTCACATATGAAGATATCCAACAGGAAACACATAATGTACCAAATAATGCACTGGTGTTATCTATAGTGTTTGATAGTACAACAGATTTATCATTTGTGAATGTGAAACTGTGTATGTTCAGGTTGTGGTGGAAAACATGCCCAGAAATATCTTTGTAAAGATAAGAAGCATGGATTATACTCGTGCTGAAGGTGTTTTAGCATCAACAGTCTGCAATGGACAGCATGAACATTACAGGTTGTAACTGTAAGAACTAATTACCACTGGTTCAGATAGAGCAAATGTGAACTTGGGTAAAAATCACAGCATGTTAAAACTTAAAAAATGAAGTGCCTCATCTTGCTGCCATTTGTTCTGTAAGTCATAGATTGGAACTTGATACATTAGATACAATGAAAGATAAAGATGCAAAGATCTTTAGTGATCTTAAGTGTTTTGTCAAATTTACACAAAAACTATCATTACAGTGCAAAAGCATTGAGATAACTTCAAATATTAGGTAAGGAGGAGATGGTAAAGTATCAGATGGATGCCACATCTGAGTCAATGTCTTGATGTTCTTTTATGGTAGTATTTGGTATTTACTGCTCTCTTTGAGAACACTGTAGAGGGTTATGAGTAGGACAGTGGATGTTCAAAGCAGAGACAATCTGATTCTTAAATATTTGAATGACCATAATCTTATTCATTACATGTACTTTGTAAGGGATTTATAATTTGTCTTGAACAAACTTTCATTACAGTTTCAAAAGGACAGTTGTGTTTTATCTTATGCAGTAGAAGCTCTGGAAACATCTTGCATGCAGCTTGTTGCTCTGCAGCAAAGACCAGGAAAGAAACTGCAGATGTTCCTAGACAATGTAAAAGCAGATAATACATTCTATGGTCTGAATGGATAATATGACCCTTGTGAACACTACTCTACAGTTTTAAATGCAATGGGGATGTAACATTCAATATTTGAAACAGGCAGAATGGCCTGCTCTGAAAGTTCATACAAAGAAGCAGCCAAGAGGCATTAGTGTTCAAGGATTGTCACATGATTTTCTTAAACCCCAACTTGAAGACACTTTTAAGAATATCCTATTTCATCTTTGTAATTTTATAAATTTAAAACATCTAACAAGGAAACTGAACTGTGATTGAAAAGACACATAACTGAATAGCAATTCAATAGAAAACAGTATTTCTACAACAAGTACCCTTTTTATATTTACCACCAAAGAATGAAGTAGGTGTGTTCATTAATTCATTCTTAGGTCAAGACTAGTAATTTCTTAAATAATTTGTCTGACTGGTTTATGATATAAAAAGTTGAACCCTGACCAAAACTTTGAGATTGATTTAATCCAACAACACTTGTTCAGAAAATGTACACTACCATGCAGGATAATGAAGAAAAAATGTAAGCCTCAATAAAAGTCATTTCCAAAAAAAAAGAATAAACAGCCTGCCATAATTCTGAATCATTCTGAAAATATGTCTTGATTAAGTGGTTATTTAGTTTTTTCGTCATATCCAGAATAGTAATTTTCACTTGTGATCACTGTTTTAGCTCGAGAGAGGATTGTGGGGTGGTACCACACTGGTCCAAAGCTTCACCAGAATGACATTGCCATCAATGAACTTATCAGGAGATACTGTCCTAATTCGGTAGGTTATTAACAACAAACATTTCACATTTTAAAGGTGGAATACTCATGAACAATGTGACATTTCACATTTTAAAGGTGGAATACTCATGAACAATGTGACATTTCACTATTTTGTGAAAACTGTTAGTAAGACTGTGGTTATTCTTAAGACATAAAATGATTGTTATAAAGATGTTGTTTTTTTTTATATTGGAAGTAAAGTACAAATGTTACTTAAATTATTATTTAAAAAAAAAAGTGTTTGCATGGTATTAGATAAATGTTCCTGTTTCAATTATTAGATACAAAAATAATTATTAAAATTTATTAATGTCTTCAAAGAAAATTGGCACCAAATTAAAAATTTTAAACTTAACAGAATAGAGAAAGTAATATATAATATATATATATATATATAAAGCAATTAGAGAAAAATAAAAAGAATTAAGAAAATTACTGAAAAAGTACAAAATGATTAGCATTAGTTTGTGTACAAATGGGATATAGAAACAGAAGTAATATAACCTTTTTATAGGAAATTACTACTGAAGCATGTCAACATGAAGCAAATACATAGTTATCGCCAGGATGAACAGTAACACAAGATCTTTCCAAGTGACTTCCTGTTGTAACAATGATAGATATAATCTCCATAAACACAATTCAGTAATTCTTTTGTCTCAGTCAATAATAATAATATTCAATAACAATTATTTAAACAATTTCTGCAATGCCCCATTGTATTTGTGTAGTTCAATCAAAAAATAACACACTTGAGAAAAGTGACAAATACATAGGATAAGGGTTATGAGTAGGCATACATATTTGGCATTTAATTTCTGTGTGAAAATAAATGTTAATGTTTTTCTCTATTTTGGTAATTCACACACACACACACACACACACACACACACACACACTTTCAGATATATGTTCACATTTATGTAGTTCATAATTTATCATTGTTTTTCAGGATTTTTCTGCTCATTTCACGGCACAGGTTTGTATTTGCCAAGAAACTATAGCATTATCCTTTGGAAATATTTAGCTCTATATTATGTTTTTCAAATATATATTTCCTTTTACTTGTCAACGTTTCATTAACCCTTTCACAACAGGCTTGGTATATTATACACAGGTTCATCTCCACATTAATTATTTGTATTAACTTTTGACATGATGTGTATGTTCACAAAATTTGGTAAACTTTTAGTAAAGGTTACAGTTTGTTTGTTTTTTTTGCAGAAAAAAAATTAGATCTTTTAATAAAATTTTTTCCTAAAGATTTGTCTGTAAAATTACTGAGTCTGTTTCATTACCAGTCTGAGTGGAAAGTGATTTCATGTTGTGATTAAAAAACTTTTCCTGGTCTAAAAAATCTCAAATATTATTTATGTAATTTCTGAAACCTCCTAAATATATTTCAAACATTTGTTTTTAGTAAGACTTTATAATTTGTTATTTTCTGTACCCTAAGTATGTGGGGTCTGCCAATTGACCAACTTCATAACCATCATAAAAATAAAAAAAGGCATTGAATATAAACTATGCTTTTTCTCATACCTGAATGACTACATATTATAACACAAAAATATAAATGTTTACACTAGGTAGCTTGAGTCACATAAAGTTATTTATTATTTTTATTATATTGACCCTTCCATTAGTGGCTACCTAATATCACACAACTTCCATTGATGCAGTGCATGTGCACACACATTATTGTATCCACTGTTACAAAACTGACCATTAGTCTTCCCTATTTTGGCTGTGTTTTAGTGGACTAGTATTTTATAATATTCATTAACATTTTGATTATTATACATTATATATACATATAGATTATTAATAAGTAGAAACATGTTATGAAACTTATTTTCATTAAAATCTGGAACAATCAATAAAGAAGTAAAGCAAACAATTATCTCTCTTCTAGTTGCAACTTTTGAACTTGTTTGCTGCTGGACATTGGTTGCTAAGCTTTTTAAAATTTTGCACACAGAGGATATGAAAGAATTTGTTTTAGATTATAGATTGGAAGGTAGTTTGTGTCTTTAGTCTGCTCAAAGTTTCTTTTTTTTTAAACTAAATACAGCTCAGTTTCTATACTTAATAAAATTAAAGTGAAATTCTGTGGTATCAGTATATCTATTTATGATTTTTTGGTTATTCAAATATATATGAAACAATACACCAGCCCAGTTCCCAAATCTGAAAATGAGATATTTGTTACTACAACATTGTATCACCAGCCTTTATAATGTCACAGTTAGCTTCAAAAGTAACTAAAACTAATAACCAAAGATGATTCAAGAGAAGAAAATCAGATTTAACTGTAATAATATTGAGCAGGCAGCAGATTTTGATGGTAGTAATTTGTGATTTGTCATCATGTTAACAGATATCTGGAGATCATGTTTGAACAATTAGAAGCTCACAAAACTTAAGAAAATCCACATGTGTATGTCCATTTTGGTTCCTAAAATGTTTGTTTTTTACATCATCTGTATTGAAAACCACAGGAATATTCCTCTCTGATAAAAGAACAGATAATGATAATTTAGATTTAGCTAACTAGCCTGCAATGGTAAGCTATTTCTTAGTTTTATGGTGTTTCAAGATCAATGCTGAGTTATTTGTCAAATCTGTGATATATGATAAAAGGAGAGAAAGTGAAAAAGAGTAGTTCTCAGCTGTGAAGGATTTAGATTGTCTATTATGAAAATTGAAGAATCCTGATTAGTTTTTTTAAGTTTTTGTATAATGTTGCATTATTGGTAATGACTGATCTGTACCCACAGTTAAGTAGTTTGTACACTTTGAGAAATGTTTAGTTTATATGGGACATCTGTGCAGTGTTCTGAGTTGCATGATTCTTCAAACATATCTACTGCTTGAATGCATGTATGTCACATATTCAACAATGTTATCTTCCTGGTTTCTTTTAGTTACTAATAATTTTATGTGGTATCATGACTTGCTGCATTGCTTGTTTGTCAGGATATTTTTGGTCAAAGTAATACTTCTCTCATTCTATGGGCTTTAGTTCCTACATGTGAAGAAACTTCATTTCTTTTTAATACTTTATTCTTTCTGTAATCTTTCAAAGCAATTTGTCTACTTTATTCAGATCAATATCTTTTAATTTTATGTAGAACTTCAGTTCTTGTTTTCTTGTCAACCAGTCCTTCTTGTCTTTTTCATTAACTATAGAGATTGTATTGTTCCAGCCTGTCCTTTACACAGTGATTATATATTACCAGGTCATAATGTTTATCTTAAACAAGAGTCTCTGTACCACACAGTGCTTTGTATGGGTTCTCTTTATTTTTTTTATTTTTGAAATTTGGTTATTAGTTATTTCTGCTCTTGACATCCAGTACATTTGTTTGGTATGTGGGTTTCTGTTTTTGTCTTCCACTCATGCCTTAGTGTGATGTCTTTTAATCCTATAGCTTTCATTTAGTATTTGTTTGATGTATGACATTCACAGCTATGCTTCTCCTGGTTTAACTACCATGAAGATTGAAGCTTCTTTTCTTTAAATTGTGTTCTCATCATTTTCTTTCTTCTATCAGTTTGTTTCTTGAATAGGCTGTTCATTTAATCGTAAATGAGGTTTTTATTTAGTCTCTATCTTCTTTAACCCACAGCTTCTGAACAGATTGTTAATGTAACTTCTTTCTTCTTTAGCTTGTTGCTTTTGAATCAGATGAATGTAGAATTTTGTCTGTTTCATTTATTAATTTAGCCTCATTTTCCTTAATGGTTTTTAATGTGGTTATTTTTGTCCTTGTTTTCTTAAACTGTGGATTTGTGGTTAATTTGGCCTGTGAATTCTGAATGTGTTGTTAATTTAGCCTCTTATCTTTGATCCTTGAAGTTATGGGTAGTTTAACCCCTATCTGTTTTGTTTGTTTTATTCCATGGTTTTTGAACTGAATGTTAGTTAAAGTAGCCTCTGTCTTCCCTAACACTGAGCTTCTAAACAACATTTTGATCCTGGATAAATTTTCAAAAAACTCTAGTGGAATATGCTATTCAGGCTCTTGTATCTAGCATCTAATCAACTTTTTGTTTATGCAAAACTAGATCCTTCACATGCAAATAACTTTTCACTCTCTGTTTGCTTAGATCCATCTCTTGCTACTGCTTCTTTAATTAACCATTAATGTTTTTTAGACATTTGAGAAAATTCATTTTCAAAAAACATTACAAACTTTTTCATAAATTTTGGCTTTTTTCTTGGATATTGTACTCTTCCACAACTAGGTTTCATCATTTTTTCATGAATTTGTGTTTATAAACACTTGAGATAGCTTAACCCTTTCTCAATGGGTCATGGGTCAAAGGCCACTTCATTTGCATTTGTTGACTTGCATTCAAAATTTTATTCAACTACTGTTTTATGAATTTATGTTAATAGGTTTGGAATAAAATTGTAAAATTATAATTCAAACTTTAGTATTGTATATGAGTTAATTTCTTAATTTAAAAGTAAATATGAAAAGAACACATCTAAATATAGATTTTAGTAAGTCATGTGATATGTTAAATGCAGCACTGGTTAAAATTATTAAAATTAGATGTTTATGGTGACAAAATACTAAGTCTACAGCTTTTCACAAACTAGGAATTCAAATTACCAAGATTTACAAGCTAGAATATAAAACAAGAACCTCATATCTTTTTATTTTGCTGCAATATGGATTATGTACTAAATCAGATACAGTGGTCCCATTTGCCTCTTTCTGTTTTCAGAAAAGGGTCCTTACACTTTAATATGTGATGTGAATAACCAATCAAAAGCATATAATGTGCCCCTACTAGATTTCTCTAATCTGTGAAACAGCTACCATGTTCTTTTGAACCAAGATTTCAAGAAGGTAGGTCTTTAGTCTACTTGAGGTTTCATACATTCTTAAAGCTAAATACAGCTAAGTTACTAAGCTTAATAAATTTTAGTAGAAAGCTGTGGTATCAGTGTAGTTATTTATGATGTTTTGGTTATTACCGTATATATATAATACCTAAAAATATTTTGTTTGATATCCACCGTGTGTGAAATTTTAAATGCTGAGCAACTTATGTCCAGCAGCAAATAAGTTCAAAGGTCATAGCAAGAAGATATGATTATTTGCTTTACTTCTTTATTTATTGTTCTATATTTTAAGAAAAATAAGTTTCATAACTTATTTCTAAATATTAATAATCTATATACATATATAATGTGTTATTGTTGAAATGTGACTGTATATTATGAAATAGTAAAACACAGCCAAGACGGCAATTTTGTAAAGATCAAATATCAGTTTTATATTATTGGATATGGTAATATGAATGTGTGACTAGGTCAATATAATAAAAAATAATAAACGTATAAATATATAACGTTATGAGACGTAAGCTACTTAGACTAAACATTTGTATTTTCATCTTACAATATGTAGCCATTCTAGCACAAAAAAAACGTAATTTGTTTTCCTAATTTTTTCGGATGGTTGTAAGGTCTTGCAGCCACATGATTTGGGTAAATTCCTCTCATTAAAGAAGTTGTATACCTTTCTTTCAAGAAATGGTCACTGGTCACTAGAAAATTTGGCTAACCATGATTCAAAAATAATTTTTTAAAAGTTAGAATTCTGTCTGCATGGTTCACCACGATTCAGGCAGTCTAAGAGATTTTTGGTATTCAGTTAAAGAAGAAATATTTTTCCAAAATACATGTATTCCAGACAGAAGTGGGAGTTTTCCATTTATAGAAAATTTTTCATTTAAGAAGTTCTGTAAACAATCAAGATGGATTGCTGTAATATTACTCTCATATACCTCATATAAAAATTTTTTACAATGTGCCCCTAAGTGGCAAACATTTCTGTTACTTCTCATTCATTTATTTTGTACTGTACCTACATTACATTGTCTGCGTAGCTGTATGATGAAGGTAATATCAGTTTTCTTGAAATGTTAAGGACTCATTGATAAATTTATAAAAGAAAAAGATTCTTTATATTGTGAAGTGGAGTTGAGAAGTTAATGGTATTTACTAATCAATTAATTGACAGTTCCATTAACCTTTTCGTGGTGGGTTTTGTACAATTTGTGGAAATCAAGAATGATATTTTGCTTGTATAACAATACTCTAAAACTGGTAAAATTTTGTTAAATGTCATAGGTATTTGTACACAAAGAATAACAGTTTTATAATTAAATGTTTTAACTTAATATTTATTTGTTATTTATCTACTGTAGTTACTCACTTTCAAACTGTTAACAAGTTGAGTACAAGATGTGTTAAGTATAAGATACTTTTCTTTGTCATATGGTTTTCATATTTCATTTGAATCATCTCTAGAACCTCCTAATAGAATATATAAAGTTTTTTTGAGATAACTGTTTTATTTGTTTTCTTTCTCATATCATTAACTCTCATTATCATGATCAATGCTGCTCATTATTTCTGGTCTTTTCCTTCAGAGATGTGGTTAAGTTTAAATGTTTTATTTTCTGTTCTAGTCCTTTACCACATCTTTGCCTTGATACAGGTTGACAAATATTAGTTTATGTAGGAAACACGGTAAACCTTCAGCAAAATTTTCATTTAGCCCATAATATCATAAGACTTGAGAATGGACAGAAAATATTATGTATATTTAAAAAGTGTTTAAGCCTTTTAAATATGAATTTTAAGATGTAACTAATACGTAACTAAAATATACTAGTAAGGTTTAAATACAATTTAAAATGTATTTCTGAATTATAACATAATTGGGTATGAAACAACCAGAAATACTATAGTTGATCAAACAGCCAACCATACTGTAACAGATTTCATGTACTCAGTGACAGACGTGGCACTAATTTCAAAATAACTATTGTTAGATTATACTGTGAAATGACCTATTTGTAATATCTGTACACCTGTCACATGCACAGCTACATGTAACAACTGTTAAAGTAGAGTGTAGCAGCAGCTGTCAAAAGTTGAAAACATTTACCACTTGTTCTAACTGTATTCAGTTAGAGGACTTTGAAAGCGACGAAATATTATGTAAGCATCTCATTGTCTAGATGTACCTTTGCGGTACTATCATTGTATTATTGAAGATAGTGTCAGAGAAATGAATTTTCATAGCTTGTTGGTCACATGACAATATATCTGAAGTTTATTTTGAAATGAAGGACTTAAACATAGATAAAATAAAACTTTAAATCATAGCACACATTATAATATTAACTTCATTCACTTACATAGATATTAAAGGTGTTTTCATTGAATTCTGAATGTAACAGTGGCATGCACAGAAAGTAATTAAATGGTCTTCCATTGTAACAGGGTTAACCTATGATATTTAGTTTATCGATTAGTACAGTGTTCTTCAAACTGTTTTATGAACAAGCAAGAAAAACATTGGAGGGTAAAGCTTGCAAAGTGGATTCCCTTAAGACAGCTGCTCAAAATTATTGACAGTGATACATAGCCTTAGTAGTTTTCCCACAACAGTGACAGAACAAGTACATTTGGTAATGATGGAAATCAAACCCAAGGTCCTGCAGTGACCAACACACACACACATTCATATCTGGCTCACCAGGACATGGTGGCCCAAAGCTGAACAAAATCGAAGCTAAATAAACATCAATTTATGGTTAATCATAATTTTGATTAATTGATTGTTAGAATAGCCAAAAACAGTAACAATCATAAAAAGTTAGAACACGTCTACAGTATAGTTTAATAAAGGGTCTTATCAGCATGTTTTCTGTATTTTGTACTTTTTCTAAATTAAACGTTTTTTGATACTGTTGTGCATATTGTATAAGTTGTGTAAGCACATTTGTTTTAAGCTTAAAACATAACTGCTACAATTATTAGTTTTGAACACTTTGCTCTTCCCTCACCCCTATTCAAAGGCAGAAACTGTTCTTATAAGATGGGATATTACTTAAGTCTGAGATTTATATTCCTTTCCCTGTTGTAAGGCGTAGGTAAAATCTAAAGCATTGAAGCTACTAACAGTTGAAACACTTTTCATTATCTCATTCTTATAGTTTGATTGGTTGTTAGATATCTTACATAGTAAGTTTGTATATTCTAATTCCTACTCACCCAACTTGTCATAGAATTATTTTAGAACATTTTCAGTCATATGATTGATATTAAGTAGTGAATATCCTATTCAGTGATAACACAGTAACCAGTCTTCATTGATGAAATGAACAGTTATATACTATTCTTTTCATATTTGGATCATGATGGTATTGAGCAGGTGGATTTTATGTTGGTATTGAACAGGTCAACACCAAAAACAATGTCTGATAATAATAAATAATTTTACTATTAAAAACCTATTTTAAATAGGCTATTTATTACTGGTAATTTCTTGATTGGGGAACCTAGAAAATTTCTGAACAGTTATAAGGCAAGGCATAGTTAATATCAGAGGATTTATTTTCTTGTATTTCTGTTTTCTGTAATGTTAAATAATTATAACAAAATTAAATTTGCATCACTAACAGCCACTGTTTATAAGTTTCAAGCCACTACTCTCTGTTTCTGTTTCTCTGAGATGATGTCTTCATTGATTATCTCCTAACTTGGTCTTTCATTGTAATTACTCTTTCCCCCGACCTTCTACTAGTTCTGAGTCTGCTGTTGATTGTGGTCACTGTTGCCAATTATTATTCTACAGTCTGAATCCACACTGTTGCCTCTTTGTTGCCACTATCCAGGTTGGCATCTAAAAGGTGTAGATTATAGCTTACAGTAACAAGTGTAGCTGATCAGTCCATCAGGAGACTTTTTGTATGTTTGTAAGTTACAGTTGAGTGTACAAGCAGCTATAGTAGATAAAAAGCTCAACTCTTGTATAGTAATATAAAACACCTGCCGATTTCTATGAACTTTTTCTTCCAGATACAGTGATGCTAGCTGACTTTTACAGAACATTCATCTTTTGTTTCCTGTTATGTATTCATGTAAATCAAACCTAGATGTGTAGTGGATCATTCAGTAACTGTTTTATTTTTACTAATAAAACTTAACCTACGACATTTTTCAACTGTGCTTAACAATAAAGTTAACTGTGAAAGAACGTTATAAATTTAAAGAACAATCAACTTTACATGAACGTAGCCATTTGCTACAGTTAGCTCATTTAATTCATATATACTGTCTTGTAATTTAAAATTACAAGTCTTAGAAAGGAAGAAAAGTTCATGTTCCACATTTTGTAATAAGTGTTCTTTGTGTTTACATACCAAGTTTGTTGATATTTTTATTATAGGTTTTAGTCATAATTGATGCAAAACCGAGAGACCTTGGATTACCAACAGAAGCATACATAGCTGTGGAAGAAGTTCATGATGTGAGTAATCAAGTTCAAAGCTAAATTACTGGAAAATTTATTGAACCACTTACAATAAAAAGGTGTTTTTATAATATACAAAACTGAAGGGGGATTCAATGACAAGTTAATATGTTATCATTTTTGGAGAAAATTTATATGCAGATTGTTAAAATTTTGCTACATTGAAGAAGATATCACCAATATATTATTTTTTATCTTTATCAAAATAAATAAAAGAGGAATGTGTTTGTATGGAATGAATATTCTGTGATTTCAGTAATGAAAATAACGAATACAAATTGTATGGTAATTGAAGAATTTTTGAAAGTTGGAAGTGTTCTGTAATGTAATATCTATTCAAAATATACCATCTGCTGACACTTACAGCTATTCTTCAACCTCCATGGTTTCAACTTTGCCTATCTGAGAATTGTTTCAAGTTTATCTTGCTTGCTTCAGTCTTTTATACCCCACTCAGTTGCCCTTGACAATATACTCTCCACCTGTGTCTATGCACTCTCTGTCCTGGTATTGTATATAAGCACCACATTCAGATAATTTTACCACTTTTTCTCAAGAAAGTATTTATGAATGGGTTTCTCTACCCAAATGCTACAGTAATAAACTTCCCTGGTTACATTTTCAGTTTGCCTAGTGGCTTTCTGTATAAATTATATTTAGTAGTTGTTAGTTTTAAAAAAAAATTGTGGCTTGCTATTTTCAAGCATGAGTTCACGGGTTACTGTTTTTAACACAGACACAACCAGCCCTCCTCTATTCCACCTCTGTTATCTAGCATGTCTCAAAGGTCGAGGGAACATCTCTTAAGGGGGTTCTGAGGCTGCTTTAGTTGGTGATCAAGGTCAGTCTAGAGAGAATTTAGACCCTGCTCCAGAGCTTTTGTTTGAATCTACTCTTTTTTTCTTGATTGCTGAGGGTGACTACTTAGGTTTCCTCCTTCACCTGATATTGCTGTTCATGCTGGAAGATTTACTGCTCCATAATATGACAAAATAGATGTACCTTGTTTCATTCTTTTGTCTGAATAGCATGCTTTGGCTTACCACCACCAGGTGTATGTATATTTCAATTCTGCAAACTAAATCTTTTTTTTTTTGGATAAGTGGAGTTCCAGACTGGACCTTGTGATCACTGTGAATAAATCAATTTTTCCGATTTGTTTAATCTTCAGTTTTGTTCTGAAGCATTCCCCACCCTTTCTAATACATTTGAGGATGACTTAAGTCTTTTGCTGACTTTTATCTTCTTAAGACTGTCGGCTTTTGCTCTTTCTTTGGTTTCAACAAAAACAGAAACTGCAACAGGTATTCAGTGTAGAAGAGGGAGCTCTAAAAGTGTTTTGTTTTCATTTTCCTTCATCCTGCTCATGAGGTTCAAAATAAGCTTGTCATGAGAGTTGAAGCTGTTTTATTACTATGAGTTTGGATGACTTTGCTTTTGCAGATCCAGTTTCAGAAATGTATAGCTAAAGCAAAGGTGTAACAAAATGGAGTGATGACAGAAAGACCACAGTCAGTGTCCAGAAAGCATACCAAAAGGTCCAAGCATATACACAGTGAAGGATAAATAAGTATTTTTGATATTGGTGAGAGTTAAAGGAAAGAAAACATAAGCGTAAATCTAAATATAGGCTTTTACAGCTGAGTTTCAAGGTAGTGGGAATCTATAAATACTATGCCAAAAATTTTGATGGGGGGGTAACCACAAGAAAACCTACATTCACTGGACAGGTGCTGAAAAATCTACCTGTCCTCTGCCCCAACCTGTAAATTGTTATGTTGTTTTGTGTGGTGCACATGATATGATGTGAAGGACAGAGGTGAGACTTATTTCTTATTTTCGCTAGTTTCTCATACTTTTTGGTTAATGTGTTTAGCGTGTCTTTTAAAAAAAACTTAAGTTGCTTTGTGTAAATAAGTAATTAAATTTTGGAAACCTAAGGACTAATTTTAAAACACACTTTTGATGTGTTGTGGTTTGTCAAGCATTGTTAAATTCTTTGGTTTCTTGACTTGCATGTTGTTGGGATTCACTGGGCTTAGATGCCTCAATGGAGGGAGTTTATATGCCTGCTCTGGCCTATAACAAGTTACATGAGGCTTCTTTTCTTCATCCATTCATGTTCACATATATCTTAGAGGTGTTGCAATCATAAATTGATTCATACTTTTGCCTTTTTCCTTGTTGCTGTTGGCCTCTAAGATTTTAGCTTCTGATGGAGGTCATGGCATGACTGCTTTTCAGTTTTCCATGATCTACAGTTTCTGTTCCTCACTCTGTTGATATTCAAAATAGATTCTGTCCTTAATTTCAAGTCTCCTCTATTTGGGCAAATTGTCAACAATGGTGTTGGTGAATACCCTTTGGAGGTGGAGTTTATGAAAGTGTGGTTATGACAATGGAATTTCTTCACTGCAGATCCATGGGTACTTCAGGTTCTGGCATTGGAGTTGGTCATTCCATTAACTTCTCTACTTTCATTATTATTCCCAACCTGTGGTATTTTCACCCTCAATAGATTCATGGAGTGTGGATCTTTGTTCCAAGACTGTCAGAAAGTTATTAGTCAAGGGGGTGGTAGAGATAGTCAATGCCATTTTTCCAAGACTTGATTCCCATTTACTTTTCTTGGCCAAGACAATGGGAGATTGTTGTGCAATTATTGATCTTTCTTGTCTCAACCAATTCTCTGATCCTTTCAGGTTCATACTGGGGTATTTCCACAACCTGTGTTGGCATTCTGTGTCAGGTAGTCTGTGGATGAACAAGTTGAGTGTTGCTGATGCATATCTCCACATTCTCATAATGAAGTCATTCTGTCATCATCTACATTTCGTACACAAGGTTCAGGTTCTGCAGTTTAGGAATCTTCCCTTTGGCCTAGCATCTGCTCCACATGTCTTCTGTAAAGTTGTACAAGTTTCTTGTCACCTACATATGTTGGGCCATATGTACACTTCATTATCTGGATTACTGGTTACTTCTGGTACTATCTTGTCAGTTGCAAAAACAACATACCCAGATTCTCCTTTCAGAAGTCACCAAGGCTGTCTTTCTTATCAAAGCTGAGACATCCATCTCTAGCTGACTTATAATATTGTTCATTTGGGTTTTTCTCTCAACATGTTTAACAACTACCATCTGACTCCAGGCTATGGAAAGGGCAGTCAGGTTCTTACTTACATGGATGGTTCTGTTTCTTTTGGTGATGTGGGCTTCCTTCTAATCTCTAATTCCTTTGGAACAAGCACACGTGATCACTGCACAATCAGTGTATCAGGAATTTCAGTCCACTGGATCATCTGGTACCCTTCACCAGGAGCAACATCCTAGTTCTCAGGTGGTAGTTGGATCAGATCAACACTTCCATCAGTTCTCCTACATTTGCCCTCTAATCCTGACTTTCACCTCTTCACAAATGCCTCATTTCAGGGAGGAAGTATACGTATCAAAAGTTGGGAGTTTCAGGGTGTATGGATAAAAGATGAATCTTCCATCCACATCAATAATTTATAATTTCTTGTTGTCCAACAGGGAGTAGTCCAATGTCTAGATCTATTAAAGAGATAAATTGTCATGATTTATTCCATCAATTCCAGATTCATCTCTAACATTTTCCATCCTAGTGTCACATGTTCTTTGAATATTTGCTACTTGTCTCATATCTATGATATCAACCTCCTTGCTTGCCATGTTTCATGGATGATGAATTTAATAGCAGACCACCTTTTTTGACCCAGTCATTTTTTTCCTGACTGAATGGATATTCCATTACAAGGTTTTCCATTGGATTTGCTCTCAGTCTGGGACTCCAATTATCAACACAATTACCAATCATTGAAAATCTTAACTATTTGTATTTTTGGACCCTGGTATCTCATCCTTGTGCCTTGTCAATATATGCATTTAATCAAGATCTGATGAGATTGGGTAATAGACAGATTGGGAGAAAGTCATAATGGTGCAAAGTTCTGGCTATGATTTGATTCTCTATGTGAAAGCTGTTGATAGCACCCAGTTGACTTGCCCAACCTTGCTTTTCTCTTCTACAGTTTCTTCAAGAAAGTCTCCCTCTTCCTATTTAGCTATCTCTGTTGAGACATTCCACACCCAAATTTTCCCAAACTTGAACTTCATGTCTGGAATTTATGAGATTCTTTGAGTGATATTGGAATTTACCTTAAAAGTTGCCTAGTATGTGTCTAAATCTGTCGATAGATCCACAATGGCCATGTATTAATGGAAATGATGCACTTGTAACTAATGGGATCTCATGAGGAAGCTGAACCCAATGTGTCCATTATATCTTTTTTTTTTTCTTTTACTGAGATCAGATATTTGAGTGGTATTACATGCTTTGTCTCAAAATTAGTTCAAGCCTTTATCCTCATATACCATGTGTCACTTTTCCATTAAAGGGATTTTTTTTTTTTTTTTTTTGTTACTCCTGGGTTATGGACATCGTAAGTCAGAGTTCTTTTCACTGCATGTGCCCAGGACTCTTTATCACTCCACTTCAGTCCTGACATGCCCTTTCTTTCTAAAACTGACATCTAGAGGAGGGCATAAATTTTTCTAACCAATTTTTTTGCCAGTTTTTTTTTTTTGTGACCAGTTGTACACTAATTGTTTGGTATGTTTTATGAGAGCCCTGAGACATCATGTGGCTTACACTAACTCAACTCTTTATTCATTGGGATTCTTCAGTTTCTTGAGATTTATCCCCAGTTACCTTAACCAGATGGGTTCACAAATATTTATTACTTATTCTGGACTTTTTTAACAGATGAGGAAACTTTTAAGAGTTGCATCTAATTAGATTAATCACATGTGTTTCACTGCCCATTTGAATTACTAACTGGAGGGCATCATACAGAATGGTATGTGCCCTTTTCCCAATACCTTTCTCTCACTTTACACAATATTGAAGTTTCTTTTTCTGAAGATTTTTACTACCTCCCTGTGGTCATTTTAACATCTACTAGGTTATAAGGAGTATTTTTGTCCTTCTCTTGTCTCTTTATTTTCCAGGGTTAGATAGTATTGCTCACTAGATAGTATTACTATATTATGCTGGACCATTATGAGTGAAGCTAAAGGGAATATTGCTCTACCCTGCTGATCCTTGAATTTAATAAATTGGGGTCAGTTTGTTCTTTAAAATATAGGGAACTTGGCTCACCTGTTGCATTGTTTCCAGAGCAATGTTCCTCAAGACTTCCCAGTGTTCACTACACCACAGAATCTACTACTGGAGCTAAGGAGTCCTTACCACACCCAGTTTCCATTCACTGAGATGGTAGACAGAAGCTTTTCCTCTGGAATGTTCAAGTGTTTTCCTCTACTTTTGAAGAAAAGGGAAAAGATGGGGCTTCCTGTGAATGTTTTTCTTCCCAGCTGTTGGTGAGAGCACCACCAGTCTTCTTGAGAACCTACTTGTGACACTGGTTTAGATTTGTGGCTAAGCTGTCTGGTTTGGGTGTGCATGGCTCTTGTTTTTGATCAATATCAATGTAGTATTTTGTTCATGGAAGTAGGCCTATTATCTCCTTCTAATTCTAAATGCAGAGTGGTCTTATCCTGGGTCTTTAGTTAAACATAGTGTTCCACATCTTCATAATTTCGAGGGCAATGGAGTGTGAATAAATGTTCATAATTCCAGATCAGATGAGTTCTGTCCCTTTGGTTAAGGATTGCATGCATGATCCCATCATTCCAAGCCTAGGGTGTTATTTCTCTCAGACTTCTTAAGGTGGAGTAGAAAGTTTGTCCATTTCAGTGGTGTTTACTTTTTCATTATGATTCAGGTAATTTTGAATGCATCACTTTATGATGACTACATGCTAGAATCCAATCAAAAGTACATCTATAGATAATGATGAGGTCCAATTGCCCTAATCACCAGTATGGGTTTTAGGGACCAAGATCCCTTAATTTCAACCCCGAATTGTGGAACCTGGTTGAAGCTTGGCTGGCTTATAACGATGATTACTCATATACTGTTCCACTTTTCATTAAAGAACCAA
Organism: Tachypleus tridentatus; assembly: GCF_004210375.1. Taxonomy (NCBI): domain Eukaryota; kingdom Metazoa; phylum Arthropoda; class Merostomata; order Xiphosura; family Limulidae; genus Tachypleus; species Tachypleus tridentatus. The sequence continues at coordinate 73,185,027 of NC_134827.1, read as the reverse complement.
ATTCTAGGGAAAGAGCTTTCTTCTCCTGGATGTTGTGCAGTTTCCTCTCTCAAGTACCACTTGTATCTTCATACACTCCTGATCTATGAAGATGCTTTATGTATGGATAATGCCTTCACTGGACCCTTCACTTTCTCAGTGTGGAACTCTAGCTATAAGTGTCAGCAGATTGTAAGTATGTTTTAAATTGAAGGTGTATTTCATATGGACACTTGATCATTTGACAGGTTTTGAGGAATAACTAAGTGTCAGTAGAGGTAAGTATTCTAGGAAATACAAGAAAATTAAAACAGTCTTCTCTTTCCCCTATAAATCCCATTCATGAGGGCATGGATTTTAGGCAATCTTTTCATAAATTTTCAAGACATTCTTTCAATCTAGACGCCACTTGCCTATGAAAATATGTATTTTTATTGCTGACGGGATCTACCTTGATATTCTGTGTCCAATTTACATATGCAAACTGTGGTTTTTATTTTCCACATGAAGCACATAGTGGTCACGTAACTACTTCTTGAGTGTGTTACCTTTTTTTGACAGGTTTTAAAGTCTCTCTCCCCTGTTTCTTATTTTTTTCTTTCTAGACATGGATCTTATTCAAGATATTACTTCTCTCTCTCCTGTTTCTTATTTTTTACTTTCCCTTATTCAAGATATTACTTCTCTTCACTTCCCTGATATACCTGAGTTCATGCCAAAGATTTTGTATCTCATCTTCATTGTGGTGCCCATATGTCTCATTCTTCTCAATTTATTGAACTGGTTGCACATATGACTTAGTTTAAAATGAAGCTGCAGTCCTTTCCTTGAGCTCTCTTCCTTATCAAAGCATCCCACCTGGGTTTGTGTTTTCCTTCCTTGGTGGGCCATACCTTTTCATAACGGACGATCTGCCATTACTTCTTTTGGCCTTCATATCCAGGTGCAGTTGGATGAATTGGGTCTGTCCTTGGATAACATTGCACTATCCACTGGTCAGCCTGCCCCACCATGGCTTATTACAGCCCTGGAATGTGATCTTTCTTTAAATCATATGAGAAAAGCAGATACTCCCAATTGGAAGTACTATCTTTTATTTACTGAACATCTTTCGAACAATATTTCCATTCCTATTTATATGGATGGTTCAAAATCAGGTGACTCTATGGGCTCTGCCATGGTTTGTTGTGGTTTGGTGGTTGTGTGCAGAATCCCCTTTACAGCTTCTGTCTTCACTGCTGAATGGTATGCCATTTCTCTTGCCCTGCTCAAATTGCAGTATTTATACTGACCTGTATAGTTCTCTACTGCCCCTGGAATTGCTTCAAGTTAGTTCACACCCTGTTCTTGCCGATATTCAAAACTGACTGGCCCATTTCTCTGTAACATCTACTTCTATCCAGTTTTTCTGGGTACCAGGCCACGTTGGTATTTGGGGGAATGAGCTCACCGGCACCACATCTAAATCTGTCTGCTCTGGCACTATCATTGTTATGACTGTTCATACATGGATTACAGTCCTTATTCAAGGCCCAGCTCCATGCCAGCTGGCAGTTGACTTGGAGTGAGCAACATGAAAATAACCTTTTCCAAATAAAAGGTTGTTTTGGACTTTGACTGTCTTTCTTCCATAAGGATCAGAAAGAGGAAGTTGTAACTAGACTATGCATTGGTCACAGTTTTTAAACATCATTTTCTTTTATCTGGGACTGATGCACCAATGTGTTCTCTGTGTAACACTCAGGTCACAATAAGCCACGTTTTACTGTCATGCCATCATTAAGACTCTGAATGACAGCACCATTTTAAACATGTTCTGTCCCAAGGTTTATCTGTGAAGTTAGTGTTATTGATGATGGTTACACTGTCCACCTTAGAAGTGTTTTTTGTCTCTTAAAGGCGATTAATCTTTTTAATGCTATTTAAGTGTTTTAATTTATACATTAAATTTTTTTTATTGTGATTCTTTTTTAAGAATCAAAGTACATCTAGTTCAATTTGAAATTAGAAAATGGCCATAATGTCAAATATCTCAAAGTTGGCCTTTCCAGTCATGGTTTTGAGTTATTTTATGTTATGGCCATTTTCAGAAAGTAAAGTAATACAAGTTTTAAAAACTTGTAGCAAAATTTTAATTATTATAACTTGCCAGGGTAACTTATGGTGGTTATTGAACTTACCTGTCAGTCTTCCTGGTAATTATTACCAGGATAATTCCAACTATGCTACAGAAAGTTATTTACAACTTGTATTACTGTAGTTTTTCTTTACAGCTGTAGACCAGATGTAAAAATTGGATTTAATGCTATTTTTGTTTTTGATTCAAAAATTAAACTTTTACTTGTTTTACCTTAATTTCCTTTTATGAATTTTAATAATTTTACTTTAATTTTAAATTTTTACTGGATGTTTGGGGCAGATAGCCTAGCTGCTTTGTGTCATAAAATATCAGACCAACCAACTATATTTAATGATTTCACATGTCACAAGCTTTGTGCTGCCACTTACCCTAATATTAATGTGATTGAACTGCATCTCGCATGAAAACAGTCTCGATCAGTAGGAATATGATACAACTTTCTGATGCATGTGACTCCCTCTATTCATTTCTTCCAAACTATCACTTCTTATTTGACAGTATTATCATCAAGATTTTTTTGTTTGTACTCTCTTCACATGTTTTTTGGTAGTTGTTTTGTTAATTCTATATGAAGTGGAGATGTTTTCTGCTTCACAACCCATTTGAAGTGATAACTTATCTTTATTATTCTTCACTTTTTTCTATTTTTTGGGTGGTTTTTAATAGAAGCTTGTTTTCACTTTGAAAATGCTGTCATTTACTTCCAGCTTAATCACATATATTTGAGGTGGTGATGGGAGATTGATCATTGTATGAGTTTTGTTGGGCCTTGAGATTGGTAGGCCACACATTTGGGTCCACTAACTCTGGACAAATAGCTATTTTACTGTTCTAGCTTTTTGAATATTTTGATATTATTATTATTTGCACTTGTTGTGTATCAGTTACACACATTTAGTTAGATTTGTACCAATTTCTTGTACATTTTAAAGTGTTTCAGTTGATGTTTAGTAGTATTCTTTTGAACAAAGCTTAGGTTTAACGTGTGTTATTTTTAGTCTACCTGCCATTAATCTTACTGATAAATCCTAAATTAGGTGAAATATATAATTTCTTCAACAAACATCATTTACTAAAATTTTTATTGTTAACATGAACTTAATTATTTTTACAGTATAATGACTTTTGCATTTTCATAATTATGTTTTATACTTCTTACAATTCATTTTGTTTTGGGATACTCCTGAATCTGGTTTCTGCCCAACTTTTGTTCCTTGTCTTCCTCCTCACACTGCCAAACTCTTTCAGATCATCTCTTTTGACACTTTTCCTTCACCTAGTCTACTAGGCCTACCTCAGCTCTTTTTATACACATTTCACACTTTTTGTTTTGTCCTTTCTTTTCCAGACATTTTGGTTGATGTTGAGTTTTTTTGTCTTTACTTTTGAGAGATTGTTCCAGCAAACTTTACCCTCCATGGGGTTTGGTTCATTTTGCTTTTGCTTACCGTCATGCAGATTGTTGTTTTTTTCTTATTATATATTATAATTTATCTCGGACAAATGTCAGATTTATTATGTTAAGTACCTTATGTACTATAATTTCAAAGAGCTGGAAATTTGAATTTAAAAGTCAATTAAATGTCAGTATGTGTTACATTTATGATTTTGCCAACAAAATTGATACACACAATATTCTTTCTTAACATAAATGTATTTTAGTATACAAACAACAATACAATTTATACTAATAATTACTACAGATATCGGTTTATATACAAGTTTTACAAACTGACAGGCTATACTCAGTCTTCTGTTTGATCTAACACTGAATATTGTATTGATGGTCCAGGTCCTTAGTGTGCAAATTAATTCTGACTTGATATTGTTACACCTCACTTAAGCTATCTAGCTGTCTTTTCATGGTTGGCCTCACAATACTTACAAAATGAAAATATTTAATGTTGCTGTGGAAATATTAACTTCCAAAGTTAAGTCATTGAAATTTGTAGTGTTCAAAATCTATAAATGTTCATCAAATTGGTGTAGTTTTCCGATCAGTAAGCTTTTGTCACAAGTATAGCTTCCAAGGCTTATAGTGTACTGACTATAATGACCAAAAAATATTCTGGTCTGTCTTTTGGTGTGTTGGTTGATATACTTTAAGGCAAGATTCTCAGATGTTCTACCATGTTTGAAGAGATGCTAGTGTTTTCATAAACCATATATTGTTGGTTCTTGCTGTCGAAAATCTACAAATTAAAAAAAACAGGCAGGACTTGTGCAATACAATCCAACAATATACATCATGTGCATCAAATTGAAACAAATGTAGGTATTAAAATAAATGCATAACAGTAAATCCATAACACTTCACTTCAAATCTCTGTTGTGTGTATTGCAGGCAAACTCTATTAATCCTATCCCTTTCTAATTAGATAAATTTCCTACTGGTAATGACCTCCATACATTTTTCTTAGGCATTCCATCTATCTCTTGGGTATTTTTGTGGAATACCATCCTCCTAATAACCTCTGTGTTGAGACAGTTGCCATCTTTGACTCTTTCTCTACACACTTGGTTTCTTTGCTTTGAAATCTTCTGGGGTGGGGCACTGTCTTATACCAAGGTCAGTTCATTTACCATCCATTTCTACTTGAGACTTATGGCCAGGTTTTTTTTTTTCATTGGTTCTCTTCTTTTTCTTTTTTTTTCTCCCTCTCTCTATAGAGGGGTACTACTATGATTGTATCATCTCATAAGGTGTCTGTGATATTCCATTCAATTTTTCTTTGCTGGTTGCTCATTTGTCTCATTCTGAACCCCTTCATTCATCTTTTTATGTTCCATGTCTAGAACCTTCCCATTATTTACCTGTCCTACCTCTAAGAGTTCCTTTATTAGTTGTTTATTCTCAGTGCAGATCTGAGTTCTGTAATTAATCTGTACCACCTCAGTCACTTCTAGACTCTTTCCCTTTTTCCTCTATTGTCTTTTATCACATTATAATGGGCCTTTTCTCCAGGCCCATTTTTATTTCTTATTTTTTATTTTATTTTTATGTCTAGTGGTTTTGTCTAAGTTCATTTGCCATAGGGTTGAGTACTAGTTTAATGTCTTGACCATCAGCCTTGTTTCAGATCTGTATATCTTTGTCTTCAGTTATTTGTCTACTTGCTTTTGCTGTCAGTGGCTTCAGACAGAATTGGGGCCTGTTATACCTTTTTGGATTATCATCCCACATATCTTTCATGGATGATTTCGTTCATCCTTTCCAATCTGTGTCATGACTTTTTGACTGCTCTTTCCTGGCTGATACAGATTTGGTTCTCTCACCTGCTTCAGCTCTATATGTTACTTTTGTTCTGGATCAATTTTCCTACAATCAACTTTGACTACTCATGGAGCATATTCTTCCTTTTCTTTATATTTGTTTCCATCTATCTCCCACCTTTAATTCCAGTTAGATCTAATGGCCCTTTTTCTATTCTGGGTGTTTTATTGCCTTCAAGGCTTCTTTCCCTTAATTCCTTTTCCTGCTGTTTCATTCCTTGTTCCCACTTCTCTATTTGTAACTTTTTTTTTCCTCCCATACCCTTTGGATTTGGCTTTTGATTAAATTGATGCTTTCTTTTCTGCCTCCTTTTTCAACATAGTAAATTCCTGGTGCCTTCACTCTGATTAGACACTTTTCCTTTTACCTCTGATTACACATCATACATATATGTCAAAATATCTGGGTCAGGTAGCTGTTTCTTCCTTGTTAAGGTATTGTCTTCTACTTGTTACCATCCTTTGCTCTTTGGTGAGATTGTGAGTGAGTATGATTACTTTTTCTATATATATCTTATTTTACAGGGACGTGTGCTTTTTTCATTGTGAATCTCACTCTGTAGTGAGTGTTGCATATCCAGGTACATTTAAACTAGTTAAAACTTTAGTGTAAGGCCATGATGACTTAAGAATTTTAATTTTTGTGTCCACTGTTGAGATCTGATGTTCCACAAGATCACTCTTTAGGTTTTCTTTGTGATATATAATATACTTAAACTAGTCAAATCCACACTGTAAGGCCATTATGGCCTAACAATTATAATTTTTATGGCCACTAAATGCACACTGTTGAGATGGAGTGTACCACAAGATTGCTTCTAGGTTTTCCTCTCAATATATTTGCTTCATTCATATGTCCATTTTGGAATGTACTAACCCATGGACTTCATGGGGATAGCTGCACATCCCAGCCATTCCTTAGATTTTTTTCAAAATAGGGTTTTCATAGTCTCCTGTTGCACTGTCTTCAGAATTGATGTTCCTCTAGGCTCTCCACAGCATCTTCTCTCTTCCCCCACTTTTTGTTCTTCTGGTGGAGTGTGGGAGTTCTTACCACTTTCCATTTCCAAGCTGCTGAAGTGGTGGATCATGTAGGCATCTTTTTGTGTTTGATAAGGATATACAATACAAATAATTATAGAATCATTCAGTTGAGAGTAGGTCAGTGATGTTTTGCTGGTGTAGATGATGAGATGTCATCTAACCTGATGTTCTATCTGTATAAGGGTTTATACAATGGGATATTGTGGCTTTAAAGTAAACAGTCAAAATTGGAGTTTACCTCTTTGATCGGGATCCCTCTTGTGGATGTTGGTTCCCAGTATTTGAATTTTGGATTCAAAGCTGAACCAATCAGCATAAGTCATCATGCATGCATTATGGGTATTTGTGTTTACTCACACAACTATACTCATTTCTTCTACCAGTGTTGTGGGTCATGGTTATAGAACTTGCAGATTAATACATTTCTTTCTTTCACACTATTCCTCAGTAATTTTCTTATACCAAGGATGTTATTGCACTGGGTCCAGCTCTAGTTAGATTGGTTTTGAGTGAGATATCCATCATCCAAATATCAGGTTCCCAGTTTGGTCAAACAATTTATTGCATTGCTATCAAGTGTCCCATTCATAGACTGGGGGGTACAAGATTCACTCTGGTCTGCTGAACTTGAGGTGAAGTCTGTATGATCCTCATTTTTTTGTTCGTTACCCATGGCTGGATTTTTTTTTTTTTTTTTAGTTGACTTGTCGGTTGTATGACCCTCTTTTCTACCCCCACACTGATGTTGGTTCCTGGTTGCTGGGTTGTGGATTGTAGTTGACTTGCTAATGGTACAATTTTCTTTCTTATCCCCATATCAGTGTCAATTTCTGGCAGCTGGGTTTGGATGCCTTTGACTTACTGTGTATGGTTATTCATGCCCTAGCAACTCTACACCTAAAGGCACATCCTTTTACTTTCATTCACACTAATGTAATCTATGGGACTGATATTCCAATATTATGTGGAAATCCATATTCAACCATTGTTTTGTCCCTTTTCAATTTGCTTCTTCAAACTCCACCCATGTTTGTGATGCCTCTTTCCACACTGGACAAAGAGTGTCCCTACTACAAAAGTGGTGTGGTCTCCCATGTACGATCCTCTACAACAAAAATTGTTCTTTTCAGAGTGTCCTTCAGATACTATTGAAGGATACTTCTTTCCTTCCCTTGCACCAGTCCCACCATCTATTCAGTGTGGGATTATAGCTATTTATGTGAATGGAGGTAAATTACCATATCTAGCATTATAATTTTTCTATACTGAAAATGTATATCCTATTGGTAGTTACCTCCATTCAAACTTCCTCCCTACTGAAAACCATTGCTTCCATTTTCTGCCAAAACTCAAAGTGACAGTTTAGTTGGCTCAAATAGTGGGAGTCATAAGCATCAAAAGGTTGTGTCACACTTCTGTTGGTGGAGGGTTGCTGCATGATATCTTGCATGTGAAACACAGTTGAATCATGTTGATATTGGAAAACATGTGAGCTCAAAGCTTGTGGTATGTGTAAATAATGTTTCCTATAGAGAGCAGCACTGAATAAGAATAGCTTTTTATGAGAGTGAGAGGTACCTATCAAAAGTACATTTTCAGTGTGTGAAAATTATAACTTTTGCCACTTATGAAGATGCCTGTATTTACCCTGTTGGGTCTCCTGTTCTGCATCCATTACCACTGGCAGTGGATGCATTCAGTCAGGAATAGTCTGATTTCTTTCTATTTGTTTAATCAAATTAATCTCCTTCCTCAGGGCTCTCCCTTGTTTGGAACACTCATTGTTGGGTCTTTCTTGTAGTACCTTATTGGCCAGCTCAGTTGTTGTTTCCTCTGCTGAATGTTCTGACATCTTCTTTTTCCACCCTCCCAATCCTTTCTTCTTCAGCCTCTTCATTCTCTCTCTCTCCATCTCTGTCATCACTATGGCTTCATATGTATGATTTGTCCAATCTCATGCAGAATGATGAAGACTTCACATGTAGTCTTCTTCCTGTCTTCCTAAGAAATTTATCAACAGAAGTGGTGTATTTGTTGCCATTGGTCTTGGCTTTTTTTCCCCATGTCTTTTCCACCAAGACTTAGATATCTTGACTATTGCTGGTCATTTGGCACTCTATTGATTACTTTCCATTTTTTCACTTATATTGGGTTTTTTCCTTCCATTTTTCATTCAAATCCAAATCATTTCCTCTGGTCCTATTCATGAAGTCTGCTGTGATATGGTTCACACTTTTTCCTGTCCTGTGACTCTCAGTCCTATCTCTTTCTTCTGTGGAATCTTTCATCCAACTAAGATATTCCTTCTGTTACTCCTACTGGATGGGTCTTACAGCTTATCTGTTCAATGTATTCTTCATTGCATGGAAATATATGTTTTTGCTTCCTGGTTCCTCCCATCAGTTTCTTCACCTAATTCACTCATTGGCTGTTGTCTTCCATTGTCCATTGTAAAAAACTGTTTGGACTGGCATGTGGACAACTCCTTAGATCTTTTTCACACACTGTGTCCAACATTTGGCTGTTTCTTCCTTGTTGGGCTGTGGAATGCCTTCAGTCAAAATTCTTCACTTTATAACATATCTGACTGGGTATTTTTTTTTTTATCTTGCCCTCTTTTCACAGATCCTTGTAGTCCTTTACAGGATTCCACTCAGTAGCAAGAGTTGCCTGTTAAGGGTATACTTAACTGAAATCCACACAGTATAGAGCTTCGTGGCCCAATATACTTTTCACCCATGAGATGGGTTGTTCCATAAGACTGTTCAGTGTATCTTCTCAGCACTAGTTTTCCTGAACAAGGCCCAATCCAGACTTAACCAACTCATAAACTAGTGTGAGAAAAGCAACTAGGAGATTTCTGTATTTACTCTGTGCCTAATTTAAAACCAAATGTTGACCTCCTTTTAAAAGTAGTATGTTTGTGGTCACCCATTGCATTGTCTTACAGTGATAAGCTTCTCCAGACTTGCCCATACTTTCATCACCCCCTTATTTTTTTATGTAAAGCATGGGAGTCCTTGCCACTCACCAGTTCCTAGCCATTTGGGTGGCACCATGAAGGATGCCTCTTTGATATGACCATTTTCATTCAGTAAAGAGTAGGATAGTGGTGTTTTGTCTGTGTAGTACAATTCATCCTACTGGCTAGCTTTCCTTAATCCTATCAGTGCCCTGAGGTCAGGCTGTGTGGAGTTGGATTGGTACAGGACCAGCCAACATAAGTCCTCACTCAGTTTTAGGGCAAATATTACTTTCTTGTTCTGCCTTACTGAAGGTGATATGGATGGGATGCTCCTTCTAATACAGCCTAAAAGCCATGTTTCCAGTGATGAACTGAAGTTGACCTACCATGTGCTGTCTGATGCACCCTAGCCACATTATATATGTTGTATTTCAAAAAGCCTAAGGCTGATTTTGGAATGTACTTGTATCTTCTGCTCATCCTTGTGACACTTCCTTTCTATTGTACCCTGATAAAGACTAAATGTGGTCTCACATGAGTGTACCTCTATACTGTTCCAAGGTATAAGGGGTTACATTCCATGGATTCTCTTCAAGCACTTCCTGTAGAAGGATCATCTCGGTAAAATTATGCTTCACTCTTTTCACCACTTTAGCATGAGATTCTAGCTACATATGAGAAGAGATTACATATCATGTCAGAAGTTAACATTTTTCAACACAATATGCAATATCAACTAATACCTCCACTCACATTTTGCACTATTCCTCCCAACTTCCAGTGAATTGTACTTTTTTGTCTTATCTGACAGTGATTGAATAATCACTATAGAAGGAGACAGCTGTGATAGAAAAGAGTGTCGTGCTTCTGTTAGCAGATGGCTGTCACATGCTCATTTTCATGCTGTAACTTATGAATATTGTGTGGGAGTCTCAAGACTAGGGGCAAGCAAAGAAATTCATATAAAACAACACTTAATTAGGAAAGCTAGGTGTGAGTAGGGGTGAGTAATTATCAGAAATACATTTCTAATGTTGGAAAATAGTAACTTTCAATCTGATATCAACTGTCAACCCCTATTTTTGAATGCATAGTTCAGAAAAGTTGGTTATGGTACAAAACTGAAAGTAACAAATTGTGCTTATGAGTCATCAGTATTATGGTTGAAATAACCTACAGAATGACCCTGTTATGAACTTTATAATTATTACACCAACACAAGTTGTCTTGAAGATTACCAGCAGAATCACAAGCAGATAGATAGATAATTACTAGCTCAGCAAAATATCCAATTTTAATCATTCACAATCAAGAAGCTGTGGAATGACATTGTGATTTGTTTTAGAAGTCTGTTCCACACAAGTTAGCAATACTGACTAGCATTCTTTGCAGAAGCTATGCATAGTATTCTGTATAATGAGTGGCCAAGGCCTGAATCCTGCTGGACAATGAAGTCTTCTAGGCAAAAGTGTGGAACATAATTTGAATTTTTAATTATTTTAACCTCTCACAAAATATATTACATTGTCCTTGAATCAGATATTTCAAGAATAGGTCTTACTCTGCATGGTCTGTACAACTTTGAAAAGTGCTTGATACCTAAATTACCTGCAGTTTTCTAATTATTATTTGTCATTTTGTCAATTTATGCAAGTATTCAGGATTCTACATAGAAGAGTTTTTCTCTCCAGAAGAGCATGTTTAAACATCCAACTTACAGAATAGTACAAATACTTACATGTATGTCTGACACTTACAAGAGCCAGCTATTGTCTGACTTAATTCAGTGGGCGAAAGTTATTTCTGAAAATGGAAGTCATTACTTAGGGTTAGGAAGACTGTCTGCTTTGACATGGTAGAAGATATTTTTGGGGTTTCTTAACTGTGCAAGTTAGCTATTGCTATAATTATTTTTTCTTTAACTTCTACATTGACCAAAGAATACCACAAAGTATTAGTTAACACTGAGTAACATTATTGATAATACTTCCTGTAATATTACAATTGTTTTAAATTAACAGTAATTTACATGATTAATGGTGTAAATACTCATACAAGGACCAAGTTTTATAAAATACATCAGAAGGACAGCAGAAAGAGTGAAAATGTATTACTGATAGCATAAGTTCTCTATGAATTATATTCAAGAAGAATATAAAAAAAAATTACTTTATCAATGAGTAGAATGGATGATTTGTGATATTCAGGAAATAGTCTTGACAAAAAAGGGGTTCCTAAAAACATGGTTTTTGTGAAAACAGTTTATTTGTAATGAAAGAAAGTCAAAGTGTTATTTTTATAGATGTAAAGGATACCACATGATTTACAATGTTGAGAGGAAAGACCCAGATTGAAAATATGAAATGACTAATACCTATGGATTAAAGTTGATCGTATGATACAATAATGTGTATTTACTTTAATTATTAAGTCAAGTTAAAATAATATTAAATTTTAAGGAACAGTTTGATTAAGTTCTAATTTAATGCAGGATGGGACACCCACAACCAAAACATTTGAACATGTTCCAAGTGAGATAGGAGCAGAAGAAGCTGAGGAAGTTGGAGTTGAGCATTTGTTAAGGTGAAGTTTACAAAATATTCACAAATGAATCATTTTATACACTTGAAATTAAGACCTTAAGCTGTTAAAAACTTTTGTAACTTATTGTGTATTTACTTAATGTCATTTGGAATTATGTTTGTTTTGGAGTCTTTTTCCTCAAAATATTAACTATTTAAAAAATACAAGTAAATTATGTTAAAAGAAATATGTAGCTGTAGATATTTTATTCAACTATACATCGAAAGAATTTTTAAAAAAGTCACATTTGTGAGGATAAATGCAACTTGCATAATTTTACAATTGATCATAGTGGACAAACTATTAACTTGTATGAAAGAGAAAACAATGAAAATAAATACAATAGCAGCAAACATTAATTCAGTATTTAAAAGAAAAAGATATGTCAGTTTCATAGCAACTAAATATGTTTTTTCTCTATTACTTTTTAAAACAACTTTGTAAAACCATGATAAGGAAATAATATGTCAGTTAATATTCTTTAATTCAAATTTGACTAACCTACTTCACTGCAGTGGAATGCATAACAAATAAAAGTATACAAAAGGTATATTATCAAGCATTAAAAGTATAATATTTCACTGTTTCAGGAATATGAATAATTTAAGCTGGTTTGAATTTAGATGAAAAGTTATAAAGATAAGATTAATAACAGTGGAACAGCAGCAACCCTATTCAAGAATGAAGGGTTGAAATCAGCAAAAACAGTGTGTGACTTTGTTGTCATGTCTAACAAACCTGTTAGACCCTTGTGTAAATCTGATGAAATATGTAAATAAAAAGGATATAGAATTAAAATATTTCATTATGTTTAATACTTTAACATTTATATATCTCTTAGGGTTGTAACATAAAACCTGATGAAAGTTAAAAGTTCAGCAACAAAACTCTGGTGACATGGTCACAAAACCTAATTGTTCTAACTGAAAAATAACACAATGGGTTCTATTGACATTTTTTCATACATAATGGCACTTTGTAAGAAAGTTAGACTGGGTAAACATTTTAAACTCTTACAACTTAACAGTTAAAAAGTAACTTTTAAACCTATATATATGTCCACTAAAGCAAAAAATATGTGATTATACATCATACATGTTGAGGAATACAGAACACTGGAATAAACTGATTTTGTTTTTCATTTTGAGTGTCAAAGAAAGGAATAACATTGTCCAAGGTTGTGACTGGCTTCTTTCTTCTCTTTCTAGTATAATGATTACACTGCAGTTTTTAAAGCAACACTGTCCAAAACGTTTATTACAGAGTAATTTGCCAACTCATTTTCAATTTTGTCTTTCATGTGTGAAGATGTATCTGTGAAATTATGATTTGTTTTTCACAGTTGAAGTCACTTAGTTTAAATAATGGTGTAATGTTTATAGGTGAAAGTTGGTCTCTATGATGAATCAACTGGTCTTAAAATAAACCTGGCTTCTCTTTGAATAGACACACATTAATACTATCTTAACTTTAGCTAGTTTAATAATGATGCTAATTATTTATGCTGTAACAGTAGTACCTCTAATCATCAGAGGACAAAACAGGAACAGTGAAATTAATAAACTCTTTGTTCAGTTGCAAGGTTTCTACAAGTTCAGGACTAAGTATGGCTGCATTGCTAACAGCTCCTTAACGTCACCCCTACAGTAAAGTCAAGAGTAAAACATATTAGTTGCAAAACAAATTATTTAAGTTTTTATAAACAGGGTAATCTGGTGTAATTTAGGTAGAAAATAAAAATATGCCTTTTATTAAGGGTTTATAATAACTACTACTGTGTAATTTCTTTTCAGAATAAATAGGCAGGAAATTCTGGGATCTTTGTTTATGAATTTTGGTTCTAAAATTTATTTTTCATCATTTAGTTTTTTTTTACTTGATTATAAATGTAAGTTATTCAATTTGTTATAAAAATGTACATTAGATGAGACAAAGTATTGAGCTGGCTTATCAGTTGTAGTGAAATAAGGTTATACCTGCTTAATCAATAACCAGCAAGTAAAACCTTGATACTTAAAACCATTTGCACTTGGAAAATCCATATTTACTGAATTGAGGGAAAGAAACAAAAACAGTTGTACATTATCAATGACTATGGTACTATACTAATGTTGCCATTACTAGTGAAATCATGGTTTTAAATAAGTTAAATATTTGTGAAACATACAGTTGTATTTGTTTTTTTTTATCTAAATTCTGTTAACATTTTCACTTTACAGTGGAGGGGTGTTACTATGGGGTTGTCTTGTGGTGGTCTTTCAAAGCCTTTTTTGTTGCAATGGGGTTGTCCTGTAGTGGTGTTTTGGAGTCCTTGAGGATGTTGCTGTGGGATTCTCTTGTGATAGTGCTTCAGAGACCTTGAGGATGTTGCTGTGGGGTTGTCTTGTGGTGGTGTTTAAGAATCCTTTACTGCTCTAAATGCACTATTGTATTCATTTTAATAGGGTTTTGAAGAACATTGAATATTTCCTTCTTTGGTATTTGATTTCTTGAGCATATAAATTGTTAAAAGGTCCAGCTGTATGTGTATTGCTCCTTGGAAAAAGTTGGGAGTTAATGGTCCTCCCAAAAGTCTACCAGTAGTAAAGGTGCATTGTCAAATGGTCTTGAACTCTCCATGAACCAAGTGTTAGATGTGTCATTCATACTATCAATACTGTCATCTGATAAAGTGTACTTAAACCATCACTTGCTAAATAGTGGTATTCTGCTGTTCTATTTGACAGACCTTTTTTTACTTAGCCTTTGATTAAATTTATGAAGATAATATTGTAGTATGTGGAACATAATTGAATAATAGTAAATTGATAAACATTTTATAAGTGTAAAGAAAATTATTTTATGTAGCAAACCAGTGTTCTGTTGAAACATGCAGAATATTTTCATTAAGCTTGTAAATCATTCTTTAGCAGTTTACTATTTGCTGTATTGGAATAATTTGCATCTGTGCACAAGTACATATTACTTAATGGTATATTCTTAGTACAGTTCTCTGTATGTCTTTGTTCAGATTTTCTTCATAGAACAATATTTCCATTTTGCTCAGTCATCTGAATTAATCTTGTATAACTAATAACTTGCTACAAAGGTTAAAAAGTACTTCAACATGATCATCAGTCTAACTTTCAGCTTGGTGAGCACCTAATGTCGTGACCATCAGCAGTTTTAGACAAGCAACATTTAGAATCTGTCCTGGAGAAACTAAAAATGAATTCAAATGATTAATGAAAGCCTTCAACTGATTTTTGAAAAGCAGATAAATATCAGTAAAGTTAAAACTGTATTTCAAAAATTAGGGTAGTTAATTCCAACCGACATACCTACAGTTGGAGGCAGGTATTATAAAGAAAAGTTAGTTTGTGATTATTTCAAAGACAGGCTTACTCTCTGTTATGGAATCTTAGCAGAAAAACATACAATACCCTGTTCTGTTGTCTCATTACTTTGAAACTATGATGTACACCTGTGATAGGTAAAAAATTCCTAGAAATGCTAAAATGTAGTACTTGACTTTTCAATGAACAGCTAGATTTTTAATTCTATTCACTTAATCTTCACATACTACAGTTAATACTTTCATATAAGTAGAACAATAACTAATGTATTGCCTAAACAGGGGAAACCAGTGAATTTTCATCTGGAGAAAGAACTATAATATCGGAAAAAATTATAACAATTAAATCAATACAATTCCAGTAATTTTGCATTAATAGTAAAATGGCACAATGAACTATTCCTGTCTTGTGTTACTAAACAAGAAAGTGTTTAATTGGAAGATATATATTGATATTGAAAGGAATAAAGATTTTTAATAAATCTATGAAAGAAGCACTCAAAAATATATTAAATATCAATATTCTGTTAAATATAAATCAGTGCTGTTACTTGTGCTGTGCCACTTAAAGGTGATATATCAACATTTTGTTCAATAGAAATCAGCACTATTACTAGTGCTGTGGCTCTTTAAGACTTCATCCTGCTTTTGTTGGTAACCTTGACTTCTATATTCCAGTATTCCATTTTATTTGCATGTAGTGAGTTATGCTTCTGTATTCCAATGGGAACCTGATGTTTCAGAGTAATATAACTCACCAAAGTGTCTATTTATAGTTTCAACAATTTGACAAACTTCATTCACTGTACTGTGTGTGTGTGTGTGTGTGTGTGTGTGTGTGTGTGTGTGTGTATACATAGTAGCTACTTTCTGTTGAACCAAATCACTCTTTTCATTTTGGTGAAAATACAAATTGGTCTGTTTTGGTTATTAGTTTAATAGAAATACCAATAGGAAACACATTTTCTAAAATATGTGGCTGTTCATCAGATTTAGAGAATATGATTAGTAGAATAATTATAAACAAAATATCTTAATCCTAGTAGTTTATTTTATAATATTTCATTAATTTACATAAATGTTGATCTTGTCTTCTAGGGACATCAAAGATACCACTCTTGGTACCATGTCACAGAGAATTACCAATCAGTTGATGGGACTGAAAGGACTGAATTCACAAATCAACCAAATCAAAAAATATTTAGAAGAGGTAATGAATGGTATTCTGCAATGTTTAAATTAGACCAGTAGGTGGTGATTTGTATGTTCCCACCATGATTTTTACATTTAATCACATTATCATCTTAATCAAACCATTTGGAACATCCTATATTTTATTTCTTTGGTAAAAATTAGTTCACTCTTCTTAAGCCTAGTTCATTTGTAAGTTTTCTTGTATGGATGATTATATTTGTATATAAATCTGTGAATAATAAGATATACACTATTCCTGTAGTTGTCAATAACATCTCTAAGATATGATTTTATACATGTATAGTATAACATTTGTGAAAAGCTAAACTAATGGTTCCTTATATAATGCAAAAGGCCTTGTTTATACTGAATACAACAGATATAGTGTAGCTTATGTATTATTAAATAATTCTTTACTTTCATCCATTTTTTTATATGATGAGCCTGCACTTGTGTATGATCTGCTTATAACATAAAGATATAACCTGTATATGTTTATGAACCTGTCAATAAAATAAAAGCTGCTTCTGTGTGGGTTTGTTGTTAGGATTGGTATTTAGTTTTATAAACCAAAATCTTTATTGAAAAGTATTACAAGTCTAGGAAGAATCAAAATCATCAACTAAAATTTCAGCAAAGAGCATTCCAAGCTGTAAATTCATATGAACATCACATACATATAAATATCTCCAGAAGCTACATAATGTGTAGAAAGTTCAGCTCAAGTTTCAAACTGTTTCTTCTGGTAATATTTTTTTAAAGTTTTCAACTCAATAAAACAAATTATACGGCAACAAGAGTTTTAGAGTTAAGTTAATTGTATACAAAGCTGCTGACAGGATTGGTAGGTGCTGAGGTGATTGACAGGTATCGATGATGTTGAATGTGGACCTGTTGATGGGATTGACAGGTATTAATCTGAGCTTTGTGTGCATTATCAAAACAGCAAATATAAATCTTACTTGCACATGGATGTGTTGGTAGAATTAGTAGGCTTTAAGCTGCTTTTGTATAAATTTATTAATATCATTGATAGGTTTTAATCTATATTTGAGTACGTTTATCTGTTAATAAGATAGAATATAATCTTGCTTGTTTGTGAATCTGTTGTTTTAAGCTGCTTGTGTGTACATTTATTATTAGTGCTGGTAGGTTGTAGGAATTATCAAATATTTTGTCTATCTAGAAAAAGTATCAATACACGGGTGAAATGTATTGTAACAACCCTAATCTAGCCCTTTTATAATTGGTGCTTTACAGAATGTTCTGTGTACTGCCTTTGCCCCCAAAATTTACAGTATGAGGCACTTTTGCAACAAAATTTATATTCTTAATGTGTTACAATACCTCAAAACAAAAAAAGATGTTACAGGTTTATTGTCAACTACATGATTGTTGAACTCTCCCAAAGCCTAACATATGAAGTAGAAGATGCCCACTCTCATTATAAAATTCTACAAAGCCTGTTTTGTAAGTTATAAGTAAATCCAATAACCTAGAGATTATTTCTAGAAAAATCTTAGAATGTGAAAGTAGCAACTAATGAAAATCTTCTCAACCTAATGGTATACCTTTATGTTTGGCTTCCCTATCTTAAATTGAAACTTCTGTAATCATTATTAATGCAATAACATCTTTTCACTCAGCTAACCCTATGTGATAAGAATAATAATAAACTTAATGTGCCCACAATTCTAACATCAATATGTTTTATATTTTTTTAAACTTCTCTTTACTTCTTTAAGGTTTTATTAAAAGCAAAGTTATTTGAAACAATTAACCAGAAAGGGTGTGTTTTTCCATTTTGTACCTTAAAAATATGGCAAATAATGTTGCTTAAGCATGTTTTCTTTGCTATAACTTCAATTATTTTGTTATCAATATACTGGAAACACTTTGAATACACTTATGCTTTCCAATGGAACTTGTATATTAACTCCAAGTGCATGCCTGTTTTAAGTACAATGCATACTGCATTTGTAGCCAAGTTCTTTATGTATGCAGTTATTAAAACCAAATTGACACAATTATATTGGGGTCAACCTCTGGTAGATGCAAATCAAATAATCATTGGAGATCACAAAAACAATCTTCATAATACAGTTTTCTTGTTTGCATGATTAACTAACTTTTGTCACTTCTGAAATACTAAAAAGAATATTATCAAACACTGTGTAACAGAATGAAAGTGTTCTATCTATCTGTCTTCTCAAAAACTAAATTTTTTTATTAAACATTGATTTTTTTTAATGATCATTTAATCAGCTTTTATATCAACCTGTTAACAGAACTTGCATGAACCTGTTCACAGAACTCGTACATTTTAATCTACCTTTGCATGAACTTGTTAATGGAATTTGTATGTTTTAGTCTGCCTGTGTATGAATGTACATAGTAAATATGATATTTGTTTGGAGGTTAGTATGACAATTTTCAGTATATTTTTAAATTTATAGTTTTTCTCGTTTTCTTTTATTAGTGTGTATATTGTTTTAAAAGGTGAATAAAATTAAAATTTTTCTTGTCTGAAGCATATACAACTAAACAGAAATCATTTATGAAATATAGGTGGTTTCAGGAAAACTTCCAGTCAACCACACCATCATCTACCAGTTACAGGACATATTCAATCTTCTGCCTGATGTGTCTAGTCCCAACTTCATTAAATCCCTTTACATCAAGACCAATGATCAGATGCTGGTTGTGTATCTTGCTTCCATGGTGCGCTCTGTCATTGCTTTGCATAATTTAATCAACAATAAGCTTACTAACAGAGATGCAGAAAAAAAAGAGGGAACTAAGAAAGATGATAGTAAAGACAAGAAGAAAGAAGATGAGAAGAAAAAAGCAGAAGAAGGGAAAAAAGATGAAAAAGGCAAAAAGAAAGAGGCAGACAAAAAGTAATTGATTCACAAAGACACAGTTATGAATATTCTATACTATCATTTTATTTTCTGTACATTTAGGAAATTAAATCTCTCTTGTTCTACTTTGTTTCTATTAACTTTTGTGGCAAACATGTAAAACTGATTGTGTTCTACAAGAACACAAAAACTATCTTAGGAAGATGGTGAAATTAGTTAATTAAACACAAATACATTGTCTTGGGAATAACCAAAATGAGACTATTGATAATTGTAAATTTGTAAAGTGTCAATCATTGAATCGAGAATTTTGGGTCAAAATGCAATTTGTTCTTCATTAACATCTGGTATGAAATATTGTTTACAAGTTTCCATCTTCAACATTTTTTTATTATTGCATTTAATAGTAACTTCTTGGTTGAAATATTAACATTTAAAAGTAATTTATTGTTCAGTTTGGTTTCCAAGAAGAAAATTCTCTTCCACCTTTTCCAGCTACCCAATTCTTTTACACTCATTCAAGTTTCTGAATTATAATCTTTCTACACCTTTTTAATTTCTTGGATTGTTTTTTCCCATCTTTTTAAAATTCTTTGTCACACTTTTCCTTCAGTTTACAGTCTCTAATTACCCTTCTGTAGCTTTTGAAATGTTGCACGTTTTTTAACTTTCTTATTCTATTCATCAAAATGTTTTCAGCTGTTATTTTTGAGACTCGCAATAAACAGATTTAGTCTCATTTTAAATAAGTAACTATATGAAAGCATGCTTTGTATTTATGACAAGTCAGGATATATGATAGCTATTAGGAATTCAGATATACTTTTTGTAATAAATCAAGATGATATGTTTACTGTGTCCCTTTTCATGGTTAACTACATGGGAATTCAGCTTACAGTTTCTACAACAAATCAGATTAATTGATAACAAATTAGTATTTAATTATAGCTTTGTATCTTTGATATTGTAAATTTTTCTTTCCTTAGGTGGGTTTTGTAAATGAATTGTTGAAAATAATTTGAAATCTAGTCTATGTAATGATAAAAGATTAGTTCATTTCATCCTTAACCTACAAATTACTTTCACATTTACACAGCTATAACAACTTGTAGGTCTAAATATACAAATGATTTTGAATTGGAAATACTTCACTAATGGTACTATAATTAACAAAATAAACTGACTTGTACTTCATGACTAATTGATTAAGTAATTGAATAAATGAAATAATTAACATTAATTAAAAGACTTTTGAAATAAACTGACTGATTTGCTACTATCTTGCTAATTGACTGACCCACTTATATCTCAGTTTTAGACATTCAATGAAATTAAGACATTTTTGATGTCGTAGAGCAATCTAGACCTATTTTGATATGTGTTTTCAAACTAATAAACAAATTACAACATTAAAAATAGTTTTATGACACTACATTCCTCTTATATTGTGAAGTCCCTTGAACAATTTTAATACAAAATAATATAAAACACCACAATGAATTGTCCATTCTCTTTTGTTCAGATAGTTTTGTGTTATAATTTTACCCATGTATATTGATAAAATGGTGTCTTGTCCCTGAAGGAGTTCTTCCCAGATAGGTAGTTGCAGAGATGCCAACCATTACAATTTGAGCACAATCATTACGATTTTGGTGTGTACATTACTATTATACGCTCATACAGACAAATATTATGACTTGTTGCAACTCCCAAATTATTTTATATTATTTATATTATATAGGTCTATACAATAAAGTGATAAATTGTTCCCCCAGGGCTTGAAAGGGGTGAAAAGAAAATTTCTAGTGAGATACAAATAAATTTTGATAATAGATAAAAGACAGTCCAAATGGCTACTTGCGATAATCCTGTTTGTGCTTGATATGATAAAAAATATTTGTATCTCCAACATCTACCAATAGTTTGAGTGCGGTGCTTCTCCATACTGGGTATGTGGGGGAATCCATAGTTACGTCATCAGTGCTTGTCAGCCAATCAGTGCTCACGTAGATGAGTATTTCTCGTTTTCTAAGCGGCATAGAAACACCAATGCGATCGTTCACAGGATGGAAAAAAAGAGGCCTCATACACCAGATTGTCTTGTTTCTGGCAAATCTAAAAGGACTAAAACTGTGAATCAAAAATTTAGGAAAGAGTATACTGCAAAATATCTGGTCATTGCATCAAAAGTCAGTGACAGTCATGTGTTTTGTACAGTTTGTCACATCAATTTTTTTGTGGTGCATGGCAGGATAAACGATTGTTCCAGACATACAAAAGGCTGAGGCGAAGACAAAAATGATGCAGATAACGACATTTATAAGTAAGAATTCAGAATATGAAAAATAATTTCAAAGGAATATTTTTAAATTTATTTATTAAATACACAAAACACAATTATAAATGAGCAATCTATAGCAGTAATAAATAATAATAGTTATAATAATAAACAGCTTAGAGACATTGGTCAGGCCTAGTAACCGCAAATGATAAAGGGCTCTGTCTAAAATTATTACGCTCAGTCATTTGAAATAGTTGGCATCTCTGTAGTTGAATGAATTCATTGGCAGCTCCAACCTCTAGTAGTAATTTCAACAAGAATTCTGAGCTCCTCCACAGGTTAAAGTTCTACTGACAAATTCTCTGAAGCCACCCAGTTGGCTGTTCTCCCACTGTCATATTTCCAAAGACGTCATAGTGGATGATTTTTGTTTTGTATCATCTGTAAAATACATGTCCTACTGAACACCTGTTTATCTTTGAAGTTTGTACTTTCTTGTGGTGGGAAGTATTCAGCCATAAAATTTCATTCTCATGAAATTTGGTTTTATGACAATTAACATAATAGTAACTTTGAATTTTGTCACAAACTAATTTAAGTCTTTCCTGAGTGAAGTCATGCATGACATCTTTATTCTTTAAAACTGCTAAAGTTCTAACCACCAGTCTCTCTAGTCATGCTGGACTGTCTGGTTTCTCTACACTAATAACTGATGAAATGAGTATTTAACTTTTTGGTGGTACACTGACAACCCTATCTGTTGTTACTGAGTTCATTTTATAGTGTAGCAATTACCTTATTTCATAAGGATTTCCTGTTCATAGAGTGAGATATTGTCTAAAGCTAGCCTAGCGTTGTATCAATTTTCATGAAATCTGCTCTCAGTATGCATTCTACCTTGGTATCAGTTTCCTTCATATTACGAGATGTAAGTAACTTCCAAGCTTCTTTTTGTTGGAACTTGTATGTCCACACATCAACCTCTTCTTTCTTCACTTCTGGAGGAAGCTTTCCATTTTTCATTGATAAATTGGGTCAAACACTTGTAGCTAGCAAACCAGTAGATCAGCATACAAGGTTGATCAGTGGATTCATGTAGGATTTTCTTAAATAATTAACTTATCTCATTTGGAGTAAGTGGAAAATGCCTAGTTGACTTTGCCCCATAAATCTACCTAGTTACTGTCTTTTTGAAGTGTGGTTAGTCTTGTATTTTCAACCTATTTGTACTCTGAGATTCTTCCTTAGTTTAGTGTCTCCTGGGCTTGATAACAGCTGTTGATTCTTTGGCCTTACTTCTCACTATTGTGTTTTCTTTTTCTGGTAATCTTTGGGAGGAGCTCTATATATTTTGTACAGGCTTTAACCTACAGTTACTCTTTTTGGTGGACTTCTCCATTCCATGTAACTAGCTCTCTGATTTTTTTTTTACTCTGCTTAGACTATTGTTAGAAGAAGTTGACATCTGAGTACTACATAATTTGATGATCTCATTTGGTAGTTATTTGCAACCATGCTTTGACTAATCTAAAAAACAAGATACTGTGATAAAAAGGTACCATGAGAAACATAGTGTTGAATTGACCAACCAAATTATCAATTTGTATTTCGTAGTCTCATGATTGGATTATCTAAGGAAGGTGCTGACATCGCAGATTGTACAGCATCAGTGGTAAAATGTGGAGACCAAATAAGTTTTCCAATTATATATTTTGTAGAAGATAGCATTTTAGGTTGGAACCCTTAAGCTGATGCAGAAAGAAGTGTATCTTGTTTGTTTTCCAGTATCTTATTCTGTCACTAAAATTTTTTTCTATCTCACTGATGTATTCTCTATTTTGTTTATTCAATGTTATTCTGCATTTATTCAAAGTTACTGTTGTAATCCACTGGTCTTTTCTTCAGTGAAATTTTTTTTGCTTTTTAAATATGTCTTTCCTTTAACATCTCTAATTTCCTGTCTCTTGTTATCATTCAATTTTCTATAAATTTCATCTCAGTCCTCAATGTTCTGTCTTATCCTTTTTGTCCCTCTTAATAAGTTCACCTCCAATAACTATTTGATCTTGCTTCTAGATAAGTTGCCATGTCAATTTGTTGAAATTGAACCAAGTTATATTTTGTTAACTTCATTTACCCTCTAGTTAACATAAGACTGTAAAACAATAAAAATAGAGCTTGCATAGTAAAAATAACTGTTGGGAACTCAGCCTACACTCTTTATAAATGAACATGGTATACTTATTAGAGTGTGAAAGTGACAAAAAATAATTGAAGATCCAGCTTACAATCTGAATCAGGAAGTCTGATAAACATGTCACTTCAGAAATAATTTGATATTGAAAAGGGATGTTCCAATTACTGTAACTCTAATGTATGCGAGTGATGGGATTTCAGCTTGCATTTCTTTCATGCTTTATAAATGATATCAATAAACAGGTATAGACAACTTTACAACGTACTGTATTAACTTCACTTAATTCATGGTTTAAAACTCCTTAGTGACTGATAAACAATGTATTGTCTGCAGTGTAACCTATTCTGAATTTTAGTTCAATATTACATGCTATGGGTTACAAGCAAATATACTTTACAATCTTTCCATACTGAAACAAAGTGTAATAATATTTAACACACAAATGTGTAAAAATCGCACTTTATTATAACTTTGCTCCAGGCTGAACTTTCTAAGTCTTACATTCAAACATAACGTATATTAATACAATTTTAGCTGCAAATTAAAATGAATGCATAGATCAATAAAATGTTTCAATTTTAATGAAAATATGTAAAATAATTTCAGACAAAATTTACAAAACCACATTAAGGTATAGTCCTTCTTCAACTGTTGATTTTGTTATGACAACATCGTGCAGTGGTTGATCTTCTTTGTTAGTCTTCAAGTTTTCTATTTTACGGAAAACGTCTAGCCCTTCAATAATCTTTCCAAAAACAACATGGTGACCATCTAGCCAGGGGGTGGGCACAGCAGTAATGAAGAACTGACATCCATTTGTGTTTTTGCCTAAACCATCAGAAAGGTATGTTACATATTTTAAAATAATGCAACAGTTACCAATTTATTCTTTAATAACAAACTTCAATTTGCTTATCCAGGCTGAAACAATGTTGAAGTATTTTTTTGTGTCTTATTACTGAACACTATTAACATGGATTAGTGGCCCATGCTCATCTTATTTAGTAAATTGTTTGTTAGTTAACACTAACGTTTAACTGCTATTTTGCTACAATCTTTTGGTATGTATCACTGAGAGGGATTATTAGTGAAGTATGTCATAGAAGTGATTTAGAGTAGAAACTAAAACGTACACCATTCGTACAGTTAATAAGAATTAAAAATTTAGTATAAAAAAAATAAACAGACATTCTATGAGTTTATTCAACTTGTATATATGGTGTGTGTGTGGCAAGATGCTTTGGAAAAAAAACATTACTCATAATATCGAAGAGCATTTACTGCTACAAGTCAGCTCACCTGCATTAGCCATACTTATTATTCCTGCTCCAGTGTGTTTAAGCTTGAAGCTCTCATCTGGAAAGTACTTTCCTCCATGCTCATTGTAAATGGAAATTGATCCAGAACCATTTGTGCTGACTATATCTCCTCCTAGAAGGTAGAGTAATGAACTTATATTACAATGATAGCAAAGGTATTTTAACATTACTTCAACTCTTACAAATTAAGTAAATGACAAATATCTTACTGGTCACTAACATTTAAAATGAAAGATGACTGGCATCAGACTCATAATGTTCCATTCTAAACTTTAGTTTAGACATTTTACTGCATTGTCATCCATGAAATGAGTCATAATATATTGATATAAAAGTTTATATTGATGGGTGAGTGTCCTAAAATCATTATACAATAGAGTCATATTTAAAGTTATTATAACAAAATGTTTTATTTCTTGGACTTCAACAAGTTAACTAACACTCACTGCACAAGTCACTGATAGTTTGCAGGAGAAGCTAATATAATAGTTTCCTTGTTTAACTGAAGTTTGAAAGTGGATTTAAGGGATAGTGAAAGAAACTATTACAAATGTACTTTGCAACAAGCTTATCATAAGGTACAAGCAGTTTACACAAACACAATAGGACAGATGATTAGAGAGTGCTAAACAGCTTAGTACAGGTATCTTTTAAAACCCTAGGTTTTTGATTTAGTGTAGGTTTGTCTTATTCTATGTTTAAAACGATGGTTTTTTGCATAAGTTTACTGTGTTGTTTTGTTACAAAGGTAGTAAATTGTAGGAGGGTTTTATCTTTTTTTATTATGTTCCATGAATCTGTTTTCCAATTTTCTTTTGGTTTCTCCAACATAAAATTCTGGTCAGATAAAATACATCGTTTACTAAACGATGGTATTGTGTTATTCTATGTAAATTTTATTTAGTAATGGCTTTAGGGCTAGGTTTTGGAGTGAATTTGAAGTCAACAGGAATCTTGTATTTAATGGCAAGTTTTCTCCAAGTATTGATTATTTTTAAGTTGATGACAGGGGCAAATAGAAAACTGTCGTGTGAGTGTGCTGTAGTCGAGTTTGAGGTTTTTATTGTGGTTGTTGTGTGAAAAACTTTTGATAATTGTGGAAAAATCATGGTGTGAATAAAGTATTGCTTTATAAACTTTTTTCACCTGCATAATCAGTCAAACAAGTTCCTGAAACTGTATTTATAATGTTTCTTAGTATATCAGTTTTTGTTGAAATTCATGGCCAGAATTACAGGAGACATACAGGCCTGAGGGATTGATGTTTTTGGTGAATTTTGGTTTTGAACTGGATTGAACCTAACAGTGTTGAGATGAAAAGACATCTACTTATTACTTGGCTGAATGGAGTTTAAGTTCAAAGAAAGTATGTGCTTGGGTGAAGTGAAATCAGAAGTGTCAATGGCATATATGTACCAGTGTAGAGAGAATAAAGTGTGGACTGTCTGTCAGTCTGGGTCATAAATATGTGGTACATTTACAAGTTTCCTTCACTGCATCCAAACCTTCTCTTCTAAAAAAAAAAAGTGGGTTCTCCATAATTAAATTTACCTGCTAATAGTCTAATACACAGAACTAGTACATCTAGCTTAATATAAACACAACTGAACTAATTCTTATTAACTGAATAATCAGCCCAGATTCAATAACAAATAGAACTTAGCTCAGTGGTTTTACATGTCTGCAATGCTGGTTTAGTGTAGAGAGCTGTTTTGTATTTTATTGGTAAAAGTGTTAATACATACAAGCTGTCCTGAGATACATTTTTACTTTAATTGGGCTTCTCGTCATCATGAATATTTTACAATTTAAATTAAAAGTACTCTAAAAAGTTATTGTAAGAAGCACTACAGCATGTAGATTAGTGAAACTGTGTTATTTACTGGCTTCTAGTAGACCAATAACTCACAAATTCTGACATACAATGGAACAAACAATTTACAAAACTATCGAACAAATTTATTCCAAACGTTAAGTTTAACGTTCAAAATATTTAACCTAGACAAAAAAAATACACGTTACATTGTAATAAGCCTCAAAAATTATACCTTGTATCATGAAGTCTTTGATAACTCTATGAAACTTAGAGCCTTCATATTTGTATCCTTTGTAGCCACTTCCAGCAAAAGTCTTAAAGTTTGCCACAGTTTTGGGTACAGTTTTTCCAAACAAGCCAATGACAATAGTACCAGCTGGGTTACCATCAATGGAAATTTCAAAGGAGACTTTATCAGTAATAATTTCTTCCTCTCCCTGCAAGTAAAAAAATATTTCGTCATTCTCTGGAAATAAGCTGCTCCGTCAGTTATCAACATGTACAACCAGTAATTTATTAAACCTAACGACAAGCCTGATGCCTTAAAATGTTTCGTACTAAAGCTTCGCTTAGCAATTTAGTTATTACCAAATTACTGGGTTTCACTTTGAGACTTCAAATTTTTGAATTATAAACCAAGCCTCGTTGAAATGTTTAATTTTGTGTTTACAAATTAGTTACTGTAAATTACTAAGAAGTTAAGCATATTTAATTTGAACTCTAGTACTTTTGTTAATCATAAATCACGAACACTGGAAATTACTCACCTGTACTTGTTTGATATATCGTACAACTATGTGATGTTCAAAAACTTCAGTTTTTAAATAATTTTATCCTGTAAACGATTTTTAATTTTAGAGTTTTTTTTTCGTTAAAATGGAGACTGTCAGTTAGTATCGGTTAGAAATATATATAAATATTATAAAACAACTGAATACCGGAAGTAAAACTCGCCCTCTGTGAATTGCTTTCTTCCGCCCAGCAATCGTGATACAGTACTAATTCTGGCCTCCGGAGCATTTAACTCAACCTGTATGAAAAATCAAACTATTGATTTATAAACAGATCTAAAGCATAACACCAATTCCCATCACCAGAAGATATGAAGATAATTTTCAAATAGATGTCCAACCTCTTTTCACAAATATTTTTTAGCCATTGTAATGCAAAAGTTTTTACCGTATATTTTATCATCCTTATTTTTTTATGTAATGTTGAATTGTTTCGTTGGAGTTTGTTTTTCTGTAAAGCAACTCTCATGTTCACCAACCCAAAAGTCAAAAACGAAAGCGGAGAATAAAAGGAAAATTGAGAAAAAAATAAAAGACTATATGCATTTGATGCACATATACAATTTATGAATAAACAACATTATATATACTTGCTCCAACACATGCAATATTATAAACAAGTTAAACCTTCATACACATGTGTAAACTTAGTTTTAACCGTTAAATTGACCTCTACATAAATGTTTTTCATTTTGTGTTTCTGTTCCCAAATTAAGGTCAACAACATACATTTGTTTGCTTGATTGTGCCGGTTAAAAGTTCACTTTAATTCTACAATTTGTTGGTAAAAAGGAGTACTTGAATAAATGACGGCGGGTGGTGTTCACTAATTTCCTTCCATCTAAACTATCACTTCAAAATTAGGTGGTCCTCCAGTAATTAAGCGCGAAATGCAACAAACAAACAAACCACAACGAATAAAATTTCGAATTATAAAGCATATAAAACCAAACCAACACACAGTACTGCGTCATTAAACCACTCAAACCAATCGCAAAAAATTTTTTTATTTCTACCATTAATTAGCTGGTGAATAGTTAATATAACTGTCCAAATTTTCAAACATTTTTTTCCTGTTTCAGCGTATAAAAAAAAGGTGGAGAGAGAAATGTCATATCAAGTTTGTTCATTGCTAACATCTGAAAATGAACAAAGTCAAATGAACCAATGTCGCTCTTTGATAAAATTGTTGTGGTTACGTCATAATGAGATTGAGGAATATGAGCCAGGAAAATGTAATCCATGAACTGCAAGCGTTTCATAACTGTGGAAAAGTTCCACTGTCTCTTTTGTTGCAGATGTAATGAGGTTGACGCATCTTTCGTTACTTGTATTCACGTGTTCTTAAAACTAGCCCCACTCACTCCCACACGAAATTTAACGGAGCCATTCTGCTATATCTGTATCTAGCTAAGCATCGAAAAGTCTAGACAATTCTGATATACGAAACTTGAGAATGCGCAGACGCCTGTACGGTACACCAACTTCACAAACATATCTACCCTTGTTTTTTGTCTACTAAAGGAGCTTCTTTTATAATTATTTTACACTATATTTACAACTTTCAAAAGATCGGGATGTATCGAATACATTAACTTCACTACTTTCAATAAAATAAAATATTTAACATTTTATATTAATAATAAAGTTGTTAACGCAGTAACAATTTACGATCTATACCAACAGTCTTCCTCAAATTTATTCGTATGTGATAACGACAAAATGTTATAGCTTAGGGTAATGCTTTTTTCCTCCCCAGCTGAGTTGTTAACTTTTCTTTGATACATACTTTAGAAATTTAAAGTGTGTAACTTTGACGCAGTAAAGATAAAGGAAATGTTCAAGGGAAAGAAAAAAAAAGAGTATTACCTTTTGTATTAGGCTAATAAAATAAACGATTAAGTCTTAAACTTTATCTGATGAATTAGAAAACGGTGTCTAGAAGATGTTTTAATACTTACAAAAACAAGTTGAACACAGCAACACACCACTAAACTTAGCACTATTCCCTTCATCTTTCGAGTTTCCTCCACGTCAGAGTAAGATTCGTGTAAGCTCGTGTTACGACCGTTAGATCGGAAGAGCCCATTTCAACTGAAGGGTCATTCACCAAATGTACTTGGATGCTTCAAACATCTTTTATCTTCGTTATCATGAAAAACGTACTTTTAGTCTGATAAGCGAACACAACAAAATTGCTTTGTAGATTAACAAAGCTGCTGGGATTTAGTTTACAAGTTCGATATACTTTAATAACTGTTTTGGTTTTTTTTAGAAATTATTTAATAAGGACTTAATATTCACACAATTATGTGAAAGTTAAATCCTTGAATCTGGCCTAGGACAATATAATGTTTAGTGTTACCGTTCTCTAACAGAAATATGCAAGTTACAGGTTTGTTAGGAACAACTCTTTATAAAAACAGGCTGATGTATTATTCTTTAAAGTAGTGGTATATCAGGGACGATTATTGAAAAGCAACCCGTCTTAAACAAATTTTAGAGAAACAATGAAACAGCATATAAACCAAAAAGAGTGCACCTTAAAAGAAAGTAACGCGTTAAAGGCGTGGAGAAATGTACCTTTTAAATAGGAAAAGTGCATGTAAAAATCGCTAATGAACAAGGCATCTGAATAAAAAGTACACATAAAACGCTAACGAACACACATTAAGCAAGAACAGAAGTGTAAAATGTGAACAAACATATATATTTAACATAACAAAACTGTATGTGTAACCACCAGTATGAAGAAGTCGCCATCAAAATGTTATGATCTTGAAGTTATAAAATCACAAAAACGGATAAATCAGATTTAAATAAAAACAAAAAGACAGAATAAGTGGATCCAAACAAAAGTGACTGTTTCTAGTTTTCCTTGTTCGCTACAATTTGAAGTAAGTCTAAAAAGAAAAAAAAAAGTTCTTAAAGAAACTTCCACATGTAAAGTGCATTGCACGTACATTATTAACCTATTTAAATTATCTGTATTTTGTTCCCTAATGTAAATAAAGGTCTTAACAGAAATTTCTTGGCACTGTTCCATATGAAAGTTTTTTTTGTTTGTTTTTTAAGTCTAGGATCTACTGTTTTACATTCTTCATTATTGTGTGAAAATGTCTTGGTTTTCAATGTTTATAAATAATATTCTACCATTGGTTAAACTTTTCGTAATATAAATCTCTTAGGAAGATTTTCGTCTACTCAATCAACGTTTATGAAGTGACAATAGGACTTTTCTCACGTGATAGTGAGAATCTTATTTTGTAACAAATACAGAATTTATCACACTTTATTTTATTTCAGTAATTCTTGTCATATGATAACTCAGAGGCGGGTCCATGAACGCCCAAAGAAATATTTTCAAGGGAGAGTGGGAGATGGAGGGAATGAGAGGCAAAACACGTAAGTAGGATATCTGCTTTAACACTGTAAGTCAACACACTAAAATAATATTGTGTATTTATACTCATAGATTTACAGTTTTTTTTTAATATTTATTTTAATTACGATATTAAGTTTCCATCATAATATGTGCAATTATTGTCAAATGTATGGGTGAGAATATATCCCCTCTTCCTGTGTGCGCCCGACAGCTCAGAGTTAAGTGTGAAAATTATAATGCTAAAACATCAGGTTTCGATACCCACTATGCACACAGCACATATAACCTATTTATGTATCTTTGCGCTTTACGTAAAACACAAAACAATTACATAATTGATTCACTTCGCGTTATTGTCCATTTAAACGCTAAACTTTTTATTCGACGTATATATATATATATATATCAAAAATCTCTCCAAAAACAAGTATTAAAGCAGCTAGATATTTAAATAACTTAGAACCTAAGAACATAAAATGTTGAAGATAGGAGCCTTCATTGTTTTTATGAAAGCAAAACCTGTATAGCAGAGTATTTAGTACAGCGTCAATTCTGAAAAGAGTCAGTTTTAGACAATGTTCTCATCCGCAAAGTGAAGGATGTAGTTATGAAAGAGGGTCTTCCGATCCAAAAGACTAGTGTGACAAAGTTTGACAGATACATTTGACAATATAATAAACAAGGATTTGCAGTTTCCAAAAGTTTTCAAAACCAAGATTCGTAAGCTCATGTCTCGAATACAACGGATGTTTTGTATACCTGCCAAGTCTCCCGATGCAAATCCAATGGACTTTAGTCGAAGACCAAGACTCTGAAAGTTTCGTCAAGATTTGTGGTTTAAGATTACCTTTACACTTTGTGATAAATGGTAATGATGTACTACAACGACCGTCAAACGAGTAACAACAAAGAAAGTAGTTACGGAGACGAGTTGTAGGGACCATATTTTTAATACAGCGCGAATAACCTCACTACAAACTTTCTTCCATAAATCTTCTATACAACCAGTTCCTGGAGAACATTTCTAAAGAAATTATTATCTCCAAGTAAATGTTTGTTCCCACAGTTTATTCATACAGCTTTACACGATCTTACATACTAGGCGATTGCCCAGGGCCATAAACATGGAATTTCCCCCCCTCCCCATGCTATGCCTTTTAAGCTACTGAGTTTTCCCATGATTATGTGCCCCATTGACTGATTTTTACCCGAGGCTTCAGATTGACTGAGCTAAGATCGCCCCTGACTACAGCTATTGTTACATTGCTCCTAAGAAACGGTCATAAGAAAACGTTTTCTTAAATACTCACGTGCGTACGAACTGTGAGATGACGAATCTATCAAATTTCATGTGCAATATCAGTACGAATACAAAGTTTGGTCAAATCCTTTCAGTATATTTCACCTAGATATGCTATGAAATTTCTCGTTGGTATAAGATACACCCTTATTGCGTAATATGGGTGGAATTTTAAGTACAGTCTATAACTGATTTAGCGTGATACATTTAGTTTAGTACCTACGTTTGTTTTCGTATACTTTTGTTTTTTGCATGTGACATTTATTGTTGACTATGTATTGCACAAGTCCCGGCTGTTCTTGACACTTGTAGAGAATTCGTGAGTAAGGATCAACAATGTATTATGTGTGTATATAATACTAGTGGTTGACAGTATTGTTGAAAGCGAACCTTGATGAAGGTACTAGAGTCTCGCATGGTTTTATAAAAAGCGGCCAGCCAAGAGACAGTGGAGGAGAATATTATTGGACAGCTACAGTCACTGTGCTATTTTGCTAGAAAGCTACAGTTGTGATTAACGTCTATTAATAGGAACACTATAGATTTTGACCAGGCACGTTATAGATTTCGAACATTACAAACCGTTCAACTTCAGACGTTATTATTTCAACGAGAACATTAAATATCTTTGCTGGAAGGAGTCAGCTTTAACCGGTATGAGGTTAACCGAACTAGCTAGCCAAACCGTTAAACTAAAGCCGTCATCAATTGACGCTGGTACCTACATTATTCCCGCTGTTTAAAGGTTAAGCGAAGTACAATATCAATTCAGAATTAATTTGCCCGTCGTGAAGTTGGATCGTTGATAAAATATTCAGTCCTAAACCGGATGTACGACTTAGTGTCGTCTGTAAACTTCCGGAACTGTTGTACATAAACCATCATTTGTAACAACTATTAGTAATAACCGTTACTGTAAATTGTATTATTTTTATGTATGTATATTAAAATGTATTTGTGTTAAAAAAGGAAATTGTGCGTGTCAATCTTGTTAGCAAGTAATATAAATTTAATATATATATTAACATTTAATTAACTATTATACTAAAATTCAAATTTTCGATTGTTTAAGATAATACGAATTGTACATAACGTAATAAATCGTGGAATTGTCCGAAATAAAAATTATACAACGTAACAAGCCTTTTAGAATTAGTACTTAATAAGCCAATATGCTTGTTCACTGAATATTGTTGTTTATTATTTACTTTTATTCCAAAATTTATGTAATGTTGTTGGCCAGAGGATTATTCGAAGTCATGATGAGTACGAGGCTTAACTTATGGAATTATATTAAAAGTTTTTAGAATAAAATGTACAATATGAAAGACGACAGGCTTAATATTATTACTGAGTTCAGTTAGTAAGTTAACAATGGGCTATCTGTAAAGTGTCCACTACTAGCATCGAAACACGGTTTTTAGCAGTGTTGAGCTCTTAATGTCTCTCTGAAGCCACTGTGCGGCTCAGTTTTATAAATTCTGAGTTCGTGTTTGCGACGAACTGAAAAAAATCTGAGAAAGTGCGATAGAGCATTATTAGCAAGTAAAGGAAATTGTTCTGTTAGCGACTCCCGAGTATTTCGATATATCGGTTGATCCTTACTTAAGTTAATTTTTAGAATTTGTTGTCAAATAATTAAAGAATGCTTGTTTTCTTTAACTGGACTGAACTTTGCATTATTATTTTATTTCGAAAAGTCACGAGAACTAGCTCAACAATAGAGGCTCTTACAACAGTATATACAAATAATTAAAGTTTAACGTTATATAAATGTAACTTTCCTAAAAGTAAGTTTGTTTAAGATTCACGTCTTTCAGGAAATATTGGTTTCTTTTTAATTTCGCGCAAAGCTGCAAGAGGGCTGTCTGCGCTACCCGTCCTTAATTTAGCAGTACAAAACTAGAGAGAAGGGAGCTAGTAATCACCCACCAACAGCTCTTGGATGCTCTTTTACCAAACGAATAGTGGGATTGTCTGTGACATTTTAATGCCCCCACGACTGAATGGGCGAGTATGTTTGGTATGACGGAGATTCGAACCCGCGACCCTCGGATTAGAGGAGTCGAGCGCCTTAACCATACAACCATGCCCGGTCTTATAGGAAATACAGTACACATCTTCTCGAAATCTCAACGTGTCATTTTATAGCTATTCTTGTCATTATAAGTCTTGCACTAACTCGATGCACTTCCCAAACAAGTGAGGAGAGTCAGTAGGGGGAGCACAACTATAACTATAATAGCATACAAGTTATATATTAAAATACAAATTTAAACGGCAAATAACACTACACTTCTGCCCAGCATAATGCCCGGAAAAACACAACCAAGATACTGCACTAATTGTCAGAGCTCCCACGCTGCCAGTTATAGAGTTTGCCCCAAGTGTAAAAGTTTTATTACCCATACCAGCTGTCCTGACATACATTTTTACTTCATGTGGGTTTCTCGTCACCACGAGATAACGAGTTCTATTCAGAACTAACAGCACACAACATACACAGTTTCCGCCCCCCGCTAGTACGGAGGTAAGTCTATGGATTTATAACGCTAAAATCAGGGGTTAGATTCCCCTCAGTAGGCTTAGCAAATAGCCCGATGTGGCTTTGCTATAAGAAAACACACACATACACAGTTTCTACCTCTATGCTAAGAATAATGCCTGTCATTTCTTGAAACACAAACGTGGAACATATTTCCACGGCCTGGCATGGCCAAGCGCGTAAGGCGTGCGACTCGTAATCTTAGGGTCGCGGGTTCGCGCCCGCGTCGCGCTAAACATGCTCGCCCTCCCAAACGTGGGGGTGTATAATGTGACGGTCAATCCCACTATTCGTTGGTAAAAGAGTAGCCCAAGAGTTGGCGGTGGGTGGTGATGACTAGCTGCCTTCCCTCTAGTCTTACACTACTAAATTAGGGACGGCTAGCACAGATAGCCCTCGAGTAGCTTTGTGCGAAATTCCAAAACAAACACTAAACACATCCACAGCAAAACAACTAAAGCCATATCAACACGCCCAGCTCTACAAAATATGCTGTCTTCACGGTTAACCTTCTGTCAGCGTTGGTAGAACTCATAGACTTTTCAACACGGTTAACTAAACTAAACTAACGTGGCAGGGGTTCAGTTTAGAGAGAGAAATCGGAAGAGTTCTCTCTCCAACTGGGGTGTTCAGGAACTTTATAGTTCCTCTTCGTCCCCTTACGTGAAAATGTTTTAAAATATCCATGGAGTTTTACTTTATTTTTAACATTTCAAAATATTTGTGAGTGAGAGGAAGGACGGGAGAACTGGACGAAAGCAGCGAAAGTGAAGTGAGCCAGACTTTAGCTCGAGGATGGAGAACCCTGGCGGCTGGCGAATGGTTTTAAAATTTACTGTAATTGATTAGATACCCTTGACTGGGTAAACGGCCCTTTTCAGAATGAGGCTGGGACCTACAGGTCCGATGCCATAGTTTTGCTGTGGAAACAGTGTTTAGTGAAGAAACTCACTTTCACGGCCTGGGCGCCGAATAGTCTACCCAGACCGTGCCCGGAAGTAGCTGGGAAAGAAAAAGAAAAAACAAAAAAAACACAAAATTAATAAAAAAACAAACAAAAAAACTGATGAACTACGTTGATGGTGTACGTGAAAACTGTTAGCTGCAGTCTTGTAGATCGGGTGGCAACTTCATCATGAACTTGTTTCCACACTTGAAGCCCATTGGTGCAACTGAGAAACGTGGCCTTGGTGGTGGAACTACTGGCTGTTCTTCCGTGAGTTGTTCTTCGCTGGTCTGTGATGCTTTGTTTCTTCTCGAGATTTTGGTTTGAGTTTTCTGCGTGGAGGTAGATTGTTTTTCAGTTTGTGCTGTCGCGTCGATGGTTATCTTCGTAATGGTTTGAGTCTGGCT
Organism: Tachypleus tridentatus; assembly: GCF_004210375.1. Lineage (NCBI taxonomy): Eukaryota > Metazoa > Arthropoda > Merostomata > Xiphosura > Limulidae > Tachypleus > Tachypleus tridentatus. The sequence goes on along the minus strand of NC_134827.1, from coordinate 73,148,664 downwards.
GGTTGTTGAGTTCTGTGGAACTGGGATTGAAGTCTGGCAGGAACTGTCCTTTTCTTTCTTGAACTACTGCAACTTGGCGTGTTGCCAACAATGGGTGTTGTCTTCTTCTGAGTCGGGTTGTCTGAATCCGTCTTCGTGTTTCTTCTAATACGGTCTGGAATCGGCGGTATTTTGGTATTTTCCTGTTGGAAGATTTCCGTTGGTTGTTTACGATATCTGGGTGCTTGGTTTGAACCATTCTTGAGTGGTCGTCGATGTGGGCGTTCGGCTCTAAAATGAAATATATGATAATAGCAGCCATCTCGTAAAATACAGTCGGCACTGTACTTCGATGTTGTCACTATCTTCATGAAGTGTGTGGGATGATTACTGTTCTTAGAATAAATTCGATGAACTGCGTATACCTTGGCTTGTATTTGGGGTTCTATGGTTTGTCTAATATCTTCAGGTTGAATTGATGGGTCGACGCCCTGAGGAATACAGAATAAAGATTGACTGGACTTTTCGTTGGGGAACAACTTACTTTAAATTCAGTGTTCCATGGCTGGCACAGATAGGTTTGGTCTGCAATAGTGGCTGGTTGGATGAGGATTCCTCCCCGGCGTAAAATACGGGTCCTGGACGGTTCGATGGTTGCCCCAGGCTTGGCTCGGGCGATCAACGTGGCGACTTGGTACGGCGTGAGGTTCGGCGGTAAGCCGTCGACGATTACAGGCGGCACTAACGGCCTGACTGGCGAGGATGAACGTTTCGTTTTGAATAGCATATTGGCACGTCTGACTTGCTCGGTGGCTAGCTCAGGTCTCCCCAACTGCTCTGTCTCGTGCGGCTAAACGCCGCTTGTCCCTCTAAGAAGATCGACCGACACGTGTGATCAGTCGTCTATTTAATAGGCTAGAGTCTCGTTCGTTATCGGAATTAACCAGACAAATCGCTCCACCAACTACTCGTTCAAGGGGAAGGGGAATAATTACAAGCCCCTATCCCTATCACGAAGGAGGTTCAACGGGTTACCCAGTCCTACCGGACAGGGGCAATCACACGCTGATTCCTTCAGTGTAGCGGTTTGAGTGTAGCGCCATCTATTATTTCTCTTTAAAATAAATATTCCTGAAATTGATTTGTTGTTGTTTTTTAAATAATGTCGCTGATAAAGGATTCAAGACTTTGTTTGAAGTTAAGCACCAAACCACATAATGAGTTCTGCCCACTAAAAGTATCGAAACCCGGTTTCTAGCGTTGTAAGTCAACAAAGATACCATTGTATCTCTAGTGGATGGATTTAAAAGTGATATTGTTGATCGAATTTCTAATAATTTCTGAAACAAAAAAATTGTACAGTGTGCCAAACTACGGGTTGTTAAGGTTGGTAGTAAGAGCGTTTATCTGTTCAAAAGTATTCTCCCATAATTGGTAACGTGTTTCAAAAATATATTAACTGTTATGTAACGTTTTACATCAGATTTAACTCAATCATTTTATGACTAGTCTTAAAGTTCAAAATTAATTTAATAGAGAGGTGTGGCATTTACAAAATACCTAGTATAAAATTAATTATGGTAGTAATAAATATGAACTAAATACGACACGATAATTAGAAATCTTTAAGAATTTGATTTAACTTTAATATAGATATTGGTTTAGAGATTTTATTAGTTTATTTCTGGAAATCCTTTTTAACGAGAGATGCTATAATAAATAACAAAAAATCCTACTTTTCACACAATTTATCAATAACATAATACATTATTGCAGTATTCATTATTACTTCGCCAAAATTTTAGTATAAGCTTTAAGAACTCAATATGTATATACTTAACACATGGTATACACTCTCTCTGTATGGATATTTGGGTATTGATGTTTTTTTTTTTTTACCCAGGAGGGCCAGGTTTCGTTAACTTCTTCCTCCTTCCCTTGAAAGTTTGGTTTTACAGCTGTCAAGTGTATTTATATATGGTACAAGAAGGCTAGAGTAACCCGCACTTACTTAGGCCACTTTCAGAGCAATGTCCATGCACTATCTACACATACACTTGGTGCAAATAAACCATTTATCTAATAGTTCCATAAATTATTTGCACTTTTATCAGTTAGGTATTAACTATGAAACATTTACATAAAAAACCCTTTCAATATTTAATAATTAATCCCTAAACTAATGTGGAGTCTAGTTTATAAGTGGCTTTTTATTTATTTAGAAAATATATATTCACTGGGGAAAGGTGCTGAGGTCTTTCATCATCATGTAAACAATGCCTGTCAAGTTCGCTCACTAGTTCGTTTTTTCTCCAATTTTTGTTAAAATAGTTTTTGTACTATGTAGGAGTCTATCTGTTATTGTTTCTATGTGTGCGTATTTATGCATAAATTCAGATGATGTTGTTCTGGGTACTTTATAAGCTGTTGTGAGTAACGTATTTTGTATTGTTTGTGGTTTTGTTTGAAGTAGTTTTTTGCTTACATATATCCATGCAGGGGCTGCATAGTCAATGACTGGTCTATTGTATGTTTTATATATTTTTATGATGTTGTCTGCCGTAGCTCCACTGGTTTTGCCAGTTAGACTCCTAGTATAGTTTGTTCTTCGCCAAATTTTTGTTCTAATATTATTTATGTGGTTTACCCATGTTAGTTGTGAGTCGAATGTTAGTCCTAAACATTTTGCAGATGTAGCATTCTGAAGTAGTTCTCCATTCATATGGATCTGTGGTTGTGCTTTTTTATGTTTAGTTAACTTAGTGAATACTACTAGTTGTGTTTATTTTGATTCTATGTTTTTGACAATATTCACTTATTCCATTTAATTGTGGTTGTATGTTTGTGGCTGCTATTGCTGGTGTTGGTGCACTTTTCCAGATCGCTACATCGTCTGCGAAGTGTGAGTATCCATTATTTGAATTTTTTAGAGGCATATTTTTCGCGTGCATGATGAATAGGATAGGGCTGACCATCCCTCCTTGAGGAACACCAGCTTCTGAAGTGAAACTTTCAGAGAATGTTCCTTCAACGTTTACTCTGCATGATCTGTTCCCAAAAAGTTTGACAGCCAGCGAATAGTTCCTCGCGGTTACCCATTTCTAGCATTCGGAACCGAAGACCGTTATGCCATACAGTGTCAAATGCCTTCTCAATATCGAGAAAGCAAGCGACAGCGCACTCTCGTTTATTAAAACTATCAACAATTGCTTCGGTTAATCTGACGAAGTGGTCTGTTGTTTGTCTCAATTTTCTGAAACCATTTTGTTCTTCTGGTAATTTTGATGTTGTCTCCAGGAATGTGGAGAGTCTGTTACTGATTATTCTCTCAAGAATTTTGCCCACACAGTTGGTCAGGCTAATTGGTCGGTAGTTATATGGGTTATTGGCTGGCTTTTCTTTTTTGTGGAACATTAATACATTTGCATGCTTCCAAGAAACTGGGATATAACCAGAATATAATGATAAATTAAAAATTGCTGTAAAATGTTCAAATAATTTCGGAGTGCCTTTTTAAAGAAGAATGGCTTGTATACCATTTTCTCCTGGTGATTTATTTTTGGTGTTTTGTTATTGCCTCTATGAGTTATTATGCTGAAATTGTGTTTGTAAGCATTTTGTTTGTGTCGTTGATTTGACAGTTATTTAAGGCTACTGGGAAGAATGGTTTGAATAGTTCACTGTTGTTCATTATAAAGTTATTTGCTTTGTAATAGAAGTATGTGTTCATGTCTGGGTCGTTGTGTGTTTTAAATGTGCTTTGAATATTTCGGCTTTTTCTTTATATGTATATGCTGTGGTATTATTGTGTTCTAGTGGTGGGTATTTTCTTGTTGTTATGTCTCCATTTGTGAGTCTTTCTAGGTGTGTACAAAATTGTTTCGGATCTGTTTCTTCATTAAGTTTGGTGCAGAAATCATCCCATTTTTCTTGTTTTAATAATTTAACTTCTGCTCTGATTTGGTCTCTTATTTTATTTATTTGTGTTTTTAATTCACTGTCTCTTGTCTCCGTGTATTCTCTTTGTAATTGACGTCTGTGCTTGATTAGTGTTAACAGTTGTTTGTGTGGTTTCCATGTATTATTATTTATAGTTTTATGTTGTTGTTTTAATATTGTCTGATTTGCTGCAGTTTTTAGGCATTTCGTGATTAGTTGACAGTCGTTATCAATATCTATTTTATTTTTAGCTGTTATAATTTTGTTTGGCAGTCGATGGTTAATTGTTTTTGGTATTCTTTCCAATTTGCTTTTTTGCAATGATTTTTTCTTTTCTATATATAGTATTTTGATCGGGGGTGAGATCGAAGACACACTATATAGGTAGATGGTCGCTGTCTACATCTTTTCCCACATGAAATTTTATTAGTTTTTGGCTCATGTTATACGATCTTAGTATACGTTTAGTATGTCACCGGTATTAGTAGCATACGTGGTATGCGTAGGTGTATCGTCATTCAGGAAGGCTATGTTGTTTACATCTACGAATTGTAGGAGAAGTCTTGCATTAGCATTTGTTGAATTACATCCATAGTTAATATGTTTACTGTTTATATCTCCTATTAAAATGGTATTGTGATCGTGAGAAAAGATGTTGTTTATTAAGTTTAAATCTATTTGTTTTGTGGGTGAACAATAAATTCCTGCAATTGTGACTATTGAACGATTATTTAATAGGATATCGATAATTATATTTACGTTATGGCTGCTGATTTGTTCTGTATAGCAGAAGCATTCCTCTGATTTTATCCTGTTTATTTAATCTGTCTTTTCTAATAGTGGTATAATATGGTACTTTAAATCTGTTGGTTTTGTATAATAGGGTTTCGCTTAATATTACAATTTTTGGGTTAGTTTGTTAAATTATGTCTTCGGTCTCATGTTTCTTGGAAGCCAGTGCACCTTAGATGTTGATATATACAACAGTAAATTTAAGTTGAAAGCAGGTATTCCGTTAATATTGTTAATAATTGTGAGATGTAAGGTATGATGTGGTTTTTTGCTATGTTTATGAATAGATCAAAGCAATTTATTGTTTGTGTTGGTTTTGTGTATTCGGCTAAAAAGTTTGTTGTGAAATTTGTAATAATTTTTACAAATAAGTTTATTTTGTTATTAGTGTTTGTTTCCTTGGTAGAGTTATTATTATCTTGTGGTTTTGGAGTATGGGTCTTGTTTTGTTTTATCTCAGTGTTGTTGTTTATCGCTTCTGTTGGTTTTTGCTGTTTGTTTAGTTTTGGTATTTGTGTGATAGCTTTTTTAAGTGTTTGTGCGTATGTTATTTTGTCTTGTGTCAGTGTTGGTTTTGTTTGTTGTGTATTAGTATTTGTTGTTTCGTTGTTATTTGATGGTGTGTTTTTTATTTCGTACATTCGTTGTTTTATTTGTTTATACTTTTCGCAGTCTTTATAATTTGACATATCTTCTTGTCCACAGTTATTTCGGTTTCTCTTATTCTTTTTTGCATTGCAATATGTGATGTTCACCGCCACATCCACAACACTTCGGTGTTGCTTGACATACTTCTGAAACATGTCCATATCTCTGACAGTTGTAGCATTGTGTTACTACAATTGCTGGAGTTTTGATTTTCTCTACTTGGTATTTTTGATACCAAAGTATAATTCCATTATTGATTAAATTCAGTGTGTTGTAAGTGCGTTCAGTGTCAACTCGTACAAGGTTTGTTGATTTTTGCGTTACTTTAGATATCATGAATTTACCACCGAACTCTTAATGACTTTGCACAGTGTTTTACGTGATCAATTAATAGGCGGTCATTGGCTGTCTGAGTGTCTTACAGGTCGAAACTGAAAGATCACGTCTCAAAATAGGAAGTTTGTGTAACTCAAAACACGCCACTTCATATCAGCCTCATGATGGCTGTTGGAGTAGAAACTTCAACTGAGTTTATGTATTACTGCAATAGTAGCAGCTGTTTTTTTGTTACATTCTTCCATAGAAAGTGCTAGCATACTCTCTGAGATATATAAGACGTCTGTGTTCCATAGACCACACTGTTGTGTTACAGATAATGAGTAAGGATTTTGTTTCATTGTGAAGACGTAAAGCCATCCATGAATGTAATTAATTTTAATTTACGTTGAAAATAATAACAGCAAATTTGGGGTGAACACTTATCATCCCATAAAGTTTGGTTGAGATTGACCCAGAGACCTAGAAGTAGTTAGATAACAGACAGATTTTTGCGCTTTGTATATATAAAGATGGTCAAAGAACACGCAACTTCATTCTTAAGAGCACTTACACATCACATTTCATTATATTTTCAAAGCGAAACCCAAAACTCGAAAGCTTTCGAATAGTTGACTATTCTTCTTCAGGAAAATAATGAGTTATGTTTAATGAGTGTGGTGAAGTATATAATATAGGCTCAGATGTCGTGTCACGTAAACTTGATGCTCAGTATGAGTTGGCCATGAAAACTAGCCAATCATAACCTAGAGTTGTTTGTGTCAAAGGGTTGCGTAAAGTACATAATAGTTATAACAATTGTTAACTAATTTCTATAAAGATAAAATCAAAATAAACAATAGCCAGTGGAAAATAGGGAAAATAATAATGTAGCTCAGTATATAGGAAATCAAACCAATGTATATATATAGATTTTTTTAATAAAGAATAATACTAATAATGTAAAGTTTAATCATGAATTTAGTTTTGGAAATATTTTCAGAGACTTTGCGAAGGTCAACAACCACGGGATAGAGATTCACACCTTTTGGTGTTACAGTATTTAACAGTGCTATTCAATAAGTCTCTGTATTTCATCACAGTAATTTAAAAAACCCTTTATTCTCCTGAAGTAGAATTGTCAACTATTCGAAAACGCTCGAGTTTTGGGTCTCATTTTGAAAATATTACAACTTTTGTAGGTGATGCTGTGTTCTAACTATTTAACCTGAATTAAGAGTTAATTAATTATACAAGTTACGATACAAGATAAATCTCATTCATAATGATCTACTTGAAAGTAGAATAAAATTGCATTAATCTTTTAATATTGTTAAACTTAATCACACTATTAAAACCCACATTATTAATATATATCTTAATTACACCTTGATAATACGAAATAATATATCACACGCTGATAAAATACTATAACTTCAAGCTTTAAATGTTGTAGTAACATAAAATAAGAAATGTTCTTTATACTAAATAAACACTGCACAAGTATACACATACAACCACAAAGATTTAAACCAAAGAAAATAAATAAATAAATAAAGTGCAGGGATACCCTGTCCATGTTAAGAGTGGATAGTCTAACACAAAGAAACCTAATCACTAACGTAAAATGAAAAAAAATATAATCTCTTTACCAATGGTTACATATTAATTTTTACTTTAGATAAGATTCAGAGTTGCCTCCCCTTCTCGATGTAGGAACAGTTTAAATCGAATCAAACAGATACAAAAGAAAAAAGAAAATTCTTGAACAGCCCTAATCCTTGTGAGTTAATAGTAATGGTACAGCACGACTCCTTACACTTGTACCTGCTCATAAAAGTATCATTGGATACATACTTCCATGTTATGCTACTCCACCAGTGGTAGTCGGGCTTAACCTTTATTGGTGGCACATAATATCTATACTAGGTCATGGTTTATTAGGTCTTCATTCAATAACTTCTGCAGCATTAATTTTGGCATCCATTTTCCAAAGGAATCATTTACTTTGTGGGTAACTTTAGCTGTGGCTTAAACAGCCATAGTGCCTACTCCCACACAGTGTCCAGGGTCAGGACATTCCACAAACAGACAAATTCTCACTGTGCAACGAGATAGTCTGTCTGTATTTTCATGTTGTGACCCAAAACAGGGAACTACGAAGTACCATTTTCTTGCAATGTGCTTCATCCCTTCTAGATTTTTAAAGTATACTAACCACTTCAGCAAAGCACGATATATTCATATGGTGAACATCCTATCATAATAATAGTGATGACAGTATTTATTGAAGACAAGTGCTGTGAGTAGTTCTTTCTTCATTTTACAGTTTCTGTATTTGGAAACTATAATGTGATAACACTGCTACAACCCCATTATTTTAGTGTTAATGTCCAGATAAACTCATCTTGGTGTATACAAGCCAGCAGTGAAGCATATAGTAAAGCAAGTTTATGGATTGGAATAATTGATCAAATTTCTCGCTACATCTAAAGGGAGCCTCCATTTTTTAAGGACTGGTATTGGTGCTGCTCTCTTAAGAAGTTGCCAACAAACAGTCGGCAGTATGATGTGAAACCAAACCAACTGTGGTATTCTTGATTAATTACGGGATAAGGCTATTCTCTCACCACATCTCGTTTAGTTGGGTCTATCAAGGCTTCTTTGCCCACGTGGTGACCAAGAAGCTCAATTTATAATCACATGTGTGAAACATTCCTAGTTTTATTTCAAGCTCACCTTTCATATGTACTGAATCCCCACAGCGGTATGTCAGTGGACTTACAATACTATAAATCGGGTTTCGATATCCGTGGTAGGCATAACACAGATATCCTATTGCGTAGTTTTGTGCTTAACTTAAAACAAACAAACATATGTAGTGCAATACTACCTTCAAGTTTTCAGATGCAAATTCCCCAAACACCAAAACACTGATATAGATCAGGTAATTCTGTCATTACAGTCCTTTGAGTATAAGCTATATCAGATATTTGAAAGTAGCTGGTATGTGACTGTGACATGGAGCAAATAGCATAATTCACATGGTTTAAATTCATGCACAATCGTCAACCAATGATTATTTGTTGGTAGTTTCATTTTTGCTTTTGGCCATGGTGTAACAGAAGTAACCTCAGCATTAACTACTTCTACTTTGCTCATCATGCTTACAACCATGACAGATTAATGCTTGAACTAATACTACTTTTTCTCGAAAGGAAACATTTTATTTCGTGCATAGCCTTTCTGTCAGGGGTGGGCAACTTATTTTTCATAGTGGCCACTGCTGTGGCTAATGAAAACAACGTTGGCCACACTGTTAAAAAAATTGATGGTTTTCATCAACGAGTTTCGTGAAATTTGGCTTAATATCTACGCTCAATGAGTATCTTAGCTCTGCCTCTAAATTTATGTCAGTAAGACGAGATCTGTATCTAGACTTAAGAAATTCCAGCGTAGAAAATGTTGACTCGCACACCCATGTGGGTCCAAACATGGTAAATAATTTTGAAATTGCTATCTTTATATTTGAAAGACTCTCATTTATCAGAATAGTGAGCTATATCTCTCTGACAGGACATTTTTGTTTACCTTTTATGTGTTCTACACTTTGCAGGGTAAGCACCTCGTCTTCAAATCCACACTTATCCAAAGACAAAAAAATATATAACTTCCTTACTGAAATTTCCTAAGTCAGATTGAAATGGATGCAAAAATTCAAATATCAATTTCAAATTTTTAAATTCGGAGAAACGTGATTCAAATTTTTGAGATAGATTTTTGATACAGTTTACATAGAGATCATCTTTAGCATCAGAGAAATCATAGTCCGTAGTATTTTCTAGAAAAATATTCAACTTTGCAAAATGTGTCAAATCATTATTTTGTAATTGTTCCGCAAGAAAGTTTAGCTTTAATTGAAATTGATGAATAGACTGTGATTACTTGCTTATTACTTTACCTCTTCCCTGAACTTCGTATTCAAATTATTCAAATGAGCCATCATGTTACACAGGAAGTGCAAATCACACTGCAATGACAAAATTTCAATTTCAGGGAACTTTTCAATCTCACCTTTTTTCAACAAGATTCTAATTTATTTGAGGAAATAAGGAAGTAAATCGTTCCAAAGCTTTTCCTCTACTTAACTATCTTAATTTGCAGGACATTACCAAAGGTACAATCATTTCTTTTCTTCAAAGACTCAACAAAATGTCGATGGATGAGAGAGCTTCCATTTCTAATATAATTCACAATTCTTACAACAATATCTATCAATTTTTTCAATTCATCACTTTTAGACATCTGAGTACATAAATACTTTTGATGCAAAATGCGATGGAAAGATGGCAGCATGGACTTCACATTATTTTCAATTAAATGCTGCTTCAAAAGAGAAACAAATCCTAATTTCGCCTCAGTCATGGCGGGAGCGCCGTCTGTTGTGAGAAAAACCAGTTTTTAAAATCAACATTGATTTTTTTTGTCATGTCAAGAAATTTTTCAAAGATGCTTTTACCACATGTTCGATCTCGTAATCCACAAGGGCCAAACATTTCTTCCTTCACTTGAAAATCTAAAATTGCATATCGAACCTAAAATAACAACCGTACAGTGTCACTAACATCTGTTGACTCATTTAATGCTAAAGAAAAATACAAACAGTCTTTTAGTTGTTCAAGAAACTGATTTTATATGTCTTTCGCTAACTCTAGCATTCTGTGGACAATTGTTCTTCGACTTAATTGCAAATTATTTACCTTTTGAAGAATATCATCTTTTATTTATTAATCATAATTCTCCAACAGACTTTCAATTACCACAATCAATATTTCTTTTACTAGTTCAGCATCAGAAAATGATTTCTTTTTTTGAGCTCGAGTCAAAACTACTTTATAGCTAGCTAATGTAACTAGTTCTATCAATGATAAAAATCTTTTTTAGGCTTCCATTTTGTTCATAAAGTTATGCTTTCAGAAGGTTAATTTTATTCATAGGATTTTCGCTATCAACTGGAAATTTTACATTACATTCATTGTGAAAATTGTTAAAGTGTTGCTTAAGGTTGTATACTTTATTGTTTCTAAAACCTTTGTTATACAAAAGACACATTGGCTTATTATTTACTTCAATCACTGCAAATTTGAACTCCCAACTTTTATTAAATTCTCGTTTCACGTTTATCCAGTCACGCGCCATTCTCTGTTCGTCAGTAATGCCAGAATCAATTAAACTGTCTTTATTTTCTGAGTGTTTACCATCTGGATTCTTTCGTTTTTGAATTATCCACTTATCCATATTATGGTATTAAAAACAAAATATGTATAAACACTTGAAAGTTGCACAATAAAAATATGTTTGCAAGCGCATGCAAAACAATGCACACTCGATAATAAACATCTAAACCAGACTAACGTAACAAAATGGGCGGAATCTGTGGCAGTGATGAAGCGCGCGACATTAGCGATGACGTGAGGCAGTACAGTTGTTGATGAACAAATTTGCGATAAAAAATAAATTATGGAAAAATTGATTCCTAAATTCGAGCTGGCCACAATTGTGCTATCCATTGGCCACGTGTGGCCAGTGGCCATGGAGTTCCCAACCCCTGTTTTATGACCACAATAAGTATCAGCAATGCATTAGGCCTTGTCCAGATTAAGCCATGGAACACTACTTATGTACATGGAGGTACTTTCATTTCCCTTGCGATATAGACTTGTGTCTCTAAACAAAAAAGTGGTAAGTTTACATATTTACAATGTTAAAATCTGGGGTTCGATTCCTCACAGTGTACAAAGCTGACAGGCCATTGTTGTCTTGCTCTAAAAACAAACAAACAAAACATACACATATGCAGCCCTCTGTTTCTGGATGCAACCTGAGTGACATTGAATGACTTTGAATGGAACATAAGCTCACGAAATGCACAGGAAAATTGGTAAACTCTGCAATGTGTACATTCTAAGAGTGGTGATTCTTGATCCTAGATTGGAAATGACTTCTTTCATTCTGTAGAGGCCCGGCATGGCCAAGCGTGTTAAGGCGTGCGACTCGTAATCTGAGTGTCGCGGGTTCGCATTCCCGTCGCGCCAAACATGCTCGTCCTTTCAGCCGTGGGGGCATTACAATGTTAGGTCAATCCCACTATTCGTTGGTAAAAGAGTAGCCCAAGAGTTGGCGGTGGGTGGTGATAACTAGCTGCATTTCCTCTAGTCTTACACTTCTAAATTAGAGACGACTAGCACAGATAGCCCTCGAGTAGCTTTGTGCGAAATTCAAAAAACAAACAAACAAACATTCTGTAGATGACACATTTTAAACTGAGTCAGGGATCTACTTCTCCTCTAATATTTAGTCTATAATAATGTGCCTCAATGAATTTGATGTTTACTAACCACAATAGTGGTTTTACAAAGAGAACGTGGAATTTCGTGATTTCCCGCTGTGGTTCTTGCTACTCTTGTTAATATATATATATATACAAGTTTCTTGTAAAGTAGAAAGTGTTAACACCGAAATAGCACAGATTTTCTAAGTGCTTTTGTTGATTATTTATCGATACAGCATAAATGTTATTTTGAATATTGTATATATTTACACAAGTCAGGTAATAAAGTACATGTACAGTTGAATTATCTGTATCGTTTATTGTCATAAATTATAAGATATATACTTGTGTATATATCTACACAAGTTAGCTAATAAAGTACATGTACTGTTGAATTATCTGTAGCGTTTATCGTCATAAATTGTAAGATAATCAGTTGATAAACATTCCATATAATTAAAAATTTGATGAAACAGCACTATACATACTTTCGATGTTCAGATATTTTTATATTGCATACAACTTCAATATTGACTTAGAAATATTTTTCTTGCATTTTCACCTACATCTTTTGCAAATTGTCACTTAACACTCCTACGAAAAGTGGGGCCTAATAGGCCTGAAAGGTTATTAATATTAGGCTAATAATTTTGTATTTAAATGAAATTGCCATTTAAATCCATTAATGAATGGATTAACGAGATTCCCACTGTCCCTATCTACTATCTAGCGAAACCACAGCCAGGGGAACGGGCTTGGAGAAATCAGGACTAGAAACGTCTTTTCGTAGAAGTGTTAACATGGTAATGCACTCGTATGTTTACATAACACAAGTGAACGTTTTATCAAACTGTGAATGTTGTTTACCAAACCACCTCTATTCTTATTTATCGTACAATTGAAAAGTTGCTAGAATTTCGTCTTTCAAGGCTTCCATTCTAAACGACGTGTACAATATATTTTAAGCCATTTTGGCTACACAAGTAGTCGCGTATTCTGCGACGGCTTTTCTTATAAGGAGAAAGAGATGTACAGTTTTGTGTATCTTCACAACCACAGTCATTCTGTATAGGATCATACAGCTCTTGATAATACCTGCGTATAACAAACACCCATATCTAACACATCTGTAGTACCACTAGGAAGTTCCATGTGATCTTTCGTCATAAGTATAAATGATATTTTGTTCCTGATACTACACTCTCCTGCTAGTTTTATTTCATGCATCCGTAATCTCCCGAACAATAAGGATTTTAATACAAACACAAGAAGAGGTAATAGCAGGAAAAAAGAAAAACCAAACAATCCTGGCTTAATCGTTTGTTAAAATATACTTGTGTAAACCCTTGTGCCCATGAGTGCTTTAATACAACTTTAATACTTTAGTACTACCTTCGACAAATAGATGAATGTTCTGGAGCAACATTAAACATTCGTCTTACAAAAGTTTAGGTTCTGGTAGAATAAAACTATAGCGTCAGAATAGAAAACCGTAAAACGGATAATACGCTTTGTAAGTTGTTTTACTTGTAATGTTCTTTTAAGGATTGCTAAATGGGTATCAGAAAATACGTTGCTCAATGTATGAGAATCATTGGTGGATGTTAATTATTTCCTTTTCATAATTTACATGCATGTATAACAGTTGATTCGAACACAGTTTTTTTGTTGTGAAAAACTTTAATTTCTTTTTTCCTGGTTATGTTAAATTGGTAAACTCTTTTGTCCATTTCTAGGATTGTCACTCACATGACGGTTGTGATCCAGAAGCAGGTAATCTTTGACATTCCTCTTTACATATCATGTATAGAGTTAACTGGATCTGGAGCAACATTGTCAAGTGTGCTTGGATTGATGTAGTTTTGTACTAGTGTTGTCTTGTTTGGCAAACTGCAAATAAACGAAACATTTAAGTTAATCATTTGCATTTTAGTAAATATTTCTTCACATGGATTAAATGTTTTATCGCTTCACTATTGTAATTATTATCACATTTCTTTTAACTTCCACGGAAGTACTATAGTGTTACTCAAGAAGGAAATTTTACTCTGTATAGCTATACATACTAACATGCACCATTGTTTTGGTTTACCTACGGAAATTAATCTTAAAAATAGTAATGGTATCATAAATGCTTAGGAAATTTCAAATACATTATTATTTGTTTTATAGAGACGTTATGTTATTAATCAGATTCAGAAAGATTTACTATGAATGTTTGATTTCAAGTATACTAAATATATTGCGCTAATTAATTTATTAAATGCACTAATGCTGGATGTCTGTTGTGATATTAGTTTATTTCGTTTCCTTCGTTTCGTTTTAAACGTTTTAATTGATATAATGTTAAAAAACTAAAATTTGATCATAACGAATTGATTGGTTTGGTTTTTGGAAATTCGCACAAAGCTACTCGAGGGCTATCTGTGCTAGTCGTCTCTAATTTAGAAGTGTAAGACTAGAGGAAATGCAGCTAGGGTGGTGATGACTAGCTGCTTTCCCTCTATTCTTACACTGCTAAATTAGGGACGGCTAGCGCAGATAGCCCTCGAGTAGCTTTGCGCAAAATTCAAAACAAACAAGCTGTTAACTAAGTGGATAAAGATAAGTTAGTTAAAACGTGTGTGAAAAGTAAAATCGGCTCCAGAAATGAAGTAAATTCCACCGCCAATCAAATTGGTCAATTTGTATGACGTCAAAATACGTCATGCATGAGGCAAGTCAGTCATTTTGTCATTGAGAATTGACGCAATCTTTTCGTAAGTTCGTGGTTTGGAAAGTTGGTTAAAGGAGGAGGGCTCCAGTTCGTTAAGATCTAACGTTAGAAACACCAATACAATATTTAAAAAAAAAACTTATACATTTAAGCTCTTTTTTTCATAATTTAACGTTTTCTAATATGAAGATTTGGACTTCAGAACACATATACAGGTAAGCCTGTGCTAAAGTAATTCACGATAGCCTTGAAAGTTGAATTAAAGTGATATGAATTCAACGCGAAATTTTAGTGCGACTGAGGTTTTTAACTTTTAAAGTATTAGCCTAATGTGATTTTAGTCTTAAGTGGAAACATTTCTAATACATTACTATTGAAGTAAAAATTAAGTTTCCATTTTTTTTATCACAAAAACAGAGAAGAAGAAACTATAATTGAGTGATGTTTACTATACAATAATATTTCTGGTACTTAGATAAGTAATACTAATAAGTGAAAACTTCGAGCTCAGCCACGCTCGATAAAAGTAAAACCAAAAGCGAGTAAAAAGTTCAGAAACGTAATTAGGCGAAAAATGAATCAGATCCTATAATTATATTTATAATCGTTAATCCATGTAGATTTTAAGGTCTGATTGGACTGACTTATCTGATTGTTCTCACTGATGCACAATCTCTGACCAGTACTTTGAATTTGATTAATTCAAAAAGTAGTAGATTGCCATTGAGTTGTGCCTAAAACCAGTAATAGTAACACAATAGCACAGCAACTTTATGTATTAGTGAGTATTACTACTAGTACTACCGTAATAGTACTATTAGTATTGGTAGTACTGTTAAATGTATATAAAAGAAGTTGCATTTTGTCCTTTAGTTTAAGGCACACCCATCTATGAAAAAGTAAAAATTAGACCCATTTTCTGCCTTTTTCTTTGGGAAGTTACTGATTCCCATTTTATTAAGTTCTTGTGTAGTTCCAGTGTTTGCCATTGATAGTTCATTCCATTAGCCAGTCACCCTGTTAGAAAAATAGAATTGTCTTAACTGAAACCTTAAACTTGTATCTTCTCATATTTGTTTTAAGAATATAGCACAATAAAATAAGGTGCTTATATATATGCAAAAACGGCTCAAATATTTTCTCAACCCAAACGAGCCGTTTTTGCATGTATATTTCTCAACAAGTGGGTTTCTCGACATCACTGAAAATAAGGTGCTGTTATCATATCAGTTACCCAGATAATCTTGTAATAAGGTCACCCCATGTCCCTTTTTTCTAATGATAGAATAAATGCACTGACAAGATAATACACTTCCATCCCATAACCTTATCAGCATTCTCTTAATTCTCTACAGTATTCTTTAAGTAAGGAGACCACAACTGTGCAAAGTAGTCCAAATGTGGCTTAAGTAGTATTCTGCTCCAATTTTACTGGACTTCAGTTTTTAATAAATTTTTCTTTCATCTTTTAACTCCCCCCCCCTTTAGAAATATGGTTTTCATAGTTAATCTTTGTTGTTGCTTGTCATTAGTAGGTTTCTCAAAATCTAAATATTAGTAACATCTAGGCAATGGAAAGGGCATGGGTTAGGGGACAAAAAGAGGCCTATTTGTCTATCATAGCTGCTCATTCTCTTAACTATTATAAATTAAAAAAAACAAATATAAAGCCAGCCATTCTAATTTCATAGTTATGAAGCTTTCTCTTAATGTCATTTAAATTTTCTACTTCTACAACAACTGAAGTTAACGCATTTAAGAGGCCAGTGTCCCTTCTGGAAAAATAAAATTGTCTTACCTGAAAATGACTCCTACCATTACAAAACTTATATTATAGTCTCCTAGTCCTGCTATTCTTGCTGTTAAGTATGCAAAACTTAATGCATCAACACTGTCAATTTCCTTTACTATCTCGAATACCTAAGTCATATCCTGTCTAACTTCTTTCTCAACAGAAAACAATTTCAGAGATCTTAATCTTTTCTTGTATGACAACCTCTGCATCCCAGGCATCATTCTGGTAACATTTGTATGAGTCCATTCTGATAATCCCTTTATGTGGATTCCTGTACTCAGTGAGGGGACTTCCCAGAGAAGGTTCTGTACTTTTAGTTTACCTCCTCTGGGATCTAAATATTCACCTGTGTGTTTGCTGTGGGTGGTGACCTGTGGAGGGGAGGAGAGGATCCTGGTGGTTGAGGGGTCCAACTCCAACACACCACTTTGGCCTTGAATTCCTGTAGATGGGCAGTCTTGGGGTGGCCCCCTCCAAGATCAATCGGCTCTTGTCCAGTTTTTTTTTTTAATACCAGGTCATGTTGGTATTCGTGGGAATGAGCTACCCGACAGAGTGGCAAAGTCCATCTGCTCTGGCTCTATCACCACTGTACCTGTTCCATACATGGACTATGGTCCAGTTATCAAAACCCAACTGTACACCAGTTGGCAGTCGACCTGGAATGAGCAAAGCAATAATCTTTTTCAAATCAAGCCTTATTTAGCTCTTTACAGATATCTTGTTTCTGTAAAGAATGAAGGATGTTGTTTTGGCTAGGCTATGCATTGGTCACAGTTTTTTAATTCACCACTTCCTTTTATTTGTTACTGATGCACCAATGTGTGGTCTGTGTGGCATTCAGGTCACAATTATACATATTTTATTATGTCATTGTTACAACCAAGAACTACAATACCATTTTAAACATATTTTTAAGGTAGGCTTTCCCTTGACATTAGCCAATGTCATAGGTGATACTTAGATTTTTAAGAGCCATTGGTCTTTTTAACTTGAGAGTTTTATTGGACTATTTTGTGTTTTAGCATGATTTTTTTTACACATTTTTATTTTGACCTGAACCCAGGACTGGAAAAGCTAACTTCAGGTGACTGACAGCAAGTTTGAACTTAATGCTTCAGTCTTCCTGGCGGGTCTTAATTTTACGTATTTTACATATTTTTACCTTAGTTTCCATATACCATTATAGTATACTACATCTTGTTTGGCACTGATAGCCTTAGTAGCTTTGTGCCAGTAAACATGAAGTACCTATCTACCCACCATTCCAATAATTCAGTGTCCTTCCTAAGGTAAGAAGCCCAAGAAGGAACACAATACTTAATATTACTGCTAGAAATAAGCAACCTCACAATGGCAAAATGCTGTGTGACATTTAAAAGATTTTGGTGTTATAAGGTCAGTTATTTCTGGCATCAATGTTTTCTATATACCAATATGCACTACAGAAAGCAGAAAGTAAATAAGTTCAAATGTGGCCTACCAAGTGGACCTATAAATTGAAATTATAACCTCTTTAGACTTATTCAGTATTTCTGTATGTACACCTAAAATCATGTTTGCTTTACCACCAGCAATAGCAAATTGCGTGGATGGTTTAAGACTGACCAGCCATTGCACCAAAATCCCTTTATTTTTGATACCATTAAGGTTATTCCCATCAGTATTATACTTATTTCAAATTGTGATAACCCAGCTGCCAACTCACTAAATAATCTAAATTTAGCACCTCTTCACAGCAAACATCTAAGACCTTAATTTAAGTAATTTTGACCTTTACTTCATCTGTGTCACTGATGTAAATCAAAGAACAAACATCCTAATACTGAGCTCTGAAGTGCCCCACTTGTGTCATTAATTTACTTTGAGTTCAGTTTGTAACAGTCCCCTGCTTTCTTTCATCCAGCTATTCTTATACCCATTTTCTTAGCCTATCCTACACACCTATAGAATTTTTTTATTTTTTTTTTTACAAGCCTTTAATGTGTTGCCTTTTCTAGTATTTTCTGAAAATCCAGATACAACAAATCCTACACCCATATCCTCATCTACATAAGTACTGACCTTTTCAAATAATATCAAAATATTTGTAATGCAATATTTTTCTGTAGTAAACCAATGTTAACTATTTAATAAAACCTCAAGCTTTGTTAAATGACTTTGAAAAATATCTTTTATTACACTCTCCAAAACTTTTCCCACAACTAATGTAAGGCTAATAGGCCTATAATTACTGGAGTAATTTTGATTGCCTCTGCTGAAAAAAGGAGTTACATTAGCTAACTTTCAATCTTTTAGCACCTGCCTGCTATTCAAGTTCTTACAATAAATAATAGCATGTGGTTTACATATCCAGTCCTTAACCTCCTTCAAAATCTTTGGAGAAATATCTGGCCCAAGAGTCATATACTTTAAATTTCCAATACTTTTTTTCTTAAGTTTATAATTAAATTAGTCATTTTGTTTGACCTTGTTTCCATTTACCAACTATTCAAGGTGAGAAATACTGCTGAATGCCTGTTGGCTGTCATTTATAGTGTAATAAATTACTTAAAGCTTCTTTTGTCATACTTTGTTGTACACTAACTTATTAAATCAGCAGTGTAAGGTAATGTGAATAGTTGATAATTCTGACATCTTGTATTTAACACTGTCGAAAGGCAGTCTGTAGAAGGTGTGTTGAAAGGCAGTATGCAGAAGGTCATGACACTCTGACCTATACCCATTTAAAAATATCTAGTTGTTTTGATACTTCTTGAAACTAGTGCATTTAGATTTGCTGACATAAACTATAACATTTTTGTCAGTCCATTTTATGTATTGAGTGATGAAAACTTAACTAACATTATCAGCCCTCATACATATGTGGTACAGAATGATTTAAAATCAAAGCGATAGGTAAAATTTTACTTGAGTATTAAATTATAAATTGAAGACTGGTGAGGGTGATGTAGAAGCTGAGTGAATAGAGGATTTTAATGATTAAATAATTGATTCTTTAATTGATAATTTGATTAATTAAAGAAAGGTAATATTTGGAAATAAAAATTTTGATTAATTTATAATTTTCTTGTAGTATCATTAATCTGTTAAGTTTAACAACTTTACATTGATAGAAAATAATAGTAAAAATCATAATAGTTATATTTCTATTTCAGTAATTGGAAACATAAATTTTGATTAGTTGATTATTTTCATGACATTAATTGATTTAATCATAATTTTGATTTATTGAGTTAGTCACTGCTAGGGCTTCATTATTGTGACTTGAATATTGATGATAATGGGTATAATCTATAGATGCCAAGATTAATATCAGTTATGAAGCAGAATTTTGCCTGAAATTACTGCTACCAGGGTAAGTGTACAGATGTGGACTAAAAACTGGGTGTTAGTGCCTGTGATGGGCAGGGCACAGATGGTCCATTGTGTAGCTTTTTGGTTAACAAACAAATGTGGAATTACTACTTTGTAAAATGTGTTTGACATGATAAATACAAATAATTAAAGGTGTGGAACATTTTAGTAACTGCAAAATAGGTGTTAATGGACAATCATAAGATTGTTTGAAGAAGTATATCATGTGCCCTTTGTTAATCATGATATATTTGTATGTAAATCAAAATGTGTTGATGGTACTTGAATTAGTGTGATATTGATAGTTAAGTGATTCTGTAATTTGAAGATCCTGAATATGGCTGTTATTAAATGTAAAGGTGTAAATAAACTCAATAATGACTGAAGACAAATGTTATACTATGAAGCCTTATTCTCTAGTTTATTGTGTTAAACTAAATTTCTTATTTACACTGTTTCTATTCTTTTAAGAACAAGAATTGAGAGGAGGGGTGAAGCTTGTGATGTGGTTTTTATGGTGTGCAGATGCTTTCTCTTAACATCTTGTTTATTCTTGGGAAAAGGTTGGAAAAAATCAACTTAATCATAGTTATTTTTATGGCTTTTATTATTTGTTATGAAAAATTTGATAGACATTTTTTTTGTTTAGTCATCCATGGGAGACTGTTGTACAAGCAGCATGGAGAAAGTATCCAAACCCTATGAATCCTGCAGTAGTAGGTATTGATGTTGTTGACAGGAGAGTAACAGAAGGAGTATTAAAGACCCATCGACTGATCAGTACGAAGTGGGGCCTCCCATCCTGGGCCACCAGAGTAAGTTTGGTTTTTCTGATGCTCAAACGTGTTTAAAAATGAAACAAAGCATTTGGAACAAATTTATTTTTGTTTCTATAATATATTTTCACTACCATCAAATTTTGCATCCATCTTGTATGAGTTTTCTTTATGTTGATCTTGTACATGAGTAGTTTTGGTTATTGCAATGTTCAGAGTTTCCTAATGTATGTAAACAACCTCTTGAGTTTTTCTTTTGGTTCCAAGTCTCTTGATTTTTGGTAAACTTTGTGTGGCTTTCCTTTGTTGAAAGTCCACTTATGATTGTAACATTACTATTTCTATATTTGTTCTGTGTCTGTTTGTGAGAGGTGACTCTGGGTTCATTGCTTACAAAATTGCTGATATTGGCTCAGGGAAGAATTTTTACAAAACAGATAAAACTTTATAATTTGCAGATTCTGTATTCTCCATGAAGTTTTACATGCCTGGTAAATAAAAGTACTTAGAGTTGTCAAGTGTATGATAGTTTTAATAGTTTATTAGATTTCAAGTCTTGAAAAATGAATTTTCATTTTATCATAAATTATATGAATGAAAGAGACAATTAAGTTTTGTAAGTAAGAGCAAAACAAAGACATATGGAAGATTTTAGGCATGTTGTACACATTGGGTTTTCCCCAAATTATTTATTGAATATCTTGTGAAGACTTTGGCTTCCTTGACTGTGTGTAACATTTCTTGTTCCATACTTGTTCATGGTAATAAAGTATGTTAGCTCTGCTTGAAATTTGCTGGTGATGACAGTCATGAGTTCTTGTGATTTGTTGTGTGATCTTGTGTAGGCTCCTTTAGCATATGTATGTTTTAAAAATTAATAATTTTATTTTTCAGATTCTCATCCCTTGCTACAGTTATTTTACCTTAGAAATTGTGTAAATATAATTTACTGCTTTGACTGGTTTCTTTTTGAAATTAAAGTATACCTAGAAAAGTTTTTAATTGTTTCTTGATTACATGAATTATAATGAGAATATCTACCTTTGGTTATGTCAAACAAGAACTCTTGTGTGTACCTATTTTATGGGAGTAGAATCCCATCTTCTAACACAAGACAGTTGTAATCTTTTTTATTACAATTTAAAGAAAAAAAGTTTTATACAGTTTGGCTATTGTTCAGATCTTCTGCAGACATCTCAAAAGTTATTAAATATTAGTCATAAATGTTTAAAATACATATAAATTTTTCTGAAACACGTTTACCATTCTCTGACACTATTTCTCAATCTCCCGTTTTCATTGTCCTAAGTATTGAAAATATTTCCTCATCTTTTATACCCCACTGAAAAGCCTTAAGCAAATTCTAATTTGCAAATTTTCCAACTTCAATTTGCCTTTTATCTAGGTATATATAATTATATACCTTATACAATACCTGTATGTAAGCAGCTTATCACAAAAGTGTAATGTAATCACTTTTTCTTGACAAAGTATTCAGCATGGGTTTCTTTTAACAGGAATGTTGAGATCAGTTGTTATTTATATCGTGATTTTGAATGAGGTTAATGTTTCTACAGTTATCTTTTCATTTATAATTATACATTAATTAACAAAAAAAAAAACTTACTGACAGGTTTGAAATCCTCAGTTCATGTTCCTACTACAGAAGTCAACTAGACCTTTTCTTTTCCACCTCTGCTAACTGGTGTTTATCAGCAGCCAGGGGAGAGGTCACTCTTAGTCGAAGCTATGATATGA
This sequence comes from Tachypleus tridentatus, assembly GCF_004210375.1. Taxonomy (NCBI): domain Eukaryota; kingdom Metazoa; phylum Arthropoda; class Merostomata; order Xiphosura; family Limulidae; genus Tachypleus; species Tachypleus tridentatus. The sequence continues at coordinate 73,126,258 of NC_134827.1, read as the reverse complement.
TCCATTACAAGATGGAGATGTAAACAAAGGATATCTCTCTGGAGGTGTTCTGAGGCAGCTTTTGGTAATAACCTGGGAATAACTGGTGAGAATTTAACTAGCACTTTCCAACTAGGTCAACCTCAACAGAAGGTAATTTTGGTCAGCCACCTCCAGCCTTCCTTTAGTTGGTTACTTAGGTTTCTGAGGTTTTGGAGGTCTCTCCTATTGCATTTGGCTCTATTTTTTCCTTGGTAAAAGAGAAGATGGCAAGTGACTACTTGGTTATTCTTCCTTCTCTTGGTATTGCTGTTCTTTTATTAGATTTGCCACTCATTTACATGTTGAGATAGTTATGTCTTGTCTCCCACTTCTGTTGGATCTGCATTTTTTGGCCTATCACTGCCAGGAGGAGGCCTATGTCGATTTTCAATGGATGAATCCACTTTTGGGCCTGTGGGGATCTAGATTGGAACCTGCAATCACTTTAAACAAATCAGTTTTCTTGTATTTGTATTACTCTCATGACTGTCCTGAGGTATTTATCCTCAATTCATCCTTTTTCTGACACTTTTCAGTGTTCCCCTCAACATTTTGAGGACAAGTTGGTAATTTTACTAATGTCTATCTCTGTCAGACTGTTTTCTTCCATTCTTTCTTTGGTTTTCTGACTGGTTTGTTGTTGAGAATGAGGATGAATGTTCATAATTCCAGAACAGATGATTTCTGTTCATTTGATTAATTATGGCATTCACAATCCCTGAGGTGTTGTCTTTTGGAGTTCTTCAGGTGTAGGAGAAAGTTTGTCCACTTAGGTATTGTTTACTCTCTCATCATGATTGATGGTGTGAAATGCATTATCTCTGGCTGCAGATGTGGATCCAGTCAAAGTGTGTGTGTGTGTGTGTGAAAAGCTTGTCTATACTGAAGTTTATTCTGTTTCATCTTCAATATGGGAACTAAGTTCCAGGTGAAGAACATACCTGTTCTGAATGTTGTGCAGTTCCCCCACTTGTGTACCATTTTTTCTTTTGAGACACTCCTGATCTATGCAGATGATTTCTGTATGGATCATGCCTGCACTGGTCCCTCCACCTTCTCAGTGTGGAATTCTAGCTATGTTATCGGTGGATAGTAAGTATGTTTTGGAAGTTAAGGTTTTGCTAAATTGAAAATGTATTTACAGTAATACTTACTTTTGTTGACACTCTCTCAGCCTACTTCCTCACTAAAAGCTGGTTCATGTCTTAAAAAAGTGATTACATTATTGGGATGAGGTGTATATATACAATACCTAGATAGAATGTATCCTAGAGTTGGTGAAGAAATTTAAATTATAATTTGCCTGAGGCATTCAAGAGGTATAAAAACTGGAGCAACTGTTCTTAGTGCTTAGATGGGCAAAGAGTGTGATAACCCTGGAGATTGAGAAATATAGTGTCAGCAGAAGTAAGTATTAATGGAAAAAAACATTTTCAATTTGGGAAAATATTAACTTGCATCAAAGAAGTGTTTTTCCTTATCATATTATTTTGTAAGTAAGTTATTTCACAGTTTGTGTAAGTATTTGTTTGGTTGTTTTTACTTTTCCCAATAGTGTTTGTTTAGTATGTTTGTTAATTAAGTAAATTTACATTTTTATGTTTGATCTACTAAGTGAAATGAATAGATACTGGGTAGTGAAAACTACTATTCATCTGATTTTCATTCCTTTTGCAGATACTTGGAGCAGATAGAACATGTTATGCAAGTGAACACTCAGAAGTAGATCCAGCTAACAAATCAATGGTTCTAATGTCCAAAAATGTAATTATTCTTTTTCATGTAATGATTATAGTCATATATATTGATGAATGTTTCTTGGTATGTTAATATCATTGAATATAACTGGCATTTATACTTATACTAAAATATCTGTCTAAAACATGTTCAAGTTTGGTTAATTGCCAGATAAAGACCAATGTATAATGCATATAGTTTTACAAGAACAATTACAGGAATAAGACTTACACTGACCTGATTATTGAACCTTAGTTTGGTGGTATTTCTTCAAACGGACTGATTCCAGTCATCCTTGGTCCTAGTTAAGAACTAACAACAATATTGTACTCATTAAGATGGGTTATAATGCACTTTATTTGGTTCTAGTTTAATTCATTCTGGACCCATTAGTGTTAGAAATACAGATTTTGCAAACAGTAATGAGTAAAGGCTTCTCCCAGTGCCATTCACTCATTTTCTTTATATGCTCGGTCAGTGTTGTTCTGTGAGTTTTTTTCCTACCCCATGGCCATTTTAAACAAAATCTGTTGGATTATAAGGAGGAGGGATACTTTTGTCACAATCTTGTTTCTCTTTTCTGAGCTCTGTTACCTCCTGCTTTCATTGGATCCCACTTTGTGGTGAGTGTTGCCCAGAGAAGTGTGCTTCTCTCAGTTAAGTTCCACACTATCAATCAATCTGGTTATTTTTATTACTAGTTGCAACAGGCTTTGTAGAAATGAGGTATTCGATAAGACTATCTATGCACTTATCAGGTAGTATTATCATGGACCACCACCAGTGGATTATTGCGAGTAAAGCTAAAGGAGCTTCTACCTGGCTGTACTAATCATAGAATTGAATAAATAGGGTCAGCTTGATTTTTAAAATTTAGGAATTATGGTTCACATATTGCACTCTTTCCAGATCACTGTTCTTCAGAACTCCTCAGCACATGTTATTCCACCCTCTTATTGTGCTATTGGATTCCTTACTGCACTCAGTTTCCAGTGCTTGGGACAGTGGACAGACTTCCTTCAGAGTGTTATTAGAGTGTGTTCCTCTATTCCTGGAAAAGAGGGTGAAGTTGTGAGCTCTCCTACTCCTGGATGTTTTACTCTGTTAATAGGAGTGGTACTACATTACTCAGGAGCCTTCTCATAATTCCAATTCAGATTTTACATGAAGCTATCCAGCTGGAACTTATGTGGCCATTTTTTTTTAATCAGTGTTGATTTTGTATGTTGTTCATGAAAGGAGTTCCATTACCTCCTCATCTTTCTGAATGCAAAATGGTGCCATCCTATATCTTTGGTTGAGCATAGGTTTCATGTCCTCTCCATAATTCTAGGGGCAAGTGGAATACTTGTTGTTCACTTTGTTGGGAGTGAGAATGAGTGTCCATACTTCCAGACTGGATGAGTTCTGTTCCTTTGGTTGACTACAGCATGCACAATCCTGTTGATCCAAAACTGGAGTATTGCATTTTGTACTTCTTCAAGTGGATGGAAAGTTTGTCTGCTTCAGTGCTGCTTACTTTTTCATCATGATTCCGTTGGTGTGAAATGCATCAACCTATGGTTACAGGTTGGGTCCAAATCAAAAGGTTATCTCTCTGTAACATTGCAGTTTAATAGCCCTAGCCACCATCATGGGATTTAGAGACCAATACCACTTAATTCCAGCCCTGAATTATGGAACCTCCCCTGTCTGGTTGGATCTGGCCTATAATGATTAGTCATGTACTGTTCCTTCCTTGATATAGAAACTAAGTTGTAGGGGAAGAATATACCTGTTCTGGATATAATATGAATTCCCCCAATAGTGTACCAATTTCATCTTGGTCTACTCCTGTTCTATACAGATGCTTTCTGTATATATCATGCCCTCACTGGCTCTTCCTTCTTTTCAGTGTGGGATTCTAGCTATATTGGCAGCAGACGGTAATTATGTCTTGGAATTTAGCATTTTCCTTAACAGAGAATGTATTTCCAATGAACACGTACCTCTACTGACACTCCTGCATTGCCTCTACACTAAGAGCCAGTGTAAGTCTTAAAATTATATTATCTAAGTGAGGTATTTATATACAGCACTAGGATAGAGAGGGCACACTGACAAGGGTGGAGAAGTTTGCATGTTAGATGTTGCCAAGGGTATTTAAATACTTAATTTTCAGTTTTGTTCTCACATTATGCATGAGATTCCATAAATCTGAACTTTCAAGACATCTTACTTGAATCCTATAACTGTAGTATCTATAGGTTATGGCTAGATGAAACTACATAAACTACACAATTTATATGTATGTTCCAAAGTTCTTTTGCTATAATAGTTGAAACTAGGGATAATTTTCTCCAATTCCTTACAGGTCTTGCTCTGCCTTCTATACATAGCATTGAGATTTACAATCCACATGTACTTATTGATTAATGTACTTATAACCATCAGAAAGCTTTTTTTATGCTTGGAATTAACCTTGGAATAATTATTTCAAAATTGGTGCACTGTTGTGGCCACTGGGTAAATGTAACTATTATTGTAAACTGCTGTCCATTATAGCATTTGTGGTTGTTTCTTTATAGTTGGAAATATAGTTAATTTATATTTATTTTTTATATTGTAGTTAATAATTGTTTCCAATGCATAATTAAAAGGTTTAAATATTTTTTAATATTTCAAACTTTGCATTGTTTCTAAAGGCTTAACATAGTAAAGGAGTGCAAGAAAACTTTGCCAAGGATACTATAATATGTCTCAAGGGCACCATTGACTTGTGTCAAGATAAGTAATAAACAGTAAAGGACAGGAAGGAAAAGAAAACATAAAAATTAATTGTATTTGAAAAGAAAAAGACCTGAAATTACAAATATAACCAAAAAAATCTTAAGATATTCTCTGAAAGATGTATACATTTTTCTATTTCTTTATTTTATAACATTTCATGATACTATTTGATGTGCACTGTCACTGATATGGTAAAGAAAATAAAAAATAAAATTTACCTATAAAAACATTGATATTCATTTAGGAGGTTATACAAATAAAACTAAAACTATGAGATGAAGGAAAATTTTTATATTTAAAATGAAAATCATGTTGTACTTAAACTATTCAGAATTTGAGTACGAATCATCACAACAGATAAATAACTTGAATAGAAAGACTGATTAAAATAATATATAAGACGACAATCTTTAACAAACGTTTATCAGTTTGTTAGAGAATACATTGAGAAACCTCAAAGGCACTATATGAATGATTCCACATGTATCCTTCCCCCTGAAAGACCCGTGTGTTTTATACAATCCTGTTATGAAGAAAATCATACCAACAATTTGGTGTTATAAGGAAAACTTACATTTATCTACTCCAGAGTTTGAACAAGTGCATAATTATAAAGTTCAGATTAAAAGTTACTAAACTTTTGCCTTATCCACATATTTTCAGATCACTTTTTGTAATGAAGTGTCCATAGTAGAAAAAATGACATATTCCGCCCATCCTTCATCAGACGAATGGTAAGTTGTTATTCCAGTTTCATACTAGTACTAGTGTGATCACTTTCACAGAAACTAGATGCTAGTATAATAGATTGGATTTGTGTTTTAGGTTCTAATAGATTCCATGAATTTTTTGTTAAGTAAGAACTATCCATTGGGTTATGAGAAAATGCAAAAAGTAAGCTAAATATATGGAGACCTTTCCATAATTAATAAGGATTCTTTCAACAGAAGTTTAATACTGAAATTACCTGACACTAGTAGCAGAAGAACAAAATACTTTGGATTTGTTTTCCTGCATTACTAGAACAAACCATTCATTGACTCGAACAACTGTAGAATTGGAAAAATAGATTAATAAGTTATTGTCAAGTAAACTAATTGATTAATACAAATTTTGTTGTATCAATGGTAAGGAAAATAATAATTTAGTTGAAATAACTGTTAAATCAATTGTCACAAAAATAAAACTTGGGTTTCTGGATTATTCCAACTATCCAAGTGATTAAAATGTTGATCATCTGTTATAGCAGAGCTGATAAAGCTGTTTGCCAATGTCAATAATTTTGAACTGCCAATAAGAAGGAAAACGATTAGCAGTACTTGTCATCAGTATTTCTTCATAGAGTTTGAAAAATACTACTAATTAATTAATGAGATTATCAGTTAATTGATTAGCAAGTACAACTAATTGTTCAGCTCTAAACAATATACATTTTCAATATCTATAAATATTCATGTAGTTCCTGTTAGATCTTTTTCATGCTTTCTATGGTATAATAGAGCATTAGCTGCTGATAAGTCTATATATATTCTTATAGTAGTATATACTGTTAATTGTTAATAACAATACACATTGTTTGTAAATTTTCCTTAATGACAACTCAGCATTTTGTTATAGATGTTTTGTGACAAGAGGTTCCTATTGTTTACCTTAGTGCCATTTCTGTGATTAACATTATTATGTAAATGTGTAATTGGATAAGACTTCATGTGCTGAGTTCAAATTGTCCAGTACAAGTTTTCATTTAGTTAACTGATTTGAATGAATACACTTATTTAATGCCATTAGCAAATGTTTTAAAGATCATTCTTTGTTTTCTTAAAGTGGAATATGATTAACATTTGTGACTTTATTGTACTTGAAATAATGATTATTTACTGAAACATAAATTCTTAGTTTTTAATTTTCAAAACTTATCAGCCTTTGTAAACATGTATTTTTAAGATTTTTTTTTTCCTTATAGCACACTTGTAAAACAAGAAGCAGTTGTCACAATCCATGGTGTTCCTCTGAGTAGTTATCTTGAAGACTTTATTGCTAGAACAATATCAGTTAATTCTAGCAAGGTACAGTCATGTTAAGAGATGTATGAAATGACTTACATGTGCTATCATTGTCTTAACATCAGTTCATTCTTTGTATAAAAATTACTTGCTAGGATTATGTGACTAAATCATACATTAATATAATCAGTTATTTCAATATCTCAAATATAAAATATAAAGTTCTGATACATTGTTTGCATTTGTTAATTTATCTACCAAAATATACCAATGTACATATTGACTATAAACTAGATCAGTGGCAATTTGATGTTTAAACAGCACTCATTGTTTCATTACAAACTGAGGTAGTTTTCTACACTTGAAGTCTAGGTTTAAAGAGGTTGAAGACATTTAAGTTAATGGTTTGTCTTTTTTTTTTAGAGAAAAATGAAAAACTTTCAGTGAACTAAGTTAAAAATAAAAATAAAGCATTACAGTGAATCTTTGTTGTTATGCACTTTCTGAATACAGTAATAATGAAATATTTTGAAAGTAGAGATTACTTGTATAGGTTGAAGATTCTACACATGTGTACTCCATTTCAAAATGATTGGACCAGTTAAATTATTGCAAATTGCAAGCATGTGAACCTTAGATAGCCACATTATAATGAGATTTTCCTTTAATTTCAACAGGGCAAGCAAGCCATGGAATGGGTTATTAGTAAAATTAATACAGAAGTCAGTGAACTAACTAGTAAAACAGTGAAGAGTATGGATGAAATAACACTATCTGCCAAGAAGAGCATGGATGACTTTACTCATATGGCAGCAGAACCCTTGCCAAAACTACACTTCAGAAAATGACAATGGGTTTAGTTAAGAACATTAATTGGACTGATTATTTTCTGAATCAGAAATTAAACATAAAGAAAGCTCATGTTACTTTTGTTGATGGGTGCTGTGACTGTTACAGACAAACCCCGTGTAGCGAAGGTTCATAAATTATTTTTTTAATCAAAGTAATTTATCTTTGAATGCAAACAAAGAAGGCATAAATGTAGTAGAAGAAACTAGGGACCAGTTCTGAGTGTTAAGATATTCTCTCTAGAATACTGACAAGTTGTAGCTGATAATATAAAAAGCAAAAAACTTAGATTATAAAACCCCAAGTTTTAACTTTAATATTAATTTATAAAGTATGTGTAAACCTTCAGCTACTGTAAGCTTCTCTTAATTCAAACATTTAACAGCATAATAATTATAATTCATAGTATTTATTTATACATACAATTTAATATCTAAATTTGAGATGTAAATTTTTAAATGCCAAAAAGCAGTTTTTGCTAACTTATTGGATAGCTATTAATTTGTATATTTATAGTTGGTAGTTTCCATGTTCTTAATTCACATGGTTACTTTGAGGAGTTTCAGTAAGATTCACCACTGTTGCCAACTTACTTTGTGAAATATTCATTCAGTGTTTTTGACATAGTACATGTAACTGTTTGAAAGTTTTGATTTCTTGTTACACATATTCTGAAAGTTAAACCTCAAATTGTAAGCTAGTTAAGACCAATACATTTAGTAGAATATTTCAATTTTATGTATGTTGAATGATTGTTTACAAAGAGGCTAATAAACAGCATTTCTGTTGTAACAATGTATTCTCATATCTCGGATAGTAACATCTTGTTCATATTTTAACCTATGGTAGCCTTCAGGTATATGAAGGTGAAAATACTCATGCCTTGATCTTCACACAGTTACATTAATACACCAAACATCACAGTGTAGTTGATATTAGAAATTTTTATAAAATCCAAGTTTTCATTTGTTAATTTCAAAAGGAACTAAAATCAATGCTTGGTGTGACTTTATGGTGCTCTGATTTCTTATCTGTATATTTATTTTATTTTATTACAATAAGATCAGATTTTAAAACCAGTAAAAAATGCATGTTTGTTAATATTGATATGAACATAAAATGTAATCCTTTTTCGATACTGACATACCACTCTTTGTTCGATCCACTTTGACATCTGTATCTTTTGCTTTGTAAAAAAATTGAAAATTCTCTAATTGCTGTTGGATGTTTGTAATTATAATGTTTGAGAAAGCTCGATGGTTTTAGTTTAGAAAGTATACTACTGCTTTAATTATTTTAACTTATTCACAGGTCAGTTAGCCAGACAGCTATATTATACCAGTTTTGGTACATTTTTATATTGTGTTAAGTTTTTCTTTTAAAATGCATATTTGAAAGTTACATGCATTGTGTTTGGACATTCAGTATATAAAAAAGTATGCTTAATAAACCATGCAATCAAGTGCAGAAGGCTTGGTGTTAAATTTCTTGTTTTTAATGTATGCATCATCATTTGTTAACAAAAAATAACTACAATGTAAAAATAAAACATGTTAGGTTAAATAAAATTTTGCTCTGAAGTATGCACAACAACTGTCATCTTATGATGTAACTCGATACTTTTTATCCTAACTTTGACCAAGATATTCCTGTATATTTTAACTTTGTTAAACATTTACCTTAAACTGGATCAGCTAATAAACACCTTATCAGTGCACTGGTCTTTAGATTTACAGAAATTTCCAATACTTGCATGTAATTTAATATTTCTTCCAGAGAAGGAAAAAAACGTTATTAATTTCCTTGACACAGAAGAACACTGCCCGACTAGACTGCAAAATGATGCTGACTATAAGATAACTGATTACTTCTCTGAGAGGTACCACTAGGTTGAACATACCAGCTACATTAAAATTTTATCCTATGTATTACAGTGCATTTATTTGATTATTTAAGCAATTGTGTGCCATTTGTTTCATTCTGTGCTTCATGCCTACAATATTTTTTTTTATAGAGAAGTTAATACAGTTAGAGTTCTATCATTTGCACATGATCAGACAATTTATATCCCAACTCCAGTGAAACAATAGTAAGATTAATTAACTGTTATTGAACTTATTTTATTTCTGATGGAAAAAAAAGATACTGAAAATATAATGGGATAATGTAAGAGCTACGACTACAATATTGGCCTGCAAGTATAAAATTATCATTTTAGTTACTACATATTATGCTAGAATTACTCAGTTTAAACAAACTCTGTAGTCAAGTATGAAATGCTTAGTGCAGAACCTCTCAACAGGTGCTTACCTTTACATAGACTCAATTATTTCTTCTGCATAAAAAAACAAAATGCACTCATGTTCATTCTAACCATCTTGCTTTCTGAACTCTCCACAGCAGTAAGAGATCTTAAAAAATATTCAGTTTTATTAACATTGTTTATGTCTGGAAGTCTTATGATTATTTTTATCCTTTCATTCATTTGGCTGCATTAAAGAAACCTGTTTAATTATTTACATAATTTACATGTGATGTTTGCTCAGTCATCCCAGAACTTTTTTTAAAAGTTATGACTGAGCTTAAGGTTTGCCTTACCTCACTACTATCTATTTTTTGATATTACAGTACAAACACACACTTCTGCTAACCTTCGGTACTTCCCTAATCAAGAAAATATTAATTTGGTAAAAGAGAAGATGAGTAGTTGAATTTATGCCAAGTATTATATATGTTTATTGGAAGAGAGTAAAAAATATATTGTTTAAAATAATTTTCACTGTTTTGGTGTGTTCATAGACTGGAATAACAACAATTATGACAATATAAAAGTTTTCAGGAGGAGAAGTTTCAGTTTCTAGAGCTGATAGCAGCAGTAATACTTTTATTACAAAACAATGCATAACTCGATTTTACACAAGACTACACAAATGTAGTATGTGGTTATTTCATACATTGCTATTTGTTAGTGGTATTATAAAATTTAATATGAATTAATTCTTTGTTTTGAATATGTTCTAAATAACACATGGTCAAGTAAACCGTTATGTTGATTTGATTTGAAGTTACTTATGTTTTTTTGTTGTTCAAAGTAAATAATCCTCATTACTGCCCACGGAAAGCACTGAATAACGAACTACTAAGTGGTTATTAAGGCAACAAGTCATGTTTTTGCACTAAGTTACCATTCAATAATTGTTATTCCACCCCTTCCCCGTATGTTTTCTGATTAATCAATGGTTACATAGTATATTTAGCCTTCATTCTTGGGTATACATCTAAATTAACATTTTCCTTATCTGAAAATAGACACTAATCTCTATACATGTATGAGATTTGTATGCTATTAGCCTTGAGTTACTTCCCACACATGCCTAACGTGAGGGCCTGGCATGGCCAAACGCGTAAGGCGTGCGACTCGTAATCCGAGGGTCGCGGGTTCGCGCCCGCGTCGCGCTAAACATGCTCGCCCTCCCAGCCGTGGGGGTGTATAATGTGACGGTCAATCCCACTATTCGTTGGTAAAAGAGTAGCCCAAGAGTTGGCGGTGGGTGGTGATGACTAGCTGCCTTCCCTCTAGTCTTACACTGCTAAATTAGGGACAGCTAGCACAGATAGCCCTCGAGTAGCTTTGTGCGAAATTCCAAAACAAACAAACAAACAAGTAAGCCTAACGTGAATTGTACTAAGGCAAGATGTTGTATATTTAAAAACGCTTGTTATGGGTAGAGAAAGCACTAATAGAGGAGCGAACAATCAGCCATTTTTAAATATATAATTTTCTCTACAAGTAGGTTTTCTCTCTATCACAGATTAAGGCAAGATGTCATCATCATGTAATAATAGCCCTCTCTAATAGGAGGATGGCACAACATCCTTTCTTTACTAAATAATTCCTCCCAAGCATTTGAATTCAAAATAACTTCATTCTTAGACATTGTCAGATAAGGAAAATGTTAACTTTCAAGATTATACCTTACTTTTACACAAAGTATAAGAGATGTATAAGCTAGAACTCCAATCTGAAATGATGGAGGGGATGGTGCAAACATTGTACTTCGATGAACTCCCTTGAGAAAGCACTTGAAGGGAGAGTTCATAGAGTTTGACATCTGGTGATACGGACAATAGACAAGTTCCGCGCATAAAGATGATGAGATTATACCACTGGAGAAAAACAAGTAAGGTTGGACAATGAAAGAGAGTGAATGGGGTGGATGCCGATTGACGAAACGGAGAAAAACTAAGGTTTTGTAGGCCAAAGAGTTGCCATTCATGACAAGGAGTGCCATGTGTCAAGGCATACAGAAAAAGGTGAGATCAGAGCTGAAGGAGGAGGAACCAGCGGACCAGAAGTTCGGTGTTGAGAGATTTCATGAAGGCATCGAGGAGGGGTGTACCCAACTGAAAGTAAACCCAACAAAACGTTTAAGGAAACAGAAACTACTCAGTAGATAGAATTTAGTCCATCAACTAAAAATGATCCGTTACCAGGTTCGGACCACGTATGAGATGTAATCTATGAAAATAAGTCAAAAATAGCAAGTTCAATGCATGAAATGGGTACCCCTTACCTGGTAGAACCTGAAGTTGGCTAAACGTTTTCCTGGGGTGGTTGTAGTGCTGAAGAACTCCAAGAGTCGGGTATTTGCTTTACTGTCAAGCATCGTCAATCAACTGAAAAGTTTACTTCATGATGTAAATGCCTGCCTCATGATCCTGAGAATGCCTCTTGCTGGTAAATGTCATGCTACTATCATCAGTGCTTATGCTACAACTATGACCAACCCAAATAAAGTCAAAGACAAATTCTATGAGGGCTTAGATAATATTAAACTTTTCCTTCTTAGTGATTTTAATGTTTGGGTTGGGTAAAATCACCAGACCTAGCTGGGCATCAAAGGCAGGTCAAGCATCGATAAATGCAACAGCAGTGGTTTACTTCTATGGAGGAAATTCCTGAGCAAAACCTAATCATTAACAACAGAATGTTTTACACACCAAATAAAAACAATACTTTGTAGATATATCATCTTTATAAATTCAACAAATATCGTTACATTTTGTTTTGACAAGTAATATGTCTTACTTCTTTCTCTTCCAGATGTTACACGGATATAGTTTGCGCTTTATGAAACAGTAACTTATATATCTAGATATTCTGTACACAGAAACTAATAACTTTTGTCAATTTGTAAGTCCTGCTATGCAACTATATTTATTTTATTTTCTATGTTTAAAAACCTTAACTGTTTTTCATACAAAATGTTAGTGTTTTTAATTAATATATGATGTCTATTTAGTAAATGTATTTTCTAAGATTAGCATTTTTGTTGACTTGATTAAAACCCAAACACACCTCATGACTCTATTCATTTTGGCTTTGGTATTAGAGAAGCTTAAAAAGACAAACAGTGAAAATAGAAATACTTTTTACCACTCTTTGATTGTTTGTTTGTTTTTTGAATTTCGCACAAAGCTACTCGAGGGCTATCTGTGCTAGCCGTCCCGAATTTAGCAGTGTAAGACTAGAGGAAAGGCAGCTAGTCATCACCACCCACCGCCAACTCTTGGGCTACTCTTTTACCAACGAATAGTGGGATTTGACCGTCACATAAACGCCCCCACGGCTGAAAGGGCGAGCATGTTTGGCGCGACGGGAATGCGATCCGCGACCCTCAGATTACGAGTCGCACGCCTTAACACGCTTGGCCATGCCGGGCCACCACTCTTTGAACAATTAATTCTTACAACGTACAAAAGATTTTAATGTGGTGTATTATTTGACATTTGATTTAAAGTAATATCTCAGTCGAAGTGAGATTGTAATCCCAGTTGCCAAAGAAAGCTGATAACATAAATGCAGCATCTTAGGTTTTTATGCTTTATCTTCGAGGTAAGTTTCTTCACTTCCTCTAGGAACTCAAGTTTTTGTTTGTGGAATTTCGCTGAACGATACTCAACACTTTTTTAGTTTTGAAGTGATAGACTAGTTGGAATCAATGATGTAGAAAGACGTTTTGAAGTGTTACTCTTATTAATATTTAATATGTTGCCTTGGCTCTAAATAAAACACATATTTCAGAAATAGTATCTGTAAATTGTCATTGAATCTACATTTGAAAATTTTACAATATAAAAAAAAATAATTTTGTCTCACCTTCAACTTTTGAATTCTGGATAACTTGTAAATAGAGCTTTCAAACTTGGAGTTCTTTGGGATTGTTTTCTCGTTCTTATGTATCTGTTGCTGAATGATAACATCTAAGCCATTTTTGCACATAGACATTTGGTTTCCACTTTTGAATTGGTGGTCTTAAAGCTAATAAGCATAAGATTTGATGACGGTTCAGTAATAGCCTCACCTTTATTTCCATAATGATAAGTTTCATGCTTATAAAGCTTCGTTGACATTCAAAAGAACTGCATTGGATGACTTTTGTTCAAACACTTGATCAAAAGGTCAAAATACGATGCAACATGGCGCCCTCAGTTGTCTGGAAAGTCTGTGTATGCTGTGATTGTTTTTGAAAATAGCAATCTAAAAAGATTACAAAGGATTCCATTTCCTTTTTTACAAAGTCTGTATTTGTCTGATGAGGTACAGAGCTCACAAACTATATTTGGAAAGGAATTAGAAGTGCTCGGCTATGACCCAGTTGGTTCACGAGAATAAGTTGGTGTAAATACCTGTTGTTTAATATTATTTATGATACTGGTTAAAATTGACCATGACTGACTGAAGCAATCTTATCATCTGTCAGTGTTATTGATGCACATTTCATTTCCTTAATAGCATTCTTTTCTTCTAAGTCCTTTTTACCATCGTGTTTATTCCTTGTTTCTTAAAACTTTATGATGCAACAAATTAACGTAGCTGAATAAATTGTTTTTCTTGTTACACCTTTTCTGTAAGACTTGTAATTAATTAAAGAAAGCTAATTAAAAAATATTAGGTGAGTCCGAAATGGGATGAAAATATATTACTAGAAATTAAGCATTTATTGGTTACTGTTTAAGCATGGTTAAATGGGAAACAGGATCTTCATAAGCTCTCATACACATTTCTACCCATACTGCTAAATCCCAACCATCCAGGACGTTATCTAACATTCAAATACCTAACAAGTTTATTGGATTGGATCAATTTTGTACAGAACCATATCGTAAATATTTTCTCTCACTTTTGAATAATGCTTCAGACAATGCTAGCTGCATTCACTGTACTGCAAACAAATCGAATTTAGTGAACGATCTCAGGGTAGCCTTGGGAGTGTCCTAATATGGTCTCCCTGCTAAAAGGGCTAAAACCCGCTCCGAAAGTCACTCAGGCATGACTGCGGTATAAGAGTAGTTTTACGAGATTGTTGGATCATCATATTTTGTGTTTCTGATCTCTAGAAATGCCAGTGGCGCCATATTTAACTTTGTATCTATCTTGGTCCAGCTAATTCTTCTCACAGTTTAAGATGTGGCAGAACCAAACTTAAAAGGCGCACTTCGGGTGGTCCCGAGGGTATCCTTACTAAGAACAAAGAGGGTAGTTGGTGGGATGGAGGAGTTACAGCTCGCCAGAAAAGTCACCTAGGGGTGATGAGAGTCTAAAACTATGTATTCATGACCGCAAAATTCGAATATAGAACCGGATTTTGTGTTTTTCACCTCCCCGCTGAGTCACGATAGTATTATGTTTGAGACAGCGCTCATGTTGCCACAAGCTAACGGAACCAACTTTGCCACACATGTTTAGGTATCACTGATGGACTCCTACATATTGGAGTAATATTAAAGCAACTGAGGATAACACAGAAATTTGTTCCATAGGTCTTTTATGAATTATGAGATGGCCCTTGAATCCCGCAACTAATTATAGTTCAACGCTTATAACATGTAAAGATCTCGTAACTTCTAAAGGTTCATCAATAGCCCTTTTCGCGCATGGTTTGAAAGTTAAATACAATAGCGCTGTTAAATACAATAACGCTAGATGGCATCAGTCTCGATTTTGAAAATCAAGTTCATAATTAAACTTACTTTATTAGTAATACTCATTCTTTAATTCCCTGTAGTGGTATTATTTTCTATGTATTGCGTCACATTTCTTACTCTATTTGTCATCACCTTTTGTTATTAGTTCATTTTTATTTCTTTGTTTGTACAATTTGATTAACATTTCTTCTAACTATTATTACACTTGGTCTTTTATGTACTGTGTACACTTCTTTGGTGAAAACTAAGCCTGACACTAGCAACTCCAGGTTATGATTGGCTAATTCTCGACGTTAACTCATGTTTAACATCTGGTTTACGTGACGTCAACGCCCGTGCCGATATATTTCACACATTTGATTTACGTGATGTCAACATCCGTGCCTATATATTTCATTACATTAATTAAATATATCTCTATTCTTCTAAAGAAAAATATTAGAAAGCGCTCGTGTTTTGGATCTCTTTTTAAACAATTACAACTTTTGTATGTGATTTTGTGTGCTAACTTCTTGATCAAACAAAATAATAGATATGGATATATTTTCATTATAATACACCTATAACTTATTCAATGTATATATTTATAATGGATGTTTGGACTATTTTGGTTATCAAATACTGAATACTGTATATTATGTCAGTTGGTCACGTTATATCCCTGTTTCATGTTCTTGCATTTGTATTTGTGATGGATGCTTGTAGACGAGAATTGGTTAGGATTAATGTATCTCAGGACGACTTGTATGGGCATTAACACTTTACCAAAATAAAGCAGGTTAAGTCAGGCTTTGTCAACTTGTAAATGACTTAAGAAGGTCGAAACGTTGTTCTCTGCTTTATTTTGGTAAAAGTGTTATTCCTCATACTCGCCGTCCTGAGATACATTTTACTTCAAGTGGTTAGGATTAAATAATTTTTTTTAAATTAATATATCAACTGATTGTTCCAGTAATCTATAGTTGTTCATAATTTTAAGGATTCATAAAATATCGTTATGATATATCATGATGTATAACATGGTGATATATCATAACTTGTATATTCTATTAGGTTGTCCAGAAATTAATGTCATTTTCGAACTGCGAAGTTTGTAAAAGTGTAAACCAGTTTTATAAAACATGATTTAATACAAGTAAGCACCATATGTTTCAACACACTTTTGCCAACATGTAGCAATAGTGTTTATGCCCCTGCTGTAGAAATCAGAGATGTTATGGTCAACGAACTTCCTAAAAGCTTCTGCAGCTGCCTGGTTTGAAAGTGTTTATTGTTCAAAAGTTGTCAAAGTGCCTGGAAAAAAAATTTGTAGGGAAAGTTCTGAAGATTACGGTGGATGAGGCAGAACCTCGATTCACAATTTGTTCAATTTTTGGAGCGTCATCCATGACAGGTCTCATAACGCCGATTTTGTTGGTCTTCAGTCAGCTCATGAGGAACTCACTTATCCAACTTTTTCGTCTTTCCAATCGCACTCAGGTGGTTGGCAATGCTTGATTTGCTTGTGCTTAGCTTTTCTGCGAGTTCACATACTGTTGTGCGAAGGTCTGTCTCAACTGCTTCTCTTAATGTGTTTTCATTTAAGGATGGGTTCCTTCCTCAACCTTTGTAGTCTTTAAGACTTTCATCTCCATGTCAAAACCTTTGGAACTAATACTGGACTGTACGTTGAGTAACAGATCCATGGCCGAATGGCTGGTTGATGTTCCATGTAGTTTCGGTAGCTTTTCATCCAAGTTTGAAGTTGTAGAGGAAAATCAGACGAAAGTCCTTCTTGTCCATACTGCTTTGGAAATTACGAAACTTTCTCTTGGTAGAGTTGAAACAGCAGGCAGTTTAGACACCTTGTTAGGGACAATCTCTGGATTAAACCACCCAACCAATGATAACTTACTCAATAGACAGCTTCTAAATGCCATCGTGAGAATTCCGAAATTTGTTTCTGGACAACGTAATAGCTCTGTGTATTGAAAACAATTTTTTTGTTTACATTTTCTGCTCTCAAACGAACATACCTGTAAGTTAACCAAATGTGCACTAGATGACGCTAGTCATTAAACGAAAATTCTTTCTACGTCATGAAATATTTTATGAATGCGTTGCCATTTTTCATAAATGAATGTTTATAAAATCAGCGTTAAATTAACAGGATAAACCAACTTAGTTAATTTCCACCTCAACCTGTGCTTGAGGAACATTATATATATGTATATACTTTGGTCAATTCATCATTTGGCCCTTCCTTAGTTCATCAAATAGTTTGAGGGGACATCTACGTCACACCTGTCTAAGTCAGACAAGTGCACTCTATTCAGTGTTTGTTAAACTTCCATGTTTTTTCACACTAGTTAATAATGTTTTTTAAGTAGACCAATGTAGCTTCGCTAAAGGCATGGGAAAGTAAATTTATAAACTACTTTGGAGGGCGAGTTTTAATGCAGCAATACGATCCTTAAATTTAACAAAACAATTTGTTTTGTTTGGAATTTCGCACAAAGCTACTCGAGGGCTATCTGTGCTAGCCGTCCCTAATTTAGCAGTGTAAGATTAGAGGGAAAGCAGCTAGTCATCACCACCCACCGCCAACTCTTAGGCTACTCTTTTTACCAACGAATAGTGTGATTGACTGTCACATTATAATGCCCCCACGGCTGGGAGGGCGAGCATGTTTGGCGCGACTCGGGCGCGAATCCGCGACCTTCAGATTACGAAGCGCACGCCTTAACGCGCTAGGCCATGCCAGACCTTAACATAACAAGAATAAATATAAGTGGAAGATAAATTTATCTGTATTTGAAGATATTCTACTAGAACATTTCTTCACTGAGTTTTAATAACTGAAGAACATTTAGCCAGGTACGAAAAGCTAATAATAACATGATATTTCGGATCTTCATAAATATATATATTGATAGGACAACCAGGCTTCGCTTATTTAGATGACGACGAAATATTATGTCAATAATACAAATAAGTTTGTTTAATTTTTGAATTTCGTGCAAAGCTACCCGAGAGCTATCTTCGCTAGTCGTTCCTGATTTAGCAATGTAAGATTGTAGGGAAGTCAGCTAGTTACCACCACCCTCCGACAACTCTTGGGTTACTCTTTTGTCAACGAATACTGCGACTGACCATTACATTAGAGCACTCGCACGGCTTAAAGGACGAGCATATTCGATGATGGAGACTCGAACCCACGACCAACAGATTGCCAGTGGAGCGTCCTAGCCACCAGGCTATCATGTAGTTTATTTGGTTTCTACAGGTTCATCTTACTTCTGGTTGTGAGATCCAGGTTACACATGAGTAGTTGTAATCTTTCAGGGTTTGAACCTGAATGAAAATTCCGCCTCTGCGAAGTCTTCCGGATTTTTCGATAAGATTTTCAGATCTGTCTTGAACTCCCTAAATTGAACTGACAAACTTGACGAACTATATCTGTTTGCTTTTGAATTTCGCTATTTGCTCTAGCCATCCCTAAATTAGCAGTAAGACTAGAGAAAAGGGAGCTAGTGATTACCACCCACTACCAATTCTTTGGCTACTCTTGTACCAACGAATAGTGGGGTGACCGTATTATTATAACGCCCTCACGGCTGAAAGGATGAGCTTGTTTGATACGACGAGAAATCGAACCCACGGCCCTCAGATTATGAGTCAAGCGCCCTATCCACTGGGCCATGCTCGATCTTGACGAACTATAAACGTCCCTGAAAATCATTTGATGACCTGTCGTAGTTGGTTTGTCTCTTGATATTAATTCTTCTGCCTTGTTCCCTGCTTGTACAGCAATAAGTCTACGGACTTACAACGCTAAAATCAGGGGTTCGATTCCCCTCGGTGGTCTCAGTAGATAGCCTGATGTGGCTTTGCTGTAAGGAAAATACACACTCTTCTGCCTTAATATAAATCAGTTAAAAGAGCACCCAGTTAAAGAAATGCCTATTTATATATATATATATATATTACAGGTTTGACCAAACATATAAAAGTACAAGATATATATCTCCAAGTAACTAAATGTCAGACATTTGACTTGTTTGTTTGTTTTGAATTTCGCGCAAAGCTACATGAAGGCTGCTGTATCAGCCATCCCTAATTTAGCACTGAAAGACTAGAGAGAAGGCAGCTAGTCATCAATACCCACCATCGGCCTTAGGGTACTCTTTACCAATGACTAGTAGGATTAATTGTCACAAAATAACGCTCCCACTGCTGAAAGGGCGAAGATTGCTAGTCAAACACCCTAACCACCGGGCCATGCCGAACCAACAGTTGACTAAATAATAATATAAACCATGTGTTTGCCCAAATGAATTAACATTCCAAGCATTCTATCGTATAAATAATTACACAAGACCTTTGATTATGTAGATAACTATTATAAATTTATACAAATGACTAAAATATACATTATTAGTCAAAAAGATTAAATATAAGAAATTATATTTAAATTATTAAGAAAGTACTAAACAATACACAATATATATAGAAGATAAAGAACAAATGTTACTAACTTTGAAGAAGTGACTAAAGGAAGTAAACATTTGCCCAAGTGAGCAAATATATTAAAAGTTGAATAAAAGTGAATAAGTGAATAAATATCTCACGAGGTTTCCGCTGTTCAACTTTATAAAATAAATTGGTTACAAGGTTCCTGTAGTACAATCTGATATTACAAATGAAATCCATCATACAGTTTCCATTTTACAATTCTATCTTATCCATATTATCATTGTTAGAGTAGTAGTCTAATTATTAATTACTGTTTCCTTTTCCATTAGTTACTAAGTGCTGACAAGTTTTATCCTACGTTTTGGCGCTAGCCTGCTGACATCTTGAGGGAAGTTCCGAGAAGTATTGTATAGATGATGTCAGTGGCCATTATCCCATCATCTGTTTTTTGTTTAACACACTGAGCCGTGTCGGAGGTCTCCTTGATTACGTTTGTTTGTTTGTTTTTGAATTTCGCACAAAGCTACTCTAGGGCTATCTGTGCTAGCCGTCCCTAATTTAGCAGTGTAAGACTAGAGTGAAGGCAGCTAGTCATCACCACCTACCGCCAACTCTTGGGCTACTCTTTTTACCAACGAATAGTGGAATTGACCGTCACATTATAACGCCCCCACGGCTGAAAGGGCGAGCATGTTTGGCGCGGCGGAGATGCGAACCCGCGACCCTCAGATTACGAGTCGCACGCCTTAACACGCTTGGCCATGCCGGGCCCCTTGAGTACGACCTGAAACAGTTATTTAAACGCTTTTAAGGGAGGTGTCTAAGTCTTACTTATTTCTGTGCTATGAAATTACTTAGTTGAATATAAAAAAGGCTTCTTTTAAGCCACTTGGAAGCCTCAGCTATGCAAAAGCTGAAATAAGTAATGAAAATGAAATGGTGGGACGAGCAGGTCTAACAGAGGGTGCTCTGTACTATGAATACAACTTTGAGTTGTTTGGCAATAATTATAATTAATGGACCGCATTCATAAAAGGAAATGTGGATGGTATCATTACAGGGCTACAATAGCTGAACAAAATAAACAAACATGGAGATGAATTTAAGAAACCTTGGGGTAGATCTATTTGAATTTTGTTAGAGGATAGCGCAATGAACATAGAAGTACTAAGTAACATCTAATTAACTAGGGATTTGTGTTTAAACAGGATTGTAATCCTACGCACATAACTAATATGGTTAAAGATTACTAGGAGAGGAAACAAGCAATTGGAGCACTATAAATCTTGTCATGACCTAACCCGTGTAATGATCTGAACACCATTGGTGGAATAAGGATCTGCAGGGAAGAAGAGAAGATAAAAAGTCCTGATGTTGTCGTTATGGTTCAACCTATTTTATTTTTGTGACCTTCCTGAACTTTCATGATTAAATGAAACGAAATATTCTCCTGTAATACAGCATACTTTATCAGTGTTTCCATGAGTACCTATATTATTGTATACTTAACCCTAGTGGCTCAACAGTAAGTCTGAGGGTTTACAAGACTTTAAACCTTGTTTTGATACTCGCGGTAGGCAAGTAAAGATATCCCACTTAATGTATTTGTATTTATTATTCTTGTAAACAGATGACACGTTGTTTTTAGTGTGTCTGTATTTGTTACTCCTGTAAACTCTTGTTACTCCTGGTCATATGTTGTTTTTAGTGTATTTGTATTTTTTATTCCCGTAAACTGGTCATATGTTGTTTTAGTGTATGTGTATTTTTATTTCTGTAAACTCGTCTTATGTCGTTTTAGTGTATCTGTATGTGTTAGTCCTGTAAACAGATAATACGTTGTTTTAGTGTATATGTATTTATTATTCATGTAAAAAGATGACATAGTTCAGTGTATCTTTATTTTTGAATACTGTGAGTCGACAAAGCATTATCTAAATTTATCTATATTTAAAATTTATATGCTTTCTTAAAATGAATTAATTTATGTTTACTTTTATTTCCTTTGCATTAACTAAATATTTCGTTATGTCAAGATTCAATGTATCTCCACGCTATGGCAGATAACATTACTGTATCGCCATCTCGCGGGAGTATGCTTAAGTCTAAGTAAGCAGATGTCGCTATTGTCGAAAAGCCTCCACCTGTCGTGGTTGGACTGGTCTACATCACCTGCAGAGTCCAGTTATTCTTCATAGGTTAATAAGCATCTTTTAAAATAAATTAACGAAAATAACTAGACTTTGGTTAGCAGTGCTACGATTAACTCAACCTCAAGGTGGTAATTACGGTGTAGGCTCTGATCCGTCGTCATGTTGTCAATTCCGAGGCATTTCTCTGTAGAAACCGGCAGATGGCCTTAGCATAGCGAGCCAAATAGCCCTGAAGCCGTGCTCAAATTAACGGTCCTGAGTTACGTTTTGTTGTATGTGCAGCGGCCATTGTAAAATTACCTTGTTGATAGTATTACCAATGGGTCTTATTACAAATGACAACGGAGTACAGAAAAAAAGTAGATTAAAAAAGGAGAGAAAACACCCAACTCACTAACTGTAACGTAATGAACAGGTTTCACAGCAGTAAACGTCAACCGCCTTACTAATTATTGGGAATTTGGAATTCAAGGCCATACAATTGCGTCTCTCTCTAAATACGTGTGTATTTGATTGCGTGCTCAGAGTCCGACAAAGGGCTTGAAAAATTGTCGTTTTATAAGAATCTTTTTCTTTAAGAAGAAATTAAGTTAACGTAACTTATAAACAAAGTTCTACTGAATGGAATGTAATAAATAAAACAGACTGTTTGATGAACGCTTTTTACTGTTATTATAGAAAAATAAATTCTGAATGTTGACAGAAAGAACAATTATTACACATAATTAGGGTAAGAAATCTGTTCCAATTTCTTGCTATAAATTGTTTTTTTTTAATCTTGAAAGTTTTTTGTGTTTAATAAGCAGTCATCAACCATCTTAGGAGCCAATATGTTGCTGTTAAGATAAATGCCTTGATAAATTTCTGGGTCACAGAATTTATGTTTAACTTCAGTTTTTTTTTTATAAAATAGAAGACCATAATAATAGCTTTGTCACCTGGTGAAGAACGTTTAGCCCTTCAAAGACTTTTGTAGATTGTCTTCACAAATCTAAGTAATTTGTTGAGCTCGAAAGTTTTACAGTTTTACAAGTATAATAGTATATCCGATCACACTGTAAAGATTTGAAGTTGATATATCACACAAATTTTTGGATTAATTTCACTTTTCAAACACCTGAGTTAAAATTTAAAAAAGAAAGAAGTTTGATCTGCTTTTGGAATAATGAAACTAAGGAAATTTGCTGGTTAAATCTGAAAAAGTTTCTAATCACGGAAAGGGTCAGAATAACAGCTATTACAATAAAAAAATACCGAACTGCTCATCAGATATAATGAACGCGAGTTATTTGTTTACTATAACAATAACTACATATTACCACTTTTAATAATAAAATATATCCGAACTGCTGATCAGATCTGTATGTCACATTTGTCTTCTGATATATTGAACGTAAGTTTTGTGTCTAATATAAAATAATTTCCTATTATCACTTTTACAATAAACCCCCCTAGTGGCACAGCGGCAGTTCTGTGAACTTAAACCACCGCTAAAAACTGGGTTTCGATACACGTGGTGGGCAGAGGACAGATACCCTCATTGTGTAGCTTTGTTCTTAATTCTAAAGAAACAAAATCTCAACAATAAATAATAACCGAATCGCTTATCAGGTCTGTATTGTGATCTGAAATAATTAATATTACTGTTTATTGTAACAATAACTATATAGCGCATTAACATTTTCAACAATAAAAAAAAGTTAGCTAATGCATGTGCTAAGTGAAATATTAACTTTACTTTAATGTTTATTATCACAATACTTATATATTAGCACTCCCACAGGTATGTATATCCAGCACTTGAGCTACATACAATTAAGTATTTTATTTTGCACAATATCCCAGCTTCCTATGCTTACGTAATACTACTAGATTTAAGGTGGAAAACCAAAATCTTCTCAGAAGCAGAGTATTATATTTTGTACAAAGGAACATATCAAATGAATGACACATCTTTCTAACAGAAGTGCTTTATTATAACGCATTGAATTATTTTTACTTGTTTATTCAACCACCCTGAGACAACAAGGAGGCCAAAAGTTCAAGGTTTGTCTAAGTACTGCCGTTTTAATAATAACATGTTCATATAATTTTGACAACGTTTGTTTGTTTTGAATTTCGCACAAAGCTACTCGAGGGCTATCTGTGCTAACCGTCCCTAATTTAGCAGTGTAAGACCAGAGGGAAGGCAGCTAGTCATCACCACCCACCGCCAACTCTTGGGCTACTCTTTTACCAACGAAAAGTGGGATTGACCGTCACATTATAACGCCCCCACGGCTGGGAGGGCGAGCATGTTTGGCGCGACGCGGGCGCGAACCCGCGACACTCGGATTACGAGTCGCACGCCTTACGCGCTAAGCCATGCCAGGCCAGTTTTGACAACAATGAAGATAAGTTGTTTAGTGAACTAGGTGTATATTTAAACCTAAACAACACCTTTACTCTGAAAACAATTCTGATTTCAAAGTATCCTTACAAAGTTTCACTTTAGGCTTTTATCAATACTTTGTGACCTCAAAATAAACTATAATGAAAGTTAAAACAAAAAGAGTCCCAGGGCGAAAGAAACCAAAACCACAATTACATTTATTCAGGTCTAAATAGCCTAAAGTTTAGCGAAGTGGTTCTTATATATTTTCCGCTGACGACATCCTAACCCACTTATCGTGATTTTCACGACACCCTTGCCACACATGCAATGTTTTTTACATACTTTTTTATATTCTTATTTATTCTTCGTTTGGTTAAACTCTTGCGACACCCACAATGACTCGCCGTGAAAGCAATTTGGAAACTTACGTGTTGGGGCTGAGAAACGGAACACTCAAGGTTCGAGATGCGATAAGTCGCTGCACACTCTTCACATTTTAAATTTTAGGAGCATCTAAACTGTAACAATCAATTCCAATATTTGATTACGTGTAATCTTATAACTGGCAGGTGTTGCTGACTGGCTACTTTTCCTCTTATCAGTTCTTCTAAATTAAGAATAGCTGTACACTTGAACCGTATTGGTGTCTGACATTACCGGAAAAATTATATTATTGAATCCCATGGATGTCTGACCATTTAGACAACTATTAGTTTTTGAACGCTATGGGTGTCTGACCTTAGCAGATGGCTATGTTTTTAAAACTATTCGTGAACCCTTATCTTGCCGGACGGATATATACGCGATATTCCCATCGGCCTTTGATTTTGCCAGATGGCTATGTACATAAACCTTCTCGATGTCTGACCATATCGGATAGCTACATATTTGGACCTTAGCGACTATATATTTGAAACTTATGGATGTCTAATCTAGTGATCTAAATCATGCGTTACGTAAGATATTATTCAGGTTGAAAATACCAATTATATTCATTTAGAGTTAAAGCAACATGAAACACGTTCACTGACAGTTAATAGAACTCTAAATAAATCCATTCAAGATTAAAGAATATATATTATGTATATTTACTCATGGTTTAAATAAACCAAAGTTGGACCACCGTGTCTTAGTGGTTAGCGTATTTAGAGTCTGAATCTAAAGGTACGTGATTCACGAGCTGTTGTTACAAAATATAGCTTCACACATTAGGCTAAGAGTAAGTTATAAGAGTAATAGCAATCAAATCACACTATTACTAAAGACAAGAGTAACTCTAGGGTTGGGTGTGAATGCGGTTGGTTAGCGTAATATTTCAAGATTAAGGGCGGCTGTGAAAACATAGCTCTTGTGAAGCTATGCTGAAAATCTTAAATCAGTTTACCAAACAAACTAGAACTTGAAGTACACTCATTAATGGTTAAATTAATCTGAAACATAATTATTCGAGATTAAATGAATTTAAATAGATTCATTGAAGGTTATATGAACCTAAAACATATTCATTGAAGATTAAATGAACCTAAATAAACGTTTATATATGTTTCTTTGTTATTAAGCACAAAGCTACACAAAGGACTCTGTGTTCTGCCCGCCACGGCTATCGAAATCCGATTTTTAGGAGTATAAGTCCGCAGACATACCACTGTGCCACTGTGGTATAAAACGTTTAAAGATACAGCTAAACAAGGATACGTCTCACTTATGGATAATAATTTTTCACACAAGTAATACTGCAATTATTACCCTTTCCCTCTCTGTGGGTGTGAGGATATTGTAATTGAGTTTGTTTGTGTGTTAGTATATATATCAGTGTTTCCGCGCGCGTATACCTCGAAAACTAATAGACCAATGTCCAAGAATAGTTTATGATGATGGAAGTTTAGCACAGAACAATCTTCCCAACATTTGATTCAATTTCAAAACAGGATCAGAATTCTGAATCACTTCAAAGCATTTCATATATTTATATAACTGGGAGAGAAGGCATTTTAACGGTTTTTGGTTCACAATTCTGTAAGGAGTGATAGGAACTGATGAGTACATTGAGGTTGAAACTCTTCATCAGACTACAAAAATGATCTGGACTGTTGATAATTTTGGATCTAGGAAGGATTTCTTATGTTTCTGATTGTTAAAGTTAACGAAATACACGTGTGTTTTCTTAGAGCAAAGCCACATCGGGCTATCTGCTGAGTCCACAGAGGGAAATCGAACCCCTGATTTTAACGTTGTAAATCCGTAGGCTTACCGCTGTACCAGCGGGATACCTAAATTCAGTATAAACATATGCAATCTCGAAAATGAGCGGCTTTGTGTTATCACTGTTGATATATTTGATATAATGATTGCATGGCTGTAAGTGGTTTTTCAGAGACTGAGTCCAAAATTAAAAAAACAACAAATAAATGAGATTAGTAAAGTTACAAATGTACTTTAAAATGTCATAAAATTAAATCTCTTTTAAGTGAAACAACCTTTTTGTCTAAATATTTAGTGCCAAAATTCGTATCTAATAATTTGTTTCAATTTTTTATCTTAGTTATATATCAATATTTTAACAAATACAGCTATTAGCACTATGAGAGTTTTTAATTCCCAGCAATAACACTAAGCCTTTATAGAATGACAAACCTGGGACGAAAGGTGAAGTTTTTTGGGTGGTCAAGAAAAAGTACAGAAGTCAAATTCTACACACAAGTTTCAGTAAAAAAAACTAGGGAGTGAAAACATTCAAGTTAAACATTTTAACCCTTTCGTGTTTGAGATATTAAAACTAAATAACAAGCCTAATATATCGTTCGATTCATTCTTGTCCCTTGTTTATTTTTAGTATTTAATCAACTTGTCTGCTAAATAATTGAGAAATAACAAATAAGTAATACCAATGCTATGCATCTTTCAATTCCTATGTAAATACAGTCCCAACTAAAAATACCATGTACATATTAATTCTAACTTTTCAATAATACGAATACTGAGTGATGAGATAAGGGAAGTAAATATGTCATTTTGATTAGAACTCCTATTTTAAATGTTTCTGGCTTAATTTCTAGCGCAGTGACTTTGAAAAGACAGTCAGTTAAGCCTGTATTTGATTCTTCGTCGCAATTAGCTACTTTTGACACTGACCACAAAGAAAGTGTGTGGTTCGCGCGCGCGTTTCTCGTAATGATGACCGTTTACGAAGAGATAAGGTGGACCATCTGCTGGGACAAAATCCACTGAACGTATTCCAAGACTAACGGTGGCAGTTTCCCTGTAATTTCCTCTTGCTTCGAACCTATAATAAAGCTTAACGTATTATTTCGTAAAAAACAAAGTGACGTGTTTTCTTAGTTACTGATATCTATGTCAAGTCAACAAGCACGTGCTCAACACCACAAGTAAGATTAGGAAATCAGATACATTTATAGGTCAGTAACCAAAGTATGCGTAAGAAAAAGAGCAGATAGATAGATTTGTAAGTATCAGAGATCTAAGATAAGTTGACAACAGATATATTACCCTGTGATCAGAGCCCAAGATAAACCTATAATATGTACATCCGTCATAATATTTTTCTGATCAAAGCCCGAGATAAACCTATTTTCTGACCATAACTATATATTATCCCATAATAAACCGTGTTATTACCCTTAAATCATAATTCTGGAGAAATCTATAACGTGTGCACTAGTCCTATTAGCATATTTGAAGTACGTGGGTTTTATCGAATTATTTAACTAGCAAAGCTAAGCACCAAAGCTGCGTAAGATAAAAAACTAATAATGCAATAAATTGAGCTTTAGGCTGCCTCTCGCGCCAAATTAAACCACAGCACACAGAGCGCGTGCTTTTGTTAGTAACGGCATTAAACGCAATTTTATAAAGTTTCGTGTCGACATAACCTACTGAATATTTAAATGTTTACAATATTTTAACCGATTTGTCCGATTCTTTATCCGTTTCAAATCAATCTTTCAAGTGTCAGTTTCCATAGCACAAATCAACTATTTTCTCAAATGATCTTGTTACAGAACGACACAAAAAGCTATTCTAGATATAGAGGAATAATTAAAATTCAATGTGAAAGTAGGAAAGTGATTTAACTTCAGGGCGTATAGAAAACGTGTTGGTTAGAAAACATCAGGCACGTGTAATACACAAACGTATTATAGTAATGTTAAGAACTTCCGAAGCTTAGATGTTCTAAATGTATACATTATCACAAAAATCGCTTAAATGTGTAGGTTAGAGAAATTGTAGTACTGATACAAAGAAGTTATCTATATTTCAGTTATAAATGATAAAATACTGTTGATACAGGAAAGTTCTGGATGTGTAAGTTATGGAGAATATACTGTTAATAAAGACAAATTCTGACTATAAGTTATTGAGGAATATAGTATTGACACAGGAAGATTCTTAATGGGAAAGTTATGGAGAATATAGTGTTGATACAGGAACGTTCTAGTCCTGTAAGTTATGGACAATATGCTGTTAATACAGGAAAGTTCTGGTTCTGCAAGCTAAGTAGAATATACTGTTGATACAGGAATGTTCACGTTCTGTAAGTTATGGAGAATATATTGTTGATACTAGAAAGTTCTGGCTGTGTAAGTTATGCAAAATATACTACTGATACATGAAAGTTATAGTTGTGTAAGTTATGGAGAATGTACTGTTAATACAGGAAAATTCTGGTTGTGTAAGCTACAGAGAATATACTGTTGATACAGGAAAGATTTGGTTGAGAAAGGTAGGAAGAATATACTGTTGATACAAAAAAGTTCTGGTTCTGTAAGCTATGTAAAATATACTGTTCATACAGAAAAGTTCTGGTTGTGTAAGTTATGAAGAAAATACTGCTAATACAGGAAAGTTATGGGTGTCTAAGTATTGGAGAATATACTGTTAATACTGGAAAGTTACGGCTGTATAACTGTGTAGAATATACTGTTGCAACAGGAAATTTCATGTTGTGTGAATTGTGGATAATATATTGTTGACTGGGGAATGTTCTGATTGTGTAAGTTATGTAGAATATACTGATGTAACAGGAAAGTTCTGGTTATATAAGTTGTGGAGAATATACTGTTAATACAGGAAAGCTCTGGTTGTGTAAGTTGTAGAGAATATACCGTTGATAGAGGAAAGTTCTTGCTTTATAAGTTGTGGATAATATACTATTAATACAGGAAAGTTCAGGTTAAGTAAATAGTTGAAAATATACTGTTGAAACAGGAAAATTCTTTTTGTGTAAGTTATGGATAATATACTATTCACGAGGGAAAGTTCTGGTTGTGTAAGTTCTATAGAATATACTATTGTTTGAGGAATATTTTGGTTGTGTAAGCTGTTTAGAATATACTATTAATACAGGAATATTTTAGTTGCGCACGTTGTGGAGAATATACTGTTGATACAGACAGTATAGTTTTGGTTATGTAAGTTGTGGACTATATAGTGTTAATACAGAAATGTTATGGTTGTGTAGTTATGGAGAATATTAAGTTGATACAAAAAATTCTGGGTGTGTAAGTTATGGAGAATATACTACTAAAACAGTAAAGTTCTGCTGTATAAGCTAACAAGAATATACTGTTAACACAGAAATGTTCTGTTTGTTTAAGTTATGTAGAACATACTTTTACACAGAAAGTTTTTGTTTAAGTTGTGGAGAATATATTGTTGATATAGGAAAGTTCTTGCTGTGTTAGTTAAGTAGGAATATACTGTTGAAACATGATATTTCTTGTTGTGTGAGCTATGGAGAATATACTTTTGATGCAGGAAAGTTCTGGCCATATATGTTCTGGAAAATATACTGTTGATGCAGGAAAGTTCTGGCCATATATGTTCTGGAAAATATGCTGTTGAAACAGGAAATTTTGGTTGTGTTAGTTGTGAAGAATATACTGTTGATAGAGGAAAGTTCTGGCTGTATAATTGTGTAAAATGAACTGTTGCAACAGGACATTTCATGCTTAGTAATTTGTGGAAATATACTGTTGAGTGGGGAAAAGGTATGCTTCTGTAGGTTATGTAGAATATACTGTTCATAATAGAAAGTTCTGTCTGTGTTATTATGTAGAGTATACTGCCAATACAGGAAGGTTCTGGTTCTGTGTGTCATGGATAATATACTGATGATACAGGAAAGTTCTGACTATGTAACTTATTGAGAATATACTGTTAATACTGGAATGTTGAAATCCTGTAAGTTGTGGAGAATATACTGTTAATATAGGAAAGTTCCGTCTAGTAAGTTACTGTTGACACAGGAAGTTTCTGGTTGTGTAAGTTGTTTAAAATATACTGTTTATAATGGAAAGTTGTTCAGAATATACTGTTGGTACAGAAAAGTTCTGGTTGTGTAAGTTGTGTAGAGTATGCTGTTGATACAGGAAAGTTGTGGCTGTGTAATTATGTAGAATATTCTGTTGAAACAGAAAAGTTCTGATTTTGTAAGTTGTGTAGAGTATGCTGTTGATACATGAAAGTTCTGGTTGTGTAAGTTGTGTAGAGTATACTGTTGATACATGAAAGTTCTGATTGTGTAAGTTGTGTAGAGTGTACTGTTGATACAGGAAAGTTCTGAACGTATAAGAACAAGAAGAAGCCTGCTGGTTGAACTCAGGTTATCCCATTCTCTAAACCATTCAAGAAATAAAATAAAAAAACAAATAAAATAAAAACCCTCAAATTCAGCTCTTATCATTCATATAGGTGTCAGGCTTTGTCCTAAACTCACTTAAATTTTCCATTTTGAATATCGAAATTGGGTTACTTTCTCTTTGTATCATACCAAGGCTTGCTAACCATAATCTTATTAACTGCGAGAAGCTTTCCAACACGAATTTTGAATTCTGATTACCTTCATTTTATTTCATATTAAGGATGGCCAACCATAATATTGGTGATCAGGTAAAACTGTAGAGATACAAAAGAGAAATGATATTTCATTTTTTTTGTGTTGTTCCACGGGCTTCCACACTGTCTCGGTAGTCACCTGTAAATTTCCTGCTGGAACATAGAACTGAGATTTTCTTATTCCTGACCAAACAACATCTTATTATTCTCACTATTTAACTGAGGGTTTCCAGTTGGAACAAAGAACTGAGATATTCCTCAGTTTGTGTTACAACAGTAGTTACAAACTAATATCTTGGTAGATATATAAATATTTCTAATTAAAATATTGGACAGAAATTTCCATAAGCTGATGTTGTACCAGTGACAACCAATCATTATCTTGGTTGCTGTGTAAAGCTTCCCTTTTAGAATATAAAACACTTATATCCTTCATGCTGTGGCCAATGGCTCTGTGATATGTCTCTGGGCTTATGACGCTAAAATAGGGTTTCGATACCTGTAGTTGTAGCAGCACAAATAACCCATTGTGTACTTTCGTACTTAATACAAATAAATTATTCTCCATCTATTGTTATACCAGGAGTGAAAAACGACTATCTAGCTAGCCCTCAAAGTTTTAAAGTCAGAATGTAGAACTGGGATTCCTTTCACCAGGAATAGTGAATCAGTCTTTCAGTGGTCTTATCAACCTTTTAAGTTTCAATGTAAAATTATGATTTTCACAGAGCTCTGTGTTGTGTTAGTCATCATCTCAGTAGTCATATGAAGTGTACCACCCAGAATATAGAAATGACATTTTATTCACCCTCTGTTTATTAATATATGTCCAATTTTTTTTTCTCTCGTCTCTGCGGAACAACAATCATTTAAAAATTATAATAGCCTTGATAATAATGTTTTACGACTATTATAACTTTTATAATAGCAAGGTATTTTCCAAGCTATTTCATTTGTTTCGGATTTCGCGCAAAGCTGCACTAGGGCTATCTTTCCTGGCTGTCCTTAATTTAGTAGATTTGAAAACAATATTTGTTGTTTTTTTCTATCACGTAAGTATTTATTTATTTTTTTACAAATATGGAAGAAAAAGGACTGTTACTTAGTTCGAAGTATAACTCCGTTTACCACAATGAACATTAGTATTACTTTATTTGTTAACAAAATTACAAACAATTTGAAAAACATTGATGTCAAATGAATATGTTTCCTCACTCATCCTGTTTTTATGTGTGAAATCGACGTCTTGCGCTCTCAAAACTATGTGTTGTGGTCTTTCTTTTATTTATTCCGTTATAACGTTTTGTGAAAAAGTTGCATTTTTTTATTCAACATACAGGAATTGCTGTAAACATGTCAAGACAAAAAAAAACATTGCAGATCTGTGTAATAGACGATGATGAGAAGCTATGACGTATTGTATCGTCACTAGGCAACAAAGGGTAAACAAGCTGACCACACAATCATATACACGTGCAAAATAACAAAAGGAAAAAGAACAGGTAAAATAAACTCTCTGATTTTATTACTAAACAATAAAGAGATAAGCTTTATGACTACACGTACTAAATCATTCAGAATCGTTACAACAAATATAGAGCATCATTAGATCAATTCCGTATTATCTGTCTGATAAATTTAGCTTGAAGTTCTCAGCTTGACAAGAACTGTTATTACATTTGACTGATGTAAACTAGATGGCGTCGACCTCTTAAACCTCAAGACTCATAAAATAAAAGTTGCAAACGACAAAAAGTCAACCTTAAAGAAATATTATTAAGCAATTCTGTCTCACATTTTACTATTAATTACACGAGTTTAATTCTCACAAAACTTAGCCGAGAGATGTTGTTCACCATGACATAATAAACACATAGATACAAATGGACAAAACAAGTATCATTTATAATCATTGTAGACCACAATACAGCTTCATGTGGCTAATGATGCCAGTTGGACAGAACACCCTTGACATAACACAAGGCGAATGAAATCCTATTTTTATATAGACTGTTATATGTCGATCCACAGATACAGACTGGCCATTCCTGGTATGGTGCAAATTAACGAGAATCCTAGTTCTGTATTCCTAGGGAAATGCTTTATTTTATTACTGAAACGTCAGTATGATACACTTGGCACAACACAAACATAAGTAAATCCCAGTCATATAGTAAACTAGAAATATTCACGTGGTTGTCAATATACTTTTGTTTGCCACTTATTGTATAACATAAAGTGACATAAATCCTAGATAACTGCTAACCTCGACGCAGCTCCCAAGACACTTATTGAACACCTCCGGTACGACAGAAGGTAAAGAAATTCCCAGTTCTATATAGTAATTAGCAGGCTATATGTTGTTTTGAGAAAGCAGTTGACCATCAATGGTCATGTGAGACCATTGTGGGACATCAATGTCCCACTTCTATATTTTTAGTGGGAATCTTCATGTCACCACCGAGATACTGTTTTATCACTCCTTGCATAACAGAAGGTGCAAAAATTGTGAATCTTTATCCCAACTAGATATCTTCATACATATCTGAAGATATTGGCTGTGCGCCAGTGGATTACATAAAATAAAGAATATTACAGCTTCGTAGTCGAGCTGAAGAGGTTCGTATAGCTAGTGTAACAACAGATAGCTGTTACTAATATTATACAAGGTGAAGCAAATCCCAGGTCTTTATTCTAGATCAGAAGTTTATGTTAACCAAGACATCAATTGGCCAATGTTGGTATAATATAAAGAAAAGTAACTACCATTTCTCTATTGTAACTGGAAAATTTTGTATGATTACTAAGAAAAAGTTGGCCATCCCTCATATAAAACAAATAAAGATGAAGTTCTAGATTCTAAATGGAAGACTTACGAAGACACCAGTTGAACTTTGGTGGTGTAGTAGAGGGTGAAAGAAATCCAAGTTATTTATTCAAACAGGGAAGCTTTATATGGTTACATGTGACCATCCCTGGTATAATACAAGGTGAATGAAATTCCTGTTCTAAATTTTAATTGGAAAGATTCAAATGTCCAACGAGACATCAGTTGGCCACTTCTGAAAAAAACCACGCTGCTTTGTTGTAACTGAGAAGCTTAGCTACTAAGACACTGTTTCACTGAGAGGCTTCGTATGGCTACCTAGCTAGGGTTTAGCCACCCTTAGTTTAAGATAAGGCGAAAAAATTAATAGATAATAATAGATTAAAAAAATTTGTGCAGTATCGAAATGTCTGTTTCAACTCCAAGTATAACAAGAGGTGAAGGCAATCATATTCTTTAACTCTTAATTGGAAAGTTTCATGAGGTTAGTAAAATCACAGCTGTTAACTACCGGTTTTTACGAAACGTTTAGGAGGTCGTTTTTGTATATTCTAACTGGATGATAGTCCACTTATGGATTGGTGGTTAGGGTGGTTGATTTGCAGTCTAAGAGCCGTCGGTTCGAATTCCCGTTCCAACAAACATGCTCGCCCTTTCATCCGTAGGGACATTATAAAAACGGTCAATCCAACTGTTCATTGATAAAAGAGTAACCCAATACTGGTTGAAGTTCACAAACATTAGTCACTGTACTAAAGTAGGTAAGGTTGAAGTTCACAAATATCAGTCACTGTACTAAAGTAGGTAAGGTTGAAGTTCACAAATATCAGTCACTGTACTAAAGGGGGTAAGATTGAATTTCACAAACATTAGTCACTGTACTAAAGTAGGTAAGATTGAATTTCACAAACATTAGTCACTGTACTAAAGTAGATAAGCCACGAAACACAAGTTTACCTCCATTACAGGACGTAAGGTAATCTGTACCAATTATTCTGAACTCTAACAAATGAAACAAGAATAAGGTGTTTACTTTCACAGGATGTAGAAGCAAAATTTTAGTAAACATTTACTTTATTGAATAAAGTATAGGTTAGTTACAGTATGGGATAATACATTGATGGTTTTACACTGAGATAACGATGAAATAAGTAAGTTATACATTGGTGGTTTTACACTGAGATAACGATGAAATAAGTAAGTTATACATTGGTGGTTTTACACTGAGATAACGATGAAATAAGTAAGTTATACATTGGTGGTTTTACACTGAGATAACGATGAAATAATAATGCAACATTTCAGTTGTTATTTATAGATTAAACTTAATTATTGTAAACTACAAGTTTTACGTTTATTTTTTCCATGTCTGAACATTTTTTATCTTAAAGTAACCTTTTGTAATTAAAATGATATTCAAGATTATGGATCAAAGTCTGTGTTTGCTGTTTGTTAACAACTTGAAGTTATAGAGGAAAGGTGGTGTTTACTGTTAAAATGTCATAAATAGAGGTGGTGTTTACTGTCAGACTGCTATTAATAGAGGTGTTGTTTACTTTTAAAATGTCATAAATAAAGGTGTTGTTTACTGTTAGAATGCCTTTAGTAAAGGTAGTGTTTACTGTTAGAATGTTATTAATAGAGGTGGTATTTACTGTTAGAATGTCATAAGTAAAAGTTGTCTTTACTCTCAGAATGTTATTTACTGTTAGAATGCTACAGGTAAACATGGTCTTTACTGTTAGGATGTCATATGTAAAGATAGTCTTTACTGTTAAAATGTCATAGGCAAAGTGGGTGTTTACTGTTACAGAACAAAATTATATTTTCAATTGTTACACAATAACTAAAGTTAAAATAGTTGTGGTTACTGTTACGTAGCAACTAAAGTTGCAGAACAAGGTTACTTTTACTTTCACGTTACAAAACAAGATAGTGTTTACTATTATGTAACAACTAAAGTTACAGACAAAGTTGTGTTTATGTCCTCGATAATTTATTTAAAATTCCAGATACTAAAATACATTCTGCCGAAAATGAAGTACGTCATATTAACTTTAGGTAAATCAATGAAAACATATTTACAAGTAACAATATCAACATCACTTTCTTAAACATTTGAACGGACTGGTGTGAAATAAACTAACAATAAATCATAATTTATTAACAGAACAGCCACTTGCTTCGTGCTTGTTTAGTAATGACATACGAGAGAAGGCTTTGCCACAGACTTTACATTTGTACTTCTTATACCCGGAATGTGTCTGTAGATGGGCTCTTAAATTGGACCGGTCAGCGAAGGCCCTGCTGCAGTGAGGACAGGAAAACGGTTTCTCTCCTGTGTGTGTTCGAATGTGGCCCTGAAGTAGCCAAGGCCTGGAGAAAGCTTTTCCACACAAAGTACATTTACAAGGAAGGGTGTGAGTTCGTATGTGCATTTTCAGAGCTCCGAGCGAAACGTAGACTTTGTCACAGTGTTTACAACTAAAGCACTTCTTCTCTTCTGGCAGGACGTGCTGTTGACGGTGTTTAGACAAACCGCTGTAGGAGGAGTAATATTTAGCACAATCTTCGCACTGATAGCGGCAGTTTTCAATGTGACTTTTGTTCTCTACGTTTTCTAAAACATTTCCAACGTTTCGTTTCGCTTTATTTTCAGTCTTTTCTGTTAATGTGACATCCATTTCGCCTGTGATCCAATCTATAACATGAGCTCGCTTGTCCTTATCGTCTACTTGTGACGAAGGTAGATGTTTAGAGCACGAAGTATTGTAGTTTTTATGTTTGGTAAAAGGCGAGTAGCGCTGTCGACCGACACACTGGTCTGAAGTTTGGAATGGAGGAAATGTGGAGTTTCTTGAGTCTGCTATAATAGAGCTATGGATATTCAAAGAATTCTTCGTGTTTGGTAAACTAGGAAGTTTTTCTAGTTCGAGTAAGCAGGGATTGAATGAATAACAAGCGTTTAAACTTTTCAATGGCATGTTCGATCTAGCAATACTTTGAGGTAAACCGTGCTCCTCGTAATTCAAAGTAAGGCAAGGTTTAAATTCACAGTAAGAGTCTCTCGGCATTACGGCTTCAGGCTTTATGCTCAGGTCATATGGTTCCTTCATTCCTGCAAGAGAAGGATTAATTTCATTGAGTAAGATGTTTTAACATAGGAAATCATCGTTTCTTCTCTATTTGTGAATACTATTATTAGTATCTGTTATAAACTGTTAAACATACTGTAAGTAGACAAGTTTCTGTGATATGTGTAATATTAGTGTTCACTCAGGTTTATGTATTCTACACAGAATAGTTCCTATAAACATTATCGCAAGGCCTAGAATGTCTATCAAATGATTAATACTCTCACCTATGAAGATCGAGCTTCTTCCATAAGCACAGTTTTCGATCTCAGAATCAACGACTAAGTTGTTGGACTTAATTAAAGGTCCAGATTTGTACTTCGTCTTCTTAATAAGAAACGATCGAGGCATTTTTCAGCTTCTAGAAGTGCTCACAGTGTGGACGGACGTAAACAGCGTGTATTCTTGTAGGTAGAGAAAAGTTTGCATTACACATGCAAATATTGAACACTGGACCTAGTGGTATGCTAATTTAAAACGAATCTTTTACGTCAACTGAGTTTAAATACGCCAGCAGTCTTTTTTTTTTGGGGGGTTAGGCTAGTCTGCGTCACCCGTCAGAGCGGCAGGTGAACGATGCTGCTACCAATGACAAAGTCGGCTGTTTCTCTTAGTCCCTACCCTGAAAGCTTACTCGTCACCCCCCCTCCCCATCTCATTTCCCTTCAGCTGAGAGTGAAAGCATGAGGGAGACAGGGATGGGGAGGGTAACAGATGTTCAATTGGAGCAGTTTAGAAACTCAAAGTGAATAATCAATTTTGATAAAGGCATTGCATTACCTTTTATAACAAAGATAGGGTTTGTTTACTTCTTTCAATTTAATATGTTATTTACTGGTCATGTTGAGCAAATATTTTTCTATAAGCAACGTGTAATAAAATTAATCTCAGTCTCAATGGTAATAAAAAAAAACAATAATAAAAAGTTGTCAAATCACAAAAAAATACATACATTTATATTTCCTGTTCTGAAATACATCGAAACCCTTCCGTGAAAATTGCCGTACACCAGACATTTTCAAATCTTCCCTTTCGCGAGACACAAACACATTAAATCTTGCTGTTCACCAAACATAAACACTTTAAGTCTTACTGTTCACCGACACAAACGCTTTAAGTCTTACTGTTCACCGACACAAACGCTTTAAATCTTACTGTTCACCAGACAAACACTTTAAATCTTACTGTTCACCGACACAAACACTTTAAATCTTACTGTTCACCAGACACAAACACTTTAAATCTCACTGTTCACCGAAACAAACACTTTAAGTCTTACCGTTCACCGACACAAACACTTTAAATCTTCTGTAGATCTTATCATTTCTGACTGTCTACCAGATTGAAACACACTTTCGATTACTACTGTTCAAATCAGACTGTTCACCAATCTGATATACTTTACATTTCTATTTTTATTTGTAGCCGTTTGGCACCAAGATATTGTTTGCTGTCTCTCTCTCTCTATGTGTATATATATGTGTATAACAGCCACATTATCTTTTTGTGAAGAAGTTTCACGGAATAAACGAAACGTCCTCGGTAGACTGACAAAGAGAAGTGTCTTGAAGATACGAACATGATCGGCAAAAACACATTAATGTGGTCCAGTATGTATTTGTTATTGTTTGGATTATATGTATATTAATTTTCATATCGGTTTTATGTACATGCTTGATTTTATTGTATCACGTTGGTTCGACTGAGTTGGATTGAAGTGAATATTTCCCTATTAACGCTTCTTATAGAAATGTTAACTGTCAAATGCGCTCAATTCATAGTTATTGATATTCGATACACAGCTTAAGCTAATTTTATCTGTAAATGGTACTTAGTCAGACACACTTTGGATTAACCTGCTATTTATAACTGTAGGTGGTCCCTAATCGGACACATTTTAGAATAATCGTATCTTTATTGCCATAGATGGTCCCCCTAGTCAGACATACTTTAAAGTAGTCTTATCTTTATAACTATACGTGGTCCCTAGTGAGATATACTTAAAAGTAATATTATCTTTATAACTGTAACTAGTCCCTAGTACACTTTAGATTAATCTTATTTTTATAAGTGTAGATGGTCCCTAGTCAGACATCAGACACACTATATTATTACCTTTATAACTGTGGGTGTTATTATCACTAGTCAGACACCAGACACACTGTATTATTACCTTTATAACTGTGGGTGTTATTATCACTAGTCAGACACCAGACACACTGTATTATTACCTTTATAACTGTGGGTGTTATTATCACTAGTCAGACACCAGACACACTGTATTATTACCTTTATAACTGTGGGTGTTATTATCACTAGTCAGACACCAGACACACTGTATTATTACCTTTATAACTGTGGGTGTTATTATCACTAGTCAGACACCAGACTCACTGTATTATTACCTTTATAACTGTGGGTGTTATTATCACTAGTCAGACACCAGACACACTGTATTATTACCTTTATAACTATGGGTGTTATTATCACTAGTCAGACATCAGACACACTGTATTATTACCTTTATAACTGTGGGTGTTATTATCACTAGTCAGACACCAGACACACTGTATTACTACCTTTATAACTGTGGGTGTTATTATCACTAGTCAGACACCAGACACACTGTATTATTACTTCTGTAACTATGGCTACTTATCATTCAACCACACGTTAGATATATCTATTTTCACCAAATACTGCACTTTTAATTGTTACTATTATTTCTGACTATTCACCTACAAAACCTCTACATGTGTTTTTAAATTGTTGCTGTTAACCCTATATAACATTAACTGTTTAAATTTTAGTTGTTTCCTAATTAGGCTTTTAAATTATAATCCTTCAATTCTGCTTATTCACGTTTTAGACACTTTTTTAAAATTTTGGCTAATTAACAGTCAGATATAGTACAGATTGTAAATTATCTTTACTGCTATTTGCTCATCAGTTAAACACGTTTTAGATTATTGTTATTTAACTTTAGTTTCTTTGCAGTTAAACACGCTTTAGTTGTTGTTGTTTACGATTCTGGCTGTTTTTCAGGACTTTCACATTTATAAATATTCCTGAGGGCAGGTACAGTGGAGATTATCAGGACATGAAATATAACAAAGTGCTTGATGTAGTTAAAGTTACTTCGTTTGGGCTGTGGAAAATGGACATGCATTTGCTTTTATCAAGACGTAGTTTCACTTTTTATTTCGCTGTGGTGGTAAGAAGGACAGTTTCGAGTAGAATTTGTATCATGATTTTCTCAGCGATTTTCGTGAACTAAACATTTATGGTAGAAATTTTGTATTTCTGAGTGGTTTGTGTACTGCATGAACATTATTGTGTACTTATTACCTACTTCTATAGTTTTCAGCAATTAGGATTTGGTGAACAAAACAAATGATATATGTAAGTAGTTTAATATTAGTATTTATAAGTTGAATTCAGAAAACTTTATGGTTAGATGAGGAATATTATGTAACCAACAGAGTAAATAAAACCAACAAATGATACGCTCTAAATTACTGTTCATTTAAAGGCAAGTAGTTGATAAAAGATGTTGGTGGAAAAATGTTTACAACCAATTTATATTAATTAATCTTATCCATAACAGCCTTCTCTTCCAATAACCCTGTCTTCCAAGTGCGAAGGGTGTGTATTGGAGTTTCTGTAGAGCGTGCCATCAGAAACGCTCTTTTTCGTTTTTCGTTTTGTCACTTTTACAGAGATTGTAGGAACCCTACACGTGCTTTTTGCAGGGAGTCCGTTACTAAACTCGTGCAATATACACGCGCCACGCACTCCTAACGAAGATCACTGAATGAACAGATCGGTCGCGTGCCGCGCACTTGATCAAACAATAAGCCACAAGCGGCACGTGCTATAGGAAAGCCAGGTGCAGTGTTGTAGAAAGCACGTGCCCATACAATGTTGTTTCTTACAGTTGATCGTGTATTCAGTGCTA
The DNA here is from genome assembly GCF_004210375.1 of Tachypleus tridentatus. Classification (NCBI taxonomy): domain Eukaryota; kingdom Metazoa; phylum Arthropoda; class Merostomata; order Xiphosura; family Limulidae; genus Tachypleus; species Tachypleus tridentatus. The sequence continues at coordinate 73,085,134 of NC_134827.1, read as the reverse complement.
GCGAAAGATTCTATTGTCCTGAATAACCGAACTTAACAGCGAAACAACGCCATCTGCTCCTTCGAACTGGGAGTCGAGTTGAATAACCGGACAGACAGAACATTTTTTGACTAAAAACAAAACAAAAAATATAAAACAAAAAACATGTTTAAATTAAAACGAAAAATTTCATTTGTTAATAAACGCGTAGGAGAGACGGCCATGAAAAGGTAAACAGACACGTTTCACTGAAAACACATGCTTAAGTCTTATAACATTTACTAGACTTAATAAAGTAAATAAAAGAAATCTTAAATCTATTATTTACATATGTATCATCTAAGTAAGTATTACAAGTATTTTAACATTAAAACAACCTCTCACAGACATTTCTCAACTAGCGGTCTCTGTGAGAACACTAGAAAGCGCCACAGCAACCTTCCCGTGCTTCACACAAACTACTCAGGACAATACATTACAGGAGGCAACAGCTATGTACTTTATAGACATTCCCCAGCGACTCGTGTCCGCGAGAACAGCACAAAAAACTGAAGCAGTCATGAAGTACATAGACATTTTGTGTACGATACAAAAAGCTGAGGTAATAGAAATGTAGGTAAAGATGAGATAAGACAGCTATTTTAACTTTAAATGCGTTTTTCACCAATTAAGATGAATCTCATGAGAAAAAAAAATCAGTGAACTTCTATGAATTACAAATGTCATTTCTAGTTAAAACAAAAATGAGATATAGATCTTATTTTAGAAATGAAAAACACTTCTTGTTATTGGGGCCATTTTACCTTGAAGGTTGGATAAAACGGGTCCCCATCTAACTCGTAACAACTACAATTTAACCTAAATGTTGCATTTAACAGCTGTATCTAAATCACTCAAATTATTAATTAAATGCTTCTGGCAAAGATCAGAGAGGCAGTGCGTCACGCACAAATTGTGAATTATTCAGAACAATGACGAAAAATAATGTAACGTCGTCTAACATTCAGCCATTCATTATGAAACATTCATACGTTATTAAACGTCAGTGAACGTGAACTTCGTTGCTTTCATAAGATATTTGGCTTATTATAATTATTCACTGTTTTAAACAACAGTGTGCTTACACATGATGTAACATGAAAAATAGTTACATATACCTCTCTTTAGATGGCAGCACGTCATAACTGATTGTATTCAAAGATGGACCGTTTTGTCTTACCTTCACCTACCATACAGAAACTTTCTTATTAGTGATATCTACAAAAGAAAAAAGAAAAACTGAAGCAACATTCATTCAATTCATAAAAATAAACTTATGAATATTTTTCACTCATGAATTAAATTATAAATATTTTCACCTGTTTATCCCACATCAGAATTTATTTTAAACCTAAGTCACTGAAAGCACTTATAATAGTCTTATCAATTCAATGAGTTGGTTACAAAATAAATACATATAACTGCGTTTAATATTTCCCATATTTTAAACTACCTCCCAACACTTTTCTTCAACATTATCCAATTTTATCTGTATCGGCTGTAAGTAAATCATATCTTAGCTCATTGAGTACATGCCGACAGTACTTCAGAGTCATCTGATTTTCTACATGAATATTCCTTAGTCCATCATATATGTTCCATGAAATAGTCTGGTTATCGGAGTTGTAATTAAAAGGTTTAGAATACTGATTATCAGTTGTAATAGTGTTTCCTGTTCAAAATATACATATATGTTTGTTTATAATACAATAATATTTTTATAGAGAGTTTAAGATTTTGTTGCGAGATTCATCTTTAAGGTGAAACTGGTGGTGAGCACAATTGTCATTTAATAATATTTATGTGTAGGCTCACCAAAGTTCTGCGAAAGATCTATGGTATAAGGTGGAATAGAAATTAGATATTTATTTTTATTTCTTTGTGGACTGAAAACATGGATCTCGTCAACATCACGCTTCATACCAGCATCAGGACAACAGTTGTTTTATACCACGGCTGTAGATTTGTTACTAAAAGAAACAAGAACTAAAGTCATTATTTCATTTCAAATAGACATGAGAGTCATCTTCTATTTGTCGATCATTATACACACTTAATGGTATTAGATGAAGTTTGAGTAAAGCTATGATCTGAGAAACCTGTTACATTTTGAAAATATTCTAATAGAAAAGTGAACCTAAGCGAATATAAAGACTGGTCGCGAAAGTAAGACACTCGTAATGCTATTGTGGATTTTCTTTGAACATTGATTTAGTATTTACGTTTATTGTTGTTGTTTTTACCTACAAGTTTAAATCAGTATATCCAAAGTTCTAAAATAACCTGTTTTCTTTTAAAATTCTCAACACGAGTTCGGTTATTTAACAAGAGCTGAATAGGAGATGCAAATAATTATGTTCTCTAGAACGAAGTATTTAAATAAAAAAGTATAAATATGCAGGTGTCGCTTCAATAAATAACAATTATAAGAAATTTAAGTAGCGAATTTAATCATGGATATAGAAAAGTTCGCACATGCAGCTATGCATATATATGTCAAAAAATAAACTTAAAATTGAATATTATGTGTTAAGAATAATTTACTGTAATGACTAATCTCAGTACAGGAACAAGCTCACAGTTTAACAACGGTCCTTGTTAAATAAAAAAATGAAATATTAAATCCCAAGTATTTTATTTAATATACCTTCCCTAAAGAAAACTTTAAAACCATCATAGGTCTCGCGATAATCCGTAAACACTTCCACGGTGTATTCTCAATATGGCTGCTGTGAGTATTAGAATTTAATTAAAAGTACAAAACAACATTTCGACCTTCTTTGCAAACTCTCTTCTTTAACCAAAAGATGATCTAAGAAGGTGAGAATGTTCTTTTGTACTTTATTTTAATTAAAGTTTTAATACCAATAGCAGCCATCTTGAGAACATATTTTTACTTCAAGGGGGTTTCTCGTCATCACGAATTACTTCAATGGTGCTTTAACATGTAAACTATATCGGAATATGAATAAATGTTCAGGCTTTTTGAAATTTAAAAAATATGATTTAAAAAATGAGTATGAATCAAAGTATGTTTATTGATAATTTACTGTCTTCACATTCTATACGTTTGGAGGAAATTTGATTTCAGTGCATATGTAATATAGATAGAATATGAAAAGCTTTACTTAACTGTATTAATCCAGTTTAGGAGACTCACAAATCTAAGGAACCAAAGAAACAGGGGTAAATTTATTTACTCTGTGTTATTTTCTATCTTCAACGTCATGACCTTAATAACATAAACAACAACATTCCTCGTATATATTATTGTTGAGACATAGTATTCTTGACATGTAGAATTGTTGCTATATAACATTGGTCTTGTACAATATTCTTTATATATAGTATCTAAGATATATTTTAAACGCATGTATATTAAAAATATACTAAAATTAACTGAACCAAGGCAAGGCAGGATTTCCGACTCTCTTGAATATGAAGAGCTTCTTTTTTAACATGTGGAATATTTCTGTGTAATCTAATACAGCTGTGTTTTTTATCTGAAACAGCTTTGTTTTTATCTGATACAGCTGTGTTTTTTTATCTGATACAGCTGTGTTTTTCTTTAACTGGCATTCATGTATTAGGTTTTTTTGTTGTTTTTTTTATCCAGTACAATACTTGACTGGAATGAAAAGTAAGAAAATCGAATCCTCTGCTGTATGAGTGACCATCTGGTGACACTATGTGGATTCTATTCCCATTATGTTAGTCAGTAATGATGCTTTCGTGTTTCGTTCTCACTTAAGTATATAAAACATATTCGTTTTATTATAGAAACATAACGTGTTAACTTTCCTCGACGTTCTTGTTACTCACGTGGAAGGTTGAAACCAATTTAAGCTATAAACTCACTAATATATATATTTTTTCATTATACAGTCACTCATAAAATAGCTAATATTTCGCATCTTGCTGCACAGAGCAACGTTTATCCGCAGCGAAAATTCAGACTAAGTAAAAGAAGAGATAACTATCTGACGTTATCTTTCATTGAACGGACACTCAAATATATTAATAAGAATCCAACCAAAAAAAGATTAAAAACCACCAAAGAAAGTCACAATCACATACCGAATACGAAAAATCGACTGTAATTTCATATACTAGTGCTATCACAGAAAATATCAAAAGAGACTTAAAAGTATTAATGTCAGAGCTATTCCACCCAAACTACTGTTCATATGACGTCAGAAATTCTTGGTTTAGTTTGACCAACCTGTTATTTATATTGGTCAAACAACCAGGTGTTTAGTTATAAAACTTAACTTACATATATACAAAATATACAACAGCGATTACAGAACATTTTTGAATTATAAATTGAGAAGAAAATAAGGTTATTGTCGCTAATAAAACCAAATCAACTCAAACTTTCTTGAGTCTTCGCACGTAAAAAGCGTTAGGTTTAAACTCAGTTGAGATAATGTACTTTGAGTCTTTACCTCTGTTTATTAAAAACTAAAACTGTATAAACTACAAATTATCATACGTAAGAGCCTTAAGAGCAGTTTTAAAAATTATTTTTAGCATAACTTCTTTAAAAATGATCCTTTATGGTATTCTGCCTGTGTCATACATATATCACGTGTTTGTCTCGTGCCATGATTCTAAACCTCAACAATCGTTTGGGATATTCTCAGTGAAACTAGTGTTTTTACAAGTGTAGGATAGATTGATCCAAATACAACATCAAGCCCAGTCAGGATGTACTTAGAGTTTCTGAATTTAACATCCTGACAGATTTAACTTCTTAATGTGAAATAAAAATAGACTAGATGACTTGAATAGAGTACAAAAAACCTTTATTACATCAATGCTGAGACAACACGGCAAGTGTGTCCACGCTGATAAACAAACAATCCTTTCACTTTTTTACAAAATCGGTGGAAACAGAATGAAATTTGATGATCCAGACGAGATAGATTCTTTCTGTTGATATCTAGTAGACAAATGAACGGAGAAAGCGCCTCAAATCGAGAATAAAGTTGCTTTATTTGTCCAGTAGAAGATCTCATCTCGTGAACTCTGTCCCCTGACAGCACTAGTGGGTTGTCACGTTCATTCATCATCGTAATCGGACAGCAAAGGGTATTCCAGTACTAATCCAGTACATTATAACGCCCCTACTGCTAAAAAGGTGAGCATGTATGGTAGGTATGACGGGGATTCGAACTCGTGACCCGCGGATGAAGAGTCGAGTGACTTAACCACTTGGCCATGTTGAGCCATCTGTAAAAGAGCGATAGCACATCATAATAACTTCTCTTTCACACACACATAAGTAAAAGAGCGATGACACATTATGAGAGCATCCCTTTCACGTACTCAAGTGGCACAGCGGTATGTTTGTAGATTCATGCTTCTAAAAACCAGGTTTCGATACTCATGGTGGGCAGAGCACAGATAATCCATTGTATAGCTTTGTGTTTTATTCCAAATAATCAATTAATAGTATGTATTTACGACAAAATTGTGGCTAAAAATAACAGCCCGACAAGACCAGGTGATTAGAGCGCTTGACTCGTAATCTGAGGGTCACAGGTTCAAATCCCTGTCACACCAAACATGCCTGCCATTTCAGTCGTGAGGGCATTATAACGTGCAGTCAATCCCTCTATTCGTTGATAAAGAAGTAGCCCAAGAGCTGGCGGTGGGTGGTAATGATGCCTTTCCTCTATCTAGTCATACACTGCTAAATTAGGGATGGCTAGCGCCGATAGCCCTCATGTAGCTTTGCGCAAAATTAAAAAAAAATTATCTTTTACCCATACTAAAATTATACAGAAGAGCTATGACGCATCATATCTTCTCTGTTACACGTACTCACGTGTGTAGAAAAGTGATTGCACATCATAACAACTTCTCTTTCACACATTGCTTTCGTTCATCAATTTCGTACAAATTAATTTATGCAAAACTAACAGCCATGCTAATATTTACGCTCCCCACAGATTATAGTTAAGGCTTTGTTCCAGTAACTTCAATCTGATTGCTATAGCTTCCAACATCACCACTATCTCTTTTCATTAGTGGTTGTTTATGTTTAGAGATAGTACAGACCATCGTCAGGTTCCGCTTGACCTTAACTAGCCTGTCCTTCTATTTGTGAAGGGCCTGGCCATTCACCTCAATACATATTCTCAGTTGTAGAGACCTCAGACTGCTATCCAATAAGCTGCCATCTCCTGACAATAGCATTTAAAAACTGAAATCTGTTCTCGCTCATTTCTGGGCTATTTCACATGGGTTTCTTCACCAGTTATTTCTTCAATAACTTTGATTGTATGGGTTCAGAATCTTTCAGTTTCATCACTGATTCCAGCACTCGATGTCAAAGATTTCTTATTAAAAGCAGGGATCATTTTTTTCCTCTTGTCCTAGAAGCTAAAGCCGATCCTACCTCTGTAGTTTTAAAGCTGGAATGTTCTTTGGAATGCACCTAATGCTTTGGGACGTATTGATTATGGACACATCTGCTGTCTCCTTTTCGTTGTCAAGCCATACACTCTGATGAAAAGAATCAATGGGTTCTTCTTTTCAATCTTCACTTTCACAGATATTGTCTACAGTGGTATAAAGTTCAGCTTTGGACTGCTTGAAGGGTAGACTTACCTGAAATTTATAATATCAGTGTTCAAAGTCAGAGGCTGGGATGTATCTTTAACAGCGGTGTCAGTTCCTTTATTAGTCTTCATGGTCAGATTGGTCCACGGAGACATATGTGCAACCCATTCACTAACTCTGTAAGCTCTACCAAATCAAACACATCAACAAGCAATACATCATCATCCATGGATTCATTTACAACGAGAATAGTTTAAAACTCTTAGTCTCTCCATCGACTTCACGCCCTTTGCTTCAAGGGAAGTCATGGATATCTTAAACAGCTGTGAAGTTTCAAGACTGGCACAGAATTCCATCTTTTTAATAATCTTGGTTGCCAGAAACACGAACATTGTTCTGAGTAAGGACTTGTAATAGTTTGAAAAGAGAAAGTGACCAAGTTCACTACGTGATTTTAAATATGGAAAGGCTGAGTTCAGGTTCAAGGGTCAGATGTCCAACCAGCTGGGTAGGGTAAAAGGGAATGCAAAGCACAGTTACGACCATGAATTAGGTATTAGTCAATGACGCATACAGGCTTAATGTGCATTCTCACACATGTATCCAGATACTAGATTACTTCCTGATCCCATAACTTCCTTAATTTTTCATTCAACCCATTGCCACGCTGCCCAGTATTTTCCATGTTGAACAACTGACACTTGCATATTAAACTTACTGATTCAGCTTTAGCTGTAGCCTATCCTCTAATTTTCATGCAGATAAAGCCCCGTTCTACGAAGAAATGAGAGCTAAAACTTCTTAGGTCCTGTACCATCACGTTGACTCAGGATAGGCAACTAACTTCACCTCTGATTATCAGCCCTTGCCAACACTCATTGTTTTGTATTAGGATTTTTGTCTATTTATAGATTTTGTAACAGTTGTGACTAAAATTACAAGGTTTCAATGCAAGGATGATACCTTTCACCCTTCCATATTACACTCACAGCCAACATTTCCATGCTTCCAAATTGTATTTTGTAATTGAGCAACATAAAAAATTCAAGTAAAACCTTTTGCCCTTTAAAAATATATCATTTTTACCTGACTGATAGCTATACTATCACAATCAAATAATATACTGGATGTGACACTTGTATACGTTTGCTATAATATATCAGCAATTAATTGTGATCGTGTACTAAAAACAATATAACATTCATTCATTAACATTTTAACGTCATTTAGTAAAAATATCGTCACACTTTGCCGATGAGAAATAAAAGGTAAAATTGTGTCAGAACCACAGGTCAAACTATGTTCTTAAAAATCAGAGTTAAGTTATATTTTCTTTTTCACTTACCAAAGTATGAATCCTTTTGTCCCCATTGTCGTTTTCATAAAATAATCTACAAACCTGCTAAACCTATCAATGTCCATATAGAAGCATTCGCTCAACACCAGTGAAAATTGCAGATACTCTATATTTCCCGTTAATATCTCCCAAATTACTCTATCACAATTAAACAAATTAACCAATTACCCTCAAATTCATCAGTTCTTAATGATGAGACCAGATTCTTTGCCTTCTAGGCTTCGCTAGATTCACACTCCATTCACTCCTTTTTTGTTATGCATTAGCATTTTATATGTATAGATGTTCCACTTATCTCAGTTTAAAACTTCCAAAGAAGACTTTATGTAATGTACGTGTGTTTCTTTACATATACCTATTAACCCTTTTGTGACAAGCTCCGTATAATATACACAAATTAAGTATTTATGCTACAATTTAGATGCAGTATATGCATATTCATAAAAGTTAGTAAGCTTTTCGTAAAAATTGCAAGTCTTTTGTAAAAAAAAAAGATTGTTTTAATAAAGTATTTTTACTAAAGCTTTGTTTGTGAAAATATTGTGTGTGTTTCATTACTAATCTTTGTGCAAAGTGGTTTTATGATTAAAAAGTTAGTCTACGTCCCAAAAATCTCAAATATTATTTATGTAATCTCTAAAACTTCCTAAATACATTCCAAATGTTTGCTTTAAGTAAAATTTTATATTTTGTCTGTTATTTTCTGTACCCTAACTATATGAGGTCTGTCAACTTGACCACCGACCTCGTAACCACCATAAAAATTAGGTCTGGTTTCCTGGCATGCTTCAATGTTGGTGTTGTAAGTTGACTTTTATACCATTTTCCTCCTTCCTGTAATTGAAAATAAAACATCATTTGCTGAACAATTTGAATTTGGAATCATCTATAAAGAGCACTTTCTCACAGATTTTCTCATCCCATTGCTTGGAGTTTATTACCCATTTAACTGTATGGTTTCGTTATCACTTCTAAACAATGCTTTCTAACAGCTACTTGGTAGTGGTTTGGTAATGTCATAGTAATATGTAACGTATACATTGTAATAATGCAACTTGTTAATGTTGTGCCACTACACAGTAAGTGTGTAATAGCATTACATTTTATTTACATAATCAGAATGTAACTTTACAAAATACATGTACGCCCCATTACACAACATTGGGACATCATCATCAGATGCCATGCTCTGTAAGCGTAGACGATCATGTCTCTCGGTCTTTCCAGGTACTTGTGATTATATTAGTCACCCTCTGTTTGTGTAGTTTTGTCCCAGATTTTCTCTTGCTGTCTACCTCTACTTTTCATTAATTGCTTTAACAGTTTATATAACTTGCCTCGGGCTATCACATGGACACCTTTAGTAACATTTGAGTTACTTGCTGAAGTTATCTTCGGTAGCAGAGGTAGTTTTACCTATAAACCATCAAACTCAACTCATTTCATTTTAGGTTTCACAAAATAATATTTGGTAAAATTTAAATGATCTGATATTTTGGACTTAAAGTCTGTTTACCAGAATTAACATTTGTATCGTTGTTACCATAGTAAAACACGCATAAGAAAGTTGACATACCTCGTTAACCACAAATCTGTCATATCTCCCATAAATATCGATGTAAAATCCACTGAATACTGACTGATATACTTCAAAGATTGTAACTGCTTAGCTAATTTTTTTTATCGACACACTGGGAAAGTGCCACATCAAATAAATTCACTTTGTACCTCAGAAAATGTATAGGCTAGCGGTCCTCATTCAACAATTAATTTTGCAATCACATCATAATCCCAACTATTGGTAATTAAGCAGCAGCTGCAAAACATTCTGCCAGACCTTCCTACTTGATAGATCAGAATCAAGACATACCACTAGTTGCATGAACGAATTTTGGAGATCAAGTATAAATGTTACAGAATAGTGCATACATTTATTTCTAACACTGCTCAATGACTTGGAAAGCAAGGATCTATGTCACTTCAGCAGTCTTTTAACAATCTGAGTATTCTAACTTTAATGTTTAATCAACCTTATCAAAATTGGTTTGGAGCTATGAGAAGTTTTGAGTTCTAGTAACTCATCACCTGATTAATTAGCCACTTCTTCACTGTGAAGAAAGTTGTGAATTTAAGATGGCTTCATTCTCCTCCTCTGAGTTATTGTTTTCCTCTCCAGATTCCTGATTAAACCAGAAAACTATGGGCTTATCTGTGATATATGGATATATTTTATAAATGTGTTCCATGCACTTTCGTGTGCCTTAAGTCTGCTGTTTTCCATACGTAAGAAAACCAGCTCCTTTGAATACAAGGTAGAGACCAGTGCAGCAAGATTCAAATTGCTTCCATACAACCACACCAAGTTTATGCATTAAAAAACACATTCCTTCATCATCCAGTCATAACACATCTTCTTCTCCTGTGCTGCCTTCTCAAGGTATGCTGGATAAGTTCATAAGTATTAACTAATTTTATCTCAACCATTCTACATACTCTTGGAGGTATGGGGGTTTCTCTTGTGGTAGAGAACAATACATCACATCCATGAGAAGTGAACTTCCTATTCAAATACGAGCTGGTTTGACAAACGCCTACTTACCTTACTTCTATTGCATGTGTCCATTATTTATTCAAATTGGTTCTATCAGGTTTAACAAACTTAAAACAACATGCTTGGTAGTTTGTACTGCCAATTTTGTCTAAACAACTAAAGTAGGGTGATAAAATAAGATAGCAAGTATTTCAGTGAATGTAAAATTTCTAGTGCTTTAAGAAGGTCAGCAAAGCAGTTGATATATGGGATATGTATCACTTGTGTCTAAATACTGTTGAGTCTATTATTTCACCAAGTTGGCCATCTGTTCCCACAAACACACTGGCACTCAATAAATCAGTAAATGAACATCATACAATGCCCTCAGGTGAGTGTCGTTAGCCCGATAACTGCTTTCGGTTGAGCTGGAAAGCTAATTATCTGTAATTAAAGAGCAACACCAATACGTCACACTTGTTGGGTGGATCAGTGCCTGAGCTAATGCAGCCTTTTTTGTGGAAAATAACCAGTTTATTTTACGTGTGATTTTTACAATATGTTACAAAGCACCAACACATTAGACCCTGACTGGTTAAACCATGTAGCACAATTTGTGTGTATGGAGGTACTATCATTTTCTTCGCAAAGTACAACCATGCAGTCTACTGTTCCCGAACTTGATCCTGATAACAATGGATAATGTTTTAATTGAAGATCAGCAAACGTACTGTACAGAAAAAACTGACCAGTGATCTTTGGCTATTCCAGACTCAGTTTCAAAAATGAGTACTTTTGATGTAACTTTGTAGAATGGACGGCAACTGCCTGTTGTAAAGACATAAGTGTAGAGAACGACGTTTTGAAAGTCTTCCACCTTTCGTTTTCAGGTCCTACATTTATTCTGTGAGAAACACTTATCAGACTAAGGCAGAGGTTTACCTCTCCTCTACCATCCACTTTATTACCATTTGACAGAACAAGATCATTATTTACTGGCTGTAGTGGTGGCGTAACGTGGAGGGTTTAGAAGATTGCAATGACAACTAGATTTCTAGTGGCTTTAAAGTCTATCAGAAACTCAGCTCTTGAACTTTTACTCAGATCGACACATACCAATCCCATTAAGCCCAGACGGAGTTTGAACTAACCATTAGGATCTATAGTGCAGTATAATCATTTTGCTTCTCCATAGGAGTGGCGATATCAAGCCTGGACTCTGTTCGTTTTCTAAAGCATTGACCTCAGAATCTACTGCTCGTTGCTGGTCACTATGGACTTCCTGATGCGATGGCCAGCATAGATACTCTTGCCCATTTTGCTGCTTGGCAAAATGACAATTTTGTGGGTTGGTGGGCTTCTGCTTAACAGTTAGTTGAAGCCAGTTTCTCGGCCATCCTTATAGTGCTACAAAGTATGGGCTGTTTCTCTGCCAATGCCCAACATGACCATAATTGATGCAAATGCTTCATTCTTCCTGTCTTGGATGATGTCTAAGACAGAATCATTGGCTGTGGCTTCAGTAGCTGCCCCGTGAGTGGATACTACAATGGCACATACTCTTGGAAGGGCCTACATTGTCCTACACGTTCACAGGAGGACAGTGTAGCTAAGTTTCACTCCTTTCCTGTTGGCCTGCATAGCCCTTCACCCTATCTGGAGGACACTGTGGCTATGTTTCATTCCTGTTCTGTGAACGGCTTGGAAGGTTTCTGTATCACTCTAGAAGATGGAAAACGCATGATATGTCAGTATATTACAATATTTCCTCAGAGTCCAGTTATTTACTTCTTTGTAGGAGAAAACCGTTGTTTGTCGAAACACTGAGATACAGCTGTACCTCAGCTAATATAAAAATGTGTAAACATTCAATATGAATTCTCCTATTTATGATTATATGGTCATTAAGGTATATACATATTCATATAAATAATGTGCTGTAGAGATAAAGACATATATATACGTATATAATGCTCATAACCGTGGAAGTTAGAAATATTCAGTTGGATTTATGCTGAAACTGTTACTATTGACTGAAGATCATCTCCAACAATGTATGCCCTGGATTATTAAAGTTTTATCACTGCGGGTTCTGTTAGGATGTTTAGCTTGCCTTTATATTTTGAGTGTTAAGCACTAACTCTGCTAAGGACGATGAAGACCCTACTTCAGACTGCAGGGACAGGACAGTATCTTATAGCCAAAGTGTTGATTTCATAAATGAATTTTAGAGTTATAATAAAAGCAATCTTTAAAATATTATTTACTTGCAAATTAATGGTACACAAGTACTTTAATTAACAAAGGAGTAAAAAAAGCAGGTCTAGTGTGACTGATATATCAGTGTTTGCTTTCACTTGGAGGTTTTTATAAAACAAGAAGCTTTCTAATTTCTCTAGCATATATAGCCATTAATAAAACGTAATGTGGTCCATATAAAGAAATACAATTGTTATGTATGTACATTATGAACACATTCTGATACTACTGCACCTAACTGTTATGCTTATTGTAACATACACATTTGTACAAATATAAAACGTACATATCAACATAGTGGTCTCAACACTAAACTTTTACAAGTTCCACACTGAATACAGCAGACATAACTGTTACTACTATGATATGAAAAAAAACAGCAGAGTACATTACTAGACTACATTTGACGTCATGGTTGAAGACTATGAATTGTGATTTCAGTTTCAAAACAAATATAGTGTTCACTCACATTGTGTACACGTATTGAAGATTGATCAACAATATATTGATATAATATTAACTCTAAGGCTAATGAACATTTCTTAACTACTATAAAATCAAATTTTCTTTCACAATACACGGATGTAATATTAGATTGCTTGTTTTTTGTTTTCTTTTTTGTGATTATCACGGTAAGCCATTCAAGGACTACTTGCGATAGCCGTCCTACTTTAAAAGAAAATGATTCGAGGGAAATCAGTTTGTCAAAACCCCCTACCGCTAACTTTGGGCTACCATTTTATGAATGAAAGTGGAAGTTACCGTTACATTATAACGCTCTCACGTCAGAAACGATTAGCATTTTGATGACGGAGTTGAATTCACGACTCTTAATACCATGCTATTATTTATTTGTTTTCAAGCAAAAAGCTACGCAATGGACTGACACGGTGGTTAAAACACTCGACTAGTAATTCGAGAGTCGGGGGTTCGAATCACCATCACATCAACCATTCTCGCCTTTTCAGCCGTGGGGGTGTTATGATGTGACAGTCAATCCCACTATTCGTTGGTAAAAGAGTAGCCCTAGAGTTGGCGGTGGGTGGTGATGACTAGCTGCCTTCTATCTAGTTTTACACTGCTAAATTAGGGACGGCTAGAGCAGATAGCCCTCGTGTAGCTTTGCGCGAAATTCAAAACCACAATGGGCTACCTATGCTATATCCACTGCAGGTATCGAGACCTGTTTTTTTGCATGAATAACCCTCACTCTTATAACGGAGTTATTGAGGAGCAAATATATGTTTTGGCGTAAAGCTACAAAATAAGCTATCTCTTCTCTTTCTACCACGAGAAATCAAACCCCGAACCTCATGTTACAAGTCCGTAAACTTTACAACTAACCCACAAGAGTACAATGTTAACTACAGGTCTAATGAAACAACCTTAATTAAAGAATGCGCTAATGTGATTTTACTTTTAACACCTATTAACAGACCTAAATTAAAAATACACTGATATAATGTTAAGTTTAAGACTAATAAACTAAACTGAATTACACAACTTACGTGTATTTGAGGAATATACAGAATAAGGCTCTATTCCAATTTTTTGCAAGTGATACTAACATCGAAATATAAGGAATTTTAATTTTCAACAGGAATAAGATTATGGACAACGCTGAACATTTGTAACGACAATTATTCATTTTCCGAAGTAATTTATTTGACTAAATATAAGCTAAATATTTAACATTATGATAATCAAGCCAGAATATATTTATTGGCAGATGATGTATAAGCGAAATTCTATCCAGTTTCAAATAATAGTCAAGCCAGAATGCATCCATTGATAGGCATGCCAGAATTCATCCACTGTCAGATGGTAGATAAGTGAGAATCAACTCACTATCAGATGGAAATAAAGCCAGAATTCATCAACTATTCGATAATAGTTAAGGTAGAATCGACTCACTGTCAGAAGAAAGTCGAGCCAGAATCTACTTTCATCAGATTAGAGCTTAGTCCGAATCAGTCCATTGCCAGACGGCAATAAAGCCAAAATTTTCCAGTCATATAATAATCAAGTCAGAAGTCATCCACAGTCAGATTATATACATGCCAAAATCCACACAGTTTAAAATGATAGTCAAGCCAGAATCCATCCACTTCCAAATGATAGGCAAGCAAAAATCCACCCATTGTCAGGTGTTAATAAAGCCAAAATGCATCCACTATCAAGTGGTAGGAAAGAGAAAATCCGATAAACTAAGAGTCCGTCAACTGTGATATGGCACGCAATTCAGAACTCACACACTGTTAAATGATAGACTTGGCAGAATACACCAACTCTCAAATGGTAGCGAAGCTAGAATTACTGTCAGATAAAAGTCAGCCAAAACAAATCTACTGTTGTTGATAATAAAACCTGAAAACGGTGTTAAGAAATCAAATGTTCATTTTTTAATGTTATATGTTATTGCTATTACTAGGAGGAATACTCGTGTTTCGACCACGAAATATTCTTTAGTTTAGCTTTTGTTTCTGAATGCACAGAGTTTATAAAATGTAAAAGTAGTGATATATATTTAGAGTAATTAAAATAATAGAATGATCTGCCTGTACTATTCACTTAAGACGTTAGGTACGTGGAGTTCTGAACGAATCTAATGGCCTTGTGGGGCGTCTCATTGCCAGTGAAGTTAAACCTAAAAGGATTGCACAACACGTGATACCTCTAGTGCAAAATACACTTTGAGTCAAACAGTTGACAGATACCAGATGTAGCAACGCTTTAAAAACATGAATGACAGTATCAGCATTTTAAGTGCCTACAAAAAATGAAGAAGTTCACACACAAAACCTTAACACGTAAATAATGCTATTTAAAGGAGGCTTTGAGGGATGACAGATCCATTCCTCAAATACATTTCCCTTTGCAATGCATAGTACTACCTACACTTACCACTTCCTAACGCATATGGTGACATCAACAATACTTCTAATTTATTTTTACATAGTTTAATGAAGTTTCAAAAGCTTACCACGCAGGTGTGCACGCTACTTCGTTTTATTATATAGATGTGATTTTTCTTAAATAGAAATTATTAGGTTGTCCAGAAATAAATGTCGTTTTTGAACTGCGAAGTTTGGAAAAGTATAAACTAGTTTTGTAAAACATGCTTTAATCAAAGTAGGCATCATTTGCTTCAACACACTTTTGCCAACGTGTAAGAATGCTTTTTATGTCCCTGATGTAGAAATCAGAGATTCTATGATCAATGAACTCCCTGAAAGCTACTTCTGAAGCTGTCTGGTTTTGAAAGTGTTTATTGTTCAAAAAAGTTGTCAAAGTCCTTGAAAAATAAAAATATTTAGGGGAAAAGTCTGGAAAATAAGGTGGATGAGGCAGAACCTCGATTCCCAATTCGTTCAATTTTTGGAGCGTCATTCTTGACAGGTCTCATAACATCTATGTTGTTGATCTTCAGTCAACTCACATGGAACCAACTTATTCAACTTTTTCATCTTTCCAGTCGCATTCAAGTGGTTGGCAATGCTTGGTTTGCTTGTGCTTGCTTCTGCAAGTTTACATACTATTGTGCGAAGGTCTGTCTCAACTGCTTCTTTTAATGTGCTTTCATCTAAGTATGGCTTCCTTCCATCACCTTCATGGTCTTTAAGACTTTCATCTCCATGTCTAAACCTTTAAAATCAACGCTTCTGAACTGTACGTTGAGTAACAGATCCGTAGCCGAATGCCTGGTTGATAATCCTTGTAGTTTCGGTAGCTTTTCGTCAAAGTTTGAAGTCATAGAGGAAAATCAGACGAAAGTCCTTCTTGTCCATGCTGCCTTGGGGATTGCGAAACTTACTCTAAGTAGAGATGAAACAGCAAACAATTAAGACACCTTGTAAGCGACAAACGTTCGATTAAGCCAATCAGCCAATGATTAAGTTATTCAATAGTCAGCTTTTAAATGTCATCGTGAGAATTCCGACATTTATTTTTGGACAACCTAATAATAACCATCAAACAGTCTAATATACGTACAAATAGTTTGTTTGTTAATTTGTTTTCTGGATTTTTCGTAAAGCTATGTGAGGACTATCTTCGCTAGCCATCCCTAATTTAGCAGTGTAAAACTAAACTGTGGTCTGGGATCCAACTGAGATTATATAGATAATGACCAGATAGACGTATCGTGGAGAATCACAATAATGATCATGTCAGAATTCTTAAAGCATTCCAGAAGTTATGTAAATGCGTGATCACAATAAGGAAAAAAACATTCTTACTCTTTCTCCACTGATCATTTATCGAAGTTTTCTAGACTGTTTCTTCTATGCTCTTTGATATAGAGTTGAGAAAATACATTGAAAATATCATTAAACATTTTATTAATGTCTTTAAAAATGGGTTTAATAAAATATCGACAGAGGTCAGTAAAAACTCTATTTTTGCGTTACCAATGTTTAGCTATAGAATATTTTTCTCTGTTTTGTGAACAAAATGAGCTGAGCTGACGATAAATGAATTTTCTATTCGTATTGTTTCAGACGAGTGATTATTATTTGAATTGTTCTAAGTGAATGATGTGTTTTACTATTTTTGTTGGTAAATGATTATTTTTATATTTTTGTGAGTGTTTTCATTTGTATGTTGTTGTAGGTAAATTCTTTATCTGAGATTTATAAGTGAATATCTTTATTTATATTGTTGTGGGTGAACACTTTTATCTGTATTGTATTTATTTGTGTTGTTGTTAGTGAATATTTCAATCTGTATTATTGTGTTTTTATTGTATTGTTGTAGGAGAATGTTTTAATTTTTTGTTAATGACATACCATATATGACTCAGATGTGACTCTATGTCTTCACTTTGGAAAGTACTTAACACACTATTTACCCTATTAAGGCGTGCGACTCGTAATCTGAGTGTCGCGGGTTCGCATCCCCCTCGCGCCAAACATGGTCGCTCTTTCAGCCGTGGGGGCGTTATAATGTTGGTAAAAGAGTAGCCCAAGAGTTGGCGGTGGGTAGTGATGACTAGCTGCCTTCCCTGTAGTATTAAACTTCTAAATTAGGGACGGCTAGCGCAGATAGCCCTCGAGTAGCTTTGTGCGAAATTAAAAAAACAAAAAACTAAACAACAACAAAAAACAATCCTTAGTTAGATATAAATTACGTTTATTTAGTTTTGGTTTACATATGGCCATTCTTTTTTAGTTAAACGTAGTTCCAGTGTTGATTGCGCATAAAAAAATGTTTCTTTCCAGCGTAAACTTTAAGTCCTTATTAAAACTATAATAACTTTCTAGAAGGTTTTATTTATGATGTTCTACATTCTTTCTTTGCTTTTTTTCATTATTTCCTTTGTCTTGAAAACTTCCTTGTTCATTATAATTTACCTCCTTTTAAAATGTTTGAATAGACAGTCTCTATAACACATTTTTCCTTTGAGATTTATTGTTCATTTGTATGTCGTTATCCTAACTAATAGTGTTAATTACGTCTACTTCACGGGGTCCTTTGTTGTGGTAAATTTAAATTTGTGGTTTTTCTTATTGACCTCTGGTCCTGCTTGTTCATTTCTAAGCCATATATCATCGTCATCACTAAGACTAAAAGTACCTCTTAGTTACTGTGTTATTTGGTACTTTGTTTTAGTTAAATGTATTGTCTTTGCGTAGTTCGTTTCTTGGTTATCCTTTAAGTCAATTTATCTATTTACTTGCCATTCATCATTATCACTACTAACACTAAAAACGTTTCGTACTTTATGTTGGTTATATTTTATTTTAAACATTGTTGTCTATCTGGGTTATATTTCTATATTCTTATTCAAGTTTCTACTTATTTATCATCATCATTTCTGTTCTTAACATTTTCTGTAATATTTTATCAACTTTGAGTAAAACGTAATAAAATACTTAGCTTCAGAAATGAAATCAGTGTGGACAATATTTCACATTAATTATTATAAATTTTCACATACACTACAATTGATCTATCATTGTTGCGGGATACATATGTAATATTCTACATGATTTAATAATTGTGTAGAATCTGGATGTTTCATAAAGCTTCTTGTATTATGTAGAAAACTAGTAAAATTTGAAAATGCCAA
Organism: Tachypleus tridentatus; assembly: GCF_004210375.1. NCBI lineage: Eukaryota > Metazoa > Arthropoda > Merostomata > Xiphosura > Limulidae > Tachypleus > Tachypleus tridentatus. Next base: position 73,066,330 of record NC_134827.1, on the reverse strand, counting down.
ACTAGGCGAATTAAACTAATTAATCAAGCAGTATAGTGCCAGTTCGAGTTTTAGTGAGTCTGTTCGTCAGTGTTTGATTAGCAAGTCAGTCAGCGCGTTTACTGTCAATCTATTTTTCCCAGTTTGCTCCTGAAGAAAAAAATATCCACCTCTTATTAGGGATCGGATTATAGGTTTTTATCATTCTATTAATGAGGAATTTCAGCGATGATTGATTAAGTATGTTCGTATGTGAAACGTACATTAGTTTCTGAATTTCTGTTGAAACTTTGTTTGAGAAATTAGTCCTACCAGCAAATGTTATAAAGCAATAAATTAATTCGCTATCAATAATTATACTTCACATTATTTAATTTTATAATCCAAAAGAGCCTGCCCAACGATAGAACACGTTCAACACTAGTGGTGGAAGTGAGGTTATATTGATGAAAATAAGATATGACTGACTAAACTTCGAGGTGACTATATGATCACGAAAAGTGAAAGCATATTTACTAGAGATGATGAAAAGATTTAACTAAAACAAAAAAGAACATGACAGAAATAAAAACAACCAAGAAGAAAGTTATAGAAAATAAAAGAATAAATTTATGTAAAATTAACACCTACCACATGAGCCAGCCCAGCGTCTTTTAGTTCTGGGCCTAGAACGGACAATACGGGATCCTTCTGAAAAGTGGTGATTTAGGGTTATTTCGGCAGAATAAATGAAACCCTTGACAGAAACTTCTAAAATGAAAAGAAAAACTAAATATTAGTGCAACTATGACATGTTGAAATATACATGGATTATACTATGATGATACCATACTAGATATTATACGATCCTTCTTATATTTACTCTTCATTTCAGATTTCTTTTCAATGTAAGAATTGCTACAGAAGTCATGTTGCAATTTATCTGCTTCACTACATCTTTGAACTTTACTGTGATATAAAGATATACTTGATACAATGGGATTCATTATGTCTACAAGAGGGTTTGTTATTTTGGAAATGGGAAGATATCAGGGAATAAAATATTAAATAAAGTTGGTACTTTCTCATACTCTATTTTTAGAACTAACCAGTCATCTTCATAATTTTCCAACAGCTGGACATTTAGTTCCCAAAAAGAAAATACAGAGAAAATATTTGGGCTTGGTGATGGAGTTAGTGTAAATCATGTAAACTATGACGTAGATTAAAAAGTCTATAACAGTCACAATCTGGACAGTTACAACAGCATTATGTTGGAGCACCACTTCAGAGACCTGCTTCAATTTGCCGAGTTTTCTGCCACAGTAACAGTGGTAACAAATACAATATGGCTGTGATGGAAATTTTACCAGATGACTCAAGCCATATGCTTTTTTCTAAAAATTAAGCGGAAGTTGTAGCTAGAAACTCTTCAGTGAACTTATTTCAAGGTTTATGGTGCCTATGAAACTTTACTCAGATCAGGAATATAGTTTTAAATCAACTTTATTTGCAGAAACCTGTCAAGCTCTTTGATTCAAAAACACCCTTCATCCATCTTCCCCTATAATAGTGAAATAATACAACTTTATAGTTTTAAATCAGTTACCTAATTGTGTAGATGAACATCACAAAGTATAAGATAACATTTTTCGCTGTTATTTAGAAGTTATTGTGTGATAACACATGAGCTATGTCATCATCTATTATGTTTGGGAGGAAACTCAAAGTGCCAATGGACCTTCAGTAATCACGTTCTGGGGATAATCGAATCACTCAGTGAAGTCTTAAGCAAAATACATAGAGACTAAGGGATACCATTAATGTTATGCATGACTTTACACAGGAGAGAGTTATAACTTGTGATAAAATGGAAAATCACTGTGATTATTATGCTGATTTAACTGGATTTTAAACGAGATAACAAGGTAGAGACGCACAATACTTTCCACTAGAGAGGACGAACTTTAACGTTAAGCAGGTGATCTGAAGCGACACATGTTGTACTGAAAAGAGTCTATGACATGGTTTACAAGTTTAACAAGGACAGTTGATCCAAACCAATGTTCGTTCACTGTGATCATCTTTGAAAGTATGTCAGTGATAGAACTGGTTAATTAAAAAAAAAAAGTTTACCAGTATAAAGTCAACCCACTGATGTGTCCAAGAGTTCTGTCAAGACCACTTTCAGTAGGTCACTAATTATGGAGGTCAATGGATTCATTCGACATTTTACATTCCACCAGTGATAGACAGCAAATGACGACAGTGTATAAGAGATAATTCTATCTGCATATCATAAGTTATAAAGGATAGAAATACCAAAAGTATTTGGTAAATGGTCAATTCATTAATAATATAGTGACTGTAATGCCTTTTTGGGAATATTAAGTTTTCTTAATTGTAAACGCTTATTTTATTGATAATTATACAATTTTAAGTTAAGTGTACTGTTTCATATATATAATAGAGCTGTTCAAGGGATCCAGGAAAAATTAGTGTTGTGGGATACATTCTTAATATTTTGTTCATGACAAGAAGTTTCTTATGTAACACAACAATTGTAAAAAATATTTCTTTTTGTATCATTCCCTCTTCATTATTCATGTGTGGAAGCAGTTTCCCATCTTTCATTACCAAGTTGTGTTAACATATCGTTGCTCTAAAAGCAGTGATGATCAACTAGCTAGAAGATTTTCCATAAGACAATATGAGGACAGTTGTCTCAAACAATAAACTTCATATTTCATTTGGGACAGATGGGAAATTCTTGTCTGAGCTTTGCACTATGATTTTATCAGATTTCTGTTTCCAAGTATTTGGTTAGTCTTTGGTTGCTCCTTCTAACAAGTTGGACTCAAAGGCGTATTCTTGTGGTACTGTTTCTTTTAAGTCTTCAAAACTATATGTTTCTTACAGTCTTAGAAGTAATGGATATATTTTCCATGTATAAACCAATTCCCTCATTCTGTTCTTTTTGAGAGGAGCTCTTATTTCGAACCAGTTCTCAAAAACCTGATTTTTCTTAACTTTGATTGAATGTGAAGCTAAAAAAAAAAAAAATCAAACATAAGCGTAAGCAAAGTGAAGCAATCTTTATTTTCATGCTTAAAAGAAATAGGGTTTTTTAAATAAGTGTTTAATGAGTCTGATAAAATATTGTAGAATTTTTGTCTCGAATTTTATTATCTCTAATACTAAAGGAACATGGTGTTATATATAGAGAACAACAATAACAGACTCTTTTATTATATATGTTCCACCTATGTGACTAAGAGTCACATAGTATTATCTCTAATACTAAAGGAGCATGGTGTTATATATAGAGAACAACAATAACATACTCTTTTATTATATATGTTCCACCTATGTGACTAAGAGTCACTTTCACTACCAAAGGAAGAGATGTTGCATCACTTGGGAATCATCTGACTTATCAGTGGGAAAAGATCACTCTTGATTTCTATATAATACGTATGCTGCAGTAGTCCTTTCCAATAGATACTATAAGTGATTCCCTCTTTAACTGACCTAGTTTTGTGAGTAACTAGGATAAGAATAAATAAGTGATTATCTTGATCAACTTTTAATAAACATTAAGCACAAATCATTCAAAGTACAGAAAATTTTTGAAAAATCCTATTTGAAAAAAAAAGAAGTTTGAAACACATCCCAAGCTTTATTTACCAAAATTAATGAAACCATTCATGAATGTTTTGTCTCTTTTGACGATAGGTTTATATAACTTAACAAATATTATATAACAACATTCATGTGATAATTTTGAAATATATATTTTACCATAAAAATAACATCAGGAAATAAAATATTCTTTAAAATGTTCTTTCTACTTATAAGTAACTGTCCTTCTGACCTTCACGAAAGGTGAAGACAAAGTTCAAAGAAGTCCTTTTGGTGTGACTGGGATTCAAAACCCCCACCGTCGGACTACGAATCGAGTGCTTTAGCCACCTGGCCATGGGAAACCGCCTCCAGTTAGCACGATTTGTTTTCCAAAATTATGTCATATCTAGTCTTTATTACATATGTAAAAAACCTATTTTTTTTAGTACAGTGAGCAAGCACTTTTCCCCAAGAAAGCCATTGAATTTCAGTATGAAGCAGCAAATATTTATGCAAACTTCCCGTATCCTCGCAATGTGAACTGAAGATCCTCGCATTGAGTGGTCTTGATTTTATAAAATTAACTATTTTTATGACATCACCCAATACCTCTTTTAAGTCTTCTGGCATTTGCTTTCATTGCAAGTGCATGACCATGAAGACAGCAGTGGATACTCTCTATGTTCGAGTTTTTCTTTTTTATGCGTGCCACTGCGCCTTAAAATTTTCCAATCATAGCCTGAGCCCCATCAGTGCAAATACTTAAGCAGAACTGCCATTGAATCTCATGTTCTTCCATAAATAAATCGTTCAGTTTCTTTGCCTGTTTTTTGAGTAGACAAAGGTTTACAAATTAGTATGTATGTCTTCTTCAAAACTAGCTTCGCGAATATAGCGAACAAACACAAGCAACATTGCATAACCTGCGATATCTGTTGATTCATTCATCTGAAGCGGAAAAGTTGGACTCGCTTTTACTCGCCTTATTAACTCCGTTAGGCAATTTGCTCACATATCCCTGATTCTTTGAGAAACCAAGTTGTCAGAAAGGGGTACGGAGTTAAAGGTTTAAAGAATTTTCTCGTCAATCGTGCAATCTACCAAATATTTTACGCATGATTTTTATTAAATCTTCTGGAGTTGTATGAGCTAAACTGTTTTAACAATACGGTAACTAACACGATATGGAGCAATAAGAGCACCTTTGTTGTCCTGATGGACAAACGAACGAAATGTAGCTTTCCTTGCATTTAACTGCAAACACTTTCTTTTGAAATACTCGGAAGTTGGATTTTTTCATTGGGAGTGTTTGGTTTCTAGATGTCGTTTTAACTTTGCTGGATGCAAACTACTGTTACTCAGCACATTTCCACATTCAACACGCAAAACTAGGTACATCTTCATTACCTGTACATGTAAAACTGTATTCAATAAAACTTTCATCATACTTCTTTTTTGTTGTTGTTTCGGAACTTCTTGCATCAACCTGTGTTGAAGTGCTTGCACACGAAAACACCGATGAATTCGTATTAGGCCTAGGAAGATTTTTACTCGTGTCATATTTATCACTGATATTCAGCCACTTATCCATTACAAGTGTGATAACTAATTATTAATTTGTCTAAAACGCATTCTTATATTTTTGACACACCAAAAGTATTTTCACGGATACAAATTGGGTATTAATGAAAACACGTTCAATTCTTTGGTTTTAACATCAATTCAGTGACATCCTTACCTAAGATCAGTATTTCCATAACGAAGCCAAAATTAAAGATTTGTGGAAAAAGGCTAGGCCGCTAGAATAATATATTTTTCTAAAGGAAAATGGTAATTTTGGAAATACATTTGAAATTTCTGTTGTTCTACAGAGAAATGCATAAGGTAATAATTGAGCAGGAGGAGTGGTGTTATTATGACCTAAGGTATATGTGTTTGTTGTTTTGATAAATTTTCTTTCTTATCTGATGAATTTCAGTGGAGCTTTCTTATTTTACACAGGTTTTTTAACTCATTTACAGCTATAATCAGAATTACCTCCCATTTCTGAACATGTAAAATACATTGATTTCAAAATTAAAAAAGACCCAATAAGGATCCAGTGTATTTATTAATGTTTACTAGCTGATAATTGTTTAGTTCCAACCAAATGGAAAAAAAGTAAACCAAATACTTAGTGAGTTTCTTTTTAAGTTTAACCTGGAAAGAAAAGTTTTGTACAAGTATAATGTTCAAACGAAATCAGTTTTCTCAAAACTAATTTTGAGAAAAAAATTAATTTAATTGTTTTATTCAGTAAAACGTTTGATTTCCTGTTTAATAATATTTCTTCCATACAAGAATGTGTTTATGTATATATATAATGGATGATTAAATATTAAAATAACAAAAGTAAGAGGATAAATTTTAAAACAATAGGTTTTAATGAAGTAAAAGTCTGTATTTTTGTTAAATCTATAAATAGTAGTTTATAGGATCCTGTTTACATTAGGCAATCTGGCTTACCCTGTGAACACAATTATAGTTTTATATTTATTGTATGAACAGCCCTGTTATTGACAGTTTTCAAATAAATGTATAACTTTACTCAAATACATTTTAAGGGTGACTATTTTGTACTATTTAACACACAGGAGACATGATTTCTTTCAGTTGAATATTTTGTTGTGTAATTTATGGTGAACACTTTTAGAAAATATTGTTAGTTATTAAGTTTTGGCATGAAGGCAGACAGTCGTCTTGGAAATATGTGCACTTTGGAACAATACATTTGGGTGCTTTGAACTCTCATAAGGAGGTGCTTCTATAAAAATTGTATTGGTTCTTAAGATTAACATTCTAAACCTAAATGGTGGTATATCTCCATGTTTACTTGTCTGAGACTAGAGTGCCAGTATTAATATGATACACGTTTTATGAATTTTCATTTTTGAAACTGAATTTTAAAATAGGTGCATTGAAGGAGTTTTAATTTTTGAAATAGTACTGTTATTAAATCAAGATATTTGTCACATAATGATGATAAAATTATCTACCACAAATATGGAGTAAAGCCTAAAAGTTACAAGCGATATTTCTTGCCTTTTGATTTTTGGCATCAGAGAAAATCCTTTGTAAATTCATGTCAGTCAGTAGCACACTACAGTTTATCATAGCAAGTAAACTGTTGTTTTTCTCAGTTGTAAAATTTCTATGTTGGACTTTGTTTTTTTATTAGAATAGAATATTTGAGATAATGAGGGTACTTGAATAATATCAAGAGTGTATTATAAACTCTATCAAGAAATATGGAATTAGTAGTTAGATAGGTCTCAGGATTTTATCTTTCATTCTTTTTTATTTCTCTGTAGGATACCCACTTGAAAATCCCTTTCATTTCTTTTTCTGCTCATGAATGAACTATCAGAATCTGTCCATAGTCTGTTATTTTGTGTATCAACTGTATTCATGCCTTAGAATAGTACAAACAATTTTATGACAAGGTTAAATGTCAGTAAAATATATACATATATGTTTAAAGTTTCACCTACAATGCATGTACTTGATCTCCACAAAATCTAGTGGAAAGTAAAATCTATATAGTTACATATTGCACAGGAAGAAGCTTCATAATGTAGTCATAACAATAACTTTACTATTTCAAAGACTGATGTATCATAATAGTTAAGTATATACTGTAGATGTATGCATCTGTTGTGGGAACACAGTGCCATGTTAGAATGTTTTATGTTCATTACTCATTCAGAAAACATATCACTGGAGTACTTACATTAAACATTTTCAAACATATGAATATTTCGAATTTTGTTAAAAGTTGTGGTCCATATTTTGAGAAAGTTATTCAGAATAGAGATAGATTCAAGATGTTGTAAGGTTACTACAGACGTACTAGTACTAATGATAAATTTTTATCATTTTCATTGTTTAAATTACTTATAACTACATTACCAGTAAGCTTATTTACAACATTAATTAGAAAGCCTATAAAACACTTTGGGTATCTCGTATGAGACAGAAACATACCATGTAAAACAATAAACAATAGCTAAGAACAGGATATGTGAAGTCGATCAAAGTTAACTTTAGTTATCAGTGAAGTCAGAACAAGTGAGAGTCTCATATGAGTTATGATCAAGTGGTTTCAAATTCTTTCCTTATTTCTGGTAAGGTGATTCATATGAAAGTAAGAGTTAAACATTTAAGATATTATATTTACAAATTAAATGACAAACTGTAAACCTTAAATAATGGTTTAATGTTTGTAAATAAGATGCCTGTTTTCAAATATCAATGTCTTCACTTAAACTGTTGTAACACTTGCATTTTTGCTTATTTTGGACAGCAACAAAATGGAAACCATCTGTGTCGTGTTGTATAACTTCAGCACTAAGTAAAATGTATTCTGTAACAATATTACAAAAGCTGCAGGCATCCTAAGCAGTATTAATGATAGAAAATTGTATCTAAAAACATCAAGGCATGAGAAATTATGGTAATGTTTAATTAAATGATGTATTTGCTTAGAAATAATTAGATTGAGGGGGAGGAAAGAAACTTATTCTACAGATTTTTCAGTTATGGCATTTTTTTCAAATGCACAAAGTTCTTAAAATATATAGGCAGTATTGGTTAAAATGGGCTGTGATCCTTTTCTGCTTTATTCATACTTCTCAATGAGTGTGTAGTTGGGATAAATGTAATTATGATGCAATACTTCACAAAGTCGAATCTTCAAGCAGTCCTGCAGAACATCCCATCTTGGTGTTGTGTATTATAGACCTTACATGACAGAAGAACTTTCTGATGCAGGACAAATGAACCATTTGTGGTACCACTGGCATTAGGTGGAGTTAATTTCACAGACTGGTTGAGGAGGTCTGACTTTCCAGATGTGAAACAATTGAATCCCAATCCTAGTAGTTCTGAGGACTGAATTGATTTTCTGATTGCAATCTGGAGATCCATCGTGTTATGTTAGGTGTGGATCTAGATCTGACTGGTTGACTCATTCTTCAGGGACTAGAGAATTCAACATTGGTTCAGACAGTTTGAAACTATTGTTGATCTCTCAATTATGGTCTGACATGCTTTAATCACAATACATCAGTGGCAGGTCTAGCAACAGTTAATCAGTGACCTTCTATGAACTGGATATGTCATTCACAGTTCCAGTGGTCTGAAGATGGAATTTTTAACTTGCCTTGTGGAGTTGCCCTGTCTTATAAAAAATCTGAGACACTTTCTGTTGTTTACCATATGTTCCTCTTTGTTGTTCATTTAGCAATGCTGTTTTTCATCAAGGGTGAAGAGTATAACGAAGGCATATGTGATGCAGTCTCTCTTTAGTGTGTTTTCTCTTTACAGAAATGTTGATACACTTTATGGACTCTTTATGTATTTGAAAAGGACTAATCTTGGTGATGTTATACCACTCCCTTCACCAGGTCAGTATGGAATTCTTATAATTTTCTTACAAAGAAAATGTATTTCTGATTGATACCTCTTTTCACACATTCTTCTCCACTATCGGTGTTTTTATTTATGGTATCTAATCTCCAAGTCTGGTTAGACTATACATCAGGGAGAGGTAGTTGCATGAAGAGAGTATGTCACACTCCTATTGGTAGAGGATTGTTTGTATGTTAGAGCACAGCTGAATAATATTAAACATGTAAGGATAGATGGAGGTATTGAGACTAGTGGTAAGTGAAACATGTGAGTGTATATATGGTATAATAATTGAGAGAAATTTTTATGTTAGAGTGGGCAAATATCTACAAGAAGTACATTCTCTGTGCAGGAAAATTGTAACATTAGACTGTTAGAGAAAAAATACTTTAAAGGAATTTCAGTTTCAGTTTTCTTTGGTGATGTTTTGAGAAACTGCTCTTTTTAATGTTGAAAACAAACTAATGATAAACAACTGTAGGACATTCTGAAGTACATAAGAACAGAATGTAACATGAAACAGAAACACAGCACATAAACCATATAGTAATGACAATGTAACAGAGCTGAAGAAACTAGTAATGTTACTAGTTTACTATTTATGTCACACATCATAAGACTTCCTCCATCAGTTAATACCATTGTTAATCTCTTTATAAATAAATAACTGTTTATAGAGGTTGAGCTATCTATACAATGAGAGAAAGAATATAAACGTGTTCATCTGAAGATGAGTACTGATTTTAGTACCATTTTTTATATTAGAAATATTAATTTGAGTTATTTTTAGATTAACAAATAGCTAAGATTCCCATATTCAATAAATTAAGAAAGAGCATCCTTCTTTAGCTAGGAAAGGAAACATTAGCCTTTAGAGGGTTTTGGCCATACTGTAAATAAGACCTATCCTGAAAAATTGTAGGGTAATAAGGTGCTGCACACAGTAAAAAAAGGAACCAAAGGTAATAGCTATGTACATTTTAGAACAGACCCAGACACACATGTAAAGTGGTCACAATCCTATAACAATATAATGTACAAGGGAATATCCCAAATTATACCGATGACTTCATTAATTTGAGTACTGTAATAATGCAGTGGATAACATACTAAAAAAAGAACTTGTTCACATCAGAAGAATGTATAATACATAAACTAAGTAACAGTACATATACAGTATTGTATTTGTTTTTTATGTCACATTATTTGTATTTAAAACTTTAGGTTCTGTATGATCACCACAGACCCAGGTACTAAACAAACAGTAACACTGAACAAATAAAATGAAATGGATCTACATGAAAGGGATATTTATACCAACTTAAACATTATCATTCAGTGATACATACAAGTTATGAATCAGTTGTAATGTGATAACAGAATGACTCAACGTAAATTTGTCACAAATTGCAATTCTTGTTCCACAGTATAATAACAGTAGCAAGTAGCATATCTATCTGATATGAGGATACCACCTTTCTTGTGTATGAAGAAACAACTGTGTTGTTAATAGAGTAACTCATTTATGATGAGATAATAGTGCAGAATTCTAACTCAGTTAAGAATCTGTATTTTATGGTAAAAGTGATGGTGTGAGAAACAAACAATGAATCCTTCTCTTTAGCTGTACAAGTTTTGTACATAAAGTGTGAATAAACCATTCCTGATAAGGAGAGTACTGAAATATAAATTGCTTTCAATTCAGAACAACAAGAAATAGAAGCAAAGTCATATTCATGAAAAGACTAGAATGAATCAAGATACATTATAATTTCCTCAGTCAAAAACAAATCATTATAGAACTGATAGATATTTGTGATTTAAATAAGATTCATAAACTTAGAAATAGTCTGTAAGTGAATGATATCCTAAAATACCAGGGAAAGAAATAAAAGCCTGGTTAAAGATAATTTGGTAAGTTAATCACACATCATTTTACTGGTTGTAATATTTATTTGAATTATGTATGTACTTTTAAATGAAAAAAATGCTATCTTGTTTTTTTCAGCTTTATTAACAAAATGCTGACTGTTGGATCTAGTTGTGTTAATTCTCTATTCAGACGATAAACACACAATTCATCACGGAGAAGCAACATATTCTTAATGTTCTACATACTGGTATTATCATTTGTTTGTTAAATGTGTATATGGTAATTATTTATTCAGATGATATGTACCAATTTCACCAAAAAGAAACAGAAAATGCTTACAGTTTTACTTACTACTTACTGTGGTTATAGACTGTAACAGTTTTAGCAAAATACTGAACAACAATTAAAACCATTATTATAGAACATTGAGTCAGAAAACACAGGCTCAAGAAGTGTTCATACAAAATGATAATTTTGATTCCCAGTTTACTCCTGAAAAAGAGAGATACACCTTTCAAAAGTGTTCAGGTTATAAGGTTTCTATCACGAGATACAGCCTTGAGTTAATTATTTAAACTACTGTTCTTTATATTGAGAATCATCAGTTAAATATGTAACAGTTATAAACATTTATCATAAATTCCATAACACGTCTTAATCTTAAAAATCTGTATGACCACTGAAAGCTCCTAATGATAAAATGTACGTTTCAGTATCCATGGTGGGTACAGCACTAATAGCCTATTTTACAGCTATATGCTGTAGTTAGATAACAGTCTTGAAAGCAGCAGTATTTAAAATGTAAAAGATGTTTTATAGAACATATTATAATTTCTTTTTCCAAATCAGTATATGGACAGTAAAGAGTGGTACAGTTAAAATATAGGTTTTATGGTGATCTAATATTGTACCTGTTATCCATTACTAACCTTTTATTTAATTATTGTGTTTACTTTCTGATTAAGTATTGTTTTATTAAAAGTTACAACTTTTCAATAAATATCTGTTTATAGAATACCTGTTCATTCTTAAGTTTGCAATTTTTAACAATAAAGATTTTTAGTATTTAAATGTTGAAACTGATAGTTGTTATTCATGCACGTACACATGAATCAGCATGAATTGACAGATTACTTATTTACTTCTTAATGGTTAAACAAATAAAACTTGAATAAATATAAAAGTCAGTGGAATATGTTATGCGATATATTTGCTGAAGATTAGGAGTTTCTGTGAAAATAACAATGAAATATGTATATATATACAGGTGTTAATTGTGAGAATATTTGATTTTATTTATCTTTTCATGATGGGCTCACTATAAAATACATGAGTTTGGATACACATTTGTAAACATTACGTACTTATAACAGAGCTTTTAATGCTGTATGTGTATCTTAACAAAATTTAGTAATGATTCCAATCTTTTGTAAACAAAAATTCAGATTTGCAATGAAGTAAGTTTGCTAATGATTTGTTTACGAAAATGTCAAATCTGTTTTGTTGTAATAGTCTGAGTGTGAAGTCATTGTCATGTCACAATTAAAAACTATTCTTTGTTAAAAAATCTGACATACTTGTGTGTATCTATAAAACCACCAAAATACATTCCAAACACTTGTTTTCCATACTATAATTGTTGGCATTTTGTCAATTTAATTGACTTTTTAACCACCACAAAAAATTAGAAAATATATATAAATTATCCTTCTTATGTTCTTGAATGACTACAGGTTACACATAACATGAAAACAAAAATGTTTAGTCTTAGTAGCTTAAATCTCATAATATTATATATTTATACATAGTTATTATTTTTATTATATTGACCTTCAGTCATACCTGGCTAGCAACACAGAAGCCACACCAACTTTATATCAGATGGTGGTATGCAGTTGCAAATGGAACACACAAGTCACTAACTTGAGGAAATTTACAGTTACACTAAATAATGACTCCAACACTGAGATTACAGAAAAACGTGTCAATTTTATTTATTCTTTACTTATAAAAATACAAAATCTCATATGTTTCAATATTTCCTTTAATAACACTGCACAACAAAGTTTTTGCTTCTTGAACACTGTTGGGTGTTCCCTATAGATTGTTGGCTGCTGATCACGAAAATCACATCCAAATTTGCTTATAATGTACCATTTCATTGAAATCTTCAGTTTTACCAAGACATTGCTACAATGGAAAACAATATCATGGCAACTGGAATCCGTCAATGCTTGCTGACTTGTGTTGGACACTGCAATGTGATGCACCGGACATTGAATACAAATGAAAATCAGGAGCAAAACACTTTTAGTTATGTTGAACTTAATAGCGTATTAGAAACATAAACACAATTAAATACGTTATTGCCAGTACACAATTAACTGTCTATTTCTCAGAGTTCCTACGTGATGAAGCAAAACCAAAACTATATTTGTGCATACCCACCAGGTACCTGTCATAATCAGCAAAAACCTTTTCAAAAAAATTGTTGTGTTGTGTAATTCTTCTGCAATACTCATAAAGTTTTCTGTTATTCTTGATCAACATATGATATAAATAATACTCAGACATTATAATTACTAGTTTCTTTTATGCAGTTCATTCTAATTCCTTAACTACATTAGGTAATTGAGAGAAATAATAACTTAACTTACATAAAAGTTGAGGAAGTGTTCTGGTCTTGGTGTAAGTTTAACAACGTCAGCATTTTGAACTTGGAGAAAATCTAAAGAAATATTTTTTCTTTGGTTCTGAAGAACTTCCACTGCTAAAATAGCATTTACTTCAGGCAAGAGAGAGACTTATTTTTATCTCTAAACATGGCACGTTATTTGATGATATGGGACTTATGTGAAGGCCAGGTACCTGATCAACAAGTTAATTAAAAGCCAGTCACATGATGTTACCTGATAGAGTACCTAACTAAAGACTTGTCACACTAGTACTTGTGGCACAGCTACACAGTCTTGATCAAGTAAATGACCAGAGGTAGACACATTACTGTTTATAGCAGTGTGTTATGTCTCAATTTTTGGTGTGTTTATTAATTTGAAAATATGTTTTATACAGAAAAATTGAGTTAATACATGTCAGATGTGAAACTGTGTCGATGATTTGCCAGTTTTGTTTTATTTATAATGAGTCATGTAGGTATTTTGTAGAAACATGACATTTTATTATTGAGATTTTTCATAGGTACTTCAATTTCTTTTCTTTTCCATATTTTTCTAGAGTTAATTTGGTAGTGGATCTTTGATTCAAATCTTTATTAACCTATGTAATAGAAATATAACTTTATATTATTTGCTGTTGTAAAACTTTCTCACCCTTGTTCTTTCTTCTCCCATCTATTTGTCAGCGAAACAAAGTATTTTGGTTACTCTTTGTCTTTCCTATTAGTTATGAGAGAAAAGTAAAAACAAAGAGAATTATAACTTGCAATTGTTTTTTAAAAAAGTGTTAGATGCAAATGACTTTAGCTGAATTTTAATGTGAAAGTTATGAATTAGCTGACATAGTGTGAGTGTGAAATTTAATTATTTTTAAAAACAATAGTTTAAGGAAAGCTTATTGACACCACTGTTTATGAATCATACTTAGTGTAGTTCAGTTATTATGAACTAGCATTTTTTATATTATAGCACCTTGTCACTAGAACCATTATGAATTTTTCTTGTATTATTGAGCATTATTGGATCATAATACCTACTAGTATGTGGAATGTTCAAGACTTCTATCAGGATACAAATAAACATTGAAAACTTAGTTCAAATGATAAATGTAGTGTGTGATTGGGATTCATGATAAAGTATATAGTGGAAATTTTAAGGTGAAATTATAACAGAGCAGAGAAAAGTTTTCATTATCAAATTCTTCTCAGCTGTTTTCTAAAATAATTGAACAAACCTGTATGGACTTTGATAAAAACAAGAAAAAAAAAGAGAATTATTTAAATCTCTTAATACAGTGGTGGTAACCAACAGTTTTACGAAAATTTCTATGTATATTTGGCTTGTTTTAATGTGATATTTTATAATAAATGAACTGGGGTGCTATCTGTTTATTGATGGCTCTGAATATTAAAAAAATAATCATAAGAAAGTGCGAAAACTTTTACAGGGAAAAAAGAAAATTACCTTGTATAAAATGTTACCATGTAGAATTAGAACTGGATGTGACACAGTGAAAAAATAAAAATAAACTGCAGTTAAGTTCATGAGACAGAATTATAGCAGGACATGGCTCAGTGAAAAATAGAAATGAAGAGCATAAACAAAGTTTTAGGAGACAGAATTATAATTAAATATTTCACACTTAGCCCTCCAGTGTCCCAGTGATACATTGGTGGGCTTGCAATACTAAAAGCTGGGATATGATTCTTGTGGTCAGCAGAGCACAGATAAACCAATTACAAAGAAGACAAAAGCCATTTCTCAATTAAAAAGAAAATTAGACTGGCATTGTATTTTACTGGATAGAATTCCACAGTTATCTGAGCTCATTCCTTACTTTAAACTAGTGAACAGGGAGAAATCAACCAGTCAGCAGAACCTTGTTCCAAAACTTAGGGTTTGATTGTAATTCTTATAATGCACTTACAGATAAAAGTATGAGGTTTATTTTGTGATATAATAGGGATTTGATTGTGGTTGCTGACTTCAATATCAAGTGTGCATCCACAGGGTCAGTCTACATCTTTTATAACTAGAGGTGACTCAGTGTAAAAAAAAAAAAAGGTAGACTGTACAAAGTTTTGTTATAGTACAGATAGTACAACGTATAGTTTAGTATTTATTTACAAACAACAAAGTTTTATATTTGTGTTCCTAGTCTTACTGTTCTCATTATTAACTATGAAAAAAGTTGATATATTAACACCATCATTTCCCTCAGTCTCGTATACCTTAGTCAGATCCCACCCAACTTTTTTTTTATCAACAAAAAACAATTTGAGAAATTTCAGCCCCTCCTTATATGACAATCCTTCTATCCTAGACATCATTCTAGTAACCCTTCTTTGAACCCTTTCCTAAATTTGAGGTCTTTTCTAAGATAAGGAACCCTAGACTGAACACAATATTCCAAATGTGGCCTAACTAGTGACATGTACAATGAAATTGTAACTTCTTTAGACTGGTATTCAATATTTCTGTACATTCAACCCAAAATCATATTTGTTCCACCACTAGCAGTTGCACACTGCTTGGATGGTTTTAGAGTATGATTGACTATTACACCAAGATTCCTTTATTTCATGACACTGTTATTCCATCCAAATTATACTTATATTTCAAATTATAATAACCAACATACATTAACTTGTATGTGTTGTAATTAAACTCGTATATATTTATTTGTCTAACTTTCTAAATGATATAAATCCTTTCATAAATCAGCAGCATCCTCTTCAAATCTAGTAACACCCAATACCTTAATATTATCAGAAAATTTAACTACTTCGTTTACTGGTCCTTCATCTATGTCAATAACGTAAATTAACGAGACCAAAGGTCCCAAGACTGAACCCTGAGGTGTGGTACTTGCAATATTAATCTACTTTAACTTAACTCTACATATATATGTATTTTTGCAACTAACTAGTTTTTAATTTGCTAATTTATCCCCTGCACCAACAGATACAACTTTTTAAATAAGTCTTTTGATGTGGCCATTTTATTACCTGTTTTCCAAAATCCAGATACACCAAATCCACCAGTCCATACCCTAATTTACATGAGAAGTAACCTCTTCAAAGAATGCCAAAAGATTAGTAAGATAAGATTTCCCTTCTTTAAACAGTGCTGACTATCCAACAAATTTCAAATTTTATTACATTACTTTACAAAGCACCTATTAACAGACTTTCCAAAATGTTTTCCCAGAACTTCGCCCGCGTCGCGCTAAACATGCTCGCCCTCCCAGCCGTGGGGGTGTATAATGTGACGGTCAATCCCACTATTCGTTGGTAAAAGAGTAGCCCAAGAGTTGGCGGTGGGTGGTGATGACTAGCTGCCTTCCCTCTAGTCTTACACTGCTAAATTAGGGACGGCTAGCACAGATAGCCCTCGAGTAGCTTTGTGCGAAATTCCCAAACAAACCAAACCAAATCCCAGAACTGACGTAAGAGTAGTTGGTTTGTATTTACTGGGACAATTTTTATCACCTCTCTCCAAAAGAGAATTTACCTTAGCTAATTTCCAATCCTCCTGTTCCTGCCCACTATTTAAGAACTGACAAAAATTAGTAATAAATAGCTCACATTTCCAGTCAAAACCATTGGAAAAATATTATCTGGCTCAATAGACTTTTTTTTTTTTTTTAATCTTCCAATTTTTTCTTAATTAGTTCAAAATTAATGATGTAATTTTATTCAATCTCATTTACATTTATCAACTGTTCAAGACATTGAATACTGCTTAAATCTTCGTTGATAAAAACTGAATAAAAAAGTAAAATTAAGTAACTCAACCATCTCATAATTATCAATTACCAGCCTTTCTTTATCATGATTTTAGGGATAGGTTAAACATTTTTGTGATATGGGTGATAAGTACATCGGAAGTGATGTTTTCAAATTATATCTCTAATGCCGTCCTCGTTAAAGACAGTGCATTTTAGTTTCTTAATGTGAATTTTAAGTTCATCATTGGTAAAATGTTTTGTAATGTTGTTGTCTATATGTCTATTATGAGGGTTGATGCTTACTGAAAGATTGGGGATAAATATGTCTTTGTTTTTCTGTACATAAGTATTGACCTTGGTGTAGTGATCCTTATTGAAATTGTTTGTGTTATGAGTAGTGAAGACTCTAGAATAATAATCTATGAAAAGTGTGGTTTGGTCTTTGTCTGTAGTGTCGTTATATTTTATTGTTGGATATATTTAAGTAGATTTGTCATTGGAAATTGTTTTGGATTTTTTCCAGAAGTTTGAAGGATCTTGTCTATTGTTATCTATTGACTGGCGGTAGCTTTACCAGTTTTCATTATGCTGGGTTGCGATTAATTTTTAATGCGGTTGTTTGCGTTATTTATTAAAGTTTAATGGCAAGTGTTTCTTGTTAAAATAATTTCTCTGCGCAAGCGCCTTCTGAGTTTTATAAGGTTATGGATTTCTGTGGTAAGCTGCTAGTGACTGATGTTAAGGTTTTTCTGTGTAACTGAGATACTATTTTCAATTATCTTGATGATAGATTTATGATTTTCTGCAGCGTAAGTGTCGATATTTGTGAGCAGTTGGCTGAAGTTTTAATGTCAGGTGAGGGTGACTCTATGATTAGTTTTACACGATCGGACGTGAGGTTGGTGTTGTGTTGCATGGGTTGATATTAACAATAAATGAAATGGGGTTGTGATATCCTGTGAGAAGTAATAACTGTATATTCGTGCTGAAGGTGATTGGGTCTTTTCTGGAAGTGTCTGACAGTTCTACAACAATCTACTTATACTTGATATTCAGTAATATTTACTATCCTTGAGGAAAACGATTTTAATGAAATTTTAGTTTTAAAAAGTTGTCACCACAACATTACATCACAGAATATATTTTATTGAAGTATTTCTTTGCTTGTTTGTTTTTTGAATTTCGAGGGCTATCTGCGCTAGCCGTCCCTAATTTAGCAGTGTAAGACTAAAGGAAAGGCAGCTAGTCAACACCACCCACCGCCAACTATTGGGCTACTCTTTTACCAACGAATAGTGGGATTGACCGTCACATTATAACGCCACCACGGCCGAAAGATCGGGTATATTTTTGGGACGGAGATTCGAACCCGCAACCTTCAACCCTCAGATTACGAGTCGAATGCCTTAACTCACCTGGCCATGCCGGGCCGTATTTCTTTGTAGACACAGTCATCAAAGAAAGTGTCTTCCTTTTTTGTTGCAGCTCGTGTGATTTTCTTTTAAGTTTGTTTTTAATTGTTTTATATTTAAAACTTACTTCTTTTTTTGTAAATGTTATTAATTAAATCTGAAACATATATTTTTTGTGCAAATTTCAGTTTCGTTATTTATTACTGAGCTGATTAAATAATTATGAAATGTTTAGAGTAGTTGTAGTAGTTTACGTTATTCAGGACCTTTTAATTCAAAATTAATCCACGTGTTAAAGCTTTTTCTTGAAGATAAAGTATGTTAGAATTATCTGACTTTTACGTCAAGCCAAAGGTTCCTTAAAATGTCAGTCTTGGTGTCTCACTTATGAGTTGGAAAATTTTTAGAAAACAAAACTAAAACGAAGCTGTTTTAGATCAAACTATTGAGATTGAAATGTTAGTAAAACTGTAAAATATATTTCATCGTATTAGTATGTGTGTTATTTCAAATTAAATTGGTAAGAATAAAAGAAAATGGTATTTAACCAAGTAATTTATTGTACAATAAGGAACGAAAACGTTAATTTTTTGAAATTGTGCACAACTAAGAAATAATTGTCACTTGTGACAAATAATTCATATCAAAACATATTTTCTTTCTCAAGGGTAAGTTTGTATAAATTGAATATAATACGTTTTTATACTTCATAACTTATTTTAACTAATCACATAATATTTAACATATTAAAATAAATCTAGTTTTTAGTAAGTACTGATATTTTCCTTGTGAAATATATTTACTACTTTGTTTGTTTGTTTTGAATTTCGCACAAAGCTGTTTGTTTGTTTGTTTTTGGAATTTCGCACAAAGCTACTCGATGGCTATCTGTGCTAGCCGTCCCTAATTTAGTAGTGTAAGACTAGAGGGAAGGCAGCTAGTCATCACCACCCACCGCCAACTCTTGGGCTACTCTTTTACCAACGAATAGTGGGATTGACCGTCACATTATATTTACTACTTAATTGCTAACCCATATAATTTGTACATGTTTTTACCTTTTCACCTCACGTTTTAAGCCCACCTTAATTGTTTGTATTTAATGTTAAAAATATATTTTACTGTAATTTGTGTTCTTCACTGATGTTTTGTTACTCAGAGCGATATGATGGACTAAGTAAATGACTAATACTACATTTTTACTTTTAGGTATACTTTAGTTTCAAGTGATTATTAGTTTTCTGTGACATCCCATGACCTTTTGATAATTTTGGTCCATCTAAAAGGAATTCATGTGTGCTTAACGAATAAACGTTCCCACACCGTCATTAAAATATCACCTATGATAAATGATCCAAGGTTAGTAAAGTTTAAAGGCAACCATAGTAGTGACCTTTCAGTAATAGCACATGGAAAGACTTGTGGCTGTATTAGGAAGTCCCAAGTTTGTAACATCTATTTAAGTCGGTGCATCAACACAGTCTAGGCTAGATTATAATACTTGAAAACACTGACATGCTTGGAACTCCTAGGAAACCTAGGTGGTACAGCACTTATTCTACAGAATTAACAACGATAAATTCAGGGTTTCCATTGTTGTCAGTGAACACGGCAGACAGCTCGATATGGCTTTACTACAAAATAACACATACAATATATTTTAATGTTATATAATGTTGTAATTGCGAAAATATTTATTCCTCAATATATTTTTAATAAATTATTCAACGACATTTTTATTTAGATATTTTGTGTTTGATATAAAGTTATTATTACTGATTTTATTTATAAATTAATTTTAAATATTACGCACGTTATCATTTGTCATGTGTTATGTTCAGTTAAATTTGTCTAGTTATATTTATAACTAATGGTTTATTTTCACTTTCAGCATTATGCCTCATATGCTGCAGCATATTGAGCTAAGATAACTTTAATTTGATTGGCTGAGGTGTTAATGGAGACTTTATAACAAAAGACGAGGGAGAAAACAGATTTCTGTTCGTCTACTACTTTAACTGAATGAAATAACAATACTGGATGTTTTTTAAAAATAAATATGTGTTTGAAGTTTTATTGTGCGACCCAAATTTTATTTTGGAAAGACAATGTAAGGTTCCCCAAATTATTTGTTTGGCACCGTTTTGAAAATATTTAAGACTGTACATACACACAGGAAGTTATATCTGATCACTATACATATCCTAAAATATCCGTTTTCATACTATTTTTGATAAGATTTCTTTTCGTTCATTACATCCTTCAATATGCGAAAATATTTATACTCCCTACTAACCTTGAAACTCCAACTTTATGTTTCAATGTGGTTCAACTGTGTTGTAACATGTAAGTATACAAGAACAACTCTTCACTAAAACACGCACTACTATTACAGATAACTTCATATTTAATGTAGTACACAGTCTTCAATTCGACAATAGACAGAAAAGATGCACCAGAAATGTGAAAACAGTAAAGTATCTGTCAGTAATATGTCTTCAGTATAAGAAAATATTAACTTTGATATGATATCTTACTAAAACTAACATAACAGGAATCTCACATTGAGTTGGTTTAGGAACCCAGCTGAGCACTCGTCGGAAAGTGTCCAAAGAATGTGGTTGGAGTGTGATTTTTGTAAGAGAACTACGCCAGTAAGAAAACACACTAACCGGGTATACTATTACCTGGATAGTGTCCAAAGAATGTGGTTGGAATGTGATTTTTGTTAGAGGAATACGCTAGTGAGAAAACACACTAACCAGGCATACTATTCTCCCATCTTGAAAGTATGGGTTACTAAATTGGGTGTAAAAATGAGTATGACATTCTTAACTGTAGATATGCTGGCTGGTCCACCTTATTTGCCATGATAAGATGGGCATCGTAGCCAACACAATACATCTAGACTGGTCCATCTCCTATCCATACAAGAGCTCCCGGGAATAAACCAGCTGGAGAAGGTATGATTGGGGTTCCTCAGACAACTAATATTATTTGGTTGTTCGGATTCCTTTCTAGTTCTCCCAAAAAGTAACCAATACTATTTTGTAGGAGGTAGAGTACCCAGCCAGTTATAATGCTCTCTGATATACCACAAAGGAAAAATAATATATGAAAATGGAAAGGATGGAATCTATATGTGTAGCTAGTCCGAAAGTCACTATCTGGCTTCACATGTGGCTTTCGGACTAGCTACACATATAGATTAGAGTAGACACAACCTTCATATTTACTAGCTCCCTCTATAGTTTAGCAAAGATGCGTTTTTGAACATTTATGTTTTTAAATCATAGGGATTTGTTTTGTTTGTCGATTTATATTTTTACAATTATGAACTCGTAAACTCATATCACTCATTCTGTCTCCTTTGTTCTATAGTAGTAGTAAGTAGGTATTTCAGAAATCTGATTATTAGAATGACCATGAAAACAAGTAAGAATGTGCAATGTATATCATTGTATCACTTAAGGTCTAGGTTACTACACATATAAGTAAAACATATGTAGTTTCACTGTAAATCACATAAATATACAAGTTACTTCACTTTCGGCAATCTGCTTATCAGATTTTAATATTTGACGTATAATAAAACTATGAGAATAAGCAACATTCCACAAACTTTAATGGTTTTATTGGACCATAATTACAAGGTACAATCAACACTGTCAGTATTGGATGAAAAATATGTTTTTATAGGTCTAAGTAAACGTAATATCTCAAATGATCCTGATTTGTTCTACTAATACATGTAGGTTAACATTACATCTTAAGTGACTGTATTTTGTTCTTCAAACAGCTGATGGTCAACATTACATCTTAAGTTACGGGTGTTTGCAAAAACGCCGACAACAGAGTAAAATCTATAATGTAATTTTTATTCGTACACAAACAGTAATCTGTGCTGACAAATTCAACAGAACGACTTTCTAGAGCTTGGTATTTGTATATTTGTTGAACTATCAAGTAATCGATCACATCGATTCACATCACAGAAATTTCATAGTGGTAAATAATAAATGTAAATAATAACTTAATGTTTGAAAACTCCTAGAGTCTGATAAGATTTACTTCATAGATCTCGCTATTAACTGACTGATATGCGTATTACGCAATACAAAATCTCGATAACTTCACATATTTTTGGGCTGTAACTAACCTAACGTGGGTCACTAGGGTGTTTAGGTATGAAAGCTATCCCAGGTGATATTTACGTGTTTCTGGTGCACAAGTCAAAAGTAGGTACACTGTGGTTTATAAGTTACAGATTATAGAAGAAGAAAGACAAACAACAATTGTTTACATTATTTTACATGGTATCATATACCTCAGCCACTAGATAAGATGAATTTTTATTGACCTCAAGTTTACTGTTGAATATTAATTTTATTAAATAATTAATAACACATATCGTATTGGAATTAATTTTATAAATTGAACTTCTACAGAAGGGTAGGTTATTAAAGGATATTGTCATAAGCGTGTAAAAAATTATTGCAATCCATTTTCAGTATGGTGTTAAGTTAGCCTAAAACTATATAAGATAAAAGTTTTAATATGGTTTAAACTATTTAATCTGTCTTTCCAGTTATCTTATCACTACATTTATCCAAATTACGATTTCAATTTTATCGTAGCTAATTTTAAATATATTCTTATATATGTATATTTTCTGCTTAACAACTGTTACATTATCTTATTGGAATGTTACCAAAATGTGTTTTAATAATGTAACAGGAAGCACCGGCCACAACGGACCGAGTTCTTTGTGGGGAGGCACAGTGTTAAGTGTGAGCCACCAGTGAGCCTCCAGAAGGTGTTGTTCCAACCATTGCACATAAAATTGGGTCTTATGAAACAATTTGTCACAGCTCTTGATAAGGAGTTTGCAGCCTTCAAGTATCTTCGAGACTTTTTCCCTAAGCAAAAGTCAAAGCTGGTGTCTTCGTTGGACCACAAATAAAGAAGATCCTGGAGTGCACAGAATTCCTCAAGAAGCTCAGTAGGAAGGAAAATATAGCTTGGTGCAGCTTTGCCACAGTGGTTCAGAGCTTCTTGAGTAATCACAAGGCCAAAAAATTTGTAGAACTGGTTGAGGCTCTGATGAAGAACTACGGAAAAATGGGCTGCAGGATGTCCCAGAAAGTCCATATATTTGACGCTCATCTTGATAAATTCAAGGAGGACATGGAAGCATACTAAGAGGAGCAAGGCAAGCGCTTCCACTAAGATATACTGGACTTGGGACGCCGCTACTAAGGAGTGTATAACGAAAACTTGATGGGAGACTATATTTGGGGATTGATACGTGAAAGTGATTTACATTACAGTCGCAAATCTTGAAAAACTACTCACTTCTAAACATTTCTGTATAACTTCAGTATAAATACATGTAAATCTTAATTCATATGTTGTTTTATTTAGGTCTTATGTAAATGAAAATGTGCAAATTTGCCTGTTTTTACATAGAAAATAGGTTAATTTCTAAATTTCATTATCCAGGTCACAAAAGCAAAGTTTGAAGGGAATAGTGACCATTTTCTGTACTTTTACAACATAAACAATTAAGAAATAACACGTACTATCCAGGAACAGAGTTTGTGTTGCGTAGTGTAATGACCATTCCATGATTAGGGCAGTCTTCTCAAAATGTTGGAAATGTTTATCAACCTAATTCTTATTAAATGTACTTCAACATATCGATCAAGTTAAAAGTTGTATCTTTTTTTCATTTTTGATCGCAGTTGAGTCTAATTTCTAGTTCTTTCAGCCTATTTTCTGTCTTGACTTCGATACGGACTTGCTCAAGCTTGATTTGTTTGAGTTTTAGCTGGATTTCTAACTTATCCTTATCACTGAACTCTATTTGGCTAGTGGGGACGTTAGTGTAATCCAGTAATGCTTTCCTTGGACAAGAAGTGATCATGGACTGGTATTTTAATAATATACTTTATTAGTTCATTATATCTAAATTATTTCTTAAATTCTAATTCTAAAATTTTGGAAATTTCCAGCAATTCACTTTTATCATATCTTTCTAGTTGTTCGAGGGAGAATGATTCAAGAAATCCGTAATAATCAGACATGATCAAATCTCGTTGGCACTGATATAAATATAAATTGAATTGTGATTTTGATTTTAATTTAGGTCGAATCTTGTCTTCGATTCAGTTCTCTGACACAAACCCTCCATTTATCATTGTTATATGATATAATTTATCTCGGACAGACATCTAATTCACTATGTTATGCATTATAATTTACAAAAAGAATGGAATAAGGATATAGGGAAATTAAAAGGATGAAATTACGTGTACAACTAGTCCAAAATTCACATTTGAAGCCAGAGAGTAGTGATAGCAGGATGATACATTTAACACTGAGTCTGATGAAGCAGTGATAGTTATCGTTATAGAGGATGTGTTAAGGGAGTTATTTCATAAAGTAAAGTAAGTAAACTGGAAGTTAAGTTTTATATCCCATAAAGGTCTCATCACAAGGACAAATGCTGGTGTGAACTGAGTGATGAATAACACCTTGAGAAAGAAGCAGGCAAGTATATGGATAACTTGATATAATTCTAACAAATTAATTTACTATCTAAGCTGAAGGAAGTGGTGCTGGGGCTCAGAAAAGAGGGACTTTTCTTATTTAGATAGATGGTAAACGTATACAGATGGTGAGTATCCAACTGATTATATAACCATCAGAACCGTTGGGAATGAAAAAAAAAACACACTGTACAAAGGATTTTCCAGGAAAGACAGGGATGAACAGAGGATTTCAGGGAACCTACAGAAATATTCCATTAATTCTATCATACCCAGTGACACGTGTGAAAGTAAGTGTGACTCGAAGGTATAGGGACTTTTATCATAGACATGACTCCCAAACAGAAATAACTTCACTAATAGACAGATTAGGAGTGGATCAACCTATAATACAAGGAAGAAAATTCAGCCCAATTGAGAACTGTTTTGAAAATCCTCCCAGGTGAAAAGGATATTAAAAGTCATGTGAAATTCAAAATCCATATTAACCTGGAGTGAATTTCGAAACTATAGTTAATTAATAACTGTAAAACAAAGGAAAAACTAATAAACAGCATGCAAAACGTTAAAGTAGAAGAAAGAGGAAAACTTTTAACACATCATCAAATGTGAAGGTTTGGATGGGAACCCACCTCCTATTATCTCCTGCTGGTTAGTAACCAGAGATCTGGTTTTAAAAAGTTAACATTTTCTTACATGAAAATGTGTTTCCATTAGATGCTTACCACTTCAGAGAAAGATTCTATCTTCTGTTAGCATATTCCTTGAGTATTTCCATGACACTAGCTTTTAGGCAATTCCTATCTAAACTCTCGTGAGTTCTCATGAATTATATTAATGGATAATGACGTTATTGTGCAGTAAAAGCCCTCTTTTTGCCAACAGGAGAGTGACATCAACTCCCTATTTGCTAGCCCCATCTACACTCATGAAGCTTCATTATTAACGAGAAAAAAGTCGTAAGTACCCAAAAAGAAAGCATGCACATCAGAAAAATTGTTGGTGAAATGGCTATTTGATAGGTGGAACATGACACAGATGGTCTGCTATGTGGCACATCGCACTCAATACATGAGAATTTACAAAGCAGATTCATTGAATAGATGCCCATAAGGTCGAGCGTTTAAAAACAAAGAGTTAAATATCTGATATTTACTCTATTATTGATATATAAAAGCACCATGAAATTGTCAGAATGGATCATAATCAAACAATCTACTAGCAGAGGTAAGAACTGCAAATATCTCCGTTTGACAGAATAAAGGTCGAAGAATTGCTTATAGTGGTCCAAATGCTTGAGGTGGGATTGTTGTTCAGAAATGTACCCCAACCGGAAAGATAGGCATCTGTCAAGAGGTGTTGGTCCGTTATGAATCGATTGTGATTTATGACATAAAAACTAGTTCATAAGCTTCAAATATACATCAGCAATGGGAATAGAATCCTGGTATTTTAGTGTTATAAGTCCGTAAACTTAAAATTGGTCCATCGATGATCTGACAGTACAAAAAACAAAAATAAATCTTATACGCCTGCATGTAAAATGTAAGTAACTTTTACACGTGAAACTGGTAAATGTCATCCTCGTATACAATGAACTTATAATATAAATGCGTCAGTAATAAATTTCGCTGAAAAGTCCTTGTTTGACTTTTTTTGTAAAGCCCTATAGGAGACCTTGTGAGAGAAGAGAGGCCAACAAATGTAGGTGTACACTATATAAGAAGACTTAGGATATGAACTAAGAACAGTGTTTATATATAGTATTAAGGAATATTTTTATTGAAGAAGGGCTTATTTTTGGATATACAAGACTGCTGAGTGTTGGTGTTATTATTTTGATTATTTCGTGAGTTAATATGTAATAATTGTCCAGTTCTTTATAATAATATTGTCAAGTGTTAATCATTTTTTACTTACGTGTCTGTTAACGACAACTGTTTTATGTGAATTTGGTTCGTTTTCATTTCTGTAGGTAATTTATTAGATAACATTTTAATGATATCATTCAACATTTGGATTTATAGATAACTAAATTTTCATGGATTTAGAACTGATAACAATTTATTATATCTATAAAATTATCATACAAAAACATTTAGCGATTACGTTAAAAATAAAATTAGTGCTAACACAGCAGAGGTACATATCAAAATGTAGTTTTAACAACTATTTGTTTATAGAAATGTACATAAGCATTGTAAAGTTTATAACCTAATCCATTATTTGACAAACTGCTAGACCAATGGTCACCATACTTGGTATGTACCTTTATAACCCCAAGAGGAAGGACATCAAGAGGTAGAGTACTGATGGGAGATTCCTATGCTACCTCGGGAGCCCTTATGTCTTCTCGAGCGTTGAACAGGCGAAATGCTTGACCGATTGTCCCCAAACCTATGATGTACTCTTAACATCTTTGGCAATTAAATAGGGGTACAGTGGTAACTGTACATAACATATGCACCATCTTCTTTTAAATTATAGTTGATTTAAAAATATTTTAAAATTAGCTCACAAACTCTCTCTCTACATGGTGAAATCATCTGTAAAAATATCTTGTGTGACTTGTTGTGATGAGAATACATCCCATTTAATGTGTGCCCATCCGTAACTCACACATCACTCAGTTTACCTTGTAAAGTCTGGATCTAATCATCTGTACATTGACATATGATCCAGTTTCAGCTATGTCTGGTGAACGGCATGGCATTGTGAAGGCTGGTTCTAACCAGTTGTGTCTGGTAATAGTTTTAATTGTAGGTGATCTGGTCATTTGTTTGTGTTGTGAATGATCTTGTCCAGATGTGTAATATTGGTTTGAAAGTAGTGCTTCATTTATGCTAATGGCAGTTGTAACCAAGTTATAATAACCTGCTCTGATCGGCCAGTTTTCATTTATATGATAGCTTTTCAACTGGTAAAACATCGATATTTCTTTACTGAGGTCTAGACATTGTTCACAAATAATTTGAAATACTTTAAATTCTGTGATTGATTTTAAAAGAGGCAAGTGAGAGAAGCTCGTGTAAGTCCACTGAATATAGTGTAAACTTAGATGACCAATCTCACATTTCAGATCATAGGTCCAATCATCACATATTTGGTTTGGATAACAATGAACGCAGAAGAGTTGATTAAAACCTTAGTTTCGTTACCATGGCTGTCATGTTAGTTTTTTGTTAAAATTGCTGGTATTGAAATAAGCAACATTTGTACAAAATACTCTTGTAATGGTTTATATTATCAGGTGTGTTTTTTGGATTATTTGGTAAAGATGATAAAGCCATCATCATTCTACATAATTATATAAACATAGTTATTTCTATTTCGTTATCTCACTGTGTTACTGAGATCAGCAGTATAAGTACTGGAGATCTGACGAAATGAGTAACTTGTCATCAGTGTAAGTTCTTGTTTTAAAAACATAATTTCCGTTTTTTTGAATCCTTTTTAAAGAATGTATTCGACGCTAGTTATCTGAGACTACTTAGGTTAATAGTACACAAACAATTATTTTAACTAGTCAGCAAGGAAAAGCTGAAAACAACTAGGTACAATATCAAAATCAGATTTAAGTTTTACGTATATTAGTTTTTTTATATTTATAACTGTCATAGAGTTTTAACCACTTTATTTAAAAAATGTTACAACCTTCTAACTGACTTTTCAGACAATTTTCAAACTATAAAATACATAAAACTGGCTCACTGTCATAACAGATGTCTGTTAGGGTTAACAATACCTAGATCGGCTCTTTCGGTAATGAGTTATATTAGATGTAACCTCACCTTTTACTCGTCTTGGAAGACTTTAAAATGAACGTTCATGAATTATTTAACGCATTTGAAACTAAATTAGTACATGTGGGATATGATTTATTATGTAATAATTATTGATAAATGGGATGAGAGTGAATATTTGCATCTGAACGAAACATATCTTGATACCTCAGCTGAGTTCAGGCTGAAACACCTGAAATAAACATGAAATACGAAGAGATCGCCACGATATATTCATCAGCCAAAGAATTCATCGGTCAAACAAAATAAATATTTCTGATTCATTATCGGATTCACGTATGCCAAGACTGTTCACACTATCATGTTTTTTTTGTTGTTTTTTTAAATTTCGTACAAAGCTACACGAGGGCTATCTGTGCTAGTCGTCCCTAATTTAGCAGTGTAAGACTAGAGGGAAGGCAGCTAGTCATCACCACCCACTGCCAATTCCTGGGCTACTCTTTTACCAACGAATAGTGGGATTGACCGTCACATTACAACGCTCCCACGGCTGAAAGGGCGAACATGTTTGGCGCGACGAGGATGCGAACCCGCGACCCTCAGATTACGAGTCGCACGCCTTAACACGCTTGGCCATGCCGGGCCCACTGTCATGTCAAAAAACTCGTAAAGACATATAATAAAAACTGCGAAAAACTATCTCTTCCTGACCGATTAGTTGATGAGTGTAGAGGTAAAAGTCCAATTGAGCTTCCTGAACACTAGTGTGGTTACTTTTGGTAAAAAGTTGCGATACATTATCTTTTTTGTGTTTTTCTATTCTGTTTTACAGTTTCTCAATTTACCTTTTTATTTTGTATTTTCAAACAGATAAATGAAACAGAGAGAGAGTGTTTACATTAAAAGCGAAATCTACTGTCGTTAATGGCTTGAAAAGATAGCAGTACGTACTCTTCAAGGGAGTGCATACACCCGAAAATAACAGCGAAAAAAAAGGGGGACGATGGAGTCGAATATGTAAAGTATACATCACTATCATTGAGTTTACAGCTATCCAGGGGTGTAGCTGGGTTCAGTGTCCCGGATGCATTTCACAGTGCTGGAATCTATACAACGTACGCTATAATGTATTAGATTACAATTGTGTTTTTTAGTTATTTTGACCAGTAGCTGCTTCTTGGGGTTCCAGCCCAATATGACTTCGGTAGCTAATGACAACTCTGAAGATATCCCATTGGATTTTGGAATCTAACTAAAACAATACCAATATTTTTATTTATTTATCAGTTTTAATCCCAGGGAAAATATATTGTTTTATTTATGTTTCACATGTTTTAATGAAACTTTAATGTATGATAAAAGTTGAGGTTTTGTACATATATACATGTAATCAATATCGAGAACTTAACACTGTACTATTTCAAATTTAAAGTTTTTAACTCTTACTTCCTTAAATAAAGCAGTTGTGTTCTTTTATTTTTTATTTATCAATAAATGTTTTTACGAGAGCTTTATTTATTATAATGGTAGCGCATGCAATCCTCTATAGCCTTGAGCCAAGTTTAAGAAAATAAACACATAAGAATGTATACTTGATCACACGTGAAACATGGTTATCAATGTTTAACTTATTATTTACGATTAGCTATTTATTTTACGTATGCTTGGTTTTTAAAACAAATCTACATTGGACTATCTGTTGCATCCAACGCAGATAATCGAATCGTATATATTAGCGTTGTAAGTCAGTAATCTTATCAGTGTATCACCAAGGGTCTTGTATATGTTACTTTGCCTTCTTCATATTTTATTAGAAGTATTAACCAAATTCATTTCATTATTAGAAAAAAAGCTCAAACTTTATATAATTAAAAAAACATAAACAACCGTATTTTCAGGATTTATCTCAGTACTACTAGCCAGTGTCAGGATTTTAAACACTCCAGAGTGAAAACATTATTAATGAAGAGACCTTTTTCAGTTTACAACAGATTAGACTTTCAGAGGAATAACTGGATTACAATTATTATCAATCAGAAGTCTAAATACAGACAAAAAATTAGAAGAACGTCTGTGTTACAAATCTTCTGGCGTCAGTTCTTCCTGTTTTTTTATTTTTGAAGTAATAACAGAAGAACAGTTTCAGTGAAATAAAAAAACCTAAATATATTATTTTACTCTATAATTGCAATGTTTTAACACATACGGTAGCAATAAAACTCATGATGTTGAGGTCGAGAAAATTCCATTAAAATCTAGACATGGAAACTTTGGTAATAGATACGAGTTAGTTCGATGATATAGATTGCAGTGAAGTATTTATTAAGTAGTGATTAGAATTCAGCGATGTATTCAGTGTATGAAATATCAAGTAGTTGTTGATCTAGAAAAGTCAAGTTTGTTATCATTTGATTCAATGTTAGGTTACACGTTATTACTCTATTAGCTCCATATGCAGTAGTTTCAAAGATTGTTTATGAATTTAGCTCTGAACTTGGCATTATTGTTTACCAGATTATTTAAAAAACCTTGTAACGGACTAAACAAAACACTGCTCTAACCATGGTCAAACAAAGAAAAATTTATTAAACGTTAATAGCCACAGAAATCCAAAGTAAAACTTTCAAATAACTAGAATAAAATGTTCACCAGTTAGTATAAAAATGTTAGTGAATTTAAACCTGGCCAGGACTTGATATAACCGTTACTAAACAATGTAAAAGAAATAAGAATGTTATTAGTTTCAATAAAGAAAGGAATTAGGAAAAAGAACCAGAAAAAGAAAAAAACAATATCCTGAAATTATACCACTTGCATATCAATAACAATATCAAGTAACAATTTGTTTTAAATATATATCTTTAACTAATTAGCTCAAGACAGAGTTTTTATTCATTGGTTAAAGCACGAGGTTACATTTTCATAATATTGCACATTGATTGTTTGTTTTGGAATTTCGCACAATGCTACTCGAGGGCTATCTGTGCTAGCCGTCCCTAATTTAGCAGTGTAAGACTAGAGGGAAGGCAGCTAGTCATCACCACCCACCGCCGACTCTTGGGCTACTCTTTTACCAACGAATAGTGGGATTGACCGTCACATTATACGCCCCCACGGCTGGGAG
Source organism: Tachypleus tridentatus (assembly GCF_004210375.1). Taxonomy (NCBI): domain Eukaryota; kingdom Metazoa; phylum Arthropoda; class Merostomata; order Xiphosura; family Limulidae; genus Tachypleus; species Tachypleus tridentatus. Next base: position 73,034,192 of record NC_134827.1, on the reverse strand, counting down.
GGCAAGCATGTTTAGCGCGACGCGGGCGCAAACCCGCGACCCTCGGATTACGAGTCGCACGCCTCACGTGCTTGGCCATGCCAGGCCCTGCATATTGATATGTGAGCGTTAACGCTTGGAGAAGCTTGTGTCAGTTTAATAAAGCATACACCTACATTTGTTTCTAAATTAGCGAGAGCTATGCCTGAACTGAATGGAGTTTCTCAGTGTAAAATCTGTCTAAAGTACGATCTAAACCAACGCTATGAACGTTTTTCAGATACGTAATAATATGAAGAAATTATTTACTTGAGTTTAAATAAATAATAATTTACCACTGTTGTTCTTTTCAGTAAGTTGAGAAGGCTTAAGAATTACAGCCAGATAGTTGTGGTTATAGTTACATTCACGTGCTAGAGAACTGATTAATAAATCTTCTGTTAGACAGTTTTGAACCTTGTAAACAGGAATCAAATTCTAATCATTGCAGACCATCTAAGTTGTAGACCCGGCATGGCCAGATGGTTGAGGCACTCCGCTCGTAATTCGCGGGTTTGAATCCCAATCGCACCAAACAGTTGGTAAAACACTAGCCCAAAAGTTGGTGGAGAATGGTGATGACTAGCTGCCTTCCCTCTAGTCTTACATTGCTAAATTAAGGACGACTAGCGCAGATAGCCTTCGTGTAGTATAATGAAAACGTTAACATTAAGTGAATGAGTGATCAATGAAATACATTAATAATAAATAACAAGTTAAAAATAAACTCGCGTTGTAGTCTGGAGTGGTTTTTTTCTTTTTTTTATTATTTTAAATGATTTCAAGTGATTTTTTATTATGTTGGTTAGATGGCGCTTTTGGTACCCCATCTAAGTGTTTGAAAAGCATGACGAAAATGACCATTAAGTAACATTCAAATAGTTGTGTTAGTTGTCATATTTACTTTAAATAACACACTGTTTGTGCGCGCTTAGTGTAGTAGTTCACAACCCACCTATTGGTTTTACTAAACCCTCGTTCACATTTATGGGAGCCCCCCCAGTGGCTCAGCGGTATGTCTGCGGACTTACAACGCTAAAATTCGGGTTTCGATACTCGTGGTGGGCAGAGCACAGATAGCCCATTGTGTAGCTTTGTGCTTAATTCAAAAACAACAACAACAACATTTATGGGAAGAATGGCGCAGCTTTTGATTTGATTTGCACTTAAGACCAGCCTTCGAACCACTAGCGATCCAAGGGTCACACACGAGGTTTCGGTGAACTCGTAATCAAGGGCCCTGAAGAGACCTACAAGGTAACGAACATCTTTGTCATGCTTTCCAAGTTGTGTTATTTCATGTAGGCGTCTTTAAGGTACAGTTATTAAAAGTAAAATCCAACGAATATAATTCATTGGTTATTTCAGTAACAGACAGGTGTAAGTTTCTGTTCTTACACTTATAGTTCAAGTAAAATGATTGATTTTTACAAAATACTAAACCAAACATTTTTGTTAATTATTTTACCCTGAACAAAGAACATTTAACATTTAAAAAGATGATTAAAATATATTAAAATATTTCACGTGTTTCACCCTTTAATGTGTAAAACATATTAATTAAGACTCTTTACGCCAACTGCAAATAGCTGATAATGTAAAGTTTAGGAACGTTATGATAAAAGAAAGTCCGCTAACATGGTTACGACGCAGAAGTTAGAAGATGTCTAGTTCGTTTATTTAGTTTTTCTCAAAATAAGGGATGAAAAACAACCCTAAAGACATCTAATTTTTTAAACGAAATAGAAAATGTAAATTATGTTTATTCAGTCAAAAAATGTTTGTATCATGATGAGTTGAAGTTTGAACACATGACAGCAGTCCGAACTTGAGACTTTCACCAAGAGTGGTTTAATGGAATCAAGTTTTATTAGCACCAGTGACGTTTTAGAGCAGGGGTGTGCAACAGGCGGCCCGCGGGCCACAACCCGGCCCGCCAAGCCATTTAGTGTGGCCCTAGTTGTTGTAATCTAACCATGTGGCCTGATCTGTAATCCAACGCAAATTGAATATTTTTAAAAGCATCGATCCTACGGGATTCCCAGGCTTCGACTCGACAAACTTCTAAAATTATCTTTGCTAGAGAGGAGCAGGCCGAATTCGATTGGTCGGCCTCCTTAGGGCATGAATAGGTGACGTGCACTAGCACTATTGTCTACGACTCAACGTCATGTCCTGAACCTCGCCTTCGCCCGCTGGCGACAATTTTCCCTAACCTCTGCTGTCCGTCATTCATTATTGGTGAAAATTTTATTACCTTTTACAGTTACTACAAGAGATTGAAGGTAAATTGATCATTATTTAGCATATTGTTGTGACTTTACTGAATTTATTAAAATTTTTGCTTTCAGATGCATCTGATTCTATGTACAGTGTGACCTCGTTATTCGCGGGGTTACGTTCTTTACCCTCCGCGAATAGCGAAAACCGCGAATATTGGACGCAGTTTTAAAACGTATATGTATGCGATTATATACTGTATGAAATGCTTCCCAAACACTAATGATACTTATACTCATTGATGCAGTAATAATGTAGCAATATTGCATACTGTTATGTATTTCACTAAATTGTACCGTGCGTTACCGGGCTGTGCTTTGCCGTTTGCGTTGTTGGGGAAGCTGAGGCAGTCAGCCAATAGCAGTCCAATCTTGTTTGGTGAAGACGACAATTGATAAAAACGGCTTGATTGAGTAAATACAACAGAAATCTCCTCGAAAAGCCCTTTCAGTCTCTGTGACCTACAAAAACGCAGTTCGCGCATAACCCGCGAATATGCGGGGCCGCGAATGGCGAACCGCGAATAGGCGAGGTCACACTGTATTTTGCTATTCTCAATTAATTTAAGTACCGGAAGGCTATGATCGGGATGCCAATTTAGAAACATGTGTTTCTGTCCATAAGAGGTTCCATGTGTAAATAAATTCTATGTTTTTTTCTACTTTGCTATTTTCGTGAGAATAATTTTTGTTTTGATTTCAGGGCTAGTAAAATGGTGCTCCTTCCATGACAGGTAGGACAAATGGATTCACCAAGAAATTTCTAACTGCAATTGGAGCACAAGACGTAGTTGTAAGCCATTGCATTATTCACCAAGAGAGCTTGTGCACCAAAGTTCTGGATTTTGCAGAAGTCATGAAAAATGTCGTCCAATGCGTAAATTATATTCGAACACAAGGATTAAATCATCGACAATTTAAAACTTTTTTAGATGAGCTGGACAGTGAGTATTCAGATGTTTTGTACTTCTCTGCTGTACGTTGGCTTAGTAGAGCTGCTACTTTGAAGAGATTCTGGAATCTGCGAGAGGAGATTAAGTTCTTCATGGAGAGCAAACGTCAGAATGTGGACTTCTTGAGCAATGAGAACTGGCTGAATGACTTAGCATTCCTCACAGACATTACACAGCATCTGTCTGATTTAAACTTAAAACTACAAGGGAAAAGTCAACTTGTGAATAAGTTGTTTGAGCATATTTGTGCTTTGAGAAGAAATTGGAACTTTTCCAGGTTCAGTTGAGAAGAGCCATATTGACCCATTTTACATGTCTTGCAACCAGGAAACTGGAATTTCCTAATCTGGATTGCACCAAATATGGAACCAGTGTACAAAAGCTGCGTGATGAGTTTGCAAACAGATTTCCAGATTTCAGACAAACTGAAATTAGATTGAAATTGTTCGCTCAACCTTTGATTTGGCAGTGGAAGACAGTCCTGATAATTGCCAAATGGAACTCATTGAACTGCAGGCTGACATGGACACTAAAAGGAAATTCTCTGAAAACAGTTTGCTAGACTTTTACAAACTCTGTGTACGTGAAAAGTTTCCCAATTTGTCCCGTCATGCACAAAGAATTGCCTCCCTTTTTGGTAGCACCTACTGCTGTGAGCAATTTTTCTCCAAAATGAAGCTCATCAAAACCAAATGTAGAAGTCAGCTGACTGATGAACATTTGACCAGTCAGTTAAGAGTGGCAACCACTTCTGTCAAAGCTGATATTGACAAGCTCTGCAAGGACTCTAAATTTTAAGTGTCGCACTAAAATGATCACTCATGCAAAAATATAAAATATTATTGCTTGCATTTTGAGAATTTTTTTTAATTTATTGTGCATGTACACGAATAAGCTTGTTTTTTAAGTGGCCCCGCTTGATTGATGAAGTTGGTTATATGGCCCACCGACGAAAAATGTTGCACACCCCTGTTTTAGAGTTTCTCACGTGAGAACCTATCCGTCGATCACGTAAGAAATTTGCTAATAAATATTTTCATTGTTTTACTTATGGTAAACATTATTAATCTGTATAATACAGATTTTCAGTTAGAACCGTGTTTAGTGTCGTTTGTTATCATATTAGGTTCAATATTTCATTATCGTATATATTTACTTTTAGATTTCTAAAATGTTTTAGATTCTACAATGTTCTTTACAGAGGGATCAGTAATGCACAGATCTACTATCAGATATGTCTATAGTGTTTTCAATAATGAGACGCGTTTACTAAACATATGTAAATCTATTTTTATACAAGTTTTTGATTTGTTCATTATATAGATGTCTCTTAATTAAAGAGGTTGAGTACCTTTACTAACTACGTAGTGTTTTTGTTAATATAAGTTTAATAGATAAAAACAGTTACTTTTATACGATTATGGCATTTTTATTGTTAAAAACAACTGGACAGGTAAAACAGGTATACTTGTAATGTTGGGACATGTTGATAAGAAGGGAATAATTTATTTTTATGGTTCATGTTTAATGTTGAGATCTGTTGAAAAGAAAGGAAGAATTTATTTCCGCGTGTTTGTATTTATTGTTGAGATCTGTTGATTACGCTTGTAACTGTTTACGCTCTTCAAGATTTGAACATGTTTAGTAGCATTGAAAAACATGTGTAGGAGTTAGAGAAATGGTATTCTTGTCTTTATTATGTTTAGTGGTTAATTAATTAATTTAAATCACTTGATTTTCGTTTTAAAAGAACAACCTGTGGTAATAATTTGTTTGATATATTTTCAATGAATGAGTTGTTTCTTGGACACATTACCATACTTTTATTCTGGTGTTTTATAGGTTGTCATTCACGCTGTGGGTTTTTTGTTACTTTTATCTAATTAAAATTGATTAAAATAATAAATATCCGACACAGAAGGTGTTTGATTAACACGGCTGGTGATGGCGACAATTACTTTTCTTCCTTTACATTTCGGATAAGGGAAATAGTATTATCAAACAAGCCTGTGGAACAAAGTAAAGGTTAAAAGCTTAAGTTTCCTGATAAAAAACGTGTCGTTAGATGTAAGTATGATTTAGAGAGTCAACAGATAGGTCTATATGAAGTATGATTTAGAGAGTCAACAGATATGTCTATATGAAGTATGATTTAGAGAGTCAACAGATATGTCTATATGAAGTATGATTTAGAGATTCAACAGATATGTCTATATGAAGTATGATTTAGAGATTCAACAGATATGTCTATATGAAGTATGATTTAGAGAGTCAACAGATATGTCTATATGATGCTCTTCACTCGTCGATTTGTTTTTACTTTAAAAAGACAATGGAATCTGTCTGTTATATTGATAACAATTTATAAACCATTGAGGAGTTGAATCTATCGATAAACATCTACTATTCATACAATGAAATCATGGATTATCAAGATAGTGTTATTTTATATATATACATCTAAAGATACTAAAATTCTACTGATTAACTATGTCTCGATATTAATATATCTATTTCAAATACGTCCCAAGTTAGATTGTATGAAAAAATTGAAGTTAGATATTATTGAGCTTCAATTTATAACAGTTTAAAAATATTATAATACAAGAATACTTAGCAGGTATGATTTCTTATTTGTTAGTAAGAAAGTTTATTTTATTGTTGCTTGTTCAATTTTGTTAATTTAAATAAATAAATATAATCTATTTATCTACAGATTGGGTTTATAAAAAGAGTAAAGAAAAAATTACGTTACTTAAAATGACAGACGATTAACAGAGACAGCAGTAGCGCCACCAAGGACACCAGCGAGTATACGAATAATATGTATGTTATGGCCACCTGACAGTAAGATAAATCTCTGACTTTCTGCTTTTGTTTGTTTTGAATTTCGCACAAAGTTACTCAAGGGCTATCTGTGCTAGCCGTCCCTAATTTAGCAGTGTAAGACTAGAGGGAAGGGAACTTGTCATCACCACCCACCGCCAACTCTTGGGCTACTTTTTACCAACGAATAGTGGGATTGACCGTCACATTATACGCCCCCAGAGCTGGGAAGGCGAGCATGTTTAGTGCGACGCGGGCGTGAACCCACGACCCTCGGATTACGAGTCGCACGCCTTACGCGCTTGGCCATGCCAGGCCCCCAACTTTCTGCTAAAGAAAGAAGTTATAAACTTGGTTCCAATCCTTTTTTGATATTATAATTTCGTACGATCTCTATACGTTCGTACCCTTTAAATATTCGATTATTAAAAACAACAAACACTTCTCATACCAATAAAAACTTTTATTCTGTATTAAAAGGTGATCGTTTACGAAACCGTAAGAGCATATGATTGCCTTTTACCCCGCGTATAGTTATATATCAACCAACTATTCATTATCCAATAGCAGTCCTTAATACATTTTATCACAGATAAAGCAATAAATCACGATACGCGTTACGTAGAGTATGGTGGCACATAAAGGGGGCGTAGTAACTATGGAAATACAGTCTTGCCATCTGTTTGGTGGTTATGTTCTTATTGTTTTAAGTACACAAATTATGATATAGATATACGTTTTAAGTCAAGAAGGACGAGCAATAATGGAGTTCCTGACTCACTTGTAGTATCCACACAAAGCATTTCTTTCAATTTGAAATTTCTACGAAACATTGTGTTGACTTCAGCATGAATTGAATTTCCAAAGAAATTTATTATACATTTGTCCATTTTATATTTTCGATGTATAGTTTTATTTTGATTTTTTTTTAAATTTCCCGACAGACAAACAAACAAATACCTAACTTAGCAGTGTAAGACTAAAGGGAAGGCAGCTGCAGTTGCGACAGAAAGTGTTCGTACCGCTGCGTCGTGAGTAGTTTTTTTCCTTATAACTTAAAAAGTATCACGATAAGGATAATGAAAGTACAGTATATTATAGATATTATATTAACACACACCTACATAAATTCTTATGTAAATTGAACAACAAATAAACAGTTTATAAACAAATAACCAAACATAGGAGGGACAGAAAGTGTTCGTGCGTCTACTTTAATTGTCAGTTGTGTAGTCTTTCAGGTGAATTACTTGGCGCAATCTCTCCTCATAGCCCTCCATGATCGTTTGACAGTACACGACTGATATTTTCTACCATTCTTCTTCACAGAAAACCTCCAACTCTTGCAAGTCTTTTGGATGACGCTGATGAACCCTGGTCTTCAACTCATGCCAAACGTTTTCAATTGGGTTGAGATCGGGTGACCGCGATGACCACTCCAGAACGCTTACATGGTTCTCTGCAACCAGAATTGCACATATTTCGATGTATGCTTAGGATAATTGTCGTGTTGGAAGATCCAACGACGCCTCAGCCGCAAGTTTCGAGCATCATTCTTGATATAAGTGCCTAATATCAACGTACTCTTCTTTTTTCATGATTTCGTTGACACAGTGAAGGCTGCCTACAGCAGAAGAGCTGAAGGAACCCCATAGCATGAACCAGCCACCTCCGTGTTTAACTGTAGGACGGTATTCTTTGAAAGATTTCGTTTCCCCTTCTTACGGAAAATATAGCGAACATCATTGTGGCCGAAAACCTCGATTTTAGTCTCGTCTGACCAAAGAATACTCTTCCAACAGGTAAAGGGTTTATCTACATGCTTTCTTGCATACCTAAATCGTGCTTCTAAATGAACAGGCTTTAAATATGGAGTTCTATGAGGACGGCATGCTTTGAACCAAGAAAAGCGTAACATGTTCGTAACTGTAGAGGTGCTTACTTCAACCCCAGTTTCCCTTACCAGTTTCTGTATGTCATTACGTGTTAAACGAGAGTTACTACTAACTTCTCTGAGAACCTTCCTCTTAGTTCTCTCTGGAATTTTGGTGTGACGTCCGGAACGAGGGAGGTTAGCAGTTGATCCTGTAAGCTTAAACTTGGCAATTATGCTTTAAACAGTAGATTTCGGCACATTACGTTATGTAGCAATACCGGAAAGAGACACACGAGACTTGTATTTTACAATAATTTGGTTTATTAAATCACTGGACAGTTATTTCCTGTTCGCCATGATGACCAAGCAGATAATGATGGAGACGGTGCTAAATTGCCGGAAGTAAATTTTTTGCTGGCTAAATCCCAATAATTATGAACCCAGTGTCTAGTTCTGGAATGGTATATTGTAGTTTATTCGCCAAACTAAACACAATTTTTACGGAAATATCAGTTTTTTCACACGTTCTGAATTGTACGAACACTTTTGCTTCTCCCACTTTTGGTTATTTGTTTATAAACAGTTTATTTGTTGTTTAATTTACATAAATATTTATGTAGATGTGTGTTAGTATAATATTTATAATATAGTATACTTCTATTAGCCTACTCCTGATACTTTTTAAGTTATTAGCAAAAAACCACTCGGGATGCAGGGGTACGAACACTTTCTGTCGTAACTGTATATCACCATCCACCGCCAACTCTTAGACTACTCTTTTACCTACGAATAGTGAGATTGATCGTCACACTATAGCTTCCACGGCTAAAAGGACTAGCATGTTTAATGTGACGAGAATTCAAACCCTCAACCTACAAATTGCGAGTCGAGCACCCTAACCATCTCGCCATGACGGGGCCTATTTTTAGTATAGATACACATACTTAAAAAGCGCTCAAACGTAAACTGCGAAACATGCTTTAGTTTTTGTATTAGCGGCAAAATTATTTTATTTACTGAAAGGAAGAGTTGTCTTCCAACGAAAATGTTCGGACTTTCGATTTTCTTTTCGAGCTATATATTATTGAAAAATAATTATAGTTCATTCTTTCATTAACATTCCTTTCAAAAATGAAGGTTCACCCTCAAACTGCATTGTATTACATCATATTCAACTTTCTGTTCTTTCTAGTCGACCTCCAAAGCAAGAGGACATTCGCGCTAAGTGGCAGCACTGAATAAATTATTTGGCATTACAAAATTTACTTCTACTAATATCATAATCGAAGGATATTTCTTTTTCTGTAGTCATACAGTTTCTTTTTATTTGTAACGCGAAGGGGCGATTCTTAAATGTGACAAGTTTCACTTTCTTTTATGATTGTTATATCTTCCTTCTCTTGATATTCGTCTCTTCTTAATGGAAGAAGTATAGAAACTACGGCAAAGTCTACACATGGAATGTGTGTGTGTGTTTTGTTATAGCAAAACCACATCTAGCTATCTGCTGTGTCTACTCAGAGGGTTGGAACCCCTGATTTTAGCGTTATAAATCCCAAGACTTACCACCACTGCCCCACATAGGGAAAGAAATTGCTTTTTGTAGAGCAAAACTAGAATGGGTTAACATCCGTCAAATGAAGCACATACATACTATATGTTTTCAGTAACTATTAGACAGCTGTCTCAAAGTTGCTTCAAATACGACTTTGTTATACAATATCGTTTCTACTCCACGAAAATGGACGGGTTTACAAGAAAAACGATGGTAACAATACGATTCTTAAACAATTATCTTCTGACGGACCGATGATTACTATAGAAACACTTATAATAATGCCAGGTGAAAATATGATATATAATTCAAAAGTAATTAAAGTAATATAATTAATGTTGATAGTGTTAGAATCATTATGGAATTAATATATGTTACTGAAATTGTAAATTTTTATGTAGTCAACGCTATTATATTTCATTGATTGTAAGCCTTCATATCTCATGCTAAAAAGTGTTAATAAAGTATACAACTTTCGTTGTAGAATTGGATTCGGTATCATTTATTCTTTGTTTTACTTGTAAATTTCATTGAGATGGTTAACTTGTGTACCCACTCGCAACTGCACCGTCCAGTTTTTAAATAAATTTATCATAACTGATGTCTTGTCGCCCTAAACGGCACTCTCTCCTTCTCACGATAGAAAATCCTGTTACATATAAAACCTACATTATACTATTTCAAATATTGTAAAAAATGTTTCTGTAATATATATATATATATCCTTCATGTTCATTTATATTTGTGTAAAACTTTATCAAATGTACTTTCTTTGGTTTACAAATGCCCCGATGTGGGTGATAAAAAATATAACTGAGACATCTTAATAACACATCGAAGAATAATCAATTTTGTATATTCAAGAATTCACCTTTTTATATTCCAACATCAAATGATATTTTGACGTTACTGTTTAAAATAGTGAAAGTATATTATAATGTTTCATCCGTAGCTTTCAGTATAATATGTGTTTTCTGAGTTGGTGTTTTATAATATAAAAACGTATACTATTGCAACGTCTGACTTATTTCTTGTCTGTTCTCGTGGTTGTACTTTATCTAGCGCCTAGTTCTTCTACGGTACGTTGATAAAAGACTAGATCAAGAATTGAGGGTCAATGTTTGTGACTAGTTGGCTTCAATCTAGTTCTTCACTTCAAAATTATGGATAGCTAACACAGATAACACTCAAATGACTCTTAACAAACACAGAAATGATATCTTATTTTATGATGTACCTACTTAAATAATGAACAGGAAATACAGATCTCTGTTAAACAACAGTTAAAGAATAAACTCAGGTGTGTCTTGCAGTGGTCCAAAGCCAATATAATATCAGATTACTTCATAAGGAAACATAACCAATTAGATCTGTTGTACGAATTTATATGGATGGTGTTCCATAAGTTAATAAATCTGTCTGTTCTATATGGTCATTGTTTTATTTTTACCATAATTTGTCTTCTAAACTTTCTTCAAGAATGTAGAAATGGTAAAGTTTTATGTTTCACAAATAGTGTTTAATTCTAAACATTAGAAAATAATTTGACACTTAATACTGATATATACATATATCATGCTGATACGAGTCATGTTACCACTAAAATGTATTGAATCTTACGCTATTTTAGTTTTGTTAAAGTTGTAGCAGATGCGTTGTATAACGTTAAACAGGAAAGTGTAATCACAGGGCAAAAAAAAACCTGAGGTAACGACCGTGAAAAATAAACCAACGTTTATAACAATTTTGATGTTATTACAAATATCGTCTAAGGTTTCAAGAAACATTGTATAGAAATGTCTATAAGCATGGTGATGGTTATGTAGCTTACACATGATCTGGACTGTTTTAACATATTAGTTACTTCTCACGAAGCAGTCTGTTAAATAAAGTACAAAGACATAAAGTACTTTATGTCGTGTTGGTTATAACAAATTATAACGACCAACACAAAGTGTGTAATTTATGTTTATCAGAAAAAATCATCTTTTCAGTGACTGCTCTAAATTGAAGTGCTACATGTGCAATAAACATGGACATATCACCAGATGTAATAACACTATGTAACACAAATTTTGTTCCTGGATAGCATGTGTTGTTTCATAATTGATTATGTTGTAAAAGTACAAAAAATGGCCATTATTCCCTTCAAACTTTGCTTTTGTGATCTGGATAATGAAATTTAGAAATTAACCTATTTTCTATGTAAAAATGGGTCGCGAGGGTCTCGGGTTTGAATCCCCATCGCACCAAACATGCTCGCCCTTTTAGTCGTGGGGGCGTTATAATGTTACGGTCAATTACACTCTTCATTCGTAAAAGAGTAGTCTAAGAGTTGGGTGGTGATGAATAGCTGCCTTCCCTCTGGTCTTACACTGCTAAATTAGAGACGGCTAGCGCAGATAGCTCTCGAGTAGCTTTGCGCGAAATTCACAACAAACAAACACTTTCAAGTAACAATCCCCAAGTATAGTCTCCCATCATGTTTTCGTTATACGCTCCCAGGTCACAAAAGCAAAGTATGAAAAGAAAAATAGGTCTTTTCCATTTACTTCAGGCATAAGCAATATGGAAATAACGTTTTCTGCCCAGGAACAAGAAAAAGTAAAAGTTTTGTTACATAGTGTTATTATTATTGTAGGACCTGTAATACACAGAATCCTGAACACTCTCGTTTAAAGTGTCCAAAATCAGAGGGTAGTGACTTGACTAGTTGGAATACAAGAAGAAGGACCGATAGAGAACTCTAAAATTATCAACAATGACACTGATAGAACAAATCAAGAACGTACAGAGGAAGATGTAATAATACATTGATAAAGAGTGGTAATATAAAGAAACAGAATGATGATCTATCTAGTGCACATAACACCACCTTAGAAGAGAAAGAGCTACTTCCCTCACTTACAGGAAATGAGGAAAAGTTAATAGACAAGGCTGAGGATAATGTAACAGATACTGTACTGGTTTCTAAAGCGAGAAGTGAAATGATAACAGATATGGGCAGTGTTTGAAACTATACGAAGGATATGATAGTTCAGTCTCATTTATCAGATAATGCTAAGAATGAGGTAGATACAAAAACATCAAAGAAGACTTTGATACTACCGACGAAACGAGTAAACGAATGAAAAGAATTAAAATCACCTAGAGTAAGATAGCTCTGAAAAAAAAGTTAGTTATACACAATAATAATGCTTTCTATCGATATATAATAGTCCGCATAGGAACATTGAATAGTTGTAAAGGTAAAAGTAAACATACTATAAATAGTTTGAAACATTGGCTTATCTCTATGCGATATGACATCTTATGTGTAGAATAAACACATTGGGACAGTTATGATATTCCAGAGCTTAAGAACGCATGGAGTGTTAATATCGAAATGAGGTATCCATATTTGTTCGAAGATATATAGATATTACAGTTAATAATATATATAACGAGAATAACAGTGGTCGTATGTTGGGTATAGACTTTATAATACAGGATACCAGTATTCGTATGGAATATTTACAACCCAAATGTTTCCAACGCGCGATACCTTACAACAATATGATAGTCCTGGTGGGGGGGTTTCAATTGCGTTTTGGAAACCCATCTGGATAAAGACCTTCAAATTTATTATGACGATAGATTCCGAATTAGTCTGATTGATTGCATGAGCCAACATGTATTGCTTGGTGTATGGACAAAATTCCGTCCCTCGGAGAAGCAACACACATGGAAAAGAATCTATCAAGATAAAATTATTCAGTCGAGGATAAATAAAATTTTACTCTCCAATAACAACATAAGTCGTGTGAAATCTTGTTATATCACTTCGTTCACATTTACAGACCACGACGCAGTAACATGTAACCTTCATTTTCATCGGTTACTCCGAGGACCTGGAATTGGATTTTCAATAATTTGTTCATAAGAGATGAGGCGTATCAAATGATGATAAATTGTATTACTGATATTGTAGTGAAGCAGTTTGGGAGTATTACCTATTGTAGTGAAGCAGTTTGGGAGTGTTACCTATTGTAGTGAAGCAGTTTGGGAGTATTACCACGTAAACTTTATGTTCAAGTTAACAATAAGTTGATTAATGCTGCCAATATCTCCGTAAAAAGTCGTTTATAAATATCGCCAAAATCAACTAACTTATAACAGAGTTAAACTTAGTTGGGATCTACTGTTAAATACTATCGAGGCTCCACAATGGCGATATATATGGAAAAGTGTACATTAAAAGTATAATGAAAATCTAATAGCTGATATAGATTACATTTTCATATAAATTAGTGATAACCAATAGGAAACTCAAAAATATAAATTTAACTGATCATAACACTTGATATCTTTGTGGTAAATTTAGTGAAACAATGGAACACCTTTATATGGAATGCGAAGAAAAAACATCTCTTTGGAATTACGTTAAGAATTTGTTTCAATTTATCACAAAGAAGCCTGATAGTATTAAACAATTTAGATTAACGATCATATCTAGAGATCACAGTATAGAAAAGTCTCTACAAACGACAATGTGTTATGTTACCTCACTAATCAGGCCCGGCATGGCCAGGTGGTCAAGGCACTGGACTTGTAATTTGAGGGTCGCGGGTTCGAATCCCTGTCCACCAAACATACTCGCCCTTTCAGCCGTGGTGACATTATAATGTGACTGTTAATCCCACTATTCGTTGGTAAAAGAATAGCCCAAGAGTCTTACACTGCTAAATTAGGGACGGCTAGCGTAGATAGCCCTCGTGTATCTTTGCGCGAAATTAAAAAACAAACAAACAATCTTACTATGAAAATATTCTGTGTTCACATCTAGAAAATTAATAAGAAATGGTAAAACTAAGCCAAATGTTTTTTGCATATTATGAAGCTAATCTTAAGAATAAAATCTATTTTGATTGGTTGCGATTCAGGTAAAAGACCAAATGTGGAAATTGGTGTAGCAGAATTACAAGGAGATCAAATACAAATTAAATTACCATAAAGCAAAGTAATTTCTTTTCAATATGAAATTGAGAAGTTTATATAATATGAAAATACTTTTTTAAATGTGACATTCATATACATGTGTATTGGTTTTTATATCTCATTTTGGATGAGAGTAATAAAAACAGCGCTCGCTTAGCATGTGAGAGATACCAGTATCGATGTCGGGCGTCTCCAATCTATCACTTTCTAAAGGTTCAATAGTAACTGGACTTTCATTCCGTAAATAACTGTCTCTGTGTTATAAGTTACATATTAATAATTTACTTTATTCTACATCGGCTGAAGTAATTTATTGTTTTTGAGATATGTATATTAAACTATGACTATTTTATTCATAACTAAAGTCTGATGTGAGTGAGTTTTGAAAGAGAAAATAAATCTTCAGTTGGTATGTTACTGAGGTGAATGTCTGAAAGAGGATTGATAATTTAAGGTCTTTAATATTTTGCCGTTAAACCTCCTGTTGAAGAAAGGACGAAAAAATGACAAAATAGGTTTTCCAGTTCACTTTAGCGAACTTTATCACTTTTACAGTCCTTATACAGACTTATTTCGTGATTTCAAAAACTAGTGTGAGTAGCATATTATCGCGACATTTTAATTATTTTATACAACTAGAGATAATATCATGTCTTTTCTATGTAACACTGATTTTCAGACAAACACATATATGCACACCGGTCAAATCAAAATTATTGATTTTTCTCTATTGTTATCACATATGAGGGATATCGAATATATTTCTGATATGTGTTGTTCAGGTATATTGAAATCAAGATCAACGCTGCTTCTCAAACTATAAGTAAGAGGTAAACTGTGACAATACAAACGTTGTAGACGCAGCGACATTATCCCAGAAACATTAGTTTGTATATGGGTTTTGTACAAATTTGCATAAGTATTTAAATTAAAAATATTCTGCTTTAATACATAGTAAAATGTAAGGTTTTGTTAATGTGCGTATTTGTATAACATTCATTTCATCTTTATAATTATGATTCTTGTCCTTTAGTAGGTGGATACCCTATGCCAGCAGATTTACAATATTACACAGCTACTTTACAACAATAAGAAACATTTGTAGTTTTACCCACCATATATTGTATTGCATTATCTTATTATGAGAGTTTCATAACATAAAAGTTAAATCATGTATACTACGTTTTTGCGTAGGTTTGATCAAATCGTTCTAAGAATTCACTTTTATTCCGAAACATAATGCACATACATACATACATCAGTATTTTTAGCTATCCCATTCAAAGTAATTACCCACAGCTGATACACACTTGCACCAACGTTCCTGCCATTTTCAGAAGCAATTCTGGAAGTCTTCAACTGTTATGCGACTAAGTTCTGCTTTCACACTATTATGGATGGTTAGAATGTCATCAGATCTCTTTCCTTTCAAATCTATTTTGAATTTTGGGAACAGGAAAAAAATCACACGGGGCAAGATCAGGAGAATATGAGGGGGTGTCACAGGAATGTTTACTCTGCCAAACATTCATGAACAGACACAGCAGTGAGTTCGTTGTCATAATGAAGAAACCAGTGACATTTCTCCCAAAGCTCGCGGCAGTTTCTTCTAACTTTCTCACTCAAGCGAGTTAAGACCTCTTAATAAAAGGCCTGGTTAACTGTCTGGCCACTTTCTTCTTTTTTCTTTCACCTCAGCGACCGTTTATCAGTGGACGATGTTGACAGTCGCCCAAAACGTACGCCATCTTTGACCGATTTCTGACCATCTTGGAAGCGTTTTATTCACTGATAAACAACAGTCTTACTCAAGCAGTCATTACCAAAGACAGTTCTTAACATTTCGAGGATTTCTGTTCCTTCTTTACCATTTTCTACACGAAACTTAATACAAACACGTTGCTCTTCTTTGCTCATATAACATTCAAGTTCAATGAATAACAAATATATTTTTTAAAATAAAATACTGTTCTCACCTTTAGATGAAATATTGTAAAACGAAATATCCCTTCCAGTTTCCTCTACAAATTTTTGTGACATTTTTTTGGTTTGGTCTCGACAGTGCTTGTGTGTGTTTACTTATAGCAAAACCACATTGGACTACCTGCTAAGCCCACCAAGAGGAATCGAATCCCCGATTTTAGCATTGTAAATCCGTAGACAAACCGCTGTATTAGCGGGGAGCAGCTCTCGACCCCAGGAAGTTTTTTTGTTCTCTGTGGAATATTATTATGTTTTACATTGCATTTGTTAGTTTTATAGAAAATTTTCGTATACAATTTGAAGGAATGCTAAACATGTTTTATTAAAATACTAAAACCTTATCAACATTAACAGAAGTCGAATTTGGTTCAAAACAACCATAAATTGGAATATCGTCTATCAAAGAAGAATGTTTTAGCTGTAATATACTTCTACATGAATGATAACAAGTTCCTAACAGAACACGATTCAGTTTTTATTACTCTTTACTTAACCAAACATAAGATTTTTCTTTGAAACCACAATAAATTAGAATATGTTGCTCAGTGTTTCACATGTGTTTCTATAACTCTATATAAACCAATAATCTACAACAATATTGTACACTGAAATTATGTAAACTTCTCTCATGCAATCAGGGTTTTGATTCCCCTCGGTGTGCTCAGCATATAGTTTTTATATTTCCTAGTTGTGTGTGAAGTCAATAAGGGAAAGTGAAATGAAATATTTTCTTAAATAAAAATCTTGCCAGTGAGTTGTTGTTTTAGTTTAACGCTTTAAACGTTAAAACATTATTGAAGTTATTCCTTCGTTTCTTCATATTTGAATACGGAAAAATAAAGTTGCAGGTGTAGTACGTGCTACTGTTAAACTAACGTGGGTATGGTTTGCTCGTGCTAATTTGGTACTTTGTTGAATAAACAACTTTGGCGTTGGTCTTCCTCTCTGATTTCGATCTTTTCATTTGTGTGAGATGAAAGAAGTTGATACTTTGTAATACTTAACAATATATTTCATGATTTGGGGTAGAATATATGTGAATAAACTGATAGACCTACATTTTGATTAGACACCAAGTTCACTAGTCACAACCTCACACAGTAATCATAGCTTCGCTGCTGTGGCTACACGTTGTGCAGTTTCAAAAACCAAATCCCGTTTAGTGTAATATCTTGTAAGACGATACTTCTGTCAGAATGAAAACGAAATCTAAAGATGCTATACTCGATTTCTGGTCTGGTCAAAGTATATTGGTCAGCATGTAAGAACACCAACGTTCAAACGAATTATTTACGCATTATTGATTATCAATAAATAACTCATCATCCTGGTATCATTTGAAAACAAACATTATACCTGGCAGCGAGAGTGCATCTGACAGAAGCAAGCCGCTACTACTTGGTAAATCTATTGCCCAGCAACCATAAATATATAAGCTGATAGATGGTGTATCCCCACTGCATTATGGGTCCTACTTCCTCACTTACCTCCAACACCCAGGGTAAGTTTTATATCTCAAATAATAATCTAGGCCAGGCATAGCCAGGTGGGTTAAGGCGTTCGACTCGTAATCCCAGGGTCGCGGGCTTGAATTCCCATCGCACCAAACATGCTCACCCTTTTAGTCATGGGGGCGTTATAATGTGACGATCGATCTCACTATTCATTGGTAAAACAATAACCCAAGAGTTGGCGGTGGGTGGAGATGACTAGCTGCCTTCCTTCTAGTCTTACACTGCTAAATTAGGGACGGCTAGCACAGATAGCTCTTGAGTAGCTTTGCGCGAAATTCTAAAAACAAACAAACAAAATAATTGTACATTGGGGGCCATCTTGATTTGTGTAAGGTCTTTGGTTGGGGTTGTTTTTTAATCATTTGGATGCCATTTATCACAGATTTGGATTTGCTGTGTTAAAACAGTTCTTTTTTATTTCGTTTTACCTACTGTTTTTTTTATTTTCTATACATTAATACACACAATTATATATATTGTGTTAATTACCTCAAATAATTAAAAAAAACACTCTAACGAAAGAAATGGTAGAAAGCATTACAAACTAGTATATTTCTTCCTTGTTGTTTGCTACAGGATACTTTCTTAAACACATATGTAGGCTTAAGTTAACAAATAATGTTTTAACTTTCAACGTAATTTGTATGCTAGTCGAAAGATTAACATAATGGACTTCAAAAAATGAACATACGCAATCACCCAGTGTATAACTTTTCTGTATTCTGATTCACTTCTACTCAAATGAATACTTCAGTGCAAATTAATGAACTAATTGTTTAACTGAATGTATATCGACGTACCTAAATAGATCTTAGTACAGCTGGCTGTATCTTAACTTTATGTTTTCCCTAGCTAGCACCTAAATTAAAACAGTGAAAACTTCAAACCATGTATGTTTGTGTATAATTGTATGGAATTACTTTTTAACCTCCGTTGTTTCTTTCCTTGTTTTCTATAAAAATCATGAAACGTTGAGTTATTATGTTTGTTCGTTGAATATCGCTCTATATTTCTTCTGAATCACAAAATACGCCTGTTTTACTTTATTAGATACCATTTAATACAAGAATGAGAAAAATCATAAACTTATAAGTGATCACTATTTTATGTTATAATATTAATAAGGATTTTTGTTAATTATTTCAAATTTAAATATCACCTTTAAATTTAATTTGTTTTTGCCAGATTTTGATTTTGATATTGTTTAAATGATTTACACATATTAATTTTGAATCGTATATAATGCCTAAGAATTTAGCGAAAGCATCAGAAAAAGTGTTCCGTTCATATATAGTTTTGATGAGTTTATTTTTTTGCTAAAGACCACCATTTGTTTTATCGGTATGTTAATTTTAATGCTGTATATTTGGAAATACTCAGTAATTCTGCGCGGTTGGGAATATAAATGTATTGGTGGTATAGATGAGATGGGAGAATTTTTTCAGACTTCTCTATCACCAGCGAACTGTTTGTTTGAAATTAAGCACAAAGCCACGCAGTGAATTATCTGTGCTCTGCTTACAACGAGTATTCTAAACTGTTCTCAAGCGGTGTGAGTCCTCAGACATTCCGCTCTGCCGCTGGGGGACTCAGCGAACTGTGAAGAGAATTCCTGATTTGGAACTTTTTTAGAGGTTTATTGTTAACACACATAATGAAGAAGATAGGGCTAACTACCCCTCCATAGTACACCTGCTTCCGGACTGTGAGAAGGCTCCATCAACATTGATTTTACATTTTATGTTTTCCAAAATGTTTAAGAGACAGTGAATAATACCTCGCGGTACTTCCATTTCTGACATGTGTAACCTGAGAACGTTATGCCACACAATGCCAAGTGCTTTGTTGACATTATGTCTGGTTTGTGATGCGTTTTGTATGTCTTTTGTGTGTGTAATGGCTTCTGATTTATTTAAGTTGGTATGTGCTATAGGGTTGTTGTAACGTCTCTTTTTAGTACGTCCTCACTTGTCATTTTCTCTTTTTCGGGAATTACCTCTTTAAAGAGCATAAATGGTCAGATTTATTGAGCTATTCTTCCATCCTGTACCATGTTATAGAGTTGCTGTAGAATGTATGTGTAGATATAACATGAGGGTCAGAGGAAATCGGACTTACTCCGATCCTTTACAAGGTAATTTCCATGTAGGTATCGGCAGTTACATTCATGTGTTGTATATAACGTCACTTATGTTTGATATTATATAATTCTGTATTTCAAGATCAGTTCAGTAAGTCCTGGTTCTAAGGTAAATTCTTTATTGCTAAACGTTAATAGCAAAGAAACTGCAAATGAAATACCCTTATATTGTTTAACAAGTAAAAATTTAGGTTGTCAACCAGATAATCAAAGATGATGTTATCTTTCTTTATTTGACAATTCTAAAGGTATCATACACACAAACATTAATAAACTGTAAAATTTTATAATTATTGAAAAACTACTTTATATAGAGTTTTAATAGGAATTTAGGGTGTTGTAACTCATTTGGTATGAAATTTATATTTATCGAAACAGCAACATGCAGTTTGTACAGGTAGTTTAAATGCCAATTATTCATTTGTCTACGCAAACCCATATAGGTGTAACTTAGAACTAGGTAGTAGTGATGAAGCAATATTTGAATGTTAATCAAACATCTCATCTGAAACAATAAGGTTGTTGAGTGCCTTATACGTTAGAAAAATGTTTTACCACCATGAACTAGGATAATGGCTTAATTTCTGCACGTTAAACTAAAGTGTTGGCTCACTTCAGGTACATTAATTAAACAAATGGTTTACCATAATAAATTAGGGTATTGGCTTAATCTGGACGCGTTACACGTTAACCGTACAACATACCTTGAGAAATCATCACGAACTAGAGTAATGACTCAGATTTTACATGTTAAACATATTTAATTGTTGAGCAACTAAAGTGTTGTCTCATTTCCTGTATGTTAAATGGTTTACAGGGTTTAAAGGGCTCTTTTTTATGCCGTACTGGTGAGAAGAGCTAAATTTATCTGTATTATCACGTATAAATCCCACAGTGTTTGGATGGAGAATGACATTTCAGAAATTCTTGGATGATGTCTAACTAACTGATGAGAACAGTCAATCTTTGTGACCACGTGATTCCCCAACAATTGTGAAAAAGTACTAATTAATTCTTATTAAAGTGTTTTAAAGTATGATTTATTTGACTATGTAGGTATTGCATATTTGGATTTAATTTTATAACCAATTAAAATCCATCTGTTTAAAGAAAAATCAAGAGGTTTATTAAATTGTTTTTCGGTTCATTTATACACTCTCCATGGTTTCTTTGACACTAACTGTTCTGATATCTTTCCTCAGCAAGACGTGTTTGATGCTTTATTTTCATTAGGGTTATCTCGTCTTTTCTTAAAACTGGTATCCTGTTGAATATGATAGTAGTTGTAATACATATATTTGAAGAGATGGATAACATGTGTTCTTATAACTTTCGTTCAAACTGTGAAGAAAATTACGATAATCATAAAGTGTTAAGAAAATTGTTTAAATAACCATACCTCAAAACGAACTTTTAATCAGTGTCCGTTGTGGTATGTTTGCAGATTTATTTCGCTTGAAACCGGGTTTCAATACCCATTGTGGCGAAAGCCCAGATAGCCCTTACGTGAAATAGTTTCTAAAATTAAATGCCTAAGAAAAATACAAATTGCGCTATGAACAGTGGGAAATTAAAAGCTCGTTCTTAAACCTGGATATATACACAGATATACAGGTACTTTAATTAATTACAATTCAAGAATGTTTTTAAAGGCAAGAGTAAGTTCAGTTTATCATTTTGTCGTGATTAGCTAACTATGACGTTAATTATAAATCAGCATATGTACGTCACTTTCTACAGTCATCCATTTATAACTGACTTAATGACGTTATTTGTCAGCACATGGCTTCAACATTGAAACTTACTATTTTACCTTTACTGAAGTCAGTGTTTTTAGTTTTGTTTGCAAAATTTTCACTATGCTGGATGTGTGATAATGACATTCTTGTTACAACTGGGGACAGATGTTCTGCTGACTGTTTCGATAATGGGTGTGTGACAGAACCCACGTTAGGGCTCAAAGAACAGTCTTTTTGTGTTTTAGGGAAACCTCACATGTAAGGTAAGGAAGAATTAATACGTTTTAACTTTTCAAAAATACCGATAATCAGCAAGTATACATTATACAGTCTATTAAAGTTAAACAGCTTTCTATGTAGGGGATTGAAGATTAATTTTTCATAAACATACCCGTTCATAAAATGTTCTTTTAAATTTCTTTTCATAATGATAACGATTTTGCTGGTTTTATATGAGGTTTTCATTACAATATGGTTGTTCAGCTTCGATTTCCTTGTCTCTTTAGAAAGACAGTGGGGAAAGGATGACTAGTCACGTATATCATTATTATAATATATTGCACTAGTTATGCAATTCATTAGGAGGTTTATATCTTCACTGTTGTCCTTGACTGATTTAACAATATCTGATAGTAAGTCTATATTCAGGTACACGTTATTAAAGGAAAAGAATGAGCTAAGATAAAATGTTTAAAATATTTTAGCAGGACTGTCACTATCACATGGCTCGGCCAATACTTTATCATGACTAGTTAGCCAATTTATACATAATTTACATGACAAATAGTAAATATATGACTTGAGAGTAAGTTGCACCGATTACAAAATGACTTTTGTTTTTGTCTTTTAGTCTCCATGTCCTTTACCGTTCTCATTACAATGTATGTTGATAAAGTTACTTAAATCTAACATGAAACTATTCGTGCATCAAAATGTAATCATATTTAAGTTATATCTAGGTAATATTTCATTTCATGAAAATTCACTACCTGCTGAATTACTTCATTCTCAAAATAAACACATTATTTGAAAAGTGTTTACGAAGACAACGGGTGAATTGTACCTTTTCATGATTGAAACATCACAGATGAAACTATGTTTTTCTCATCTGTTGATTTTCGGTAACAGCATTGGAAGATGTTTTTATTAGAATGAAGTGAAATGTTTATTAATGAGGGAAGTAAATAGCTCTAACTGTAATTTAAAATCAGTAACTTGGATGCCATGCCTAATCTAAAGTTGGTGTACTTTGTGTTTCCTTGATTTAAGGTTGCCTCGAGGTGTAGCTGCTCATTATGAAGGGAAGCCCAAGATACCTGCCAGCACTTGGCAACCTCCACTAATAACATCAAAATCTTGAATAGCCTCTTTCACTGCTGGTAGAAAAATTATCACATGACTGTGTCATTTATCAAGACCTCACTATCAGCCACGTTATTTCCATCTCTGAATGAAGGAGATTTCACAGTGACAGCCAGAGTACTACAAAGAGAAATCACCAATATTGTTTAGTAACCACTGACTAAGAGGTCTTGTAATGTACCCCATTGAATACTTATAACTGTTCTGCAAATCAGCCCATTACCATTATCCTGACTGACAGTTACAAACCCATTACCATTATCCTGACTGACAGTTACAAACCCATTACCATTATCCTGACTGACAGTTACAAACCCATTACCATTATCCTGACTGACAGTTACAAACCCATTACCATTATCCTGACTGACAGTTACAAACCCATTACCATTACCCTGACTGACAGTTACAAACCCATTACCATTACCCTGACTGACAGTTACAAACCCATTACCATTATCCTGACTGACAGTTACAAACCCATTACCATTATCCTGACTGACAGTTACAAACCCATTACCATTATCCTGACTGACAGTTACAAACCCATTACCATTACCCTGACTGACAGTTACAAACCCATTACCATTATCCTGACTGACAGTTACAACTGTGATAGCGCCAGGATTTCGTTTTACAGCTTTTGTTTTTTCTCATTTTCTAAAATAAAACACCAGTTTTGTCTGTTGAAAAAACGGTTGTAATGCTGTTTGTTGTGCGAGAATATATACGGCTGTGTCCTATAATGGTAAATCAGGTGATATTTTGAGGGTACAACCTTTGTTATACTTGAATAAGAAAGAACAGCGATTGGAATACCTGATAAATAGGTAACGTTAGATTTAAACTGTCTGTTACACAATCTCAAAATATAATTAATTCATAAGTCAGTGTGTCATTCCAGCACCTAATCAAACAGAAACACTTTAATTTGTTTAATTGTTTGTTAGTTTATGTTTTAAATGATCGCTCCTTTCCATGATTAAGCAGCAAGTCTGAAGGCTTATTATGCTTAAATCTGTTTTCTGTGCTTGTAGTAGGCCCAATACCTATAGCTCTTTGTGAATCATTGTGTTCAAAGATGAGCATGAAATAAATGTTAAGTTCCCCAGAGGGACAGGGGTAAGATTACGTAATCCGTGGTAAACACAACAGAAAAACCAGTGTTCTATTTAACAAAGATTTTTCATTTTTATTTTACGTTGTTTTCACTCTCTCTATTTCTTCTTAGAAACTCAGTCAAATAACAAAAACTTTGATTTACTTCACAGTGCATATTTTATCAAATCTCCTGTAGTTCAATAAAGCTGTCTAATTTCCCTTGGAATAATCACTTTAACATATATATATATACATACACACCATACGGTAACTTTAAGAACTGTATAAGGTAGTTTTGAGTATCTTGTGAAAGTTTCAAGATATGAGCATGCTTTGGTTAAAGAATGTCATAAATACCAACATGATAATTCGCAACTTACCGGGAACTTTAATAAAAAAAAGTGATTTAATAATATTTTCATATACCTGAAAAAGTATTCTGCACTGTTAAGAATGTTTGTTCAGAAAAGGTCAAATTAGTTATAATATATTACACTGAGTATGCAAACTTACAGTAGAATTGGATGGATTTAGAGGAAAACATTAAAAATATAGTAATTGTCTTTCACAATAAAAGATATTACGAATAGGTATCTTTAAAATAAACAATAAGATGTCACTGCTACTTTAACATCATTGTATTTTCTCACATTTCATTGTGCATTCACATTTAGAGTAGCTATAAACCTCTCGAAGTCCTTGTTGAGTCTACAGTGAAACTAATCTAAAGAACGCATCACTCTCATCTGTAGTAGTGTCTGCACGAGCATCAGCCATATTCACCTTATATTTCACATACACTACTTATTGTACTTTAGACTAACTTTTCTATTTTTACTTCTATATTTACTCTAACCATCCTGTTGTTAGTTGCTCCAAACATCCTCATGGACTTCCCCAGTTGTATTTCGCAGATGTGTAGGCTAGACATTGAATCTTCGACTATTAATATTACTCATAATTTATTTGTATCAAGTTGAGGAATGTAGTGGCGAGTGAAGCACACAAGTACTAACTAGGACTTGTACAGTTAAAGTAAAGAATGACTCTGATACTAAGATTCAAACACTAAAACACATTTAATGTAAGTTTACAATATTGGAATAAGATAACAAAGTTCCTTCAACATAACTAACAAAAAATTCCTTAGCTATGCTTCCAAAAACATCACTAAACCGTCTACACTATATAAATTTGATATTTTAACCAAGTTATTCGATGCTAGAAAAAATGGTAACAGGTTACTTACAGAAAACTTAGGTGAGAAACGTGTACAAGTCCATCTTCACAGGGTAGTCACAGTTCTTCTATAGGTCTTGGAGACTCTGCTGGCGATGGTCGTTACTTGACTTTGCATAAAAACCTTCATAAAAACTGACATAAAAACAAATGCTTCATGTCAATCAAACTAAAATCGTGTGGATATATAAAACGATTCCTCCATTTCATCCACATCTATAGAACATTTTTCCAAGATGCTTTCCTCTCGGTGAAGGTGCTGTGCTGTGTAACAAGCATCATATTAGTTGTTGGATGTCTCATGAATCACCATCAGCGTGTTAGAAATTTACAGTTTAGATATTTTTGTTCAGTTTCTACTACCTTTGTTAGTTCATGCAGATATTCAAAGAGTGGTAACTTGTATCTACAATTAGATGAGTGATCGTTCTTTTATCGTTTACTGTGCTCTTGTCTCATTACTTACTTGGCTTTATTCACGTTTGTTTGTTTTAAGTGTGTATGTGTTTTTCATATAGTAAAGCCATTTAGGGCTATCTGCCGCTGACTTTAGCGTTGTAAATCCGTAGATTTACTACTGTATGGTTTTGTTGCGATCCCTTTTATGAAACACTACTGTGGTTCATGATAAAGTTTGTTTATTATGAATTGTGCCCAGCCTCTTTATTTCTAACGGTTTCTATTACCCTCTTTAGTCCAATAATAAAAATTAAAAATTTCTCATTATTCATCATATCTTCATTGCCACTCAGATCAGAAACCAATGCAATATGAAAATACAACATTAAAAACATACAGGATTTTAAAATATTTAGTATTTACGCTACTAATTTAGCTTTCTTAATTGTTCAGTAGATAAATCGTTTAAAATACTAAAAATAAATATCTAGTCCAATCTATCGGTTTGTTCGTCAACTGTATTTGAGAAATATCAGTTTTGGAAGATTACTTCCCCATCAGTTACCTTGAAAATACATCAGCGGTATATCTTTAATACCTTTGAAATTCCAAATATACTTATATTCAGTATTAATAGTTTTAAGCTCTTGATTAAAACAAAATTCTTTTTATTAACCATTTTATGATAACTAATTCTGCTATTCTTTCAACTTGGTCTGGTTTCTTTTAAATTTCGCGCAAAGCTGCACGATGTCTATCTGCGCTAGCTGTTTCTAATTTAGCAGTGTAAGACTAGAGGGAAGGCAGCTAGTTATCACCACCCATCGCTAACTCTTGGGCTACTCTTTTCTCAACAAATGGTTGATTGACCGTCACATTATAACGCTCCCATGGTTCAAAAGGCGAGCATCTTTGGTGCAACCGGGAATAGAACCCGCGACTCTCAGATTACGAGTCGAGTGTCTTGACCACTTGGCCATACCGGGCCTTATCAACGTGATTTTATGATCACTTGTGATCAAGAAGGCCAGGTACAAAAACAAAAACATTATATATATAGTGTGCCTTTTATATTTCAAATCGCGTTGTCAGAAAGACCTGAAGTAAACTCTCGAAATATGAAGCACATTTATCGATCAATACAGACAGTAGTGTTTTATATGCAAAAACGGCTCGTTTGGGCTGAGAAAACACTTTACATAGAAGAGCGAACAACGTTTCGACCTTCTTCGGTCATCGTCAGGTTCACAAAGAAAGAGGTAACTGACCGGAAGCTGACCACATGTTTGAAAGGGGTTGTGTAACTGTGTGTCGAAACTGTGTGTTACACAACCCCTTTCAAACATGTGGTCAGCTTCCGGTCAGTTACCTTACTGTGTGTCGAAACTGTGTGTTACACAACCCCTTTCAAACATGTGGTCAGCTTCCGGTCAGTTACCTCTTTCTTTGTGAACCTGACGATGACCGAAGAAGGTCGAAACGTTGTTCGCTCTTCTATGTAAAGTGTTTTCTCAGCCCAAACGAGCCGTTTTTGCATATAAATTTCTCAACAAGTGGGTTTCTCGTCATCACAGACAGTAGTGTTTCTTGCGTAAAAATAAAGAAAACACCCTGCAGCATTGTGTCTAACTAAGAGAAGCGAAAGTTTAGCGATATTCAACCTTCTGTAGCTGAAACTGTGTTAATCCAAACTAACATATACTTTCTGTAATCGTGCTCTACTGGAATCATGCTTCGTATACCAAATTTTGAGAGAATCCACTAAGAAATACCTAGCATATAACATCTACAAATTTGATTAAGTTTCTTCTTTATTTTTAATTTCTTGTTACAAAAAAAAACAACAGAAACTTTATGGAATTGGAATTTTTATTTGAACATCATCTTATGTGCTCGTGGGCTAAACGGACAGTCAAAGTTCCCTGAGAACCGAGGTAGAGTCGTTTATAATTTTGAATGACTGACCGGAGGCAAGCCAACCAGCCATTAGTACCTGCCAGCACAGGGGCTCTCTCTGGTTCTTTTAATTGAAAAACGCAATCAACCACTGTTTTAATAACACACCTACAGTTAATTGTCCGGAGTATGGCTGAAGTATCTCAGAATGACTGAAGGTGACCTAGGAAGGTCGAAACGTTGTTATCTCCTTATCAATAAAAGTGTTCATTCCCATAACAGGCGTTCTGAGATACATTTTTATTTCAAGTGGGTTTCTCCTCATCAAGAAGAATCCGGAATATGTTTAGCTGCATCACAGTTCAAACCTTAGACCCACAGCTCAGCTAGTTAACCAATAAGCCATAAGTCACCCATATCTCACATACTCTGTCTTTAATTCTGAATAATTTTATTCTCGTAGCTACAAAACAATAATGTTCCATAAAAAACACACTCGACAGTTAAAGATCAAACATCAACTTTCAACCATATTTTACATATTAATTTCTACTTCTACTTTCTTCTTATTTTTTCTGTGATTAAGCAACTGATGCAGTTCTTATCTGAATGTACTAAACCCCAAATTCGTTATTATCACTACACATTTATACCCCATGTCTGCTAATAATCTCACCGTCAGTTGATAACAGTCATACTCCGCCTGTTAAACGTAACTAAACTACTTACTTTTGGCCACTAACATAAAGCTCACCAATTCACTTAATGAATAATCCTTAATTTCGCGCATGGAGGGAAGAGAAACAACAGCTTCTGAGCGTCCTTGTTATCTTTCTGGCCTCTTCGAGGTATTACCGCCAAAAATTGAATGTCACAGTGGAACAAGAAAGTGTTCTTGAAATATTTCCGACCAACTTTTCACCCACTTAATGAATTCATCACTTTTAACTGGTTACTACCAGAAAACACGGAAAAAAGCAATAACTACCGTAATACCCATGAGACAAAACAGCAGATCTAATGGTCATAACTTACACCCCATTAGTTTGTTAAGCTATCTTGGAAAACTAATGAAAAAATAATATCCAACAGACTTTTACTATTCATATAAACTGTGGATAAAATTAAAGTAAGGAGATAACAAAAATCAACAATAATATTAAATATCTTAGTATCACATGTCTAACAGGAAACAGAAAATATACACGTATCAATAAGTAAACGTACAGTCATGTGAAAAAGTTAGGACACCCTATGACGCCTGTGTATTTTTGTAACATTTTTGGATATATAGATATTTAATCTCAATTTTAACAATACCGAGAGATTATAGGAATATAACTAAACAATTAAAACTGAAGAAAAGACTTTTCAAGAACTTCTGTAAATGTAATTTTACAAAAATTAATATTCTAACTGAGGAAAAAGTTAGAGCACCCCCACATTTATTCCCATTTAAAATGGCTCAACTCACACACAGGTGTATCACACCAGATGCACATGATTAAAAGATTGTTACTCAGCATTTTGAATGAGGCTTGCCCTATTTAAACCTCAAACATTTTGTGTGGTGTTCTCCTGACTATTGAAGTGAGAGTGAGCACCATGGTGAGAGCAAAAGAGCTGTCTGAGGCCTTCAAAAAGAAAATTGTAGCAGCTTATGAGGGATTTAGCTGGTAAGGGATTTAAAAGATTTTGAAATTAGCCATTCCACTATCCGGAAAATAGTCAATAAATGGAGGACTTTCAAAACAACTGCCAACATGCTCAGATCTGGTCGTCCAAGCAAGTTCACCCCGAAAGCAGACCGCAAGATGCTAAAAGAGGTCTCCAAACACCCTAACATGTCATCACGGGGCCTACAGCAGGCTCTGGCTACTGTTGATGTAAAAGTGCATGCCTCTACGATCAGAAAGAGATTGCACAAGTTTAACTTACATGGGAGGTATGCAAGGAGGAAACCTTTGCTCTCTAAGTTTGCCAGAGAGAATGTAGACAAAGACCAGGACTTCTGGAATAATGTTCTTTGGACAGATGAGTCCAAAATTGAATTATTTGGACATCAGAACAGAGGACACGTTTGGCGTAAATCAAATACAGCATTCCAGGAAAAGAACCTCATACCAACTGTGAAGCATGGAGGTGAAAGTGTCGTGGTTTGGGGCTGCTTCGCGGCAGCAGGACCTGGACAGCTCACAATCATAGAATCCACCATGAATTCTACTGTGTATCAGAGGGTGCTTGAGGATCATGTGAGACCACTTGTACGAAAATTAAAGCTGAAGCGAAACTGGCCTCTGCAACACGACAATGACCCAAAACATACCAGTAAGTCCACCAAGGGCTGGCTGAAAATTAAGAAATGGAGAGTCCTGGAATGGCCGAGTCAAAGCCAAGATCTTAATCCCATTTAGATGTTGTTGGGTGACTTGAAACGGGCTGTACATGCAAGAAACCCCTGAAACATCTCACAGCTGACAGAATTCTGCATTGGGGGGCAAACTTTCTTCAGACTGATGTCAGAGACTGGTAGATGGCTACAATAAGCGTCTCACTACAGTTATTTCAGCCAAATAGCGTAAGGTGTCCTAACTTTTTCCTCAGTTAGAATATGCATTTTTTTTATAATTACATTTACAGAAGATCTTGAAAAGTCTTTTCTTCAGTTTTAATTGTTTAGTTATATTCTTATAATCTCACGGTATTATTAAAATTGAGATTAAATATCAATATATCCAAAAATGTTACAAAAATACACAAGCTTTCAAGGGTGTCCTAACTTTTTCACATGACTGTACCAATTACATCAAACTAACTGTTGGTTAACTCCCAAGCTGAATACCAGAACATCGAAATATGTAAAACGTTTATACGCCCTGTCATGTAATAACGGCTGTCAAATAACATTCAACATGTTAGAAAATATTACCTAAAACTGCAACAAAACAGAGCAATTAGATTAGCCCTAAGCTTCTCAGAATTCACTCCCAGAAAATTAGCAACCTCCGTACTTCACTAAATAGACTTACTAAGTTTGCCTACAAATATTACAGTTCAGCGGGAAAAGGAATAAGCTTACAGCCATTGTAAGCCACACTATATATTCTATATATTGTAAGTCGCATTAAATATTCTGTTTTGCAAAAAACAACAACAAGAGAACAAAACACCCACAGCTTTGAGTTTAAAATATCATACAATGTCATACTGTTTTTAACTGTCACATTTCATTCTACAGCCTTGTCCTAATTTATCTAAAAAAGAAGTGTGAATCTTAAATAGTAAAAAGGAAGAAAAAATGAATTATTGCGAACAACCTAAGTACAAATTCAAGAAGTTTAACTTTCTAAACAGCGAATTATCACATCAAAGAACCTAGATCAAAAGAACTAAACTATTTGGTCCAGTAGTCTTTCACAGTACTTGTTTCGATGGCTGTCTTCTGTTTTAAGTGTATATACAGGTACAACGTAAATAGCAAACACATCATGCATTTACTTAACTATCTTTTTAAACTCAATTCAACCATATGGATGGCACTAGATATCAATCGATAGGCCTGTGACAGTTTCTAAACCTAAACTTTACACGGGTATAAGATGAAAAGTGAACAAACAAGAGTATTAAACAATCATGAATTTCAAAATAATGAGCTCTAACAATATTTAAAAACAAAAACTATTTTAGGTGACTTTATTGATGATCGAAAAGTGCTTAAAACCCAAATTAACTTTGTATACAATCATCGTTATGAGAGGCCTAAACTTTGTTTATTTCATCAACCAACCCACGGTGGTGGGTACGGCCAAATAAGTGAAATATTAGGCCACTACGTCATAGGTTCTCCTATTAATTTTACCTTTGCTGAAATTGGAAGAAGAATATTTAACAGAATATGTAAACTATGGAATTATTTAATTCTACTCGCGATGTTTGGAGCAAATATTCTTTTTCAAGCCAAAAACAAACCTAGGAAACTTTTTGAATTGAAACAATATATAAAAAGAGAAAGTGACGTAATAGAGCAACTAGACTTAAACAACATTATGAAGTGACTGAAAAAAGTAATTAAAATTGTTAAAAATATAAAATAAGCTTTACATTGCAATGACAAAATTAATATAAACATTTTAAGATAATAGATGAAAGTAGATAATTTTTTATAAAAGCGGAACCATTGGTTAATAAATACACACACATATATACATATAGTTTAACAACCACCGCATGTGTAACGTGCAATAACTGATCGTTCAAAAACTATTGAGGGCCCAGCATGGCCAGATGGGTTAAGGCGTTCGACTCGCAATCTGAAGGTTGCGGGTGCGAATCCCCATCACACCAAACATGCTCGCCCTTTCAGCCGTTATAATGTGACGGTCAATCCCACTATTCGTTGGTAAAAGAGTAGCCTAAGAGTTGGCGGTGGGTGGTGATGACTAACTGCCTTCCGTCTAGTCTTACGCTGTTAAATTAGGGATGGCTAGTGCAGATAGCCCTTGCGTAGCTTTGCGCGAAATCCAAAACAAACTAAACCACACCAAAACATTATTGTGATGAGTCACAGTACTATAGGAACCTAACGGAAATTCAATAAATATACGATAATTCGAATTCTGAGAAAAGTATGTAAATATAGCTTCAAAAGTGTTAGTGCAAGAAAATATCAATATTAGTTAACTGGAAGTAAATGCCAAACAAAAAATTTGCTTCAGATTTCGTAACACAAACTAAACAAGGTAAAACAATTTAAATTAAGTTTTGCAAAATCTTATAGAACAAAATAATAGGTAAAAATATGCCTTAGATTTTTAAGGAGTTGATGACTTGGATTCAAATTAAAATGCATAAAACAACTAAGTTAATAAATGAACTTAATATAACCTCATGGTAATATTTCCACAACATCGACAAACGTTTTAATTTTTCCATCAAATGCAAAAAGGTTGTTACTTAAAGAACAAATAATTCAAGATGTAACTTGTTATTTAATTTGGCCATGAACAAGAGACTCCTCTAGTAAGTTTTCCCAAACAAATACAAATTGTTTAGTCCATATAATGTTTGTGAATAAAGACCTAATATAACAACTAATTATAAAACATTCATTACAAGGATGTAGATCTTTAATTAACAAATGAAAAAGATCTCATAGTATAAAAATAGTATAAAAATTGGTAGAAAGTCTCCAAGGAAGCGTTGTATATTTTCTTCCCTCTGAATGGTTAGCGAAAGCATATTTTACTTAAGTGGTATAAAATTTGAAGTGTCTCTCATTTTTCTCAACTTAATCTTGTTTGTCTAACAATAACACAATTCCATTTCCTTTGTCCGAGCGTATTTCGATTATGTTTGGGTTGTGTGAAAGCTCTTTTAGATCTTAAAATTCTTTATTTTTAAGGGAAGAATAGTGGTGAGAAAAACTGATTATGGATAGATGAAAACACGAAGGTTTTAAATTTATTATTAAACAAGTCTTGACTGAAAGTAGGATTACTTGGAACATAAATAGGCAAATTTGTTATATTTTTATAAGCAATTTCTAAAGAACACATGTAAAAAGAAAAACTTACATTTGAGGAAACAGAGAAATGAAGAACTTTGCCAACGGCAATTTTGCCAACATTAATACATTTGTTTGCCGTTAGTAACTTTACAAAATTTCATAAGTTCCTTATTTTGTAAATACTCATAACAAGCGATTTTCCATTCTTACATCTAAAAATTAAACATATTTAATGTACAAAGTCTAACTAGGTAACAATGTTCTTAAAATCAGTCTAGTTCCTGTTGAACTTTGTCGTGAGATGACTGTTGGTGTTTTCACTTGAGTCCTAGTAGCAGGCGTTTTGGACACTTATTGTTGGTTGTAACATTACAGTTTAAGATAAAAGTATTTGGGTATAACATTTTTTAGTTTTGAAAGTTGATAGAAGCTGTGTCTAAATCCACTTTCTTTAGTTTAGAGTGGAATATCTCTACTGAATAGAAAGATTATAATGTAATTTTACCATATAATTGTGATAACAAAAACAACAACAAAATATTATACGTCGTTGTTTCTAACTTGTAAAATGGTTATCACGAAGGAATACACACTTATATATATATATATATATATATATACCTAGGTAATTTATCCATCTTCTACTTAGATTATCATCATCTTTTCAATTTTAACTTTTGTGAAGTTAGAAGAAATATCTGTAACATATGTATGTAATCACTGACCTGAAACGTCAAAACGTTGCCCTTTTGATATCATTATGTTATTATTTTTACGTTTGCACAAAGTCTTAATTACTTCGAGAAGGAACATATAAGCAGTTTAGGAAATGATGTAAATATAGTTATTGACATATATGTATCATACCTGTTTTCATAACCTTCTTGTACAAACATAGGAATTAATTCGATCATTGATCAATAGTATGAACATGATATCTTTAGATGCAGTTCAACTACAAAATTGTTCCAAACGTAAATCATAAAGTTATCAAGTTCCCAGAGAAATCAACATTTAATAATTTAATTCTTGTGGTAATACCTCAGAATGTGTTGTTGTTTTTTTTGATAAATATAAAACTTTCACTAATGATTCAACTGTTTTCATACACTTTCAAGACTGCATATCACATTTCTTAACAAATGTTTTCCTTACTTGCATAGAAACTAACTCCAGTAACACAAAACGAAAACGCTTACACTTCTTAGAAATTTACTGTAGTAACATAAAAAAAATTCGTTCCTCTCAAAAACTAACTGCAGTAACACAAAACAAAAACACTCGTCCTTCGTAGAAATTAATTGCAGTAACACAAAACAAGAACTTGCCCTCTTGGAAACTAACTGTATTAATACAAAAACAAAACAACTAGTTCCTTATAGCATTTAACAGCAGTAACAGAAAACAAAAACACTTGTTTTTCTTAGAAACTAGCCATCCAGTAGCACAGCGGAATGTCTGTGGACTCACACCGTTAGAAATCGGGTTTTGTTACCCGTGTTGGGCAAAACAAAGATAACCCCAATGAGCTTTGTGATTAACAAACAAAATCTTAGAAATTAAATGCAGTAATACAAAACAAAAATTTGTTCCTCTTTGAAACTAATTGTAGTTATACAAAATAAAAACTCTTGTTCTTCTTAGAAACTAATTGTAGTAACACAAAACAAAAATCAAAAACTTTTTTAGTGCAAATTGTCCGGAAAGTAATCCAACCATACCATTTGAATTACAGAACCAGTCTCTTTAGAATAAGGTTTCATTTTTGGGACCTTAATAATTCTTTATCCGTGTTCTTAGCTGTGAATGGTGAGTTTTATTTTCCAAAGTTTCAAAATGACTTTCACAAGACTGAATCCACTAATTAGAAGAAAGTAACAATAGTTATCAGGCTGCACAGGAAATTTTTGTAAACAACATAAAAAAATGTAGCTGTTGGTTATTAGAATAATATCAAAATATAGTGCAGATAAAAACGTGTATCAAATCACTCTCAAAACAAGTAATTACAAAGGGTATCTATTGATAGTGGGATACCGTCTTATAGCAAGTTATCTTTTCTCTTTTTATTTTTATGACAAGTAACATTTTGTACAACTATGTAATATATATGTATATGACATTATTAAATCATGATTGATTGATTATTAAATGTTTGACATTAGTAATAGTTTGATTGTAACGTCGTGTTTATAGCTTGATAGTTCTATCAAGATTTTTCGATTCCCCTCGGTGGACTCAGCAGATAGCTCGATGTGGTTTTGCTATAAGAAAACACACACTATCAAAATTTATGTTTTCACACGAGGAAAGCCTGACACAGACAGCTAAAGGACAAATCAACGAATGCAGCTGTTTATGGTTATAATTAAGTATTTGACTTCTGTAGTGTTAGGTGTCGTGGTTTTGTAAAACGTAATCAACTGTAGTGGTTTAGGGAACGATATGTATATATGTGTGTTTTTATATCACCACCAATTCTTGTTGAAACGTTGACAGGTCTGTAAAAGTTTACACACCTCGCAGGTACGAGCTTTCGCAAGACTTCCAGCATAAACAAGTAAAAATGTTGGAAAAGATTTGTGTTTGTGCCCGAAGAGCAGCCCTATCTATTCAGCGAGCTCTTGACACCAACAGTTCATACAGTATTTTGGAAATGCTCTTATAGTGAGAAGTGAAATGCAACTTTCTTGACTCCTCACTAAAAGATCGAGTCAGTTTTCGTCCACCAACTGCAAGTCAACAGAGCCAAGTCTTGGTTAGAACCCATCTCCAGCACTGAATGATAATTCAGAAGTCTATGAAAAGACCAAACAAACCGTTAAGAAATATATCGTGGAAACTTCTCCAATTCGGGCGAGAAAAGCTCTGGTTTGTGCTGATAACATACCACCTGGTGAACAGATACATGATAAACTTTTGAGTAACATCCCAGAAAACAATGAGGACAACCTTTATTAAACAGTTCATCATGTGTATTCAGATGTTTAAACTGAAAATTAATTAATACAGGCCCTAAAAATTAAATTTTATTTGGGTCTCTTGTATTTTCACTCAGAAAGGGTAGTTAATCAAGAAGATAATTTTGAAACAGTTTTAATGCAAATAGTAGAATTGTTTCAATATAGTCTTCATACTTTCAACTACAGTATGTTATTCCTGCCCTTTCTTATTTATTAAAATTTAATGAACGTAAATCAGAATATTTTTGTACTTTTCTTTATCTGTCTCCAACTACTGAAAACGAGTGTCACTTGTAATGTGTTTTGTAGTTCTTAACTGTACCTTAACTAGTAAAGTATGACCAGTTTTTCTACAGACACAGGAATCAGATCTTCAAAAAAAAATCCAATACAGAGTGGGATTGAACCTTTTCAACAGAGAACCACAAACCAGGATTTCTTACCTGATCCAAATCAACTTTCTAGAGCCAACAGCCAAGGCTGTAGCCCAGTTCTTGATCTCAAGGAAAGTACTCAATAAATAGAACATTAGGGAGTATCTGGGAAACTTACAAAATGGTTTCAACTCAGCTGTTTTAGAGTAAGCAAACCTCTAATCATATGTATAACAAGGTAAACTGTTCTTAAAAATCAGGTATCAGCAACTGTAGAAGTCAGTATTTACAAAAACTTCACACAACACTTCTCACTAGCTGGACACTGAAGTATTAAACAATACACAGAACAGATATTAGTACCTGTAGGAGTCAGTGTATACAAAAACTTCACACAACACTTCTCACTAGCTGGACACTGAAGTATTAAACAATACACAGAACAGATATTAGTACCTGTAGGAGTCAGTGTATACAAATACAACACACAACACTGCCCACTAGCTGGGCACTAAAAATGGTTTTAAGAAGCTAATTCAAACGTTTTATTCTTTTGTTAGTTTAGATGTTTGTTAATAATTGATTCAGTAGAAAAAATGTCATTAATAATAGAAAATAATTCTGAATATTCTACATTTACAGAAGTTTTGCAGAAGAACTTGATGTAGCTGGGTTGTAAGTTGATGAGGCTCTCTGGAAGTTCTAAACTTACTTTAGGATGCTAGTAAATTTAGTATTTATAACAGATAGTTGTGTAGAGGTGTTGTAAAAATTAACATATAAATTTATAATTTAACTACAAGACTCAATTGTATTTTTTCAACTGAACAAAAACAACAACTTCTCTGTTTTTAAGGTAGATAATTAGTGTTATATCTAATGACTATAATCAGGTACAAGTTTATTAAATGTAAGTTACTTTTTTCTAGAAAAACAGACATTTATGTGAACTCCATAACTGCTTCATTTCACTTCTCTTTCAAAATTCTAAACTTAAATAAGAAAGTACATTATGATAACATAATAATCATTTGACAAATAACGGTTTATGGTATAGTGAAATGATTACTTATAGTGAAGTCATACTGCATGTGTAATATCAGAAGGAAACATACCAATGTTGTGGCACAACGTGTGGTATATTGTTCCCAAACTAAATCACTTTACTATACTTATAAATCAATGTTTGGCAACTTTTTATCACAGCAATTTAGTTCCACTTCTTTAAAAATTATAATAACATGAAAGCAATGAGTTGAAGAATTATGTATCTTCTTGTTAAAGAAACAATATCCTTGTAGGAAGAAAGAATCAAAATATCAGTACAGTTGTTCTCAATCTCTCTTAAACATTGTCAACTACATTCTCTACTGATCTATTAGAAAACTCTTGAGTGATTTATGTGCCGATTTTCTCTGTCTGAATTTAAAACAAAAAAGGTTTTTGGTAAACCAGCGTTTTTAAGCCTTCACTCTTGAGAACTGACTAAATAAAAAATCTAAAGTTTTTTAAGTGGCTGCATGATATATGAAGATTTAGACAATTAGTTCATTGAAAATACACGAAAGTGTAGATATTTGAAGATTACTTGAAACTGAAAAGAAACAAACTATCTGCCTTATGTTTAAAACATCATACACTGATAATTAATTCCTGAAAACTAGGTGTAATTCTTACTTTAATTTTGCTCATAAAACAACATTGAAGATATGACAAACGTTTTATAAGATCCATTTTAAACACAGCTCTCATAACTTGTGTGCTCATTTAAGGAGAATCTCAGAAAATCAAACGTATTGCAGAGGTGTTCAGCCCCAGATACTCCAACTATAATGTAGCTTCTACGTTTCAAAATACAGTTACGATCTTTGTTCTTGCTCTTGCCATCATAAAGTTAAACACAAATCTACACATCCTGAACAAAAATGTTAACAGGAGAATGAAGATAAAAGACTTCATAAAACCTGAGAGGTAAGATTTGTCACTTGGATAGGTTTATTATACTTTTGCAGAATACAGTGATGCATATTTAGAAATAGTAAGTTAATCTCTTTTCGTGAAAACTCACTATTATAATTACCTAGAATATAAAGGTCGTGTTTTTATGGTAGTTCCATAGAATGTTATCACTGTACAAACATTTAATCTTGAATCTTACCAATGTTTAGATGTATTTTCATAGATGTAAAATTACTCTAATCAATATATACTTCAACTAGTGTATGGTTAATTTTATTGCTATCACAGTTCTTTAAAAATCTGTTTTTCAAGAAGTTTGCTGATATTTGAATCTATAATCTATGACTGGACATGTTTTCATTACTTTTCTATTATAAGTCCTGTTATATTTAAAATAATCAATTAGTGTTAATCCTTTGTCTATGGCTACTTTAAATGCATGCAGACTTTTTGCGAGCCCTACTCCATATACAACAAACTCTCATTCAACTGCTGGAGGTGAACCATACACAACAGAACAAATTATCTGTTAGTAGGTTAAAATAGTCAATCATTTTTTTTTATTTCGTCTTCGACTTGAACACATAAATTAATTCTTACTCGAGCATGTCATCAAATTATATATAATGTGTTTTAATCCAACCTCTTATTAAGTTGTACAAATCTTACTCTAACCCAACTTGCCATCAAATTATGCCTAATCCTGTCTTAATCAAGCCTGTCATCAAATCATGCATAATCCTGTCGTAACCTAGCTTGTCATCAAATTATACATAATCCTACCTGTCATCAAATCATGATGATATTGTCTTAATCCAGGCTGCCATCAAATTATACATAATTCTGTCTTAATTCAGCCTGTTATTAAGTTGTACAAAGCCTGACTTAATCCAGTTGTACAACAATTTTTTCTTTAATCCATATTTTTATCAAGTTATTCTTGAATCCTTCTTATTCCATCCTCTTAAGAAGTTATATTACAATATTCCTTTAATAATTCGTACAGCAATTGCCCCTTAAGTCTTTTCCTTCATGTCTGTTCACATCTAAAAAACCTGTATTAACATGTATAGTTTGTTTCTGTAAATGTTACGTTTCAACTGATGATTTAAACCCAAGTTCTCAAAGAAAGTTCAGTTTTGTACAACACATATTTTATACTGGAATCA
This sequence comes from Tachypleus tridentatus, assembly GCF_004210375.1. NCBI lineage: Eukaryota > Metazoa > Arthropoda > Merostomata > Xiphosura > Limulidae > Tachypleus > Tachypleus tridentatus. Next base: position 72,994,364 of record NC_134827.1, on the reverse strand, counting down.
TAATCAACCCTTTTTCTTGTTCAAACTTGTTGAAATGAAATGAAAGATACTAATGAACATTCCCTAAGTATGCTGAACAAATGTTTTATTAATTTAAAATCTTACATTTTTTTTTTTACTCTTGTTATAACTAGAAATAGATAACGGTCACAATCTAGACCTAGATATGCTGTCAGGAATTTACAGAAGAGTCAAAACAAGTGAATTTAATACTGGATTTGACTATGTAACCCAAGTAATTAAGGATTAGTAGAGTATTGTCAGCAAGAAACCAGTAAGTAAATGAATTACTTATTTCTTTGTGTTAACATGTGGATTGAGTTTTCTCTTCATTTCTGTTACTGTTTTCTTGACATTTAAGACTTTTGCTGAATTCTTCATTGAGTAAAGAGTCCAAAAATATCATCTTGAAACTGAAGACAAACTGTAGAACAAGTCCTTAGAAACTTTGTCTGCGTGACTTTGTTATAATCGTTATTATAAATGAATTACAGACACCAGTCAGTAGTCAAAAGAACGAAATTTCTTCTTTTTTTGTATCTCAAGACATATATAGTGACATACTTCTCAGCTTACATACAAAGTTATCCAATTATTAAATGATTTTTAAGGTTTAATGTTGTATAAAAAGAAAATATTTTAATATTCTAATAAAAAACTGGTGCTTTCTTTAAATTAAAAGTTTACTGTAGTGATGATTTAAAGAATTTGATACACAGTAAATAAAATGAATGAATTATATTATCCAAGTTCAATAATTAATTGATTTAACTTTCCAGAATGTAGTCAAGCCTCATAGAAGACTGTTCGCTCATCGTTGACTTATAGTAAAGATTATGGAATATAACAGACAGTTGAAGTTATATTTAATTGTATAAGTCTGTTGCTTTATTTTTCTCTGTTTTAAAGACAAGTTTAGTTTCTTTCACAACATTTTCACCAAGCCTTCTCATAATACTAATCTTTTTTTTGTACTCATGATAGGAATCTTGTGTTCTGCTTTACTATGTAATAATTTTCAAATGTCCAGTTTCATTTCTTTACTTAACGACCAATATGTTCTTTATGTCACCATTTCTTGCTTTGTTTATATGCAATAAAAAATTGAAACTCTGTTTTATTTAAAATGTTTAAGTTTATTTAACTTGCAGAGAAAATTGTACTCATTGATGAAGAAAGTTTATACTGCAGTATGGCTGTTAGATAATTCAAAATGAAAAGGATAAGTTTATAGTGCAAAGTTATCAATATTTCACTTACATAAGGTATGTGTATTTTTAGGTCTCTGAAATTTGCAGTGAAAAGAATACCAACATCACGTACAAGTCCAAACAGTCCTTTCTGCTTTGTGGGATCAATATTACCCTCTTTAAAGCTCCACATGAGATGATATTTATATATTTTTGTTTATTTCAGAGATTTATTTATCATGACTTAGAGAAACTTAGTATTTTTGTATACGTTTTCCATTTTATGGGTTTTCAATATTTGCAAGTAAAGACAGAGATCAGGAGTTGCAGCTGCAGGTTGATGAGTGGGGTGTCAAAAATGATATTTGTCCCCACCCCTGTATTTCCTTTATGATCACCAAAGGCTTTCAGAATTTGTCAAAATATTAAAAAAATTGTATAAACTCAATCCCAAGTTAAGAAGTGGAGAATACAGTTGTATAGTCATCTGATTTATTTCAGTAACTTATAAGTAATGTTTAAAATATCGCCAATATTGAGGGTCCACAACATACCTACTCTCCACATCCATGACTGACACCATCTCTAAGGCTTTTTTTTTAAAAAGGTACTCACATTAAAACATCATAACTATAATCTTTTCTCGTTCAAATCACACCATTGAGTCATATATGAAAGACAAACCTCGTGCTGCATTTACTATATTGTATTTGTTTCAATATATTCTCCACATTTTATCTTTAAATTACAGTAGTAGAAGGATCTGATTGAGATGTTTAGAATAAAGGAAATTTATAGTGTTTAAGCACTATATTTTGCTCACTTAGAGTAAACAAATATAAATGTTGGCAATGTAGGAATCATATTTAGCTAGACAGCTTTATTTTTCAAGAAGGGTTGTTGGTGTTTGGAATAGGTTGCCTTCAAATTTGGTGGGCACAGTTTATTTAAAAGAGTTTAACGAGAAAAGTTGATATATATTTGAATGATAAGGGCTAGCTATGAGTTTTTTTTTTAGTGTTTCATTTACTGGATAGAATAGCTTTGATACATCATACACTGAAAGGTCTCTGATTGTTCTTTAATTATTATTTAGTATTATACTTTACTTGTTTGTTAAAAAAAGAATAATGAAGTATTTTGAATATGTTAAACAATGTGAAAGATGAACAACAGTAAACATTAAACTTAAGGTTAAAAAAGAGCACTCTTTTATAATTCTCGACTTCACTTGCACAATTTTTCTATGTCCAGATTATCCACATGAAATTAGGGTTACACAAGGAGTTGACAACAAAGTTCTTATAACATTCAGTGCTAGAAATGAAGATAATCGTACAAAGTTCATAGATTATCTGTGGGAAGTTATTCAACAGGTAAGAATTTTTCCTCTTAAAATTCTGCATAACGAATTCTGAAAGTTTGTAGTATCAAATTAAAATTAATGTAATATGTTTAGAACAAGCCAGTCTTTAGGGGGCTGTTTTCACCATTTGGTGTTCTTTATAATGTTGGTTTAAATATTTTCGTACTGTTAGATAAAGTAACATTTTAATTTGGTCTGAATATTTCTTTACTGTTAATATGACCTCCTAAACTGTTCTATTGACAAATCAGTCATAGGTTATGGTTTTTTATGCTTTGAGGTTTTTCTGATGATTGGCTGATATTGTTTGAGACTACAGTTGCTTATCTGTAGTAATGGAGGGGAAAAGGGGCCCAGATAATGCAGAAACACAGACAATACAAAATAAACAAAACTTACATACAACTGTGTATTTCTGAGAAAGAAAAAGTTAAGAAATGGATTTGGACCTTATATTCAACATATGCTTTACTATAATCATTTAAAGTATTTTGTTTTGTTTTTATTTTTTTAACTGTAGAACACAGATAATGTAAAACTAGATCTGACGTTTTGTAAAACAGCTTGTGGGATTCTTGGGGATTCTGTTAAAAGATAAATTGGATAATTTGTATGTGATGATCCAGTTAACTGTAACTTAACCATACTGACTTTTTAAATACTTTTTAAAATGTTTGTACATCACATTGGTTATGACTCTCAGAGTGTGTTTACAGAATCTATAATGATGTGTGAGTTGTTATAAATTCATATGCAAAGTATTCTCAATATACATAATTATATATTATGATCACCAAATAATAATATTTATCATTTATAATAATAAGTTTCTGGAAAATGAAAAACTTAATTATTGTTTTTATTTATTCAGCATACCTATATGATTTTTTATTCAGTTCATAATCTTACACTACTTTTTCCCCTTTCTCTGAAAAACATTCTTGGAATGCTCATGTCAATATTACAATTAATTCTAATAATTAGTACTGACATTCTTCTGTAATTTACATAGAAGTTATAGTTTCACCCAGTTCAGTAGGCTAGTTCTTCACATTGAATATTGTAACAAACAAAATGCATATAATAGTATGTTGACCTTCTGGACAGCAAACAGTGTGGAAATAAGTAGGAGATTTCAGGTTAAGAAGTTTTCAATCATTGTTGAAACATCCAGTAAGATAACATCAATCTGCTGATGATTCTTTTTGAACACGTGTTATTTCTTCAGAAATATGTGAACTGGTAAACACAAAGATAAAACGACCATGTTGTTTAGTTTTATAGAATTGTTGTTTCAATTACATTTAGATTGAGACTTGTAAGAAATGCAAATCGTTTTATGACTTATCATAATAGTATACTTTAAACATAAGCTTTTGTTACTGTATAGTATATACATATTTGTTTAGTATAGATGGTTATTTTTGTTTGAAATTAAGCTTCCGTACAACTGTAAAAATATATTTTCCTTAATATTATAGATGGATGAAATAGAAAACCTTGAAATAGAAAAAGAGAAATCTCTGAAAAACAGTGTTCTGGAGAACACAGGCTGTGGTGTAGCAAATACGGAGATTTCCCCCCCCTTCACCCAGCCAGGACAAAACCAGGCTCTCTCCTGGTGGGAAAGGTTTATAAATGAAACAAACTGCTTTGTTAAATTATATATTTAATCTACATAATGAACGTAAGTTTAATTTGTTATATTAATTGTTCTTTATCTTCCCATAATTATCCCTTGCATTACAGGTTGATAGGAATTTTGAGTTTGTTTTAGTTTGTAGAATATGATCACATTTTAGTTATAATACATTATTACTATTTACAGTTAAGATTTTAAGCTTATTTTTCTTAAAACATAGAAAAGTAATTAAAGAAGTAAAGCAAATAATTATATCTTCTGGTTACAACTTGTGTACCAGTTTGCGAAGGTTGCTGAGCTTCTTCAGAGTGAGTACATACAACTAATTTGTGGTTTTTGGCATTTAAAGGTCGTTTCTCTCTGACTGTTTATTCAAGATGTGTAAATCCCTCCATTGTACACTACAAATATTTAAAGGTATGGTATTATAAATATGTTTGATATTTAGTTCCAGAATAAAGTGTGTAGTGCCCTAGTGTAACTGACAGTTTTTAATTAAGTGACAAAAAGATTTATAACTAATACTGATCTTTATTTCTACATTCATAATTATTTTATTGTAGATAAAAATCATAGGCTAATTAACAAGTAATTTTGTCTAATCACCCATCTAGTAATTAATGCAGTTTTAGTTTATACAGAAAAAAAATTATGTGTTTGGAAAATATATCTAGATAGAACATAAAAATCCAACATGATATTAATAAGTAAGAGTAAGCCTAAAACACGTTATGTATAAAGTTCTTCATAATGGAGTCATACAATAACATTAAAGTTTACAGCCTGATGTTCTTAACAGTATAATTTATTAGATCTAAAGAAAGGTAAGCCTTTATGTATAGCATTTAATTGATTGATTAAGCCTATAGCAAGCCAAGACTATATTTTGTTTGCCCATGAGATGGTCTTTTGATTTAAATCAAACTATGTATAGGAGGTTGCCAATTAATATCACCTTACTTTTTGAATACCAAGGTGAATGTCTGTGACAACAAGTTCTACCATTATTGTTTATTAGTAGATAACCACAAAGCTACACAATGGTCTATCTATGCTCTGCCCACCACTGGTATCAAAACCTGGTTTATCTTGTAGTTTGCCTATTGAATAAATACGTTTTCTCACTTTATTTTGTAATACAAGTTTGAAATTACTGTGGTAACGTTATTAGGAGACTTAGAAAATAGTGTTGCACTATAAATGTATAGTGCACAAACATAAGTGTATAAAATAAATAAAAATATATCTGGTAAATTATGAATCTAATATTATAGGCACTGCTAGCCTTTAAAATGACTTTGCTTTTAAAGTACTTGCTTTTCAAAAAAAAAAATCTATATTTTCTACCACAATGCCTGTTTTGTTTTTTACTCTTGTTGTTGGAATAGTTAATTTGTGATTTAACATTTATGGGATTAAATATTTTAACCTGTAAACAATAAAGCATTATCTAAGTCAGTGCTTAACACTCAAGGACCATGTATGTTCACAGTGGTGCACTGAAAATCTCAAAGTTCTTGATTTGTTGAATGTCACATGCTTGTCTATAGTCTTTAACTACTCTGTTATATTCAGATGCTTAGTGACCAACTAAGGGAAATGAATAATTATACTTCAGTTTAGTTATTAAATAAACATATACTTAACTAAAGTAAAAACTTAATATTTTTATGTTCATAAAATAGCATAAATATAAAAGTCGAAAACATAAACATTAAAATAATGCCAATTAATTTTCCAAAATAAAACTTTTAATAATCATGACTTTATCTTCACGTGTTTGAAAATCAAATCAGTGTTTGTCAGTGTACTGCTATATTGTGAACAGTTGTATACTAGCATTTCACCTATATCTGGAATTATGTATCTAAGGGTGTAGTGATACTTCTTTACCATCTTTTATCTCATTTTCGTTCACACTAGCACTTCTATTTTTGTCATTTTAAGGTGAAATTAAAAAGTCTGTTTAGATAGTATTATTGTATTAACAGGATTTTAACTTCACTACACTAGCTACAGTAATGTGTTATTTTTACAATGATAGTATAATATCTGTTAACTTTCTAAATGTTAAGTGTGTAAAATTTTAACAATATTTTCAATATATGAAAGAAGATAAAGTTACACTGCATAATAAAGTATTTCAGGTTGGTCATTGTTGACCATGAGGTCAGGTGTATCACCTGCTATTTTCAGGCATCCCAGTGGCACAGCAGCATGTCTGCAGACTTACAGAATTAGAAACCTAGTTTTGATATCTGAGGGTAAGCAGAGCAGATACAGCCCATCGTATAGCATTGTGCTGAATTACAAACAACTAAACAAATGAATAAACATCGAAACAAACCACTTTCAGGTGGGAGAGAGGTGTGTCACACAGAATAATGGGAGGCCTTTCCATCAAGTTGTGTAGATATGTTGAAGTGAGTGTGAAGATATCTTCATTTTTTACTATAATCTCAATTTTCTCTCTTATGTGGAATGGATGAGTACAGTACTTTCAATTGTTATTTATTGTTTAATAAAAGCAAAGTCTTAAAACTTATATTTGATTTGTGTGGGTGTTTGTGGGAGAGAGAGGTGAAAAGTAGATTATTATAAAAAACAAGTAGATGTTTTCAGCATTTTGTCCCGTGGACAAGGTTATGTTTCCAAAGATTTTATGGTCCCTGTCTATTTACACATACTTCTGATATAAAATAGGTATTACATTTATGTACTGATAAATATGAAACAAATTATATTCAAATACTTACACTATATATATATGTCTAAGGTACAGTAATCATATTAACACACACAAACCACACTTATACTTACGACTTAGAAACCTTTGTTTTGTGTGACACATTACCAAGTATAAAGCTTATTCATTACATTTCTAATTATTTTCTAGTTTCTGCTTTTCCAAACTTAGTAACTTCTAAAACCCTAGTATTTTAGTATTTTGATGTGAATATGTTTGAGTTTTATTCTATACTTTGATCTCATAGTTGTATATGTGTTTAGTTCTGATACTTTTCTGTAATTCAATGATGTATATTTTGTTTAACTTTCTACACATTTTCCTTTTTTATGTCATAATCAACTATTTCAGCAACTATCTTGATCTTCTAAATCTATCATCACATCAGTCAGTTTAAGTTTCTTAAATTTATAATGTTTTTGTTTTTTCCAAATTGTATTCCTTAAACCCTTAGAGCAGTGGTTTCAAGTTGCTTCCCTTCAAAATTTGATTTTTGATGTTCTAACTACAATATTATTATTCCTGATCTTCTCAAGGACCAAAAATTGAACTTAATAGATCAATGATCACTTGCACCTAGATGTTCCCTGATTTCCACCCTTTCAACCATTTCCATGTTAGAAATTAACAATAAATCCAAAATAGCGTTGTCCAAAGTAGTTTTCTCAATTAGTTGATGAAGAAAAACCATTTTGAACAGTTTATGGTTTGACTCTAATTTTCCTGAGTTATGTAGATGAAATTAAAATCACCCATAATTATGACCTCATTAACCTCTGAAATCTTAATCTCACTCTACAGTTTCTCATAAATGTTGCCAGTATTATATGATAGTCTGTAACAAATTCCCACTAAAAACCTTTACCCTTTATATTTGCTAACAGAAATACAAATGAATTCTCTCTCTCTCATCATTATCTTTGATATCCTTAACTTTAATAGGATGTAACACATTTTACATATAAAGCCTCTCCTACCTCTTTCTTTAAAAATGTCTCCATATTAAATAACCTATAACTTCATATAGATTTCTGTCACCAAAACTATCTACATGTAATTTTCTTTCAGTTATTCCTATTATATCAGAATCCTACATTCATACCAGTGCTCCAAGGTCAGCTATTTTATTTCTTATACTTGTAGCATTAGAATAGTCATAATTAAGTCTACAATTAGAGGAAAGTTAAGCATAGGAACAAAGTATAATAATAGCTAGTCCTAGTTTAAATCTTCCTTTTCAGCTGCGTTAATACTCTTTGCAAACAAACCAGCTCTTATGCTATTTAAATGTAAACTGCCCATTCCCAAGAGCTCATTTCTCCTATTAAACTAATCCTAAAAGTCAAATCAGTTGATCTGCTCATTCTTACATATTAACCTAGCATTCAGCCCTAGTGACCTCCTCACATTTTGATGGAAATTCCATCAATGTAAACTAGGCAATAGTAAGCAACACAGTCAAGTAGGATCTCTGTCTTGAAATGAGGTCAACAGTATGTTACTTTATCAATATAAGGCTTCCAGGTATAACTCCTGTTCAGCCTTGACACACTTCAGGCATCTGGGAAATACACATAACCATGTTATTCCATACGAAAACGTAGGGTTATGTTGCTAGACACGAAATATCTTTCACCTGGCATGGCCAGATGATTAAGGCACTCGATACGTAATCCGAGGGTTGTGGGTTCGAATCTCCGTCACACCAAACATGCTCGTCCTTTCAGCCGTCGGAGTGTTATAATGTTACAGTCAATCCCACTAATCGTTAGTAAAAGAGTTGACGGTGGGTGATGACTAGCTGCCTTCCGTCTGGTCTTACACTGCTAAATTATGGACTGCTGGCTCAGATAGCCCTCGTGTAGCTTTGCGTGAAGTTCCAAAAACAAAATGTGTTTTATTCGATTGTTGAAAATGCTGCTTAAAAACCATTGTCATCCGAATACGATGGAGTATGGAAGGAACACAGAGAGGGGTATTGTCCTTTGAACATGATAACCTCAGCTTCATGCCTTTCACAGTGACAATTACGCTACAGGGTTGTTGTCAAGTTTTCACGATCATTAGGAAAAGCATAACCTGACGTGGCGACTTGGCCTGTAACAAACGCGGGGAAGTTCTAAAAGCATTTCGATGTCCTAAAATCATTTTCACTTGTTAAAGAGTTTTAAAAAATCTACATCTCTGTAATGAATGTTTAGTGGTTAGTTTTGACATAAATTAATTTTTGTTCACAAACATTCCACCGAATTAGACCATTGACATTTTTTTGGAAAAACTCTTTCAAAATAAGTCTCTTGTTCCTGGCTTAATTAATATTTTATTTTCCATTCTTTAAATACATGGCCGGATAGCTAAAGTACTAGACTTATAATTTGAGGGTTGCGGGTTCAAATCCCCTTCACATCAAACATGTTATCCCTTTCTGTTGTGGCGACGTTATAATGTCACGATAAATCCCACTATTCGTTGGTAAAGGGTATCCCAAGAGTTGGCGGTGGGTCGTAGTGACTAGCTGCCCTCCCTCTAGTCTTACAGTGCCAAATTAAGAACGGCTAGCGCAGATAGTCCTCGAGTAGCTTTGCGCGAAATTCAAAACAAACGATTCTTTCAATGACAACCATTTTGTATTTAATGAAAAAAAACTTAAAACCTTTGTCAATATTATGTGAATGTTACGATGAGAAAGTTATATTACCTTAATTTATTAACTTTATTGTTTTAAGCCTTTTTACTTGAACCTAAGTCAGCAACTGCTCAGAAAATGTAAGGCACATAACGAATTTTGTAATATATAAATCAATTTGTTTTACCTTGTTTTGTTTGTATTAAGAATTCTGGATAAGATTTGTTTCTTTTGTATTTACTACAACTTAACTAATATCGATATTTTCTTCCACTAACACTTTTGAAGTTGTATTTCAAACTTTACTCACAATTCGAATTATTGTGTTATTTTTTCAAATTTCCATTAAGTTCCTGTGATATAGTGACGCTTAACAATACTTCTTGACCTATCAATAATTGCACGTTGCACGTGGGGTGGTTGTTGAATAATATGTATTTATTAATCAATGGTTCAGCTTTGGTAAGAATTTTGAAATAACCTTAATTTATTATCATAAAATGTTTTGGCTATTTTTCCATTGATATGTAAATCTTTACTTATTAAAACACATATCTTTTGTTATTTCCTTTAGTAATTATTCTACAATACTCGTCTCCCGCTGGGACAGCGGTAAGTCTACACATTTACATCGCTAAAATCATGGGTTCGATTCCTTTCGGTGGACTCAGAAGATAGCCCGATGTGGTTTTGCTATAAGAAAAACAAACAATACACGTTATCTATTGTTCTCAGTAAAATCTTGATCAGCAAACGATATAAATAATACTCAGACATATTATAATTAGTAGTTTCTTTCATGTAGTTCATTCTAATTCCGTAGTTAATTGAAACAAATAATAACTTAACTTACATCAAAGTTGAGGAAGTGTTCTGGTTTTGATATACGAAGCGTACCAGCACTGTTTCAACAAGTGGAAACACCGTTGGGATAAGTGTGAGCGTTGGGGAGGAGAGTACTTTGAAGGGGTCCCAGACCTGTAACTTCTAAATAAAGTACATTTTGTTTTATGACGTCAGTCCGCGTATTTTTTGAACAGACCTCGTTAGTTGAACAACTTTAGCTTTTTCATCTTGGAGAAAATCTAATGAGAGAACTTTTATTTGGTTCTTGAGAACTTCCACTGCTGAAATAGCATCTGTTTGCATCTCAGAGAGAGACTTATTTTTAACTCCAAACATGGCACATTATTTGATGTTGAGTTACTTTATTAAAATCTAAGCACATGTCACATGTTACTCAGTTGAAATACATGACACATTTTACACAATGATATGGTACTTATGTGAAGGCTAGATACCTTATCAATAAATTAATTAAAGCCAGTCATATGATGTTACTTGACAGACTACTTAACTTAAAACTTGTCACTCACTAATACTTGTGACACAGCCTCACAGTCTTGATCAAGTAACTGATTATAGGTAGACATGTTACCAGATAGTACAGGGTGTTCGGAAAGTTACTGTGTAGTTTTCTGTTAATAAATATATAAGTGCACAGTGACTTTCCGAACACCCTGTATATAGAGCAATGGGCTTAGTTCAGAGCTTGAAGTGAGAATAAGGGTGACATATTGCTATTGATCCTAACTTTTGTTGGTTAAAAAACTTGAGATCCATACAATGACTGGAGTAGGTGTTTTATAGTTACATAGGTTATATCTAAGACCGTTGTGCTAAATGTAGTCGAAAACCTCTTGGACGTCAAGGAAACACCGATTGTTACGTGGTTGCGGTTAAATCCTTTGTGTATTGACTGTTAATTTGGCTAAATGTCGTTATTTGCGTGTTTCGTTTTCTCTATTGGAAATGAGCTTATTGGATGATAAGAGGGAAAGCTGTCTTGTTGTGATTATTTTCACCATGAGTTTATCTATACTGTTTAACAACCTCATTGGTTTTGTAACCAGTTGGATAACTAGGGTCGTTATTGTTCTAGAAGATGATACTAATGACTATCGATTTCCGTGTTGCTCGGTAATATCCTTATTTTAGGGATAAGCTAAACATTTTTGTGATATGGGTGATAAGTACATCGGAAGTGATTTTTTAAAATTATGTTTCTAATGCCGTTCTCGCTAAGGGCAGTGTATTTTAGTTTATTAATGTGAATTTTAATTTTAGGTTTGTTAAAATGTTTTGTAATGTTGTTGTCTATATGTCTATTATGAGGGTTGATGCTTACTGGAAAATTGGGGATAAATATGTCTGTTTTTCTGTACATAAGTATTGACCTTGCTTTAGTGATCCTTATTGAAATTGTTTGCGTTATGAGTAGTGAAGACTAGAATAATAATCTATGAAAAGTGTGGTTTGGTCTTTGTCTGTAGTGTAGTTATATTTTATTGTTGGATATATTTAAGTAGATTTGTCATTGGAAATTGTTTTGAATTTTTTTACACAACTTTGGGGATACTGTCTGTTGTTATCTATGGACTGGCAGTAGCTTTACCGGTTTTCATTATGCTGGGTTGCGATTAATTTTTAATACGGTTGTTTGTGTTATTTATTGAGGTTTGGAGGCTAGTGTTTCATGTTAAAACGATTTCTCTGCGCAAGCGCCTTCTGAGTTTTATAAGGTTATGGATTTCTGTGGTAAGCTGCTAGTGACTGATATTAAGGTTTTTCTGTGTAACTGAGATACTATTTTCAATTATCTTGATGATAGCATTTGTGATTTTCTGCAGCGTAAGTGTCGATATTTGTGAGCAGTTGGCTGAAGTTTTAATGTCTGGTAAGGGTGACTCTATGGTTAGTTTTACACGATCGGACGTGAGGTTGGTGTTGTGTTGGATGGGTTGATATTTCCGGTAAATTAATTGGAGTTGTGGTATCCTGTGAGAAGTGATAACTGTATATTCTGGTATCCTGTGAGAAGTGATAACTGTATATTCTGATATCCTGTGAGAAGTGATAACTGTATATTCTGATATCCTGTGAGAAGTGATAACTGTATATTCTGATATCCTGTGAGAAGTGATAACTCTATATTCTGGTATCCTGTGAGAAGTGATAACTGTATATTCTGATATCCTGTGAGAAGTGATAACTGTATATTCTGATATCCTGTGAGAAGTGATAACTGTATATTCTGATATCCTGTGAGAAGTGATAACTGTATATTCTGATATCCTGTGAGAAGTGATAACTGTATATTCTGATATCCTGTGAGAAGTGATAACTCTATATTCTGATATCCTGTGAGAAGTGATAACTCTATATTCTGATATCCTGTGAGAAGTGATAACTGTATATTCTGATATCCTGTGAGAAGTGATAACTGTATATTCTGATATCCTGTGAGAAGTGATAACTGTATATTCTGATATCCTGTGAGAAGTGATAACTGTATATTCTGATATCCTGTGAGAAGTGATAACTGTATATTCTGATATCCTGTGAGAAGTGATAACTGTATATTCTGATATCCTGTGAGAAGTGATAACTGTATATTCTGATATCCTGTGAGAAGTGATAACTGTATATTCTGATATCCTGTGAGAAGTGATAACTGTATATTCTGATATCCTGTGAGAAGTGATAACTCTATATTCTGGTATCCTGTGAGAAGTGATAACTGTATATTCTGATATCCTGTGAGAAGTGATAACTGTATATTCTGATATCCTGTGAGAAGTGATAACTGTATATTCTGATATCCTGTGAGAAGTGATAACTGTATATTCTGATATCCTGTGAGAAGTGATAACTGTATATTCTGATATCCTGTGAGAAGTGATAACTGTATATTCTGATATCCTGTGAGAAGTGATAACTCTATATTCTGATATCCTGTGAGAAGTGATAACTGTATATTCCTGCTGAAGGTGATTGGGCCTGGGACTTTTGCTGGAATTGTCTGACAGTTCTACAACAATCTTTGAGATTGTTGACACCAACAAATATCCACGAAAAAAGAATCATTTATAGAGATATTTAACCAAGTAATTTATTGTACAATACGAAATTAAAACGTTAATTCTTGAAATTGTGCACAACTGAGACATAATTGTCACTTGTGATAAATACTTTATTCCAAAACATATTATCTTTCTCAGGGGTAAGTTTGTATAAATTGAATATAATACGTTTTTAAACTTCATAGCTTACTTTAACTAATCACATAATATTTAACATGTTAAAATAAATCTAGTTTTTAGTAAGTACTGATGTTTTCCTTGTGAAATATATTTATTTCTTAATTGTTAACCATGCAATTTCTACTTGTTTTTACATTTTCACCTCCCGTTTTAAGCCCACATTAATTGTTCGTATTTAAAGTTCAAAGTGTATTTTGCTGTAATTTGTGTTCTTCATTGATATTTTGTTACTTAGAGTGACATGATAAACTGCGTAACTGACAATTACTCATTATTACCCTTAGGGATGCTTTAGGTTTCTGTGACATTCCTAAAAGCTCTTGAGAATTTTGTTCCATATAAAAGGAATTCATTTATACTTAAATAGAAACAATCCCCACGCCGTATCTAAAATATTACCAACGAAAAAATGAGCGAAGTATTATTAAGTTTGAAAGCAACCATGTCCGACTTAGTGGTGACTCTATCAGTAACAACACATGAAAACAGAGTTGTGGTTATATTAGGAAGCCACAAGTTTGTAATATATCACTAACAACACATGAAAACAGAGTTGTGGTTATATTAGGAAGCCACAAGTTTGTAATATATATTTTAGTAGGTACGTCAAATTAATGGCACAGTCTAGCTGGCTTATAAGATTTATAAATTCTGACATGATTGGAAATCCTTGCAGTTTTATTTAAATTTTATATCTTAAATTTTGGTGGCATTTGCAAAATATTTTTGAAGTTTCAAGTGTAGTTAATTCCGAAACAATTTTATTATTTTGTTCTTAAAGAGTGCATCTAGCTTTTCTAATTGGTAAAAAAAGACAAAATCATCTCTAGTAATCCTTACACAGCTTCTAAGCAGCCTGATACTATTTACAACTACGATTACTCCGCTTTCCAAGTCTCGTCTGGTTTAAGACACTTTTGTCAGTTGAAGTTACATAACATGACTATTTATCTTCTGTTTCACTCTTCCAAAGGGTCAACACTTTCGTGCTATCATGAGTCGCCTGTAAGGAGAATTTAAAATTATCATAAAGACTAAATTCTGATAGCTCGGATGGAGGCGACAGAGCTCTCCACTGCTCTAACCATTCAACTTTATCGACTTTTGTCAATAAGTTTCATTCAGTTCCTTCAAAGCAGAATAAACAAAAACAATTGTACAAAATTACAAATTTAAAATGTTTCATGTTGGAGGTCATGTCATAGAAAACTGTGTACTTGTTAAATGATCTTTGTTTTATTGAACATTTAAAACATGTTTTTCAGAAGCTTGAGATTGAAAACCTGCACAATTGCTCAAAAACCTGTAATAGTCCATTTTTAAATACTGTACAAATGTATTTAGAGAAATAGTATTTGTTACTTTTCATTTAAAATTAAGCTTCGGCTATTAATTATAACTGTCACACTCGAGTCCTGAAGCAAACTCTCACTGTGTTTGGTGACACAGTGGGTGGAAGACCTTAAAATACATTACGCATTTAACTACATAACTTGTAAGGCTATGCTCTAGTGAAATCATTTTAGGGGAAAATAAATGCATCTGCAAGCGCCAGTTTTAGAGACGTCGTGTAAGGGAACTCAAAGAGTTCTGAAATTAATATTCCTAGGTTCATGATAACAGCTATTGCCTGAAGCTGTTTTATAGAAAGTGTGGGAAACAAGTATGTTTGGTTCTATAGAACTTTATTGATTATAATGGTGCAGCAACACAAGAGAGATTTCAGTAAACATATCTTATATTTTAAAAGGTGCCAGCAGCAGCAGCAGCAAACTGTTGGGAAGTTTGTATTATTCCAACAATAGTTACCAACAGTTTTTACTGAACTTTGATTCCTTCATTAAAATGCTCTACTTGGTGAAATTCTTTATCTATTTTCTAAACTCGTTCTATTATACTAGTCACTAAGTGCTCTTCTACTTTTCAAACTTCTGTAAAGAACAGTTTACTATGGACACGTTTGTTGGCCAGTTGAATGTTTCACTGGTTACTTTTCTTCAGGATTCTAGTTCTGACCCTAAAATTTGACACTTGTAATGTATATTAAACGTGAATGAAAAGATTTACGAGCTGTGTTTCTAAATTGAGGCCCGGCATGGCCAGGTGGTTAAGGCAGTCGACTCGTAACCTGAGGGTTGCGGGTTCGAATCTCCCTCACACCAAACATGCTCACTCTTCTAGCCGTGGGGGTGTTATAAGTGACAGTCAATCCCATTATTCGTTGGTTAAGTAGTAGCTCAAGAGTTGGCGGTTGGTGGTAATGACTACCTTCCTCCCCTCTAGTCTTACACTGTTAAATTAGGGACGGCTGGCGCAGTTAGCCCTCGTGTAGGTTTGCGCAAAATTAAAAACACAACAAAAAACAAACAAACATCTAAATTGAACTTATTATAATTTGTGTGTTCATAGATAATTTTGAATACTGATTTGCTTCTGTTTTAAATTGTCGTTCATTATGAATATTGTTAGCTCAGAAATCGTAGTTTGGACTAACCTAAATCTTGGGTTTAACCACCAAAATATTCTGAAGAATGAGGGTGTCCATTTGATGAAACAATACGTTCTAATATTTATTAGTAGAAATGTAAAAACGTATATTTAATTATATATACTGATTTACAGTTTATTTTTCTTTTTAGTTTTGTTTTAAGTACGTAGCTTACTCTGATAAAAAAATGTTACTTAATGTTTTAGAAAATCACTTTGTCTAGTCTGTTGTTTTACTTAGAACTCTCTCATTCTTTTAAACACTTTCATTCTTTCCTTGTTCAGCATTAAACAATATGTTGAACAATCGAAAAGTTTTTATATTTGCATTTAGGGAAGTTTTACGTTTCAAGTGAGCGCTTTGTTTTGTTTGTTTGTTTGTTTTTGAATTTCGCACAAAGCTACTCGAGGGCTATCTGTGCTAGCTGTCCCTAATTTAGCAGTGTAAGGCTAGAGGGAAGGCAGCTAGTCACCACCACCCACCGCCATCTCTTAGGCTACTCTTTTTACTAACGAATAGTGGGATTGACCGTCACATTATAACGCCCCCACGGCTGGGAGGGCGAGCATGTTTATCGCGACGCGGGCGCGAACCCGCGACCCTCGGATTACGAGTCGCACGTCGTACGCGCTTGGCCATGCCAGGCATCGAATGAGCGCTCTTTGGCAGATGGTGTAATTAACAGCGAAGGCACATGCGCAGAATGGAAAGAACTTTTGTTGTATATGGAAAGTTGAGCATGAAATTTTAAGAAAATAACATAAAAGTTACACAGCATAAAAGTGAAATGTATATTAAAATTTATAGAAGATAGAAAGTTAAAAAAAAAAGGAAAAGTGGAAATATACAGGAAATAAAAGAGTTCATTTAAATCATATGGTTGTAGGTTGTAGATTAATATCCTTTCTGATCGTTCCGTTTTTATGAAAGCATGACTCTTGAAACACTAATGACGAGTTCTTTTTGTTGTACGAAACTAACTTTTTAAAATAATTAAGTCTTATTACTTTATATACTGTTGAATTTTACTAGCTGTTATTTGTACACTCAGTATATCTGTTTTTGTATATTGGGTTTCAAGAGGTTGCTCCAAGAGCTGACACTTCTGGTTTCAAAACTAAAACCATAAAACATTATAAAACTGTTAGCTGTGAACATGTACATATTTATACCAAGCAGTTGCAACTGAAACAAACACTGTATATCAAAAACGGAAAAATCATGAATCTTTATGCAACGAAAAATGTGCTAATACTCTTTATTCGTCAGCACTGTGAATGCTTACCAACTGGTCTGTGTAACTTAACAGTTTTAAAAATGCATTACTTCGATAACCTATGTGTGATTATGATTACTGCAATTTTATACAAGCGACTATAGGATTCACTACTGGAAAGTTGTTTAAAGACCTTATAATAATCTTAATGCAATTCTTCAATATTTTATAACCACTGTTGTGTGATTAAATGGGGTTATATTTCTGTCTCTCTTAAGTGAACATTATCCATACTTTTTGAGCTGAAGATGATTTAACTTGCCTAGCAGAAATTGCAACAGGAGTCAGCTGAAAGATTAGTTATTACTGTTCCAGTAATGTTAAGTAAACTAAATGTGAATTATTTTCTACATCCAATAATTGATTGCTTTGGCTGTAGTAGTTTTGTAGTATTTTATATGTAATAAAATCTGAAAAAATCTGCTAAGAAGTGAAAGTTATGGTATGTAATTACATTTTCAATGTTGATCTCTTAATTACAGACTAGTTGTTTATTCTTTTCTAGGTAAAAAAATGAACATGAATTGCCAAAAGCCATCCTTAAAGCTTAACACCTTGTGTAATAAGTTACAAATCTTTAACAGCTCTTATAGAGCAATGAACCTAAAATATTTGATCCTGACTTTTTACTAGAATTGGTGCATTTCACAATACTTTCTTCGAAACTCATACAACCTCTTAATAGGTTTTCTCATGCTGTTTCTAGCCAGTCAGTGGCTGAATACACTCCACATAACACAATTCTTTGATAATACTTGTTATTTCCATGTGTCCTGAATAAAGAAAATGAATAGTTGAAAGTACATTAAATACAAGATCAATTATACCAACAAATGTTTTATGAAGGTTCTTACTTTAAATATTACTATTTTTACTACAGATAAGTAAACTTTAGTAACCAATAACAAGAGGGTATCCTAGTAGACTTGGCACTTGAAAGTCCTTTTAGGCACACAATTTAATCAAAGATACCATTGTTTTTCCTTACGATTAGTTATAGTTTTGTGGCCAAGCAATTCTAAACATGAAGTACATACATACTCAATTCGGTGTTTTTACTCATTAGGATCTCTACTACCTTACCCTCAAACTGAAATTCTTATAGACAGGATTAAAATAAATTAATCTACAATACCTTGGGCATGGTTAAATACATCAATTAAAAGAGTTTGTCCTCTTGAAACCAAAACTGTAGCTGAATATCAAATCGGTCAAGAAATAATGGAGTTATGAGCTAAAAATATTTTGCATGATAAAACAAACAAAAACTCAAAGCCATTCTGTAAACTACTATGTTGTGGCTAAAAACACCACATTAGAAAAAGATCTATACACACATGTATATGTATGTATATATATATATATATACTATTTATAATTAGCTATTAAGGGTAAAAAAACTTCAAATGGTGTAACCACAAAGCAGAGGCGTATATTATTTTACACCCGATGGGGGGATGATTTTTGCAACCACTTATGTGAACTGTTCAATTTCCAAATTAGTAATCTCTGATTACGTGAACCTGAAAGCTGTAAACATGCAGTCACAGAGTAATCTTGTTGCCACGATACTTCAAGGTTTCCATGTAGGTTTGTACATGTGAGGTGTTGTGAACAGTTTTCAAAATGTTAATAGAATAAAGACAAATGTGTCACAAATTAACTGCCACATAAATTTATTCCTGCACACTGCACAGTATAAAAGATGGCCATTATACTTGACAAGGTTACTAATAACTTTCATTGTATGAATTACGTTTTCAAATATTAATAAAATTAGGAATAACCCTTGATAAGTTTATATCTACTGAGAAACTGTTCATGTTGTTTTATGTTTGCCACATGGTTGAGGCGGCACTGAGACATAGTTGACCTTAACCACGTCTTCAACCGTCTTAATGTAGAAAAGCTGCGTTCACATTCGCAGCTGGATACTGGACATACAAGCAAAATTTTCATGATAAGAAACAATTCACTAAACATCTGATGGCTTGTTTCATGCATTTTACATTAAGCATCCTTCGCACCTTTCAGAGATACTGCTTTTGTTGTTCCTTTGAACATGGGCAACTGAAACACGAGCCGTTGTGCAGAGATTTCTGGATAGATGTTTATAACCGAGTTGTCAATCTTGCCAGATGTGATCATGTTCTCAAGTGCCAGATATTGCCTCAAGTCATTGTTGTCTGCATTGAATCTAGTGGTCAGATGTTCTATGACTGTGTCCACAAATTCAAAATATTGGCTTCTGTAGTAATCTCTATCTGTTGCAGAATGGTGTGCTGAGCCACACCTTCTTGGGGGTCTGCGAATAGGCACCAGATCTAGGGAAGTTACCTTTTTCTCAACTTCATCAAATATTTTGTTGTAATTTTCCTCTGTTTTCAATACCCGCAATTGCTCAACTGTCATTGCAGATGCTTCAATCATGCCAGATACTGTCGCTGATTTTGCTTGGAATGCACGGTTTAGTTTCTTTAATGTAGCTAATGGATGCTGAGCTATCAACAATCCTAAAACTGTCTTTCCTTTGTCAAATCTGTCCAGCAGACCTCGTACTTTCACTGCTACATCTGATTTTTCATTTGCTAATTCAGACAAAGAATCAACAATGTCACTGTAGTGATCATTAGTACATGTAATTGCAGATAGGCGGCACAACCAGCGTGTTGAACACAGTGAGCGGATGTATTTAATTGGACCATTGTGGCTGTCTGACGATACAATATTTTCAAAGATTGTCTTTTATATATGCCTGACCTCTAAAACAAGACACCAAGTTCATGTACCTACTGGATAGAATTTCGAACACATTCACAAGCTTCAACTGCATGTTTCATTATTAAATTAGCCTTGTGTGCTCCACAGTGAAAAAACAAAGTTGATGGTTGCTTCTCTTTTATTTTTGCCTGGCATCCGCTGTACGCACCGCTCATGTTAGCGGCTCCATCATAAGTTTCTGCTCTTAATCCTGACAGTGGTAAATTGAGTCTAGTTAGTACATCAAGTATAGTCGAGGATATTGTTTCACCAGTTGTATTGGAAACACTGTACAAACCAAGAAATGTCTCATGGACGTCAAGGTTCTCATCTACGTATCGTACACATATTGCTTCCTGTTCGGCACCTGTAACATCTTGAGTGCCGTCAACCATTAATGCAAAGATTTTACTTTGCTGCACTTCGTGTGCTATGTTCCTCAGTATTTGATGGCTGAACATCTCCATTATTTATTTCTGAGCTTGGAGTGATGTGAATGTGGTTTTCTTCGAAAAGTAGGCTGTCAACTCAGGATCTTCCTCTTCCAGGAGCTTCATTAATTGCAGGAAATTCCCCTCCGTATCAGTATGTACACGTATTGCTAAACCTTGACGCAGTAAGAAACGTAAACCTCTGAATATTTTGGCTAGACTTCTTTTTCATTCTTCCTGCTGCTTCTTTTTTCCATCATGTAGCTAGACAGTCACTAGAGTTACATCAAGTGAACCTTCTGGAGATATAGCGAATCTGTGCTGAGAGCAGGATTGGTGTTCGTTGTATTTCTGTTTTGCCTTTTCCAGTTGCAAAAACCGGTGGATATGAAGGTCTATTCCACTAGTCTCTCCAATTTCCCTGTAAAAAGGCCTCTATTTTCCGCCTTGGCACAATGAAAGCATTTGACTTTTCAGTCTGATTGTTGAAGTGCAGCCATGGAAACTCATCAAACCACTTGCCCTGGAAGTTGGTATTTTGAGATTTTGCTTTCTGTCGTGGTATTAGTTGTGCGTCTGGATGATATGGCTTTCCACACTGTATCTGTGGAGTGTCAGGTTTTTCATTACTGCACAAACTTGTTTCACAACTATCTGGTGGTTTATGATATGCAATAGTTGCACAAGCATTTTCAGACTCGTCCTCTGATGAACATGGTATTTCCTCTGTTTGGCAAGTTTCTCTTCCTTTGCTTGACGTTGTTGGATTATCTGCATCTGCATTGTCACTTGTAGTACTAGTAACTGGCTTGTAGAACTGTCTAATATCGGAAAGTTTCAGACGCTTGCTTGTCATAATTGGAATCTGTTTCCCAGATGAGTCAACAAGCTAAAATGCAGTCTTTATTGAAAAACTCTAACGTACAACGAACGAAGATAGAACAGAATGGAAGAAGGATTGAACTGTAAAATGTATTTAAGTCGATTGCGCGAATATCACAGCGACTACCGAGCCGACTGATTGCCTTGGCATCGCTGAGACAATAATGTGTGCTAGTTACAACACAAGTAATTGCAAGTTTCTCGAAAAATACTTAAACAATCACAAATATATTAAATTCCTGTTAAAGCTCATCAAAAGGCAAACACGTTGTGATAAAATGTCTATAAGTACGTCTATTAAATAAAAACACCTAAACAAAAACTAGCAATACAATTCGAGTAGAGTCTTCAGGCCGTTAAAATCGCTCCTTTTGTGTTCTAATTATACAAGAAAATACAATATTTTTACTATATATGATAAGAGAATATATTGTTATTTTACCATAAAGCACCAACACCTTATTAGAGGGCGGTGATAATTTGAAATTTCATGGATTAATGAGGGCCACAAACACAGGTCTAATGAACCCTGTTGTAAAATCGAGGCTCAGACTAAAGGGAGCGGAGGAGGGTGATGTGGGGCGCGTCTGGATCCGACCGGCCCGAACCTGTCGTTAACTGTACACTGAAGTTACTAAACGTACACTATGGTCAGCGGATTCGGCAGCTAAGGGCAGAGTAAGGCGTTCGACAATAAAACCGACTAGACATGCATAAGAACAAATGGCGTAGGAAAACCATATACACACATAAGATTGATGTAGCTACAAGCTACAAATGGCCTGCCAGATCTAGTTCGCAGGAGTTTACGCTTGGGAGTAATATTTTCGAATTTCATACTCTGTTCAATCTGTTGTAATGACAATTTTACTTAATCTTACACTACGTACAAGATGTAGGTAGATTCTGCGATAGTGCTTGTAAGCCTTGCATGTATACTTAGGCCTACTGACTGATACTTACGAACTATCGTTTAGATCAAAAAACGTAGAAGCACGCCTATATTAAAGATGTACATTGCGGCTACTGAAAAAGCCTACATCTAGGTCTAATTATGTAATTCGATTGGTAAGAACACGAGAATCACAAAACAAACACACAATTGTGATGCAATAAAACAATTCAACAGACCAAACTGTAGGGGGAGGATGATTGTATGCACCATACCCACCACCTAAAATGAAGGAGGAATGTATACCCCATCCCCCCAGGATCTACGCTCCTGCCACAAAGATGTACTAAGTACATAGCATTTAATAGTAAATATCCTGATATAAAAATTATTTTACATAGCAAATATCTGCCAAATAAGTAAAAATCCGTCAGGAAACAGCTTGATGGGCAAAGTGTTCGATTCTGCAAGTACCTACTTAGGGTGCAAAATCTAATAGTCGAATTGATAAATTATCTAGCATAGCAAATACCTAAAGAAAATGTATCATTCAGCATCAAACAGACCAGCAAACAACCTATTTAGCACATCAAATATCTACAGTAAACAATGTGGTAAATAAACTGTTTTCCACAACAAAGGTCTATTGATTATCTAAACTGTTACAATAGACACCAAGCAGACAAACTACTTTTCACAACAAAGATTTACCAATTATGAAAACATTTAACAGTAGACAACCTGACAGGCAACCTATTTTCCACAATTTTTCATCTATTTATTATGTAATAGTTAACTACGTGCACCTGGTAGACAACCTTTTTCCAAAACAGAAGTTTATAGATAGGTTAAATTCAGCAATAGATAGCTTGATTGGCGCAATGAAAATCAGCTGAGTACTTATCTGCCACAACACACAACTAAAGCTGGTGATGTACGTTCCAGGTTTATAAGGCTATTACTTTGACTTTGTTTTATCCACCATTTATAACTCAATGGAAAGTAAAATAAGCCTAGAAGTAGTAACTGGAAATCAAATATTGTGAATCTTTAAGATTTAGTAGTTAAATGAAAATAAAAATTAAACTACTAGTGTTGACTGGGCATGAAAATTTTGATAAAGGTTAGCATTCTTTGCTCATAATAAATACACATACACACACACACAAATATTTGTGTGTGGCTAGGAATTCCATATACATAGATGTTAATAATAGATTAGTTGTAATAACTGAAGATAATAGTAAGTTGTTGATATGCGTTCAATGTACATTGCAGACTTCATATTTTATAATTTTAAGTGTAGTGTTAGTATAAGTTTGAAAACTTATAAACTACATAATCAAATAAAGTGATGCAGTTTTGTGATGGTTGATTTAAGCTTATAAGAGACTGAGTAATCTCTTACAAAATTTTGAAATTATAACATCTTGAAAACGAAAGGCGGAAGACTTTCGAAACGTCGTCCTCTACACTTGTGTCTCCACAACAGGCAGTTGACGTCCATTCTACAAAGTTTCATCAATTTGTAATTGTTGTTCCGGAGTCGAGAATTTTAAAGTTTTTAGAAGTATGGAGTGGTTGTTATTCTTACTATAAAGTTCAGATGGATTGTTTAGCTTATATCTGTTTCTTTCTGAAATTCTCATGCGCGTACTTGTATGTTATGTGAGGTTTAACAATATAAGTAAAATTTACTTAAGGAATTAAATCCCTTCCATAGCCGTATACCTGAACTACATGGAATCCCTAAATACCATAAACAAGACTTACCATAAGATCCATAGTGTCAGCGTATGACTCTGCAATAAAAACCATATCCTGGTTCTTTGATTAACTATTTCAAACATGCATAAAGTAGTTCCATCAGACTTAACTAGAATTAAAGACATCTAGAAAATATGCATTCTTCTACACAAACAATATGCGTTTTCTCCATTTTATTTTCCTCAGACGTAATCGCCTTGTACCCACACATACCCATATAACAAGGTATGCAGAGTATCATTAACTTCGCATATTCACTTGATCAACTTATATTTCTAGCGAAAATCAAAGTAAATACCACCCGAAAAATATTTAGTTTTGTCGTACACAACAGTTATTTTAAACTCGATGACACTTAATTCAAACAAAAAGACTAGCAATGGGTAACAGAGAAGCAGTCACATTTTCTATAGTATTCATGCATACCACTAGAAACCAAAGCCCTTTATACCTATAAAAAAACAGGCTTAATAACAGAAGTGTGGTACAGATACATCGACGACATATTTGATACTTGGAATCATGGAAAAGACACATTGCAGTAGTTTAACTATTTTCTAAACAACTTTCACCCATGAGTAAAATTTACATTAAACTTACCCAATACAGAAGGATACTGAACGTTCTTAGAAGTTACTCTAAAATATCAAAGACAGACAAATATGGAGCTTCATACATGACAAAGAATGCAAGAATATTTCTACATTACAAATCACACCACAAAGAACGAGTCAAGGGGGAAACTGTAATAGGTGAACTAAAGAAAATAAATTGAAACTGACCCACGCCGAATCATTAACACACTGCTATTACAAAACAAATACCATGATTATTATATCGACAATGTTTTTAAATCACAAAAAAACACAAAAAAGAACCGATACAACAGCAACGCCCCTCAAAAAAAAAAGACATACACTAAAACACCCACAACGAACATCCCTTTCATAAACAACATAATCACAACCAAGATGTATAAAGCCATTAAACAATCCCAACTGACAAACAATATAACAAAAAGCAATCAGGTGAAAGAACTATTAGTTTATATTTCATTCTCACAAACAAAATGTGCCAAAAATCAACACTAATCCAGAGAAAATGGAGCAGGACAACTGTGCCGCATCGTAAACATCGTCTAATAAATTATTTGTAATATATGTGAAGAAGCATATATAGGAGAAACCAGATCTTTTCACAAGCGCAAAACACATAGTGTGTTATATACGACCAACATAAAACCTCCACCAGAACACTTTCTATAAAAACACGAACCCAAAACACAAAATATTAAAACCCATTTACAATATCTATCTTACAAAAAATACATCAAAGATTTTAAAGAGAGAAAATATGTAGAAGTTCTTATTAAGAAAGAAAGGACATTGGGTGAAACATGTAATTATGCCACTATTATCTGTGTTTTCAGTTAATAATAAAACAAATTATCGATCCCTTTATTCCGTGTTTCTTATTTTTTATGTTTTAAGTGATATATGTTATATGTTTGTCTAGTACATAGTTGTTATTATAACTACATTGTAATGTTATGAAAGTAATGAAACAATAATAATATTTTAAACATTGTAAGACGCACGTTACAACAGACTCGAGAAACAGAACATTACAAGAAGTTTTATAATTTAACGAATATTATAATATCAAATAATTGTATATATATTAATTCTGATGAAATCGCAAAAACAAAACATTGATTGAAATAAAAATATATTCCTTTATATTTATCTGAAGTGTAAAGTTCGTTTTTTCTAAACTGTTATCGAAACAATTATCTGTCTCCCCACCACAACAAATAATTACCTAATATTGTTGAAACGTCATGTTGCTAAGTGTAAAGCCTTAGAAACAAGAACAGTTAACTCTAATCGTCGTTGAATACTAAAACGGATTAAACGTAGTGCAAAGTTATCAATATATGATGAAAATGTTTTGCTTTTCAAAGTAGTTCGTCTTAAATTTTGTTTTTATTAAGAACAGTATATACTTGTTAGTAGTCATTCAGGTTGTTGCTGCGATTTGTTATAATATATACGATATAAGCCGAATTAGTTTTATTCATTCTAGGACATCCAAGTGGATAGAAAACACGCTACCATTCGAAAAGTTGTATCTGCTTTTTGTATGTGGCATGGCGGTAATGTTAGCTTTAATGTATTTCAAACTAACCAAATCAGGCTGTTCTAAACATAAACTCCTTATATTTGTGTAGACGGCTATAATATCGCTTATTATAACTACATTTCTTTTTAAAATAATATTTCTGTCAATTGGAAATTGAGAACCGCTGTAGTTTCTGTTATGAACAACAAATATCCCGACTTTGGGTAAGTTATGAGATTTGATGAAACTTGTTTTTATACTTTTTTGAATAAACA
Source organism: Tachypleus tridentatus (assembly GCF_004210375.1). Lineage (NCBI taxonomy): Eukaryota > Metazoa > Arthropoda > Merostomata > Xiphosura > Limulidae > Tachypleus > Tachypleus tridentatus. The sequence goes on along the minus strand of NC_134827.1, from coordinate 72,967,799 downwards.
AAATTAGCTTGATTACCTCGTCACGTTGCTAAGTGTAAAACCTTAGTAACTAGAAGAGTTAACCTTAATCGTTCTTAAACATGAAAACTTATCAAACATATTACAAAATGATATTTAGTGAAAATGTGTTCGCTATTTTTAAAGATCTCCCCTTCAATTTTTTTAAGAACAATTGTTTAATACTAACTAGATCACGCTACTTAAAACATAAACTCCTTAATTTTTTTCACTTATATCAATTATTATAGCTACACTACTATTTAAAATTCTATTTGTGAGATACATAAATAAAATGGCCTACGAAGAAAATCTCGGCTGGAAATTAAGAACCGTAATCATTTCAATGATGAACAACAAGTATCCTGACATTGGGTAACTCATGAGCCTTGAGGAAACTTGTTTTTATACTTTTCTAAATAAAAAAATTAGCAGAAGTACTTGGCTGTGAAAACTATGTGGAATTAAAGCAACAAAAATAATGTATGTCTTCATTAAACTGAATCCGCCATTAATTAGCTGTATCTTTAAACATGATGTAGAATAAGTAATTAACGAAGCACATATTTTGTGTTATTTTTTACAATTAATGTATATTTACACTGACACAACTGATGTTGCTGGTCCTACGGACTTATGCTAACATACGGATATGTATTATCGGTTTGTGTATGAGACTAATAATTTATTCATCATTTATATGCAAAAACGGCTCGTTTCAGTTGAGAAAATATTTTGCATATAAATTTCTCAACAAGTGGGTTTCTCGACATCACTGATTATTATTCATCATATTACAAAAATTACCGATCTGGCTACTTTAACACCTTTAAATCTGCTTTCTATTGTCACATATCCCAAGTATAAAAGAAGCAACCAAGGGTGCCCTGAAGTAGAGACTTATTTACATAGTTTAAGGAACCTTCTTATCTACTATGCAATGTTTACAGTATTGATTAGTCTTGGGCTATGTCTGATATATAATTTTTAATTTCGCGCAAAACTACACGAGGGTTGTCTGCGCTAACTGTCCCTTATTTTGCAGTGTAAGATAAGAGGGAAGGCATCTAGTCATCACCACCTATTGCCAACTCTGGGGTTACTTTTTACCAACGAATAGAGGGATTGATGGTAACTTTATAACGACCCCACGGCTGAAAGGGCGAGCATATTTGGTACGACGGGGATTCGAACCCGCCACCCTCGGATTACGAGTCGAACGTCTTAACCAACCTGGCCCACCTTCTGTAAAAGAAAAAATTACCAGATTTATAAACATGTTAGCAGACATGAGAAATGTACTAGTCCAAACTGAAAACTACCAGTATATTTCTTTTATCAGCATAATGACTTCATTATTACAAATTACAAATGTATACATATTTTATTCATACATTACATCCTTTTACTTAAATAGCTATTCTCATTCAGTGCTGTCCTCTATACGCATAAACGTTTTTATGTATACCACAAGCCTTCTACCGCCCCTCCATTGGAAATAATTCATTCTAATAAGTCTATCATGCAAATTATCAGACGGAAACTCTCTACCGATGAGAGTGCCACATATTCTTGTAACGCACATAACTCTCTCTATTTAATTCTACTAGACTTACTATTTCTTTTTTGACAGAGTTTTTGTTTAGACGTGGCAGCTAGTCATAGCCACCCACCGCCAACGCTTGTGCTATTATTTTATCATCGAATATTAGGATTAACCATCACAATATAACGCCCCCACGGCTGAAAGGGCGAGCATGTTTGGTGCGACTGGGATTCTAACCCGCGACCCTCAGATTACGAGTCGAACGCCTTAACCCACCTGGCCATGTCGGGCCTTTATGACTTAAGTAGTTATACCACTGAAGTGGTATTTCTTATTGATCGTTTTTTATTATTATTAATTCACTGTCCACTCTTTAGTGTTTTCTGCAAGTTTGTATTCATCTACGAAACAATTTGCTCGATTTATTAATTACCACGAATGTCAAGGTTAATGTTAGAGTATCACACCTCTTACAAAACACTTCTTAATTGGTGACAGGCTGGGTCTCGTCGTTAGATTTATCTATGATTATTTGGCAAGAGATAGGTCTACCACCTTCTCCTGAACTTTATCCTGTTTCCTCAGGAACATGCCAAACCTGTTCAGTATAACGAAGATTTTGATATCATTTTCCTAACCCCGAATTTTGACGTGCCTTGTTATGCCTCATATATGGAATCACACAGCCCTTAATGGCGTGTTTAAACATGATTTCTCAGGTTTGTCGTGTTTTATCCGTTTACTTGATTTCTTATTATCCCTGTCCTTCTTTGTAGCGTGATAATTGTTATTATTATTATTTAATCATCCCATCTTTTCTGGATATTAGATTTTTAGTAGAGCATTTTATTTCCCAATTGGTCGAAAGTGCCAGCATGTCTCTCTTTTCATGGGCTATCAACCACCTTGCTTAGATATACAATAAAGCTGATTGTCCTTAACAGTTGAGTCCTATTTGCTCAATTTGGGAGCACTCCCTGATTTTCTGCAGTGTTTACACCACAGCCAGTTATCAGAAATTCGTCTTAACTTTACTTAATTCTGATGGTATTTATCTACAATACATCATCTTTCCCAGGCTATGCACCAAAATCTTGAGAGTTCATCAAGGAACATTCTCATCTATCATCCTCGATTCTTGATTTACAAACGTGTTTACTCTATTGTTGGGATCTTCTGGGTCTCAGTGTGGCCTTGTCTCAGGTTAGTTGCTACCAACTTATCTCAAAGGATTACATCTTGCCCCTCTCTTTAGTGGTATGTATCAACCATATTCCTAACATTCTTTGATATTCATGATGAAACTTTGTAGAATGGACGACAAATGCCTGTTGCAGAGACACAAGTGTAGAGGACGACGTTTCGAAAGTCTTTCAACTTGAAGATGAAAGGCTGAAGACTTTCGATACGTCGTCCTCTATACTTGTACTTGTGTCCCCACAACAGACAGTTGCCGTCCACTCTACAAAGTGTCATCATGTTCCTGACACATTGAAATCACGTAAGGAATCCTCTACCATTTATGCCTTTGTAAATAGTTTGTCGTAGTAAAATCATGATAAGTCCATGGGGTTCTGTATTTCATAATTTTCTTTCATGTAGGTTGACACAACGCCAAGAGTATTGGTGACTACTCAGTGAATTCTGGTTTGATGAAAGCTTGACTGTAAGAATTTGTTCCCCTTTGGTGATCTTTTGTCATAAATGAGTGGGTTATTTGGGTTCTATCAGATGGACTTTTACTACAGTCTCTTTCCCCACTTCCTTTGTCAAAGGTACCCGTTTCCTTCTATCAGCCTCAGGACCCTGCCATCGACAGGCCATTGAGTCTGTGACTTTTCTCAGTTTTTATTCAAGGCTGTTTATTGTCTCCCCCAAAAATGGAGACTGGCAGTTTGTCATAGATTTGTTCCACCTCAATCAACTTCTCAGTCTCCCTCGTTTTATCATGAAATTGTTTCGTACCCTCAGGTGGATTTTTACTCCAGGTATAGGAATGACCAAGATGGAAGTCACGAATGCTTTCTTACATAATCCAATAGCTCTGCAGTCGTGACCATATGGTTCGTTTGTCCATCAAGGGGAGAGTTATCAGTTTTACAAGCTCCCCAATAGGCTTAGTTTGACCCTGTTTATTTTTATTAAATATTTTGATCTTTTTCACATCATTGTCAAGCTCTTGGGATCCGTTTTTATTATTATATGGATAACTGGCTACTGTTACCTCATTCTGAACAGGAGTCTACCCATCACACACTTCAGTTGCTCCAGGAGACGACAGCTCGAGTGGGCTGGCTAATCAAATGTAACTCCCAATGTGTTTGGCTTTTGGGGATGCGGTCTTTCTTGGCTGCTATAATCCCTTCATAATTAGTGGACTCGTGCATGGGATCCTATGCAGGATCTTACTACCCTTCTTTCCTGCTACGAAAGAACTACTTTGGTGGTTGTCCAGGATCAACACATCGGCAGGTATCTCACTTTCTCGCCCTTGTCCTGATTTACATTTCATATCCAGAGATGGAGTCCATGGGTCGATCAGCAGGAAACTTTGGAGTTTTGGTTTGCAGCTGAGGAGTCCTGTTATATCAACACTCTGGAGCTTCTAGTTGTATGTCAGGCTTCGGATCATTTTATCTATCTGGCCAAACATTGTCTAGTCATGCTTAATTCTGGCAGTTCTAGCTTGGTTACCTCTATAAGTAACCAAGTGGCACCCGTTATCCATTCCTATGTTTTTATCTCTTGTATCTCCTATTCTGGACCCACATGCAAAATATTCATATCATTGTATTTCATCTTCTGGGTGTTTCAGTCTTGTTACAGATTATCTTTCCCATCCAGACAAAATGTATCCAGTGATGTTGTCTCTTAATCCTCTTGTCTTTCAGTAGCTTTGACTTCAGTGGGGTACTCCTTAAATCGATGCCTTTAGCATATCCTTCAACCACAAACTATTTCGTTTTTGGTCTCTGGTCCCTCATTCTCTTGCCTTGGCTATCACTGCTTTTAGTTAGGATTGGATCAACAAATATCTATATGTTAATAATCCCATCCAACTTATTCACTGAATGTTTTTATTCATCCATACCACTCTGTGTCAAGTCCTTCTTACTGCTCCTTAATGGTAGACTCAGCTGTGATTTTTTGAATTATCTCACTACCTCTGTCAACCTCCCTTCTTTGGTATCCTTTAGCATCCCACTCTTTTTGTCCTCTGTTTTAATGCTTGCTTTTACCTTGGGTTTGGTGAGCAACTCAGGCTTGTCTGATGTGTATTTCATTTCTGGAATGTTCCACTTGTCTCTCCTCCATGAAAGTTTATTAATGTAAATGGAATATTTTCTTTCATTTGTCTCTAGACCAGAGGATTTCACCTGTCCGGTCCACTGTTCTTCATATTGTTGAGTATCTCACTTGGCTTTTTGATCAAGGATCTTCTGTCTCTTTGTTTTCCAATTATTACGGGGTTATGCCCCACACTTTCCAATTTTTCACAATATCTCCATATTAATATGTTTCGTCAAGATTCAGTGTCCTCTGTAGCGGACTGAGATGCTAATGTTGTCCTCCATTGCCTCTCTCTGCTTCGATTCAAACCACTTTTCACCTGTTCTTTGTTTTATCTTTCTCTCCCTTAAAATTCATTTTCTTCTACTCTTAGCTTGTGGACTTTGATGTCTAATTTATTTGTCAGCACTATTTCATGTCCTCTTTATCATCTAACATATCTTCTCCTTTATCTGAATCATTCTTTCCTCCCAATATACAAGGTGGCTAGGTGGAGAGGGATAACTCACTGACTGACCATCCTTCCATTTCTCACCTTTATCTAGGTTTTATGCAGAAAGAGTCCTTTCTCCTGTATTTGCTCTTCACTGTTTCATTGCCCACACGACTTACATCTATGGTCCTCGCTCCCCTCTCTATTTATTCCTTGACAACCATCCTCTTTTTATGATATTTCTTCTTCCACCATCACCCGTTGAGTTTGGGCTTCTGATTCAGTTGGTTTATTCCTCTCTTTCGTTGTCCTCACATACCTTGTTCCAGATTTATTTTTAACAAATTCGACATCTTACCTATCCTCTGGTATTACATCTTTTTCTTCAATTGAACATGTAGACTACTTCAAATACATTCGTCTCTCACTTTTTGACTTTGTATCACCGATTTATCCACTTTTTTCAAATTTCAATGCAACTTTGACAACGTAAGATATTTTGATTGTTCTTTAATGTTCTCGGAGAACTTATTTCCATTTTGATGGTAATTATTCATTGATTGGATTCTGCTTAATAGGAAATTTAACCTACACCACTCAGTGATGTTGGCTTGCATATTATTTTCCACAGCTACATTATTGGGAAGAGACGTTTCACAAGATCACATGAAATTTTTTATTATAAAACTAATTGTATTCTATTTAACATCCATTGTTTACAGTGTTACATGGCTTCTTTATTATAAAACTAACTGTATACAATTCAACATTCATTTGTCTACAGTGTTACATTGCTTCTTTATTACACGAGTAAATTTATTGTCTTCAGTATTCATTGTTTATTGTGTTACATGACTTCTTTATTACACTACTAAGTTTTTCTACTTAACATTATTCTCTATAACATTCATTATTACATTGCTTCTTTATTATACAACTAACTTTATTCTCTTCGACATTAATTGTTTACATTGTGACATGGCTTCTTTATTGCATAACTAACATTGTTCTTTACAACAAACATTATTTATAGTGTTACATGGCTTCTTTATCATACGACTAACTATAGTCTCTTCGACAATCATTGTTTATATTGTTTCACAGCTTCATCGTATAACGAACATTATTGTTTTCAACATTTATTGTTTACTTGTTACATGGCTTCTTTTTATACAACTAACTTTATTCTCTAATCATTATTTGTTTATATTGTTACTCGGTTTCTTTATTGTATTACTAACATTATTGTCTTCAACATTTATTATTTGTTATGTTGCTTCATTTTTTAGCCAACTAACTTTATTCGTTTCAATAATCATCGTTTACATTGTTACATGGATTCTTTATTATACAACTAACATTTTCCATTCAATATTGATTATTTATTGTGTTACATGGCTTCTTTATTATGCAACTAATTTCTGTTATTCAATATTGACTTTATAGTGTTACATGGCTTTTTTACTACCCAAGTAACTTTATTCTCTTCAATACTCATTGTTTACAGTTTACATGGCTTCTTTATTAAGCAACTATATTTTTATATTTAATATTGATTGTTTATAGTGTTACATGGCTTCTTTATTATACAACTAACTATATTTTCGACATTTGTTGTTTACTTGTTACATGGTTTTTATTACGCAATTTAGCGTTTCTGTAAACTTTTCTTTTTTACTTTTTTACATGACTTTTTTCTTGCACAACTAACCTTTTTCTCTACAATATTAATTGTTCACATTGTTACATGGCGTCGTTGATATACAACGAACTTTATCCTTCTCGACATTCATTGTTTATATTGTTACTTGGCTTATCTATTGTATAACTAGCATTATTCACAATAACAATCATTGTTACACTGCTTCTTTATTATACAACTAACTTTATTCTCCTCGGCATTTATTGTTTACATTGTTTCACAGCTTCTTTATTGTCTCCAACATTTATTATTTCAATGTTACATGGTTTCTTTATTATACAATTAACATTATGCTCTATAATATTCATTGTTGACAGTGGTATATGCCTTCTTTAATATACAACTATATTCTGTACAACATTCATTGTTTATGGTGTAACATGGCTTCTTTATTATAAAACTGATTTTATTCTCTTCGCTTTGGTTCTTCATATTGTTACATGGTTTCTTTGTTGTATAACCAACATTATTCTCTGGAACATTCATTTTTTACATCATTACGTGGCTTCTTTATTACATAACTAACATATTGTCTTCATCATTGATTATTTATTACATGATTTCTTTTTTATACAATTAACTTTATTCTCAACATCATTCACTAATGATATTGTTAAATGCATTCTTTATTATACAACTAATATTGTCTTCAACATTTATTATTTGTTAAGTGGCTTCTTTTTTATACAAGCATCTTAATTCTTTTCAATAAACATAGTTTACATTATTACTTGACTTTTTTATTATACAACTAACTGTAGTCTCTTCGACATTCAATGCTTCATGGTTACATGGCTTCTTTATAATACAACTAACTTTATATTCTACAAAATTCATTTACATTGTTACAAGGCTTCTTTATTATAAACAAACTTTATTCGGTGAATAAATTGTTACTTGGCTTCTTTATTATAAAATTAACTTTATTCTCTTCGGTTTCATTGTTTACATTATTACATTTATTATAGAACTAAGTATATTCTCTTCGACATTCATTGTTTAATTTTTACTCGACTTCCTTATTATATAACCAACATTATTCTCTTCAACAGTGGTATATACCTTTCTTTAATTTTTATATGGCTTCGTTATTATACAAGTAACTCTTTCTATTCAATACTGATTATTTACAGTGTTACATAGCTTCTGTACTGTACGACTAACTTTATTCTTTACAATATTCATTATTTATAGCGTTACTTGACTTCTTTATTATACAACTGATTTTATTCTCTTCGGGTTTCAGTGTTTACATTATTACTTGTTTTCTTTCTTTTATAAGTAAGATTATTCTATACAACAGTCATTGTTTACGTTGTTAAATGGCCTATTTATTATAGAACTAACTATATTCTCTTCGACATTCACTGTTTATTTTGTGACACGGCTTTCTTATTATATCATAAACATTATTCTCCTAAACATTCACTGTTTAATTTTTTTATATGTCTTCGTTATTATACAAGTGATTTTATTGTCTTTAATATTTATTGTTCACAGTTTACATGACTTCTTTGTTATACAAGTAACTGTATTCTTTCCGACATCCATTATTTACTTGGCACATGGCTTCTTTATTATACAACGAACTTTATTTTTTCGATATTCATTGTTTATATTATGACATGGCTTCTTTGTCGTATAACTAACAATATTCTCTACAACATTTATTGTTTGTGGTTTTACATGGCTTCTTTTTCTTACAACTAACTACAGTCTCTTCCACATTCATTGTTTACGTTGGTTCACGGCTTTTTTTTTGCATAACGAATATTATTGTATTAATCAGTCATTGTTTAATTGTTACACAAGTTTTTTTTATTATAGAATTATCTTTATTCTCTTCAGTGTTCATTGTTTATAGTGTTACGTGACTTCTTTAATAAACAACGCACTACATTCTTTTCGACATTGTTTATTTACATTGTTACATGATTTCTTTGTTTCAGAACTAACTTTATTTTCTGGAACTTTCATTGTACATATTGTTACACAGTTTCTTTATTGTACAACTAACATTACTGTCCTTAACATTCATTTTTCAACATCGCTTCTTTTTCGTACAAGTAATTTTATTCTTTTCAATATTCATTGTTACATTGTTACTTGGCTTTTTTATTGTGTAACTGACATTATTATTCTCTTCAACGCTCATCTTCTAACTATATTCTCTTCGACGTAATCTTTCATATTATTTCATGGCTTATTTGTTGTATAACTAACATTATTGTCTAAAACATTAATTGTTTAAATGCTACATAGCTCCTTTTTTATATTACAACTAACTTTATTCTCTACATCATTCGTTCTTTATATTGTTACACAATTTCTTTATTGTATAACTAAGATTATTGTGTTCAATATTTATTATTTGTTACATGGCTTCTTTATCATACAACCAACTATATTCTCTTGAACACTCATAGTATACATTGTTTGTGGCTTCGTTATTATACAAGTAACTTTTTCTCTTCAATACTGATTGTTTACAGTGTTACATGGCTTCAGTACTATACTACTAACTTTATCCTTTACAATATTCATTATTTAATGCATTATGGCCACCAAGGGTGTGTCGAGTGGCAAAGACAGGATGGGCACATGCTGATCAACCAACAGTGCCACCTCTCCATGAATTCGTTACTTAATAAATAGTTATGACCTTATGTCAGAACACATGAATATGAGTTAACAGATGTTATGCTTCTATTGAGGAACAAATAGTCTTTCAAACAGTTTCAAAACTTTATTTCCAAAACTGTATGAATCCAATGCATACCTGTTCTCCTTATGGTTTCATGGAGTGTGTAGTGCTCTTCAGAAACTGCATAACAGCTGGACTTAGATGGCATAATTGTTTCTTAAAAAATGAAAAAGTCTTCTTAATGTAAGAAAAACCACTTTCATACTAAAGTTTATTCTAAGGTTTGCTTCTGCTTTTCTTGAGAAATAGTGAAACAATCACATCAAACATTTTTAATGGTTAAAAGAAAGGCAAATAACAATCTCATTGTATGTGAAATAATTTTAAAATATGATAATAATTTATCATATTATAACACTTGGAATACACAAAAACTTTACAAAGTCAGAATTCATTTCATCTTCATTTAGAAACTGTGGAAGCAAAAGAGCACATTTATATTAAATCATAAATTTAGTCTAAACATATTACAAGCTGAATCTGTTTTATAAATAAAATACTATTAACATGCCAATTAAGTTCTTCATAGCAGTAAACTCGCAAATTAATACAAAGTAACTCCTTTGATTCTCCCATAAAACTATAGAAAAACGGCCCTGTAAATATTATAGACAATATATGTTATTCATTTACTCAGATTATTGTTAATATAGTATCACTACCATTGAGATTCTTAACCAACCTAATTCAAATTATCTCAAGTCTTACTCTTACTTAGTGGCCTGGCATGGCCAGGTTGGTTAAGACGTTCGAATCGTAATCTGAGGGTCGCGGGTTCGAATCCCCGTCGCACCAAACATGCTCGCCCTTTCAGCCGTGGGGTCGTTATAATGTGACGGACAATCCCACTATTCGTTAGTAAAAAGAGTAGCCCAAGAGTTGGCGGTGGGTGATGATGACTAGCTGCCTTTCCTCTAGTCTTACGCTGCTAAATAGGGGCGACGAGCACATAGCCCTAGAGTCGCTTAGCGCAAAATTCAAAACAAGCAAACTCTTAAATATTACTACATTTTTATCACATTGTTACAACTTCCTTCGCACTTTATTACTAATAACTTACAATATTACATTTACAACTTAAAATTATAATTTAATCCAAGTCTGAATATAATAGGCCTACATATACATAACAAGTTGGTGTGTCACTTCAGTTTCCAGATTGCTAAATTTGGCTCGAAATCGAATAAGGCATCCAATTTCATTCAGTTTGAATCGGATTCTGAGTCATAATCTATCTTTTTTTCAAAGTTTAAGTATCAAATATGTCCGCATAATGAAGATATTCTAGTAAGCGCAGATTAATAATATATTATTGTCGTGATACATAAAAACATTTAATTAACAAGAATCAAATGATTAACGCTAACTACAAATTTCAATGACTATACTCACTCACTCTCTCTGGTGTTTGGGTATATTTATTTGTATACCCAGGAGGGTCAGGTACACTCGACCTCTTCCTCCTTCCATAACTTTGTTGGAGTGACCAGATTAATATATTTCGATTTAAATACAGAATGGCTGGAGTGATATCATAAATTTAGTCTGGTCCTTTTCAGGACAATGTCTATTTATATTGTTCTTTGATTTTATTATTTTTTTTAATAAGTCTAGAACGTAGGTGGCCTGTTTTATTTTATCTCTATTCTATTATTACTATTACTAATATTATTTTAAATGATTTTATCTTAATGATCTAATGTATAAATTTAACGGGGAGAGGTGTTTAGGTCTCTCTTCATCACATATGCAATACCTGTCTAGTTCGCATAACAACTCATTTTTTCGCCAATTTTTATCAAAATATTTTATTGTACTATGTAGAAGTCTATCTGGTATTATTTGTGTGTTTGATTAATTATGCATGAACTTTGATGAAGTGGTTTTTGGTACTCTGTATGCTGATGTAATTAGTGTATTCTGTAATGTTTGGAGTTTGGTTTGAATTTGTTTTACACTTACACTGATCCATGCAGGAGCTGCATAGTCTATTACAGGTCTAATGTATGACTTGTATATTTTAATGATATTTTCTGGTGTTGTTCCGTAGTTTTTACCAGTTAGACTCATAGCATAGTTTATTCTTCGCCAAATATTAGTTTTTATGTTATTTACATGTTTTATCCATGTAAGCTTCGAATCATATGTTAATCCTAAAAATTTTGCAGATGTAGCAGTCTGGAGGAGTTCCCCATTCATGTAGATTTGGGGTTGAACTTTTTGGTATTTCGTAGATTTTGAAAATATTACTAGTTGTGTCTTCGCCGTATTTATTTTGATTCTATATTTTACACAATATTCACATAATCTATTTAGTTGTGGTTGTAAGTTAGTGGCTGCTATTTCTGGTGTAGGGACACTTTTCCAAATTGCTACATCATCAGCGAACTGAGACGCGTATCCATCGTTTGGGTCTTTTAGTGGCATATTACTTACATACATGATGAAGAGAATAGGGCTAACCACCCCTCCTTGAGGGACTCCAGCTTCTGGAGTGAAGAACTCCGAGAATGTTCCCTCTACGTTTACTCTACATTTTCTATTTTCCAAAAAGTTTGATAACCAGCGAATAATTCCTCGCGGTAGTTCCATTTCATATATACGGAACCGAAGACCACTGTACCATACAGTGTCGAATGCTTTCTCGATATCGAGGAAGCGGCCAGGCTGACCGGTCGATAACTGTTTGGTTTATTGGCTGGTTTTCCTTCTTTGTGGAACATTAAGATATTATCTTGCTTCCAAGAAACTGGGATGTATCCAGAGTGTAGAGATAGATTAAATATTGCTAATAGGTGATCAAATAATTTTGGAGTGCTTTTTTTGAAAAGTATTGGTTGTATTCAATGATTTCCTGGTGCTTTGTTTTTTGTATTTTTGATTGCTTGTTCAAAGTCATTCAGTTTGATTCTTTTGGTGTGTAGTTGGGTATTGTAGTCATATGTTTTGTTTCTGTTAGTGTTTTTAATGTTGACTGGAAAGTGTGGTTGATATAATTCTATGTTATCTGTCACGTGATTGTTTATTTTATTGTAGTAGTAGCTGTTCATGTCGGTATCATTGTGTGTTTTGTAATTGATGTTTGGCTTTTTCTTTGTTGGTATGTGTTAAGGTATTGTTATATTGAATGACTACATTTACAAATTATATCCTAACTCAAGCATGCCGCCTGATCTTCACAACTTTGAATCAGTTTGGCCAATGACAGTCAAGTCGCTTTTGTGACGACTCCACATAGACTACATTATAAAAAAGCATCAAAAACCAATTAATAAATGTGCTTCTTTTGAATAAACCTATTTGCAAAAGCTATGTAATTTGAAAACAATTAATAATTATAGAATTTTTTTCATGTTTAAATTGTAAAACATGCACATACACACACATAAAATTTGAAATATTTTACGACAAAGTTGCTTTTAAAGTTTCGTTTGTTTCAGAAGTTTCCACGCGAAGCTGTTGTTGGTTTGAAATCAGCACAAAGATTCACAATGGGTAATCTGTGCTCTGCCCACCACGGGTATCAAAACCCGGAATTTAGCGAGGTCAGTCCGCAGACATACCGCTGAGAAGCAAAATTTACGTTCCTCAGGTGAGGCTCGAACTCACAACCCCGACATATCCCACAAGTACTGTCTTATAAGTACCGTGCGCTAACCAATTGCGCCACTGAGGATCAACGTACACTTCCCTAATAATTTTGAAATGATAGACAAGAGTTTGTTTATTTGATTTCTGAATTTCATACGAAGCTCCACAAGGACTATTTGCGCTAGCCTTCCCTAAGTGTCACATTACAAAGAAGCCAACTAGTCATCACCACCCATCGACCACTTTTGGACAACTCAGGATACGACTGGGATTCTAGCCCGCGACTTGCACAGCATGAGAAGATCGCACTAATCACCTATTCATGTCGGGTCAATAGATTAAAGCGAAGGCAGTTAATCAATAGTATACCAATGCCAACTTCTTTTTTAAATTAGTAGTGTTTGAAAAAGTAATGTGTTTTGATTGAAATTAGATACGAAACTGTATGGAGATCTAAAATTGGACAGCTCCTTCTCATGACCTTTCTCATGTCTTACTGAATCACTATGTCAGGTTTGATGCTCTTTTATCAATAAATGTGGAAACGTTTAATGAACAGATGGACACATCTAGTGATGTTTATTGAAATAGAAGATGAAGGTTCCAACTCACCCCTTCATGACCTTCCTCAAGTCATCGTACGTCACTATGTCAAATTTTGTGTTTATTGATCAAGAAATGGAGAAACGTGGAAGGAAACATTATTCAATAATAGTTATTGTTTCACTCGACAATAGTATTTGTAAATACTTGGCTGTTGTCGTTTATTGATAAAATAATGGTTTAAACAATGTATTACATAACAATAATTAAAAAGTAATGCTTTTTCTCACAGTGGTGAGAAGGAAGTGACGTCATCAAATTGTAAGAAGCAAAAGTATGAAGATGAAAACAGAATTTTTAAGCCAGAGTGCAAGGAAAACTTTGTATTCACTGTTAAAGGAAGTAAATCTTTGTATATTACCTGCAACGTGTTACTCAGTCATAACAAAGCCAGTAACTTGAAACGCCACTATGGAACAAATCACATTTTATCTGATTGTCCACCTAAATCAGAATTAGAGAAAAAGAAGATAACTGTGTTACAATCATCATTTAATAACCAGCACACACAGTTTACAATGTTTAGTAAGGAAGTTTATACAATGTTCAGTAAGGAAGTTTATACAACGACTGAAGCTTGTTTTGTTATATCATGGAATATTTCTCGAACTAAACGCCAATATTCTGATGGTGAATTTGTTAACAAGAATATAGCTGAAGTTGCTGCAGTGTCACATTTAAATAACACAAAACTTCAGTGATTAATAGCACAACCGGTAGCTTCACGCCACACTACAGAGATATGTATCTCCCAGATCAGTACTGAAGTTGTACGCAAAATGCAAAATTATTCAAAGAATTCTCTTGCATTCAGCTTAGCCCTTGACGAATCTACAGACATACAAGACAACCCACAACTGGCGGTATTTATTTGTTATGTTTCCTCTGATGTAACTGTGAAAGAAGAGATGTTGGACTCACTGGCACTAAAAAAAACAACTCGTGGTGTTGACATTAATTATGTGTTTGACAGAGCCTCAACAAATGCTGATATTCCACTGGGTAAACTCGTCAGTGTTGCATCAGATGGAGCACCTGCAATGGTGGGGAAAAATGAGGGATTAATAGTACTTATGAAAAGTGATCCCAGCTTTTCAGAGTTTCTCCCTGTTCATTGCATTATTCATTGTGAACACATGGCAACCAGATACTTCAAGTACGAAGATGTTATGAAACTTGTTCGTGAAATTGTCAATTCCATAAGCTTAAATGAGAAGATCCACCGACAGTTCAAAAATTTTATTGAAGAACTGGAGCTTGAAGATAAACTCAGTGATGTCTCTTTCTTTTGCATTGTAAAGTGGTTGTCAATGTCTTAAATAAGTTTGTGGATCTGATGGAACCTATTTTTACTTTTCTTGAAGAAAAGAAAATATTCCATTCTCAACTGGAAAGTTATGAATGGATGCAAGATCTAATGTTCCTTACTGATATAATGAATCATCTGCAAACTCTCAACTTGGCACTACAAGGGAAGGATAATATTGTTTCTCAGATAATTTTCAATTTTCAGAATCAAATAAGAATTTTTTTAAAGAGATATATTGTAAAGAAACTTCAATTACTTTCCCAATCTCAAAAGGAAAGTAAATACATTCCTTGATATTTAAATACAAAAGCCACAAATTGGAAGAATACAAAGATAAATTACAAAGACTGCTTGATAATATACGACACAGGTTTGAGGACTTGCAGAAGCTGAAGCCCTGCTCCGCCTTTCTTGTACCTCCATTCATAGTTGATGTGATCAATGATGGTTATCCAATTCTCGAACTAGTTACAGAATCATCTGTTGTGGAAATGGAAGTAATAGAACTACTGGAGGACCTGGGTCTAAATATGATCCATAAATCCCATTCTACAATTGAGTTCTGGAAGCAAATTCCGGAAATAAAATATCCTGACCTGAAGGCAGCTCGTGTGCGACTCGTCTCAATTTTCAGCGAAACGTACTGCTCTGAATTACTGTACTCTATAATTAAGTTTGTGAAGTTGAAGCATCGTGCAATCCTTACAAATTAACACCTGCCAAGGGTAATTCGTACAGCTTTGACAACATATCAGCCGGAATTTCAACGACTCACAAGACCTCTACTAGCAGTGAATAGCCTGATAATTGTGTGAATGTCTGTGTCAGTAAAATATTATAACAAGACTAAAATTTTGTAAGGTGGTATCTGATTAAAATATCTCTTATTGCAAATTTTGATATTTTTTAGATGTTTCCGTATTAAGTACGCTCAATATAGTTGAAGTAATAATCAGCCAGGATTTTGAAAACATTTGGTATATATATGTGTGTGTGAATGAATTTTAAATTAAATATGTAAGTTCAACTTCTAAAATGTTACAGTAGTAAATAGCAATTCGGTGACCTTCCAGCGGATAAACACCACCTTTTACAACCACAAGTTTAGTCAATAAAGATGGGTTTATTGTAACCCAGATCGGAGCGGTGCCTTCCGCTGGTACAGCGGTATGTCTTAGGATTCACAACACTAAAATCAGGGGTTCGATTCTCCTTACTGGGCTCAGCCGATAGCCCGATATGACTTTGCTATAAAAAATACTTACACACATACAGAGATCTGAATGAAAAGGAGGAATTTTTTTTTGCAATGTAATGATATGGACCTTAAATCATATAAATGTTTATTTTGTGAAAGAAAGTTTCTAGCAGTATACGTCCGCAGATATACCACCGTGGAGCAAGAAAGAAAAAAAGCATTTTACTTGTTTTGGGGCTGTAGCAAGGTAAACGTTTTTTGTTTTCAATAATTGATCCATATGTTTGTTTACTTCAACTTATTGAATGCCACATATGATTGAATAATGAGATTGACAGTGCTCTTGTTTTTATTATATAATCTCTAAAGATATTTACGCCTATAAATGAAAATTTAAAAGTATCCTTTGTGATACAAATGTGCTTTAAAAGAAGACAAAAATTGAAATACTTAACAATGATTAGATGGTCTTCGTCACTTGTTTAAAGATTAATTTCCATAAAATTGGGGGTCCGGCATGTCCAAGTGTGTTAAGGCATTCGACTCGTAATACGAGGGTCGCGGGTTCGCATCCCGGTCGCACCAAACATGCTCGCCCTTTCAGTCCTGGGGGCATTATATTGTTACGGTCAATCCCACTATTTGTTGGTAAAAGAGTAGTCTAAGAGTTGGCGGTGGGTGGTGATGACTAGCTGCCTTTCCTCTAGTTTTACATCGCTAAATTAGGGACGACTAGCGCAGATAACCCTCGAGTAACTTTGCGCGAAATTCGAAACAAACAAACTATATAATTGGAACACGTATTGTATGTATCTGAAGATTAACCTTATTAGTAATGATGCTTAAAGAAATTTTTTTTTACAGTTTTTCTCCTAATCTTTTGTCTTCTTAGTTTCTCATTGAACTATTTATCTAGATGGTGTAGTTTTATCTTAACAAAGGATTCAGACACAACTTGCACGAGAAGATGTGAATAGTTCGTAATAACATCAGTATCAAACATGCCACCATTAAGTGTAAGAAATAGATCCACACTGGACGAAATACAATCTGCTCATGAAAGGTTATAACATGTAAATTTTAAAACAATGCCGAAAACATTCTTCAGTTTCCTCGCATATTTTGATAACACTTAAAGATGTCTTTTCTAAACATCCTCTGTCCTTTATAAACAGAAAAACATGGGCTTTATCTTCTTTGTGAAACAATATCTCCACACAACAGAAGCAATCCAGGCTTTTCCTAATCTTTCGAACTACTTACCATGTAATACAGGACATCGGTGCCTCTTTGTAAGAAGCCAAATAAATTACATTCAGTACCTCAGTACGATGATGTCCATATCACAACATGCAGTTACTGTGGGATGATTAGCTCCAAAATCATCGTGTGGTAATACAGTAAGAATGTTTGTGTTGTCTGGGATGCAACTGTCTGTGTCTGCTTCTATGTTAAAACACACAAGTAGCTTTTTGTGTGCAGCCATAAAATGTTGAGCAGTGGGGTTGTCATTTAAGCTGCTTTTAACACAAATAGCTGAAATTAACAACTCAGAGTGACCATAATTTATTTTATAGATCAATAAATACCTTAGACATGGACTTGAACCTCCCACAAGATCAAGAGAAACATACCCTAAAACGCTTAAACCCTGCTATCATTATCAGAAGAAACACTTCTGAAAAATATATGGAAAAAGATGTAGCTTACAGTCACTTTCTGCCATTTTTGTAAGCTCTTGAACAATAGTATAGTGCAAACTAATTCAAATTTAAATAACGTTATTTATGTTTGCATCCTGAGAGAATTATTGAGTAGGTGCTGATGTGCTCAAGATTGGCCATTATCAGGAGTGCGTTTTAACAATCTGTATTTTATGTGTTTTACATGTTTAAATGTCCCAAATATATGTATATTTGCAGTTTGTGTTTGGCTGAAATTTACGAGTATTTTGAAAAGCATTTTCCCCATTTTTATTTGAGAAGAATGAAGGAGACACCAAATGAACCTTTTATAACTTTATAAGTCACACATATTCAGGAATGTTTTGAAACTGATCCACTGAATTAGAATGACATACACTACAACCTATAGGAGAGCAGAGTAAATGTAAATTGTGATTTTCTTGTCAAGTTATTAAATGCTGTAGCAAAGATCAAAATATTTCAAGTTTAATGTCGGACTCTATCGTCATTTTAATTAATAGTTTAAATTAAACTGTTGAGTTTATGCATATTATATGTAATAAGCCATTACAAGAGCAATAATGCTTGATCAGGAGGAAGTGTTTTTGTCGTTTAGGCCAAATGAAGGTAGGCCATGTGTTTTCCATGCTGTATCTTAACATAGCGGATGGGGTCATTTGACCCACACATCGGAAAAAACCATAGGCTCTCTGAGGGAAATTGAAAAAAAAGGAGTGCGTGTTTTCTTATAGTAAAGCCACATCGGTCGATCTGCTGAGCCCACCGAGAGGAATCGAACCCCTGATTTTAGCCTTGTAAATCCGGAGACATACTACTGTACTAGCGGAGGGCAAAGAAAAAGGGTGAAAAAAGAAAAGAAAATATGGAAGGAATAGGGAAGAAATACGGATAGAAAGACAACTAAATAAGAATATCAAAATTAAGATTTAACTTTTGTTTTCATTTCACTCATTTCCTTACCGTTGGGGCGCGAGAGCACGCATGTCAATAAAAATGAACAGTGGGTCAAGCGAGATGCTGCAATTACCAATGTATTTTTTTCTTTTACGTCTCTTTATGGTTGAATAATATACAGAATATTTAATTACTATTTATAAGATAAATATATAAAAATATATAAACAGAATAAAACCTTTTGGTTTTATAATTTATATTGATCTTGCTACAGTTGATGTCAAATTACTCTGTGAGTGTTGTGTACTGAAAGAGAATCAATTATCTTCAGAAAGAAAGATAGTGGTTGGTCTTCTCAATCAAGAAAAACAAGATCCCAATTAGTCTGCAGGATATAATTTGTCTGTTTTTGAATTTCGCACAAAGCTACTCGAGGGCTATCTGTGCTAGCCGTCCCTAATTTAGGAGTGTAAGACTAGAGGGAAGGCAGCTAGTCATCACGACCCACCGCCAACTCTTGGGCTACTCTTTTACCAACGAATAGTGGGATTGACCGTCACGTTATAACGCCCCCACGGCTGATAGGGCGACCATGTTTGGCGCGACCGGGATGCGAACCCGTGACCCTCAGATTACGAGTCGAACGCCTTAACACGCTTGGCCATGCCGGGCCCCAAAACCCTCCTCGAGTCATTAAAATCATTTGTGATAACGCAAGTTTCTCTTATTATGTTCAGTACTTTACCATCGTTTTTTAGCAAACTAGTTACGCATTCACTGGGCACTTCGTGGGGAAGTTGCCTGATTCTTACTATTACAACATTCGTACGTGCAGATATGTACTTCTATTCTATACCTTTGTAGGTGTAAAAACCCATACTTAACGCTTTACTAGTGATGTTGTACGAAGCAAAGGCCATATAATTTGTCAAAATGGACTTATGAGAATGGTATCTCTCAACTCCTTCCAATTTATCCTCAGTTGTGGCAGATATTCAGCACTGTTCCTGTCACATCATGTTCTCCTGAAAGATCATTCTGTGCTTTACCTTTAATTAAAACTTACGTTCGTTCTACCACTGGACAAGAAAGACTGTCTCATGTCGCTATTTTGAATATTGAACGGGAAATAACAAATCTGTGATGGAGAACAAGATGGAAGAGATGATCAATGCTTTTACTCATCAGAAGAATGGTGAAACTTATTGCTTAGTTGAATTTTATTTGGTCTTATGTGCGTTAGAAAAGTAAAAACACCAGCTGCAATGAAAAATTTATGTTTTCAGTTTTTGATTCTTAAAAGCAAAATATGTTGTTACTTTTTCGGAACAATCATGATACCGAAAATTTATGTTTACGTTTTTTCTTAACAACAAAGATATGATGTTACGTTTTCTGAGGGATCAGGGTACTGAGTCTCCAGTTGAGAATTATGCCCTACAGTCCTGCATCCCGGCCTTGGTCAACAGCGGAAATAATAAACATTCTACCTTATTGGAATTCTGTAAAGATTACAATCTTGTAAACATTGAATAATATGCACTAGGAAAAAAGAAACCTCACAGGTATACAGTTTGTGGAAAACACTTTGGTACAAAGGATGAGTTGAAAAAAATTCAAAATCTACACACTATAGAGAAGCCAAGAAACCCTCCAGTTATGACTTGTGTACAAAACTATCTCAATGTAACTTTAGCTTTAAAAGATGCGAACAACTAGATACTGGTGAGAGATCTTACTCTTGTGTAATATGTAATACAGAGCTCAAAAATATCATAAAGGTATATCTACTGGAAAGAAAACTTACAGTTTTGCACTTTGTGGAAAAAAGTTTGAAACAAATAATAAATGAAAAATACTTTGGTGCATAACCACTTTAGAGAAACCACACTACTGTCTACTGTTAACAATTTGGATGAAACTTCAACTACTACTGAATGTGGTACTCATTTCACAGTTAATGAACCAAACAAACAAGATTAATGTGAACTAATTATTTTGACTGTGTATGTGTGTGTTTTTGATACCTGTATAATAGGGAATCATTGTGTGTTAGTGTTTGACATGATGAAGTGTCAACAGGTGAAACTTAAGAATGTTAAAATTTAACCTGAATGAAAATGGAAGGAGAAAACAGTCATTGTTTCTGTGAAATAAAATGGAAAGAAACTTAATAACTGACAGTTTTTCTCGCTAGTTCTTAATGTAAATACAGTAAGTAATGATTATAACCAGTTAATTAATATTAATATTTCAACATGTACTGAAAATATGCTTTTATAGTTGGATATGATTTTTGAACACTTGTAGCCTTCTTGATTATGGGACTTCAATGATTCCAAACCCCAAATGTTTCCATTAAGATTACTGTGTTATAAGCACAAAAAAATAAATAACTGTTAAACAGTTTTATTTTGTCTAAATCTTGATTTAAGTTACATATTTCATAAAGGAACGTTAAAATATTTATGTCAGTCAACATGTTCAGTAGACAGCATATTAGAAGATTTTGTTACAGTCAATCACTTAAAGCAGGGATATATCATTTAACAATAATTTAAAAATTACTGTCAGAAAGTAATGCTGGTTGTTATGACACTACAGTATAATACATCCACAATTACATTTATTTAGTCTTGAATGTGGCCCTATATCTTTGGTTTTGTGTTTTTTTAATGTAAATTCAACATAGAAGAAGTTTTATAAAGTGTGAAACTATAAAAACTGCTTTATAATAGGTTTCTACCCTTTACTGTTTGATATTAATATTTGTGTTCATTGTAAAATTCATTGAAATGAATCTGAAAGGTTAAGTAATATATGAAGTATTTATTGTTAAAGCCTGGTGTAACCTTTTGGTTTGGATGTTCAACTTACAGTCAATACGCTGTGGGATCAAGACTTGGTAATGAAAATACTTGCCCTTTTATCTGTGTGATGCAACAACCAATCCCACTATTCAATCATAAAGAGCAGCAGGTGCTGTTTATTTGCTTTCTATCACTCTAATCGTTCAATAGTGGTATTAATATGAAAAGTACAGTTTTGTAATTGGTGGAAAAGAATTAGAAAACAGTGGTTAGCTAAAATAATGTGAGAATATACATGGGAGGAAAACCTTACAGTTGGGCAGTTTGTGACAACAGTTTTTAAGTAACTTTAGCTTAAAAATATATTAAAGAACACACATTAGGTGAGAACTGAGCAGTTGTTTTGTGTGTGCAAACTATATCACAACTGTAATGGACTACACGTAAAATATAATACATTCATCCTGGCTGTAATGTACTGTGTGAGTGAAAAAACAATAAATCATGGCTCTAATGGACTACAGAAGTAAAATACAATACACCATGGCTATAATGGACTACATGTGTAAACTACACCATGGCTGTAATGGGTTACAGCAATTAATAGAGTGTAAAAACTAGATATTAAGAATATTTGTGTATACCAAGTCAAAGATAACCAGAAAAGGAAATAAAGAAAGAATGTACCTGTCCTATTTTCAGTCATGGTTAACAACCTAAAGCTAGCCCTTATCATTAAAATACTTATCTAGCTATCTCCCTTAAATTAACAACCTTCACAATAACTGAAGACACCTTCATTCCTGAAGTCAGTCACTCTGTTAGAAAATATAAATTTCTTTTAACTGAAAATGACCCCTACCCTGCCAAATTTATATGTCTCCTAGTCTTGTCATTCTCCTTGTTAAATTTGAAAAAATATGTTGCACAAACACTGTAAATTACATTTACAAACAATGTTAAATGATTCAATCATATTCCATTTAAATCTTCTTTTATCTAAAGAAAACAAGTTCAGAAATTCTATCCTTGTATGATAAGCTTTTCACTCCCAGTTATTATCCTATTTACCCTTCTCTAAACCCTTTCCAACAATTTAATATCCTTCCTGAGGTCCAATACTGAAAAGGTTGCTTCAAATGTGGTCTAACTAATGACCTGTATAATAGTATTATATCCTCTGGACTTGTATCAATAATTTATATATACATCCAAGTTTTATTTGCCCAGCCAATAATAACAGCACATAACCTGGATTTCTTATTAGGGTGATTTGTTAATTTCCTGTTTGATTCAATCTCTTGAACATCTACAGCTCTCCAAATCTATCATCACTGCAATGAATTAAAATTTCTTATATTTATTATGCTTTTTTTCTAATTATATCCTTTATATCTTGTGAGAGACAAGCTAGTTTCTACTTGCAGCCATGAATTTTTATTTAAAAAAATGCTTATTTTGGATATTTAAAATTTTTCAACACTTGATTAGTTTGGTTTGGTTTGTTTTAAATTTTGTGGAAAGCTACATGAGGGCTATCTGCGCTAACCATCCCTAATTTAGCAGTGAAAGACTAGAGGGAAGGCAGCTAGTCATAGTCATCACTGTCCACTGCCAACTCCTGGGTTACTCTTTTACCAACGAATAGTGGGGTTGACCATCACATTATAATGCCTCCACAGCTGAAAGGACGAGCATGTTTGGTGTGACACAAAGTTGAACCCGTGACCTGCAGATAACGAGTCGAGTGCCTTAACCACCTAGCCATGCAAGGCCTCACTTGATTAGTATCTCCAACAAATTCATTGCTTAACTAACACCACATAAATCTTGTCTCAACTTTTGATATTTTGAACCAAAATATTATTCCTTATCTCCAAATTATCAAATCTAATTGTGCAGAATTATTTGCACCAACATTCTCCACCCTCTATCCTTTCAACCAGTTTTATTAGAAGTTAAAAGATAAATCCAAAACATAATTGTTTCTTGTAAGTTATCGAACTATAACTTATGTTTGAAAGCCATACTGAAAAGGTTTCTAAACATTCTTTTCCTCTCATGATATGACTAACATTTTCCAACCTATATGCTTGAAATTCACATCTCTTTTTAATTACAAGCTCTGTTGAATTTCACTTTAGTTTCTCATTGATTTTCATTAATGATCAATATCAAATTCTGACCATTGTCTTCTTCCATCATAACCACTGACTTTAAGAGAAACTTAGCTAGATAAAACTTCATTACTATTGTCATTAATATCCTTAATTTGAACAAGATACAACTCAAGCAACTGGTAAAATTCAAAGATAGATTTTAAAATGTCTCTTGACAAACAAAATCCCTTTTTTAAAAGCTGTCTCTGGCTACCTCCAACACCTCGAGGGAGCCCAAACTTAATCCAGTGGACAGTTTTCGACAAAATTTTCTGAAAATACATGCACTGCTAGACAGAGAATCTGTAAGTGCAAGAAAGAGACATTTTGTTCATCTGAAAACATTTTATAACAAACTCTAACTTTTACCCACACTCTGTAACTCATGCTTTACATATAAACTATAAAGTCAATCCTCTTGTTTTGTAGCACTATATCCTTAATAAACATTAAAAGAACAAATATCTCTGTTTTACAAAGAAGTTCTCATTATATCAAATATAATACTTCCATCCAGTTCTAATGTGCTAACATCACCTTCTTTATTGTTTATGCTTATACCATTTCAATAGTAGCAGAAGCATTTCATTCCCATGTTATATCCCTTCTACAGTTTTTCTTCATTATTCTAGTTCTCTCCACTAGCTAGTACTGGTTTAAAATTGGTCTTACAGTTGAGTCAATAACACTTGCAAACAAGTCAACCTCCACCTTATTCAAGGTAAGTCATCCATACCAGCAGACCAACTTTTCCCATTGAATTTATTCCATAAATCCGATCTGCCCGTCCTGCTTGTATTAATATAAGCTTGTATCCAAACCTAACCATCTACTTGTAATGTTAACCTTATCCTCACACTTAAGTCTTGGCAGTATCAGTGATATTGATAATGACAGAAGTAAATATTAAATCCATTTTTAAAGCCTTTATTAATGTAGTTTTCTTAACAGTCATCCCCACTGGCTAACCCCTGAACTTGAATAGAATAACCTAATTGGTTTCTCTATTTTTATTCAATAAACTATCTAATTCACGTGCCAGTCTAAATAATTTTCAATAATAGTATATTTGTGTTTTTTGTTCCAGTTTCCCTGTGGTGAACTCTTCACATACCAGTGACTGAGTGGCTCTCTCTCTTATCGTTGTTTGGGTATTTGTATTTGTATACCCGGGATTGTGAGGTTTTGTCAACCTCTTCTTCTTCCCTTTGCATGGGTCTTAGAAACTGTCAAGTGTATATATAAATGTTACACAAGTACCAGTGTAACCCGCACTTACTCAGACCCCTATCTACATGTACATTTGATGCAAATATGTCATTCTCTTAGAAGTTCCATCTGTTATTGTTTCTATGTGTGCATGTTTGTGCATGAATTCAGATGATGTTGTTCTGGGTACTTTGTAAGCTGTTGTAACGTATTTTGTATCGTTTGCAGTTTTGTTTGAAGTAGTTTTTTTGCTTACGTTTATCCATGCAGGGACTGCATAGTCAATGACGGATCTAATGTATGTTTTATATATTTTTAAAATATTGTCTGCTGTTGTTCCATTGTGTTTCCCAGTTAAACTCCCAGCATAGCTTGTTCTTTGTCAAATTTTTGTTTTAATATTATTTAGAGATGTTAGTTTTTAGTCAAATGTTAGTTCTAAAAAATTTTCAGATGTAGCAGACTGAAGGAGTGCTCCATTCATATGGATCTGTGGTTGTACTTTTTTGTGTTTATTTTGATTCTGTATTTTTGACAATATTTACTTATTATGTTTAATTGTGGTTGTATGTTTGTGGCTGCTATTGTTGGTGTTGGTGCACTTTTCCAGGCTGCCACATCATCAGCAAACTGTGAGGAGTATCCACGATTTGGATATCTCAGAGGGGTGCATTTCACGTACATGATGAATAGGAGAGGGCTAGGTACCCCTCCTTGAGGGACACCTGCTTCTGGAGTAAAATACTCTGAGAAGGTCCCTTCAACATTGATTCTACATTTTCTGTTTTACAGAATGTTAGATAGCCACTGCTACCGAGACACATTAAAAACACAAACTGTACAAAACTACCCAGGATGCTTGACAAAGATACGAATTGAAATATACGAGTAAAAACCGATAACTACAAGATATTCTTACTATAGAGCTACGAATTAAAATATACAATAATGAAACACATACAGGATAGCTAAAGCTAATTCTTATTGTAGAGATACGAATTAAAATACACAGTTTGCAAATCTATTTAGATTACCTACAACCCTCCAATGTTCAATATATACACTTACCATCTGCTACAAGACTACATCTATTTTAAAATGAACAACATTGTTTAAAATAGATTGGGACATTAATGTTTCAGAATTCTACAGATTTCATCTTCAGTATCTAAATCAAAGTACAGTAATTACACCATTCTTAGATCTCTCAGCAGATAGCTCGATGTGGCTTTGCTAAAAGAAAACACACATAGAGACTCACTTAAGTAAATAACTAAAATACATTGCTGAAGTAATTATAATTTAGTTAAAACTAAAAGAATAGAAAGTAAAGAAGTAATAAACAAAACTACTTTACGTATTCAAAAATGTGCAAGTTAAAAGAAGACTGCATGTTACTCAGTGTTGGTGGAAGTTATTTCGTGTAAACGGTTCTATGAGAAGTAATTCTAGTCTTGCAAAGGATATTGCAAACTGGTAAGTTGAGTTAGTACCCTGTTTCTTCACAATGTGGCGCAGAGAGAGCAGAGTTTACTCAACATTTTGCGTTTTCATGAAAATTCCCGAATGTTCTTCAGTTCTAACATGGTAAGTATCGTTATTGCTTTTATTGTGAACTTCGTTTTCCTCCAAATACATCGATTACATCTATTTCATTACACAGTTACCAACAAAAATATACAGTATGTTCACTTATTCAGAATAGTTACTAGACTATACAGATGCGTTTTATAATGTACAATATACGCTACAAGATTCTATCTACCTTGTGTAACGGATTCACTATTATATATTTATTTCAATATCGACGTTTGTTTAATTAAATCTATATTTAGAAATGTATGCAACTCATACTATTAAACGTGTATTGCGAAATTCCCGCCTATTTGGTAAAACATGTAAAACATTTTGGAGTGTAAGAATCAACAATCTAATACGTGTATAAGTAAATAATATTGATTGCCAGTACTGTTGCTAACTGAAATTTCTCGCCTAACGATTATAAAAGGTGGCCATCGTAATACACGAAGACTATATATTCTTGGTTTGCTACAGTTGGCCATCGCGTAAGGCGTGCGACTAATCCGAGGGTCGCGGGTTCGCGCCCGCGTCGCGCTAAACATACTCGCCCTCCCAGCCGTGGGGGCGTATAATGTGACGGTCAATCCCACTATGCGTTGGTAAAAGAGTAGCCCAAGAGTTGGCGGTGGGTGGTGATGATTAGCTGCCTTCCTCTAGTCTTACACTGCTATTATTCTTAGCTTTGTGCGAAATTGCTAACAAACAATGGCGTACTATTGGCGTACTATAAATCTCAGAAGCTATAATTGCGATTAACATTTATTAAGTGTTCTAATTTAAACTTACTAAAACACTTTCTTATAATTACCCACTGTATATATTATTTACTGAAATTCTTACTATTTATGATGACGAGAAACCCACTTAAAGTAAAAGCGTATTCTAAAGACGGCAAATCAGTGATGTCGAGAAACCCACTTGTTGAGAAATTGTATTTACAAAATACAATGTGATAACTGCCACGACTTCTATATTGGAGAAACAAGTAGAAAAATGGAAACCAGATTCAAAGAACATAAAAAGTCACCTTCACACGTTTTCGAACACTGCAAGTCAAATAAACACAACATAACCATAGAAAACACTCAAATACTAAATAAAGAAACAAACATAAACAAACGCAAAATTAAAGAAGCCTTACTTATACAACAACTTAAACCCAAAATAAACCAATATAAAGGAACGCCTTTATACTTAATATAATAAAATAAATAAAATTATGTATTCAAACATCTAATACCGCCCTCTACATTCCGACACTCAGTTGCACAACCCCTTTCAAACATGTGGTCAGCTTCCGGTCAGTTACCACTTTCTTTGTGAACCTGACGATGACCGAAGAAGGTCGAAACGTTATTCGTTCTTCTATGTAAAATATTGTCTCAACCCAAACGAGCCGTTTTTGCATATAAAGACGGCAAAGTTTCAAACCTTGTTTGTTAACATGAAGATGACCCAAGAAGGTCAAGACGATACTTTATTTTAATTAAAATTTTAATGCCCATACTAGCTGTCTTTAGAATAAATTCTTGCTATTTATTACCTATATACGCTGCATTCAATAAATAAATAACACATATATGTTAGATGGAATGCAGAGATCGGATAATAAGATTTTTCTCTCATCCCAACTTCTCTGTAGTTCATGAGCTCTTTCCATTACTACATCCCATCAATTTTAGAATTGTTTTGTTAGGGGTTTCTGCTCTTTTTTTACATTTAGTATCACAGATAACACTACCTATTAATGGTATTAAACAATTTGCATAATTGCATATATTTCTGGTTGTAACAAACCTGTCGTTGATCATGTTTGGTGTGATGGGAATTCGAACTCGCGACCCTCAGATTACGAATCGAGCGCCCTAACCACCTGGCAATGCCAGGCCAACAGAAAAACACAGCATCTACTATATATTTAGAAGGTTTAGAGATTATACAAATGAAATTTGAGAATCTTTCTCAAAAGAAGTATTTTTACTATTAACAAGAACACTTCTCACTCAGACTAGGGTCTTTGTTCTGTCGAGTCTGTTGACGAGTTCTGGTGGGTAGGTTTTAAGGAAACCTGTACCTCCTTGATGAGATGAGCTGGCATTCACGAGCTCGCCTCCTAGCCTTGAAAGGCAAGCAAGACATCTTAGCTCCCTTGCTTCGGGGCAGGCCGATGGATCAGTGAGTCCTTTCAGACATTAAGAATCTCAAAAAGAATATAGATTTGGAGTATTTCAAACTATTCTATGCAGCAAGCATTTCCAATCTGATGGAATCACTCGATCCCAGAAATGTTACTCGAGTTAGACTGTACAAGGCATAGAAGATGGCCAAGAACATGCACATTTCTAGTCTGTTGTTGGAGACTAGTCCACCATCTTCTGACATTCTAGACACGTACCTCGGCTTTTATAGCTATTTATATTCGGCTTCACCCGTGGACGAGGGATTGTGACATGACATCACTCGGTTTTGCCCTCCCTCAATCCTTCTTTTCACGATCAGCTGATGAAGCCCATCAGCTTTCGTGAATGTTGGTCAGCCATTCAGCCCATGCCATTTGATAAGTATCCTGGGCAGTCTGAAAGTCTTTCCTCCTGGCATCCCATATCTCTCTTGAATGTGGATGCAAAGATTATTTCAAAAGTCCTGTGTGCCCATTTGGGTGCAGTTATGGTTCACTGCATTCAGATGTGTGGCATGTAGGGTAAAAGCATCCAAAAAATCTGTTGCTTCTCAGGGACCTGTTTTATTACAACACAGACAGGGATATCCCTGCAATGTTTGTGTCCCTCGATCAGAGCAAAGCCTTTGATCACATTCACCACAAATTTCTGTGGTTCTAGAGAGGTGTGGTCTACCTCCTATTTTCGTCTGGCATGTGCAAGCTTTGAATGTGACTGCTCTTGATTAATGGATATCTGACATCTTCCTTTCCCATCCTACAGGGATTCATCAGGATTGTCTGTTGTTTCCTTCACGTTTTGCATTGGTGATCGAGTGCCTGCTCTTTCATTTGTATTACTCTGTGTTGGTGCGTGGACTGAAGTTGCTGGAGGATGTGGGTATCAAGTATGTTTCCCATGCTGACGATGTGAACCTATTCTTCGTGAACTCAACACAATTTGGACTGGGTTAGATCTCTTTCCTAGTCACTTGCTTTGGGATCTGTTTTTTTGCAAGACTTGAGATTGCCTGCGAGGAGGTGGTGCAGCATGTCGGTTCGGCATTTCACGATTATTGTTACTGTTCTGCTAATTTGTTTTGCATGGTGGAAATGGTGAGGAGGAGGATACTCTCCTTGAGGCTATTCTTCCTTTGGATGACTGTTTTACTAAGCCTGCAAACACTGATGTGTTTTGACGCTCCCTTCGGGTACGTGGACTCTGCTGCGGCAATTCGGCGCTGTAGTGCCGTGTCTGGTGATGTTCCAACAGGCTTCCATTCCCTCTACTGTCTGCTGGTCCCTGGACGTACCCACAAGATACAGCAATACCACCCTGCTCTTCCATAGGACATTATTTGAGGATGCGTTGTGTTGCACCATACTGACAGCTACCTCCAGGTTATCAACTGACGTGTAGTACATAACATCCTTGACCCTGCTGCCTCCAAGGAGAGGTTTGGACATCTCGTGTCCCTACCCAGTGTCTTTCTCTTTTCTTGTCCACCATGGGTGTTACGTGACGTTGTCGGTACACGCCAGAACTTTTCTAGACAAGGGAAACTTTTCCTTTGGCGACCAGCGCGTGGTGTGAAGCCGGCCGGTCAGAACATTAAGTGAATGACCCTCTGGTCGACCCCTACAAATTGCCTCATGACGCCATCAAGTACATATTGTCCACGTATGCTACAGTCAGGAAAATAGAATTTGAAACATACCAGACGGGTCCGGGAGTTTCCACTGGGAATCGGCGAGTGTGCATGGACATGAAAAAGCCTGTTTTCAACATTGCGACTGTTCTCGGGTCTCCTGTAATGTGTAATTATCCCTGTTATTTTGTAACTATTTTGTATATATTTGTAAATATTAATTATGATTTTGTTTTTCTATGTGCCTTTTAATTATTCACCACCTTGTATATATATATATATTGTTTATTGTTAATGTTATTTTTGTATATTGTAAGTGTGCTTAACTTTGTATATATATATCTGTACATATGTATGTGTATATTTTGCAATTTTCAATACATTGTTTGTTATCATTTTTCCTTTTTGATTTTCATTTGTATTTTATTTCCTTTTTGTTGGTATCCCTATTGTTATGTTTTCTTTTTTTACCCGGTGTATATATGTACAGTGCATATATGCATCAGTTTTTTTTTCATTAGTTGTTAATTACCTGTAAATATTTGCCTGACATATTTTTTTTTAAATTGTTATGATCACTTGTAATGTTCCTTTTGTTGTAAATAAATTCAA
Source organism: Tachypleus tridentatus (assembly GCF_004210375.1). NCBI lineage: Eukaryota > Metazoa > Arthropoda > Merostomata > Xiphosura > Limulidae > Tachypleus > Tachypleus tridentatus. Next base: position 72,936,647 of record NC_134827.1, on the reverse strand, counting down.
AAGTGACTTTCAACGTAACACTGTCGTAGTATGCCACCTTTTCAACAAGTCAGTTCGTCAAATTTTTGACCCGCTAGAGCTGCCCTGGTCAACTGTAAGTGCTATTATTGTAAAGTGTAAACGTCTAGGAGCAACAACAGCTCTGTCTTGAAGTGGTAGGCCACACAAGCTCACAGAACGGCACCACCGAGTGCTGAAGCACGTAGCACTTAAAATCGTCTGTCCACATTTGCAACACTCACTACCAAACTGCCTGTGGAAGATTCATGAAATGGATTTCCATGGCCGAACAGCCACACACAAGCCCTAAGATCACCATGTGTAATGCCAAGCATCGGCTGGAGTGGTTTAAACCACACCTCCATTGGACTCTGGAGCAGTGGAAACACGTTCTCTTGAGTGATGAATCATGCTTCACTAACTGACAGTCTGACGGATGAATCTGGGTTTGACAGATACCAGGAGAACACTACCTGCCTGAATGCATGGTGCCAACTACAAAGTTTTATGGAGAAGAAATAATGGTCTGGAGCTGTTTTTCATGGTTTGGGCTTGGCTCTTTAGTTTAATTGAAGGGTAATCTTAATGCTACAGCATACAATGGCATTCTAGATAATTGTGTGCTTCCAACTTTGTGGCAACAGTTTGAGAAAGGCCCTTTTTTATTTCAGCACGAAAATGCCCACCTGCACAAAGCAAGGTCTATAAAGATATGGTTTGCCGAGGTTGGAAGAACTTGACTGGCCTGTACAGAGTCCTGACCTCGACTCCATCAATGTTTGGGATGAATTGGAACGCCGACTACTGCGAGCCAGGCCTTTTCGCCCGACATCAGTGGCCGACCTCACTGATCCTCTTGTGGTTGAATCGGAGCGATTCCCCGCAGTCACGTTCCAAAATTTAGTGAAAAGCCTTCCCAGTAAAGGAGGGATTAACTCCATATTAATGCCCACGGTTTTGGGATGAGATGTTCAACAAGCACATATGGGTGTATAATGTTTACTGAAAGTCTGCCAAGTGTTATGAAAATACATCATCATATATTAAAAGTTAGTAGTATCAAAACTATAATGACTTTAAATGAGTACAAAGTGGCCACACGGCTGGTCAGTTCTACCATGCCTGTGAGGAAATAATTAAATCCCATTAATTTTGTTTAAAGTGGTGAATATGTTCAAGAAATAGCTGATTACCCCTGTAAAAATGTATAAGACTAAGCAATTGTATTCTATATTGGTATAACAAATACAATATATTCATATAACATAAATCACTTTGATATTATATTCACCAAAAAATATTTTCCGTTATAACTAATTATAAATCAAATGAAAAAAATAAGGGGTACTAATACGCCATCTGGTGTCACTTGTTGCTGAGCCCATAGCCCATATTATTATACCACCTGGAAACATGCACATGCTAACACACTTTCTTTGTATTGTATTGCAAAATGCTCTTAGTGTGGTTGACGGGTCAATGCCTTGTTACATGTCGAAATGGTATCATATCATGAGGTGTACAGTGATTTGCAAGGGTTTTTATTACAGAAATAGGTTCCCTGATGTAGATGTATGAATAAGATAAAAATTATTTCAATTTTGTCACTACGCCATAACATTTGTTCGACTATGTCGAAATTCGGTCATGGTCATGTTTGTTTACTTCTGATATGACAATGTCCTTGGAACATGTTAAAATTGGATGGAGGTCCTGTTTGTTTACTTTACCACCATACGAGCATTTTAACTATTTGCATACTACGATGAAAAGTCCTATGTTATATCTAAATGTATGTACAAACAAACAGTTTCGATATGTGCATTACCGAAAGCAGAACGTAACCAGATTACAGAAATGATTGCAAGGGCTAAAAACAAACTTATAATCTGTGTTTGTGAATGAATGGGTCAGTTTAGTTACATATGATGTTCCCTAGTTACAGTTCTGTGAATTATTCGGCAACAATACTTTCACACACTATCACTCGTTTCCCGAGATCTATTAGCCTTGTTGGTCAAATTACAGCATTCACACAGATGGCATAACGTGCCTGATGGTACAGGTTGTATATCATACTTTTCACTCTGATAAGATGATAATTTATATTAGACCATGTCATTAGAAAAAAAAATGAAGGTTTAATTTAATTATAATATTCACACAGTTAGAAGAATAACTTCCTAAACGATACTTTAACACAACTTACATGAAAAAATAAGTGTGAAGCTATGAAACCTCTACATCCCTCGATACCAGTAATATTTATATTTACAAAATAACAAAGGCCTCTATAGCTCCATGTATTGTTAATATGCATGGTCAATCTTATTCACTCCATGTTGACTCGGATATTGTGGAACCAATTTTGTTAGTGATACGTGTGTAACACTGATACGAATAACTAAAAGTCGGAATAAAGACATGATCAGTGAAGCATTTACAAATCCTCATCATAGGCCAATTTCTAAGTAAAGTTTCAGAGTTTTGAGATCGATATAGAGGATAGCATTAATTGACATATCTCATCTGAACAAGAAAGAGTTGATTGTTGCACTTAATTTTCATAGTGTTTGACATCGTGAAAGTGCTTTACTATTAAGAACCAGCCTACTACGATTATCAAGTGGGAAACAGCTTACTTTATTAAGCTAGTAATCAATGGCAACAGGGAAATGGATTGGGATACATTTTAAGTAAGTTATATGATTCAGTTATACGATTTCTGACAAAAAAAAATAGTATCAACTTTAGGAAAGCAAACTGTTGAGTCAGTAATAAATTTAAATGTAGATGTCATACAAGGGATATCTCTGTCGATACCGGAAAACTATGAGGAATGTAGAAGCTCAGAACTTGGATTAAGATGTAAAACAGATGGCTCTACCAAGTAAAATGAAGAAATAAAAAGGTACCATTTTCAGAATTACTAAACGAAAAAGTCTGAAGAACATCGACTTCAGACTTTTTCAATAATTAATGAATAACTCTGTCAGGGTACAAAAAAAAAATCTAAATTAGACTTATTTTGTCTTCCTCTCATGCAAACCGGGGTTTAAGCACTTTAAGTGCGTCAGTTGACCTCTATTTTCAGTGACTGACAAAATTTTGCACAAGTGGGTTATGAGATGTGTACAAAAATCCATCACAATCATATTTTAATGTGAAATTAAATATAGTAAAAACAGAGGTGACTGATATAAAAAATGGTGGGCATAACTGCCCTCCTGTTAACCTGTTGTTTCGTTCTCTATTTTCTCAAGTGAGTGTACATCTGAATGACGAGCTCATTTATTCTTCTCACAACCTTTATACAAATAAGACTGACGTAGAAACTTTACTATGTTATAATAGCGAAGCTAGCTAAGAGAAGTCATTTGACATTGTCTGTGTGGATAAAGGAAGTAGCAAGAAGTTTGTTACGAGCTCGATTTTAATGGTGGTGAGTATGACAGAATTGAGGACTACCACATACCTGATCTGGTAGTTAAATAATCGACAGCATTGGCTGTACATTGTGGCATCGTTCTACAGAACTGCTTTTTGCTGAAGTGTAAGTTTAAATCTTTAACTCGTACGAAGTTGATAGCACCTATTTAAATTTCCACTTTGAAATAAAATTTGCATTTTGAGGTATCCAAATTTTGTATATTTAGATCTATAGTTCACCACCATTAGTGTGCAGTAATTCCTAAACTGGGTATGCTAGCAGAACAAAACAACTACAGTTTGCCATATGCTAACCTTATATTACAATGTCAGTAAATAATATCACTTTATTCCTTTCTTTAAAATATAATAATATGCATTATCATCAATCTTCTCGTGCAGCACTCTTCTACAGGCAGCTGCTGACAGTATCAGCTCTATTGTCAGTTCTTGTACAATATTTATCTCCCTTACAAAACAGTTTTCCTCAATTTACAGAGCTCTTTATATGTGTAAAATATTCACCCCACTAGCCTTTATACTCTCACCAACTTCCACATAGTATTGCAATATGCAACAACTCACAAACAACAGGAGTGTAACACACCCTCTTAGCACATCTGACTTCGTTCCAGCAATGGAACCCAAAATTCTTAACTTGCCACGGCAGTGACCAGACTTTTCGTTCACCACTTATTTAACTTAGTGTTCTGTGTTTTCTGAAATTTGAAGAATTTGATATTTAAAAATTGTTAACATATTTTTAATTTTCGAATTTTTTTTTAAATTCAAAAACGAATTTTGTTTTTTGTATGCGTCACATGGATTTCACTTTCATTGTTTTCCACGGAGTGTTAATACACTTGAATGATTCACCATTAATTCCTAGTTCCCAGTCACAACTGTTACAGCTTCAGATACGTTTGGTGCTCTACCAACTATTCTGATTGTTTTAGATCCAAATTTATTTGCTGAAAAATTGTGGTCCTTGCTCTGGAAAATGGCTTCCTTCTTGTACGCCAAAGAGTTTTTAGACTTTCAGCCACTTCTCTCCTTCTTGAAAGAATTAGTACAGGATAATGTGGATTTGGAAAGGCTCCTTCTTCCTTTTCATTTGCCGGGCAGTCTCGCAATCAGCCTATTGTGACGACATTACGTTTTCTATTTTGGAGTTACTTTCACATGTCTGTTCTCCTTTAACCTGATCATACCTTCCAATCTGAAATCTCCATAGCATTTAAAGATTATGTTAACTTCCCTCCCATTTCCCCTCCTTCCTTTTCCTACCTGTATACCAATTTGATCCCGACCATCTCCAGTGTTTGTACAGGGCTTTGTCATGTTATTTAGCTGCCATAACTCCTCTCCGAAGTTCTAATTCATCTTTGTGTTCTATATCTTTTGCTGCTCATATTCGTTGTCGCTTGGAAGAGATTATTCAGGCCAGTAGATACTCATACTTTTATATCACATTATCTACATCTTATGGTAGTTTCTTTTTCAAGTTAATATCGTAAATTAACGATAAACGTTAAACTCTCATGTCGTCATCCTTCACTCATAAGTTATTTTGTGAACTAGTGAGAGTCACTTTTTTATATTTCTTATTGCATGGGCCTCTTTCTCTGATTTATCTCTGTTGCAAGTGGTGCCTGTACTGATATACCAGTTCATAAATCTGCACTGTGCAATCATTCAATCACTAATGCTTACTGTTGATGTGAGGTTTGCTATAAGACTGTTTGTAAGATCATTATTATAGTGTTTGACTTCATAAATATATTCATCTTGAACCATACACTTACGGACTAATATCAGTAAAGCAAAAGAAAAATTCTACAATTCCCTTGATTGCACTTACTGGGTTTGACTTGCATTTCAAAATAAGTGTTCATGGTCACTCATTTTACTTTATTTGATTAACTGCTTTCCTCTGTACTCTCTAATTCATTTCTCCCCTTCTTCTGGAGTACAGGAGTCATTACCACTTACCAGCTACGGGGTGGTAAACCATGAAGTCTTCCTCCTGAGTGTCTTCAATTCCATTCAGATGAGAGTAGAGTGATGGTGTTCTGCCAGTGCTGGTGGCGTGACTTTCCTCCTAATACTAATCTGTTACGTTTTTCCACATGGTGTACAGTGCGAGCTGAATTTTGTGTTACGTTTCTTTATGCAGTTCACCCCCTCTAATTGGGATCCCTCTCTCTCTTTCTGTCGCCTAGATGTCAGTCCACAAACAACAAGTGTTGTTTTGATTTGGAAAAGACAACAGAAGTCCTCACATGTGAGTGAGATGGGATCTTCCTCCTGCCATGCACTGGATAATCCATTCCATTGCTGCATGGCAGAGGAATGGAGTTCATCCTTCATATGTATTGATTGTGTTGGTTATGCACATGTGACGACTTTGGTTCTTGAAATGCAAGTACTTCTTTCCTTCTGATTTTTGGTCTTAGGTAAATGATAGAGAACCATTATCTTACCATTGGCCAATTGATCAAATCTTGATGCTGCTGGTTGATCTCTCATTTATGGTCTGGCACTCCTTAACTACTCTAAACCGGTGACACATTTTAAAATGTGACATCCATTTTGTGACACCTTTATTTATTTGAAGCAAAGAGTATACCTGGTTCAGATGCGTTGTGGAATCTCACGAGTGTTTTCCCATCTACATTGTAACGTTACACTCTTTGAAACTTCTCCAGGCACTTTTTGAGGTTGACTCATCTAGGTAACTTCCATACAGATTCTTCTACCAGGTCAATGTGAAATTTTAGCTGTTTTATGAGAGGAGGTAAAATATTGCATCTGAAGTTAACATTTTCTTTAGCTAAAAATACATTTTCAACAGCTACTTATCTCCTCTAACATTTCCCATCCATTCTTTCCACTTCCTGTGTATTTTTGTACCGAATCTCGAAGTGAATATTTGGTTTTGCATAGAGGGACTTAATTATTCCAGGAAAGTATGTCACGCTCCTATTCGTCGAGGTTTGTTGCACGTTTATATGCATACTACAATGAAGCTATGCCACATAGAAAACGCGTGGAAGTTAGTTAGAATATAAAGGGTAGTCACGAAAGAAAATTTTGCGCATATAAGGGCAGTATAAATGGAGAAAGCTTTATCGTGAGTTATCCAGTTCTCGTCCTCTTTGTATGGCCTGTATTGTAAATTACTGTTGTAATTATATGACAACAATACTGTAGGAACAACTTTTGTTGCTGCCTATAATTACCGAGTAAGAGAAGACCTCTCCATGATGAATACGAATACACTAAGTTGTAATTAAACTATTTGTGTTTGATGTGTATGGTAAGACTAAACATATTTTCAGATACACATTTATATATAAAAGATTGCTTGAGGTCCACTTTGCATTAAATCGACCAATTCGACTCAGATTATCTAATCAATTAGATACCTAGAAGCTACGATTACTTTATCTCACATCAGCTAATCGATAACGATTAAGTTGATTAATTAAAATTTGTGTTTCCAAATATTTTGACAACCGACGAAATAAAATTGATTAAACCCTTGAAATGAGTAGGTTAGATTGCATATGTTACAATATTTTAAAGAGTTACATTCAAATTTTATTTTGTTTACTTTATTATCAATCTATACGAATAAACATGCCATCAAAACGTTACTAATAAATCATATATTATACAGGTTTTAAGTTCTTAGTCTGATCAGGAAATATTTCAAAGAATTTTCAATCTCCCGTAGTAAAAAATAGTTAAATGCATTCTCTAGGATTTCTCTTCTCTAATGTATTTACCGCCATCAAAACGTTACTAATAAATCATATATTATACAGGTTTTAAGTTCTTAGTCTGATCAGGAAATATTTCAAAGAATTTTCAATCTCCCGTAGTAAAAAATAGTTAAATGCATTCTCTAGGATTTCCCTTCTCTAATGTATTTACCGCCATCAAAACGTTACTAATAAATCATATATTATATAGGTTTTAAGTTCTTAGTCTGATCAGGAAATATTTCAAAGAATCTTCAATCTCCCGTAAAAAATAGTTAAATGCATTCTCTAGGATTTCCCTTCTCTAATGCATTTACCGCCATCAAAACGTTACTAATAAATCATATATAATATAGTTTTAAGTTCTTAGTCTGATCATATTTCAAAGAATCTTCAATCTCCCGGATAGTTAAATGCATTCTCCAGGATTTCTTCTAATGCATTTACCGCCATCAAAACGTTACTAATAAATCATATATTATATAGGTTTTAAGTTCTTAGTCTGATCAGGAAATATTTCAAAGAATCTTCAATCTCCCGTAGTAAAAAATAGTTAAATGCATTCTCTAAGATTTCTCTTCCCTAATGTATTTACCGCCATCAAAACGTTACTAATAAATCATATATAATATAGGTTTTAAGTTCTTAATCTGATCAGGAAATATTTCAAAGAATCTTCAATCTCCCGTAGTAAAAAATAGTTAAATGCATTCTCTAGGGTTTCCCTTCTCTAATGTATTTACCGCCATCAAAACGTTACTAATAAATCATATATTATATAGGTTTTAAGTTCTTAGTCTGATCAGGAAATATTTCAAAGAATCTTCAATCTCCCGTAGTAAAAAATAGTTAAATGCATTCTCTAGGATTTCCCTTCTCTAATGTATTTACCGCCATCAAAACGTTACTAATAAATCATATATTATACAGGTTTTAAGTTCTTAGTCTGATCAGGAAATATTTCAAAGAATCTTCAATCTCCCGTAGTAAAAAATAGTTAAATGCATTCTCTAAGATTTCTCTTCCCTAATGTATTTACCGCCATCAAAACGTTACTAATAAATCATATATAATATAGGTTTTAAGTTCTTAATCTGATCAGGAAATATTTCAAAGAATCTTCAATCTCCCGTAGTAAAAAATAGTTAAATGCATTCTCTAGGGTTTCCCTTCTCTAATGTATTTACCGCCATCAAAACGTTACTAATAAATCATATATAATATAGGTTTTAAGTTCTTAGTCTGATCAGGAAATATTTCAAAGAATCTTCAATCTCCCGTAGTAAAAAATAGTTAAATGCATTCTCTAGGATTTCCCTTCTCTAATGCATTTACCGCCATCAAAACGTTACTAATAAATCATATATAATATAGGTTTTAAGTTCTTAGTCTGATCAGGAAATATTTCAAAGAATCTTCAATCTCCCGTAGTAAAAAATTGTTAAATGCATTCTCTAGGATTTCCCTTCTCTAATGTATTTACCAACCCTCTGAAGTACAACTTTAACGTAAGTACTTATTGTAATGTACTTATTACTAAAGCAAAATGTAATTTTTATAGCATTCATTATTATTTATTTACAGTAATGAAATAAGAAATTCATTTGCCACACCCACCTGTCAATCCTCTTTTCTAAAAACTTCCAATAATTTTCTCACTAAAACGTTATGTCGTCAAATGTACTAAATTACAACATATTTATGCTCTTAACAAAACAACAGTCAATGCATTCTAAACACATTGTTTTTGAAACAGCTAAACATGTTAAAGTAATTGTCTGCTATATATATGTATACTAGCTTGAGTACCAATTCCATGAGCAGAACCGCTGGTATGGGTATTAACACTTTTATTGATAAACCGAGAACAACGTTTCGATCTTTGTAGACCATATTCAGATTAACAAAGAAAGTTTGCAACTCACTGTTGCTGGACATATGTCTTAGGGACGAGAGTATAAATGGGTACGAGACTATAGGAGGCGTTGCAGTTGGATGTTAGGTTATTAATTAGTATAGATATAACGGTGTTCCTTTATATTGGTTTAATTTTGGTTTTAGTTGTTGTATACGTAGAGATTATTTGATTTTGCGTTTGTTTTCATTTGATTCCCCAGATGTACTTAGTATTAGTTTCCCTACAACCACTCGTCCTTGAGACATGTGTTCGGCAATGGTCAGTTTCAAACTCTCTTTGTTAACCTGAAGATGACCTAGGAAGGTCGAAACGTTGTTCTCTGCTTATCAATAAAAGTGTTAATACCCTTACCAGCTTTTCTGAGATCCATTTTTATTTCAAGTTGGTTTCTCGTCATCCAGAAATTCATAATTAATGAAATTCTACCTTAAAGATTTGTTTGTTCTGAATTTGGGGCAAATCTACACAAAGGGTATTTGTGCTAGCCATCCCTAATTTAGTAGTGAAAGACTAGAGGAAATGCAGCTAGTAATCACCACACACTACCACCTCTTAGACTACTATTTTTACGAATAATACTATCGACTGATCATCACATTATAATGCCCCACGGTTGAAAGGGCGAGCATGTTTGATAGGACTGGGATTCGAACCCGAGACACTTAGGTTTCAACTCAAGCGCTCTAACCATCTGGTTGGTTAACTTAGGAAATAAAACATTGCTTCCCTTATTAGATATTGTTAAACGAAAAACAAAGTCCATAAAAACTGTTGAACACAAAATGTAAAATAGAAAATTTGTATGTATCTTCCTGTTGACTTTCATATCAGTTTTGTTGAAAACCCATCCACAGGAGGTCTTTCATATCAGTTTTGTTGAAACCCCATTCATAGGAGGTCTTTTATATCAGTTTTGTTGAAAACCCATCCACAGGAGGTCTTTTATATCAGGTTTGTTGAAAACCCATCCACAGGAGGTGAGGTAGTAGTACAAAACGCAAAAACGCCCATAAAAAACACAAAAATGAAAATTTGTATGTATCTCGCTGTGGATCTAAAGAAACTGCGTGTCAAATTTGGTGAAAATCTATCTTCAGGGAGAGGATCAGTGTGTGTGTGTGTTTTTTTTATAGCAAAACCACATGAGGCTATCTGCTGAGTTCATTAAGAGGAATCGAACCCCTAATTTTAGCGTTGTAAATCCGTAGACTTACCGCTGTGCCAGCGGAGGACGAGCGAATTAGTGTGCTCGTTTGTTTTTTGAATTTAGGTAAGGGGAATACGCGCTAGTTGTCCCTTTAATATAGAAATGCAAGGCAAGAGGCACGGTCGTTAGTCATCACCACCAACCGCCAACTCTTGTATTACTCTGTTACTAGCGAACAGTGGGATTTACCGTGACATTATAAGGCCGTCACGGCTGAAAGGGATAGCATATTTGGTGTGACAGAGATTAGAGCCCGCGACCCTCAGATTACAAGTCGAGCGCCCTAACCAGGGTGGATTAATGGTAAAACCAACAAAATATAAAGCAGATATTTTGCATGTACCCCTGCATAGACCTAATGAAGCTACAAATCAAATTTTGTGAAGGTCTATCAGCATCCTGCAAAGTAGTTACATAAAGATGCAACAGAAAATACTATTATATATACGATATAAACAAAAACTAGAATCATAATGAAAAATGTAAACAGTGCAACATCAATTTGTTAGAGAAAGATAATAATATGATTTATGTTGATAGATAATACATGGTCAGTAGTGTAGAGAGAATAGACTATAATCATTTAATACCAACATGCTTATATAAATCCATATTTATTAAGTGATTTTTATATTACGGATACTATAAAGAAACTCAGCCTTTTTTTAATATGTTTAAAGCACCAATTTTTAAGTTTCAAGTTTTTTCATTTACCTGTACATTTTACATCAGCATACTGGAAGTAATTACATTTTATATGATACATTTTACAGGTAATTGACTGTCCTCAGAAGTATTCTGTACGTTGATGGTTGTGCGTATTTTGATGAAATGTGATTACGAACTGTTGCGTTTTTTTCCGTAGAAGACTCTCAGCAAATTCTGGGAACTTCGCTAAACACGAACAATGTATTGAAAGAAGGATATTTTTGCATATTATTCTTTTTTAAACTGTGTTTTTACAGTTTCAAGGTTTAATAAGATAAAGTAAACAATGAGTATGCCAGATATGTAGGTTTGTGTAAAGGCTTAAGAATGGATTTATTTGAAAAACAAACAAACTTAAAAGTTACTTACACAGTTATAAATTGTAAAGTGATACTGATAGTGTGATAGGCTTAACGGATAAACTTTTTATTTTCCCCTATCGTTAAAATAAATGAATAACGCTATTTTAATTCTATGGGTTAAATTTTTAGGCTTAACGAAATTACATTAACTTTGTAGCCAAGTACTTCTAGTAATTTCGTTCAGTGTCTAGAACTTAGAACAAGTAAAATTTTATTAAAATGTGTACATCATTTCTACAAAAAATAGAAATAGATTTTGAGAAAGAAAAATCTGTTTGTGACTTCTTTCTCTGGACAACGAAGTGCCCAGAAGGATATGAGTTGACTTTAACGGACAGTGTAACTGTTTACAAAGGATGGGTTACTAACAAAATCATAAGTTCCATTGCAAAAGATATGAAGATGTCATATGAAGATATTAAGGTATATGCTGATAGTGCATTTACCTTCAACAACTATGGTGATTACCAGTTTGTTTATTCATTAAATGTGAAACCTCCCATACTCACATGGAAAAAGTTCTTACAGCAAGATAAAATCAAAATCACTTTGGGATGTATACCACTTACAGAAAACAAGAGAGCAGTTTCTTCCTTGTTGACATGTGTTGCAGAAGAAATGATGAGTAATCACAAAGTAATAAACAGCCTACAGGAAGCACAGCTTCATCTCAGAAAAGAGAGAAAAGAAGCACTTGAACAATTAGAAAAAGCAGTTGCATCTAAGTCTCAGATAGAAGAGGAGTTGTTTGCAAAATTTGTTGTTCTCTTAAATGGAAAGAAAGAAAAAATAAGAGAGCTTTTACAAGCTCACAGTGTAGGAAATTCTCTTCAAGATGATTGGTCAGCATCAATGCACCAAGTGACTTCTGGTAACTGTAATGAAATTGAAATTGATTATAATGATACTGATGAGAAAAATCATGTAACTGTATCAAACAAACAAAAACCGGTGGGAGAAAATTGTGCAGTTGATGGTGACTTTCTGAATGTTGCTATTTCTACATCATCATCTCGACACAGACCAAAGCAACATGGAAGGTTTGTGATAAATGATGAACCTTGTGTTTCTGATCCAAAGATTCCAAAAAGAACAAGTCTCGAGTCTTTAAATTCTCCTGCACCACACTCGTCAGGGGAAGTCAATACCAGTGATTGTATGAACAATTTATGAATCTTTACAATGCATAATTTGTTCACTTTTAAATTTAGGCAAATTATTAAATAAATGTTTATCATGAACCTGAATTTTAAACATAAATTTTATTTAGATCTAATAAATTATTATATTAGTTTTACAGATTATTTTATAAGAATCTGTCAGCTAAGACTACTTATGATTCTTACAAGTTATAAAGAAATAATAAAAGGGTAGTAAATTGTACAACTTTTAAAATGATCTTTTTAATTATTGAAGTTTTCAACAAAAATGTTATTTGTTCTTAACTCCATCAATATATGTTGAAGATATTTTAGTAAGAATAAAATGTACTTAGTGGGATATAAAATCTCTTGTGTTCTTGCATACTCATTGCAGGAAAAAAAATTAAAGTAATCTCAAGCAAAGCTTAATGGATATATTAACATATATAAAAACTGAAATCTGTTCAGTAGGTTTACTATTGTGTTGATTTAATTATAAGCCAGATGGTGTTACATCAAAGGTTTTGTAGAGTGTGATTAAAGATGCATTACAAACTCACTTAAAAGTGTTTGATATGGTGTCAGAGTCTACATGATTTAACTAAGGGAATGTCTTGTTTAACAAAACTTTTGATTTACTTTGATGATGTTACTGCAAGAGCTGATGAAGGAAATACTCTAGACTTGGTTTAACTTGATCTTCAGAAAGCATTTGACAAAATGCTTCACAAAAGACTTGTTACAAAAATTAAATCTGTGGGTGTAGGGGGAATGTTGTAAAATTATATAGAAAGCTGAGAGTAATAATAAATGGATTTAGGTGTGACTGGATCACAGTTACAAGTCATGTGCCTCAGGACACTGTGCTAGATCCTCTGATGTTTGTGATCTGTATTAATGATATTGACTCTGGAATGATCAACAAAACATTGAAGTTTACAAATGACATTAATATTTTTGTGGTGGCTACTGTATCAGAGATGCTGCAGACATGAAGGGAGATTTAGATTATTTGATTCATTGGGCTTGTATATGACAGTTGATATTTAACTATCTAATATGTGAGGTGATGCATTGTAAGTTTTTACAATTCAAATTATTATCAGACGTTTAGAGGGAATTTACTAAATACTTTGGTTGATGTTGTGACTGAAAAATCACATAAGTCATCTGAATAATGTATTACAGCTAGCAGTAGGGCTAATAGGATTTTGGGTAGCATCTATAGAAATATTAAATACAAGCAAAGGGATATTATTGTTTCCTTTTAGAAACCACTTGTAATGCTTCATTTAGAGTGCTGTGTACAGTTTTAGGCTCCCTTCTGTAAGAAGAACATTGAATTGTTGGAAAAGGTTCAGAGAAGAGCTGCTTGGATACCTAAGATGGTGGAATTGTCCTATAAGGAGAGAATCAAATTTCTAAACTTGTTTTCTCTGGAGAGGAGAAAGATTAGAAGGGATTTGCTTGAGATGTTTAAAATTATTAAAAGTATTAATAATATAGATCTATTAAACTTTTTTGTGTTTAGAAGTACAAACAATAGGGCAAGGTGTAATAAGTTCAAATTTTGGTAGCATAGGAGTTGCCTCCTGTTCAGACAGTATTACTTTTGAAATAGTGTGGTTGGCACTTGAAATGAGCTGCCTTCAAGGGTAGTGGAGAAAAGATTTGATGAATGCATGAGTAGTAAGGGATGGTTATAGTTGAGAGCCTGAAGGAACATCCTAGATAGGCTAATGAGCTCCTTTTTGTCCCTTCAAAATTTTATACATTACATTAGTGGGCAATTTTTATGATGGGAAGATGCCAATATCAAATAATAGAGTACTAAATTCAGGACTTTGTGGTTGAGGAATATGTTACCAATGACCAGAAGCTTCACTATATAAGGTGTAATAATACATGTAATAAAGTGTGAATTGGCTGCAGTGAGATTCCTATCAAGTTTCATACACATTTCTTTTTGTGTACAGTGAAATAGTTTAATCCCAATACAGACTTAAAATATACACCACACACTAGATTAGAAAGGTGAGAACATTTTGTTTATAATTATAGCAGACAAATCTTCAAATTTATTTGATAGAGAGATTAAAATAATGTGATGTTTTAAGCACTGGTAGTTTTATATACAAGGCTAATATTTCATTTTTTTAAATCATAAAATAGTTCTAAAGCATTTTAATTGTTGTATAATAAGAAAGCCTAAATATAAGGGATTTCAATGATTTTTAAGTAACAAAGATAACAAAAGATTTGCACACCATTAGATTCCACATTCACAAATTATTAAAGTTACACTGCAAGTTGGATTATTTCATTTTGTAATTATTTTACAATTATTTAAAAACAATAAAAATTGCATCTGTAAATTGACCTTCTGCTCCACATTACCTTCTCATTATAACAATGTTAACAAAATGTCTGATTTACTGGGTTATCTGGTAACTTGATGCTGTGTGACATCCACATCAAGGCGAGATAAATGTAGTCATATTAATGTCCATTCATTCAAACATCGTACATATATCTTTATACTATAGGAATAAATAAAATGTTAATAATGAAGTATGAACCTATCGTACTTGTGAAATAATAAGTGAGATTTTGTAATCACATTGGATGGAAACAAGATGACTGCATTAATTAAATTCTGAGCTGGTTAAGAAAAAATTGGGAAGTTTAAGGAACAATAAGGCTCTTGGGCTAGATAATATTTCCCCAAGTGTTTTGAAGGAAGCTGAAGATTGGATAAGCCACATGCAAGCCTTTTTTTTTTTTGTCAGGACTTGAATAGTGGGCAGGTACCAGAGGATTGAAAGTTAGCTGATATTATTACTTTTTTCAGTGGAAGTGATAAAAATTGCCCCAGTAATTATAGACCCATTAGTCTCACAACAATTATAGGTAAAGTTCTGGAAAGTATATTAAAAGATGTTTGCAAGTCATTTAACAAAATTTAGAATTTTATTGGATAGTCAACATGGTTTCATTAAGGAAAACTTTTGCCTTACAAATCTTTTGATATGATGTGAATAGGTTTATACTCCTTCTGTAGAAGAAGGTAAGAGTATGGATTTGATGTATCTGGATTTTCAGAAAGCATTTGACAAGGTGGTACACAAATGTTTTTTTAAGAAAATCTGTGTGGAGGACATGTTAACTAATTGGACAGAATAGAAGCTGTATGCTGTCAAGCAGAGGGTTGTTACAAAGAGTTCATTCATATTGCATTAATGTCAAGTGGGATACCTTGGGGCTCAGAGTTAGTACCTTTGCTCTTTATAGTTCATGCCAATGATATAGATAAAGGAATGGTCAAATTTATTAAATTTGCAGATGATATTAAGGTTTTGGGTGTTACTTGCTGTGAAAAGGATGTTGCTATATAAAATAATTTAGATCATTTTATTGAGTTGGCAGATGGGTTTCTTTTATAATCAATAAAAGATAATGGATGTAGGTTATCACAATTTTAAATTATATGAATAATTTGGATAGGAACAACATTAATAGTATCATAAAAGATATCTTTGTGCTACAGTCAGTCAGTTGCTAAAGCTATTGAAGCTGGTGGTAAGGCAAGTAGGATATTAGTTTGTACCTACAAAAATAGTGAATACAAATCTAAAGAGGTTATGATTTCCTTGTATAGATCAGTAGCTATATCACATTTGGAATATTGTATTCAATGTTGGGGTCCTTACCATAAAAAAATATTGAATTGTTGGGAAGGGTTACTAGAATAGTGTCTGAGATGAAGGAGTTGTAATATGAGGACAGATTGAAATCTCTCAACTTGTTTTGTCTTGAAGAAAAAGAAGTTAAAGGAGATCTTATTCAGGTGTTCAAGATTGCAAAAGGAATTGATAGTGTTGATACATTATCTTTTTTTGATATTCAACAGTGAGAATAGTAGGGCTAAGGGACATAATTTTGGCACGGTTGGAGTCATCTTTAGCTAAGACAGTTTTATTTTTCTAACAAGTTGGTTGGCTTTTGGATTGGTTTGCCTTTAGATGTTGTGGAGGCAGTCAATTTAAGTTAGTTTAAGAGAATTCAGAGACAGCTTGATAAGTACATGAATGATAATGGCTTACATTAAGATATTTTTCTTTTTTAATTTATATACTAATAGTTTAGATGATGGAACAGCCATAATAGGTCAAGAGGTCACACATTACCCAAAACATTATGTATTTTATTTGACAAGAGTTGCCCAATAGTTGGCAGGAATGGTTTTGAATAACTGCATTACCTTCAGTTTAACAGCTAGTGCAGATAGCTTCAATGTATCTTTGAGTGAAATTGAACAAAAACAAAAAAACAATATACTTACATGTGCCTCTCTACTAATCTTCAACCTCCAATGGCTCAGCTATATTGAAGGAATACAATACTCAAGTTTCACAAAGTACTGACAGAGCACAGATAGTCCAATGTGTAATTAAAAAGAACTGTAGCTACTAAATTATAACCCTTGCATTTAGAGAACATATATCCTCATTTATATCTTTAACAAATGTAATGTTGAAAATAGATCAGCTCTCTCAAATGGGCCCGGCATGGCCTAGCGCGTAAGGTGTGCGACTCGTAATCCGAGGGTCGTGGGTTCACGCCCGCGTCGGGCTAAACATGCTCGCCCTCCCAGCCATGGGGGTGTATAATGTGACGGTCAATCCCACTATTTGTTGGTAAAGAGTAGCCCAAGAGTTGGCGGTGGGTGGTGATGACTAGCTGCCTTCCCTCTAGTCTTACACTGCTAAATTAGGGACGGCTAGCACAGATAGCCCTCGAGTAGCTTTGTGCGAAATTTCCAAACAAACAAACAAAAATATCTCAAATGTTAAATACTTTCTGTGAATTTGTTTTGTATTCTTAATTTGTTAAAATATGTTTTACATAATATTCAGTATGTACAATATATTTCAATAATTTGTGTAAAAGAATTTTTCTTAAAAAATTCAAACACTACTTATTCAAACTGACACTACATAATCCTGAAAAGGACTGATTCATGCACAAAATACAATAACTATAAATGTGTCAATAACTGTAATGTAATGCACAAACTGATTTTATGGTTTACTTTTTATGTGACTGTTTTACAACAACATAGTCCTGAAATGGACTGTGTTTCAAATTAACATTTAAATTATGGATATTCCTTTAAAAGAGTGCACTAGCATTCTCTGTGTAGGGATGGCAGGGATGCCTGTTTTAACCCTTAAACAGCAGGAATGTTGAAGATAGCAGTATCATTTGATGAAGGCTGCCGTGTAAGGGTTAAAGCAGTACAGAAGTCATTTCGATTTTCTTTTATGCAGGTTATCAAAAGCTAGATATGAAGAGCTACCAAGTATAGTCATTCAACATCCAGCACATATACTAATTTTCAATTGTACTGAATAACCTAAAGTTGAAACCCAGGAAATGGCCAAAACCAAGTATTTTTTATTTTCATTCATCATCATAATCTTCTTTCAACAGGTCTGGTGACTACCTGACAGTAAATATATACTTTTTATCATTATTCAATAGACAAAAACAGTTTTCACAACCTTTGACTACCTATTTTATTGTTATTATATGCAAAATTTGTAAACCATGTATACCACCTTATAAACAATGTAAACAAACAATTTTTCACTAATTGATAAACCTATATAGGGCTAGTTACTGAACTTGATTAAAATAAGCTAAACAAGATAAGGATGAAAATGGACATATCACTTGATTAACTGATGATAACTAAGTCATCTTACTTGAATTTACATGAAGAATAAAATCTCTACATTACTGGCTTCATCACTAGTAAAATAGATAGAACTAGACCTTCCAATTGTAAAATATTCTACTGTTAAAATTTTAAAGTAGTATTCTAAATTTAAATAAAGGAAGAGTATAATGATGAAAGCTGAGATTCTATTGAGACACTCAACTTTTGATAAGACAAAGTGGGGAAGCGAGAAATATATGGATTTTATTATCAATATAAAGTCAAGAAAACTTACCTGAGTATCGTGTTATACACAGCTAAATTTGTTTTTATATGTAACTGATATACATGAGCACAACAATATGAATTTGTTGTTTTGCTTCATTGTATAAAATTAGAGGAGAGTTTCATAAGAGTATTGCATGTGATACCCAAGGCACATGATTGGTTATATTACTTTCACTCCAGAGAAAATAATATACTAGATAAATGCAACAAAGTGCTTTATTAATTCTCTAAATTTTCATTAAATAATATTAGAAGGAAACACTTCCCTTACACCTTCTTGGATAAGTAGTTAAATTAGTCCATAAAAACCTAATAAATTGCCTAAAACATGTTTAGTAGGGAGTTTGGGAGACTCAGTTCCTAGCCACATTAGTGTATGAATGTGAAATCACAGTTATGATACATGAAATAAAATAATAATTATTGCACACCAAACAACAAGGAATATGTCTACAGCATTAATACACACTACATTTGCAGGATTTATTTCAACATGACCATACTTCCACAAGTTTGGAAGTGGCTTTATAAAAGATTGATATGATGGTGATAGCTGATGTCTACTCTTTGTCAGTGACCATCAAGCAAATCTTAAAAATAAAACTAGGGTGTCAGTTTGAATTGGCTGAACAACTAAGAACCAACAATATATCAAATGGTAAGCTCTCATAATGCTCTATTTTGGTCAAGCCAGATTCACTGGAAGCAGAAACAGTTACTATTTGAAAACACAAAAAGAAAACTTTAAAACCATTTAAAGTTATTTTTAGCCATTGAATTGATAGAAACAAAGGCATCCAATAAACTTGGTGTTGCAGACTGCATAAAACACAAACCAACAGCAATAGAGAATTTTAAACAACGCATATGTTGCCCTGCAACATGTTGCTTTATGTTGTATCTTTAGTCAAGAGTAGATTATGTTTTCCTGGTAAGAGTTTGATATACACCATATTGTTGGGGAAGGGGTATCTAGAACTTTGTCAGATTGTGTAGCATGGGTAGAGATTACTACTGATACATAAGCTATGACATAACACTTTGGGACCTGTTGAACCATCTAGGCTATTCCATCTTTTACACTAAATCTATAAATAATTAAAAAAAAAAACTTGCATTCAGACCTTATCATTCATATACGTATCAAGCTTTCTCTTAAAATTGCTTAAATTTACTGTCTCCACAATATCAGAATGCAATCCATTCCAAAGGCTAGCCACTCTGTTAGAAAACTAAAACTGCCATAGCTGAAAGTGACTCCTACACAGCTAAAATTTATACCATTCTCACTGTTAAGTATGAATAAAGATGAAGCATCAATAATATCAGTTCTCTTTACAATCTTAAACACCTCAATGAAATCCCCTGTAACTTTTCTTTTTTCAAGAACCTCTCCTCATATGACAACCCTTCTGTCAGTCCTTTCTAGAAATTCAAAACTACATCTCTGCCAGCCTCCTTTATGATATGTATCCTGCTACGTTAGTCGTATCCTTCACCTGTGCCCCTGGGTAGTATAAACTGATATTTTCTATCCTTTTAACCTACAGACTATTCTATCTACATGGCTTGTCAAGGAATCACCTATAACTATAATTTCTTTATCACCTATAAAATAGTGGGATTTGACTTGCATCACTCCCAGCACCAAATTGAAGAGTCTAATTTTGATATTTTTTTCTGGTAATGGGATTTGAACATGGAATTTAAGCTCCAACGTCTGGAATGCCTACCACTGGTTCACCCTTTCCCATGTAAATTAATACCTTTAGAATCATCCAGAATGTCACTATAAGTTGCTATGCTAAGATCACAGTAAAGGTCATGGATGGTGGTATAATATGCAGACATATCATGTTTTCTAGCAGCTTTAGTAAGAGAAAAAATATTTTAAGTTTTTAGTTGTTTAGTCTTCTTGCTGCAATACTTTATCTACAAGACCATTAAGATTACCTTGCTATAGTTGTTTGTTTTTTTTCTCCAGAAGAGGTAAGTAGTCTGTCTAAGAGGATTTCATTATTACCAGTTTTATCAAATCTTGTTACTTGACATATATACAGTAGAAAGATTTGATTAACTTATTTGATAAGAATCAATCTCCTTGTTTCTTGAGTAAACCTGTCTTATGCATTTTGGGAACTTGGTTGTACAAGATACTATCACAGTGTACTCCTCCATGTGCTTGGTAGTCTTAGATTGAGCCATTAAATGCAAACAAGCAATAATAATTTCCTACAAAACACCTATGCTATTTTTAACCTTTTTTTATTATTATTCTTAGTATATTCTCCTTTTAATATGTTTCTCTCACGTGAGGTTTGGTACTCACCTGAGTTTAACTTCAAACTCATTCAACTGTACTGTACCTTCTAAATGGTCTAAACCTAAGTTGTGGTAAATTTAAGTTTTAAAATAGTAAAATAACCAGAGTTATGAAAAAGAAAACTCCTGTGAGAAAGAGATGAAGATGCTCAGTGTGTTGCTGTGTACTCTATATAACAGTTTTGTTCTGTATTAGTGTTTCTTGTTTCTAAATTTCCTAAATACACAAATCATGCAGTACACGTGAAACAGTGATGCTGATTCAAATGATTTTAGACTCTTAACTTTATTTGAATTCAAGCAGCATGGAGTTAGATATTTAAAATAAGTCACACGTCATAGTTTGTTTTTAATCTTCATCTGTTGATGTCAAGGATGCGTAACTTTTAATAATGATTCACTTTGAAGTGCTTTTTTTGCATAAATTTACTCCTTTTGTTTCCTGTGTACTTCCTGATTATCTTACTCCTGAATCATCCAGTTGAAGTTAAGGAGCTGTCTAATCTCCTTCTGTATTTTAAAAATAATTCCTCATGACAGATTGTTCCTGGCAATGATGAAAGGTAAAGACAGCTCACAAAACACAAAATTTTCTCTTTTAGAATGTCCTATTTAATTATTCCATAGTCCTCCATATTACAGTTATTTTACTATGACATATTGAGTTGCTTCACAGGCACATATAAACACACAAATGGACAGTAGATATTACAGCCTATAAAATGCAATGACCTGATTATACTTTATCCCAGCTCGCTAGTTTAACTTTGTTGTTATGATGTGATTCTATTAGCTGATATTTTTAGCAGTTTAATGAAATACTAGTTACAAAGAATCTGAAACTTTCATGTTTACCGAAAATAATTGTACCACTTATTGATCATAATTTTACACTTTTTAATGTCTGAAAATTAAGAAGATAAAAGTTACTGAATAAAATTACTTACACATATGGAAGTTTGTTTTATAACTGATGTCCAATCTAAGTTTTGTGTACCAGTAATAGTAAAAAATATGAACATGTTTAAACTTCACAGTTTTCATGCACTCAAAATGGCATGTTCTTATACTGTAATTCTGTTACAGAAATTTATGTCACGACTAAAACTACTCAATAACTATGAATGTTTTGTTGTTCATATCTGGTATTCTATCATTATGTGTAAGAATGTAAAGAATGCTATAAAACACCAGTGCAGTAGCACATATCACAAACTATGATGAGGCAGATATTCCATTCTTACAGCAGTTCAATACATTTATTATTTTAACACAAAATTAAGTAGATTTTGTTACCTTCTTATCATGGAACAGACCAACCATTCAAAACTATATCTCAGACAATCACTGCCAGTACTGCAACAGAATTTAACCCTTTGTAGCTTTACTGATGTAACTGAGTTGCTACTTCATTTCTCTTGTAACTCAAATATAGATGAAGCATGATTAGCCATACAGACAAATTAATGTGTTACCACAGGTTGTGATGCAATCAGCTAGTATGCAGTTATAGGAAAAACAAAATTGTAAAAAAAAAATCTCTTTCTCAAAATGTGTTTCTGCTTCTTTCACTCGAAGCTACACTGAATGTTGAAATGTTTGTCATTCATCTGTATCAACCACGGTCCAACTTAAAATCAGTAGTTGCTTTACAAGCAATACTATTCATTTTGATATTTCAAAAATTACTTTCTTGAACAAAACATCCACTTAATCAGTAAATACTGTGTGCAAATGACTGAACCATAATCTGGAAAACAAAGGAGTGTAGTGCTAATTCTAGAGCATTGGTTATGGAACTAGTTAACTACCTTTCACTACATTACCTGTTGTTCTGGGTCATTTACTTATGGGATTGAGTGTCTTCTGATGGGGAACATTTCTGTAAAATTGAACGTATTATGTGAAAATAGCCAACAGTCTTAACAGGTTAACTGACACTTAGAGGATACAACTTACAACAATTTTGAATAGTAATAACGAGCAGTGACTTAAGTAGTGCATCTTAAGAATGATATTAGTATTATTTCATACACATAATGCTATGTTTACTAATTTTGGAAGAGATCTTTCTTCAGAGATCAACAAACAATTCTTCACAGAGTTGTTTTACACTGAGTCAATATGGTCTCTTTGGATTGTTAGTAAAATAAGTAAAGATTGTTTTCATTGTGTATAATGATTTTCTTTTTCACAATTCAATCAGAGATAAAATTAAGATTTACTCTCACAAAACATATTTCGTTGACCTTTCTTTTATTCTGTGGCTCTTAATGGAATACTCATAGAGGAAATCAGTACATCTGAGAACACCACATCTAGAAATGCTAACACATAGTATGAAATAAATTACACAAAATATACGTTTACCAGTTATGAAACCTCTCTTACTTCTATAGGCTTGTATCTTATCATCAAATGATGACTAGTTTTCAGTAATGCTAATAGAAAAATGCATACTTTAAATGAAATTATTTCTCATGTTCTGCAATTCTAAAGTACAAAATCTTTTTATATTTTGTAAACTAATTTGCAAATGCAAATTATATCAGTGATACAAAAAATAATTTTTTTGAGGAAAATAAAAGAATAAAAATTATTTTCTGTTATTTTTGATAGCATATATAAATATCAATCAGCTACACTCTAATAACAGTTCAATTTTATTCTTATAAAAAAAAGAGTATCATATCAATATGTTTGAGAAGTTAATTTCCATTTCAATCCCATGCATCAAATTATTTCTTCCATGCTCGTCCAAATACTCGAGGGTTGTGATTACCATCTGTTAGGTGGCCCTGAGACATAACTTTATAATACCAGTATGTTGGTATTGGTTGGTTACCTTTTGCTTTGGTTCAAAGGCATAAAATGTAGCTTTTCCCCTCTACTATATGCAATATATAAATAACATAATCTAAATACTTATATGATGTACTATAAGAAAATATTTTAATTCATAGTGTTTTCTGAAACTTTATTGTAGTTTATTTGTACTCAGTTGCAATTTCTAGACAAGTGGTTCCCACACTATTTTGTTCATGGACCACTTAAGTTACATTTGCTTTTCTTTTCTTTTTTGGAGGGGAGGCAGGGATCATAGACTGCACAATAACAGCATAATTATAAAAATAACAAACACAAATTTCAGTATAATATTAACCACAGACATGTTTTTTTCTATGTTTTATTAAAGTTACAATTTCTAGACCAGTTATTCCCTAACTGGTTTATTCATGGATTATCCCTTTTTTTTTGTATTTAGGGAAGCGATTTTTAGACCACATAATAACAGCATACTTTAACAAAAAGAAAAATGCATAAAACTTTATAATATTAATCATGATTTAATAGATGGGTGTACCTGTTGTTGTATTACAACAATGACAGCAATCAGTTGGTGCTGCTTGTCAACAACTCTAAGTTACAAAGGCTTACCTAATCCTTAGTGTCTACAACCAATGTATTGCAGTCGGTGCCTAAAACTCATCATTGTTGAACAAGTGAATGTAGGATGTAAGTATATAAAGTTGTACATTCTTGGGAGTTAAAATGAGATGTAGTGATAAGCTGAGCTAAAGGGTTGTACAGTGTACCAACAGCTTACAGATTAAAATACATGTGAAAAGAGAAATGTAGGAGTACATGAAGAACTTCATACGAAAGGTACAAACGTAGTTTATCTAGTACAACGTTGTTGTTTTTCATTATATGATAATATAAGAAAAGTACACACACATGAAAAATCAGTAGTTTCTGCTAAGTACTGAAAGTATTACATACCTATTTCTAGTAGTTGTTTACCACTAAAACTACTCAATTAGAAAGCTTGTAATGATGGAGGGGAGGGTGTATTTTGAAACATTTTTCTTTGCTAATGGCATCTAGAGACATTTCTAATGACTGTTTCATGTCTAATGTAGAATATGTTTCCGTGATCCATTCATGTGACTTGTTATGGGAAATCTGGAATAAAGAATGCTCTTGTAATCCTTAGTTTTCCAAGCTACATCAAATGATAGGTAAGGCATGGTATTTATAGTTTCATTTTCTTTTTGTGAATTAATTTTATAATGACCATCATGCAGTGGAAAGCCAAGAGTTGGACTTATGGTCAGTATCTTCCAGGTGACATCCAAACCTTTTAGAAACTGACACAAACATTAATAATTTCCATGGCATTCGTTTTTATATATAGCTTAAACGTTTAAGAAAGGTAGAATTACTTTCAAGTATGACAACCTGGTTTTGTAATATAATGATAAGCCTTTGGAATGGGTTACCATCGGATGCAGTAGGTGCAAGGGAAAGATTGAGATGAATTTCAGTGATAAGGGTTAGCTTTGGATTACTTGTGATTTTTTTTTTAATTTATTGGTCAGGCGGCCTATTTGTATCAAAAGACCCCTTGTTGTTCCTTAAATTTATTTTACGTTATATTTAGTTGCTGATATCATAATTATTATTTTATTTTATTTTCATCATTTTCTTCAGTTTCATTGTTATTATTTTAATTGCTATTATCATTATTTTTTAGTTTTAACTATACCATTGATATTATATCAGGTGCTACTATCACTATCATTTATTACTGTCATTATTATTTTAACTTTTTGCAATGATAATTATTTCTTTAGTGTTTACTATCATTAATTTTAGTTTAATTGGTATTATCATTATTGTTCTTGTTAATCGTTTATAGTTACCCCAGGTGTTTTGCAACACGTTACTAGAGAGCGCTGTATGTGTGTATAGGAAGGGGAACGAACTCATCAAAGACGATGGCGTAATAATTCTTAAAAGGGTTAAACTTATAGTTCGATACCAGACAGATAGCTATGACATGTTTCTAAGCCATTATTGAACCAGAATAACATGAATATATTTAGTCAGTTTTAATCACTAATTTATAAGTTAATTAATTTTCCTGACCATTCAGATCGTCTTATCGTTTGACTATTTAATTGTAACTCAAGTGTTTAAAGAATTTCAGTAACGTAATTATAATTTAAAAAATTCTAGACACGATATTTATTTTTAACTATTTATTAATTTTCTGAAAGGGATCATAAATTCGTAGATTTACCGCTATACTAGCGGGAGGGCATTTCAAAGGCAAAAAGTATATATCGTCCAAAGTATTCATCATATCCTACATCAGTTCCTTGATCTTGAAATTGTTTTGCAGTTCTATTAAATTACGTTTTTAGTTTGTGCATACAGCTCAGCTTCAAAATCTGGCTGTAAACATCGAGCGAGAATATGCTTTAATCCATGTAGATTTTCACGAAATTGATATTGTAATGCTTGATATTGTACGAATTTTTCTTTCAGAATCCATTAAATGTATTATTATCAACACATCCTATAAGAAGACGTGTAGGTGCTTAAACTAAATGGTTCATCATTTTACATGTTACATTCGGCAAGAACTACTAAAAGATATCCGAATGGAGCTGGCCGATCATGTTGACTGTTTCGCTACCACATGTATTCATGTGTCCATCTATGATCCTGTCGTTCCCATCGTTAAAATTGAGATTATTAAAACTACCTTCTGTGACTTCTATCCACATGGACGATGCCAAGTGACTTCTCTTAGTTTCACCATTATAACTCAGTAAGTTGTTAAACAAAGGAATGAGTTTGTCATTCAGGTGCACGTCTACTTGATAAAACAGAGAATGAAATAAGAAGTTGGCAGGTATTTTCGTTCTTTTTTTATATCGTTTCCTCAGACTTGACAATCTTTGCCTTTGCGTGAAGATATGATTCTACAGGATCTAACTATTCTTGATCCCGATATAAAAAAATTAATGGTTCTTTTGTGAGTTACTGAAGATAAAGGATAATATTTAGTCCACTGACCTTCACTGTTTGTGCATGACATGGAGAAAATAAGTCTAGCCCAAACTTTGTACAATGATAGGACTTTTTATGTAGAAGGAGAGCCATGATTATTTGTCTGAAACGTCTGGTTTCGATGTTCTTCGTTTCTTAGTTTTAAATGTTCTGAACCTGAGACCCTTATGTTTCTTCTTGTTATGACATATATTATCTCAAACCAGATTATAAGCTCCTTGCATTGCTCATCATTTTCCAACACTGACATAAGGTTTTCCTTGTGCGACATAATTTATGCCTGACTAAACAGCTTGTTTTCCTAAGGCTAATGCTTCATTTATTTATTTTTAATCAGAAATGGTATAGCCGAACAAAAAAGGTTTTATGATGAAATGTTATGATTACTCTTTCTTATTCCTCATCGACCAGTGATCTTTATATCGATCTCTATTGTCTGAAGTTTTATTTAAATGTGGAATAGTAACGATAATTTGTAAATAAGTTAATGTTCATATATCTATTCTCACCTTTAACTTGAACAATTCATATCAGTAGTACATACCCATTACGAATTAAAAAGATAAGTCGACCAAAGTCGTCCATTATAACAGTCTCTGTAGTTTAGGTATTAAATATCCAAAACCCTGCTCAGTAGGTAGTCCACATGTTCGTTATATGGGGAATATTCTGGACTTGACACTAACCTCACTAGCAAGTGCTGTAGGGTTAGAGTAGGTAAAGCACTTGTATACTGTGCGAGAAGTATTACTACAAAAAATAAAATTATCACGCCAAGAAGCTGTATTCATGATTAAACATGTAAAATTTTAAATTTATTTGAAAATGAAACTGCAATAAGCTTTATCCCTCTTCAGACAAAATAGTAGAAAATAATATACATAGTGTATTCTGCAAAGAGAATAATAGAATCACGCAAGTATATGTTATAAACCCTGGACGCTACAGAAGTAAAAACAGTAATAAACCAGCTTGGCTACAGAAATTATATATGAAATCAATAGTTATAATATCATATATTTTCATATTTTCCCGCTATCCCTTATAAGTGATAATGCAGCTATACCAAATAATGGGAGATTTATCAACATATTCATTGCTAAATAATTCTATGTTTTTGGACTGGCTAAGGCAATTAGGGACGGCTAGCACAGATAGCCCTCGAGTAGCTTTGTGCGAAATTCCAAAACAAACAAACAAACAAAGATTACCTTTTGATGGAGCCACTTGTAATATATACACTTAGTTGCTAATAATACTAATATATTAGTTTTAGCCATAATTACATACACACAAAAAATGTACATAAGTTCTGCTAAAAAAAGTAGCTATTGTCAGATAAGCATTAAGTTTAAATATATATATATATTCATATATATTCTACGTATTTTAAATATTGTCAGGGAAATTGGTTTGTTTTTGAATTTCGCAAAAAGCTACTCGAGGGCTGTCTGTGCTAGCCGTCTCTAATTTAGCAGTGGAAGACTGGAGGGAAGGCAGCTAGTCATCACCACCCACCGCCAACTCTTGGGCTACTCTTTCACCAACGAATAGTGGGATTGAACGTCACATTATAACGCCCCCACGGCTGAAAGGGTGAACATGTTTGGTGTGATGGTGATTCAAACCCGCGGATTACGAGTCGACTGCCTTAATCACCTGGCCATGCCGGACCCAATACTTCTTGATCAAGATATTAATAACATCATATCATTATACGGTGCTCATTTCTGGAAACTGGTTTTCTAAATGTGATGTTTTAGAAATGAGTTTTCAGACGTGTAATAACTAATTATTTTCTATGTATCTTTAAATATAAATGCAAAAGATCCGCACTGGACACATCTGTAAATAGTAACCCTACCATTTCTAGATCAAATTTTTGATTAAAAACACATTTATATTTAAGTTAATAATACAATATAATGACTATCATAAATAAATAAAGGATACAGAATGACATTGGATGCTATAATAATATAATATAATAAATTCAATTGTTATACAATTCTTTTCAAGAGTTGTAAGACATAACATAGGAATACGGTCTTAAACTAAGTATACTCTGAAAATGTTAGTTTTTGTAATAACTAATCCGGTACAGTTTTGACAGATATTTAGGTTTACTGGCCTTCCACTCATCAAGATTAATGGATTGAAGCTTGAAAAACAATTAGGGGCGCACAGAAACAGTGGTTTCTTTTGACCCCGCGTTGAATAGAGAATGATTCAGCGAGATGGGCAAATAATATTTGGCTAATAATAACACAAGCTTGCAATGGCTTCATTGTAACGAACGTTTTACATGTTGTACAGTAATTCCTGTATTGTGAATCCGAAAATGTTATCCATTCTTCTTAATAATGTTCAGATTTTTAACAAAACGTCATATGTATTTTTACATAAGTGGATCATTTTCATTGAAATTGGGTCACATTTTGTTGTGCTTACAATGTTGAAAACTATGGCTATATATTTCTCAAGACCAATCGTGACGTGAAAGTCTTATAGATCGTTCTAGTACTTAAAAATAACAAATATAAAGAGGAAAAAAATCATTGTGGTAAAAAGGAATAATATTTTATCTAAGTAACAGATTTTTTTTTCCAGATTTTGTAAAAAAAAATCCTTACGCGATAAAAAAATGAATATTATTTATGAAGTATTTTTAGGTAAATTACGAAAAGTTCATTATTAAAACTAAAACAATTTATAGGAAGTTTGAACTCGTAGACCGATGCAATCAGTGCCTTCAGACTTGGAGGAAACTGAGAGACGCGACGAGCGTGTATTCTTGCTAAAGAAAGTGGAACGTAAGCCGTAAGAGCCGAGCTGAAAAGGTGGAAGAGAGAATAGAATACACATGTTCATATTTTGACCCGTGTAAGCGTGGAGTTGTTGACGTCACGAAGAGTTCTGTGGTTCGATGACGTAGTCGGGAAGAAGTCAGAGAGAAGAACAACATAAATCCTGAGTCAGTGTTTGTTTGTTTGTTCTGAATTTCACACAAAGCTACTCGAGAGCTATCTGTGCTAGCCGTCCCTAATTTAGCAGTGTAAGACTAGAGGGAAGGCAGCTAGTCATCACCACCCACCGCCAGCTCTTGGGCTACTCTTACCAATGAATAGTGGGATTAACCGTCACATCATAACGCCCCCACGGCTGAAAGGGCGAGCAAATTTGGCGCGACGGGGACACGAACCCGCGACCCTCAGATTAGGAGTCGCACGCCTTAACACGCTTGGCCATGCCGAGCCTCCTGAGTCAGTGATGTGAAATAATACACATAAATAAACATATATGCATACTCTACACATATTTGTGTTTGTGTATTCACAAATACTCAGACAGTTTCAATATAAATACTAAAAATATATAGTTTAACTTCGATGTTAAAGTTTATATCACAATTCGAGTAATTTTTTTGTGAAATCTAAACGGACAAATGTTCCATCTTCTCCCTTCCTGCGACATTCATATGCATTGATCAGACGCCGAAAAATATACTTACCCATGTTCTAAGTGTTTTAAAATAAACAGCACCCCCTTTCCTATTTTAAAACACAGTACATAACGTATCGGTACGTGGTTTGCTTATCATCCTATGATTTGCCAAACGTGAAATACAATGTATTCTTACGACTAGGACTGATTAAAAATCTTACAATTGAGGTTGGACGCGTTCCAGTGATATTTTATAAAAATTAAAATAAAGACTAAAAGAGGATTCATATGTTGAACATAGATAGTAGGACAAGAATTAAAGTGCAAGGACAGATTTTGAAAGAAAATGTTTTTTTTCAGAATTTCGCAATTTTATTTTGCTTTTTTACGTGAGACCAGTACCTCTACCTCAGAGTTTAATGCAGTGAAGATGGTGGTATGGTACGATAACGTGTTTGACCGTAAGTTGAATGACCATAGTAATGGAAAACTTGTGATTGTAAATCGTTCCCATACAGTTGTGCTGGTGTGTCCAATGTATGGATACTACATAATAGTTATTTAATTAGATAAACAGTGTTTTAAGTTGTGTAAGTTATAGATTTGCAATTTTGTCTTGTTTTTGGTTGTCTTTATCACAGAACGTATATATAAATGACATAAAATTATAGGTTTAGTAACACTTGCAATTGAAGGGATAACTATTGCTTGGTCGGGATTAAAGTTAAATTTACCACAGACTAACGGATATTTTTATTTAAGTCAACTGATTACTATCATCAGTGACTTCTTAATTTTGGAGCTATTGAGAATGAATATATATATATATCATATATAACCTAGCTTGATAGCTCCAGGTGTTTCAGATTTGCAATGACTGCACAAATATCTTGCAGAAGTAACTTCTCTTCATATGACCTATGACACTTCCTTTTTGATTATTATGCATTTTGTTGACTGGGATAGTGAATGACTTTTGCTACTAATGTTCTATTCATAGATTCTCATCAGTTACAAAATTTTGTACTTTGCTTAGCATGGTAAGGTGGGAGTTTTATGCAGGTCTCTTTCTTATCGATTCTGATGCTCCAGTTAATGTATATTCCTTTGTTTGTCAATTCAACTGAGTTTAAGGACTATGTACATTTTGAAAAGTCCTTGACCAGAACATAGTTTTATAATCCACGTTCATGATTACATTTCTTGTCTTTTACATACTTGAGAAAGTCTCAATCCTATGAAACTACCTGCGAAATGACAAATAACTTTAAATGTATTTTTGATACATACTATACAACTGGAACCTTATGCCATCTGCGGTTTTCATACGACTTGTTGATTTGCTTATTCAAAATTATATCATTATAACTTACTGAATCCTACGTACACTACTGAGAAAATATAAAATGTGATGATATTAAATAATCACACATGAAGAATTACAATGTTTTATTAAAAGAATAAATGTTTTCTTGCTCAAGAAATCATAATCCAGCATTAAATTAATCAGCTAGGATCTTACATTTTGGCTTCTTTTATACAAACCTGTTTAATGAAAATACAACGATGCAGAGAGATAAACAAATACAATTTATTCAATATATTACACATTTAGTACATAGTTTAATTTTTTAAATAGATCTAAATGTATTCCTGACTTTGTTTTGAGATTGAAAAAGAACAGTTATAATGTAAATATTTCACACAAACTTTCTGCTAACAGTTTAAAGAAGTCAATCTTCAGGTGTTGTTTTTCACAATGTTTGCATATAGAATACATAAAAGTGTGACAAAATCTTATGATAAATAACATAAATTATTTCAGTTATGCGTATTAATAAATAATTTGAGCAAATGACTAAAACTCCCTTTGAATCTCTTCTAAATAAAATATTACAGCAATATTTTTAGCATAGTTGATGTTTTAGGTGTTTTGAATCAAATATAGCTGTGCCATTATATCTGTGATGAGTCATTACACTTAAAACGTACAGAGATGTTAGGATAGCAAACATATTACATGAAGCCAAATTATTGTATTTTGGAACGTATATACAGAATGATTAATATATACAGTTAATTTTTAGTTTTTTATATACTTATAATATTATATTAATAAATTTTGAAGTTTCGGTAATGTCCATTTTTGGTTTAAGCTTTACTTTACTTGTGTTTATGTTTCTCAAACTTAGGGTTCTGACCCAAAAGACTATTGCAGGTGGTTTGTGCGTTTATGAAAGGTTAATATTTTCTTACATCGAAAAATACATTTCCGATACATACCTTTACTCATATGATAGCTTTATCGTTAACTGTTGCTTTCTATGTGCAAAAAAGTGTTTGCTCGCTACAAGTCTTGGAACTCCCACCTACCACATGTTTGAGCGTGGTTCAGCTGATGTGTAGCTTTCTACAACACTCCACCAACAGGAACGTGACACTGTCTTCTGTCACAGTTGGTTCCCAGAAAAGAAGCACTAGAAGTGTGAGAAGAGGTAACAGTGTAAGATAATATTACGATATCTTACCTGGACTCACATAATATCTAAAATCTTAAACTGACCTGCATGGAGGGATCAATGCATAATTTTCCTTCGTAAACAATCTTCGGAAAGTGTCTAAATATACCTCTATAGAGTATGGCATCTTTAATTAGAAGACAGTCGTGGGAGAATGCAGCAGACATGAACAAGGTACACTCTTTACCCTTCTCGAAAGTATATGTCACTAAACTGGATGTTAAAAAGAGGATGACATCCTTGATTGTACATGTGTTGGCTGGTCCACTTCTTTCTCTCGTAGGGTAGTGTATTATAGCCAAAACAATACCTCTAGACCAGTTCATCTCCTTTCCCTACCAAATCTTTCAGGAATCAACCTGTAGAAGATGGTATGATAGACGTTTTCAGCTTACTAGTATATTATTTGGATAATAGCTTCTTCTGAAACAGTATAAAACTCTTCATGCAGATGAGCTATCTTCCCTGTTCGTCTGTCTTAACGTTTTACATTCCACTAGCCTTTAAGCAACTGTCACCTTAACTCACGAGATGTAATTTCTTGAAAACCTATACTTGCTCTACAATTCATAAGAGGACCATCTATAGAAAATATGCTTGTCAGGTCATGAAGGTTAAAGAATCATATCTGAAATGAGGGAGGTCGATAAAGAGTTTCAGGAAGCCTTCATCAAGGTTTCATTGATTGTGACATACTCAACGAAATGTGTGGATGTGAGTGCGACCTAACGATATAAGGGCTCTAATGTAAATCCATGACCACAAAAAATTTTTCACTTGCAGAAAAAATAGAAAGGGGTCAACCTTAATCAAAAAGAAGAAAATTGGGTCAAACGGTTTGTTTGTTTATTTGTTTTGAATTTCGCACAAAGCTACTCGAGGGCTATCTGTGCTAGCCGTCCCTAATTTAGCAGTGTAAGACTAGAGGGAAGGCAGTTAGTCATCACCACCCACCGCCAACTCTAGGTCCACTCTTACCAACGAATAGTGGGATTGACCGTCACATTATAACGCCTCCACGGCTGGAAGGGCGAACATGTTTGGAGCGACGGGGATGCAAACCCGCGACCCTCAGATTACGAGTCGCATGCCTTAACACGTTCGGCCATGCCAGGCCGGGTCAAACAGAGAAAAATGTTGAAAAATACTCTCAGGTAAAATGGTTATTGTGTCGGAAGATTTGATCCGTCACGAGCTCCTTCTTTGGATGAAGGTAATGACAGTCAGTCCTTCTTGTAATGATCGGTAAATGCCTAACTAAGAGGGAGGAAAGACTCCATGAGGAAAAATTAGGAAGGTGAATGAAACGATTGAAACAAGGTAGATCTGTAACTTAATGCTAGTTCTCATTCTTTTAGACAAGTAAAAAGAACTTTTAATAATATCCTTGAGAAACATGACTGACAAGTTTTGTAGCATCCTAAAGAAGAATATTCTGAACTACCTCAGAAAGTCTCTCACCAAAAAAAAAAATTCCGAGAAGTAGAAAAGGAGACAGAAAATGGAGACAAAGAGTACTGAATATAGTATTTGTAGGGTTAAACCTTTTGACAGCACATTTATAACAAAAACGAAAGTGTACCACAGCTTTACACCCGGTCAATGTGCTTCTATTTTGCCTGAATCTACAGAAAAATTATGTGTTAGTGATGGCATGTGATTCGGTGAAAGAAGAGAAAATCGAGATTAAAAAGGAAAAATATTAGTGAATAGTCACCACCTTGAATTCAAACATGTTGCAACATCTATAAAATGAACTTTACAAAAATGACGCCATCACAAGGTTACTTAAGTAAAACATAATTACATGACTGTTAGCTAAAAAAACTAGAAAATAGAGGAACCATATTGGACGTGAAAGTTTGAAGAGGATATTTTACCAAGTTGGAAAAGTATGAGAGAAGCAGTAGCCACTAAAACATTGCAATGTGGTTTAGAAAAGACACTGGACCAGTCGATATATATAAATATTTTTTTATAACTGGCGGGAAAATCCCATCCTACTCCGTTGCTGGTTAGGTTTCGTGAGATCTGGTTTTAGAAAGCTAGAATTTTCCTTACATCAAAATGTATTTTCTATAGACACTTACCATTTCATACAGTGATGCTATCCTCTCTGTGCATTTGTCTTGAATATTTACATGCCACTAATATTCAGGCAACTCACGTATAAATATACAAGATTAATTGTGACATCCATTCAAGATAAGGACGTTATTATGCAACAAAGGCGTTTCATCAGTAGAGGTGACACCAAATCTTCGTATGCTAGCGCCCTTTATACTGTTGCTTTCATGAAACTTTATTACTGACAAGGCAAGAAGCCGTAAATACCCATGTGAAAACATATCCGTCAGAAACCTTGTGGGTGAAGTGATGATGTGATAGGCAGAACTTATTCCAACTGGGCAGGAGTGTCTACATTAATGTGTATTACTCTCATTCCATGACAGTGAATTAAGTGAATTCACTGTGTAGCAGTCCAATAAAGAAGGTCAGGTGTTTGAAAAAAGTATTAAGAATCTGGTATCTTCTCTATGGAAGATATGCAAAATCACCTTGAAATTGTCAGAATGAATCACAATCAAACAATACACTAGCAAAGGTAAAAAATGCACACATGCTCAGTGAACAACACAACGTTCGAGCAAAATGGTGTAGAGAAATTGCTTGTCATGAGTTCTTGTGGTTGAGGTAAGATTGTTGTTCAGAGATGTACCACAACTATTAAGAGAAGCATCTGTGAAGAGGTGTAGGTCCAGGTTGGATGGAGGTAAGGGAACCACAATAATAGTATCGAATCAATCTAGCCTATACAAACATTTCTCGAACAGAGAAGGGGAGAAGTGAAGTGGTGAAATCAAAGGGTTCTCAAGAGTACCCACTGGTCTCTTAAAGTCACATATCAGCTCGATCTAAAGGGATAAAAAGTAATAATGGAGCCATGATCCCCATAACTGATAGAATGATAGAACCTCTCAAGTAGTATTAATATTAGTCTCATATACTGTCGACAGAAAGTTCTAGAGCTTATAAATGAAGGGAAGAAAGCCGTGCGTGGTTGAGGATAAAACTGAAGAAAACCTCAAGTGGATAACATATTGGATGGAATTAGAAATGATTTAGGCGTTTTGACAATCCAGCCAATGTGGGATATCTCTCTCAGAAGAATGAATATGTGACTGGAGGACTCTTTCCATGCCAGTTGATGAAAACGTCTAAAAAATTCTATGACCACGTGACTGAAACATAGGAGCCTCTGTAATGCCAAACATATAAAGGTTGGTAATACTCCTCGAAGTTTATTTGTGTAAAACAACTGAAACCATTTGCTTCAGCCTAGAAAGATAGAATAGACTCAAAATAGGAGGAAACTGAACAGGATTAGAACTGAGAGTAAGGCAAAAGAGAAAGGTAGTGATAGTCCATGTATCAGAACAAGGGTAACCCATCTGTCATTTGACATCTGGGACCAGAGATATGAAAACTACAGCACACAAGCATTCATAAAAGAGGCTTGCGAAACAGACACCATACTCAAAATGGAATGGGTGGAAACTGGATGGGTAAACGTGTAGAATTAGAAAGTGAGAGAATAATATAGGGAACAGGGCCAGGTTGTGTGGCGGAATGGTCGGTTTGATAAAGTTGACAGACCAGTTTGGTAAGAGGTGACTGGTAACATACAACCTCTTTGCTAGATTCTATAGTACTTTCAACACCCAAAAAAAAACCCCAGTGCACAGAAATGGGTCGAGACAAGATCCCAACGACAAGATTTCCAAAATAAACCAAAGAATCCAAATATTATATGAGCCAAGTGAGTAGAGGGTGTATGGAATGGATAGAACAAACCATAGTAGAGGGTGTATAGAATGGATAAAACAAACCATAGTAGAGGGTGTATAGAATGGATAAAACAAACCATAGTAGAGGGTGTATAGAATGGATAGAACAAACAATAGAAGAGGGTGTATAGAATGGATAGAACAAACCATAGTAGAGGGTGTATAGAATGGATAGAACAAACCATAGTAGAAGAGTGGATGGAACAAGCATCGTTCCAAAAGGAATCAGCGTTACTATGAAGTACATTAGGTGAATGAATGAAAGATAACAAGATATAGAAAGAAAGAACAGACAAAACAAAAAAAAAATTGTATGCTTGATAGTTGAAATGAACGTAATTGATCAGTTCCCCCAAACTGGCAAAAGATATTACAAAGTTATTGAATTCAGATATTGAAATTCAGAAGGTAAGGCAAGGAAAACCAGATATATTGTACTTAGAATGCAGTTGATGTAAAAAGCGTGTATACAAATATGAGGACAAGGAAGAAAAGAAGAAATACATTAGTGTTAGGTTTATGCAAAAGGTTTGGTTTGAACTTCGTGCAAAGCTACACGAAAGCTATTTACACGAGCATCCATAACTTATCAGTGAAAGACTGGAGGGAAGGTCAAAAGTAATCAACGTCCATTGTGAACTCTTGGTCATCTCTTTTACCAACGAATAGCTGAAAGGACGAGCATATTTGTGGGACGGGAATTCAAACCTGCGACCCTCAGATTTCGAGTCAAGCACCTTAACCATTTGGTCATGCCAGACCTCTGTAAAAGGAATTGAGAAATAGTAAAAAGAGCCATAATGGAACATACTTGAAAAATTATGTCCAGGTAATAAGAGCATGATTCAGTACTGTCCTCTATAGAAAGTGAAGTTCACCACGATGAAAAGAGACGATGGAAATAAACGAACAAGACTGACCTTCCCCGGCTCTCCAGTGGCACAGAGGTATGTATACGAACTTATACCCCTATAAACTGGGTTTCGATACCCTTAGTGAGCAGATAGCCCTTTCTGCAGATTTTTGCATAATATGAACTACAAACGACAACGATCTCACTCTAAATTTCCCATTCAGAATGAGATGATGAAAGAGAGTAAACTCGAAGGGAGCTTAAGTTCCTGGTTGCATAAGTGAACTCACTAGAGTATGAACCATGATTGTTATGTCATCAACATGCCTCTAGTAGCTATTGTTTAAACTTGGCTTGCGTGAGGAAATTCTTCTCACTTTAAATTGAGAAATAATAAGATGAACGTGCGAGTGAATAGTTGGAGAAACATAAGTCCAAAAACAATGTAAATCTCGATAATTTCGAACTGGTAAACTGCCAAAATATATCTGCAAGATGTAATAACGAAGAAAAGATGTAAGTTTCACGAGTCCAAAACTACACTGTGTCTAACTCCAATTGGTAAGACGTTTTTGCTACATTATAAGGTCATCATGTAGTAATGCAAATCACGATGTTTCTGTGGGCAACACAATTTGCTTGTCCCTACTTAAACTTTAACTATTCTTTATTTACTTGAAACCGTCATCTATCTACAGATATTTGCTTTAAGCACTATTGATACTGGGGAATTTTTCTTTCCCTCTAGTGTCTTATGTTGTAATGTTGAGCTGATGACATACAATTTTTAACTTTAACTGTTAGATTTACCGCCAGTCCATGTTCACAGGCTACTCTCAATTTAAATTCAGAATTCAAACTCTTACCTATAATAAATGAATTCGGGTCATTGTTTCAAACTATCGAGCTCGACAAGTTGTCATATTCTTGAGTCCGTATTTGGCCCCATCAACATCATATACTCTTTTTAATGCTCCAGCCTTATAAGTCAAAACAAGGGACAGAAACAGAGACTTGTGAGCACTTGGAGTATTTCTTTTATCGAAGAGTCGACTCCCTTCTCGGTGGCTTGGCATGGTAAAGCGTGTTAAGGTGTTCGACTCGTAATCTGAGGGTCGCGAGTTCGCATTCCCGTCGCGCCAAACATGCTCGCCCTTTCAGTCGTGAAGGCGTTATAATGTGACAGTCAATCCCACTATTCGTTGGTAAAAGAGTAGCCCAAGATTTGGCTGTGGGTGGTGATGACTAGCTCCCTTCCCTCTGGTCTTACACTGCAAAATTAGGGACGGCTATCACAGATAGCCCTCGAGTAGCTTTGTGCGAATTCAAAACAAACAAACAAACAAAACCCTTCTCGGAACTTAAAATTTTGGACTCGCCTTCGTACACCTAATACCAGATAGCATGGCGAACTATCGACTCAGAAGCCGACCATACAGCGATTGTACTTGCGCAGCCCGCCGCCAAGGACAACTCACCCACCGCGGGCTCCAAAAGACACAGGATTTCCCTCGCATTTCTGGGGCAGGCTTCTAAACTCCATCTTGTGCGACCCATCTCTGGCTCAGCGGTTCAGGTAACACACTATCTAGCCTGTGAGGAGAGCAGGTTATGTCTCCACCCTACCCTGCGACCACAATCATAATCACATACTATTAAAAATGTTTTACTTACCTTACTTACCTTGGGTGGTGTCACTCCTCGGAACTTGCTTTGGGTGATTCCTTGTTTCAGTCGCCTCTGGTTTTCCTGTTTTATATCTTTTAGTATATCTAGTGCGATTTATCTTTAGGATATAAAACACATTTGAAAAACACAAGACACAACTTAGCCTGTGCAGTCAAAGTCACTATTTTTACGGTCTATGAGACATTTGTCCTAGCACCTGGACACTCACTGGCCAGGCTTGTACCCCCAGCGTTGGCTCGTCCGCCGAGGTTATTTCCTCCATTCTCCACTTGAGGTCAAGAAGTGGTGTCTGCTTCGAGTGAATTTAGAACTTAACATCGATGAATCCGCCCTTTTTCTCGAATATCCACGACTCTTCCGGGGTCTATGTTTTGCTAAACTATTCTTCCGTTGGTCGATGTTTAGCCTTATTCTGCTGTTTGATCTTATTCGGGAACACTTTCCTTTATGTATTCATATACTGCTTTACGTCTTGCGGATCAGATCTGATACTGAAATTAACTCACAAGAAAATGAACTGAAAACTTTTGATTTCTTTTCACTGGGAGAGGGATGTTAAATAGGAACGTAGTGCGATTATTCCAGAAATTATCGATTTCCACTATACGCATACATACGCACAGTCGTAGCAAGCATGTTTTGCTGTTTCTATGCACTGTCAGTAAATAGAAATTTATTTGCTGTTGTTAGTTTTTGACTATTTAATCTGTCTCTTGTACTTACTATGTTGTGTGCTGGTTCATAGTTTAAATCTCTTCTTTTTGTTTCCATTTTCCTACTGCCTGTTATGGTCCATGCAGTCTTCCAATTTATCTGTGGGTTTTTATAACTATTTTTACTTTTGTTTTTTCATTTATAGTTTCATGTATCTTTTTTGTCGTCTCTATTGTCTTGCACACGTTTGCAGGTGTTTCTTTTCTGCACGTAGTGCCTGTGGCTTGACTGTACTTGCGAAGTTTATGGTATTGAACTGAACCGTGTAGTTATAAAACAAGGCACAATTGTGTTCAGACTCCATGATTTTGCACGTTTTATTGATTGTAACTGCTATTAAATAACTTTAGAAGTTGGGTAAACTTTGGCCTCCTTCAATGATTATTTACTATTATTTACTATTTCTGTGGCTATTATATTATATGACTGTATGTTATTTTTATATTTTTTTATCTATTTCACTAGATGGTAGTGTTCTGCTTAGATATGTTAATCTGGGGTATATTAGTTGTTTCATGATCTGTGCTCTTGGTATTAAGGATAAGTCATTTTCTTTCCACTTCTCTATCTTTTCTGCTGTTTATTTTATTTTTAATTGCCAGTTATTGGGTCATAACTAGGGACCTAACCAGATGTGTAGTACTTTTGTGGGACTTTTGGTCCAATTGATGTTTGCTGGGAAATCATTTCTGGTTCTCCATCTTTCTAGCCAGAAACTTTTTGTTTTATCGTCATTTGTTTTGGCGCCACTTACGCTACAGAATGTATTTAATGTATTTATACTCTGTGTTATTGAGTTTTTTCTGGTTAATGTCAGAATTGCGTCATCGGCATATGCAAGATATTTTTTTCTGAGTGGCGTAGTTCCCTGGAATATATACTTCGACTATTTTCGGATCTCAGATAATACTATCTAGGAAACATTCTATAACTAACACAGAGTGTAGGAGAAAGGGGACATCCTTGTCTTACTCCCGATTCAATTTTCAACTTGTCTGTCAAGTGTCCGTTAATATTTATTTTTGCTGTGGCATTTTTATATATCAGTTTGATCCAAGTTATTAATTCTTGTGGAAATTTGTATTTATCAAGTACCAAAAATAGAAAGCTTTGGTCTACTTTATCAAAGGCTTTTTCCTGATCAATTGAGATCATACAAGTAGGAGAGTCCTTACCATATGATATTTGTATTATGTCCCAGAGCATATTGACATTAAATATAGTGTCTCTCTCCGGAAATGCTGCTGTCTATGCTGGTTTAATTAAAGTATTTAGCACGCCTATTATTCTAATGCTTAAGCATTTTGTAAGCATTTTATACACAACGTTGTTGAGCGTAAGAGGTCTGCAATCTTTAATTAACTCCGAAGAATCCTTCTTACACTGCAAGCTGATTATACTCTCCGTGAAAGAGGGAGATCAGTTTATATTGTTAGACTATTGTTTAGCATAGTTACAAAAGGTGATTCTATTATGTCCCAGAACCGTTCATACAACTCACCTGGGAGTCAATCTGTTCCC
The DNA here is from genome assembly GCF_004210375.1 of Tachypleus tridentatus. NCBI lineage: Eukaryota > Metazoa > Arthropoda > Merostomata > Xiphosura > Limulidae > Tachypleus > Tachypleus tridentatus. The sequence goes on along the minus strand of NC_134827.1, from coordinate 72,895,332 downwards.
GGGACTTTTTTCTTCTCTTGGCTTTGCATGGTTGATTTTACTTCTGCTGTTGTTGATTTAGCTAGATTGTCTGCTTCAGGTGGAACTGTGAGGAGATGTTTCGTAACTTCTTCCCATTTACTGTCATCTATTTTCTTGGTACTTTATTATTCCTTATAGTAATATGCGACTATTTTACTTATTCCTTTTGTATCTGTAATTATTTGGACTTCTTTATTTTTAAGTTCGCTGATTGTTGATTTGTTTAGTTTGCTTTTAAACTGTTTATAGAAGTTACCGTTATATGTTTCTTCGTTTTTTTTATGTCTTTGATACCTGTTCTTATTTTTAGACTTTCCACTTTCTCATGTGTAAGTGGTCTAATTCATGCTTTAGTAATTCTGTTGATTCTACGAAGTTTGTGTCTCTATTTGCGAATCTAGCTATTCCTGTAAGTTGTTCTAGTGTGTGTATTCTGCTCCTGTTTGTTTTTGCTGTTTTTATTCCTAGATATTGGAACTTAGACGCTGTTCTGGTTTTCAAGTTTTCCCACCATTCAGCGTTGTACTCTGTGGCGTCACATAGTTCCGTCAGGAAAGCGCTGACTTTGCTTGTGACGTGTTCTTTCCCTAACAGAAATACATTAAGTTTCCAATATCCTCTGCCTCTTTCTTGCGCTTCTCCTATTTTAAAGGTAGCTATGACATAGTTATGGTCGCTTATGTAGTTATTTGGACTGCCTGCTGGGCTAACTGTTCTTTGTGTGTTTTCTCGAGTAAAGATTTGAATACATAGAATATGTTTAATCTACATCCGACTCCGTTACGGCTCCAGAAAGTTATTCCCGAGTTATTCTTTTCTAAGTGTCGCCATTCATCATTTAACTGAAATGTTTCAATTAAATCCTGTAGTGACTTTGCGCCTGGGTCTGTTTTTTTTTTGTTTCCTCCTATTTTGTTGAGTGTTGGGTCAAATGCACAGTTAAGCTCTTCTACTAATTATTTCATTAGTTGTGTAGAGATGCTGTTTTAAGTTTCGGTTTTACATGGCTGTAATTGTCTTATCTGCTGGTGCGTATGCATTAATTACACTATGTAACAAAATTTTACCTTTTCTTATTCTTGGGTAGAAAGTGTTATTTCCCAATTGCTTATGCCTAAAGTAAATGGAAAATACCTATTTTTCCCTTCAAACTTTGCTTTTGTGACCTGGGTAATGAAATTTTCAAATTTACCCATTTTTCCAGAACATTCCAAGTAGATTCAGTGCTGAATAGCTGATAGAGAATTTTTTCGAATTTACAACAATTTTCAAGAACCTTTTGGAATTTTCTAGAACTTTCCATAGTAATATATATACTGGGGCTCACCACTCACCACTTCAGTTTAGTTTTAGCTGCCTAAGTGAACACAAAGACCTATCTGAATTTATCACAGATGACATGAAGAAGCTGCAAGCATTCTCCAGACGCATTCTGCTATTTATGTGGCCAATTTATCAAGACAAGAGCGAAAAAGTACTCTGTGACGACATCTGCTAAAATGTGTGAAGCCTACAAGGTATATTTCAACATGCCTGTCAGGGATCAAGACAAACCCTGGGCACCTCATTTTACCTGCGATCATTGCAAAAAAAAACCCAAAAAACTCTAGAAGGTAAAACGGACAATTTTCTCTTCTTTGAATAGTAAGATTTTGTGTTATACAAATTTTAGACCTTTTAAAATTTAAATATCTTTTAAATTATTTTTTTATTTTCCAATAGTATAGACAAATATCACATATAAAATATTTTGCATGAACCACATACACATTAGTTGTGGATGAAATAATTTATTCTTCATAATAACAATTTTATTTTGCTCTTTTGCAGAACGGTACAGAGGAGAAAAGAGAGCCATGAAGTTCGCTATTTCAAGAATTTGGCGTGAACCCATTGAACACTTAAACAATTGCTACTTCTGCATTGTGGACCCTTTCAAACGTCGGGCTGGCAAGAATACATCTGCTATCATGTATCCGGATCTTCCATCATCCATCACCCCAGTGCCACACTGCCCTGAGCTCCCTGTGCCCACTCTGCCAGAGAGAAAGCAGCCATCCTTAGAAGAGAAAGTAAATCAAAAGAGGAGGTAGACGTTGAAGATCCAGATTACAATTTAAGAGGTGCAGCTGGTGAGAGAAACTCATACTACCCCATCCAAAGAGACCTCAATGACTTTATCAGAGATCTTAGTCTAATAGAGTTGGATGTCGAGCTTTTGACATCTAGGCTCAAGCAGTGGATTTGTTAGATGAAAGTGTGTAAGTTGCAAGTCAGAGAAACCGTCACCGACATTTTTCAAGCTTCTTCGCTCGTGAAAATGGGCTCTGCTCCTGCCACAATGTATCCGGTCTGTGCGAAGCAATTGGAACAAGGAGCGTATAACGAAAACAAGATGGAAGACTATATCTGGCGCTAATACGTGAAACTGATTTACATTACAGTCGCAAATCTCGAAAAACTACTCACTTCCAAACATTTTTATATAACTTTAGTATAATTACATGTAAATCTTGATTCATATGTTGTTTTATTCAAATGATTTTACAGTGTTTTTTATCGAGCTGTTATATATGTAATGTTTCATATAAGTGACATTCTTGTGGTACAAGAATGTCGCATTTATTCTTATTCATTATGTCTTTTACATAGGTTTGTTTTTTAATTTCCAGAAATCCTTGTGTATTTAGTGTTATGATTTTTAATTGTATTTTGTTTGTGGGTTTTGTATCTAAATGAAGTGTGTAGCAGATTAGAGAGCTTAGGTTTTATCTATTTTCTTTTTCTATAGGCTACTATAACCTAGGGAATTACCCGAATTACCTTTCTTTGGTGTTTTGTTATCCTATTACTTTCGGTTGATATCATTGACCGTGATCTTATAGTGTTTTTTTTTTCATCTTCTGGTTCCTTGTCGCTCCTCGAGGTAGAATCAGATAGAAGGTCTTTCGCCAGCAGTTCTACTATTGACCTGTTCTGTTGAAACTTTTCTTCCTTCTCTGCCTTCTTTTGTTGGTTTTATTTTTTTACTTTATTCCCCTTCTGTATGGGTGTCGTTGTTTGTTTTTCTTCTTTTTCTGTTTCTTTTTTCTTTTCTTTTGCGGCCCGTCATGGCCAAGCGTGTTAAGGTGTGCGACTCGTAATCTGAGGGTCGCAGGTTTGCATGCCCGTCGCGCCAAACATGCTTACCCTTTCAGCCGTGTGGGCGTTAGAATGTGACGGTCAATCCCACTATTCGTTGGTAAAAGAGTAGCTCAAGAGTTGGTGGTGACGATTAGTTGCCTTCCCTCTAGTCTTACACTGCTAAATTAGGGACGGTTTGCACAGATAGCCTTCGAGTAGCTTTGTGCGAAATTCAAAAACAATCAAACTTTTCACTTGCTTTATTTTCGTCTTCATCTATTTTCTTTATCTATTTTCATGTTGTTACTTTCTGTTTCTATATTATCTCTTACTTTTTCTACAGTTTCACCCGTAAGTTTTCTACTATTTTCTCTTCCTCTCCTGTCTTCAGTACTGAATGATGTATTTTTACATGGATGATTTTCTCCACACTTTTTATACTTGTTCTGCAGTCAGCGGTTGAGTGACCTGCCCCATCACACTTATTACAATCTTTTTCGTGCAATAGGCCGCAACGTTACCCTCTTCTTTGCATTTTGCACATAGTCTCTTCATTCCAGGGTAATTTGCCATTATCCTGAACTGGCTAACGTACAAAAAATTTGGGATCGGAGTCGACATGTCGATCAAAACCCTCCTGATTGTTTGTTTTGTTTTTTGAATTTCGCGCAAAGCTATTCGAGCGCTATCTGTGCTAGCCGTCCCTAATTTAGCAGTGTAAGACTAGCCAACTCTTGGGCTACTCTTTTACCAATGAATAGTGAGATTGACCGTCACGTTATAACGCCCCCACGGCTGAAAGGGCGAGCATGTTTGGTGCGACCGGGATTCGAACCCGTGACCCTCAGATTACGAGTCGAACGCCTTAACACGTTTGGCCATGCCGGGCCCCAAAACCCTCCTCGAGTCATTAAAATCATTTGTGATAACGCAAGTTTCTCTTATTATGTTCAGTACTTTACCATCGTTTTTTAGCAAACTAGTTACGCATTCACTGGGCACTTCGTGGGGAAGTTGCCTGATTCTTACTATTACAACATTCGTACGTGCAGATATGTACTTCTATTCTATACCTTTGTAGGTGTAAAAACCCATACTTAACGCTTTACTAGTGATGTTGTACGAAGCAAAGGTACAACATAACCATTCGCCTACTACTGGTTGTATGCATTCCACTGTCCCTGAGCCTAAACCTTCTTCAATTGCGCTTATAACTTCATGCAGGAGCGCACCCTCGAGAATCTCGGTGAATGATATTTTCGTCTATTAATTTTTTTTTGTTCCATTGTGGCATCTTATTCCTATTTGCTAGTTACTATACTCTACTTTAACTAGCTTAAGAACTAAAATATAATAAACTCTTAACTCCTGGTTTTTCCCTCTTACTCCTGCAAAGAAATAGCAATTAAAATGTTATATTTCCAGTGTGTTGTATTAGAAGTTCGTAGTTTTTCACTCTTCCACTTCTGTGCTGTGAATGATTCTCTCGTGAAGTAACAATACAGAGGGTACAGGACAATCACAGAGATACATAAAACATTTAATAACAATCTTGACTGGAGAAGTCTCCCACTGGAACAGCGGTAAGTCTGGATTTACAACGCTACAATCAGGGGATTTCGATACCCCTCGGTGGACAAATTCATTTAAAAATAGATTCTCATATTTTAAACAATGATTCCACATCCATAAACATCTCTTTAGTAATTGAAACGGCGTTTTTGTTGTCATTTCATGCAAATCTACACAAGGGCTAACCGCATGATCATCCATAATTCAGTAGCGATAGATTAGAGGAAAACAGTTAGTTAACACAATTAACTGTTAACTCTTGAGCTACACTATTACCAACTCATGGTAGGATTGATGGTCACATTATATAATTCCAATTGTTGAAAGGGTGAGCATATTTGGCGTGATGGGGATTTTAACCCAAGACCCGCATATACAGAGTTTAATGCCAGAACCCATAGACGATGCCAAGCCTTTGAAAGGGTTTTCACTGTATAGTGATAAGTAGTTGATCATGCACAATATAGATGTAGTCTGAAGTAGTAACTGAAAAGTTAACAGTAAATAACTCACATGTACATGCAAGGGATTCCATCTGGATAGAAAAATGAATACCGGAGGCAAATTCAAAGCTGGCTACACAGAAACATGACATAAATAAATGTCTAAGAACATATTAAGGTTTTTCTATATGCCAGTCTTTTAAAGTGTCCTCAGAAGAGTATTTCAAACAGAATGCTATTTACCTCTTCAAAATAGCAAATACTGCAACCCCTTACATATATTCACTTTTTAGGTATTGAGAAACATTATGCTAAACAAGACAAAACAAATCAATTTGTTATCGTAAGTGGAGAAAGCTTCAACTAGCTGGCAGCACCTTAAGGTTTTAACAACTTTCTTATAGATTCCTATAAAGTTTTGCTATCCAAGAGATAACAGCAAATAGCCCTTTAAAAAAAGAACCAAGATAATTCAAAATGGGTAATACAACAATGGATACACAATATTATAGGTAGGAAGGCTTAATATAAGTAAAGTATTTCCAAACAAAATAAGTGAAACATCGAGGACATAGATTCTAGAACATCTCATGTCTGATGCAAATAGTAAATGAAAAGTTACTATAAGGGGAATATCGTAGGATAAACAATCCACTTGAAAGTTCAAAGGAACAAAAAGAAAATAAACGCAAGTCCCGTATTGGACTATGTCTAGAAGTTTGGAATCACTGAAGTTGTAAGTCTTGTAAAATGCCTTTGAACAATAAGAGCAAAAGATAATTCGCATGAAATCTGAATTATCTAAGGAGTTCTGTAACCAGGTTTTTAAAACGTTCACAATCATAAAACAAATAAACCAAGAAAAACAATATCTTTAAGGGTTATACATAACAAAGTATGTTTCACGCAACAATTCTGGAAGGTAGTCTAATAACACGTATATACAGCTAGGGAAGAGCAACAGTAAGGAAAGTCTACCAATGAAACCACTGCCCAAAGTAAAGTCATATATATTAAAGTTGTAGAGAAAAATGCTGTACGTGTTCACATAGTGGTAATGAGATTGATTCTCAATAAGAAAGTTGATGTGAAAGAGAAAAACCAAATGACCAAAGTGAATTGTAAGGAAAATCTTGAATTCTGAAAAAAAATAATCATCGCAAGTACTTGAGGAAAAAAGCAGAACCGGAGAGGTTATTTCAAAACTGAATCAAGGTTTTCGTTACTAAATAATTTGAATCTCTAACTAGAGGCCAGTGAAGCAAATGAAACTGTTTGACTGACTCCAGAAAGGCAACAACCATCACACGATCACAGTAGAGAAAGGGCTTCCAAAATATTCTTTTTACAGATGAATAATGAAGACACAGCACAGGGAATAATGAAAGAACGCTTAGTCACCTAATTGTCGATGTCAGCTACTACTCTGTAAATGTCTGCATGAACTAAAAGGAGTAGTAGAAACTGAACAAAAATATTCTAAACAACATAAAGTTCTAACATGATGATTCAACTGTTAATTCCTGAGAAGTTCAACATCCAGAATGATGATGGTAGTCACAAAACATCGCAACTTTACCACGAGGAAAGCGTCTTTTTCATATAAAATGGTCAAAATAGTAGGACTAGCGAACACAAATATAAATTTTAGTAGGGTTTGAGTCATCTTCAGCTAAAACAGTTTTATTTCTCTATCAGAGTGTTTTTCCCTTGGAAAGGTTGCCTTTGGATATAGTGGAGGTAGTAAATTTAAGTGAGTTTAAGAGAAACTTCTACAGGTATATGAATGATATGGTTTCGCTTTGATATTTTTATTAATAATTTATCTGTTAATAATTTTAATTTAAAAGATGGAACAGCCTAGATGGGCAAATAGGTCTCATGTTGTTCCAGAACGTTATGTTACACAATTTGTTAAAGCAATATAAATGAATAATAGACAGAAAATAAACTTGAAATGTTAGGTTATGTTCATTTATGTTTCATTATATAGTCTTCCATTTTGGCTTTTGATGCTACTTTCCAATTCTTTGATATATTGCACAATTAATAAAACATTTTTCAAAGAATGAGTGGCAATATTTTTTGTGTAATACCAAAGACAAAATAAGTAAAGCGAGAAATGTAAATGGCAGACAAACACAGACATGTTCTGAGATAGAGATTTGTTGTTATGATTTTGTTAGTTATTCCTTTTATCGTTTAGTTTGTCTTTAAAAGTTTTACTTCATTAAAATTTACTGACTTTTAGGTGGTCACGCTTTTTACATTAAATATGTATGTATTATGAAACTGACTCCAGCTTCCCTAGAGACAACATACAGACATTATGAATATAGCAAAATCTTATGTAAGTTTATGATCGCATGAAATGTACTCTCGTGACCTAAGAAGTGAAAAAATATATTTCTATAAGCTTCATTAATAGGGTCAAGAAGTCGTAAATAATATAGTTAGTGAAAACGAAAAATATCCTTTTGATAACTTTATATTGTTATTAATACAGAAAGGTGTTTTGTAATTATGCTCTTTTCTTCCACTGATTCTTTTTCCTAATTCTGTTATTTGAAAAAAATATATTGATCTTTATATTTTATTGTTTATTAAATAAGTTGTTTCTGTTGAACCCTGAAGGTAGTGGAGTATTATCATAGACCTTTTCAGTGTCTCACTTGTGAACATGAAATGTTATGGTTATATTTACACTTTTCAGCTCGGTTATTCATTTTGTTTTACTTCGATTAGTCACTATAATTGTTTATTTCCCTTTTTTTAATAACCTGTAGTGTTTTACAAGATTCCAATTTAATTTGGTTTTTGAACACTTGATAGCAGCATCTTTAAATTGAATGTAATTGCATTACACAAATTGAAAAAGACACAAATGGTGGAGATATATTTCAAAATTGTATTTCTCACATTATGTTAATTTATTTCTCGATTTATTCCTTCATTTTAATTACTCACATGACAATATGTTAGTTTTTTAGTATCGTCTGGTACTAAAAAAATAAGTTTTACCTTTTAACGTTAGACAGTAGTGAATTTTACATATAAAAGCAACAAACAAGGAAAGCAATGAATGTCAATGTCAGAGCAACAAATAGATAGTTCAATAGTGAGTTTTAAGTTATGTACAACCATTTCTTATGATGCTGACTACTTCATGTTGGATACTGAAGCTGTACTATATTTCTGTTCTTTAATACCCCCACTGTTTCACAAACTTACATTCAAGCCTCAGAAAACAATATATTCGTTTTATGTACACTATTAAGGCCTGGCATGGCTAAGCGCGTAAGGTGTGCGACTCGTAATTTGCGGGTTCGCGCCCGCGTCGCGCCAAACATGCTCGCCCTCCCAGCCGTGGGGGCGTTATAATATGACGGTCAATCCCACTATTCGTTGGTAAAAAAAAGTAGCAAGAGTTGGCGGTGGGTGGAGATGACTAGCTGCCTTTCTTCTTGTCTTACACTCCTTAAATTAGGGACGGCTCGGTGCACTGGGCTAACAACCTACTCACTTAAATACTTGTTGAAGAATCCGCAAGCAATTGCGGCCATATGTTCCTAGATGGAATCTAATGGTAATAACTAACTATGTACACTATTATACCAGCAAGCAAATATTATACAATAAAAATGAGTAACAAACAGGAAATCTTCTTACAAAAGCAAACTCGAAATGATTGAGTGTCATTTGTACTATTTTTGTTTTTTAATTGTAATATTTTACTTCAGTTACAAATGCGATACTTCATTTTTGTTATTTCTATATTTACAAGAATTAAAGAAAATTTTCAAAAATTAAGTACAATGTATGGATGGCAATTCCAAAAAAGTACAAAAATAAGACATATGTTATGACGCTTTTCAACACAGAAAACTCCTATTCCAACATTTGATGCATCAATGTGCAAAAAAATGTTTAAATTTTCTTGAAATTCACAAGTTAAAGGATTTACATAAAACTTTATTTAATTCTTGGAATGTATCATGAACATTGAGAGAGGGATCCGTTTCCACCTTATATGCTTCCTTTGTAACTCATATAAAGGTTCAGTAATTGGATCAAAGTTTGGAATGATTAATTGTACCAGACATACACACCCAAGAACGTACTTAACTCTTTGCAGTTTCTTGGAGTTGGGAAGTTGCTAACAGCTTCTACTTTGTTATTATTTGTATTATTTATGTATTTTTACAGAAGCAAGTGTAAATCCTAAATATAATTCTTCTGATTGGCTAAATATCCTTTTAGAAATGTTTACAGTAAGGTTAGCTGTGTGGGGCTTGTAGAAAACCACTTCAAGGTCTTTCAAGTTTGTTTTTTTTTCAAATGTGGAAGGAAATATTATCAATATAAACCTTGAACCTCTCAGTGTTTCCTGCTAAAACCTATATCAAGAAAGTGGCAGGTGCGTTTTGAAAACCAACAGTCATCACCTTACACCGATAAAATTCATTATCCATTATGAAAGCAATTTTACGTCGATCTTCCATCTTAACAGGTATGTACGTGATGCGTCTAATGTACTGATAAAGGTTAACCCTCTAAAAACCGTTCAAAATATTACATATATGAAGCACTAAATATTGTTAAATTCTGATACTTGATTTAACTTATTGTATTCTACATAGAACCTAAAATAATCAGTCTACTTCTGAACAATAAACATTGGAGAAGCTCAAGAAGAAGTGGAGGATTCAGTTAACCAATCACAGAGCATTTTATCCGCGTGATCATGTAGCAGTAACTTAGTAGAACAATAACTATAAGGCTCACTAAACACTGACTTTTCATTGGTGATAATGTCTCTCGATGGGACACGATAAGACTTCGGATTTACAGCGCTAAAATCAGGGGGTTCAATTCTCCCTGGACACAACAGATAGCTCAATGTGGCTTTGTTATAAGAAAACAGACACTCATTACTGGTTACAATATTATGTTCAAACAAATTTGCAAGGCCAAGTTTACTGTTAAATATATCTGAATATTTCGACAAAACTTGTTTTAATTGTTCCCAGTCTTTACTCCTTAAATGTGGACATTGTACTTCAATCGATATCTTTTTCAGCTGCGGTATCATGCGTAACAAATGACACATTTAATTCAATAATATTTATAAAGAAGTTTAAAGTTGCTTTGTTTCGTTGAATTAGACCTATTCCAATAAAATAACATATAGCCAAATCTTTGATAACAAAACGTTGGTTCACATTGCTATTTGGTATCACTGGTTTTGGTTCAAAATATACTAACGATTGACAGCTACTCATTCCATCTACCAGACACATGCTGCCTTTAATCAATGTATTTAATTGAAGGGTTGGATCATTTCTACTGATTTCTTGTCATATATTTATTTAGTAGTGAATAATCGGATCGATCCAGTTTCTATACCACCTACTACTTTCACACATTAATGCTTAGTGTCAGATGTGAGAGATGTGTTGTATTTATTGTTAAATAGTTGACGAAGGGTTTTTACTTTTCACGGAAGTCAATTTTTTTCTTTGATCCCTGTTCTAGTTTTGCGACCTTAGTCCTTCGTTACTCTGTTTCTTGTATATATATTTCATTTCATTTGGACAATGCATAGATATGTCCCTTATTTGATTACCAATATATTATTGCACGGGTATATTATAGTGTTCAGTTTTAATCGCATCATTGTTAATAGTTTGTTGTTTATTGTCATGGCGATGGTTTTTTTGTGTATGTAAATTTTAACACATCAGCAATAGATACAATAAAGTGACCTTCAAAATATTATCGTAAAAAAAAACATTCAATTATGAAACTACAAACTTTACAATATCTCTCTCTTTAGGGTTCCAAAAATTTTCAGTTTTCTAAATAAACGTCTCAACTGACTCCTTTGCTTTACCATAGTGCTTTCTGCTTAAGAGTTATTTAGCCAATTCAGTATCATCTAACACTGCTGGATACAAAGTAGTCAAATTTAGTTTAAATTCTTTCCAGTTTTCGAAAGCTGTTTCTCACCCGAAAGCCCACCATTCTAGTGACCCTCTTACAAAAAGTTGCAATCCCATCGACTTATTCTCAAGTATTTGAAACATATAAGTATGTCTTTTCCATACTTTTAAGAAACTGTAAGACATTAAAATCGAACTTACCATCGAACGTCTCAACAGGTAGGGTGGTGTGGTAACTGTGGTAACGTACATTGATACATTTTCAACAAGACTATAAGAATAATAAAATTTGAAATTTATGGTTGAGGGTTGGGAGACTTCCTTTTTATTGCTAGTAGATTTGTCACCATGTTTTGTTAGTATTAACGTAAACTGCTTCGATTCCTTCCGGTAGAAACAGCAGATAGCTCGATGTGGCTAATTGCCATAATAACACAGTTCCTAACTTGTATTCAACTGAACTAAAATTGTTACTGAATTAATTATGAAACACTGAGTTGAGGAACAAATAATCCAAAGTCACCATTGCACATTTTTCTGAAAAGTACCTGTTTGAGCGCAAATATAACGGTGTAAAATAACAGTGTGTTACAACCAGGGCTTAACAGGAACATCTTGTTAAACTGTAACAATATTTAGAACAAACTTTAGCGGTTAACAAAACAAACATTAACACACACGTGTCTGGCTAGGAGTTTTAAACATCAATACTTCACTAACTATCTCGTGATTCTATTTATAAAGTTTATGAAAGGATACTTATTCACTGCATAGATCACCAGAGCTCATGTGATTGTAAATTTACATAACTATATAAATATTCATTATAATTGTACGTCACCATTAGGGAACCTAATGTCAGTTTCGTAATATATACGTACTTACATTAAATAAACGTGAGCAGCCAGAAGTTAAATTTTAATGTAACTAAACATTCATAAATAAACAAGACGATAGAAGGAATACTAAATGAACAATAAAGAAAATGAACTGAATTAGCTACCTCACAACACGTCTCTGTCTGCCCGTCATGCATTTTTATCGTTTTATTTTGTTTGTTTTGGAATTTCGCACAAAGCTACTCGAGGGCTACCTGTGCTAGCCGTCCCTAATTTAGCAGTGTAAGACTAGAGGGAAGGCAGCTAGTCATCACCACCCACCGCCAACTCTTGGGCTACTCTTTTACCAACGAATAGTGGGATTGACCGTCACTTTATAACGCCCCCACGGCTGAAAGGCAAGCATGTTTGGTGCGACGGGGATGCGAACTCGCGACCCTCAGATTACAAGTCGCACGCCTTAACCCACCTGGTCATGCCGGGTGTTTACAAGCTGCAACATGTATTTTGTGAAGATACGTTTTTAAAGCTGTATTATTTATTAGTTAAATACATGTGTTCAAGACTATGATATAAGTCCCCAATGACCGTAATGTAACGGTTCTTTCAGCGGTGATGAACGTTTAAAGACTTCGGACTTACAACCTTAAATACAAAGTTCACGTTCTGGTTAGTTTCGATAATCAAAACCTACTATGGATTTTAGCGTTGTAAGTCATGGCCAGGTGGTTAAGGCACTCGACTCATAATCTGAGGGTCGCGGGTTCGAATCCTCGTCATACCAAATATACTCGCCCTTTCAGCCATGAGGGTGTAATAATGTGACGGTCAATCCCATTATTCGTTGATAAAAGTGTAGCCCAAGAGTTGGCGGTGGGTGGTGATGACTAGCTACCTTCCCTCTTGTCTTATACTGCTAGCGCAGATAGCCCTTGTGTAGCTTTGCGCGAAATACAAAAACAAAACAAGTCCGTATTACCTATTCTTTCAAGACACTTGTTCTGGTTAAAGTAATTTTTTCAAGGTTCTATTATGTATTGATTCACAGTCAGAGTCGTATTTTCAAAGCCGTATTATATACTTGTTAATAAATTATTTTAAAGACTCTATTATGTACGTGTTTAAAGGCAAATTTTCAGGGCTGTATTATTTACTACTTTTTGGTTAAATTTGTATGTTCAATACCTTATTATTTATTTGTTAAAGATATGTTATTAAGGTAGTTATATACATATGAAAAACATGTTTTGAAGGCTATATTACGTATTGGTTAGAAACATGTTTTCGAGTGTGTATTATATACATGTTAAGATAATGTTTCTAAGGTTATATTATGTACTGGTTTAAGTCATGTTTTCTTGGTTGTGTTGTATACTGGCTAAATGCGTGTTTCCGAAGGTATATTATCTACTGGTTTGGTTTGAATTTCGCGCAAAGATATATGAGGGCTATCTGTGCTAGTCGTCCCCAATTTAGCAGTGTAAGACTAGAGGGAAGACAATTAGTCATCAGCATCCATCGCTAACTCTTTTACCAACAAATAGTGGGATTCACCGTAACATTATAACGACCCCACGGCTGAAAGGGCGAGCATGTTTGGTGTCACAAGGATTCGAACCAGCGACCAAAGATTGCTCTTACATTAACAAATTATGGTCATGGATTAGTTCCATACACTTCTATCAACAAGTAGTAATGGACTTGTTTGATAGAAAACCCTAAATATTCCACTCGGGTCAAAACAGTCACGTTCAGTCATCACTTCTTGATGACTCACAATTATATTAATTACGTAGTATAAACGTCATGATTATCGTCCAGGCTGATCCAGAATATCTGCAGAAACTGTCTATGTAGACAAGTACTTGAATATATTGAATGAAACTTATTTTCTATTACGATAATTAGTCTCTGTATGAATTTCTTTATTCTGAACGTTGGTGTACAAATTTATAAGTAGCAGCAGAAGAACCTAATCTCAAATTTACCGAAGCTCATTTACATAGACTTTTACCATTTCTTTTATTTCAAGGATACGACACATATATACAAACAAGGCTAGCCCAAACTCTTGTTCCTGGCCTGAGTAAAGTTCCATTGGTACTCCAAATCTTCAAACAAATCTACCAATGCGCTATCTTGCTGGAGCTTATGTACCCTGGTTACGAACAGTATATGTTTGTAGTCATTTGGTGGCTCAACAAATCACGATATTTTATTCCCAATTTTATTCTGTGACAAAGGACTATGTGCATCAAAAGTGGAATTTGGTTTGGTAGTGGCATGGCTAGAGTAGTACAAGGAAGTTTAGCATGGCTGGAGTAGTACAAGGAAGTTTAGCATGGCTGGAGTAGTACAAAGAAGTTTAGCAGTCACAGATGGTTCAGTGGTAGTTATTACAGATGTAGATCAAACAGGTTTTTTTATTCCATATTTTGTAGTAAAAGGTGTTTTAGTTTAGAAATTTGATGCAAATGCATTAATTAACTACTTTTTTTTCGAATGTTTTATTCTTTCAATGTTATTCTTTCTATCTCAGTGGTTTTATTTTCTGTTACAATGAATTTGTTTTTTTCGTACTTTTTAGATTTTGTCCTTACAGCCTTTCACTACTTTCCTGATGCTCCACATAACCTCTAGAGATGATTCGTGCTTCTTAAATTTTGTCATAATAGACTATCTGTACTCTCTCGGTACTGATGCTGTAATCGTTCTGCACATCTGCGATAACTTTATTGCTGTGACTTTAGTCATATTTATTTCTCAGTTCTTCTAAAAAAGTACATATATGACATTTCTTTTTTAAACCTTTTAAATTACCATCTCGTTCTTCTAACTTTCCGTCTCTTTCTTTTTGTCTTTCTTTTAAATTTTCTTTATAATTCCTTTTATTTCTACTTCACAATCTTTTAATTTTAAGTCTATTTTTGTTTGTTTTTCTTTCACTGCTTTATCATCATAAGCAAGTTTTATATTTTGTTTGTGCCCGTGTAGTTGTCATTTTTAAGTCAAAGTTTTATCCAAAGTTCTAACTTAAAAGTTATTTTCATCGCATGAATTCTTCTTCCATTGTTGTGAAGTGGTCCAGTATCAGGTTATTTTAAATTATATGGTAAAAATAATGCCAAATTCAGTTCAATTAATCATAAAAAATAACTATATAAACAGAAAAGATTAATTTTCTTTTCCTGTCGTTGCAAAGATACACAAATGGCTTTTGATATTTGGGTTTAAACACTAATATAACCACCTTGGTACAAAATCAAACTATATATAAAATCGACGTTTTCAAATAAACACCGCAAATAGTTATTCAGTTTACTTTATGTTAACATCCTCGTTTTTCTAAGTCACCTTTCTCGCAATATTTGATATACCATATATTAAACGTACACTAATTTCTGTTATGTGAGTAATAAAAGATACAAAACATGACACCATTCATCTTAGGGCTTTGTAAGAGAAGCTCATGTTTTACCTAAAACTGTAAAAACAAATTTATCACTGAAGGACGAAATGTATTCTTTTTCCTTTGGAGTAATATTTGAATTATACTCTTCAAAAAAAGAAACGCAAAAGGCAAAATATGAGACAAATTGTTAACAAGTTTATTTCGGATAGTTCTGTATGACATGTGTGAAACTTTGCACATTTACTGCTGAACATCCAAAGTCTGCAAAGGCGAAGTCCACGCTCACTAGGTGAAGTTTAGCGTCACTCAACGTCAATAACGAGTATGCCCCCCGTGAGCATCAATAACTGCTTGGCATCTCCTGCCCCATGGAAGCGATGAGATGACGAATCACATCCTGTGGAATGGCTGTCCACTCAGCCTGCAAAGCTGCTGCAAGCTGAGGTAGAGTCTGCAGTTGAGGTTGTCGTCGTCGCAGACGTCGGTCCAACTCGTTCCAAAGATGTTCGATGTTGTTTAAATCTGGTGATCTGGAGGGCCAGGGAAGAACGTTGATGTTGTGGTGTCTCAAGAAGACAGTGGTGAGTCGGGCTGTGTGAAGACGGGCGTTGTCATGTTGAAAAACGTCGTTGACGTTCACCATGATGGGTTGCACATGGGGCCTAAGAATCTCGTCGACGTATCGTTGAGCCGTAAGATTCCCTCGAATGTGCAAAAGGTCTGTTCTGACATTGTAGGCGATGGCAGCCCACATCATGACGCTGCCATCACCAAATCTGTCAACATCCTGCACACAGTTTGCTGCAAAACGTTCACCTCGGCGAAGGTAAACACGGGTCCTTCCATCCTGCCTACGAAGCATAAAACGTGATTCATCGCTGAACCAAACATGTTGCTGAGTGAGGATGACGCCTCTGACTGGACGTCGAGGTCGGATTCCTGCATCTTGTAGACGGTTGCGTACGGTCTGATCGGAAATCCTACGCAGCCCTGGTATGGTTGAGGCAGTAGACGTCGCAGTGGTGGTCCTATCCCGAAGGTGACGTAACCGGATGTTGCGATCTTGTGCGGGCGTGGTTACATGAGGTCTGCCAGATCGTGGACGGTCACGAGTTGATCTATGCTGTTGGTGACGATTCCATAGCCTTGTGATGGTGCTTGAGTAGACATTCACAGCTATGGCAACATCTGATCGAGATTTGCTTGCTTCCAAGCGACCAATGGCGTTGTTGCGTTGTGCTTCAGTCAGTCTTGGCGTAACTGTATTACGTGTCGGTGGCTTAACACTGAGCTATGGAACCGAGAACCCGTCACTTTTATAGGGATTTTGCACATGTTGCACTTGCAGAACATGCAGATCTCTCAAACAAATTTATTGGACACGCATGCGTTTTGGCGAAATATCCGATGTTTTTCTCCGTTTTCAAAGTTCACAACGTTTTTGTCATTTTGGTCTGACAATCAGTGCCTTAACACGTGTAACATCACATACTTTGAGCTTGTAACGTTATTACATATATTTCTCTTTAAAATAACAAAAATATCCCTTTTGCGTTTCTTGTTTTGATGTGTATAATTTTGTCCGTACGGAAAGGGTTAATTCATCAGATAATTTGCACTAGACACAAATCCAAACCATTACAGCATCAACGATTGTGATGCATACACAGATGGTGATAACCTTTGATCTTCAATAGTCACCACAAATGACGAATCAGAAACTTTGGCAAGAAGAATTAAAGAACTGAAATATAGCTGGCGCTATTGCTCTGCAGCAAAGTATGTCAGAAGTATCACAGTGTAACACTGTTGTGTGTATACTCAGGTAGCAGTGAAGAATGACATATTCTAATATTTTTGAACCACCGAGCTGTAGTAGTCATCCTGTGATAAAGCTGGTGATTTCAAAATAACCAGTGCCTTAATTCTTTGTGCATGTAAAAAGCTCAAGCACCTGTGAATTTTTAGGAAAAAGACTTTCCAGTTGGTTTGATAATCCAACTATAGTGTGTATGTCAGTATTTATGTATGTAATCCAAACTCTTACGCCATCTATTAAACGTCACCACAAACAAAAATTCATACAAAATTTCATTCATTGGGTATTAAACATTCATACAATTAGAAATGTAACTCTCGTACGCACAACAACCATTTCTTCATAATATAGTTTGCCCTTTCAGCCGTGGAGGCGTTACAACGTGAGGATCAATCCAACTATTCGTTGGTAAAAGAGTAGCTCAAGAGTTGGCGGTGGGTGATGATGACTAGAGGGAAGGCAGATAGTCAAATTCAAAAACAAACACCTAAACATAATAGAGCACAATTTTAAATAAAATTACTCCACTCACGACAAGGACACGACTTTCACTAGTACTGTATGTGAAGGTTTCATTACATCTTTATTGATATAATTTTTAAATGTAGCACTGAGGAACTAGATTTCTTTAAACCATATTACTTTTTAATAAACGGCACCACTTAAAATATATAAAAACATGACATTTTATATCAGTAAAATTTATCGATATTTTGATAGTATGAGTTGCGTATGACTAAGGAGTAGTAGTTTCCAAAAATTCCCCGCTAGAACAGAGGTACATCTACTGATTTATAACTCTAAGATCAGGAACTCTATTTCCCTCGGTAGAAACAGCAGATAGCTCGGTGTGGCTTTGCTGTAAAAAACACAACACATACACGCACATACACAACACATACACAACACATACACGCACATACACAACACATACACGCACATTTTCCAGAGGAAAAATCCTATTTTAGAAAGTGTTCATTTTTTCTAATTTTTTTTTCAATGAGATGTAATTACCATGGTCACTAATTACTAGCACAAACAATCACCCGTTGAGCGGCGTTTCTGCAAAGTAGAATAATTTGTGATGAGTTGTTTAAACGAATATTCATATAACCAATACAATATGAAATTCCTAAATGTTATTCTTTTATAATTTTAGAATTTACCAGTGCTTATGTTTTATATACTAATAACGGCTCCACACCCTCTTTCATAGACAATACTTATGCGTACAATTAAAGCATATTTTATAAATCTTACGTCTTTTTGTTGCACTGATATTTAAGTATATCATATGTTTTTTTCCTTTCTTGCTTTAATATAAGAAACCTTAAAATTGTCATTTTTATAGGCGCTTACAATTTTCACATAACATGTTATTCAAGAAGGGCTTTAATTTCTTTTTAATCTGGCTACCTGTTGTTCTACGTCATTCACCTTGAGCAGTACATTTTGTCCTCCTTTAGGAAGATCACTCGTATTATATGAAAACAGTTTTTTATTGACAGTCAGGCAACCTCTTAAGGTAATAACTTTTCTTACGTTTCATTGGACATTACCAGTCACTCGATTTAAGCTATAAATTCTGAATAAGTCTGATGTTAACGACTTAAATAAGTGATGTGAGATTTATTCAGTTTTGAGCTACAGATAACTAGTGTTAAACTTGTTTACAATTTGATATAGTACAGGCAGCTCTTTACTGCAAATACATGTTAAAGAACAAGCAAATTGTAGAACATTAAAAAAAAAAGATAAATGTATTGAAGCATACCATAAAACAAAGTAATTCACATTGTATGTTTGTGAATGCGATTGTTTATCCACAAACTCGTCACACAGTTTGGAGATAGCAGAATCCAACTTAGCAGGTGGATTTGGGGTGGCCTGGAAGAATTTTTTATCTATATGGCATTGCCCTCTTACCAAGAGATGTTAAAATGTGCTAACAAAGACATGGAAGCCTAATATGATTTAGAAGTAAGCTTAAAGAGTCAGTGAACTTGAATTGGCATTGGATATTGTGTTTCTGGGACCTTTAAGAACTGCACTCATCCACTTGCAAGCTAGAAAGACTAACTCTAGCAAAAATGCTCAGGAAACTCTAGTGTCCCAGTGTGTTTTATTGGGAATAGACCATCCTTAACTTTAGAATTAATTGGGAATTATGAAGAAGTTTGAAATATATGTGGGCCTTCGTGGATCATAAGGGGACTTCTGAATGCCAGAATAGGCACGAATATTGTTGTGCTTGTTTATGAGTAGAGGCCAAACTTAAACAAGAGAGCTTAAGCATATGAAAAACTTTTGTTTGTTTGTTTGTTATTAAGAACAAAGATACACAATGAGCTACTTGTGTTATGTCTACCACTTGTATCAAATTCCAGTTTTTCTAGCGTTATAGGCATATAAACTTATCGCTGAGCCATTATAAAAACAATATGACAAAATCAAATAAACGATCAGCACAAGAACACGTGAGTTAAAACTAGAAAAAAATTGATTTAAATAAAATCAACATCCTAAATAAAATTCAACAAAATGCATATTTGATAAAGAATTAAAATTAAACAAAAAATAAATTGAAAACTTAAACAAGAAAGAAAGAAAATGGAGACACATATAATCCTTACAAAAGCTACGTACAAAACTGGGCCTTCTGTTGACCTCTAAAAGTTTTCTAAAAGGGTTCTCTAACCATCTTATAGCTCCTGAAAAGTTGCAAATTTTCATAACAGAGCCATCATTGCTGGTTTTAGTATCCGGTTGCCATGTCTCATTCTCACTGAAATAAGATCAGGCTTCCATTTAGCTGGTTACTAACATACTAACAGTCAAGTGTTAAAAGATGGAAGTTGGTTAAAAGTGGTTTGGAGGTCATAACTGGAAATCATTGTCGTTCTCTGAGTATTTGAACTTTTTATTAGGAGTAAATTATTTGGTATTCTATAAGGTTTGGTGCTTTTCCATCTTCTTAGACGTTCATTGAAAATACTGAAAATATTTTGGTTTTGCAATATCTAGAAGTATATTCAGAAATAGTTTAGCTCCTTCATATCTTGCACTGTTCCACATGAGATGTTGATGGGATAAGCTCAGAAGCAGAAAATAATTGGTATTCTTCCATCACACTGTTTGCATTGATTATTTTCGAAGTTCAATCGTTAGAAAGATTTCTTCACATCGTATCACTTCTATCTCAAGGGTGGATCTAGGATGATATCTAGTCCTTGGTCAGGTAGAAACTGTTATCTATCTCAGTAATATAGCTTGTTGATATGATAGTTCACAGGCTAAGTATTATGACTTTATATGGCAATATAATATTATATTTTATAACAAGCAACGTAATGTTTAAATATCATGATAAATCAGGTCTTCTAGCACAGGAGGCTTTTAAACTATTTTACAACTTGCCTTTTACTAAAATATGAATGAAATCCAGATAAATATATAAGTTATGTTTGATTTTACAAGTAAATTCAGTATGCTTAGCCACAACAAAATTTATTTCAAAGTAATGCAATTAAACGTCTTTAACAGAAATAAATCGTTTTCAGCAACTATATTGTCACAAGAAAGGACCTACAAGTATATGCAGACATGACACCAGAAGATATCATGGACTATAAATAGATTAAAATAGCCTTATTTAAAGGCTCTGAACTTACCAAGAAAGGTTTTTGTTGAAAGTTTAGTGAATTCTAACTGACACTAAAGAAATTGTATTCAAGTTTGTTGTATGTCTACGGCGATACTTCACAACGTATACTGACATGACCATGTATGAAGATAGTTGTGTAGAACTGAATGATCTACTAATATGTAGAGAGTTAATGATCAGTGCTTCATTGACACGTTATTGTTCCTCAAACAGAGAGCACCAAAAGACGTGGACGAGATGATCAAGATGGAAGAACAGTATATGAAAGCTCAAGAATAACGAAACTCAAAATTAGGGGTAGCTGACTAGAAGCAGGATGCCACAAAGAGTGACAAGAAGTCAACAGACGAATGGAAGGACAGATATCATGCAGCAGCAGAAATCGTAGAACAAAACAGCTAGAGCTACCTAACAAAATGGTGCTGACAAGAAACAATAAAAGAGTGACTTTCATCACAGATGCTGTTACCAGAAGAAACAGAATGGAGAAAGCTCATCAGATTTACCATAAGAAAGAAATGCTATCACCATGATTAAACAGTGTATGATTTATTGTCGATTCAATTTATCAAATGAGACAACAATGCCAGTAGTGACTGAAGCATGTGAGAAACAAAACTACAACATATCAGTAGGTTAAGGATAAGAAATTGAAAGTCCTGCAACATATTGGTTGCATCTAGTATATCGTGACCAGACAGTCAGCAAGGTACAACTGCGTGTACTGATTGAGGAGAGAGTGAGAAAGTTTCTCACAGCATGAATAAAGTTCGACATTCCATATTACATGAGAGACCTTGAGGACATGTGTATGAAAGTACCCATCTATGCTATAGCAATTGGAAATATACCAAGTCGTAGAAGTTTTGAGGAACTATACAGAAATAAGACTGATGAGGCATCTGTAGTCACTACAATAGCTCGAGGGAAGAAGAGCAAGCAAGTCATCAAGCCCTTGCAAGACTTAAACAGAGATATTTAGAATGTAGTACTATGAATACTTAAGAAAGCACAAAGGAAAGACCCTTTACCACAGAAACTTTGAGACTGTGTCCAGGAGAAAAATGGGCACAACAAAGAGAAAAATATTGTAACAGAATAGAGAACCAGAAGGAAATGCTGTACCAGATATATCAAGATAGTTATAAAGGAGAAGTTAAACAGATCATAGTACCAACAGAATACCAGAGTCAAGTTGCGAAGATGGCTCACAAGTTGATTGCGTGAGAACACGTAGAAGGAAGAAGATAACATACAGAATTGCCAGCAACTTTCATTGACCAGGAGTCATCAGAAATATGGCCAGATTATGCAGGTCATGTGAGATCTGCTAAAGGACAGTATCTAGAGTGAAGGTAGCCAAGGTGCTACTGAACAAAATGTTTCTCAGAGTAGAAACATTTAGCACAGCAGCTGTGGACTTGAGTGAATCACTAGCACCTGTATCTAACGAGGATAACAGTATGTACTGACAGTATTCCACTATGCAACATATTACCCAGAAGTCATAGAACTTCAGAAGATAAAAATGAAGAAAGTAGCAGAAGTTCTCCTGGAAATATCCAGTTAACTAGGCTTTCTATATAAGGACCAAGTTTTCCTCAGAATTAAAATATGTGCAGACTCAACAGCACTACAACCTCATACAACCATAGATGGAATGAATTTTGTGGGATAACCAACGAAGTATTAAACTGCATACAAAAGAAGAGATCGTGTGAGTAGGAGAGGTACCTGTAGGCAGTATTACTTACTTACTATGAAGTCCCATAATCGACAAAAGAATTTATATCCTTCCAGTTAATATAAGGAAAAACGGTATGGGGTTCAAAGCAGATACTGAAAGAACTATGAACACGAGAACTAGAGTCAAATTAAGGAACACACACCAGTAAATGTCAAACCTCATGAGCCGACTATAGAAGTCCTGTTAACTTGCTCGAGAATGATTGTATGGTAGCATAAGAAGGCTAATGATTACCATTCCAAGGTTAGATATTAGACCTTTGTTTTGCCACCTATAGACGTATAAACTCAGCCTGCAGGGAAAAAGCTTTTGAAGCATGAAGTGGTCAATATATTAAACTATAAGGTGAAACATAATGGATCGACTAAGATCTACCATATCAATCTGTTGAGCAGGTTCTTCAATAGGAAAGAAGACCAACTGAGTGCTGTAACTGAGAAACAGAAAGATGTTGCAGAGGTGATTGTCCTAGACACATAACCAAAAGGCAATGAATTTGTCGTATAAAATAAAGAATTGATAGACCTAAGACCGCTTGATGGATATGAGATGTATAGAAACGTCAACATTAATGAAAAACTGACTGACAAACAGAAGAAAGAGCTGCAAGGTCTGTTTCGCCTGTACACGGATATCGTCACAGATAGACCAGGCAAGACAGACCTTGTGCAATACGAGATCAAACCAACAACCAGAGATCCAATGAAGGTGAAGCCATGCCCTATGCCCTATGCAATGAGAGTTCAAATCAAGAAAGAAGTTGAAGTTAACGCCAGAATCCAAAATGATTGACCTTTAAAATTCAGTCTACTGTTCACCTGTTATAACCATGAAGAAACAACTCAAATCACTTCTGTGTAGATTTCTGAAAGCTAAACCTCGTGAAGAAGTTCGACACCAAATATATGGGCAACTCAGAGGTTTTCATAGCAAAACTAGACGGGGCCAAGTTCTCTTTCAAGATCACTCTCAATAATGGTTACTTGTAAATCACAATGGAGACAGATTATAAAGAGATGATAGCTTTTGAGACACAACACTGTTGCTATCAGTTCAAGATGAGACCATTTGGGTTTGTCATCTGAGCAGTGATATTAAACCATATTATGAGGAAAATGTTGAATAAAACCACTAACATCGAGCATTATGTGGACGGCCTTCTTACATACACAGCCAGATGGGAAGACCACTTGAAAAAACTCAAAGACCTATTTGGATGAATGCGGCGATAGGTTTGACCATCAGACCATCTAATTGCTACATTGATTATTCTGTGCTTGACTTTGTTGGACTCATGGTCGGTGACAAACAGTGAACCATGAAAGAGAAGATAACACACATACAAGATGCACTAGTTCTAATTATTAAGCAGCAAGTCAGGTCCTTCCTGGGGTTAGCATGATACTGTACGAAGTTCATTACAAACTACCTTAAAGTCATTACAACACCACTGACTGGCGTGCCAAAAGGGCCATCCTACTAAGGTGAAGTGAGAACAATCACAGCAAAGGTCATTCTTCAATATACTCTTCATTGTTCAAACCAATGCATCAGATATTGGCATTGTATCAGAATTTCTGCAAGAACATGTAGATGGACTGTTTACCGTAGTGCAAAACAGTAAAATGTTGTATGTGGATGTGATTGAATGAGAGTGTCTCACCATCACATTTGCCGTGCCGAAAATCCAGAACTCCATGTATGGAAGGAATTCACCATTCAAACAGACCGCTATTCCATTTTATACAACCGGAGGCACAAAATCGACAGTGTGAGGATCACAAGCTGGTGTTATACACTCAGAACATTGAAGTTATCAAAACGGCAGCAAATATTGGTGCAGACTGTATGAGTAGACTTTGTGGATCAACTGAAAACAGTCTGTGTATACACTATAAAAATATAGTAAATATTATTTTTCTTAAAGAGGGCTTATTGTTAGATATACACGACTCTTCAAGTTCAAATTTAATGCTAGTGTTACGATTTATATAATTATATAAAACTAGTGTAAAGTTTAGTCATTTTTATCGTACACTGTATAGTTAAATTCCTCTGAATTATTGATTATTTATTATTATTGTATCATGTTACAATAGCTTCGTGATCTTTTCTCGCTGTTTTAATTGAGTATTAATTCATCGTAATATCTCATAGTATGTGGGACATTTTAGGCTTCTGTTGGGCTATAAATACGCCTCCTAAACGTAGTTCGAGATAAATAGATCTAGGCTGTATGATTGTGAACTTAGCCACAAAAAGTCTATAATGGACATTTCTAAAATGAAATTATCACAGATTTATAGAAATAACAGAGTATAGAAAAAATAATATGTATTATCAATTGTGTTTCAAAGTAACTGAACTAACTTGTGCGAACTTTGATGAAAAGAGACAATTATTTAAAGCTATGGATACATCTTTGATAACGTACAGTGTAATGAACATTTGTATACATGTGTTTGATTTGTTTTAATGCACTAGTAAATCATAGACAATTACTGTAAAAAATCCAGCCCATAAATACATAAAAACCTAGCAAAGTGATATCTAAGTTATGAACATCAATTCTTCAAAATTAGAAGTTTACTGTATGGTATCTTATTATCAACTCGTGAAAGCCTGTCCTTTTGTAGAATGTCTTGATTTGGGACATTATGTTGCTGCAAAAAGGCCACAATTTGCACGTTGTTGTCCAAACGTAATGGTAAAGTGAATGTCATCAGTGGATAGACACGACTTTTAACAACACAACAGCATTGAGGAGCAGAATGAAACACTTGGGCATTTAATGTTATAATGAAATAAATCTAAAAAATCTAAAAACTTAAAGGAGAGTATGACAGTCACTTTACATGAAAAAAAAGCAATAATAATTATATTTTCTCAAACAGCATTTCAGGGTCATGTTCAGATATCAACAAACAACAGGTAGATAAATAATTCACTATAATTTTTCTCCGACATCTAGGTCTAGGTGCTTAAAAAGTAATTTACTCTGCTGCATGTGCAAAAGAAAGTCAATATGCACATCTTTTTTTTTTTATATTAAGAAAATATAGAGCCTTAGAAATCAATTACAATTATATAAACCTAGCAACGTCTGTGTTATAAACACAATGAAAAACTAAAAGAAAAATTCATCTAATAAGTACCTTTAATGTCGTTACTATAACATAAAACAAAAGCGCATAAGGTATTTTAAATTGGTGACACTAGAGTTGTATAAAAGGCTATGGTTACGTTTTTTTACATTTTTAAATTTAAAAAATAATCATAATTTAAAGTACACGTACTGTGTAAAAGAAATTATTGGATTACGACGACACCTAGCATGTGAACTTTGTGTGTTAAGTGAAAAAGATGGCGACCGAAGTTCGTGTAAAGAAAATGGAGAAAGATATAAATAATGGCGAAATCAAGTAATTATTTTGTTAACTCTTAATTAATTTGTTTGTTTATAAAATTCTATATTTCCAAAGTACTTTTTTGCGTTAGTGAATGTATTGCATTTGTAGTAGGTTGAAGTATTTTGCATAATGAATAAGGCTTAAATATGACTTATAATATTACGTAACCCTAATTCAAGTAAGCCTTACTTAGGCTTAGCCACTTTCGTTACTGCTTACGTTATTAATTTAACCTTCCTCAGTATAGATGCAAAGGTTTTCCTCCATTCTCAGCTGTGTATTTCGGTTGTTTCTTGGCTTGTTTGGGTTTCTAAGTGTGGTATAACTATAAATATATTAAACTTCTTTGTCTGTTGTTATATAGTATGTAATACTTTTCAAAATATACAGCTATTCTTATGCTTTTATTTTTGTAGAAGATACCTGTTTTATTAATTAACGTGAAGGTCTGATGAGATATATAACATTTTACTATATTGGTTTGATACCCGTAGAGTTTTTGATGTTTTAAGAAACTGTTTCAGTAAATTGAAAAGATATTCAGCAGGTGTCAGTTTTGAATTGGAATTAGAAATGAGTTTATATTCTCTACAGTTTCTTACATTGTTCCATCTGTCATGTTTGAAACCTTTAGATGCCACAAGACTTTAATACTTTAGATATCTGTTGTTTTTTTTAATGATTTGCTACTGTTTAAAGTATCTTGTAGATGAAATAAGATATTTTTAAGGAAAGGGAACAAAGTTTGGTATAAATTAACTCTCACTACGTTTCTTTTGGTCAGGAGGCAAGGGCATGCCATCATGTTTGTAGATTTGCATTCACAATTTTTTTATATACTATTTTATGAATATATACCAGTGAGTTTGGTGTCACATTGTAAGTAATAATTTGGCTCTAGTATTTTGTTAAATTCTTAATGTAAAAGTATATATTAAAATTCCTTAGTATCATTTTTTGTGTGTACATTTAATATAGCTTTGGTTTAAATTAGGTGTTTGTGATGTTCAAATACAAAGTATATAGTTGCTTGTGAATTAGAAACTCAATTTACTGATATTGAAAAGCTGAAATGTAAAATTAGAACTTCCCATTTTTTCTGTGTGCTGTGATATCATTACATATAGTGAATCAAGTTTATAACATTTGGTTATTTCAAATTTAATGTACAATTTTTAAAAATAATTCAGTTTTACATTCTCAAAGTGAAATTTGACAAGGCTTAACAAAGTATAGCAAGCATGCAAATGAGTACAAAATTCATAAGTAGAATAAAAAAGTGTTGTGTATTTCTTTATTTACTGTTCTGTCTTTTATAGACATTTGAAACTTAAGAATTTACTTCTAAATATTAGAAACATATTTCCATATAAAATGTGTTATAACTGAAATATCAATATATTTTACAAAATACTGGTTCACTGTAACAAACTGAAGGCAGGTTACTTGGTAAATGCCAGTTTTATATTATTGAACATGATAACGTGACTGCATATGTGCAGCTTCATTGCAACTTCTGTAATCTTAATTAGACGTGGCTGAAAGATTAATGAAATAACAAAAAATATATATATACATATGGAGATATAACATTATGAGATTTAAATTATCTAAAATAAACATTTATGGTTTCTTGTAAATGGTAGTTATTCTAGAAGGGAAAAAAAAAATCAGTGTATATCTTTTTCCTAATTTTTCATTATGGTTACAAGGTCAGTCAAATTGACAAAGCCCATATAGAAATACAATAATGAAATAATGGATAAAATTTATTTCTAAAAGGTTTTTAATTATTTGGAGGCTATAAAGATTGACAGTTTTTTGATGCATAAAAGCATTTTTAATCTTATAATTGGAAAAAAAATTTACAAGTTTAACAGTCAACATTCAAAGAGAAAAATATGAATGATCAACTTATAACTTAAAAATCTTAAAAATTAAAGAAAATGATGTTTTGAATACTTAAAATTTTGTATTATTTACCAATAATCTACAAAAATTCATGAAGATACTTCCTGTTCTAACCCCTTCCCAACAGGCTCAGTATAATATATGAGTTCATCTACACATTTTGTTGATTAAGTATTTGCACTCTAACTTTTGTTACAGTATTGTGTATTTTTACAAAATTTGGTAGACTTTTAGTAAAGATTACAATTTTTTAATGAAATATTTTCCTAGAGATTTGTTTCATTACCAGTGTAAGTGCAAAGTGATTTCATGTTATGATTAAAAAAATTCATCTTCACCCCAAAGGTCTCAAATATTATTTATGTAATCACTAAAATCCTAAAATCCACCTAAATACATTTCAAATGTTTCTTTTCAGTAATACTTTTATATTTTATGTTATTTTCTATATACTAACTATGTGGGGTCTAATAGTTTAACTATCATAAAAAATTAGGAAATAATTTTTTTTTTCTTGTGCATGAATTACTGTGTTATAACATGAAAATATATATATGTTTATTCTAAGCAGTTTTAAAGTTTTATAGCATTATATATGCATATGTACATATATTTATTTTTTTATTATATGGACCTTTCAGTCATGCTGAGCTGGCATTAAGTAACTTGTATTGATGAAGTGCACATCCAGTCATGTTACTGTATCCAGTAGTATAAAACTGACCTTTAGTCTTAGCTGTGTTGTAATGGACTAGTATTTTGTAATATTCAGTCACATTTTATATATAGAGTATTACTATTTAGAAATAAGTTATAAAACTTACTTTTCTTAAACTATAAAGTAATAAAGAAGTAGAGCAAACAACTGTCCCTTCAGTTATGGCCTTTTAAGTTGCTGCTAGACATTGCTAAACCTTTTAAAATTTCACATGTAGAGGATATCAAACTTTTTTCATTTTTGGTGGGGGTTATATACAGTTTTAAAAAAAATCATAAATAGCTATTGCTGATACCATAGAATTTCACTATAATTTTATTAAGCTTAGAAACTACACTGTTATTAGGTTTAAAAAGATATGAAACTTTCAACAGACTAAAGACACAACCTACCTCCTTGAAATCTGTGATCAAAAGAATATGGTTGCTTTTTCACAGATTAAAATGGCTGAGAAAACCTCTCTGAGGACATTTTAAAGTGTTGATTGGTTATTCACATGTCATAAATTGAAAGAGGTGAATGGGGTCACTGTTTTGATTCACTACATAAGCCTGAACAAAATAAAAATACATGAAATTCTTATTTTATATTGTAGCTTGTCAGTATTGGTAATTTGAGTTCCTGTTTTGTACAGAATGATAGACGTAATATTTTGAAATCACAAATATTTAATTTTGAACAGTGATGCATTCAACATACTACATGTCTCAGTGCAATTTATATTAGGTGTTTTATTTTAATATTTATATTTAAATTAATCAATTAACTCATATAATATTAAAGTTTGAATTATAATCTACAATTTGATTCCAAACCTATTGACATAAATTCATAAAATAGTAGTTCAATAAAATTTTGAATGGAAATCAACAAATGCGATGATATAACCTTTGACTCGTGATCCAACTCGAAAGATTTAATAGCTATAGACTGAAAACTAACAAGTCAAAAGAGTTGCATCATCAGTCTGTGGAATTGAGTCCATATTTAGAGTTAATACATATATTTGATAATAATAGGGGGTTTTGTTGAATTTTAAATAGTGAAAATACCAAAAAATTATAGGCCATTATATTTCATAGTACAAAATTATTTATATTACAATTTGAATTATATATTTAATAATTAATGAACTATTAATAATTGTAACATTACTAACATACTCGATTTAAAACTGATATGCTTGAATTTGTTGTAATAATAAATGAAATGAAAGCTGTCAACAACCAGTTTTAAAAATCATATATGAAGTTGCATATTTACCTATTAAAAATAAAGGATAGATTTTGTATTCATTTAGTTTTATGATTGACAGGTATGTATAGAAAGCAAACTGTTTTCAAAGCAACATATATATCTAAAAATAGTTGATATGGGTAGAGAAGGCACTAGTAGAGGAGTGAACATTTCGACCTTCAATGACCAAAGAAGGTCGAAACATTGTTTGCTTCTCTACTAGTGCCTTCTCTACCCATACCAGCCGTTTTTAAATACATAATTTTCTCTACAAGTAGGTTTTTTTGTCATCATGGAAAGCAACATGTTGTGTGTTTACAGTTCCACTTCAGCTTTTTTTGACATGTTAATTGGAGTTGGGCAGACAAGTATATATATATATATATATATCAATTTTTTTGTAATACAAATGAAGTAGATTTATTATATGCTTAGTTTTTTAAAATTCAATGACTAAGAAGTATTTGTTAATGGTTTTAAAGTTTCATCTGTGTATTTTAGATAGTAAATTCTCCTGAGTAAGAAACCAAAATAGAAAAATAAAGAGGATGAAGAGAGCTATTGTTTCATATATCATTGACTCATATTAGCCAAGTACTTACTTTCCAACACCTTATTTTTAGTGCTAGCATTTTCCCATTGGTTGCTGCTAAATTGATAGTTTTCTTTTTTATAGTTTTTATAGCTAATAGGAGTCCAGTTGTCTTGAAATAAATAGTGTAAATTGAGCATGTAATAGTACTGCAAATATTCTTCATTCATTGTTTGGTATACAATAACTTAGTATTTTGGTTATGAGAGATTCATATATTTGCAACTGTGACTTTGCACTCTAACACTTCCATGCCCATGAACTGTAGTTCTGGGGAAGTCCTTGAATGATAATATTGCTAAGACCTATTGCTGTGATTCAGAGAATATTTTCCTGTAGTAGTACAAGACCAGTCCATTCTAATTTTCTTTCATACTAGAGGTACTTCTGTTATCCTTATCTATAGTCTCAATATATGTTTATTTAAGTCTACATTAAATATTTTGAATAGGAATATTGTGGTTTTTATTCATTGCTTGGATGGTATGTGCAAAATAGTACTAACAACCAAATTTCCATTACTGGAAAATATGAACTATACTATCATTTGCCATACAGAAATTGTATAATTATTAATACAATAATTCAGCTAGGCACTCTACTAATTGGTGTTTTTAGTTATGGAAGATGAAAATAACTATTTGCAGTACAATGCAGTTATTTATTCAATATTTATTGAAGATATTTAACACTTAACTGTAGACAGGCTAATTGGTATGAAGAGGGTTATGGAGTTTACTTTTTCCAAAAGACTTGTATAATTGGTTTTATTTTAACCATATTAATTAAACATTAGTTTTTGATGAAATGATAAATAGGGAGAGTAAGTCTGTAGTTATCAAGTACCAGTCCTTTTTTTGTTTTGATGCTTGTGGTTGTTCCTGCACATGTAGGCATGCATGGAAATCTAATTACATATGTTATTTGTTGTATGTATGAAAATCCATATTCAGTCATATGCCACATTATAATTTTAAATACTCCTGAAGAAAGCAAGAATGTGTTATCTACAAATATACATTGAGCAGTGTGGTCATTGATCTTTAATTCATTGTGATTGTTTGTGAAACGGATAAGGTGACAGCCAAAGGCAATAAAAGCAATCGAAAGTTGTTTAAAGTTTTGGTAAAATTCTTATTGGATACAAAACTGTAGGAGTAGGAGGGATGACACTTGGTGTAAAGTCTATGCTAAAAATGAAGATGTTGCAGTAAGAAGTCTAATGATAAAAGTAAGCATTAAGATGTCTACAAGGTTCCATTAGTAGCATTAATATTGTCATGAAGTTTCAAGAAAGGAATCAGTTTATAGTTTGTGAAGTAGAGAAAACTAAAGTTGCAGAACTGCCAAGAAAAGTTGTGGTCTTGGAACCCAAAGAGGAAAGAGATTATTGCAAGATGTATGCTGTCAGCTCACATAGTTGTGGTAAAAGCTTGTAGAAAGTAAAGATAATCAGATTGGAGTCAAACTTTTGAATGTATTAGTATTGTGTGGTTTCTTCATTTTTAATTTTGATAGTCACTAACTTTGCTAATATAATGCAGGTATTTGTAACATTAAAGAAGAAATATTTTTATTTTTCTGTTTTAACACTGTTGTGATTCACATGGGTAAATTGACTTGTTCATGCATTACCATATGTGTGTTTTTTATCATAAAGATATCTATAGTACTAGTGCTTGTAATAGTTGTATTGATGTAAATTTCTGAAATAAATAAATTTCAATTACTGAAAGTGTGGTTTTAATACAAACTTTTTTCAAATTATTGTTTACTGTAGTGATGTCAGTATTCTAAAGAATTATCCCTACACCAGAGCGAGATACATATGTATATTAAGACAAAAAGATAAGATCATAAGAATGATACTGTTGTATTGTACCTTTTTACTCATAAAATCTTCAAAACATGGGATTAGTTGACTAGGAATGGTTAATTACATGATAACATACACAAATATATGAGAAGTTTAAGGGGCATCTGGAAAAATATTTACACTATTAGGGCTATATTATAGTGGTTTTTTTAAGCGATTGAAACAACCTAGATGGCACAATAGGCTCCTTGTTTCCACTTAACTGTCATGTTTATTTTCTTTTTACGCTATAGGCATTAGTCAGCTCTTTTGTACAAAGGAAAGACAGTTATACCACAAGCAAATTCTTATATAACATCACAATGAATATATGTGAGTGACATTTTCTCTCTGTATATTCCAAATACTCTCTCGTGCAATTTTATCATTGTTTACTGTATACAAGCATGCACGTATGCTTAGGTTGTGTTTTGTATGAGATCTAGACACAGTTGTGGAATAGTTGTAGTGATGTACAATTTTATTGGCAGATGTGTTCATAGTCTGAGTGTTCACCACATTGTGTTGCTAACACCATAATGACCGCACTGAAAATGTTTGAGAAGATAGAAACCATAATTCCTGTGCTTTGTTCTAATGGAAATTGCAATTAGTTCATTGCATAATGATGAAAGTTCCAAATACCACTCTAGAGTTTTGTATTTCTTCCTATTTTCATTGCATAGGCATACAAGACTTCCTTGATACAGGCTTTGTCTTTAGTCAACCTCATGAAAAACTTTACTCTGCAGGCTGTTTAGTTACTTAATTAACATTCTCATAAACATTTGTCTTGTAAAATTCATAAAAACTTCATGAAATAATATCTACTCTAGCAGAGGGCTGAATTATGTTTTTTCCATCTTTTTAATTCAACTTGACACACATTTGTAGTTAGATTCTCTGTTACATCTATCACTTAAGTTTAACTCACAATGGGGACTTGCACACACTGACCAGAGTCAGTTTTTTTGTTATTCTTTGACTGTTGTCAATCATAAACCAACAAACATGTGACCACTTTCCTAAATGTTTAGTGTTTATTACATTGAATTATAGTGTGTTATTTATATTATTAACCTTATCTCAATGGGTGTTTACTGTGGTCAGGGATCAAATACATTGGACTTGTATTAAATATGTTATTGATCTATTTTATTAATGTCTGTCATTAAGTTGGTTTGAGATTGTGGACTATAATTCAAATTTTAGTATTATTCTTATTTAAGTTCTTAATTTAAATTTAGTCTGTAAAAAAAACCCCTAAATATAGATGTTTGTTAACACATGAATGAATGTTTGATTCAAATTAAATGTTTATGATGTCCACATCCAACATCTGTAGTTTCTTATCCATTAGAAACTCAAATTACCAATATTGATAAGCTAGAAAAAATATGAAATAAGAACTTTTCACCTTTTTAATTTGCTGAGATATCACTATATGTAACAAATTAAATACAGTGGACCCTACCCACTCTTACATTTTTGGAAATGCTTAGGTACACTTATGTGTGATGTCATTATAACTGATCAGAAGCTTAGATTGTTCTGCATGTGATCTTTACATCCTTTGTGGATTGCTTATGTGTGAAATTATTTTCATGGTAGAATCAAACATGAGAGATAATGGTGTTTGAAATATATTTTGTTAAACCCACATGCAGCTTACTTATTAAACCTGATAAATTATAATGAAATTCTGTGATATTGATATACTAATTTTTATTTTTTTTATATTTCAAAAATCATAAAAACAAAATATAATTTACTTTTACATCCTTCATGAGCAAAATTTAACAAAGCTTAGCAAATTACAGCAAGTATAAAATTTTGTAAGTGGAAAAGATCATAGTTTTATATATGTATTTATTTATTGTTCTACAGTTTTAAAAACATAACTGCAACTTAACTTATTTGTAAGTAGTAACATTTATAAATATATATGTAATATATTATTACCAAAATATGACCGTATTTTAGTGAATACTGGTGCACTAGAACAAAGACAAAACAGATCTCTTTGTAAAGGCCAGTTTTATACAATTGTATATGGTAACGTAAGTGCACATGTGCTGTACAAATGAAATTTCTGTAATGTTAGTGAAACCACAACCAACAGGTCAATAAAATAAATAAATAAATATATGTACATGTATAATGTCATGAAATTTAGGCTATACATTTTTGGTTTATTGTTATAATATGCAGTCATCACAGAATAAAAAAAGCATAATTTATTGCTGTTTCATAACTTTTATCATGATTATGGGGTTGGTCAAATCAACTAAACCTATACAGACACACAACATTCAAGATAACAGATAAAATGTAAAGGTTTTTTTCTATAAAAAAATTAATTATCTACAGGTTATAGACATACTGATAGTTTTATAATGTATAAAAGTATTTTTAATCTTAAAATCTAAATTACTTTACCTGTTGGATAGTCAGTGTTCAAAAAGAAAAAAGGCAAAAGCAAATCATTACTTTGAAAAATCTTAACACTTAGTAAAACAATCTGATATTATGTGTAATTGTTACTGATATTCTACAAAATTTAATAAAGCTCATGGTTAGAGTAACATTGAATATTTGCCCTATGTTTAAATGTATTCTTTGTGATTCAACTATAACTATTCATAAATTCTTATGGCATGCTTTTCAAAATAGGGCTTAGTGATCACCCATTGCACTGTCTTGAGTGTCAACATTCCTCTGGGCTCTCAACTCTTTTTTTTTAGTGGAGTATGACAGTCTTTACCACTTCCAAAGTTGCTGGATTGGTTCCATATATGACAGTTATAACCTTAAAGTTCCAAGTATGCAGTGTTCTTCCTATGCATGTGATATAATATCCTCCAATTTGTTACAGAACATACAATGGATGAGACATCAAAATGCAGTTCATTTGGGAGCCCTCTTTTTACTTTCACATGAAGGTTTGTTTTGGATTTTGAGTGAACCAAAGAACATTAATCTTCACACAAGTTTCTATCAATCTTCCTTCCTCCTCCTTTGTTGTGGGTCACAATAGGGATACATGAGGACTATTCAGGTTTTATTCTTGACTTTCCTTCATTCTCTCTTGTCCTCTGGTTTCAGGGTTGACAATGTCTGCTGGGGAAGCTCAGGATTTATTTTGTGGGGAGTTTAGGACTTGCTTTCTTACAACATTTTTCCTTTCATTTTTTTTTTCCTGAAAAGGGATTTGACTACTATGTGAAAATCTTTATATGGCCCTTTCCACCTGTTACTGCACCTCCATATAATCTACCTAGTTATGCATTGTTCTTTTAGTCTGAAGATCTGTGGTAAATTTTTCAATGTGTATTTTTCACTCAGTGAGTTTATGTGGATATGTTTACTTTCTGCACTTGAAAATTTAGGTCATTCCTATTTTTTCTAGTCAGTATTGAGTAAGCTAATTTTTATACTTCTTTTACCATCTATGTTACATTAGTTTAAAACTAGAATTTGGAGTGGGATTATTCCCTTGTTTTGGGTAAAAGTTTTACTTTTCAGTGTTAGTTATTTTGTCACATCACATTCAAGATTAGATTTGAGTCAAACTTTTATTCTCGTGTTCTTCAGGCTAAATTTTATTTTTGTACCCTTTGTCTTGTAGATTTATTAGGTGGACTTGTATGTGTGATACTTGTTACATATTATGATTTATTCTGAATGAGTCTCCGATTTATTATGTTACATATGTTACATACTACTGCTTCAAATAACTGGAACTTTAATTTGAGTTTAGTTGTTAATTAAATGTGTTATTGTATATTAAGTTTATGTTATTTGCCAAAAAAGATTGATACACACAATTTCCTTTCTTAACACAAATATATTTTAATGCACAAACATATAAACAAGAAAATTTATAACAACAGTTATTACTAATAGTTATTACTGATGATGGTTTGTATACAACAGTTTTACAAACTATTCTGAGTCTTATTTCCAGTTTCAAACTGAATATCATTTTGATGGTCCAAGTCTATGATAAGCAAAAAATTTAATTCTTAGTTCATATTGGTATGCCTCGCATAAGCTAACACTGGGTTCTTCTTGATTGGCCTGACACTGGGTACAAGCTAACTCCTTCCAGCAAAGATATTTAATGTCATTAAAATAAAATGTCTGAAGTAATTCACTGAAGTTGAATAGTTTGTAATATTCAAAATCTAAAACATTCCTGTTCAAGTTCTGTTGTTTTTCAGTTAATAGACATTAATCACAATTATAGCTTTGTAGGCCTATAGCACACTGACTCTACATTGATGTTCAATAATATTCTCTTCCTCTGTCTCTCAGCTAGCCTCTTTTTATAAAAATCATGAGTTTGTAGAAATTTCG
This sequence comes from Tachypleus tridentatus, assembly GCF_004210375.1. NCBI lineage: Eukaryota > Metazoa > Arthropoda > Merostomata > Xiphosura > Limulidae > Tachypleus > Tachypleus tridentatus. Next base: position 72,858,669 of record NC_134827.1, on the reverse strand, counting down.
ACAATATTCTTGTGCACTTTTATCAAACAAGTATTGATGATTTATACACAAGAACATTCTACAAATTTTGAGGACAGACAGGACTTGCACAGTAGACAGTTAAGAAAATACATCACAGGCAAAAAAGAGAACTCTGCAGAAACATGTATAGGCATTAAAATAAATTTAGAACAGCAAATCTGTTGCATGTTTCAGAGTTATTTTTCTTCTAAGTTTCTTTAGTGCCTTATTACTTTAGGGATGAGCTATTGTCTGATGTTTTAGGTCAAATTTCAGTTTCATAAATTTATTATTTTTCTGTACTCAATAGACTATACATTTCTTCAGTTTTGTTAGTTCATTAGTAAAGAGTATTTTTTCTAAATTTGTCTAGTTTGCATTTTTTTTACTACATTTTATTATAGTTCTGTGGGTTTTGCTTTCTGTGTTGCTCCCCCTCTATCCATTTCCCAGATTTTATTCCTTTCTTTTTAATATTGCACTTCTAGTCATCTTGCTGAGTCTGTTTGAGACCTACCACCCAAACAAAATATTGAATGGGTGGTGCCACTTCACCAAGATTTTAATCTTGTGCATTTCTTGTCTCCAAAAACATGGGAGATAGGAATCCTATCATAGACCTGCCCTAGCTATATTCTTTTTTCAAGTTCCAATGTGTTTTGTTGAGCAGTATGTTCTTTTGCACTTTATCTTCACTTGCTGGGTATTCAGACTCACCATTGCATGGAAAACTGATTTCTGTTCACCTTTTCCTGTGCACAATCAGTCACATCTGCTTACTTTGAAAATCTGCTTGAATGGGGTTTCTCATCAAGTTTGAGAAGTCCTTTACTCTACCCCTTCACAGTTTCTTATTCATTTGGGAGCTTCTCATCTCACTTAAGCCCAGCCTTCTCCACTTCAGCTCCAAAACATGGAATGGACAGTTGTAGAGAACAAACATTTTCTTTCTGTCTCTCTCTCTGCATGAGAGATTCTGTCTATTTTAGGATGTGGGCTTCCTTGCAACAGCCTCTGCCCCTATGTTTGTGATGATAGCTCCTCTAATGAACAAACATTTTTAATCTCGTTGTTACCATATTTCAGTTTAACATGTGAATTTTATCTGGTCCTGTGTCTCAGCTCAGGGACATGTGTTATGTAAATTAATTGAGATAACATTTACTTCATAAACATCCACATATTACATTTTATTACCTACATATTGAATATTACAAACTGACACAAAATTTATTTCATAAAAGAATCATCCATCATTTAACACAGTCAATTTGAATGTTCACGAATTTACAGTTATTATGTCAAGAAACATTTTGTTATTTTCAGCATATGACTTTTGTATTGATTTATAAAATAACATGTAATAATAGTTCAAAATTGTATATCATAGAAACCAGAGGAAAATTGAAAACCAGATTTGGTGAATATTTAAAAAATTCACAGTACAGCTATACAAAACACTGTAATTTTAAATAAAGAATCAAACATTGGAAGCTACATATCTTAATTGAACAAAACTCTACCTAAAACCAAAATTTTGCTTTTAAACTTGAATCCTCTGATCACAGCTGTGAAGAGGGAACATTCCATGAATTTAAAAGAACCAGTAAAGAAATAAGAGTAAACATCTGAGATAAATTATTGCTAGACTCTATCTAGTACTTAAGGTAACCCTATCTGAATGCAAATACTACATAAAATGTAATTTGTTGCATTAAAATAATTTCAAGTTGACTAAAAATTCTCCAGTTTTCATGGTTTTGTTTATTTTGTTCCTTTCATCACAGTTTTGGTCTATATCAACTTCCACATCACATTCCCATATCGACACTTGGAGCTTTCTTTTTCACAATAGTTTCCTGTTCTCAGCTTAAGACATTCACAGCTGTCTCACATGCCTTCAGGCATTTCATTAACAATGCTCAGTTTAATGATTTTCACACCAATCTGCAAGTAAATATTAACCAAAGTACCTAACATCTAGGCCATTAAATCAAAATCTACACTTACTATAAGAATAAACCTTAATTCCATGAGTAGGATGAAGACAAATGACAGATTGATACCCCTGGTTACCTTTCAGGACCTGAAAGTTTTTAAATCAAAATATATAGCTGTACACTGTATTCATATGTGTCTATAAATTCCATTGTTGATATGAAGGAAATTCATTACAAGGAGGTCGTTATTCGACATTCTGCCCCAAAATTATAGCAACGTCACATTTGTAAGGAAGTCATTCATGAGAGGTCAAATCTTTCTGTGCACAGAAAAAGTTCTATTTAACAAAAAGTCTTTATTGGTAGGGATCATATATACTAGGGACTATTGTAAAATGATAACTCTTATGCATAATTCTTTCACTGGATGGTTTTTGCCCAGATGGATTGTACTTGAAGTGTATCACAGTGCAGTACTGTCAGATGATTTACTCCAGGCTCCCTATACTTGTTGATCACAAAATCAGTTAAAGAAAAAATATTAAAAGACAATCTTATGCAAGTTGCTCCCACTGTTTGTTTTTTACCCAGTTGGATCACACTTAATTTAACTTAACATATACCAGGTTGTTTCCTCTAAGTATTTTGCTCAGTCTTATCATACTTGGCTATTATAACATACATTCAAAGCACCTCCAGTGGGTGGTGTTTTTTCAGGGTAGACCACACTTGGCATAATCTGATGTATACCAAGTATGGTACAGTGGTAAGTCCATGGATTTCCAGTGCTAAAACCAAGGGTTTGATTCTCCTTCGTGGACTCTGCAGATACCCCAATGTGGCTTTACTATAAGAAAACACACACACACCCACAGAGCTGTATTCATGTACACTTGTATCTGATTATCAGGTACCTTCCTGAATTGTAACTGTCATTGTGTCACATGTTCTTGCTTGATCCATATGTGGACATCTTAGGTACCATCTGTTGTCCATGAGCAGAATCTATATTACATGATATGGTGCCTGACTTATTATGTTCCACCCTATATGTCTTACAGCATTCAGCAAAGGGCATACATGTTCCAGAAATAGTGCTATACCTCACATGTATGCCTCCTTTTCTAATTGTGGCAAAACTTTTCTTTCATGATGATTGTTTTCACATTTTTATCTGATGTTAAGTCTTCACTGGCTCCCTCCACCTTTATTTTCTATAAACAAGTCACCACCTTGTGGTTCACAATCTTTGATAGCCACACGTGCCAAATCCATCTGTACATCAGCCTTCTTTCCTCTCAGTTTCTCTCTTAAACATATTTAGCTGGTGGAACTTGGTCATTCAATTCACTTTCTGTACTGTAAAAAGTCCTTTGAATTTTAGGTTGAGTTTATTGTTGTGTGTAGATAGAAGAACTAAGTTCTTGTGTTCAACTTTGAAATGTCAGTTCTTAACGTTATTGTCATAGAAGCACATTTTTACTGTCTTCGATGTATTTAACTTATTCAGTAGACTTGCTGTAATAGGTCCAATACAACAATACTTTTTTGTTCTATTTTTTTGTCTTTATGTTTTGAATTGTTTGAAATTTTCTTGAGCATTGTTCTGAACTTTCTGCAATAAAGTGTCTTTTTTTTCCTGCATTTTCTTAAGTTCTCATAGATGTATATTCAGGATGTTACTCTTTAATACTTGCATGGGTTTGATGACTTGCTTGCTATTTTTCCCTTGAGCTCTTGTAGTGACTGCAAATACCTCATCATTCTTCTTCTTGTCTAGTTCCTTCAAACTTCTACTATCTGGTATGATTCCAGTTGCCAAGTCTTATATTGGTGCCTTAATATCCATGGCCTCAAGGTCTCTCAGTATGGAATGTCTACTTTTATTCTTACTATGAGAAGCATTACAAAACTTTTCATAACTATCACTTTTAAAATAATCAATTTTTAACACTCATGTTATGAGAACTAACTAATCAATAAATTTTAGATCACCAAATTGACTAAGTAATAACATCTTATACAACATAAAATAATATAGTTATTAATATATGAAAACATGTATGTGGGTTTGCTACCTGGACCATTCAACTAGACCTGCACCTGGTTATAAAACGTTAAAGAATTTCAGTTATTGCTTTCCGTTTCATATATAATATTAAGTAATATAGATATACAGGTTCAGTCAGTTTGACTTTGTTGCTATGAAACTTTACATGCTATAATTTTGAATGTTCTTTGCATATCTTCACAAAATTTAGCAAGTATGTTGTACACAAAAATCCAGTTTCTTTTTTAATTTGGGTATTTTCTTTAGCTGTAAATTTATGCAGTCTATACTGAGTGAAAGATGATTTGCATGATTTCAAAATTTTCCTCAACAAATGTCAAAAACTTATTTTTTTGGTCAAACTATATATATCTTACTTTCTCAATCCTGACACTAAGGGTAGTGAAATTATCAATTGTGCAGTAAAATGTAAAGTTGAAAATGTGAATTAAAATTTTAAAAGTTTTTTTTATTGAATGCAGAAAGTAAAAGGTGAATTTTTATTTTTGCTTGCAATTAAATATAATTTATTTTAGTAATTGGATGAATGTTATAGAAGCTGTGTTATTCGAGGTATAAAATACAGAGGGGACATTCAGAATGTAAACACCTAGTGACATATACAAATGAAGATTGAGGAATTTTAAATATTTTCTTTTAAAATTAAGAAGTGAAGACTCAGTAATATGAAATTTTATTGTAAACTACATCTTGATTTCAAGTTTATTGCCAAACATTGATTATACAAGTGTTCAGTTAAATTTTGAATATAACTTTGAATCTTGTGGTTTACATATGACATTTGTGTCACTGTTTTATGCATAAATAATTGTACTATATACCTGGCCTTAAATGTCACAAAAGTTCAGAATCAGATGAGATTATTTGTTTTAATTTTAGAGTCAAATATTACCACTGATCAAAAGTTGCATGTAGATAAATGTTGAACATAGTACAACATTAAGTATCTGCAATTCCATCTATTCTTTATAGACCTTCTAGTAACCATATTTCTTATACTTATTTTTTATTTCAGTGATAGTGATAGTGGTTCTGTTCAGGAGATTCAAGAAAACAGCTCCGCATTAGACAGTGAACCAGAAGTAGTTAGTGTTAAGAAACACAAGAAAAAAACATAAACACAAACATAAACATAAGCATACTTCTTCACGTAAGGAAAAGAAAAGCAGTGGTCATAAACATAAACACAAACGTCATCATCCAGAATGTCATGAGAATGATGTGGTTGTACGAAGGCAAAGTTGTAGCCCAGCAGTTGAAGAAAATTTGCGTGTTAATCATATGGACTTAGAAGAACTGGAAAGACAAAAAAAGTTACTGGAAGCAAAACTTGCTAAAGTTACAGATGAAGAAGTATATGCAAAAAAAGCACTTGTTCCTGATTTTTATGGAAGTTCTGATGAAGAAGAGGATAAACCAGTAAAGGTGGAGGGAAGTAAAATTCAACAAAAAAATATGCACGTGCCAGAACAACATATTCGTCAGAGAGAAAAAGATTCACGTCAGCATCGTTTGAAAGAAAAATCACCTGAATCTAGAGATAAACATAGTTCAAATCATGTGATTAGTACAGAAGAAAAGAGGTTAAAAGATTCTTCATTGGGTAGGACTGAGAAAAGACATTCAGAGTCATCTAAGAGTTATCAAGACAAGCGTGAAAGACATGTATCTGATCATAGCCACCGTGACAGGTCACCTAGACATAGAAGTAGATCACCAGTGTAAGTACATATACACATTATATCACTGTTCCTCTTTTGTATAACATTGCATATTTTAGCTTTTTTCATCTCATTTAAGGGTCTTTTTTCAGACTTTTGTATAGTCTGATGAAGTAGTCAGTATTGAAATGTTCACATTCAGAACTGTAAATAGTGAAGTGTTATTTGTTATAATTTATGGTGACTTAAACACATGCTCAATCTTTATGTGAAAAAAATTATTGTTCTGAAGAAAATTGTTTCAACTTATTTTTGGTATATTTAGAATGAGGAAGTTATAAAAAGCAGTGTTTAAAACATTTTGTTCTGGGAATTAAAACTACACCTTGCACAAAGTGTTAAGATTTTATTTGGAATATTAAAAAAAATGTTTCTGATTATGTCTTACGTTTGGTGACAAATTGCAATTTTCACCAAAGGTCAGAATGTAAACATCAAAGAACTGCTTTTAGATTAGAAATTATAGACATATTTGGAAATTGAAATACTAACCTGAGTAGATTTACTAAATAACACAAAGTAAAAGTGAGCATCAGTACCTGATACAGCATAGTGAAATATTTTTTCTTCATTAGATTGATGTAAGTACTTTTTAGCTAGATGTTTCTTCAATAACCAATTTAAAATGTTATAAATATGTTTATATCTAACTTTATAAATAAGTAACTACAATAAACAATAAAATTTAGTAAAAAATAAAGCATAGCCTTTATCAGCAGCCATATAATTATGGCTGTCATTTGTATTCATTTGTAACATACAAACATGTTTTATATAACAGTATCTGTTTCTGCTGAATTTGTAGAATTTGTTGTTAACCAAGAATTTATTCTTTGTCTTTTGTTGATTTTATTAAGATTGTTAAATTCTTTAACAGCAGTAATATTTACACAATTCTGTAATTTTGAATACTTTATATAATATTTTACCACATAATGTTAAGATAACACAAGTTAGCATCAGTGTTCTTTTAAATTATTGTGTTTTTGAGCCTGTCTTATTTTGGGAAACTATAGGCTTCTTAAAAGAGAAGTGGCACCCTCGTCAAGAAATAGGTCTCCAAGATTCTCCAATTCTGACAGAAGGCGGTCTCGGTCACCTAGAAGGCACAAATCGCCCCCCTTCGTCAACCTCCAAGGCGTAGCAGAAGCCCTCCATTTCAGCAAATACGAAACAGTAGAAGCCCAACTTATCAGCAAAGAAAACGTAGCAAGAGTCCATCTTACCAACAAGCACGGCGAAGCAGGAGTCCAGTATACCCAACAAAAAGACGTAGCAGAACTCCAGTACACCAGAAAGGAAGACGCAGCAAAAGTCCGGCATATCAGTCAAAAAAGACGTAGCAGAAGCCCAGCCTATGAGTCATCAAGACACAGTAGAACACCCACAAAACTGAGAGCAAAAACACCAGAAAGACACCACAGTCCAAAACAGCGAAATTTTCAAAGAAGTCGAAGCCCGTACAATCCAAGAAATAGAAGCCCTTTGCGCAACACTGGCAGATTATCAGCTCAGGAATATAGGAGCAATAGAAGAGAAAGACCTAAAAGCAGGTGAGTTTTGATTGGTGTGTCAAATAAATACTGGAAAGTATGAATTATTTTGTTCCAGTGCACAGTAGATTTTAAAATATATAGGTTCTAACAGTAGTATTCCCTGATAAAATGGTACCAGATATAAACTTTGTTATAATAGTTTTTAACTCCTCATCACCTTCATGATCTACATCATATTATGCTGTATCTCTGTGTCAAGTTTGTTACTTGAGCAGAAAATGTGGAATTGTATAAGGAACAGATATATAAAGGTATTGACATTTAGTTATTTATGTTATACTAAATTTTCACAATTTAGGTTGTTTTGTTTACCTCTTTTATCATTTTTTATGATAGTCATTGATGTAGTTCTAAATTTTTCATTATTAATTATGTTTTGTCAATTAAAATTCCCCATTGGCGTGGATTCCTATATGTGATGAAAGGACCTCCCAGAGAAGGTTCTGTTCTTTCAGTTTATCTCCTCTGGGTCCTAAACATTCACCCAGATGTTTATTATGTGTGGCAACCCATGAAGGGGATGAGAGGGTCCTGGTGATTAAGGTGTCTAACCCCAAAACACAACTTTGGTCTTGAATTCCTGTAGACAGGCAACCATGGGGTGGTTTCCCTAGTGTCAACCATGTACCAGTGTTGGATGGACATTGTATCTGATGCTGGTGTTAGGTATGGTACTCATGAAACCATGGTGTTGCTGCATTGTCCTTGTTTAGCATTGTTGCGAATTGCCTCATAGGGCTCCATGGTGGGTGGGGTCAGTGGGCACTGAAGCATCCTTTTTTTCTTATGGATCCCCTAAATAAAAAGTTAAATAAAATCTTCATAAATAGTCCATAGGTAAATGACCACATCTTGAAGATTCTGAGCAGCAATCTTCAGCATCTCTAACAGTTGTACCTCTTTTTTATATTACATTTTCTCTCAGACAAACCTTAAGGGCATATGTCTCCCCTTTTTCATTCAGAAAGGAGTATAAGGACTTGCTGGCTTTCCAGAGTCAGTCAAAAAACTTAGCTCTGGTGATGTATTGGTGTAAACATCCACATCTAAATACAGTGAACTCTTCTTACATTCAAAGGCAATTGGGAATATACCCATTGAGGTTACTCCCCATGCTACTTTGAATTCATCACGAGGAGTTATTGTTGAGAGGGATTTGAAAAACATCCCATAGTCAGAGATTCTTGCTGGTTTCTCCATCCAAGTAGTTTCTGCAGTGAGGCACATCTCACAAAATTGGAATTATGATGGTAACCAGTGTCCTCATTTTAACATTTACATCAGTGCGTCCACTTGCCACCATCAAGGCAGGTTATCTTAATAGCAAGGTACAGCCATATATTTCAAACTCTCTCAAATATTTCCATTGTCAATGGTTTGGTCACTCAAAGATATCGTGTCGTGGTTCCTGGACATGTGCTCATTGCGGTGGCAAGGACAATGATGCCTGTGAATGTGAAACAGACCCTCATTGCATAAAATATAATGGCTCTCACCCATCCTACTTTTATTTTTCTTCTGAGTAGTTGGAATAAAAAGAGGTGCAGTGTTTCAAAACAATTTAAAACATTATTTACTTTGAAGCTCAGAAGTTACTGTCCACTTCATCTTGGATGTATGCTGCTGCACTTCATTCAACTACTACAGTGGAAGTGCAGATGGATCTCTCTGTGCCTCCAAAAGAATAATTCTCAAACCACAAGGAAAGTCTTTTGACCTCCATGGTTAAAAACATTGATGAATCAACATTAACACCCCACCCATCTCTGTTCCTAACATTCATTCCAGCAAACTCCCAGATTTACTTCCTTTGGTTCTGGTATGGGCATTTCCTTGTGTACATCTATTTCTCCCACCTCAAGATAAACAATGATCATTTGTTTACATCCTCATTTGCTGGTATCCTCTTCCAATGACAGGGACCTGCCCAATCGACACAGAGCAGGATCCACAAAGATCGACAGACCTCCCTCAAATAAAGAAAATAAGGAAAAACAATGTGGTCAAAAACAGAACAGCTCTCCACCCAGTTCATTTACACATAAATAAAAATGGCCACTTTGGTACAATGGAACTGTCAAGGTTTACGTTTTAATCTGGATGACATCAAAGTATTGATTGCTTCTTACCATCCTGTACGTCTTTCCTTACAGGAAACATTCCTGAAATCTTAATCTGTTTTTACGTATATATTCCTGAAATCTGCTGACATGGTCACCATTCAGCAGTATTCTTTGAACAGAAATGACAGATTGTATGATAGATGAGTGCATGGAGAGGTGGCACTGTTGGTTGGTCAGCTTGTGCCCATCCTGTCTTTGCCACTCGACACATCATTGGAGGCCTTAGCCATCTGTGTTTCCCTATGTCATACTATCAGTGTCTGTTCTCTCAACCTGTCTCCTGAAGAGCCCTATGATCAATCAGATCTTGATGCTCTTGTTGAACAGGTGCTGTCTCTTTGAATCCTGGTGAACTTTAATGGGCATGATCCCCTCTGGGAAGGTACTGATATTTATGGGAGGGTTCACTCTGTAGAATGTATGCTTTCAGATCACAACCTTTCTCTTTTCAATACTGGTTTTTATACTTATTGTCATGCACCTAGTCAGTCCTTTACTGCTATTGATCTCTTAATTTGCTCCCCTTTGTTATTTCCCACTTTTCATAGAGGGTTGACAATAACCCACAAGGCAGTGATCATTTTCCTGTCATTACGAGAGAAACTGGCTGTGGTCAATGCTGTTCAACCCGTGTGCCCTGATGGAAGCTGGATCAAGCCAACTGGCTCTCTTTTACTGCTTTTGCAGAACTTAATCCTGCCATCATCTATAAGCCATCAATAGATGACTGCGTGGCAGCAGTGACTAATTGTATTATACAGGCAACTGCTCAAAATATTTTCCATGATATCCCTGTTCATGGTAGAATCCTGCCTTCCACACCATGTGGAAGGCTATAAATGGGCCTGGGATACTTTTCGTAAGTACTCACACTCTCGCACCACTTTGCTTTCCAGCAGGCCCATGCACATTCTCAGCAGGTAAGATGCCAGAGTCAGAAGAAATCTTGGATTAAGTTCACAACTAGCGTCTCTTCTCTCTCTCTCTCTCTAAAATTGTTTGTGTGCACTATTGCTGCCAATGAAGTACTCACCTTGATCTGAACTCTGTGTCGGTGAAGTTGTGCTACCCGATGTCCCTGAGATAAAGTTCTTGGGACTTATCTTTTACCGTAAGCTGTTCTTTATACCACACATCAAGCTGCTGTGAGTCAATTGTACAAGAGCTCTGAACATTCTCCATGTCCTCTATTCCACCACTTGGGGAGCAGATCACAACTAGAATATGGATCACTGGTCTATGGCTCTGGCACTACCTCGGCCTTGAAGATGCTTGACCCCATGAACCATGAAGAACTTGGCTCTGCACATCCCCAGTCCAGAGCTTGTACATAGAGTTTCATGAACCTCCTCTGCACCTCCTCCCTTTCCAACTGTGTTTATTGTATGCTTCGAAAAACCTTCAGTCCTTACCACAGCACCTAGGGTTGTTTTTTCTTCTTAATGGGCCATGCATTTTCAGAAAAGATGATCTGTTGTTGTTCCTTTTGGCCTTCATATCCAGGCACAGTTGGGTAAATTGGGTTTGTTCTTGAATAACATTGCTGTACCCACTGGTCAGCCCATCCTACCATGGCTTATTACAATCCCCAAATGTGACCTTTCTTTAAGTTTTCTGAGAGAAACAGATATGCCGAATTGGAAGTACTATCTTTTATTTGCTGAACATCTTTCAAAGCATTCATATAAATAGGAATGGAAGGATGACTGTCTGGTCTCTGGCATGGTTTGTTGTGGTTCGATGATTGTGCACAGAATCTTCTCAACAATTTCTGTTCACTGCTGAACTGTGTGCCATTTCTCTTGCCCTGGATCACATTGAAGCTAAGCAGTACTTGCACTATTTATACTGACTTGCCCTGGAATCTCTTCACGTTAGTTCTCACTCTGTTCTTGCCGATATTCAAAACCGACTGGCTCATTTCTCTGTAACATCTACTTCTATCCAAATTTTCTGGATACTGGGCCATGTTGGTATTTGCAGGAATGAGCTCACCGACACTGCAGCTAAATCTTTCTGCTCTGGCACTATCACTGCTGTGCCTGTTTCATACATGGACTATGGTCCTATATTCAAGGCTCAGGTCCATGCCAGTTGGCAGTCAACTTGGAGTGAATAACATGAAAATGAGCTTTTCCAAATAAAACCTTTTAATGGACTTTGGCTGTCTTGTTTTTCTAAGGATCAGAAAGAGGAAGTTGTCCTAACTAGACTACACATTGGACATAGTTTTGTAGCTCATCATTTTCATTTATCTGGGACTGATGCACCAATGTGTTTGTTGCATGACACTCAGGTCACAATAAGCCACATTTTACTGTCTTACCATCATTACAACTCTCAACAATTGCAGCATTTTAAATGTATTGTCTCAAGGTTTATCCATAACATTGGACAGTGTAATTGGTGATGGTGACACTGTCCACCTTACAAATGTTTTTAGTTTCATAAAGGCTATTGACTTTTTTAATGCTATTTAAGTTTTTAATTCATAAATTAGACCTCTTTTTTTAATGTGATTCTTTTTTAAGAATTAAGTACAATTAGTTCAATTTGAAATTAGAAAATGGCTGTTACTTCAAGTAACTCAAAACCAGGACTGGAAAGGCCAACTTTAGGTGACTAATGCTGATGTTTGAACTTACCCATTAGTCATCCTGCAAGTTATAATAATTGAAATTATGCTACAGAAAGTCTTTTAAAACTTGTTTTTTCTTTAGTTTCCTTTTTATTGCTGTAAACTAGATGTAAAAATTGGATTTAATTCTATGCAAGATTTTAATTAAAAATTAAACTTTGTTTTACTTTACCTTGATTCCTTTCTATGAATTTTAATAATTTTACTTTTAATTTTAACTTTCTACTGGATATTTGGTGCAGATAGCACAGTTGCTTTGCTCCATAAAATGCCAAACTAACTGACCAATTAAAATTTAATTTGATGTTTTGGGCAATTTAACTTTGTTAGGAGTTTGATATTCCAAGAAAAACTTTTTTACGAGTTTTTGAAATTTATTATGGTTTACTTTCATTTTGCCTAATCAAGTTGTTAGAAAGCAGGACTGAAATTTTTGAAACTAGTTTAATTCTACATTTGTTACAATATTTTAGCTATTCCATAATGTATGATATGTTTTACAAAGCTTATGTTTATTTAATTTCTCTGTTAGTGGAGAAGATCGACGTACAGATAGCTCTCGTAATAGGGAAAAGAAGCGTCAACGTGGGGAAACAGAAAAGGAGAAAGAAGACAAGAGGGGAACTCATAATGAAGTTGAAGAGTCCTCATCTGAAGAAGAGTATGTGTTCCCTGTATTAAAGAAGTGAATATATGTTTACATATATGCATACATATTATGAGTTGCCAAATACCTCTGACATTTATGAGCCATCAATGAATTGTAGTAGCCATAATAATAGCTTGACCCAATGCTACAAAAGCACTTGTGACCCAATGTTTTGAGTTTGAAAGTGAGCCAATCACAAAGTATTTTCTGTGCCATGTAAAATTATTTAAAACCCATTAGAAATGTTCAATTCCTGGAAACTGATAATCAACTTGCTAAAATGGGTGTAGGAGCTGGCATTCAAATGGAAAGCTAAAATGTTTTGCAGAATAATGTCAGTTTAAACCTTATTTTTGATATTACAGTGTTTATTTAGAAATCCATACACATTTTCCCATTGATTTCTGTTACATTTAATTTAATGCAGATATTTCTGTATATATATGTAAACCCTCCTTTTTAATTGTTGGAACAGTTACACAGAAACTTCCTAGATGCCATGTCATTTGTACTAGATGACTTCAGATTGGACAAGACCTGTATTTATGTATATATATTTATATGGATTGTAAAAACACATTCCTCTGGAATAGATTTTTGTTTTTAGTATTGATAGTTAAGCAACTTCAGCATTTCCCTGAAAAAATCTCTTCTGGTAACTTGGAGATGTTTCTTGAGATTATCTATAATTGTATCTTGTTTTAGCCCATTTTCTTATCAGTCTTGGAATATTCATCAGAACATTTATAGCAAGCTTGAGACTCCTCAAAACCTACTGGTTTCTATTACTTATTGTATATGAGCTTGATCATTTTGATTGTCCTTGCATTCAATGAGTAACCATAAAAATATGCATATTATAATTTTTAGTATGCTAAGTGTATTCTCCTAAAATTTGGCAAATTTTTATACATATTACATTTTTTTATACCAAGAAAAACAACAACAAATTTTACTGGTTTCTATTATTTATTATATATGGGCTTGGTCATTTTGATTGTCCTTGCATTCAACAGGTAAACATAAAAATATGCATATTATAATTTTTAGTATATTAAGTGCATTCTCCTAAAATTTGGCAAGCTTTTGTAGACATTACATTTTTTTCAATACAAAAAAAAAACAAATTTGTCATTTAATTGTTTTTACTAAAGATATATCTGATAGTTTATGAAGTAAAAGTGTGGCTCAGACACTGACTAATCTGAGTGCAAAATGAGTTTTATATTAAGGTTAAAAATACTTGTTTTCATTTTTACATTTTCAAATTTCACATGCATAAAATCCTAAAGAAACTACTACTTATTTTAATAGAATGACTGCACATTGTAACAGTTAAATAAGCACTATTTTTGCAGTTAAACTAATATATATTTATTTTTATTTCTTTACAGTGGCATTTACACACTTAGACAACAGCAATAGCTATATTTATACTGGACAGCTTTGTGTAAACAACAGATCCAGTTACTAGTATGCTTGTGTTGAACTACACAACCAGGCTTGTACTTGACACATTATAGTTCATTATAAGTATTTAATTTCTAATGAGTCTGCTTAGCTTACCTAATCTAATAAATTTTTTAATTTTTATGTTTTAGTTACTTTTGTAACAATAAATAAAGGACCTCCATAAGAATCAAGAAACTTAGTGCTTATATGTCAAATTTTATCTTTTTCAAGCTTTTGCATTATATGATAGAAGTAGACATAAGGGATTAGCACTAATTTTTAGTAATGATAATGTGGTCTTAGAAAGTATTGTTAATTTTTAAAGTTCATATGCAATTTAGAACATGAATTATTGTCATATATGTAAAATAGTATCTCCTTAAACTAACTTATTTTGCTTTATAGTTAAGCGGGGATCCACCAGTAACAAATAATAATAAAAAAAGCAAAAAACTGCCAAAATGTTCAAATCTTATTATTCCAAAACTTGAGGTCCCACAATTGTCTGTAAATTGAAATTTGTTTTTATTGGATTATTTTTAACAATGTCAGATTGTAGCACAGAATAAGTATGAGATTCCAAGAAAAGTCAAGAGGTCCATTATTTTCATTAGTATGGTGTATTATAGCTTTCAGCTTAGAAAAGAGATTGGAAACAAGTTATAGAGGCTTTACTTGTTTATGTATTGTTATAAGAAAGAGTTTTAATGAACAAGTTATTCATTATTGAAAGCTTGCCAAATGCTTTCTTTATCTGTTTATATTGATAGGTTTATTGTACATCACTGATAGTTAACACAACTAAGCTGTCTGTGGTGTTTTTCAAATAAAAAACAAAATTTAAAATTTTATGAAACAACAACTGTTGAAAAGCTTCACAAAAATATGGGAGGATATAAAAATCTACATCAAAAGTAATTGTAATTATATCTACTACAACATTTGAAAATGAAATCTTTATATTTTCAAGGCTAAGAATTCATATAAATTTTACATTAATATAAAGTATACATAATTTTTAAACAAGTAACATTATGTACAGAATGTTTTATCTGAAGTTACAATTTCATCCAGTACCTTTAGGTGATACGTGGAAACAAAACGTATGATTTGTGTGTTGAACCAATGGACACGGATGAACATCTGGTTTTTTTATGCTGTTTTGATGAGCTTTGGAAAGTAGTATTCTTACATTTAAGGTCTAAACTACAAAGGGATTTAGGATTTCTCAGACAGTGTTTATACTGTTTTGTTTTTTGAATGTGATTGTTCATTGTTTTTAATTATTGCTACTTGCTGTCCTTGATTTGTGCATGTTGGAAACAAAATACTAAATATAAAAAAATAAGTTAGTCATTTCTTTTTAGCTTAGTAATTAAAAAGTAAGAGTGCTTGTTAAATTTATTGTTATTGTTAATTTCAGGTTTTATTCTAAATAAAGATTTATAACAACCAAACTATTTGCTAGTTTTGAGTGTAAGCCACAAATTTGTCAGTTAGAGTAGTAAAATATTCTTCTACAGTTGAGACTTATAATTTTCTTCACAGAATTGATGATATAGATATTGAAGAGGAGGAAGAAGATGAGGAAGCTGTTATTCAGCGTCGTCGGCAACAAAGACAAGAACTTTTAAAAGCAAGTTATCTCTTTGCTCACATTTAACTATGTTAATAATATAATTTTATGAAACAATAGTTCTAAAATGTTTACAAACAACAAGAGGAACAATAATGAAATATATCTTAAATTGATTAATTCGTTGGTATTAAGATTGACCATTTTAAAGTAGAACAAAGATTTAATGCATAGTTGATGCATCTCTTGTGAGATATCGGCTGAAGATTTATTTCTAATACCACAACTACCAAAAAATACCCTTATTCTTGTTATACTAGTTTATCTTAAAAACAATGAACTAATTACATAAAATGTGAACTGTAAGGTGGATGTTTTAATCAGAGTGTTAAAAGTAATCCTTCAGTTTTCAAGAACTGTCAAAGCTTGAGACAGGTGTTCATGAATTTCTGTTACTTCTGTTTTTGGTATTAACTAACTAAGAAATACATTTGTTATTGACAGTTGATATGTTGAGAAACTATATTGCATGGGATGTGATTGAGAAATGAAAAGAGAGTTTCTCTTTCTACCAGCTCATGTGTGTTTCTAAATCTGAATTTTAGAAAACAGAGTAAAATGTTTTATTTTTGCAATGAAGAATTTAATTGTATAACTTTTTGTGGATAAAACTCCATTAAATGAATTTTTTTTTATTTTGTTTAGCGTCTTGGTGTGAATCAAGCTGTTAGCAGTGAGGTTTCATCACCTTTACAGTCCGTCCAGTCTGAAGCTAGTGGTGCTGACAGTCCAGATTCTACTGGTATAACTGAACAGGTGAGATAAGAAACAAAGTTTAATGTGTATGCTTTGCACATTACATAATATAAAGGTATATTTTGTATAAATGCTGCATTATAATCAGTTATTTTTAAGTTGCTTTGGTTTTAATTGTTATTCAGAGACTACATGTGAACAATCTTTTTTAGAAAAGAAGGTTAGTGGTATGATAGTGATATTACCATTAAATACTTGTTAAAGCAGTCTGCCTACATAGGTTAGAACTAAAACATAATCCAATAATTAATGTAACTCATTCAGTGTAATGTACTAGTTAGGTGTATGCAAGGTATTAAAACAAATAAATTACAATTTTTTTAAATGCATTGATTAATCAGTTTGTACCCTTACTATTAGAGATTATTACATCTCATATGGTTTGGCTTACATTCAAATACTAATCTTCCAATACAACATAATAATAATATATAACAAAACTGTATAAATAATTAAATATATATATCACACATTTTAATACATATTGTTATCAAAGCTGATGTTAAAAAAAGACTGCAGTGTAACTTATTTACAAAGCATGTGAAAACTAAGTAATTGCATCTTTTACTCTCATTGATTCACTATTTGGGAGTTATCTGTGAGATAAATAAGATATGACAAGGACTTGGATTATAACAAAACATTATTAATACCCTCACCTAAATGCCTGATACAGAATAATATCCTAAAAGTTGCTTGGTGCATAACCTAATACGTGAAACCAATTATTTTTAAACTTCCACAGTTCTAAAACTGCTACATTATACACAAATTTATATCAAATAGAAATTCCACTTTTTGAGGTGAAAAGACAGGAGAATCTAAAATTAGTATTAGTCAGCTATTAAAGGTGATGATAATTTCAGAAAAATTTTCTAGTGGATGTTTTTTTGTGTGTGGTTTTAAATCTTTGTCATAACATGATAGGTTTGAATGTGCTGTAACAATTTTGAATTTGCAAATTAACAAGTCACTTGATAACCATAAACAATAGAATATGATGGTGAAGTGACATCATGTAGTACTACATTTTGACATTGTTTGGTATTTGGTAAGTAGTGTAATGTGTCTGAAAATGGGTCACTTTTGGGAAGGGTATGTAACAGCCATTTCCAATGCAAACTTCTCACATTTTGATCATAAAGGTCTGTTTCGATTGTGGATTTAAAATATCAAAGTTTGTACTTAATGGTATTGTAAAAATATAGGACTGTGATTCAACCTGGGGCCCCAGAACTGTTCAAAAAGGCATACAGAAAGCCATACTCAAGTAAGTAGTGTGGCATTTTATAACAGGTGAAAATTCACAAATACAAAAATTGATGCCAGAAGTTATTCACTAGCTCTAGGCAGCAGTGTGCAACATAATCAAAAATGATCTCCCTCTGGACTTAAGGCCAACAACATATAGACTAGCCCAGATAAGACTTCTTGTTGTATGTCAAGTTGAACCATGAAATGCTTAAATCAGGCAAATGGAGAATGAAACAGATATTCATGCTGTTTGTTATGAAGACATATCAGTCACCACCAGATACTGTGCCTGTATATTTCTGTGTGATTAGACTGCTGAAACAAGCATTGAGAAAGTGTCATCTTTGTACAGTATCGTGGATTATGGTATGCACACAACAAAGAAAGATGCTTTGGACATTACAGCCATGAAACAAATCCTTTTTTCGATGAAATTACACTGCAGGGCTATTGGTAGGATGCTCTGTTGTTAATTAAAGCATGGCAGAATGTGGTGAACATTGACTAAAAATATGTGGTGAGGTTAAAATTGTTTTAACTCTTTTGCTGCAGGCTTAGTATAATATATGCAAGCTCATCTATATATTTGTATGTTGAGTATTTTCACTGTAACTCTTGATACAGCATGTGTGTCTTCACAAAATTTCATAAACTTTTAATTAAGATTACAATTATTTTGTAAACATAAAATGAGATTTTTTAATGAACTATTTTTACTAAAAATTCTTTTGTGAAAATAGTTTGTTTTGTTACTAATCTAAGTGCAAAGTGATTTCATGTTATGATTAAAAATAACTATTCTTAGTCCCAAAATCTCGTATATTATTTGCATAATCTCAAAAACATTTCAAATACACTTTAAACATTTGTTTTGAGAAAGACTACATTCCCTGTCATTTTCTATACTTTGTGTGGGGTATGTAATTGGAACAACCTTATAACCATCATAAAAAAATTAAGAAATAAATATAAATTATAATTTTTTCATGCTAGAATGGCTACATATAAAAACACAAAAGTGCATGTTTTGTCTAAGTATCTGAAATCTCATCATGTTATATATTTATTACTTTTTACTATATAGATTATTACTATTTATAAATAAATTATTAAACTTGTTTTTCTTAAAATATAGAACAATAAATCAAAAAAGTAAAGAGAAGAACAATTATTTGTTCTTGGTATGACCTATGTACACAGTTGCTGCTTGATATATGTTGCTTAGGCTTTTAAAATTTTGCACGTGGAGGATATCAAACAAAATTTATTTTAGGCTTTATGTATACATTTGAATAACCAGAAAATCATAAGTAACTGTACTGATACCATAGAATTCCACTATAATTTATTAAGCTTAGTAACTACGATGTATTTAGTCTTTAAAGAATATGAATCTTCTAGCAGACTAAAGACACAATCTGTGTTCTTGAAATCTTGAATCAAAAAAATATGGTAACCTTTTCACAGATTAAAATGTTTTAGAAAACCTCTCGGGAACATTTTAAGCTGTTGATTGGTTATTCATATGCCACATATTGAAGTAAGTGTATCTAAGGGACTGTTTCCAAAAGTGGAAAGAAGTGAATGGGGCTACTGTGTTTGATTCAGTACATAAGCCATATCTCAGCAAAATGAAAAGATGGGATATTCTTATTTTGTATTCTAGCTTGAGAATATTAGTAATTCGAATTCCTATTGATTCAATGTTTCGAAATCACAAACATCTAATTTTAACAGTGCTATATTCAACATTCCACATGACTCACTAAAATCTATATTTAGGTGTGACCCTGTGCTGAAGTTAAACAATTAAACAATGAAAATTTACTTTTGTTGTCACATATTAAGGTCACGTAAAATAATTATATAGTATATAACCATGTGCAAGTAGTTTTGTGAAGGATGAATGTTAACTTTTTCTTACTTGATCATTGTAGTGGCATGGATACTGCTCTGTATTCAAGTTCAGATCTGTTATGTTAACTCTCTCACAACTGGCTCATGGGACCAACCTTCTAACCATTTTGCTTATTATAGTTTTCATAATGAATGCAATATGTTTATCTTCATGAAATGTAGCAGATTAGTAGTATAGAGATTACAAGGTTTTGTGTACAAAATATTTTGATTAAGTTTTAAGATCTTTTTAATTATTCTCTGCTTGTGCTTTTTTTCTTTTTGAATGTGGACTATCTAACTTGCAAAGTCATTTTGATTTGAAGAATAAAAATACTTTTATACATCAAAATGTTGTAAGTTTTCACCAGCAAAATGTCTATGACTTCTAAATAATTATGAAACTTTATTTTAGAAAAACTTTTATATTTTATGTATTATTTACATTATTGTATCTACGTATGGGTGTGACCAATTTTATTGACCTTGTAACTACCATAAAAATTTAGGAAATAGACAAATTATGCTTTTTCCATTCTGTAATAACTACAGATTATAACAAGAAACCACAAATTACATGTGTAACCTAAATCTCAGAACATTATACATGTATATATATTTATTTATTTTTTTTCTTTTATTGACTTCTTAATTATGTCTGACTAACATCACAGAAGTTGCAGTTATGTGGCATGCATGCACATGCATTACTGTGTAAAACTGGTCTGTAGAAAGTGATTTATCTTGGCTTTGTTCTAATGGACCAGTATTTTGTAAAATACAATCATGTTTTGGTTATAATATATTATATATGTTTGTAAATATTATTACTACTTACAAATAAGTTCTTAATTTTTTTTTTTCTTAAACCATAGAACAGTAAATAAAGAACTATAGAAAACTTATTTCTGCTACTTACAAACCTTTTATTCACTTGCTATAATTTTCAAAGTGTTATTAAATTTTGCACATGGAGGATGTAAAAGAAATTTTTTAGATTTTACATATGCATTTTGAAATAACAAATAATCATAAATTAGTATATCAATACCACTGAAATCCATTATGATTTATTAGGTTTAGAAACTAAACTGTATTTAGGTCTCAAAAAACAATATTTTTAACAATATTTTAACTAACTTTTTTCTTCTGAGTTAGGATACAAAAAATGTAATCATTGGAATTTCTAATTTGTGAAGCATGAGAAAATCGTGTGAGAAATTATGAAGTTTTGAATTGTTATAAAGCCATGAGAGAGCAAAGCACGTGTATGTAAGAAAGTATTTCCAAAAATGGAAGAAGTGAGCAAGGCCCACTTTGTTTGATTTGCCAAATATAGCAATATCTTTGTATACAGAAAAGATACGAAGTTCTTAGTTTATATTCTAGCTTGTCAATTTCAGTATAATTTGGTTTTGTAATTCATAAGAAACTATAAACTTTATTTTTGAACATCACAAACATCCAATTTGAACCAAAGCTACATAAAACATTACACAAAAATTGATATTTAGGATTTTGTTTTAATATTTACTTCTAAATTAAGAAATTAACTAGTATATTGTATTAAAACTTGAAATATAATCTACAGTTTAGTACAAAACTTATTAATGTACATTCATAAAATAGTAGTTCAATTTAGTTTTTAATGAAAGTATATAAACATATGGCATGCTTTTTGACCCCCTGATTATAAGAAGATGCATAGTGAGAGGGTTAAGCACAATACTAGGATGTCAGTGATTTTTTTATTTAAAGGCCAACAAATACATATAGATGTTTAACAAATTTCTATGACCATAATTAATTGGCTAGTACATATGGCTCATCAAAACGTAAGTTTTTGTTGACTAACATTCACAAAAGAGTAGCATCACTCTATAATTTTATGGATGTGATATAATTGAAAAAATATTAAATGAATGTTGATTAGATCATTTATTTAGCTCTCTTGCTACAGGCTTGGTCAAATTAGCTAAGTTTGTGACCTCCAAATTGACCTTTACACTTGCCATATTCTTCCCTTCAATATGTTTCATGTACATTCATGAAATTTTGCAAGCTTTCAGTTATTATCAAAAGTTAATTGTAGACAAAAAAAAACATAATTTTTAATGAAGTATTTTTCACTAAATAATTCTCCATGAATGTATGAAGTAAAATTTTAACTGATCTAGTACAAAGTAATTTTTATGTTAGTAATAAAAATAATTTTTATCATTTACAAAAGCTCAAATTTCACTTGCATGATCTCTAAAACCCTATAAATATTTACAAAACATTCTTTCCAGTAAAATTTTGCACTTTATCTGTCATGTCTAACTAATATTTGCACCACATAAGTTATAAATCTGAGCCTGAAAATAAACATGGGTCTCAGAAATAATGTTAATACTAGACACTGTCATTAGTAGTGTTTTTCCATATTACCAGTTTATTTGTTTGAAATGCTAATTTAAAATGTTCTAACAATTCAGCAATTTATATAATCACTCACAAAAGTTCAGCCCAAGATCCTGTTAAGAAGAAACAACACAGTAAAGTTGGTGACAGTTGAAAAATGTATTTATGAACACCTTTCAGAAAGAAGTAGTAGAATTTTATTGGGCTATGATACTGGTAGGGATAGACACTTGAAAAGACTGTGTTGTAAGTTGTGTAAAAAAATATGAAAATCAAATCTGGAATTTAAAAGGCTTAATGCATGGATTAGTACAAGTTGTCTAATATGAAAGACCATTCCTTCACAAAATACCACATTTGAATGAGTTGCTCATTTTACAACAAGAACAGTTGATAAAAATGTTTGATGCTTTATATTTTGTTGCAAAACATGAGCTGCCCTTAATTGTGTGTAAGACTGAATTAGGTTAGAAACGTATCATGACATTGATATTGGTGATATATATGTTCATTTCATCCAGTGGGGCAAGTTTGTTGATTTTCATGCAATCAGCAAAGTTTTACATTGTGTTGGTAGATGAAGCAATAGAATGCAGTGTCCACAATAAGAAGTTGTCTATTTATTGTGTTTTCACCTGCACCATTCTGAAGTGCATTATCCAACCACTTTCCTGTTCCTTTACATGAAAGACATCAAGAGAGCAGATGCACCAGAGATTAAATTGACTATTGAATCAAACTTTGTTTCTCTGAGCATGACAGAAAATCAACTGTATTCAAAACTTGGTGGATTTGTTGTAGATGGAGCTGTAATAAATAAATAGAACAAAAGTAATGTGAAGACCTTGCTTCAAGAGAAATCATCATGGCTAATTTTTCAGCAATGTGTTGCTCATAAATTATTGCTAGCTGTGAAGGATGCTCTTTGGACAGGTTGACAGTATGCTCGTGGGACTGTACCATAACTGCCATATGTCCCCTAAGAGACTGCATAAACTAAAGTCAGTTTGCAAACTTGTGAAGGGTACATTTGCTTTTTCAGAATGATCAGTAAAACCAAAAAGAGCATGCACTGTGGATTTTATTGAGATTATCATTGGATAGATTTGGTATTTGTCTAATGTATTTGGGAAAAAATGTCTGTTTAGAGAGGCAGTGATGAAGTTGTTGCATATTTCAAGAAGTGAAGAACCAGTTACATGTTGTGAGACATCTCACTTTTCACTGATGTGTTAAATTCTGTTTCAGAATTATCAAGTTTTTGTTGGAAAAAGCAATTGATATTTTTAGTGTAATTATTGCTTTAAAAAAAGCAACATGTAAGTTTCATAGTAAAGTTACAAAATCTTCCAGCTACAAAGTATTTGTTGAGCAAAATGGAATATAAATATACTAAGGTGTTCAGTTCAAGTTTGCTTAGTTTGACAAAAATCTGGAATTATTGGAATCAACAAAAAAAAGGAATAATTGATCCTGTATCCTCATGCTTATCTCCCCCATTTGGATGACTCTGGAAATAATTTGTTAAAGAAAATTGCTCTTATACTGAATACTGAGTATCTTGATCTGAATTTCCCCTGGCACATGAAGACAGAGAAAAGCCTGCGTGTCATTCCGAATAATTTTGTGAATCTGAAATAAGTGAATTGTTTGAAGTGGATATAGTTCTTTTCCAAGATTTTGTATGATTAATAAAATCATTGTAAATATCATGCTTGGATAACTTAAAACTACATGACACTACTTCTAGTTTCCTAATAAGTTGCAAGTGTCAAGATTCTTGAAGTATTTTCAAAAATTGTGTATTTTGATGTTGGATTTCAATTTTTATCAGTATTTTGAATATATGGAAACTGCACAGCACTGTAACACAATACATCAGTGTAACATTATTTAGTAAGTTTTATTTAACTTTATAAATGAAAACTAAATAATTATTGGGAAGTGTAAAACTTTTGGCCATATTTACACATTTTATCATACCTTGTTCACATTTTGTAAGTACATTTGGAAAACTTGAGTACAAGTAAATACCAGTTTAATGCACATATTTTGTGAATTGTCACTTGGTCTGACTGATTTATTTACCCACAGTTGTACTGGGACATCAAGAAGTCACTGACTATGGAAATAAAACTTAATTCTATAATTCATATAAAAGTTTTGCAAGAAGGGAAAGAAACAAAACTAAAGGTTAATCATTAAAAGTATTTCATTATTAAGTGTGACAAGTTATAACAGTAAGTCCCTTGATTTGAACAGGTCACCTCCATATCTGATAAAGAGTGCAGACTGCCATAACCAATCTTAAAACATTTTTAGAAGTAACAGATGTACATAGTACAAGCTGTTTTTCATTAATATAAATGAAGTGTGAAAGATAAGAATGAGTAATAATGATCTGGACTTATGTCCCAAATATTTCCAATTAAAAAATGAAATTGGATAAAATTGGTCCATAAATTATTGTTGTTTATGTTAATTTACTTTCTATACATACTTCCTTTATAGATTGTGGCTAAATTTGATGCAGAACAGTCAGTTGACTTTGAAGAAACTGTTAAAGCGAAAAGAGAAATCATGGGACTAGATGAAAATTCTGTGGATTCAGGGGAAGCAAAGAAGACATCAATGGATATGTTTACAGATTCAGATATGTTTGCTGAAAACTATAATGTAAGTATAAAATTTATAATATTTTATGATGCAACTGTGTATTTGTAACGTTAGAGGATATGGACAAATATATTGTTGTATTGTGCAATGCTACATTTGGATTTATTTTGTTCTGTTTTAGATATGGAAAAAAATACTTATCTTTCATACAATATGAAAAATCTTGTATGTTAAAATCAGCCTTATATCATTCTGAATAAAAATGCCTATTGTTTTAATATGCTTAATATGAGGGTCAGAACACCATTATATATATACTGAAAGTTAACTATAGAAACTTGGAATATATGAGGGATTTACTGGATCTTGAAAATACTTAGCTTTCCAAAGTCACTTTATCAGCTGTATTATGTTCACTGTTGTATGAACAAACCTTTCAATACTTTATTTTCAGTGAGTATTGTGAATGTTTCACATATACAGAAGGCTGAGATTTAATTGTTTCATTTTTATATTGGTGGGGTGTGGCAGAAAATACTATAATTATCCAAGACTAATTGTGTTCAGAGAAACATTCATATCTTCTACATTTACCTGAAGCTTAGGATTTTTTAAATATTTGAAGTTCACTGGAATAGGAGGATATATTTGTTATTCTAGGCTTATTGAAATTTGAGAACAATTCAGATATTTTTGTTGGGTAATTAAAGCTTATTTCAGCTTAGGATGTTTCAGTTATTCAGCATTTCTTGGGTGTAAGAATATTGCAAATATTCATAAATCACTGGAATGAGAGAACTTCAAATACATAAAATTTACTGCAGCCTCAGAGTTTATTACACATTTGATTTTAACTGTTATTTAAATATATATCATTTTTTCGAGGATTACTGAAACCTGAAAAAGTTGGTGTTTAAGATTCACTTGAAAGTTGAGGATACATCAGTTATTCAATATCTGGGAGGTTGAAGTTTGAGGATGTATCAAGGTATTCAGAAGTTACTGGTGACTGAAATATTAAGCAAGAGCTGAAAGTATTTATTAAGATTTTAGTGCTGCTTCAAGTAGGCAAAGTTCGTTTTGAGATTGACCTTAGACCAACCTTCTAACCATATGCTGTAATTATATATGCAAAAACGGCTCGTTTGGGTTGAGAAAATATTTCACATAGAAGAGCGATCAATGTTTCGACCTTCTTCGGTCATTGTCAGGTTCACAAAGAAAGAAGTAACTGACCGGAAGCTGACCACATGTTTGAAAGGGGTTGTGCAACTGAGTGTCGGAACATAGAGGGCGGTGTTAGATGTTTGAATATGTAATTTTATTTATTTTATTATATTAATATAGGTATAAAGGCACTCCTTTATATTCGTTTATTTTGGGTTTAAGTTGTTGTATAAGTAAGGCTTCTTTAATTTTGCATTTGTTTATGTTTGTTTCTTTATTTATTATTTGAGTGTTTTCTATGGTTATGTTGTGTTTATTTGACTTGCAGTGTTCAAAAACGTGTAAAGGTGACTTTTTATGTTCTTTGAATCTGGTTTCCATTTTCTACTTGTGTCTCTAATATAGAAGTCGTGGCAGTTATCACATTGTATTTTATAAATAATGTTGGTGTTGTGTTTGTCAGTGTAGTTTTTACATAGTATAGACCTCAGTTTTGTGCCTGGTTTTTGAAGAAATTTGGTATTAACTGGAATGTCATATTTTGTTACTAGTTTTTGCCAAATGTTGTTATTTGTCTGCTGATGTCAGGAATATATGGTATAGAGCAGTATATGGTTTCGTGATTTTTTGATTCGTGAGATATATTTACTTTTGTTGGTTGATTTTGCTTTCTGTCTAGGTGTGTGTGTATAATATTTTCTACGGTTTGTGGAGGAAACTTATTGATGTTGATGAAGTATTGTTTTATTTTGTCTAATTCATCATTAATTTTATCTGGTGAGCATAGTTTTATGGCTGTGTTTATTTGGTTTCTTAGTATGTTGAGTTTTTGTTTTGTTTCATGTGCTGAGTCCCAAGGAATGTATAGTCCAGTATGGGTGATTTTTCGTTGGATTTCTGTTTTGAATTGTGTGTCGGTTCTTGTAATTTTGAGGTTAAGAAATGATATTTGATTGCTTTCTTCCTGTTCACATGTGAAGTTAATGTTGGGATGTATAGAGTTAATGTGATTGAAAAAATTAAGTATGTGTTCTGTAGATTTGAATCCATAACCGTGTCATCTACATATCTGTACCAGTATAGTGGTGGATGTAATGCTGTGTTAATTGCTTGTGTTTCAACTTGTTTCATAAAAATATTGGCTAGAACTGGTGATACTGGGTTGCCCATGCTTAGGCCATTTGTTTGTTTATAGTTTTGGTTGATTTTTTGAACATAGTTTGAAGATAGTTTTGAACATGAAGTTTGTTTTTATCGTGGTGAATTCTATGAGGGTTGCTAATTGGTTACTGAGAATGTCTGTAGTTGGGTTAAGGTCTCGGATATAGAGTTCTTAGGCTATCTTGCAGGCTTCAGTGGTTGGAACTTCTGTAAAGAGGGATATAAAATCGAAACTGGCAATTAAGGCTTTATGATTAAGTTGATTAAGATTAGACTTGAAATTAAAAGAGTCTTTGATGAATGAGCTGGCTGATGTTACATATTTGGAGAATGCCCATGCTATGTATTTACCAAGATTGTGATTAAACGATTCGTATGTGGACAATCTGGTTTATGAGGTTTGGGGATGCCGTATATTTGTGGTGTGCATTAGTCGGTTTTACGTAGGTAGGAATAAAGTGTTTGTGAAATTGTGTTGGCTTTTTTCATTTGTAGTAGTAATTTGTTCAGTTGTGTCTCGTGTGTCTTTGTTGGATTTGTGTGTATTGGTTTAAATTTGTTCGTGTCTGATAGGATGTTCTTAATTTTTTGGATGTATTAATTCGTGTTCATTATGACTATAGAGTTACCTATATCTGCTTTTAGAATTTTTATGTTTTTGTCTTATTTTAGGTTTTTAATGGAATTAATGTCTCTTTTTGTAAGGTTATTTTTTAGTTTTTTGTTTTGTGAAATTATGTTGATGGTTTTGTGAGAAAATTCTTTGAAAAAATCGTTTAAGATGTTTTTTTTAGGTGTTTCTGAAAAATATAAATTTTTAATTTACCTGGGAACTTTGGTTGCTGGATCTCAATAAAATTATCTAAGTTGTCTTCTTTCTGTTGGTTGTTTTTGGTTGTTTCTTTGTTTTTGTTTTCTGTAGAAAGTATCACAAGTCTCCTGGCTAGATCTTCTAAACATGTTTTGATTTCTATGGTTGGAATGTACCTAGGTGCTATACCTATTTCAACTTCTGTAATGTTAGACAGGTATTCCTGAAAAGATGCATTGTTATGAGATTTAAGCTATTTGTCTAGAAATGCTGACTAATTTAAAATTTACAGCGTGAAAAATATAACAAGCACAAAATGGTTATGAGTTCAGTCCCAGGGGCCAAGCTTGTGCTGAAAGAGTTAATATTTTTACTAAAGATTTACTTTGAATATACAAAACTTTTACTAAGTCAGTGGTTAGAAGGTGATTTTTGTGCTTAGAATAAAAGTACTTTTTTCTTTCTTATATCTTTCATCCTCGATTAATATGAAAAGCTTTCAGTAAACCTGTATTTTTTTCTCAACCCTATCCCTCAGTGTGATCAATTCAAAATGAAAAATTATGTATGAATTCAAAAATACTTTGCACAAGTGAGTGATCAAGAGGAATTTGTTTTGTTTTCTTTTAAATGCATTTGCATAACCTAATAAGTTTCAATTTTTTATATTTGAGATTTGTTAAAATATATATAATAGTAAAGATATACATCATAAAACCATGAAATGTAGCAGTTTAGCCTTGAGGCTGGTTGCACTCAGTTGTGTGGTTTTGTTGAGCGTTTTTTTTTTCATTGTTGATTGTCCAAAAAAAATTTCATATAGCATTTGAATACAAATTTCAGAAAACCAAAAACATATCTCTAAGTTAGATTGTTTGAAAACTACTACAACTTATCTGGCTTACTAATGTATAAATAGGTTTCAAAAATTTCATTATTTCTTTTAATAATGCCTTAAGTCCAAACACATTGAACTCTCATGGAAAATCATTAGCTTTAACTGAAAAAAAACAAACAATTTTGCTCTTTCTTGTGATTATAAACATGCCCAAAAGACAGAACATATGGGAGATGCATATAAGTGTGGGTTGAACAAAGATATCCTGATATTTCAGGAAAGTAAAAGAGTTTGGAATTTTATATTTTAGCTTTATAGTATCTACAGCAAATGCTTCTTATTGGTTAAAAAATCTGAAGCCTTTATAGGAAAGGGAAAAAATGAGAAACCAAAATATCACAATGCCACCAAGTCATGTGACTGAGTGTTGTAGATTGGTAGTTTATATAAATGTTTCCTTTTAAAATTAGATAAATATTGTAATTATAAACTACATTTTCATGGAAAGCATGCTGACATACAGGGTGTTTGGAAAGTCACTGTGCACTTGTATATTTATTAACAGTCATGTTTCAATATAGGATACAGGAGATAAGTATGAATTACTAACATAAACAATGTTGAAAGTAACCCCTGTTGGCATCAATACAGGCCTGGATCTTTCTTATTTTGTTTCTAAACACCACTGTCAGTTGCTGGCTTGAAATAGACTGAATAAAATATGATTACAAAACTGCACAGTGACTTTCTAAACACCCTGTACATTGTTAGTAAAGTAATTTATAATTTTATTTTTAAAATAATTCTGTGAAAAGATTTTGACATGCAACTTTTGATCCACCTCTACCTGTAGGACTAAGAAGACAAATGTTATATACAGTAAAACAGGAGTTTAGAATGAAATTCTTTAAAGAAACAAACTGTGTTATTCAGTAATTCAGCTTAATAATTTATTAAGGTATACATTTTCAGTGTATTGTTTTTTGTTTAGAATTATATCAGAAATATGTTTTAAAATATTTAAAACTCTTATTACATTCTTTTTATCATTTGAGCATAGAAAATAGGAACACTTGATTCGAGAAGTGAGTTTGACATATGATGAGGAAAGTAATTGTGATATGTTCCTCCTCTCAGGTTAGCAGTTCAGAATTAAAAACTGCCACAAAATAATAATTACTGAACTTTTCAGATGTATTTATGAATTCAAGTTTGGTTAATGATTTGTAGATTTCATAGAAGTGTTGTTTTTGTTTTTTTTCTGTTACTTACTTTTCTGGATTTTTCTAGAGTCCAAGTGCTGTCCAGCAATTTGCTGCTAGAGCTCATGATAACCCAAACCTTACAGACAACTGGGATGATGCTGAGGGTTATTACAGTAAGTACATTTCCACAGTTTTTTTTTGTTTCATTCATGAGAGATAACAAGGGACCACTTGGCTCAGGTAGGCTGTCTTATTCTTTGCCAAGAACCAGTTTCCAACTGTATTAAGCAATAGTGTTCGTCTTATTAGACCCTGATCTCTAACATACACATTCAATCTCGTTAAATTTCTTTTGCTATAACTTTTACCACACTTAAAGTACACCATCGGTCAACTCATTATTAATGATGTAATGCTGCATTAAATGTCTTTGGTAAATTTAATTAGTTTTAAATACTTTAATTTTTTCTTGACAAGGGTATATCATTATAATGTGTTGATTATTTGTTTATCATATTAAAAAAATTTTGACCAACTCATGTGAAACGTAGAATATCTTTTAAATATTTTAATGTAGTTTTTTATTGTTTGTGAAATTTCAAAATTATGTTATGATACTGCTTCTAAAAAGCATTGAAATGCTTACTACAAGCTGTTAATTCTGTTTTTTTTAATAGTTGATCAGAAAGTCCTATTTTGTATATAGTTAGTTTCTATTTATTGATACTTAATAACATTTATTTTGCTAATTGCAATAGCCATCATTTCTGTCCCTAAATTGTAAAAAAAAAATATATAGTAACTTGACCTTTCAAATTGGCATTCACAGTTACCTTAATCAAGCTAGATATTTTTGTTAACCATATTCTTGGTTTAGATACTGTTGTATCCAATTTTGTTTTCAATAAATAATAAATTATTTCACATATGTGTATTGCTTAGCACTTTTGTTCCCAAGCCTATTTTGCTGATACTTTCAAGGGTTCCACTAGTCATGTTACAGTTACTTTTTTTTGAGAATAGTGTATATGTAGCTGTTGTGTACCAGCCAATAAGTGGCCTTTTAAAAAGAAAATATAACATGACTCGCTGGTGGGTCACGTGGGTCTTACTGGAAGATTATCATGACCCACTGGTGGGTCATGTGGGAACCAACATGTTAAATTTGATAAACTTAACAGTAAAATTCAGTAAATAAGGACTTGAGGATATTCTGTTGTTGCATATTCTACTCGTTAAACCAGTTTAGCTTTCAAACAGATATTATTCGACAGTTTTAGGAATGACAAGAATTTTTAAAGATTTATTAAAAATTTCGATATATGTGGTTTGTTTCTGAGTCTTCCCATTGGATTTACTTATTAATCCTTGAAGGTGCTTAGTCTAGTCACTTCTCCAGTGAACCATAAATTACCACTTCTGCCATTTTATCCCTTCTACATTAATGTATTTATTAGGTTGAGGAATAATTTGTGAGCGTTTTTAAATAATTTCATTCAAGCATTACATGCAAGACTATACAATACTTCAATGCATGAACACATTACACCCGAAACATTTATTATGATACTTTATTTCATGTAATACCTAGGCATATAGTATGCATTGTTTTAAACAAAATTGCAAGAAATTAAATCTCAAAATGCTCGATTTTCTCCACTTGACATTCCATTTAATGAGCTGAAAATGAAAGCAAAATTAAAGACATATGAAAATCAAACACACCATCTATTAGAGCAAAAATTATCTACCAAATGACATGAAATATTTTATGAAAAGCATTTCATTTATGAATATATTTTTTTAACTTGAAAAAACGCTCACGAATTATTCCTCAACCCAATAGTTTGTAAATAGCTTCATCTGATTGTATTCATACTATCTTTGTAGGTGCTTTACATACTGAGACAGTAAAATGGTGGGAATAAAAATGGTGTGAAAGAAATTATGTAAGAAATAAAACATAAATAACTATACTCATAGAAGGTGATAGTTTCATAACAAGTATAAATGTATGATTTGAAATGGACAGAATTCTGAAATGAAAATTATAAATGTGATGTTTATAGAGAAGACTTCTCAGAGGTGTGTGGAAATAAGTTTGAATATTTCTGGTATTTGGATTTGTAACTTACATATAAAAAATGTTACAGATTTACAAAAGATCAACTGTAAAATATTTCTGAGTTTAAAAGTAATGAAATAGTTTTAGAATTATCATTTTTACTTCAGTTTTGAGATTTGATATGTAGGTGAGTATTTGACACTTACTGTATACATATGTTTTAAAAACATACTAGATTTTTAGATTCTGAATCACCAACAAACTTAACCACAAGCATGCATTGTTTCCTCACCCCCTCCAGTCTCTTACTACCACCACATGTTAAATTATTTCAACCTGTTTTAATATGATAATCTCGAATAATCTCTTTGAGTGAAAGTGGTTATATAATGAATCTTAAACCTCAGCTGCATAGTATAAATTCAAAGATCACATATTTAAAGAGTTGAACAAGCATACACTATAGGGTGAATTCACAATTGTTGCTCATCCATTGTTTCTAGCCATAGTATTGACATCATGTTATCAGATGTAGACAATCAGCTGGTGATGGATTCTACATATTTTTCTACCCAACAGTAATAAATAAATATACAGAAACAAATTAACTGCCTTTTGTGTTCTTGGGGATTACATTGTGGAACTGAAATAGAATTTGTATTCTTACAACAGTTTTCAACTCTTATCTGATATGTATTTGTGACTAAATTCTGCCAATATTATATAAAGTTAAACTGAAAAATTGATATTTTGTTACATACACAAGCCTGCTTTAGTGCATGAGCTAATCTTAAAGTACTAGTTGAAAACTTAAGACAAATATGAAGCTGCTGCTGACTTTGTTTTATGAGTAAAAAAAACAAACTACATAATATTCTGAATATTAATATGTGAATGCTATTAAAGAATGGATTGAGTACTTGTACACACAAAATTCAAAGATTCTTTACATGTTTAGAGTATAAAGTTTTACACTACTAGAAGTACAGGTGCTTTCTTAATCTTGAATGCTAGTAAAATGAGGTTAATTACCCAGTTTTGAAATCAGAAGTTAGTTTTGGCAAGTTAATGTTAAGTTTCAACTTCCATATCTTTATCCACATATTTTGCTTAAACATTTTTCCTTTTTTAAGCTTTATTTCTTTTTTAAATTCAGTTTATTTTGTTACAAATTGGAATTGGTGGTTTGAAAAATACAATCCATTAATTTTTATTGAAATTTTTTCTTTCAATAATTCCATGTGGATGGTCTTTTAGGATTTATATTTTTGCTTATAATATCTTTTTTGAGATTCATAAAATTTTGTTGCTTATATCTCAACAAACTATATTAAAAAAGTTCATAAATCATAGTTAAAACTATTTTGGAAAAACTGTTATGATAAATATGATTTTTATTGTGTCATTTTTTTGTCTTCTTTTTTTTAGAAAAGTTGTAAGTTTAAAAGAAACCTGTTGACCTATTCTAACTATATTGTTGTAAATATATTTTGCTATGGTTCAGAAAGATTTTCTCTCTAATTATCAAATTTTTTGTGTTATATAGCTACATAATGATTTGATTTAACATTAAAGTTGATTAAGAATGAAATGTTTGTTTGTATAAAAAAAATTTTTTTCTTTTTGTTTATTTCTGTTTATTGTTATTGTCTGTTTTAGGAGTCCGAATTGGAGAAGTTCTGGACAATAGGTATACTGTATATGGATACACTGGACAAGGTGTTTTTAGCAATGTTGTGAGAGCTCGAGATATGGCACGTGGAAATCAAGAAGTGGCAGTCAAAATCATACGCAACAACGAAGTTATGTAAGTATGCATTCTTTGTGTCATTTTTAAAATATTTGGTAAAAATTAATGTGGGTCTGTGTTTTTTGCATAAAAATATTGTATAGATTCAGTGTACTACTAATTTTCTAATAGTTTTAAAGTCAGGAAAGAAATGTTAATAATTAAGAGTGAATTAGTTTTACATATTTTATCCTTTTGCTTATGGTTTTTATTCAAGCAAAAAGTGAAAAGTTTCCATTTTAACTGGTTAGAATTATTTAAAAGATGTCAGTTGTATTTCAGCTGCTATCAATCACTATGATTTGAATCAAAACAAAATAAACCAGAATTTTTAATAAAAGTTGATAAAGAAACAGGATAGTTGAATATGAATGAAATGTTATAGGAATGTTGGGCAAAATAGGGTACTTAAGTTTTCATTTTTGGGGATAAATTTAACATGATTTTAAAGCCGATAATAAATGTTTTTTGTGATATTTTTAGGCACAAAACAGGGTTGAAAGAATTGGACGTATTAAGAAGGTTAAATGATGCTGATCCGGATGATAAATTTCATTGCCTGCGTCTTTTTCGTAACTTTTTCCACAAACAACACTTATGTTTAGTCTTTGAATCATTAAGGTAAGTTCAAGTGTGATTTGTTGTTTCAGTATTTTGTTGTTACTAATTTAATTAATTTATTAAATCTTACAAAGAGAATAATCAACAATCCAGTTGTACAAGTTTTAGAAATTGTAAATATTTTAGTTCAAAAGCAAAGTATCAGTGTTTTGTTATTCTAAATCAAGTTTCATTATAGCCAGCTAGTTACTTAATTTCACTGTATTATGATATATAAGTTTATATTTTGGGCTTGAAATTTATATAACCCTCTCTGCATGGGTATCCTTCACTGCATACTTCATGAGGTTTTTCGTGACTTACATTAAAAATTTAACTATATTACTTTTTGTGCTATACCAATTAGTATAGCATAAAATCATAGCTAATAATCCATATTTTAATGGTATACAAGTTTTAAGTTCTTGATTTTATTAGGCAACAGTAAAGAAAAACCCTAAATTTCTCCTAGCATGAGAAATGTAACACTTTTTCTCTAGGCATCCCTTATTCTGTAATTTATCCACCACCCTTCCAATAAGTATGAAATTTAATATAAATTACTCACTGTGAAATCATCATCACACAGACAAAACATAATGTTTATAGTCTTCAGTGTTGTTTGGTTAGAGAGCCATCAAATAAAAAAATCTGACCACTTTAACCACATCCACCTGAACATTGTATTTCAGGATTTGTTAATAGTTATATCTTTATGTTTAATAATATATTATCTATAACATCACTCAGGTGACATTATATTATGGTGTTTTCTGAACAGAGAATTGTGAAGTACTTTTTGCAGGTTATTTTATATTCTTTGGTGTATGAATTAATTAAAATTATTTTGTTCATCACTGCCATTAGTATAAAAAGGTAGAGTTAAGTGTCATCAACAGAAGACAGCATTAGAAAAGAAGAAAGATGAACCAGGTAAATTTATAATGGTGAGAATGGAAGTTAGACACAGTTCAGAGGAGAATATTGTTACAAGTTTAAATCTGATTAGGATAAATGAATGTAGTGTAGTTTCATGTTACAATTATAGATCCTTCCTGTATGTTGTGTAGAATTACAAAGAAAATTACACGTATATTTGAAATTCTTGAGGATGTATATAAGTGTGAAGTGATCATCATGTTTTATGATTTAAAAGTATTTATGATACCCAAAATCTCAAATATTATTTTTCTAATCTCTAAAACCCCTAAATACATTTCAAGTATTTGTTTTCAGTAAGACTTTGTATTATATCGGTTATTTTTCTGTACCCTATATATATGGGGCCTGTCAATTTGACTGACCTCATAACCACCATAAAAGTTATGAAATAAATATAAATTATGTCTTTTTATTTTAGGATGACTCCAGATTCTAACACAGAAACATAAATGTTTATTCTAAATAGCTGAAATCTCATAATATTATACATTTATATATATTTATTATATTGACTTTCCATCTGTGTCTGGCTAACATTAAAGAAGCTGCATTTATAAGGTGCACATACACTCATGCATTGTATCTGATAATATATAACTGACCTTTAGTTTTTACAAAGTTACCTGTCTTGGCTGCACTTTAGTGGACTAGTATTTGGTAAAATACAGTCACATTTTAATTATATTATATATGTATATAAATTATTACTATTTATAAAAACATTCTTAAACTTGTTTTTCATGAAACAGAACAGTAAATAAGTAAAGCAAATAATTATATCTTTAAGTTATGATCTTTGTACTTGTTTACTGATTGTTGTAGGTTGCTAAGCCTTATCAAATTTTACGCATGGAGGATGTGAAATGAAATAATTTATTTTAGGCTTTATATATACATTTGAACTAACCAAAAAATAATAAATAACTATATTGATACCCTAGAATTCCACTATAATTCATTGAGCTTAGTAACTAAGCTGTATTAAAAAAATTATGGAATTTTGAGTAGACTGAAAGACACAACATACTTGCTTGAAATCTTGGTTTGAAATAATGAGATGGTCTTTTGGCACTTTAAACTGGCTGAGAAAAACACTAAGGAGACATTATGAGTCAGATATTGAAAGCATAGGAGATTCTTATTTGATATTCTAGATTCTCAATATCAGTAACTTAAGTTTCTGATTTGTACGAAACTATAGGCTTAATATTTTGACATCACAAACATTAATTTTAACCAGTGCTGCATTTAATGTACCACATGACTCACTGAAATATATGTTCAGGTGCATTCTTTTAATATTTCATTTTAAATTGACAAAAAAGAAATTAACTTGTATGTGATATATCAAAGTTTGAATTATAATCTACAATTTAATTCTAAACTTACTGACATAAATTTATAGTTAATAGTATTACAATAAAATTTTGAATGCAAGTCAACAAACACCTGTGACTTCTCATGAAAGTGTTAAAGGTTAAATTTAATATTTAAACTTATAAGTTGTCAATAATTACTTCTTAATTTTTCATTATGAATTTGAATGTCTCTTATTTTCTGTTTAGTCTCAACTGTCTGTTGTGTTAAATCAGATGTGGTATATAATCAGTGTTAATTTTAGTTGTGTACTGACCACAATTTACCGTTTTCATGCAAATATTGAAAACTGCTGTCAGAGTTTCTAAATATATCAGAACAAAGGAAAAGTTTCAAGGTTGATTTCCAGGCCTGGAAGATGGAGGAAACATAATGCCCTGGAAAACTGTGACTTTATGAAGTGCATTATCTGATTTAGTGATTTCATTGAACAGTAAATTAAAATGTGGTTAAGTACATTTTTGAAAGATTGGGGGCACAGCAACAGGATAAATATGAGGGGTGATGCAAAACTATAAATTTTTGTTAAATTTCCAAAAAGTCTTGGAATTTTTGTTTAACTCAAAGGTGTAAAACTATGTTTTCTGAGTATGTCATAGGAAATAGACATTGTACAGTTTCAGTAATTGTATTGGTGATCTGCTGTGTTACTTTGGCATTTCCTGTTTGGCATTTTGTGATTTTTATGTTTTATTTTGTATGACAACATGGTACAAGAGTGCAGGTATTAAACACACACCCACATGGTAATTTATTATTTTTATGTTTATTTAAGTCTCTTCATAAGGACAGTGACAAATAACATGAAACAACTATTGATTATACTTTAAAGCAATTAATTTTTCTGATCAAGCTCAAGGTGAATAACCAAGTACTAAAATAGATAAGTTATTAAACAACTGTGTGTAGTTTCTACATGTTTTTAAGTAATTGTATATTAAAATCAATAATATACAATTGAGCTTGGAATGCTATTGGGTACTTTTAAAACAATAGTAGTTGTAGAATCAGTTGACTGTTGTGTTTGGAAAAACTGATAAAATATTTGTTGTATTTTGCTGTACCTTTGAAGTCAATTAAAGCAGCAGTGCATGAAAATCTTGCCAGTAATATATACAAGTTTAGGTCATTAGGATGTTTGCCTCTGTCTCTTGGCATTGAACAAATAGAAGTAGGCAAAGACTTGTAATCAACCTTAAAATTGTATAAAGCTGTGTTCCACTGTAGTTGTAAGTATAACGATTTTAAACATAAGAGGTCTGAATAAAAGATAGATACACAAAAGGGGATTTCTTTGATGAAACTTCTGTCATGTCCCAGGAAAGATGCCTTGATTGTGATGACAATTGAGCTTCATCAGGCTTCTGTATTTAAGATAGATTATTGTTTGAGAAAATTAAAGAATATTAAAAAAAATTGTTTTTTGCAGTTTAATTTTGTTTTGTTGAGATTTATTATTAAAGTTTAGTAGTCTCTTTTAACAGAATTCAAGTGATGCCTTAATTAAAAATTATCAGTATGTATATCATCACATGTGGTTTTGTGTTGTTACCTAAAGAATGAATCACTATCACCATGTTTGACTGCATTTATGAAACTTTCGTGATAGCCATTTTATATGTGGTTTCCATTTTACATTTAAGTGGTTCTACATCTGAAGATACTTTGCAAACATTGCACATGGGCTCAAATTTCATTCCAAAACTGTGTAGTGGCCTTGACTTTTCTGGGACAGAATTCAACAGACAGCCAAAATTAACATGTTTAAACCACAATGTATTATTTTTTGGAAATCATGATGTCTGTTTTGGATGGAATTGATGTTGGTTTGTATTTGAAAATTATTGATGCTACCATACCTAACATCATGTAACATTACCATACTGCAGGAATAAAAGGTTTATGTCAAATGTATAATTAAGAGTTTTACTCTGTTTGCCACATTATGCTGCTAGGCCAACTTGAAAAACAAAATTATTTTTTACAAATTTTTTGAAAAGCATTTTCATTATCATCTAATATTTTTAAAACTGGTCTTGATGTTACATGGCATTTTTATTAATTAATTTTTGGATTACAATTGAAATGCCTAGCTTCTTCAGCTCTTGTCAAGATTATAGTTGTTTCCAATCTACTTCTCATATTTTCCTGCTTCTAACAGTAACTTAAGTATTTGTTTTTCATAAGTTCCATCTAAGGTATTTTCAAGTTAACTGTTAAAAATGTTTTATATTATCAGCTTTGTGGCTGTTTGGTGTTTTGAGCTTCCTCATTACTGCTGCTGAAATTAGTAGGAGAAGCTTATAAAATTTGAGACTAAAGGTTTATAATATATGTCAAATGGCAAAATATCTTAGGTGTATTTTTCTGTTACATTAAAAATATTTTTTAGATAATTTTTATGGTGTTAGGTATTATAGAAAGAACAGTATTTTCCAATGAATTGTTTTTTAAATGGTGTAAAAAAATTTTAAATCAAACTGATTTTATAGAATTCACAAGCTTTTCTTTATTTTAAAGTTAAATTTCTTGTTTTTTATCAATTAATGAATATAAGATTTATATTTCATTTTGTTTTGTTTTAGTGAAACAACTACAGTTTTTTCTTTTTTCAGTATGAATCTTCGGGAAGTTTTAAAAAAGTATGGTAAAGATGTTGGTCTACACATTAAAGCAGTGCGTTCCTACAGTCAGCAACTCCTTCTGGCCTTAAAGTTATTAAAAAAGTGCAATATTTTGCATGCTGATATCAAGCCAGACAATATTTTGGTAAGTTTAAATTACTTTTTGTATTCCTGTTCTTAAATATGACAATGACAAATGCAATTGGTAATTTTGCATGCAGTAAACCATAACATTGTTTGCTACTTATGATCCAGTTTATGAATGTCAAAGGGTTGTATTTTATTTTATTTATTACTGTAATGTTATGGATATTAAACAGATATAATATATTTTTTTTTCTATACTGTTTGTGTTTCTATTAGAAACAATAATGCAAAACAATTCTATTCAACATCTAAACATCATTACTGTTTATTATATTAATTATAAGTAAAGCTCTTATAGTGAGTGTGCATGTTTATTGGGGCAGAATAGATGTTTTTCTCTTGATAGCAATTGAATTATTAAAAAATATAACAGAACATATTTTCATACATTTTTAAGAGTCTTTTATGGGAAGGGGGTCTACAATCTTGAAAAAATAATAGACTTTTCATTAAATTGGTTCCATCCTATAAGTCCTTTTTGTATTTTACTGGAAGTTAGTTTTATTCATGAAGTAAATATTATATTTATACTTCATTAGTTTGTGTAATAATCAATGGTTAAGGTAGGTTGTAGTTGTAGAACGGTGTTTTTTTTTCAAGTACTCATTCATTTATGAATTTATGATGCATAAATCAGGCTTGACACAATATTGTAAATCTCCCAAACAATTTTAGATTCATATTAAAATTAAATGTGTTGTAGAAAATCAGGGATGAGAATAAGTCACCGATATGGCAGATTTTTGCAATTTACATTGTCAGTTTCTGTCATCCCAGTTTGTTCAGATCTGATGAGAGCTGAATTGGAAATACTAGTGCTAGTAGGCTTTAATGTGGTTTTAAAAATTTATTAATTAGATATATTTGATAAAACAATCTCTTATTCTTTTCACAAGAATACCAGAATGGAAATATTTGGAGAAAAGGATCTTGTAAATTGTGATATTTTTCCTTAATACACTAATTAATTCATTTTTAACAGGTAATAAGATATTATTTGTATTTTTGACCTGATATTTATTTAAATTTCTTTTTAAATATACATTTTCTGTTTCACCACCATGTATATTTCCTTGCAATGGATATAAGATAATACATAATTAGCATTATGAAAATTACAACTAAATCTAGAGTTTATAAAAAAAATGTTTTCTTTCCAATAAGGTCCATAAAATTTCCACAAATATAACTGTTTTGCTTATTGTGAAGAAAAATATCTTCATCAGATTTATGTGTGTGTTTGTGTGGGGGTATAAAGAAAATATAAAATGAGTAATTTCGAACAACAAAAAATGTTGTGATGCAGAAGAATTACTGTTTTAAATAATAGAAATTTTATATACTATTAAAATATGAATTATCAACTATTTTTAATGCCAAATTTATTGATAACTGTTGAATTAAATTTTGAATGAAATTTTTGTATCTGAAAAAAAAAGTGGTAACATGCACTTTGACATATCCAAGTAGCTTAATGTTGTGTGTTTTTTACTGATTTCTCTAAAATCGAACAAAATTGGAATTTTTCTTTCATTAGACATTTCTGTAAGTATAACTTAAATGTAGTCTCAATTGGACAGAGACAGTTATAATTCAATAAAAAATTGGAAATGGTGGGAGCAAATATATGGCATGATTTTCAAAATTGTTGTCAGTAATGAAGGAGACTTTTTTAAAAATGAAAACAATTTAAATGTCACAAATTCCAAAACTATTTGCATTTTCAAAAGTTATTTTATAAATTAGAGGGTGAATTCATAGCATGGGGAAATTTTTGACATATAACAAATCAATGTTACTGGTCTGATAAGTTATGTATTATCTTATCCCTGTGTTAGGAACATGTGTAATATTTCATTTATGCCTTTTAAAAGATTCAGTTTGAAAATTAACAGTCAGTAATTTATGTAGTGGAGAGTGATTTATACAAATATTTCTTCTGTTTTATAAAAAGACCAATTTGTTCTTAACTGATAAGTCTAATAATTGCAGTTGTAAACACTTGTATTAGTGTGTGTCTGACTATTTCTTCAAATGACCTGT
Source organism: Tachypleus tridentatus (assembly GCF_004210375.1). Classification (NCBI taxonomy): domain Eukaryota; kingdom Metazoa; phylum Arthropoda; class Merostomata; order Xiphosura; family Limulidae; genus Tachypleus; species Tachypleus tridentatus. Next base: position 72,817,189 of record NC_134827.1, on the reverse strand, counting down.
ATGTATGTTAACATGCCTGTAATTTTGATCTTTGGAATATGAGGTCAAGTGGTAAAAGTCTGATGTTTACTGATTATCCTTGCAGTTTAATATATTATGTCTAGAATGCACCAGAAACAATGTTGACCACTGGAGCTTCTGGGGGTAACCCCCAGCATTTTTTTACCTAAGGTACAGGACCAGCAAAAACGTTCTATTTGTTGTTCTCATTTATGGAGGAAAGAAAAGGTTTCTTTCAAAAAGTGAAATGGGAAGAGAAAGTCATAACAATAGACATTTTCATTGGAAGCTCTACAGCCATAAACTATTAAGATTTAATGAAAAGTAATTGTGAGCTGATACAGACTGGAATATACATGAAATAAAATAATTCAGAAAAGTTATATTAATGATGCTAGGAAACACATAGGTTCAAGAAGTCTATTTAACAAAAAAGTACAGTGCCCAATAACTCAAGCTCTTTCAATAGGTGGACCTTACTTATTCCTAGTATTCTTGTAAAGAAGAAAGGTCCATCTTTGAAATCCACTCAGATTAGAGGGTATCATATTTTTGTAATATCATAATCTTGTATTAAGCTTCAGTTTGGGTAGTTAAATGTAAATATAAATGCTTATATTATTTACTGAATCTTTGTAAATATTTTAAAATACAATTACAGTTGTACAACTGTAAGAATAAGAAACTATTATTACTAACATGCATAATATTTGTCTATGTACTTCCCTCTTATTTTAATTTTATTAAAATCTTTCATAGCTTGTCATGTTTAAATGTTTTGTTAATCATGCTAATTAAGTCTGCTTTAAATTTAAACCTTGCCAGCATAGGTTTCTGAAATTGTACCAGACTAATATTACACCATTGCTATTAACTGTAATATTTCAGCTCCTTTTAATTTCTATAAACTGTATTTTGTGAGCCAGGTAGACCATACTGTAAAATAGTATAATGTAATTTTTCTTACTTGTTGAAGCTATAAACACTTACTTACAAAGCTTAGATGTGTTTATGGTTGTAATAAAAGTAAAGGACTGAATGTTGTACCATTATTAGTAAGTGCATCTTGGGTTTTTGTTGTTGGTTTGTGTATATACAAAACTTTCATAGTGTGACAGTGTGTTATATTATGGCTTTATGAAATCAGTTTTTTTTTTATGTTTTGAGAAATTATCACAAAATTGTACTTGTTTTCTATAAATCATGTAGTATCTTGGCTTTAATATATATGTTATTAACCAGAAGTATGGAGTAATTACTATATCATCAGATTGTTGCTAGGGGTGTTAGATAAATAAAGCCACTTTAGCTGTTTGAGTAAGAAATAGTTACTCCTGTATTAATGTATAAAGAAAGCAAAAGGATTTTACATGTTAATACTATGGTTTCCTTATGTAAAAATTGACTGTGTTAGTAATAGTTGATCATACATACTAGTTAAGTGTTTATTGTTACATTAGTTTCATTAGTTATTACACTACTTAATGGTGACAAAATATTAAAGAGTGGAAGAGAAAAGGGATAAATCAGTCTTTTAATGCAATTTTTCTTACCAGAAATAGATGAATATTGATTTACATTTACAAACAAAACTTGTGAATATTTGGGACATTTTTTAAAATTCCACTTGTTTACATGCTTATCATTTAGGATTGGTCCAATTGTTTTTTAACAATATTTTTAAAACTGTACATGATAACAAGTGTTTTGAACTTTGAAATATGTTTTCAGTGTTTAATGATTTTTTTAGGTAAATGAAAGTAAACTAGTACTGAAACTTTGTGACTTTGGGTCAGCATCTCATGTGGCAGAAAATGATATCACTCCATACCTGGTCAGTCGTTTTTACAGAGCCCCAGAAATTGGTATGCTTCTTTGCATTGAAATATTTCTATTGATGCCAGTAGTTTGTCAAATATTTTATAATATATATAGATGTGGTTTAAAAAAAAGAGAAAGAGAGAAAGAAAGTAAGAAAGAAAAGAGAATTATTGAAATATTAAGAGTGAGGACTGTATTTTGGATATATCATTGACTATCTCTTACTTTAGAGTATGAATTAGCTTAACATTAGTAAGTGAGACACATGGGGATTATATGTGCAGAATAAATTTTTAATGTAATACTTTTAACATTTTGGGAAGTAACATTGTGTTGTAATGTAAATAAATATGGTAACAGTGATAAAGAAGGATATAAAAGGCAAATATAGTTAGTTCTTAGTTACTTCAGATAGGTTGGTTGAGGGGGGCATGAATAATTAACAAATGTAAATATCCCAGAAATCTATTTTTGGGACAGCTTTATGGATGCTGTATTAGAATTGCTTAATACTTTAACACTGCAGTAGACCCTACATAGTAAAATAGTATGTAATCTTTGTATTTGTTCTTACAGTTGTTCTTATCTTCTCTGTATTCTCTAATGTCATCATAATTAACCCTCTGCTGTCCTGTTTAATTGGTTCATATTTTTTTATGATAAATTTTATGCACTTGGCTCTTACTAGGTGATCCCACACTACATCTATAAAGTTTATTATACTAACACTCACTACACTTCCTCCCTTCCACCCATTTACAACAAGTATGTAAATAGCAGGTAGAACTAGTATATTTAAACAGCTTCTTCAGTTTTTACATAAAATTGTAAATACTTCTGACATTACACTGTTCAAAGTTATTGCTCCATGTCTGTTGGTGACATGTACAGAGCGAAGCATAAAATACAGTTAAAACTAATTTAAGTAAATGACCTTTTTATATATTAATCACAAGAAATATAACATCTCTGAATATTTATAAATATTTTGCATCAAAGTACATCTTATTCTAGATGAAATATCTGCTGCTAAGCTTTTAGTATGGGAAAAAAAACAAAAGAGAAAGGATAGGGCAACTTGGAGTAATTGTTTTTAGGCTCTTATACAGCTTCAGTGACTGGCTTTCTATAGGTGACTAAACTTATTTGTTTAAAAGCCTTGAAAGATAGATATATATGAAATGACTAGAGGCATTGATTTCAAGGAAAGTGGGGTGAATATGGTAGAGCACTTGGCAGAACATTGATACAGCAATGGTGAGAACATGTCTAAACTTTGAATACCAATATATCTGGCCTCTGAACAGTTGTAATTAGAAGAAGGTGAATTAGACTAACATTTTAATTGCTCTAATGTCAGTTTCTTTATAAATCATGATGTCTGTTTCCTTTGGTAAACTATTATTAGAGTATGTACTACATACAGGCATGTTATGGATGTGAAGAAGAACTTTTGCAGGAATGAACTTATTAAAAAGATCAAACAAATTGTTTTAAGTACTGTACGCAGAATATCATACATCTGTCTTCTTACTGTCATTTCTTCAGTATTATGTTATTCTTACACTGGGATAGAAAAGAGTAGATGGACTAATAGGTCTGTTGTTGTCTTTAGTATCATGTTATTCTTACACTGGGATAGGGAAGACTAGATGGATTAATAGATCTATTGTTGTCTTTAGTATTATGTTATACCTACACTGGGATACTTTTTCAAGGGGTGGTAGATAAAATAGATTGTGACCCTACTGAGAGAAAATATATCACACTAGAGGAAATTCAGGATTTGATTAAATATTTTCTTATAGAATTAAGAACTTAAAAAATATGTACTATTAAAATATGGATTATTAGCTAAGATTTTATGCTATTCTAATTGGTATAACATAAACAAAAAATAATTTTATAAAATTTTGAATGAAAGACACTAAAACTTTGTGTCATGGGTTGTAAAGGATATCTAGGGCAATCTGTTTATACAATGTTAAAAATATAGTTGAGCAGCTATAAATTAGAAAAAAATGCTGTAAAATATTGTATATTTTTGCTTTATGGAATACACAGGTACCCAGATAGTTATAGGTGGGTACTACATGACAGTTGTCTTCCTTCCAATTAACAGTGCAAAATTAGTGACAGTGCCAGATACCCTTCTAGCTTTGCTGTAATGAAATCAGGAGGAGCAAAATTAGTGGCAGTAAGAATCAAACCTGATATCTTTAAATCATTAGGCAACCCTATCACTATTACTTAGCTTTGTGCTTAAAAAATAAACAAAAGGTAATATTAAAATTACTTGGATACAGTGGCCTTAATTTTGATTCATCAATATCTGTATTAATTGATCAAATTGCCCACATGCGAAGCTGAGTGGCCATATGAGAAGGAGTAATGTTCTGCATAAAGTAGAGGGCTTGTACATAAAATACTATCATACTAAAAAAATTGTTTAGTCTTATTTTTGCATTTTGTAAAAAATGTTTTGAACCATTCATGAGTTCACTGTTTACTTGTCATTACTTGTTTTTGACTTCTGTGTGTGTATGGTGCATGTTACCAAACTTTGTTTAGAAATTAAAGCATAAATTTTGTGTTTGAACTGTAAGACTGCTCTTTATATATGTTAACTTGCTTTATAGTACAGTGCAAAAGAAATATATTTTATAAGTTAGCTCTTTGTTTTTTGTTTTTCTTATTGTTTGTTTAAATCATTTTAATATGTTTTTAGCTACTTGGAAACTTAATTTTTTTTTGTTCAGCTCTCTTGTGTTTTAAATGTTTCACTAGAATACACTTAGATAATAAAAGGGCTCAATGTGCATAAGTTGTTTGCTTTTTAAGGCTTAGATCATATCAGAAAGAGAACTGAGTATGTATTTGTAATTAAGGTAATCTTAAAGTTATTATTATTTTTTTAGTTCTTGGACTTGGTTATGGTTTTGGGATCGACATGTGGAGCGTGGGGTCTACTCTTTTTGAACTGTACAGTGGAAAGATTATGTTTCCAGGAAAATCAAATAATCAAATGTTGAAGCTGTTTATGGACTTCAAGGGCAAATTTCCAAACAAGTTGATTCGCAAAGCTATGTTCAAAGAACAACACTTTGACTCAAACTGTAATTTCTTGTACCAAGAAGTAGATAAAGTGACAGAAAGGGTAAGCTGAACGTGTTGCATACTAAAGTTAATGTTTGTTAGTGAGAAGTAAAAAATTCTTAAATTGCAGTTATCTGTAACCAACTTTAGGGGTTACACTTCTGTAAAAGCTTTTCAACTTACATTTTAATAGAAAGTAAAAGTTACAACTGGATGTCTTTGAGTAGAATTTAAATACAGCAAATGCTATTAGAGAAATTACTGTAATCTAGGAAAATTTTGTTAAAATTTGATTTTTTATGTTATTTATTGTGAAACCTGTTTTTCAGTATGTAGTTAAAAAATCAGGCTTTCAAGCATCCATAATATTCCTGGCTACTTTTCATAAATTGTAGTGTTTTAAGTTTTCTACATTTGTTACAGAGAAACTGAGTTATATAAAGCTAATCAAAGTTTGTTTGTGTCTTTAAACATATATTTAACTAGTATTTTCTAGATATATATATATACCACTCAGGCTTTGTTTCAAGCTGTTTTCTAGTGAATTCTCATCTTCAGCTTGTATGTGGTAAGTAGTAACTCAATATAAATATTCTTGTAATATTCTCATAAAAAAAACAGGGAATTTACTGTTGTTTCTTTTCCATATACATAGGTATGAATAAGAAATATGTAGCATCTAAATTTACTAGATTACTGGAAACATAACACCTACCAAAATTAACCATGTCTAGGACTAAGTTTTTTATTGGGTTGGAAAGGTCTCTACTGTTCTTATTACATTTAGAACAACAAAATAAGGATATATTTGGTAAAAGTTGATTAATTTCTTAAAGAATTGTTAACTCTCTTCCAATAAAGTTAATCTGTTCAAGTGAAGTTGTAACCACTTTTGTACTTGTTACATTTTCCATATGATTTTAATACATTTTGTGTATCTTCACAAAATTTGGCAGACTTTTAGTAAACATTGCAAATATTTTGTGCATCAAAATTCACATTTCTTAATGAAATATTTTACTAAAGATTTGTCCATGAATGTGTGTAGTATTTCTATATACTAGTCCAAATACTAAATATTTTCACAGTAAGACTAAAAATACTTTTTTCATCTCAGAATCTCAGGGTTGTTTTTTTTCATAATCTGTAAGACTTTCTGAATGAATTTCAATTTTTTTTGGTAAGACTTTATATTTTATCTGTAATTTTTTCTACCCTAACATTAAATGAGATTGGTCAATTTGACTGACCTTGTAACTGCCAAAAATCAAAATAGAAATAAGTCTAAATTAACCTTTTTTTTCTTTTTAGAATGACTTGAAACTATAATATAGAACTGCATTTGTTTATCCTGAATAGCTTTAAGCTCTTAAAAGTATACATCTATTTATACTTAAATTTTATTGTTTTATTGCCCTTTGAATCATGTCTGACTACTATTGTAGTCATTACATGTTGTAAATCACTTGTTAAACATGCAGCTCACATCATGCTATTGAATTACACTACACACAAGCTAAGTACTAGCTGCTTATGTTTATTATATATTATCATTATTTAATCTAATTGAACTTTAACTAACAGAAAAAGTTTTCTATTTTGTACATTTTAGTTACTTTTATAATAATAGCTAAATAATACAATGTAAAATAAGAAAAAAAAAAAAGTACCTGGATTTTTTCTCTTTTCTTTCAGTTGTCAGTGACACTTAACTTTTATTCTAATAATACTACTGCACTAAATATTCTTTTATCTAATTAAATAATGCATCACAAAACATAAAATAACAACATTCACCAAGCAGATAATGTTATATAACTATCATAGCTTCATTGGCTTTATAACTAAATAACAAGAACCAGTAAAAATTCATCAATGCTAGTTAGTATCTTTCCTGTGAGTACAAAGTTTGTAGCTGTGAACCAAAGTACCAAATAATATGTCATTCAAAGAGGAGTACTTTGGAGAATAAAATTTTGATCACAGTTGTTATTCTTACTTGTCATGCGAAGATCTGTTTAGAAACACATTTCAAAGAAATGCTGTTACAGAAAACTTTACAATAAACAGAACCAAGATATTGTATGTTAAACCAGGGGCTTAAGGCCACACTTTTGAAAGACTGTGTGTGAAAGGATTTCAAATACTCCAGCAGTTCTACTTCATTATAATGAAATTGAAAACTTTATAAAGTACATGAAGCAGTGAGATCTCATTGTCAGATGCTGGTCAGATCAGATATAATAAGTAATAACTCTGTTCTTTAAAGCACTAATGCATAAATATTGTAGATTTTTCCATACTGTTTTATTACCAATAGGGCAAACTCATCCCAGATTAAGCAATTTACTTCTTTCCAGTAAGCTGTCTATGATTCCCTTGGAATATCCTAACTGACATAAATAATCAAACCTGCCAAATTAATGCCAATCACTTCCTGGAATAACTGTATAGTACACAATTCCTTTCATTAATGGTCTGAAAGTGTCAGGTGGAAATTCAGAGAAATGAGAAATTTATGTGATTTAATTCTTCAAGTTCATCATACAAAAGAAAAGATATTTAAGAGGAGACAAAGGAATTTGAATTTGATAAAGAATTGCTTATTAGACAATTAATTAGAGTTGATGCTACTGTCCTGACAGTGACCTGCTAAGGAGTATGTTATGGCTTCCTCATTTATTGTGGCTTTGAAGAAGAAACTGGTGCAAAAAGGTCAGGAACATTTCTCTGAAAATGCTTTAGATGTTTCTGGAGTACGAAACTCCACAGTTGGCAAATGAGTGGAAAATAAGTCAGTCAGAAAATATCTTAAATTTGAAAGAAAGATGATGAAGGCACAGTGGGTCATTACTGGCACATTTTACAAAGCAAAACGGCTCATAGCTAACAGTTACAACATTCTGTTTTAACTTAAGAAAATATCTTTTCACACAGCAATGCTGAAGTTAAAAGAGCATGTCTGAAAGCAAAACACACTTGAATCAGATAATTCCATAAATTGAATTAGAATAGAAAATAATGCAGTATATGTTTGTGGGAGTAAAGTTGGAGAATTATCTGTAATAGAACAAAGTCTTTACTAGATAGACAGATGTATACATAATTTATGCATATAAAGACTTGAAGGTAAAATGGATTGGGGAGGGTGAAAATCGAAAGCAAATTAAAAAGAGCAAATGCAACAAAAAATGTTGAGAGAAAGGAGAGGAAAACTAGGAGATTGAAGAAAAATTTATGGCAAAAAACAGACAAACAGAAAAGAAACTAAGATTAACAGAAAAGTTCTAAGAAGTAAATGAAGGTTTGAAAAATTCTTTGAAAGATAAAAAATTAGATAAATAGATGCTACTCTGAAGCTAGTTGAATTAGAAAAAATAAAACTGAAATAAGCAAGACAACATATAGAAAAGAATAGGAAAGAAAAGATGATTGAAGTTTATGCCAAAAGAAAGAGAATGTAGGACAACTTTCCAAAACCCTGTAGAAAAAACCTGAAAGGGAGGTCAGTTAGACTTTTGTCCTCTGTTGGTAGTTTTTGAAAGTTGACTGATGAAAAGCAAATAACTCCATGGTTTTATGTGTTCTGATTTTAAACCAGATTATAATTTGGACATTTTTATTGTGGTGAATTTTTCAGTATTATGTTTCTCAAAGCTGTGGCCCCACAAAATTTGTGGTAGTATAGACTGGATGACTGCTAGATACAGCTTTAGTTATTTTACTGGAATAAGAGTTTCTCTTTGTTTTACAAGAACATTGTGTTAGATTGCTTGTTACCTAGGGAGTAGACATTATAGGTTATAGGTTTATAAATTTCATTTAACAGCATTTAATAAATAAACTGGTTCTAAGTTGTTGTTGTTTTTAGTATTTTTCATATATGAAGTATTCAGTGGTGACTAATTCTGAAGATAAGGATTCAGAGGAAAAACAGTTGAGAAGCAAAATAAGCTATATCTGTGAGTTTATTTATTGCTAAATTATTAAAAAAAGGTAAGTTTCTGAAAAAAATTCATAAATATTACTAAAATTCCAAGTTAGTGCATAAAGTAATTGAAAATAAGCCTTAAATATTTGCCAAAAGATGCTTGAAAGCCTGTATAATATTTGTGTCATGTTTTCTTTCATTGTATGAGCTATAAACAAAATACAACACAAATTTAGTGTCTTAAGACTTGAAAATGTTACCATACCAAAAGGTAATAATTTATCAAGCAGAATTTTGCATAATTAGATAAAGGTAACTTTTAATATTTTATAATTATATTTTCAGGAAAAAGTTGTAGTGATGACAAACATAAACTCAACACGGGATTTACAGACAGAATTAGTTGGAGCTCAACAGCTTCCCACAGATCAGTTCAGGAAAGTTACTCAATTAAAAGATTTGCTGGAGAAGATCCTCATGTTAGATCCAGGAAAACGATTCTCTATCAACCAGGCACTCACCCATCCATTCATTCAGGAAAGAATATAAGTTGGGTAAGATATAATATTATAATAAGTTTGATACATAAAACTGTCAACATTATGTATTATTCAAGTGTGTAAATGGTTAAATGTAGATTTGTCAATGTTTAAAAATAACAAATATACCTGGAATAGTAAATAATTGGCTGAAACTAATAATAATTATGAAGTATTATTGTTTCTCAAAAAAATCTTATCTGTGTTTGTTCTCATAACATAAAGTTCTTTATTATTATTTTTAAAGAATATTGATTATTGCCCTAGAATCTTACTTCTGCTATTCTTTCAATAAGTCCCACTAAACCATAATTTTTGTACAAATTTTGTTGAATTTAAAAAATTGTGTTCTAAAGTGGCTATCAGTTTTCTGCTGTTTAGTTATTGTAAAATGTTTTACTGTTGTTGTTTTTTTCATTTTGTGGGTTTAAAGAAGATGTGTAATGTTTGGCAGGTTGGCATTCAAATGCACGATATAGAAATTTGCAATTTTAAAAGATAAAACTATTGGTAAAAAAATGTTCAAAAGAGGGAATATGTAAAATAATTTCTTCACACACACACTTTGAAGTTAGCAATGATTGATTTTAACATGACATTGGCTTTAAGACATGCTATAAAATGTAAGTTGAGATCTCAACAAAAGGTGCATTTATGGATAGTGATACTTAGGTTCTTTATAACCATATCCATCATTATAATAAGTATTGCCTTTATTTGCTGCAATGTTAGTATTCTGTTTTTTAAAATTATTGAGATGAACTTCTGGCTTCTGATCACAAGGAAAAGAGAAACTTAAACACCATTTGTAAAAGTTTCAGTTTTTTATTCAATTAACTATTTAAGAGGCCAGTAAGAAGCAAGACTATTATTAAATCTGAAACTGTAATTCTTTTTGAATTGTTAGTTAATAACATTGAGTTCACCACATAAGAGAATAACTGACTTTTATTAAAATTGATGTATAAATTTTGCAGTAAACTTTTTCACAGATTAATTTCTCTTGACTTGGCATGGCCTAGTATTTAGCATCCATGGATTGTGAATCCTAGTTTTTACAATTTGGAGTTGGGAATATACTATAAAAACAAGTGACTTCAGAAATGTTCTTACCTGTCTTCTTTCAATGTAATCTTGATCCTAGATTGCCCTCTTAACATACTTATAATTTATCACTAACAGTGCACCAGTCTTTTATACCCTATCAGTTTCATGCTATTTCAGAACTTGTGCTGAAATAGCCACAACAACCACAACTATATACAAACAAATGGTTTAAGCATGGGCAACCCAGTATCACCAGTTCTAGCCAATATTTGTATGACACAAGTTGAAACACAAGCAATTAACACAGCATTACATCCACCACTATACTGGTACAGATATGTAGATGACACGGTTGCAGAATTCAGATCTACAGAACACATATACTTAATTTTTTCAATCATATTAACTCTATACATCCCAACATTAACTTCACATGTGAACAGGAAGAAAGCAATCAAATGTCATTTCTTAACCTCAAAATTACAAGAACCAACATGCAATTTAAAACAGAAATCCACTGAAAAATCACCCATACTGGACTATACATTCCTTGGGACTCAGCACATGAAACAAAACAAAAACTCAACATACTAAGAAACCAAATAAGCACAGCCATGAAACTGTGCTCACCAGATAAAATTAACGATGAATTAGACAAAATAAAACAATACTTCATCAACATCAATAAGTTTCCTCCACAAACCGTAGAAAACATTATACGCACACACCTAGACAGAAAGCAAAATCAACCAACAAAAGTAAATATATCTCACAAATGAAAATTTACAAAACCATATACTGCTGCTTGCCATATATTCCCGACATCAGCAGACAAATAACCAACATTTGGCAAAACTAGTAACAAAATATGACATTCCAGTTAATACCAAATTTATTCAAAAACAAGGCACAAAACTGAGGTCTATACAATGTAAAAACTACACTGACAAACACCACACCAACATTATTTATAAAATACAATGTGATAACAGCCATGACTTCTATATTGGAGAAACAAGTAGAAAAATGGAAACCAGATTCAAAGAACATAAAAAGTCACCTTCACACGTTTTCAAACACTGCAAGTCAAATAAACACAACATAACCATAGAAAACACTCAAATACTAAATAAAGAAACAAACATTAAACAAATGCAAAATTAAAGAAGCCTTACTCATACAACAAGTTAAACCCAAAATAAACCAATATAAAGGAACGCCTTTATACCTATATTAAATAAAATAAATAATATAAATTATATATTCAAACATCTAACACCGCCCTCTACATTCCAACACTCAGTTACACAACCCCTTTCAAACATGTGGTCAGCTTCCGGTCAGTTACCTTTCTTTCTTTCTTTATGAACCTGACGATGACCGAAGAAGGTTGAAACGTACGCTCTTCTACGTAAAATATTTTCTGAACCTAAATGGGCCGTTTTTGCATATAAATTCATATTTTCTTGTACTGGGTTTCACATGTAATGTAATATGAATAAAGTTCAGTTATTTCAAAGTAAAACAGATTTTTCTTATAATTTTAACAACAAAAATTTTATTTTATACAATGTTGCCATTGCTGTTGTGTAATGAAACAATAGGCTAAGTTCTACATGTCAGTAAGTGAACATGTTGGTACATATGTAAGAAGGACTGTATTGTGTGTGGTGTATAAGGCTTTTGTTGTTTTTTATCCCAGCACATAAAATGTTTCTAGAAAAAAAAGTAGGATAACATACTTCTGTACAGGCTATGCTTAAGTGCAGTGGCTTTCAAATTAGGACAAAAACATAGCCATCAAATAGTTTTATAATGGAATATATTAAAACCATATGTGAACCAAGAGGTTCTTATTGCACAGTACACCCTAAAACATATACAGCTCTACCTGGAGTACTTAAATTGGTATCTGTATAAATAAATGTATCAGGATACTTATTATTTGATATTAAGTTCACATGATCTGGAAACTTGACACATTGTTTCTGGAACTTTGCAGTTTTGCTTTATTTGACATGGAATTCTCCAGAGTATAAAAAGCTAAGCATATAAACAAATACCTTGCTACAAGGTAAAATCTGAAAATATACAACTAGTTAATAATGGTGTATGAAAAGGAAAAAATGATTTACCATTTCACCCAGATGGCACTTACAGGAATCTAGAAATAAGAAAAGAAAGTGGGATGTATTGTTTTGTAAAGCATTACAAATTTGAGGGTGTATGAATCTAAGAGAGAAAAAAAACTGAGTGCATTGTTATTTGAACCAGTAGAAATGTAGGAATCTAGAAGCAAAGTTGGCTACTCTTATAGATTAAGGCAGGGCATTCATTATCAAACTTAATTGAATGAATGGCAACTGCCTGTTGTAGAAACACAAGGATAGAGGATGATATTTCAAAAGTCTTCAGGCAGAAGATTTTCAAAACATTGTCCTCTACACTTGTATTTCTACAACAAGCAGTTGCCATCTATTCAGCTACGTTTCAAAGGGGTTTCATTGTGTTCTGAACCAATTGCAAGTCAAGAGTACAGAATTCTTGGAAAGAAACAAAGTGGGCATCAAAGATGCTTTTGTTTAATGAACACAAAAAATGAATTTTATCAGTTTAAAAAAATCATTGGAAATCGATGTTAGTTTAGAATGGGTGATAGTGTTGACTTAATGTGTAACAGTAGTAGTATCTTTTCAAAAAAATGAATTTATCCATTTTATAAATAATGAAATTTTTCATGAGGAAAACTTATTTCTATGCCAGTTAATTGTTAATGGTTTCTTCTGGTCAGATTAAAACTGTAAGCTGAACTTAATATGGCTATTTCTTTCTTGTTTTTTTCTTGGTTAAGAAGGATAACGTAATGATTACCTGTTGGGATTTTGAACGAGTAAAAAGATGTGAGTGTTTTTAACATATCTATTTAATTCTAACTTTGTGTTAATTTTTTCTGATATTCAACAGCTTTGTGTGAATTTTGTATATTTTATGTTAACACAAGTGGGTTATATTAGAATTAAAGTATATTTAAGGAAGTTGCTTAAATCCTGCTTATAATTGTATTTAATACTTTCTGCAATGACTAAAATTAACATTTCAGGTAGAGATGTCTGGGAACAACATAGACTGTGGCAGTAAACTGTGAAAAGGAAACTGTAGTGGACAATTGTGAAAAGTGAGATTGTAACATCACAAATGTTGTGAATTACCTGAAACTGAAACTCACAGCCCTGTTTATTTGTGTCATGTAACATTTTTATTTGTTGTGTGTAATTATCAGGGTTAAATCTGTGAAAGTGTGAACTATTTGAAAATTTTAGAAATCATCACAGTTTGAACCATATTTTTTTTAAATTGATAATAAGGTACAAAACACAAACGACAGAGGAAATTAGAATACATTTTGTGTGACACATGTACTGTGTAAGTTGGATTTGTTTTTATACGTATCTTCTGTGCTGTTCATATTTTCCAGCAATATTCCATAAAAACATTCACAGTTAAATTTTGTCCAGTAATATTTTTTCAGTTTCAGAATATTATAATTATAAAAGAGAGTGAAAACTAATTTGTTTAGAAGCCTGTTTTCAATGTTTTACTTCTTTTATTTAGTGATACCATGGCTGTTAAACTTAGTTCACAAACAGTATTAAAATTTTCTTAGTGTTTGGTGAAATCTCTTAATCTGTATCAGAAAAGATGATATAACACTTTTATTGGTAGTAACTGAAATATTCTCTTTTCTTCAAAGTTTCAAACTGCTGTTCCACTTCAGTAAATTTATGTAACATCTTTTAAAATGATTTAATGTTTAAAGTACAAAAAGTATACAAAACTTCATGTTTTGTAATGGCAAGATAAATTTGTGATAGTAGATACTTTAATGAAAGAATGGTAATGAAAGTAAAAATAACAATTGCATTTTTATATTGACAGATGTTAATTACTAACTGAAGTGAAACATATTACCATTTTAAAATTTGAATTATAACTAGTCAGTCTCCATAGAAAAGTTGTATAAAATGTGTTGAGTACTCTGTAACTAATCCATCTCTCACATTCAGAAGTAATGCACCATTATATTCAGAGGTATAGGTTCTAATAAAAAGTTATTCTACCAAAATATCTGAGAATATATACATAAGGAAGTTTTGTAGTTTTTCAAATTATTAAACAACTAGAATTGATGATAAAATGTAGAAGGTTATATTGTGTTTATCAGAACTGGCTGTAACAACATTGTATGTAAGATAAACATGGTTTCACATAGAATGCTGCTGTGTATATTATCATCAGAAAGTTCTTTTACTCACAGATTTTTCTTTCATTCTGTATGCCTTTATTGTTCATGTAGGTTTTTGGTCCCACCTTCGAGGTGCTGACTTCAATAAACACCAGGTGAAAGTGATCAGTCGCTAGTGGTAATTCTTTTCTTATAGCTTCTCCTGTAGATATTATAAAGACTATTGCAAACTTACTTTATTTGCCCTTTTCTAAAAAAAATAAACTCCATATATATTAAGATAAAAATAACATATGGACAATACTTTTATCATTTAAATGACTAAAGACAGCTAAAACCATTGTACTAAGTCATAAGGAAATACATTTTATTCCAACAATAATTGTCCAGTAAAACAGTACACTAGGTCACACAAAGCTGGGTGAAAATAATTTTAAAATAAAATGGTATGTGTATTAGATGCTGAAAATACACAAATTAAAAGTTTGAACTCTTTGTTTTGAAGTGTAAGATTGAATTGATCATACACAAAAAACTCTTTGGGGGAAACATTAAATGATCCTGTATGTTTATTGGGTTCAAGACCAGTAATGAATGGTTAAAGCAAATTTTCCAGCTCTTGAAACGTATCTGAAAATTTTCCCTTTTTCATCTTATGTGGCTGAATGGACACCATTATTTTTTGTCTGTATGTAAGGTTAATATGTGTTTCTTAAGAACATCAGTTTTCTTTTTCAGGCTCTTAATAGTTTTATAAAGATAATATCTGTAACATATACAGTATTTTGTGTTTCAAATAGTTTTTAATTCTAAATTCCTATAGCTTAATGTCCTCCAAAAGGCAAGTGAATATGTAAATGGGAGATTGTCTGTTATGTGTTTGTATATAAGTAGCAACACAGTTGTGTCATTCAGATGGGTGTGTATATGAATTTTCAAGCATTTATGAATTTATTTCAGGCTTAGCTTATTTTCCATGTTAAAATGTTAAGTCACAACTATTGTTATTACTTATTTTTCTTTTCAGCTGAAGTATTATATTAATCATGAAACTTCATCCTTGTCCCTGAATTATGGTTTTTATGTGCATGAGATTGTGATAGGCTTTATATGGAGGTTTTGACATAAATGTCTAAAATCTTACCTTTAAGTATTTTTAACATGTTACATTTAGTTGTTTTTGTGTAGTTTTTTAACTGTTACTGTTTTAAGTGCACAGGTTGTTATGTAAAATAACTGATAATATATGTTACAATTTTCATGAAATTGTAACTACATGCTAATTATTCTGTATACATGTGTGGGAATGAGTAACATTATGAGAGTGTGGAAAAAGAGAAACAACGTGTTTTGTTTTGTGGATTGTCTGTTTAGTAATACAGTATTTTAATGCTTGTGTGAAAATAGTATTTAACTCAACCCTATTTTTGAAACAAAAGTTGAAAGTTTTATTCCTACCTCACTTTAGGCAGACCTGTTAGACGTTTTTACATCATCAGGACCAACCATCCAGTATGGTCAGACTGCAGACAGTCTCACCTTTTTCAGGTAGCCACTAGGCACAGGAGTTATTTTATAGGAACTAACAATTTGTTTATTATCAATTGATATAATGTTTCAGAAAACTGTTCTGAATACTTGTCACCAAAATTTCTCATTTAAAAAATATGGGTTTCTCTTACTGATATGTGTACTTTTAGGAGAACGTAAACAAGTGTAGTTTAACACATAGTGTACCTCGTACCATATTTTATGCAATAGTAAACTCAATGTTATTCTGTAGTAACATAGGTATAGGTGGGTAAGTTGTCTCATGGCCAAGAGATTCAGGAACTCAAACAGACCAGTGAAAATCATAGTTTTTATTGCCTCATTTTCTTCGATCTCTGTATTGAGTATGTGTTGATAAACTTTTAGTTACTTTTGGGTTAATTAACATACAGTAGGTATAAAATTTTGCAGACAAGTAACGCCATCTGTCATTAAAATTAATGAGGTACAGTGTAGTATACAGAATTACTATAGCTCAGAAACATTTGTAAGAACTATTTACAACAGTGTTTTATACTTTTACAGTAATAAATTCATCTTAAAGAGATTTATTATTACTCACAGAATGAACTTAAAACGAAAATGTTGGCAGTATTGTATATTGGGATTTATACTAAAAAGTACACATATTTTGAGAATATATGCAAGGGAAGTTTTATGTAATTGTAGTTGTAATCGTTATTAATAGGATGACAATAATTTTGAAACTGTCTTGCAGTTTACTGTATGAAAAATATTTTGAAATCATATGACTAGATTACAAAGAAAGAACCATGAATTAAAGGAAATTGTTGTGTATGTACTTTCGTGGGAAGAAAGTTAAAAAGTAAAGGGTAGGCTAACCATAGAAAGGTGATGCCTAACGTCTTTCATTTCCTTGCTGCATCACCTGAAGTTTAACCTACCATTTAACTAGTTTATTTCAAAACCTGGATTTTGTTTGTGGCTACAAATCTAATAAAACTTGTAATTACTTTTTTACTAATCTAAATTTATTCTAGAGTGGAATTAGAAGAATAAAAGACTCTTCTCATTAAAATTTTTTTTTTTTAATTCACAATAGTGTTTCTGATACTGTCCTCTCTAAATTGGTACCTTCTGTGATTTGGTATGTCCTCTTTTGTTTCCTGATGTATTATTTCAATCAAGAGTTAAAAAGATGTTTTAATATTAAAACAGTTTTTAAGTTGAGGGTATGGGATGGCTTCTAATATTTGAGTATGAATTAAAGATTTGAACAAGAATATTTCTCTCTGGATCTTCATTCTCAGATATAGTTGAAGATAGTTAAAATTTTAAAAATCCTTTAAACAATCTTCTTGAAGATGGATTTAATGGTTCCTAATATTTATTGAACAGTGAGAAATGAAGAAAACTCACTAAAATATGATAACAAGTCTTGATCACTTGTTTGATTGCTGCTACATTTTACACTTCTTTCTAGAAAACTCACAACAATAATTTATACCCTCTACTAGGACATGTTTGTTGCAGTAATTTGTTTGCTGTGTGTTTCTTTTCTTTTTTTTCAGGATGTCCAAAGAAGAAACAAGATTATTTTGGGTCTGTGATGGTGTGGAAGACAAGGTGGATTCTAATTTACAAACAAAAAAGAAAGAGAAAAAGAAAAAATAATGTTGTTTTATACAGTGTTGTTTATATTATTTATATGGTTTTTAATCTAATGGATAAGAAATTTTAAGATTAACCATTAGTTAAGTGAAAACAATATTTTTGATTTCAAATTTTATCAGTCTGAATTAAAACTAATAAATATAACAAAAACTTAAAGATTTTGAAATTGACACTCAGATAATTATCTTGCTTCTTGGTTACTTGCTATCCAAGCTTAGTAAATCACTGTAGAATGTTCCAGAAATTATCATAAATTTTCTGTTTAGTGTGTCTTTTTTTTTTTTTTTTTGACACCAAAACTTTGGATGTAGAGAAGTTGTGATGATCAGTAGTCAGTTAAACATCCTACATTTTATTCACAACTAAACTAAAAATTATTTCATTACAAGTTACAGCTTTTACAGGAAGAAAGATGTGTACTTAGCCATCTGTTATTCGTTTAGTGACATTCAGTTATTCCTGCTTGTAGTCAGTATTGTCATTTTTGCTACTATATGTAGCAAATGTTTGTGACTGAGTTAGGAATAATATGTTGTTGATTTTTGTTGTGTTTTATAGTAGTGTATTTTTCCTTATGAATGTTAATAGTATGTTGTTTTTTTAAATCTTCTTTAAAAATTGTTTTTTTATAACATATATCACTATATGATTTTCATAATTTCATCATGTTTAAGTTGTCTAAAACTGGTTTTATATGTATATTTTGTTTGCTTTTGGTGGTCATCGGTTTTGAAGTAGTGTTTTTGTCACATGCTCACTTTTGATTACAGTGACAGAGAGACATGAATTTGTAAAATTAAGATTTTGTGTCATTTAATTATATATTATACAAATAAAAAATGGGGAAATGTAAAACTATTTCCTGTGGGTTTACTGAAAGACTGGTGTATATGCACTTTGAATGGTGAGCAATAATATTAGAACTGTTCATGGAAATTTTATGGCAGGCTGTTCATAAAGTAGTTTATATTACCAGAAGAAATGTGGTTTTTATCAACAAAAATCCTTAACATTAAAAGCTCCTTTATTTTTTGTACTTGTGATTGTAGTTGCTGCTTCAAACCCTTATTTTGAACTCTGTTAGGCACATAAGCATTTTTATTCCTGCACATACTGTAAAAGATAGATGTAAATAACTTGCTTTACGTCCTTTGGTGGATCAGCAATAAGTCTGTGGACTTAAATGCTAAAGTCTGGGGTTTATTTGTGGTGGAAAGAGCAGATAGGCAGTTATATAATTCTGCATTAAAAAAAAAAAAAACTTAAACTTTTGGGCTGATAATTCAGGGTGCTCGACTTGTAATGAATGGTCCTCTAGATTGAACCTTGTTATTGAACATGACCATCCTTTCATATCTGAGGACAATATAATGTGACAGATATTTACATTTATCTTGAGTAAAATAGTAATCAAAATGCTGGCAATTGGTAGTGCAAACAGCCCTTGAGTAGCTTTACAAAAAATTGGATACATTGTGGAAGGTAGAACTTTCATTTTTAACTGTTGAGTTTGAAGTGTGAAATGTGAAAATTAGTTGAGCCACATTAAGTGGCATCATACAGTAACCAACCATGACACAAAAGAAGACTTGTTTTGAAAATGAATGTTGGAAGTATAACTGTGATTTATGGTGTATTGGAAATCATCAGAAAAGAGTTTGTGCAAAACAAGTCATTACTTATAGCTAAGGAAAAAAGTAGGGAAGATATGAAATAATAAAAGTGAGTTTCAAAAGTACTCTGATGACAAAATATATCCAATAATAAGAAAACCTAAATAAAGATTAGAAATAAGTAATATTAAGGTTATTTAAAAATTAAAATATCCTTTGAGTTCTAGAAAATTGGAAGTTTACATAGTTGATAACTAATTTCTTACTGACAGTGAAGTAAAGGTTGAAGGTAACTGATTTTAGCATCAGGATACTGTGAAAATGAATGTTTTTCAGAGTAGCAGATTACTTTATCTGCTTTGAAGTATAAAGCAAATAAAAATAGTCAAAATTATTGGATAATGGAAAGTCCTTGCTTTTGTTAATATAAGACTCGTGGTTCTTGAAACATTCTTCTTGTCATTTGAAATTGTCCACAATGTGGATAGTTATAATTTTACCTGAATAATATATAAAACTAATCTCTGATAATTTTATTTACTTTTGATTGTGTTTGTTGGAGAAAGTGTCTGAACCTCAAGTTGTATACTGTATTGCAAGGATGGCAACAGTGTGGGATTAAAGGAAAGGTTTAATCATTTTAAATTTTTTTAATGGAAAAACCAAGTAGATTTTCAAGAAACCTATGTTAAAATGGTCAGTAAGTTTAAATAACTGTAGTTTGTTTTCAGATTATGAGATATTTTTATGTTTAGGGACATTTTGTAACAAAAGGAAATACTTTCATTCTTTAATGGTGGATTTTTTTAAGTATTTTTCTTTTTCACATTATTCTTTCAGTCTATCTGTTTCAATGTCTATAGCAACTTTGTAGCAAAATGTATTTGATTTTTTTGTGTTTATGTGATGTATAATAATTTCTTTATTAATGCAGAGTTTTATAATAAAGCCGTAACTGCAGTTGACATGTCATTTGATTTGAATGGGATGGTGATTTTTGTTGTGAACATCATGTGGCCAATGTTACTGATAGTGATGATAGATTGAGAGTGTTTTTCAGTGTTTTGTGAGTATTATTTGTTCATATTTGCTTGACATACTACTGCTTTTAAAGAAGTGATGCAGTGTTGAGTGGATGAATATATAGTCTAAAGTTGTATATGCCTTTTCATTTAATTCTGTGTTAAAACATCTACATTTGAAACTACTTGGACAACAGCAGTGATTTAGTCACATTAGAATTAAAATACATTTTAAAACGTGGAGTGCTAACTGAAACAGGGTCATTATAACATTAGATATACTTTAGATAAATGAAAATTCAAATACAAAGAGAATAACAATGAACTTTTGTTGAATGATTTTTTTATAAAAGTCACTAATTATATTTTAGATAAGGGACTGGGCTGCACATCTTCCATGAACCTCATCTTGATGATGTAGGTGTTAAGAGATGATTGTCTTTTTCTTGAATTTGCTCTCATTAAGCAGTTCTTGGTAACAGGATATCATTTCAAGAAACCTTGTTTTGCTTTAATTATCTAAAATGGTCTGGGATTTTTGTGATCCCTCTGATGCTGTTGCTGAGAATTTCTGTAATAAGTCCTCTCACTGGTGTTTCTTCTGCATCAGAAACTATAGATTCACTCTGGATGCATTGCTCTGCTAATTCTTGAAGTTTGTCATTGCTAAGACTCACCATGTGTTTACAGCAATTCTTCAACATCCTCCTTATTAACATCCTCCAGTCCCACGTTATTGGCCAGTTCAACAGTGTTTTGAATGACTGATTCCTCTACAACTGCCTCCAAGTTGCTGCATGCTTCTTCCATACTCCATTCATGCAATTTGGAGCCACTTTACTCCAAGTTGCTCTGATATTAGCTGTGGCATTCATAATGTTGTATTCTTTCCAAAATTGTCTAGTGGATTGATTATCTTCATGTTTTCTCTGTGAGTAGCTTGAATGTGCATTTGGAGGTAGTAGGTCTTAAAATTTGATATTAATGCCTAATCCATTGGTTGTCTTGATGAAGTGGTGTTGGGTGGAAAGTAGTCCACTTTTACAGAAATGCAGGTTGGAAGTGTGTCTAGATTATCAGAGTGGTCTGGAGCATTATTAAGATTGAATGTTGTGCTCCTTACAATAGTGTTTCACAGATGGGCAAAAATGTGAAATAAAGCAATTTTGAAAAATATTAATCATAACCCAAGCCTTCTTGTTTGATTCCCAAATCACTGATAACTTGATTTTAAATTTCCTTTCATTGCTCGTAGTGTTTAAGAATGATATACAAGCATCGGTTTTAACTGCAGACTTTTTTTCAGATACAATGGGTGAAAAGCACTAGATAATACTTTCCAAACAACGTAAGTATGCAGCAGCTGAGTGTATATTCTGTACAAGGCTCACTGAATAACTAAAGGATTCTTGATAATGATGTGGTAACGACAGCTCTTGGGAATTACCGAGCATTGCTACTCATGCTGGCACATGCACACTATAATGAAACAGCACACATATAGTGTTTGAAATCATAAGACTAGACTAATTAAAAGGTTGTTTAGTAAAGTTTAGATGGTGATTATGTTTGCTGTTGGAATTCAATTTATTGTCATTAATAATGTGATTGGTTTAAATTTTTTACTTTGCTATTGTGACTAAGCATGTTTTGGTAGTTATTGTACTAAGCTGTGGTAAAAAAAAATATATTGAACTTTACACTTTGAACCTTTAAGTGTATCATAAGAGGGGCAGTCAGATCTTTTTATTTCATTAGATTAGCCCTAGAACTGATGGTGGACACCAGTACAAAATTAGGGGCATTTAGCACAAATATTTGTTGCTTTGTATGTATATCCAAAAAGTTATCAATATTAATTTTAAGTGTAATATAACAGATCCTATTTTCGAAGTCTTTAATATGTCTGTTAAAAATGTTAATACATT
This sequence comes from Tachypleus tridentatus, assembly GCF_004210375.1. Taxonomy (NCBI): domain Eukaryota; kingdom Metazoa; phylum Arthropoda; class Merostomata; order Xiphosura; family Limulidae; genus Tachypleus; species Tachypleus tridentatus. Next base: position 72,794,763 of record NC_134827.1, on the reverse strand, counting down.
TGGATCATGAAGGTTGTTCAAATTGTGGATTTAGAAATTTGAAGTTCAGCATATTATTTATACTCAATGTCTTTGAAACAGAAAGGAACATGTATGAACTTAAAGCACAAAGACCATTAAAAAAAAAGAGAGAGACCTGCAGCATGTCATACTGCAACTTTGGTAAGCAAAATACAGCATTTTGTAGCAGGTGAGAATCTATGAACACAAAAGTCAGTTGCTAAAGCTGTTCATGTACCCTGAACAACATTGTACCACAAAATCTAGAATTGTCTTGAAATGAAAAATCTACACAAGTCCATAAACAGCTGGAAAATGAAATAAGCATTCATGCTATTTCATACACACAGAAACACACCATTTAAGTTTCCAGATGCAGTGCTTAATGAATTCTGTAGATTAGACTGTTCTCATTGTACATTAGATGGTTTGTGGAAAACATTCAAGGAAGATGGGTGTGCTTCGAACATGACAGTTTTCTGATGAAACTAAACAATGGGAACCAAACTGTTAGGGCTATTGTTAAGTTGCATTGTATTCATTTAAGTTGTGACTGGTTGTGTTGACCTCGACTGAAACAAGGTGGGGAATTTCCAGAATTGTTTGATATAATGTAATGAACCTTGTATAACATGATTCTGCAAAAGTGTTTAGCTGGTTCCATTGGTTTTCTCAGTTCCTTTTGACATGTTCCTCATTTTATAATTCTCTCCTTGTAGTAGATTTGGCAAATATTAATATTTCTTAGTAATGTTTACCTTTTGATTTAATATTATGAAACAATTTCCAAGTCAAGAATGATACGATTTCTCCTTATTTTATCACTAATTTTTTAAAGGAACGTGAATTTAACTAAGTCTTTATTTACATCTTACTTGGGTTTTGATACATCTGTAGATCTTAATTTAGTTCTGTTTATAAATGTTTTTGTGAAGTGAATGAGTTGGGAACCCATAATTTGAAATATTTTGCTTCTATCTGTTTATTCTGTTTGATAACTACTTGCTTTGATGTGGTATCTACAGAATTTTATGTTCATATGACCCTCCTCAAAAAAGACTTGGCTTCTTGATGGCTATGCTGAAACCTAGATGTATGGTGATAGAAACTTCCACTGCTCTTGGTATTCTATTATGTCCTTCACTAGTGAACTTTCATTTCTTCACATGCATGAAGAATAATAGTAAGTGATGGCTTTCTTTGCATTCTCTGGTCTTTCAAGGAACATGATAGACATTATTGTTCTGTAATTGCAAGATGTTAGGATTTGTGGATATGTTGAAGATTCATTTATGCATTCTGAAAAGAGTGCTGTAATGGTTTATATCACTAAGTTACTTGTAATTAATTTAAAAAAAAAAACAACCTTTCTATCAAGGACATAGACTTTCTTCTGTGTATGTATTCACTTTTATCACTTACTGAGCCTGTCAAATTCCAAGAACCTAATATCCCAGCAAAACAATTTTGTGAGATTACTTTTCACTGTTGTTGGATTAGTACTTAGCAAATTGCCCAAGATAACTGTTGTAATTATTCACTTTCTTTGAAGATTATACTGATCAACTACTTTCCATCTTTTACTGGTTATGGTAGAAAGTATTCAGGGCACCACTTTACTTCAGGTCTGTATCTGCCAGACCTTTGTAATTACCATAAACATTGTGTTGGCTTAACTCACTGTGAAGGCTCATTTGCTTTAGCAGTTGTTATCTCAATTCTGCTTTGCACATTTTGGTCAAATTGTGGTATCATTGCAGTTCTACCAAGTTCCACCATGAATTACAGCTGCTTCTCTATCCTCCCTTCGATCCTCATCTCATTTTTAATATTGCAAGTCAAATTATTACAAAGTTGTAGTTTCATATTTGAAAATTAAATAATGAAGTTCAGAGAGATACCTCAACTATTAGTAATCTTTCTTACTTCCCATAATTGTGGGTCAAGTAAAGAGTAGTATATTTAAACTATACTACTTAGATTTCTCCAATAAATTTTACTATTTCACAATAACCATGTGTATCTTGTAACAAAGAGATGGTGGTATATTTAAACTATAATACCTTGAGTTAATAAATGAAGTAAATTTCATAAAATAGCAGTATATTGTGTATAAGAAACAAATTTATGTATAAATGTGTACGTTTAATGTGATATCTACAAAATACCACAGCTATTTCATTACAGTTAAATGCAGTATCTGTGTTGTGATAGTTAGGTTGGGAACATTTATTAACTTGTTTTACAAACTGTTTTAGATCTGTAGGTTAATTGTTATGTTACAAAAGTTAACAAAGCAGTTTTTAATTGTAGTTTTATAGGCAGTAACTGATAACATGACCTTATGTATGTGTAAGGAACTGCAGTAAGATGTTCCAACTACCTGTGTAACTGTAATAGGATAAATAGTGTAGTGGAATATTTGTTAACATTAAATGTTTTTATGCTGAGAAGCAAATTAACTGGGTTTAGTAATTAGCAGCAAGATAGAATTTGTTGGAAAGATAATGCAGCCATACAATTTAGTTTTTAATGAAAACGTATTAAAGGTACTTATAGTGGAGCTGTAATTATATGTTAAAGATGTTGCGGAAAGAGCGGTACAGTCTTATTTGTAAGAATAGTGCTGTATTTATCTCTCATCATTGTTTCTTTGAGAACAGAATTAATTTGAATCAAAGATTGTACAGAAACTGTATTTTTGTTTTCTTGAATCAAGTATTTCAACATGCTACAATAATAATAATGTAAAATCATCTAGGAATAAAAAAATATGTACATGTGTCAACTATAAATTGTTAATGAATAGAATTGTGTGAATGAAAGAAATTTGTCAGAGTGAACTACCTTTAATGAATATGTTTGTTGAAGTGTTGTTCTTTTGTTTTAATTTATCAGATTATTAGTATATTATTCTGGTTCTGTCACATGAGAATCTTTCTTTCATGGGGGCTTCTATATCATGAACCAGGATTGTATTGTGTTAACTATGGAATGCTCAGACATTAAGCATTTGTTATTTTAAATGTCTGTGTTAACTAAACTGTAAGTTTTAACTGTAAACTATGTTTAATTGATCGTAATTATTTCAATTATAAACTGTATATATCTTACATTGGTAGTATAAAGTGTTAACACTTTTTGTCGAGGATTGATTTCATGTTTTGCTTCGGGTGTTATTCTGAATAATTATAACAGCAGAATTTTGAGCTACGTGTATAGACATTGGAATAGTGCTCAGAGAAATTAACTGTGATTAACGTAACAGAACCACAAAACGTGAATTGTGATTCTGAGTTATACTAAATTAGTTACATTCTTAACTTTAAAACAGCTTATAATGAAACTGTAACTAAGAAAACAAGTGTTTGTCAACTGTAATCATTGTATCTGTGGTACGTTCAACCTTTAAAAGTATGGTATTTTTAACTGCAAATCTGTAGAATATTGTATTGTATTAACCAGCAAATTTCACAGCTATTTTAATCGCCAATTTTCTGCTGTCTTTTAATTTTTAACATTTTCATACTGTACTGTACCAAGAGACTTGTGTGAAATTGTAATTTTATAAGCTTATGCATTGTCTTGGAGACATAAGCTATCTCTTAATGAGACAGGACACAAAACTGGTTTTGGGTATGTAAGTCAGTAATCGTGAAAAATGTAAAAAGGTATTGGAAGGAAAGTGCAGACAGACAAAGGAAAGAAAAAATGATATTGCTTCTAGAAGACATGCAGGTAGGTTTGTTGTAAAAAGTAATATGCGAAAATGACCAGGTGGTTAAACAGATATTACTATTTTTTATATTTTACCATGTGAAGGTGTACTCTAAAATAATGAATTGGAATTGGTAACCTTGCAAAGGAAAGAAAATCTATATCGTCTCAAGAAATGTAAATCCACAAGAGTAGTTTCTAAATAGGATTTTATTATGTTGTTTCCTGGAATAAATTGATTTGCTTGATGGATATAGTTTTAGTACTTTTAAAGTTATATTCAGCAAACAGTGTGAAGTAAAACTTGACATCATGACAGCTTGTTAAAAAAGTGAAGAAATTGTTGTTGAGAATCTCGCAAGGATAAGAAAGAAATCGTAATCCCTGGGATGTTTCATGATGCAAGAGTCAGCATGTATCTGAAATCCAGATACATTTGGAAGAAACGGAAAGATACGGAAGATTAATTTTAGAAATATTTCATCCAGAAGGGAGATGACAGCTGCTAATTTTAATTTTTCTTCTTGTGTTAAAAATAATTGAATTTTAACTAAACGTTAATATTATTTGTGCCACTTTATATAATAACCAAACCTGTCTGAATCAGAGTTGTTAGTTCGTAAGCGAGTCACAGGTATGATAAAATTCTAATGTTTTGTTGAGGGATTGAATATAAGGTTGATTGCGTATTTTTCCCGATCCGATACGGTGTTTCTTAAGATAACTGGCAAAAGTATTCTCAGTAGAAATTTTTAAGTCACATTTGTAAATATAGCTAACCATGCTGCACACGAGCTTACTTTAATTGTTAAAGAAGATCAGCTTTATTTCTATTAAATTTGTTCTGTATATGACGCACGTTCGTAGCACCCACTTGTATAGAATGTAAGGTGATTTCTACCCATGATATGTGTATGACATGTGTTTAAACAAAATTGTATAATAAATTATGTAGGTTTTAAACACGCTAGTTACTGTGCTTAAGAATAAAATACTAGGTAGAAAAACCATACAAAAGAAGTATCTAGAGGTGAAAGGTGATTAGAGAATATAGAAGTCGAAAGAGTTGATGTGTCAGTATTATGACGAGCAAACTGTCACGTAAATGAAGATGGTTGCATACCAGACTACCCAAAATTGGTGTTATCAGAGATGAAAGTGTTTTACTAAAGGGCTAAACAAAACCAGCCTTACCAAAATAGCTTTTTCTAGAACGAGGTATTTTAAACTCTCAAGAATACTTTTAGGTGTGTACTCTATAAATCTTTCAGAATTACATTAATGCATCAGAATTGTGATAGCTTGAAGTTGTGGAAGTACAACAAAATTCACATTTTACTTGTTAGCTCTTTTCTTACCTTATGAAGATGTGAATCACGTATAACAACATTTGAAGTTTAACGGACCACTGCAAGGGTTTCAGAAATACACCTCTTTTTTTTCTTTCTTGGAATCTGCTACTTAATTTAATAATTTCATTAAAAACCTCGCATTTTAGAACTTGCGTTGTGTGAACACTCGGTGGCGTAGGATCTTTATCAGGCTTATACTTTATTCGTGTCTATTTCCACTAAATGTGGTGGCACAGATATTTTAACTTTTAGTACGTTATTTTTTAAAATTTTACTCTGTTAGTAAGCATTAAGCTACACGGTGGACTGTCTGTGCTGTACTCACCGTGGGTACTGAAATGGGTACTTGATTTTTAGAATTATGAACTCGGACTTAATCATTGAAACACCATGAAGATGGCTTGACTCTAGTCTGCAACTAAATAAGTTTTATCATTTAATTCTTCACTTCTGTTTCAGGTTTATATTTGCTTTAAAAGTTTTCACCATATTAGTATTTTTTTTGTAAACATTAGTTCATAATTGGCCATCCGATACTCCATAAAGATATGTGGCTCCTCTGTTATTATTTAATCTCTGTGAAATAAAGTGGCAAAGTTGTAAAACAAAACCGTGACCAAGCAAACTAGTTCTATGACGAATATGAGAAATTTCTTCAAATGTTAACTCATCTAGTTAAAATCAGGTAATTAAGGGGAAAGGTCTACAGTAAACATTAAGAATTTAAATTAAGCAAATATTCTGAACGTTCTTTAGCTGGCTGTACAGTTTCAGGCCTCAGATAACTGTATGAGTAACAAATTGGTCCAAAATTGTAAAAAAAAGTTCATCTCTCTACTCCAGTTAACCCCCTCTGTGTGGATTCCTGTACGTTGTGAAGGGACCTTCCAGGGAAGGTTCTGTTCTTTCAAGTTTACCTCCTCTAGGGGCCCAGCATGGCCAGGTGGTTAAGGCACTCGACATGTAATCCGAGGGTCGCGGGTTCGAATCCCCGTCATATTAAATATATTCGCCCTTTTAGCTGTGGAGACATTATAATGTTTCAGTCAATTCCACTATTCTTTTGTAAAAGAGTTGGCAGTGGGTGGTGATGACTAGCTGCCTTCCCTCTAGTCTTACACTGGTAAATAAGGGTCGGCTAGCGTAGCTAGCTCTCGAGTAGCTTTGAGTGAAATTCAAAAACAAACTTCCTCTAAGATCTAAACCACATACATGTTTGCCATGCGTGGTGACCTGTGAAGGGTAGGAGAAGATCCTAATGGTTGAGGGATCCAACCCTAACAAATCACTTTGGCCTTGAATTCCTGTAGAGGTGGGTCTTAGGGTGGTCCCCTAGGGTCAACCAAGTATCAGTGTTTGATGTTCTCAGCAGGTGTTGTGGGCAATGTATCTGATGCTGGTGTTTGGGTATAATGCTCACAAAACCCTGACGCTACTGCAGTGTCCTTGTTTAGCGTTGTAGTGCGTCCCCTTGTAGGGCTCTATGATGGGTGGGATCAGTAAGCCCTGAAACATTTTTTTCTTATGGATTTCCAAATAAAAAGTTAAATAAAATAGTCAAAAGCAGTCCGTAAGTAAACAACGACGTCTTGAAGATTCCGAGCAGCAATCTTCAACCTCTGTAACATTTGTACCTCATTTTCTTATATTGCACTCTTTTTCAAACATACCTTTAGGGCAAGTGTCTCCCTTTTTTATTCAAAAGATACTTTCTGTGTCTCCAGAGTTTTTCAAAAAGTGTTGCTTTGGTGACATATTGGTGGAAACATCCACATCTCAACCCAGTGAACTTCTCTTCATTCAAAAGCGATTTGGGACATACCTATTGAGGTTACGACTCATGCTACTTTGAATTCGTCACGGAAGCTATTGTTGAGAGAGATTTGAAGAACATCCCAAAGTCGGAGATTCTTTCTGGTTTCTCTACCAAAAGAGTTTCTGCAGTAAAATGAATCTTCACTCGCAAAGATTGAATTATGAAACTGGCAAATGTCCTCATTCTGACATTTACATTACCACGTCCACCTGCCACTATCAAGGCAGGTTATTTTAATTGCAAGGTATGGTCATACATGCCAATCCCTCTCAGATGGTTTCCAGTGTCAGTTGTTTGGTCACTCAGACATCATGTTGTGGTTCCTAGACGTGTGCTCGTTGTGTTGGCAATGACCACAATGCATGTGAGTGTGAAACAGACCCTCATTGCATCAATTGCAAAGGCTTTCACCTGTCTTACTTTCGTTCTTGCCCTCAATGGTTGGAAGAAAATAAGGTGCAGCATTTGAAAACGATTTAAAACATCACTGACCCTGAGGCTTGAAAGTTGCTGTCCACTACTTCATCTCAGACACATGCTGTTGCACTTCATTCCACTGCTACAATGGGAGTGAGGATGGATGTCTTTGTGCCTCCAGAAGAATCGTTCTCAAACCAAGTAGAAATTTTGACCACCATGGTTTAAAAAGTTGATGAATCAACGTCAATACCCATCTCTGTCCCTAACATACATTCCAGCAAACCCTAATATGCACTTCCTTTGATTCTGTGTACGGGCATTTCCTCAGGTACGTCTTCTTTCACCCCAACATACAAAACGATAATTTGTTTGCGTCCTCACTCACTGGAATCCTCTTCCAATAACAAAGATCTACGCAATCGATCCATGGTAGAATATATGGAGGTTGACAGACCTCCCTCAAATAAAGACAATAAAGAAAAAAGACGTAGTCGTAAACAGAAGGGCTCTCCACCCAATTTGTCTACACATAAATACAAATGGCGACCTTGATACAATGGAACTATCAATTTATCTATCTAATCTGGATGACATGAAAGCACTGATTATTTCCTACCATTCTGTGTCTTTTTTTTTACAGGAAACTTTTCTGAAACCTGCCGCTACAATCACCTTTTGGCAGTTTTCTTTGTATAGAAATGACTGTGTGATGAACGAGTGTATGGAGGGTTGGAACTGTTGGTTGAGCAGCATGTGCTCACCCTGTCTTTGCCACTCAACACACCCTTGGAGGTCATAGCCATCTGTGTTTCTATGATTGTACCATCACCCTTTGTTCTCTCTTCCTGTCACCTGGAGATACCTATGCTCTCATTGAACATTTGCCATCTCCATTTTTAATGCTGGTGAACTTTAATGGGCATCATCCCGTTTGGGGAAGTACTGATGTTGATGGGAGAGGTTGCTCTGTAGAGCATATATTCTCTGATCACAACCTTTCTCTTTTCATTACTGGTTCTTGTACTTATTTTCATGCAGCTAGTCAGTCTTTTACTGCTATTGATCTCTCCATTTGCTCCCCTTCATTATTCTCCCACTTTTCATGGAGAGTTGACAGTAACCCACAAGGCAGTGGTAATTTTCCTATAGTTTTGAGAGACTGGCCATTGTTAATGCCACTCGACCTGCGTGCTGCAGTGGAATCTGGATCAAACAAACTAGCCCTCTTTCACTGCTCTTACAGAACTTGATCCTGCCATTGTAGACGACTGTGTGGCAGCAGTAACTGACTGTATTATACAGGCAACTGCTTTGTGTATTTATAAAACCTCGACACATCCTCGTCTATGGTAGAATCTTGCCTGTCACATGGCACGGAATGCTTAAATATGGGCCTGGGATACTTTTCATAGGTGTCCTACACTCTTGCACTGCATCACTTTCCAGCAGGCACATGCACATGTTTAGTAGGTCAGACATCAAAGTTAGAAGGACTCATGGATTAACTTCACAACCAGCATATCTATTACACCCAATTCCAAAGTCATATGGGAAAAGATTTGAAAGGTTAGTGGGCAATATAAATCTGTCCCCATTTTGATCTTGCTCACTGATGGTCAGGAAGTAACTAATTTCTAGAACATCACCAGTACTCTGGGTGAAAGCTTTTGCCATGGATCTAGCACTTTTGCTTCATCCTCTACCTTAGCCACCAAGACTTTGGCAGAGTGGTCACCTTTTTTCTTTTGAGCTGATTGTCACTATGACTGAAATTGTCAATTTACACTGGTGGAACACAGGCTGATCTTTCATTGGTCTGGCAGTACATCGGTCGGACTTGATAATGTACACCATGAAATACTGCGCCATCTATCTCTTGCTATTTTTATAGTTTTTAATCAGATCTGGTAGGAGAATGTTTTCCTGGTGCCAGGCTAGTGTCTTACCTTTCTCTAAGCATGGGAAGGATCCCAAGATTCATCAAACTACCGTCCAGTTGCTTTGATGAGCTGTCTTTGTACGACCTAAGAGAATGGTTCACTGAAGTGAACCACAGCAAATGGTTTTAATTTCTCTCTCTGAAACCATTTGCATGCACTTTTGCCGCCAGTGGGGTAATCACTGATCCTGAATTATGTATAGGTAAAGTTGTGCTATCTGTGGTCCCTGAGACAAAGTTATTGGGGCTTATCTTTTATTGTAAGCTGACTTTTATACCACTTACCACTTGAGGAACAGATCGATGTTCCATGCTAAAGATACGTCGTGCTCTTATTCGATCAAAAGTAGACTATGGATCACTGGTCTATGGCTCAGCCAGAGCTTTGGCCTTAAAGATGGTTAATCCCGTTTATCATCAGGGACTTCAGCTCTGTAACGTGGCTTTCTGCACTTCCCCAGTTCAGAGCTTATACACAGTCTCATGAAGCTCCTTTGCCCATCCACTGTTTGTAACTGTCTTTACTGTAAGCTTCGAAACTTCGTTCCTTACCAAAGCACCCCTCCTGGGGTTGCATTTCCATTCCTTGGTGGGCCATCCTTTTTCATAAAAGCGATCTGCCATTGTTTCTTTTGTCCTTTGTATCCAGACACAATTAGGTGACATGGATCTGCCCTTGGATAGCATTGCTGTATCCACCGGTCAACCCATCCCACCATGGCTTTTTACAATCTCCAAATGTGACCTTTCTATAAGTCATCTGAGAAAAGCATATACTCTCGAATGGAAGTACCGTCTGTTATTTGCTGAACATCTTCCGAACCATCCTTCCATTCCTATTCATACGGATGGTTGAAACTCAGGTGACTCTCTGTTTATCTGTAACGTTAGACAATGTCATTGGTGATCGTGACACTGTCCCCTTTCCAAATGTTTTCAAGTTTTTTAAAGGTCATTAATATTTTTAATGCTATTTATATATTTAATTTTTAAAGTAAACCTTTTTAAAGTGATTCCTTTTTAAGAATTGAAGTACAACTAGTTAAATTTGTAATTAAAAAATGGCCGTAACTTCATATAATTAGAAACCAGGACTGGAAAAGTAAACTTGAGGTATTTATCGCTGATGTCTGAACTCACGCGTTGGTCATCCTACGAGTTATAATAATTATGCTACAGAAAGTATTTTCAAACTTTTATTGCTTTCTGAAAACGACTGTGACGTCAAGTAACTTCAAACCAGGACTGGAAAGTCTAACTCCAGGTGACTAATGCTGATGTTTGAACCTACTCATTAATCATCCTGGCGAGTTATAATAATTAAGATTATGCTACAGAAAGTCCTTTACAACTTTTATTATTGTAGTTTTTCTCTTACTGCTGTAAGAATTGGATTTAACGCTATTTATGTTTTTAATTCAAAAATTAAACTTGTTTAATCTTGATTCCTTTTTACGAATTTTAATATTTTAACTTTTTGCCGGGTGTTTGGCGCAGATAACCTAGTTACTTTGCGCCATAAAACGCTAAACCACCCAACCAGCTACTCCAGTTAATGGTATTTAATCAAGAAATCCGAGGGTTGCGGATTCGAATCCCAGTTAGACCAAATCTGCTCACTTTTTCAGCAGTGGGGTCTTATAATGTGACGTTCCATCCCATTATTCTTTGTTAAAAGAGTAGTCTAAGTGTTGGCGGTGGGTGGTGATGACTAGTAGCCTTCCCTCTAGTCTTGCACTACTACATTTAGGATGGCTGGCGCAGGTAGCCCTCGTGTAGCTTTGCGTAAAATTCATAACAAACCTAACTTGAATCAAGAAAAATGAAATGAGTTAATTATTAAATGTTCACTTGCAGGAACGATATGTTTGACATGAAATAATATATATTTGGCCACATTTATTATGTTTTTTTTTTGCATCACGAAGTACTTTGTATCTATAGCCTGTGTGATGAAGACGATTTGTGTTGATTTGAAATTGCCTACTTATTATAAAGTGTACTCCGTGGTACCTCTCCAGGTTTTGAAACAGTATTTTGTTACGTCACGTTATGAGTAAAATTTCAGTTAGAGGACTTGCGACGCTAAAATCCGGTTTACATTTCCCATAGCTGATTGTAGCTCATTGTATAATCTTGTGTTAATGAAACAAGCGCTAATAATTTTAAGTATATTTGTTAAAGACGTTAGTATTAGGCCGAGTATATTTAAATACTATATTACTTACCTGGTCCCATATGGATTTCTAATAATTCGAATATTGTATTATAATAGTATTTCAACCACTGTGTATTTTATTCCTATTCATTGCCGGCGATTCTTTATCCTCAGTATAAAGTTCTTCAGGCTGGCCAGTACACTACGTAAACGATAGTATTCGGAAAATTAGTTGTTAAAAGTATTCAATACAACAAATATTAATTGTGTCTAAAGCCACGGTACAGGAATAAGCCGAAATGAGCATTTAAACAATTAAGAAATTATTCGTTTAATCATTAATGTCAAGTAATCGTTAATGGAGAGGAGAACAAATGAGCTTGCAATATTACAACAATATATTTTTACTACGAATTCGAGTAGGAATGTTTAGCCGACAACTTTTCCGTATACAAGGATAATGTGTGTATATTTTACTTACAAGTGTGTAGACTAGAACATAAATGTTATCTTTCAACTTTAGACCAAGATATCGTAAAGTGCATTTTTTGTATAATGACGATACAGTAAATTTTGTCTGTGAACTATTGCTATAATTGCAGAAATTACGTTATGACTCGGTGGTTCCCAAACTTTTGTGAGATATTTCAAAATTTCGAGGAAAACACAGCGGTATTGACATCTGTCGGACCTCACGTGAACTACTAGTTCGAGGTAGCTCACGGTTTTGACATTACATCCCGCTACATTCTTTTCGATGACCTTCTCGAATGTTTTTGTTACTGGCGTAGGTGAAAGTGCAAGTAAACTTCTCGTTTCTTATATTTTGTATATAAATAACTGTCGATTCTCCGGGTCCGTCAGTAATCAAAATAACTGAAGTGTGTTGTGATGAAGTGTCTGTGAGGTCAACCAGAGTTCAGTGAATTATTTTGTTGATATTTAGTCCTTGTGCATAAAAATGAAAAGATATTTGAACATTAATAAGAAGTGTGGGAGTGAAGAAAAGGATGGCGAATCATAGACCGAGTAAACTAAAATGCCACTAAGAGATATGGCTAGTAAATCCCGTGATTTACCATAAAGTTAAAAGAATTGAAAGAACAAAAAGGTATATTCTTGAAAACACTAATATCAAGCAATGCTTTGTTAGGATCCTACAAAGTGGCATATAGAGTCGCGAAATGTAAAAAGTCTTACACCATCGCAGAAAAACTGATTTTACTGTGAAATTTACTGTGATTTTATAGTGAACATTATGGTTGGTGAATCTGCGGGAAGACTCAGTGATGTCGAGAAACCCACTTGTTGAGAAATTTATATGCGAAAACGGCTCGTTTGGGTTGAGAAAATATTTTACATAGAAGAGCGAACAACGTTTCGACCTTCTATGTAAAATATTTTTCAACAAACAACCGTTTTGCATATAAATTCTGCGGAAGACTGCTTTCAAAAGTGCCTTCATCGTACAGTACTATCAGTCGTAGAATCCAACACATGGCCAATCTTCAACGATTAGCTAATAAAACAAATGATTGGGTTACAGTTAGATGAGGCGACGTATAGTAATAAGGATGCTCATTTGATTTGCTGTAAACTGTTCGTGGATGGTCACAAGATGGTGGAAACCTCTTTTGTGAAAGTATCACTGTAGGTACAAAGGCTCAGAATCTTTTAAGATCCTTGACACTTATGTGTAAAACAACTTGATATGGACCGAGTGCATTGGCGTCTGTACCGATGGTAGTCGCTCTATGTCCGACTGTTATGGAGGATTCCAGGCATTCATACGAAGAAAAGCTCTTGATGCACTGTGGACCCACTGCATAATACATAGGGAAGCCCTTGCGTTAAAGCACCTGAGTCCTCAACTGAACCTAGTCCTAGAAAGTGTGTTGAAAGTAGTGAACTTTATAAAAACTCGAGCACAGAAGGCGAGGTTTTTAAAAATGTATGAGGACATGAGACCTGAGCACAAATCTTTGTTGTACTGCTGTAGCTCGCGATGACTCTCCCGTGAGAATGTACTGTCTCGTGTGTTCGTATTACGACAGGAACCCTTATCTCGAAGAAGAGGAACGTGAATTGTACTAAAAACGTCTTGTATACTGATGTTTTTATCAAAATTAGCATACCTGTACGATCTCTTCGAAAAACTGAATACGTTGAATCTCTCTCTGCAGAAAAGCAACACGCAGAGAAGGTTTCAGCTTTCAAAAAAAAGTCATTGCCATGGAGAAGAAAAATGAATGAAGATAGCGGCAAAGACTGTTTCTCCCTGTTGCAGTAGTTTGTTATATCTAATTAAGTTGATTTGATCCATGAACCAAAATCTGTTTTTGAAGAGCATCTAACACAGCTCAGTGACTGGTTTGAAAATCACTTGCCAGAAAATACGGAGAAGTTTGTATGGATCCAAGACCAATTCAAGGCTAATGTCCCATCTGAATTTACCTCAGCAGAAGAAAGTCTTATTGAGCTGTTTTGTGACAAGACTTTAAAAACAAAATTTAGCAGCATCTAACTGAGTATTGGATATCAGTAAAAGATATATATCCTCTCCTAACTGTTAAAGCTCAGCGACTCTTAATCCCATTTGCGACTTCACATATTTCTGCGAAGCTGGGTTTTTGGCGGTTGCTATGATAAAAAGCAAGTAGCGCGTGAAAATCAGTGTAGAACAGGAAATGAGGGTGGCTGTGTCCAATGTGATTTCAGGTTTTAGAAGCTGTGCTGTGCCTGCCAAATGTGTAATTGTGGTTATTTAAAAATGATTTTTTTTTAATTTTCAATTTACGTGTATTATTATTTCAAACGGCTACTAAGTTGTTAGGACATAAAAACTTATTCATTATTAAGTTGTTTGAACCCAACTACTTAACAAACGGAACTGTTAGAATTTTGCCTAGGGGCTACGTGAACCAAGAAAGTTTGGAATACGCTGCGTTGTGAGTAAAATCTAGTAGTACATGTATATGCAGATCTGTGTTTAAAGTATTCGTGTTTTATTTTAGTGTGCTGTAAGAAAATTTCTACTTAAAGATAGGAAATTATGATTTATTTCATGTAACGACAGAATATCATAGTTCCCAAACACTAGAAATGGTGTCATTATTAATGAAATAAAAACAAATAAAAAATCTGTACTTCAAGAATGTGTTGTTATATTAACTTGGTAAAATATCTGAGTATCGAATATCTTCTTAAGTTATATTAAAGTGAACTAATATCTTACGTACTTAGCGTACTGAATATATCAGGTTATCATCAATATTATTTTTAAAAATTGGAACAGCAAAATGAACTGCTCAAAACCTTCGTTTATTTCTGAGTTTTTGTGAGAACTTTGTTCATTGGTTTGATACAGCATTTTCAAATTATTTGTAGTGCGTTTTAATTGTTAAAGTAGAAGCATTTCATAGTGATGCTGCGTTATTGATAAATTTGTTTTGGCTGTTATTATGGTTTATAAAATCTACTATTTTTAGTTTGTACAGTTGTGAAAACAATAATAAGCCTAAATGATGTATTCAGGATATTAGGATAACATTTACCCCCAAGTGGTACAGCGGTAAGTCTGCGGAATTACAACGCTAGAAACCGGATTTCGATACCAGTGATGGGCAGAACACAGATATCCAATTGCATAGTTCTTTGCTTAACTAAAAACAAACATAAACAACGTTAGAAGCAACAGGATTCATTCTAATCACTTTACGTCTCTCCTTACTTCTCAATGTCCGAGTTTCAGATGTGGAAAATGATTCGGAGAGTAAACACAAAATTTTACCTAATGAATGTTAAACTTTGGAGTTATCTTTCATTACTAATATTTCTCGGTATTTGAATTTTACTGCTTAGAAAGAAATGTAAAATGTAGTCTCATTATTAACTGTATCGATGGAAGCTTTATTTTACTTCGCAAAACTTAGTCGTGACAATACCTTTTTCTTCCTACACATCTAAGGATAAGAGAGTTTTCACATCTAAGAACTAAACAGATCCTATAGGTATTGATGTGCACACATAAAATATTAAAGAGAAATAACCCCTCAAAAACATTTTGGGTTATAGTGGGAAGAAAGGTGGTCAAACCACGAACCTTGGGCTCTTCATTAGGCTTATTTACTATTGACAAAGACTTATCTGAAGCTGGACCTAGGAAGTAAGGCGCTGGACTCGTAATATGTGGGTTTGAACCCCCGTCACCGAACATTCTCGATATCTTATTTGTAGGAGCGATATAAAATGACGACCAGCCCTACTATTCCTTTGTTTAAAGAGTTGGTGATGCTGACTTGCTGCCTTCCCTCTGGTCTATCACTACTGTATTATGGACTGCTACTGTAAATAGTCCTCGAGTAACTTTGTACGAAATTTAAAACTTCTCTGAAGCTAACTAGTTACTCGTTTTCTGTGTAATGTACTTATATAAATGATCATGTTGGATGACATTTTGCTTCTATGCTACGTCATACAAT
The DNA here is from genome assembly GCF_004210375.1 of Tachypleus tridentatus. NCBI lineage: Eukaryota > Metazoa > Arthropoda > Merostomata > Xiphosura > Limulidae > Tachypleus > Tachypleus tridentatus. The sequence goes on along the minus strand of NC_134827.1, from coordinate 72,778,880 downwards.
ATATCATTGAGTCTTTTGGCTACAGTATGAAGCCCTTCTCAGAATCATCTTCAGATTTTTTCTATCTTGTAGTGAGGTTTGTAATGAACTTTTATCACAGTGAAATCCTGATTTAATTTGCCATTTTATCACTATCTGATTTTCAAAATTTTCGGTTAACTTTCGTATAGCATCATTGGTGTCATTTATTCTTTGTCAGTGTGAGTTTAAAAAAAAACTGGCGTTTTGAGTTCTTTCCCTAGCATCAGTATGTTGATGTGTTGTCTGTAGCTTCATATGTTGCTTTTTCATAACTCCTGACAAAGAATGGATTATCTTATGTTTTCTGATGCTTATCCACATATTGATTTAACAGCATATGGTTGCATCTTTCTTCCGGAAGTTTCATCCCAATTTTGAGTAAAGTTGCACAGGCATTCAAAATCTTGAAACAAATTCATTAATGAATTTTCTTGTAAAAGTTCCTACTTCCTGAATAGAAACAATATATGCTTGTAACAATTTGATGAAATAGTTTATCACAACCATGATATATTTATTCTTACTATTACTGTGTGGCATAGAATCAAGCAAATCAACAGCAATTCTCTTATCTATGGCAAGGCGGTTAGGGCGCTCGACTAGAATTATGAGGAACGTGGGCAAGGATCCCCATCCCACAATCATGCTTACCCTTTCATCCGCGGAGCATAATAATGTGACAATTCCACTGTTCGTTGGTAAAAGTGTGGCTCAAGTTGGCAGTGGGTGGTGATGACTAGCTACCTTTTCTCTAGTTTTACACTGCTAAATTAGGAACGGTTAGCACAGATACATGTAGCCCTGATGCAGCTTTGCGCTACATTCAAAATGAAATCAATGTCTTAATTAGTGTTCCAACAAAACAGTAATGAGGTAGTTGAGCATGTTACTTCCTTTGTGGAGCTTTTTGCTTACAGCATAATTCACACGATGTTATACAAATTCTCTACAGATGTACTTAAAGAAATAAAAAAAAAGGTTCTTTGCTCTTTTCATTATCTTCTTAACATCTACGAGTTCAGTAGTTAAAGGGTCATAGAGATAATGAAGTGCCTCCCACTACAGTAACTATGTGAGAACTATTTATTGACATGCAGCTCAGAACGGCTGGTATGGGTATTAACACATATTATCGACCTGTAGATGACCGAGGAAGGTTGAAACGTTATTCTCTGCTTATCAATAAAAGTGTTAACACCCATACCAGCCATTCTGAGATACATTTTTATTTCAAGTGGATTTCTCATCATAAAGCATTTATTGTCATACTTTTTGGCTCTTTTTTCTTTTTTTGATATAACAATTCTTAATGTAGGCCTAATGAATCCTCTATAAACAATATATCTTTCTTTTTGCCTGTCGTAAGAGTTATTCTGCACCATTCCTGATCCACTGAAGAATTGGTACAAGACTTTTGTCTGAGCATCTTTCAATTGAGTGTTATTTGGGTATTCATCGTTACTTGTTGATATTTTATTTTATATTTCATGTTTTAGGTTGATTGTTTCTACTATATTATGCTTCCTTATTTTCACTGTATTCACATTCTTAATTAATAAAAAGGTGTTTTGAGGTAATGCATCAGCGAATATTAAAGTTGTACTTTGAAGTTTCTGCAGCCATTTTACTATCTGATCCTCTGGATTGTTGAAATTAATCAGTCACGTAAGTTCAACATAATACATACAGAGTGTCAATGTTTGTTCAAATAGACAATGGCGGAAAAAACTAGGGACTCTAACAACACTTAGTTGCTCTATTCAAGTTGTACAATATTTTTCTACAGCATTCATTGCCTCTTTATAGTTGATGATCACATGTTACTGAAGTCTGGAAAATTAAAGACGTCAAGTCAAATCTAAACACACAAGGAATTTTTAGGTAACACTCATCATCATTATCTAATGGCAAACTCTCATTAGGAATCAGTATAAAGTGTCTAAATTAAAATATTAAAAACAAAGCATGCAACATTATTACGTAATGTGTTAGCATTGTATAAATAGTTATGACCCTAAAACATTAATTTAGTTTGTTGTCAGCATGACATTCAAATGTATATTTTCTTTATTGCAAGTAGTAATTTACACTTTATTAACTTAATTGGGAAACACACTGTGATTTGATGAGAAGGATGAATTCTCTGATTAGTGAGGGTTGGTCAACTCTGACCTGGGACCATTGTTGTTTGAGTTTAGGCACATAAGTCTGTTTACAGTTTATTAAAATTTGAATAAGAAAAGAGATTGGCCACTTTTCCTGACATAAAATAAATACCAAAAAAATAACACACTGATAATATAAACTTGTTGGTCACCTAAGCAAGCGTTACGGATTAGGTTTGTTTAAAGTTGTAGCTTCTCATTGTGGAAAGCAAATTTTATATTTAACATCATAAAACATTAATGTTTACTGCTAAGCTTTTAGAAGAACATGATAAAATTTAATGAACATTTAATAAAAGAGAGATAGAGAAAGACTTTACAAACCTCATCTGGTTCTGATGCTTTATGTATCTAATTTCTCAATATTTCATTTATCAAGATAATTAACACGTACATGATTCAGCGAAATTCCAGTATTTTCCATGGTATGCTCAGGATCAGAAATACTGCTAATATGTATTTGATTTATGTAAAAACAGAAAAGAAAAAAACTTTAACACCTCAGCAGTTCCTAGTGTGAAAAAAATCTTACCGTCATATCTTTATAATGGCCTATCTGCTTATACCATTTTGCCTATTTTAATATTTAAAAAGTTTCTATATCTGTAATATCCACAGGGATACCGATTACCTTGAAGCAAGAGTAGCAACACAATAACTTGAGAATCATCAGGAAATGTGTTACGGAGTAGAATCTGAATTATCCGACGGACTAAGTTTGAATAAAGATATCAAATACAATGTACAAGTATAGTCCCGAATAATATTGATTTTCAAACTCGGTAAATGCAAACTAGTGAATTTAATGATACTGCAGTGCTTCACTGAAGCATAGCGCTAGGCTTAAGATTTGCTTGTGGAGAACGTGTTTAACTTCACTTCTTCCAGAGAGTATAGTACGAAATACAAAATTCTATAATGTGATTCTTCTAGCTTATTTGCATTATCACGTTACTTGTGGTCATTCCAATAGTGAAATGAAAGAATGTATATATTTTCTAAAGGTATTATCACATATTTCGTTTTCTTTTTACCTCCAGACTTTTATTAACGATTCATAATTTTCAAATGAAATATCCAATGAAATACATCCGATGGTTTCGAGAGTAATGTGAGTTACTTTTATCTTTATAAAATACATCGCTACACGCAAACATAGCAGATAAAATAATTTAAAATAATTATATTTTCAATTCTATAATATCAGTACTAGATAAAATTCAATATCACACTTACTTTTATACACAAACCCAAAATTAGAAACTATTTCAGTCTGGTTCTTTAGAAAGAAAAATATGATTTACATTCTTATTTATATTCTTTCAAGTCTTCAATTCACTGTTTTAAGGTGAATTAATTTATGTATATACATTCCCTTCGTCCTTCAAGTGTATTACTCTATTTTTCACATCACATCTATACATTTTTTTTGCATATGTTGCGCTCTAAAATGTTACATAATTTCAATCTTTCATTTTCACATTTTGTTATTAGTATACACAATGCGCCTTAAAACTTTACATACTTTTAAAAGCTTATCGTGTGACTTTTGTGGCATAGACGCATAACATACATTTACTATCCCCTTGTTAAATATATGCTTTTTGTTAAATTCTCAAAGACGCTGATGTATGTAGAATTATCATCGAATGCTGGCTAAACAAGTAATTAATCTTGTTCTGAGTCATTAATCTAAGGCGTCGTATTGCATTTCTTATGGAATAATTTCGAGAAACTTGTCGATATGATGTGAAAGTATAAAGCAACCTTTTACATTAACTAACCAAGTAACACCTCAAGATATATAACCCTTTATTGTTGATGAGAACAATTTATTGTCATATATAACTGGCTGTATGCAGGATCAATGGTAAATCTACCTACGGATACTTTTATTCTACCATCCTGGGGCAGAATCCTAATTCTAGGCTGACTATAAAAGTCTCTGAGAACATCCACTTCACCATACTCTCAACACGTAAGGTATCTCAGTCTGATGATAGTCAAGGTATCATAGGAAAGATGCTAATACTGCAATCACAGATATCTGTGAAGGAGGAGAAATAGATTGTGCTACCAACATTTAAAGGTTTGTCTAAACAGGATCTTGGCTGCTTCCTGATGTGTATTAAGCAGGTTAGTACTTGAAATACTAGACTAAAGAACAGATGGTTCATTATCTGATCTTAAGCCTGGATGGTCCAGCTCTCCATTCCGTTAAGCACTAGAGAGGGGAGTATGTCAGATGTAGCTATATTGTGCTGTTGTTTTGATCTGGCAGAAAACCAAGTCGCTCTAAAGCCAAGCTCAAGACTCATAAGAGAAGTGCCACTGCAAAGCATTTTATGTGACGACAAGGTTTGAATGTATATCTTCAAATGAGATGCGGGAGATGAAAAAGCCTATAATGGCTGGTTGCATGACTATTTCACTATTTAAGTTCTTAAACTTTGACAAGAGTAAACCAACTGCCAACATATTCTTGGATTGTGTCACAACCACGTTGGCTCTAATGGATGAGCAGGGCTTCCCTGATCCTCCCATGATGTTTTTACCACATCTGATAATGACGATGCTTCTGCCAGAACATTGCACTGGGAGGGAAAATTAAAGCATATGATTTCGGTGTGAACAGTTGTGTCACTTTACAATGAACTTCCCACATGTAACATTGATCAAGGTAGTCAATGCATTTAGTTTCTATCAACTACATATCAGTTGCAGGAGAACCAAAAAACTCAATAACTGAAGGAACCTAACATTCCAAAGTGGTTCTGGCCATGGGCTTGGGGAAATGCATCAGTAAACTTGTGTCATATAGTTTGGTGTTTACCCCAGCTCTCTTAGGACGGGGTGGCAATTGATATGTGCCAGTAAATATATAAAGGGAAAAGATATATTCCTAGTTGGTACAGGACACTGGTTGTTCTTGCCTGATATGTGAAAATTCACTGCTAACTTGCCAGATGTTGGGATTGATATAGTGCATAAATTATAGGTAAATTTCCCTAGGCAACTTTAGAGAACAATTCTATACCAACCAGACAAGGAAATAGACAGAATTTGCTAAGACAGTGACTTGTCCTCGGATGAATGAAGTCTAAGAGTTGTTCTACAATTGTGATTATTCAGTTATCCAGCTCCCACTAGGAAGTTCATTAGAATATTGAACCAGGTGAAAGTAACCAAGATTAGCCGTATTGCTGATATTGATTCCATCATGGTATGTCTGAGAGCAAGTACATGGTTTCCAACATATCCGAAACTGTTGTCTGGTGTTTGTGCATGTAATCTAAATTAAATACAGTAAAATAAGCTTAATGACTTGTTGGTTCAAAGGATAATACATTTGATGGACAAAATGACAAATTAGGACGAACAGCAGTAATGCTACTCCATTATATGCAGGTGACACACTAAACAGACTTCCCTAGAGCATTAAATATATTGCCAGTGAGGAGATACAACAAATATTAAAGGACAGAATCATGCGGCCGTCATTAGATATGTGGTCGTCTCTAGTGATGATAATCGGGCTATGTGTTGGTTTTAGATTGATGAACATGATAAATCAAATTGATGCTTTTCAAGTCCCATGGGCAGAAAACATTTGGCATGTTGGATGCACCTTCTGCTTTGTACAAGCTAATGGTGCTTACATTAGAGGGCTGTAATGGAAAAGATGCATAGTCTATGTTAAGCGTATCTCAGTATTTGCCCATTTATTTGTGTCTACTTCTGAAAACCTAAACATGGTATTTCACACAGAAGAAACGAATATTTGAGGCTGTTACGAGGAGAGTGTGCACTCATACAAAGATCACAGGGGTTTGAGACTGACTTCAATCTATGACCAAATAAGAGGTCCTGAGCTTCTTTGGTCTTACATCATAATTTTGACTATTTATAGCTGGCTTCTTATTTCTCTAAGGTTTCTGCATAATTATCTACTTTTGTAAATGCTATTGTACCCCTTGGACAAAGCAAGGGATGTAAGTAAGCATTTCTAACACTAAAACATACTTTAGAGAAAGCATCAGTGCCAGAACATTTGTGACTGGACTATGAGTTGTTATTTTGATTTCAGTGATACTGGAATCACAAATCACAGTTGTGTTATCACAATTGAAGGACTGAGTAGAATGCGTAATTGTGAATACCACTTATAAGCTCAAATACTGTATAAAGAAAAAAAAATCAGTTGTAGTCTTTATCAAACACTTTTGATACCACGTGTTCCTGAAGTGGTTTATGAAATTTAAATATCTGTAAAGAGAATTGCTGGTCTGATCACAACATTTTTTGTTATATGATATCCCCAGTCATGAAAAAGCGAGAAACTTTAATCACTGTAGGATGTGTGATGCTCAGAAGAAAAGCTGACCAAAACAAGATAAACTCAAACAGAATTTGTTTCACGGAGAATAACTTTGGATATCATAAAGTTTCTCCTTAAAACTGGTAAGGCAATTGGTTTGTGCTTGTCGTTATTTATTATTGTATTATAAGAGAGTTGAGAATTGTCTGTTGGTCGGTATTTCATTACAGTATGTTACCAGTGTTTGAAGAAGCATTGGGTGGACGAAAGTGTGACACCGCAAGAAATTCCCGTGAAACAGAGAATGCCCCCCAGTGGCACAGTGCGTACTTACACACTAAAAACCGGTTTTCGATACCCGTGGTGGGCAGAGCACAGATAGCTCATTGTGTAGCTTTGTGCTTCATTCAAAACAAACAAACAAACAAACGAAACAGAGAATTAATTTCAATAGTCAGTTATTCCATGATTTGTGTAAAATGTTGGGTGTGGTCAAGACAACATGGCTTGTCTTGTTATCCCTAGATTCATTTCTTAGCAGAAAGATTAATATAAATTATCAAGTAAATGCTTGCAAAGTTTGTATCTCTTGACAGAACTAACTGGAATTACAGTTGCTTTATATCCCGATGACATAATGTTTAACAGATCTGGTTGTTCATCAAACACGCTTATATTCGGCCTGGAGAAACTACTCGCTGCAGACATGATATATGGTCCACTTAATAGAATAAGTGTGCTACAGAATTTATAAGAATACTTAAAGTAATTAAGATCTGTGTTAGTTGATGCACGTGGGTTTGCATCTACATACAACCAGTGGTAATAGCGTTTATTAAATGTTGTGACTACAAAGAGTTCTTTCTTCAAAGTTTAGTATTTGGATTTATGATCTACCAACATTAACATAGTATTCGCATATCTGGTTACGATGAAATCACATTTTCAATACTGTCCTTCAGCTGCGATAATAGCACTTCAACTCTTCAGTTGCCATCTTCAATATCCAGCAAGAATTTACAATATTTTCATAGATATGTCAACAGTGAAGCTCCAATTAAAGCACATTTTAGTGGCAAAACATTACATCCCATTCTTCAGTCCACCTACAGTGCAAATAATCTTTAGTAAGAGCAGACAACAGCGTGACAGTCTCGTACATACTGATCACGAAATATCAATAATGTGATGTAACGGGAAGAAAAGCATGGATTTCTCACTTAATTACTGGTTTATGTTAATCTTGCGAAATGCAGTCTCTGTTAAAGCTCAATATATTAACAACATGGCCTGCATACACATAAGTGCATATTTCACTGGTTTGAGCTTCAAGCCCTTCTTTCTTATGTGATTAAGTGTCATGCTAATGTATTTTTCAGCAGTGTCAAACGTTCAGAAAACACCAAAGTATAATTGACATAGAACAAACACCTTTTCATCTTAACTCTTTTAATGTAAGCTCTGTTAGAATGTCGAAAATGCTGTGGGCATTACACATATTGTATGGCATGATGTAGAACTCGTACAGATCCATTTTGCGGCTTTAAAGAAATTTTAGATGCATTCTCATCATCCAGTTTAACTTGCTATTACCTATAAGCCAGATCTAAAAACCTGAACCTTTGAACTCATTCCAATTCATCCAGACAGTCACCTATCCATATGAATGAACAATAATGAATGCAGATTACATTTTAAAATTCAACACAGGACTTAAGCATGCCTTATATTTTCCTACTGAAAGAGGCCACACAATCTCTGAAAGGTGTATGATTTTGTTTTTAATATCCAATATATTTCAGCAATGGCTATATCCTTAGTTCTCCAGGGAAGCCTACACTATGACTCTTTTATCGGAAAATATATCACCAATATCTATATGATGAAAAGTGATATTTATCTCATCAAATTCGTCATTTAGTCATATAAATAAATCCATTGACATATCAACCAACAATATATAAACAATTTTTTGTTCATTTGTCTGGAATTAAGTATAAAGCAACAAAGGAGCTTGATGCGCTTTGCCCACCATGGGTATCGAAAACCGGTTTTTTGCAGTGTGAGTCCGCAGTTTTTCTTCATGTATCAACTAGTAAGCTCAGACATGCTGGAAGTGATTTATTTGTTCTTGGACGTGGTGTAAAAAGTAATTTTACTGATACTAGTTTCATCCATCTTCACTTCACTTACCATGCCTATGAATATTTGTGGTAGTTGTGTCAGTGAAATTTTGTGTAGTGTAGTTATAAAACTTATTGTTCTATTGAAAAGTTTAATAACTTGTTGCACAGATACAATTATCAATAAATTCTTTAGTGCGTCCATCTTCAGGATCCTAATATAAAAAAAGATTGGAAACAGCTACCTTTGTTCTGATGATGAAATTATCGAGAGATGAACTACACCATTTGAATCTAGTCATTCACTACACACCAAGACTAAGACAATATTGATTGCTTGAAGTGGTGGCCTAATTTTGAGTGGCCAAACCTGACTGGTGGCTCATTAATATTCTGGATTTGGAACAATAGCAGACATAGCTTACCAACAATCTTTCTAGGCTTGCCAAGTATTGAGCAGTATAAGTTGTTTTGATTATTTTGTTGATGAGTGAAAAATGGGAGCACAAAGTGGCCCGTCAGTCAACAAGCAAAGTATATATGTGCTTCAATTCTATTTTTCAAAGTGATGCCTGGATAGATACATCAATACTGTCTGCTGTGGCATAAAAATCATGGGATGTCTATGGAAATCCTTATTACTCTCCTCCTGGCACTGTGTTGCAGCACCAGGATGTGTCAGAGGCTGATTCATTCTTACCAGAGAATGAACTCAGCATGATGCAGTTACTTACGAGGAAGTTGCATTTGAATGAGGTACTATCAGTGTAACTGCTGATGTGGGTTCCTTTTTCTCTTGCAGTTTTTGCACAATTACATCCTAGAACCAAGTCACCAAATACTTTGTCTTGATCAAAGTACGAATATCCTTCATAGTCATTGTTTAACTTATCTACAGATATTATTGTCCAGCCAATTTGAGATATGTTTTCCAGATAGATGACATAAATAATCCACATAAACAGACAAGTAATTTGTAAGACTCATCTTTTTTATTCTTCATTTCAGTCCAGTGTATCATTCTTTTCTCTTTGTGTCACTGCAATTCAGTCATGAGTGTATCCACTTGCAAAGCTGCTCATCATTTAAGTGTTAACTCAAATCATCTGTTGCTCTCTATGATGACGAGAAATCCATCTGAAGTGAAAATATATTCTAAAGACTGCTGGTATGGGTATAAAACTTTAATTAAAATAAAGTTTTAATACCCGTACCAGCCATCTTTAAATTAAATGTTACTCTGCGTGAAGTGTTTGGGGAGGAATCTACTTAATCATACCCGTGGTAGTGGCAACAACCTGTCCATCACGGAGGCTCACCCAAATTTAGATTGAGACTAATTATTTAAGGTATAGTATAATATTTATTTTCAGGGACACTTATAGTTGATAAAAATTAGATACTTCATCCTGGATGGAAAAACAGACAAATGGAATATTAAATTTGTCCTTAGGTTTTATATGGCTAAAAGTTTTCATGACTCGTGGATGCACTGACAGCATGCCTCTCATAACATAAAGGTTCATAATTTCTCCATAGATCACCATTTTCACTTTTTGGTAGCCGTTGTTGCACGTGCTGACCTAACAATCAGGTTGATAGATGTTATTCTCTAGTGTACTTTCAATATTTTTTGTTTCTGAGGTAACATTAACGAGAATTAGGGTTAGGCTACTATTACATTAAATACTAGAGAGTCTTATAGAAATTGCATTATTAAATGTCAAACTTACCACATGTAATCCACCATGATCAGTCTCAATCACTTGTTCTTCCTTTGCATTGAGATCGATCCTCTAATACAACTTCATTATCCAGAAAATCATAGACTCTCAGTTATGATTCTTCCTACTGGTTGTTCTTCTACGTGTGAGATGCCATTTCTTCCTTTGAAGATATTGAAATGTAACTTACAAAATAGTTGACAAGAGCATATCGATGTAGATTCATTGCGAAAATATAAAACATATAAAAAAAATTACGTGGTTACAAAACCAACATTTTATCTTATTGTCTTACACCATGGTAGTCTCAAGAGCAGTGATTATTTTAGAGTTAAAAGTGATACCACGATAACTTTTTGAACATCGGGAAATGTAACATGTATTTGCTTTTGAATTATTTGGTTCTGGTTCAGTTTGAAGAAAGAAACCAAACAAAACGTAAAAGTAAAGTGAAAAATAATTTAACCTTTAACAAGATCAATCAAAGAGCATGTAAATGGATTTAATGATGTTACAAAATTTCACTGTAGAACTGATTCTAGACTCTGTTTCAGATTAAGACAAATCTAACCACGATTCGGTGATTTTCAAATCTAGTAGAAACTCATATCTGAATGCTACCTAGCTTGTCACTACAGCCCTAACTTTTTCACTATCGTAAATCCGTTTACATCCTAGCAATTTTACCCTCACCCTCGTACAAGGCAACCTTACTTTATTTCAGCAATTTCCTCTTTCGTGTCCCTAAATTGCATTAGGTTTGAATGTTAAATATAACAGATCGTATTATAATGTATGAAAGGTGTGTTATTTTTTAATATCTTCTAAGGTTATAATTGCTAATGCTATTATTTTTCGTTTCTGATATCTTTAAATAATACTTATTTTTTGTTATAACTCTTACGATCGAATGGCGCTGTAGTACTAAAAGCCAACGGCGGGGATTGTAACTTGGAAATCGGTATTATAGAAAAAGGTAAGTTGAATAACATTGAAGAGCTAAACATTAATTTGAATTGAGAAAATACACTTGTGAAGGTAAAAATGTGATAAATACCATTAAAATGGTCTGTACTTGATAACAACGACAGTACTGTATATCAAAATAATGATATGTTACAAATGTTACTGAGGCATTAATTCAAATTACATTTTAAGTTGAACTTCAAAACAGGTGACTTCTTGTATCATTAACTTTGTATATAAAATTATACAAAATTACTGATATTAGTAGATATTATTAAAACTTTTTTTTTTTTTATAGAAGAAACATTTTCCTGAGAAAGACTTAAGCTACTTTGGCTACAAGGCTATTTATGTATAATTAAACTATAATTAATTTGAAGTATGTACTTCTAAGTGCAAGCTACAAATTATGATGCAACTTTTACCTAATGTAACTGTAAGTTAGCGTTACTCGTTACTGATGTTCAACTTAATTTGACTGAGTAAATGTACAAGCTACCAATCAAATATTATAGAAAAGAAATATATAAAGCTTATCAAAAGAGAGATAAAGATTAATCTCATGAGCTTATTTACTGTTAATGCAAGTGAATATTTGAAAGAGTAACATTTGAATTTGGTACATTGATCTTGTTTTCAAACTTTGTAACACAGAAATGATATGAGAGGATGGTAAAATTATGTATATATATGTTGTGTTTAGTAAATTAGTTCGTTTAAGATATAATTTTTTTTTTGGGATATGTAGTTCCATTATAAAACACCCTTATTATTTATATTGAATTTCTTGTTAAGATAATTTAATGATAGCTCTAGTTAGAATGTTTTGCAGAAATGCTGAAAAAGAATGGAAAACTTTAATTACTACAAAAAGGCTGGACCATGTTAATGATGAACATGATTTGAATGTGTAATAAAAAACAATAGTATTTGAAAAGGAAAGATTTAAGTGAAAATTACAAGATTGAATTTTATTATTTAGGAGGAAGGAGATTTGTATATTTTATTTTTATCTTAGTGACTACATGCATAATATGTTCTTGGGCTAACTTCCAAGAAAGTTTTTTCATCGGTTGCAAAAACTAAACTGCTTTAAATTTTCTACTTGAGAAAATTTTAAGAATATTTTTAACTTTTCTAATTGAATTCTAGATTGAATTATGTTGAAGTTGTTTTAAAATGTTTCTTGAATGTTTACAGATTTGGAGATAGAAATAATTAAGAACATGAACAACATATCAAGTTATCCAGCTGTGTATAAAATTAGTTTTGAACAAGATGCATTTGAAGAACTTCAACAAAAATATAGCAAGGATATCTTATGTACAATTAGTAATAGTGAAGTCGAATCTGCAATGGTTGAATATATCACCAAAGTAATTGAGCCTGTAGGGTGGATGGCAGTGTGGAGAGCAACTCCTAAATCATTTGGTTTGAACTTCTTTTGCGACATGCTAGTTGAAGTATGTATATATTTATTATTATGTGGATTTATGTTTAATAACATGCATGACAAAACAGTTATTTGATGAGTGTTATTCTAGGAGTATTTGGAATTTTGTAAAGAAAGAAAGTTGTACCTTTATTTCTTTTTGTGTATAGTAATATTAAAAAACAACTCGGAGTGAACATGTTTAGATTTGACCAAAATAAAAAAAAATAAAAACTCAGTGGCCCTAATGTTCTGCATTATGATACTGGTTGGTATTTTCATAACTTTAAATACTTTTAAATTATTATTGCTTGTGACATACCCCTATTTTTGGGCCAAAAGACATTATCAACAATGGATGAAGAAGATGCAGTGTATCTTAAATACACTTAAATAATTTAAATACTTTTAAATTATTATTGCTTGTGACATACCCCTATTTTTGGGCCAAAAGACATTATCAACAATGGATGAAGAAGATGCAGTGTATTTGACATTGTTATATATTTGTCTTCCTTTCAAATATCTTAAAATTTAATTTAAATATAAAAATAGTAATTTTTTCTGTATGAGCAAGGTTTTTAACTTTAGTAACTTTGTTGGTAATATGCTTTACTCTTCAAATGTATTGAAGGAAGGCAGAGGTGCAACTTGTGGCATTCTTGGAATTCTTGCTAATTTGTGTGTGTGTGTGTGTGTGTGTCAGAAATTTTTAGTAAACAATTTGATGTATCATTTGTTTAGTGCTGAAGTGTGCATGTGTTTATTATGTTGCTGATATATTTGAGATTCAAAAAACCCACTTTGCAATTAACTTGTAGGACTTGCCTCTTTCAGTTAATTGGTTTTTCACTCATTTGGACACAATCAGTGTCCTGGGATAAAAATTTAAAGATGTATTATAATCTTAAACATAAATTTAATGAACTTCTCATGAAAGAACAAGGACAGTATTATAATTTTAATGATATAAATCATGTAATAGCCTTACAAGATCTTTACTTTGTTGCAACAAGGCAACTTAGAAAACAAGCAGATTGCCCCTGTTGAATTGTAAATAGTGAAAATAACAAAAATTACACAACATAGATACTATCTATGGAAATAAATAAAATATATTGTATTCTTACTGGTGTCGAAATACAAATACCAAGCATTACAGATACTTGTGTACCTGTAGTAAATTCTATTTCTACATTATTTTTCAGTGATTATTATAGTGTAGTTTCCAGTTGCAAATGTTCCAAAGTTGTTTCAGTCTGGCCACTTCCCATGGTATAACGTACAGCAAACTGTTGCTAAGCCAGTGGAAAATCTGTTTATATTTCCAGTTTGGTTTTTATTTTTACATGCTTTTAGTTTGTATTGTGCATATATGTATACATAAACTTATGAAATATCAAATAAGGACCACAAAGTTTATTCTGTGTCTTGGTTTTTAAAATGAAATGATTAATTATTATTTATTTAGAAAATTTGTGTATGTGTGTGTGTTTCAAATAGAAAATGCTTCTGGTTACAAAAAAACCCACCAATAACAGCGAGACATATGAAGAGAGCTATCATTTGGTACAGCACTTGTCTGTCGACACTGTTTTGGGTGTTAACATTTGACCACTAGTCGTTGCCAAATGCTGAAGAAATGTTTAGTGATCATGGTGATCTTATGGTGGATTTACATCTAGTGCAAGAATAGGTACTGTGAAATAAACAGTGAAACCCAGTACATAATAGTACTGTAGACATTTTTAGTTTGTTGTACATTAATTTAGTATTTTGATTATTGGAGGCTTATATAGTTGCAGTTGTAACTTCACACAGGCATGCTGCATGTGTGAGAACTAGGATTTTTCAGGACTCCCAGAAATTAGGATTTAAAAATGTTGGCTTGTGGTTGCACTGAATTTTAAATTTCCCCATCTGTAGTGATGAACAAAGGTAAATAATTATATTTACTTGTGTAGTTGAGGTTTAAATAACAACAACTTAATTTAGAAAAAAAAACAGTTCATTGTGTTTCATAACTTGAGAATTGTTAGCATAATCTTGTCCTTTTAAGTATACAGTATTGGAATTAATTATGAAAATGTTAAGGAAAAATGGATACAATAGGTAAGAACTGTGGAAGTGATATTTCTTTGTCATGTGACAATGAACTACACAAAAGTACAATAGTATTTTGATATTTAACATTGTAATAGATCAATTTCTAAGTGCCACAACAGTATAAAACCCATACAGGCAATCATACTAAGCCTATTAATAGTTGTGAAAATTCAGTAAAAATTGTTTTGGTTGGACAATGATGCTCCATGTAAAAATTGTGATAAGACTTCATGTTTCAAAAGGAGCTGTATACAAAGTTGTAGAGGGCACATGCTGGTAACAAAGTGGTTGAAGTTGAAAATCAAAAATTTCAGAGTAAAGTTGAGTATCTCAGGGTGTGCTTTTTATGAGACAGAGACATGATGGTTGATTATAGATCTTGCCAATAACTTTGCCATAAAAATGCAGGTATGAAAGTTACTTCAGGAACAGTGAGATGTTTGTAAACATGAAATAGTCTCAAGTGGATGTGTAGATGCTTTAAACCTTTTGAGAAAAGGAACAAAAGGGTTGAAATGAGCATCAGATCAATAACAGTGGATGAGCAGAACTGGAGATGTGTGCTCTTTATAGATGAATCCACATTTAAATTGTTCGTCAACAGTGTTTTCATTGAGGGGAGAAAACAGTATCTTAATCAAAATACATCTATAATAAAGCATGGGGAACAGTAGAATGTTTAGACTGCAGTTCATCCAATATGAATGGTGATTTATGCAAGATTCAAGGTACCACTTCCTGACAAATATAGGCAGATTCTGATCCTTCATGCCTTTTTTTTTTTTTTTTGGAGAACATGACTCATCAGGCCAGAATCTATCTTTTAACAGGATAATGATCCCAACATATAGGATGTATCTTGATATGGTATTTTAGAACTGTCCTTCCTAAGTAGTAGTTAAATAAATCTTAAAATCCGGGAATATCCATCAAAGTTATAGCTGTTAGTTTTAGCAACTTTCTCTCTGAGATGACATCTATCAAAAGCAACACGACTCTGAATTCTTCATAACCCAGAACTTATATGAAGTACAAACAAGGTCAGGAAATGAGCTTTTAAATTATCGCCTCAGAGCAGACGCAAGCCAAGCAAACCGTTACTCAAAAATACAGCAAAATACAAAAATGTCAGTAAAAAACGACACAGATTGAACACTACGTCCTGAATCAGAAAGACTGTTGTTCTCTGCCAGTGACAAAAGTGACGTCAGTAGCATGGAAAAGCGAAAATACATGTAATTTATGGTGATATAAATGTTCCCTTACCAGCTCCACAGAACTAAGACATAGCAATCGTTATGAATCACATATCACCAGTCTTAGTATACATATGCAGATGGAGATAGACAAGTTGGTCCTTGACTAGTATATGGCTAATATACTTTTATTCTAAACCTTACGTCGCAAAAATATATAGCAGAAAAAAATGTTGACACACGTGTGGAAAGATGTTGAATTATAAATTGAAAATTTTAAGAATGTGAAATATTTTGCCTTCTAAAGTGAAAATCATAACATGGCACGTTTTGAACGTAAAACTATTCCTTAACGACCCTCTAAACACGTAAAAATACTGAGTCAACATAAGAATCCTTGAAATGTAAATGTTCACCTTGACCGTAAGTATGTTCATTTCAGGAACTTGGCAGAACTATATAACGTCACCACATGTCCCGTGTCAACACTTAGCAGAGTTATAAAATCCAAATGTATGTCCAGTGTGAGGATTCAACAGTAGGTTATACAGCCCAACTTTGTGTCCTATTAAATGTCCATAAAAAATTTCCAACCGTTAAGACAAGGAATTAGTATTGTATGAGTGGTATATTGCATCGTTTTAATTTTAGTTGGTTTCAAAATGGTATATCTTTATAAAAAGTACTGATGTTTATAGCCTTCGTTAATCGAAAATTTAACGATTTTTAACAGCAAGTGAAATTAATCGTTCAAGTTTTCTCCGTAAAGACAGTTCGATCATTATAAATAAAGATGATGTAAATTGTATAGATGATCAAACTTACTGTTGAGAATAACTTTAATATAAAAATTTAATTTCTATCATTCGTACAAACGACAGGTCGGAATGAAACGTGCATCTCAAGTAGTTGGACATCAAGCCTTTACTAAATCTCAGGGTAATTTTCCACTATGAAATTGTGCAATGAACGTTACACGCTCGAGAAACTAGAGTTGACGTTGACAAAAGTTTAACAACGCAAAGAGGAGGTTTCATTAACTGTTAGAGCATAGAGTAATTTTGTGACTAAACGTTTCTTACGCCAATAATAACTAATCATTTATATTGAGCATTTCATAATATATATACAAGGCTGTACTAATTGATTCTTTTGTATTATTTAGGGAGATAAACAGTACAGCTTTGTAAGAGGAAACATGTAGACCAATCTGTCATCCATTCCTTCACAGCGTTTCACGTCTTTCAATAATTTTGAGCTCTCACTACTGATGTCAGATAATAAGTAATTATTAGATATATATTTACCTGTGTTAAAATGTACATACAGTGTCATATCCCTTTTACAAAAAGTTCTTTTGGAATCAGTTTTTCATTAAATGTCTGTTATTCTTTTAAACTTTCTAATCTGAACCATTTGATTCTGAATTGGTTATAAGATGAATTGTCTCGACAAAAAGAGCAGTAGTTTAAAGGCCAGTTTTTTGACGAAATAAAGACTTTTCAATATTTGAGATGAAGAATCATCTCAGACGATATGTATGATTTTTTATAGATATCTATGCATATTAAAATATACACACACTGTCATATCCCTTTCTCTCAAGTGTTGTCTTAGAACCAGTTTTTGTTTAAAAACCTATAATTGTTTTACATTTTCTAATCTGTACCATGTGTATTAAAGTTGGTTATAAAGTGGCAGTGGCGGCGCCAGTATATTTTCGTTCGGGGGCTGAGGTAAATTGTGGAGGGCTTTCCAAAATGCCATCAATATGAAGTATAGATGGTAAATTATAATAATGTAAATACCAAGGTACATTTCAGAAAGGTGTGCTATTTTGAACTGCGTTTTCAATGCAGTTTTTATTGGAAACTCATACTCTGATTAATAATTCATTATTACAAATTAGAAATAATCTGTTTATGAAAATATGCATATATGTAAAGAGGAAGATCATCTAAATTCCACCCAAGGTAATACATAATAATAAAGAAAATCAAGATTAGCTTAGATTGAACATTTAATATACCATTAAGAGTAAAGCTACAAGTCAAAAGAAATATAATATAAAGACATAGTTTACATAGCAGAAACGAATTATCCCATGTGAAGTTAATACACTCTGAGGAAAGGTAAGATCACTATCAGGCTAACTATCTTTCATCAGGTTGTGTTTATAATCAATATTACTTCAGAACAATGCGCCTGTTTTGGTAATTGGCAGCAAATGTCTCTATAACACTATAAATATCGAGTTGTTTTGCCCTCCTGGAGTTTACTGATATGACAGCAAGGTTGCTGGAGCGGTTGTTACCACTGCTGTTGCGCAAGTATGTCTTGAGAAGCTTCAGACATGAGAAACGTCTCTCACAGGCAGCTGAAGTGACAGGCAGGGTCACAGCGATGCATACAAGTTTGTGGAGATCCATGAAGGCATTCTTGTATGGCTCCAGCATGGTTGCAAGCTCCAATGGTGTGGATACTTCTTGCTCCTTGTCTTTCTTCCTGGCAATTAGCCGGTTCAGCTGGTGGACCTCCACTGCAAAGTCACCCTTGGCACACACAATAGTTTGCTGCCATTTTGCTTGCTTGTCCAGAAATGTGGAGTGTTTGGGGTTTAATGTAGTTTCACTCATCAGAACACTGCAGGCGTCAGAGGAGAATCTTTTTTTCAGCTCGTTGAGCATCCTGTCTATGATGGCATAGAAGGTGTGTCTCCTGGCATCTGGTGTTGGTTCATTGCTTTGGCTAGTACTAGATGTGATTATAAATTCGTCCAAGTGTCTGGGAGCAGATCGCTGTCCACCTTGACGCACCGTCTTAGTGCATATTCCCACTTTCTTACATATATCTTCAGCATACTCTTCCAAGTCTTTCCATGCTGTTTCAGTTCTCATTTCTGAGAGACCAGAGATGACAGATTGTACTAGGTACTCTGAAGAGGCCAGCTGCAGGTCAGGTGACTGGAAGTGATCTGATAGCTGTTTTGTCATCAACAGCAGTTTTTCTATGGCCACTAGACTGGTTACAAACTGCTGATTTAGGAGAATGCACAGACCTTTGATTCAGTGGCTCTGTGGACATTGTCCCCCTCCACAAGCTGCTTTCGGGTTGTCACAATGGCAGGGAGGGTTCTTTTTACAGCCAGATAAGCAGCATGTTGGCAGGTCCATCTTGTGTCTGACGGTCGCTTCAACTCTATGTGCTGGTTCACGGGTTCAAGCTCCTTCTGTACCGAATCGAGTTTTAATCAAATGTCTGTAACACTTTTAAACTGTCTGATGAGTATGAATGAATTTTTGAATCGTTACTTCTTAATCAAGTATATGTCTCAATGAACACAATCTACAATCTGTAAATTTTAAAAAGAAATATTTAAATCTTCACTGATAGGCTTCATATAGTGTTGTAGTGTATGTTATATGAATGGCTTGTTTAAACGTCTTTTAATCTTATCCTATCCCAGTATGTATATTGTACATTTAAGAATATGAATAGAAGATAATATTAACTAATTATTTTATATCAGCTAGGAAGATGAAATGTTCATCCTTCTGACATGGAGCCTAGTTTGTCATTCAATTTACCCTTTTTGACAGCGTTATGCTTGTTTCGGTATTTTCCAGCTTTGGTTATTAATCTCAGATAATGTAAGATATATATATAGGTAAGTATTTCCGTATCTTCAAATATATATATATATATACTGTCATATCCCTTTAACAGTCTTATCCAAACTCTTAATCTCTTGATATATTGAAAGGATTAAACCTCAAATATCACAATAAAAGAAATAAAGAATTATATTGATATTTTAGCCAAAATTTCGAAGAAAGTAAATAGTTTTCAATCATTGGGCTGAAGTTAGTTTCTACTGTGAATTTGATATTCTGAAAATCGCTATTTATTTTATCAACAAATAATTCGTGCTCTGATCTTTGGAGTCCGTGGATGCTTTATATGAGAAACAGTAAACTCCTTCTCTTCTGTTATAATAGCACATGAATTGACGGAAAATGATGTTTACTAACTGCCTTATCTCACAATTTGCAGGTTGAAAAATCTAACCTTGTCATTACCATGCTTGTCTTTTCTATCGTAACGTTATTATTATGTGATTGTCAATAAAAACTATTCGTTGATAAAGAGTAGCCCAGGCTTTTGCTCTGGCTGCTGTGGGCTGTGCACTTTCCTTGTGTTTAGAAAATAGACAAGTGTATGGAAAGATTAAAACAACAACTACCGGAAGAACTCCAAACTTCCAGAACCCCTCTAATCTTCTTATGTCGTGGAAACACTTCAAAATTAAGGAAAGGTAGCGTAGGTAACATTCAATAAAATCATTCCGTAGTTTTAGAGCGAAACTAAAATTCAAACTGGTAATGAGTATAGCTAATTATATTACTTTTCTTACGTTATTGCTTACATAAGTTAGAATGAATTATTTCTTCAGTTTGGTTTGGTACCCTTACTGTTAACGATAGTTTCCGTCGTAATCCCAAAATATCTCACGAGATTCGGCCAGCATAGGAGATTTAGGCTAGTTCTATGTTTTAAGCTAACAATGTAGAACAATCCGTACAATAAGAATATAAGATAAAAAGTAAATTCAAAAAGTAACAAATTTGGATACATTAACAATCGAATCGATACTATTAATAAAAGTAAAAAAGAATTAAACTGAATTACAATGTCTATTTAGAAAATAGAAAAGTGTATAAACATGCTGTTTTAACAAGATTGAAAAGAACAGAAGAGTGGAAGAAGTCCAAATGGCCAGAATCTCCATAATCTTCTTATGTGGTTGAAACATTTGAATAAAACATTATAACATGTTAACAGTGTTTAAACATATATATATATATATATATATATATATATATATATTCAATCCCATTTCATGTAATTTTACGATAAGAAATTTGATCTCATGGGTTGTTGTCTGGTACTACCAAATCACTTGAAATTAAAATATTATTGCTATCACAAAAGATGGCAAAAAAATCGCTTGTCGACCTTTATTTTCATTTAAAACTGACGATCTCTGTAATTTTTCTCAAACGTTGAAACTCAAGTTTTATATCATATTATTAACTTTATTGGCTGTTAATGGAAGTATTAAAATATTCACAGCTGTAGCGTGCGACACAGTCTTTTAATTTTTTATTATTATTACAGTTTGTATGTAGATAAAACAAACAACATTATTAAACACAACAGGAGCTAACACAATCGATTGCGATTGCGCAGCAACTAGTGTTTATTAAGCCACACGATGTGGTAACTGAGAAATAAGGACAATACGAGATCTCACACTTAATACTGTATTATAATATACACTTTTTGAGTGTTTGAGGAAAACTAACTTTTTACCAAAAATATTAAGGCCTTGATATGTTTAAAAATTATCTTTAAATTTGCTATTTTCTTATTCGAGTAGATTAGGGATAAGAGCAGAATAGAACTTGGTATACGATTTTCAAAATGGAGTTCCTTTCATGAAACATCCCAAGATTTATTGCATGTATCGATGTGAACATTCTAGTTTAGTTTGATTTTACTTTATTTTCAAACAAAAGGGAAATTATGAGAATAAAATACATCCTCGATTAGAAAGAGGATAAAATTACATACGGTTTAAGAATAGCTTGTTACATAATGACTAAACAACGTCTATTTTATCATGCCGCAAATAACAGAAATAGGTAGAAGGATAAGCTATATACCAGTGGCGCACAAATTTTGGCTCACGATGTCCAACGGGAAAGTCAAGCATAGAGAGTTCGCGCGTTTAGATTTCGCGCCTGCGCTATAGAAGAATATGCATTAGATTAGATACTGGATGGTGGTTCTATATTTGTGTCGAGCAATAAAGAAAATTTAATAAGCAAATCTCGTTAATGCATAGGCCTTTAATCATTGGTGCAATGACGTAATAGTTCCGTAATTACGAAATCTCACGCGTTCCAATTGTTCTTCGAGATTTACTTACGAGCCCTATTTTGATATTATTTCGTAAAAAATATGGCAGCTAATCGTAAAAGAAAAGTTGACGACGAAAACCGGCAGTTTCATGATTATTGGACTGCGCAATACTGTTTTGTTCAACAACAGAAGAACGTGATTTGTCTGCTGTATCATTCGACAGTAGCAGTGGCGAAGGTATCCAATATAAAGCGTCATTATGAGTCGAAGCATAAAGATTTCCATAACGTAGTCGGTGATAAACAAACAGCTCGATTTGAATCTCTGCGGCGGTCGCTGAATCACCAGCAGAACGTTTTCTCAAAGCAGTCAGCAGATTTAGGTTCAGCATGTGAGATTAGTTACGTTATTTCGTTGATGATGGTGATTTGTCAAGCAATGTATGATTACTGCATCGGAAAAGTTGTGTCCGGAAGCAGTTCGCAAGCTACAGACGGTGGCTCTGAATCGTATGACAGTTCAACAAAGAATTTCACACCTCTCTGCAGGTGTGATAAGGCAGCTTACAAATAAAGCAGTCATCTTTGTCTACTTCTCTTGGGCAGCAACATCAGTTCAACAGCACAGCTACTAGTTTTTGTTCGTGGTGTGTCGTTATCGTTTGATATCACAGAGGAACTAATCGGCATAGGTTCCATGAAGGGTCAGACAACTGGGTCTGCTCTATTCGAGGAGACAGTAAGACTGTGTAGTAGTTTTTCATTGGATTTCACGAAACTGGTAAGTGTAACAATTGATGAAGCACCAGCCATGACTGGAGAAAGTGGCGGACTGGTAGCACCGTTGATGAAGCATTAAGGAAAGCAGAACAGACAGTTGGTGAAGTTGCACTGTATAATTCACCAACAAAACCTGTACAGTAAAGAACTTGGTTTTCAGGCCCTGATGGCATTAGCGACGAAAACCATTAATTTCATCAAATCACGAGGGCTCAATTACCGTCAATTTCGAAGTCTTCTTGAAAAAATTGATTCAGACTATGGTGATCTTGTATATCACTGTGAAGTACTCTGGCTGAGTCAAAGGAAGATGCTCAGAAGATTCTGGGAGTTGATTGATGAGGTGATAGAATTCCTCAGAAGCAAGAACAAAGGCACAGAAGTGATTTCCATGACTGATCCTGCATGGTAAGCTGATTTGACCTTTCTGGTCGACATAACACAACACTTGAATGATTTAAATTTGAAGTTGCAAGGCAAAAATCAGCTTGTCTGTCAGCTTGCAAATCACTTCCCAGCTTTCAGGACAAAGTTGCAGTTGGTCCGGCAGTAAGCAGCATCAGGCAACTTGGTGCACTTTCCCACTTTTCAGTCACAGCTACAGAAGAATCAGGACATTGACACACAAGTTTATGTTGGGAAGCTAGATTCCTTGATTCAATCCTTCAATTCACGGTTTCATGACTTTGACCAATGTAGATTGTTGATGAAACTTTTTGCTGATCCGTTCAGTGTGTTAGTGGATGACTTGTCAGCAGAATATCAGCTCGAACTTACTGATCTCCAGGTATCTGATAAACTGTGTGCTATTTACCGAGAAAACAATTTGCTTAACTTCTACAAAACGTTGTCTGATACATTTGCTAATTTGAAAGAGAACGCACTTGTCCACACCAGCATGTTTGGCAGCACGTACTGCTGCGAACAGGCTTTCTCGCATATGAAACTGAACAAAACAACGCTCGCAATCAGCTGACTAATGATCATCTAAAAGCAGTTTTGCATCTTTCAACGTCAAACATCAAGTCGGACATTTCTAAGCTCGTAGATGACATGTAACACCATCCATCGCACTGACTTTTGTGACAGTTGACGTATCACAACACTTCTTAGAATAATGTGCAAACTCTTTGATGTAATCGTTATTTGTGTGTTCTTAAGTGTGATGTCCATTTTGTATGAAACAGCTGTGGGGCGATTTTAATCTTCACTCTTTTGTAGCCCCCAACGGTTACGAGAAGTCTGTTTGTGGCCCCTGACTCAAAAAGTTTGTGCACCACTGCTATATACGTAAGTAAACCTTCAAGAACATGACAATTCCAATGACATGTTTAGACATGTTAACCAAAAAGCCGAGGGTGATCTTACCGAAGATTATTAACTAACACACAACATAAATTAATATAATATACTATAGTAATTAATTTGAAAAGAAAATTAAACAAAATATAAAGTTACTACCGATTGTGCCAATAAAATATATAATCTAAATAAAATGGTCTAGCTATTAGAGAAAGAATCGCTGAGTTAGACATTCACACACTATCAGCCAAGATAGTGGCGCCATCATAATTTTATAGTAAGTCTGAGATTCGTTTTTGAACGAGCTGGCGTTATTGTTGGCGAATTGTTCCCTACCCAGGGATCTACATGAAGAACTCAATCGAAAGTTATACTCTGAAGAATGAAAACGCATTTTTTTCTCTTCTAAAAATTAACGAGAGTTGAAATACTCTAAAAGAATCACAACTCCGCGAAAAGATTTAAACTCGATGACAGACTGAACTGTACATTTATATATTAGAACGTTGAACAATTTATCTCGCTAAATAATATAGAATAATTAATTAGTGTGGTCATATACAAATATCCTTAAATTTTCAATACTGATAATGGATTAGTGTCGGAGTGAAAGACACTGATCATATAACATACACTACAACACTACATAAGGACCACTTTTTGCTTTTTTAAATTTACTGATAATAGGTGAAATTTGTTTAAAGTAGTATAGTTGAATAATATGTAGTGAATCAAAATATTTATTGGGCTAACAATTAACATGTTAAAAATAGTAATGCTTAAAATAAAGTTAGTAATATAAAATGCCTATTCAAGACTACATGTGGCAATATCTACAGGTGAAAGAGTTTGAAAATCGAAAACAAACTCCGCCTTATTTGATGACAGGAGAATGAATCAAAACACTGATTTCTATGAACTATATCTATCATACAGGTTCCTTGATAACAGGAGATCGAATAATAATATTGATTACAAAGTAATACTAAATCTTTCAATAACCTAGTTTGTATAAACTACAATAATGTTCTAGACACACACTAAAATACACTTTATTTTATAAAAAATGTATATAAAATGTAACTTTGAAAGGATGTTTTATTAGTTCTCTCTCGCTACATTTTTTTTTCCAACGTTTATCATTTTCCAATAAGCTTTGCAGTTAACCAGAATGACTAGCACTTAACAACTTCCGTTTACAGCAGGTGTTATCTCTGGTAGCTGACAAAAAAAAAAAACAGGGCAACGAAAAGAAAATGAACTGAATAGTTTTCTCTGCTACCGAAGGAACTGAATGGTTTTACCGAAGGAACGTCCAGTAATTCACGTCCTTTATCTTCTTATTACACAGTTAAAATCGAGCAGTAGAAAAGCTCAACACCAGTTTTTAATCTACTTATAATTAGTATGTTGAAGTTCTATGAAAGACAGAAGTGAGGGATACGGATATTTAAACTTTAAGCAGATATGTAAACAACTAAATAAACAGACATGTAACAAAATAAGAAAATCCCCTTGTGTCAGTTTCTTTCATCATTAATTGTAATTGTAATTATGTTATTTAAAATTCATCATATATTGTTTCTACTAGAGGTTAAAAGATTATGGCTAGAAATGAGCTCTGTCTTTTTCTTTCTATGAGCATAAATGTGTGTCGGAAGAAAATTTAAAATGTAATTTGGCTAAAACAAACAGAACAATTTGCAAATGTTCATTAGGATAATCATCTGTTCTCCGAAATGAAAAGAAATAAAATTTTTTCATATTTTTTCCTTAAAATCTTCAGTTTATTCTTTGATTTTTATTGGTTTTTAATAGTGGTTTTGTATAATATCTGTTTCTTCACATACCTGAGCGAGTATTTCACAAGGGCACCCGCATAAACTGCACAACTATCACAGGTTCCACGGTTCGCTTCCTTTACCTTTCGCATCCTCCTCTCTCCCCCAAGAAAAAATGCTCCACGTTTATTGACTGTAGTAGTGCTTGCTACACATGAAAGAAGAATATCTTATTAATTAGTTAGAGAAAACTACGAGTTGGTTGTTGGTGGAGATGTTTAATTGTCTTTCGCTTAGGGATGCCTTGTGCAATTCCCTCAGCCCGCGTTGGCCGTCAATCAGCACACATCATTAATAAAACTTCGTAATAGGTAAAAGACTGGTTAGACTATTTTAAATATCACTAAATGATATTATAAAATAATATTAAAAATTACTGAATGTACTGATGAGGCATGACTGCTGTCAACCTTCCGAACTAAGTTCGTTCATCGTCCAATAGGTATGTTTGTTTGTTTGTTTGGGAATTTCGCACAAAGCTACTCGAGGGCTATCTGTGCTAGCCGACCCTAATTTAGCAGTGTAAGACTAGCGGGAAGGCAGTTAGTCATCACCACCCACCGCCAACTCTGGGGCTACTCTTTTACCAACGAATAGTGGGATTGAACGCAACATTATACACCCCCACGGCTGGGAGGGCGAGCGTATTTAGCGCGACGCGGGCGCGAATCCGAGACCCTCGGATTACGAGTCGCACGCCTTACGCGCTAGGCCATGCCGGGCCCGTCCAATAGGTATCTCAGGCTTTTTTAATATCATGATCCAAGAAGCTAGTTAATCAGACGTTTATAACAGAATGAAAGGATAAAAACAAGATCTTTCGAAAGTAAACCAATACATTTTGGAATGAATACAATCACACAAATAAACTAGTTACATTTATCCTGTGGATGAAAAGTATTGGTATGTTCGTAAAATTATTTTCATTGTAATATGATATGTTCGTGATACAAATATTTATATCAAGACGAGAAATTACAGACTAGAAATTTAAAGGTGAAATACTTAGGTCTTAAAGATTCATTTTAACTAATTTTCTGAAATAAGAATGGTTGTATTTCAGAACAAATGATAATGTTTGAAGAAAAAAACGTGATTCATTAAATCAAATATTACATTTCTTTCTCCTTCTTCGAAAGAGGTTTCTCAGTGATGAGTGAATGATTTTGTAATTGATTATTCCATATGAATAATAATCTTTGTTTAAACTATGATTTTATAAACAAACGAAGTATAGCAGTATTTGAACTATAAGAAAGAGAAATCAAACCAAATCAATAACTCTATTTTCACAAAATAGGAATCACTTTTTATCAGAAAACTGCGATTCTTATTAACCACTGACTGCGAATGAAGTATTATAAGAGGATAGGAGCAAATTTCTCTAACCACGAGGAGAAAACAAAACCAAAACATTGGCTTAAGTGAATCTTTCCTAAAACAATGAAATAGATATGTTGACGCCAAAGTATTAAGAAGGTGAAATATTCTAAATCTTAATAATAATCCTTCTCATACTAGCATTATTAACTTTGTATAGATAGTACTTTAAGGTATTCAAATAAAACAACAGTCGGAAATAATACTGATAGTGAGCTTAGTCTAAGCAATAGAATATTTATTTGATATAAGAAGATTAAATATTTAGAGATAATTTCAGAAAAATGACTCAGTGTTACAAATTGTTTCATCAGTAGAAGTGTATTGTTTTATGTTATTTTATCACAATGAAATCCTGTACTTGTAGACATTTTGTAGAAATTTTTATGTTATTTTATCACAGTGAAATCCTGTACTTGTAGAAATTTCTAGATTTTGTATACTTTGTACTACCACCTTATTTTTGTGCATTACTCCATTCTACAGTATATTTTAAATATTAATTTTTGACCCAATGAATGTTTTGTTTCACTCTATGTTATTGAAATATACGATATTTATTTAATTCCACCTATTATCAGAAACATTGTAGAAGGTTAGTAGTGGTCCACATGTAGTGTTGTAGTGTATATTATATGACTGGTGTGTTTAAACATATTTCTCTCCTACACTAACCCGTTATCTGTAGTGAAAATTTACGTATATATATATATATATCAACATGCTAGTTAATTCTTGCGTATTAATAATAAAGATAAACTGTCCAACTTTATAAGAAGTAAACTTGTAGTCCAGTTCGTCATCTACCTTAACTCTTTCCATGGGTTATGATTTTTTTAGAGTATTTCAACTCTCGTTATTAATCTCAGAGAATATGTAATTTTGTACATTATTTTAGAAGAGAAAAATTAACGTCTTCATTTTTATCTTTCCTTCAGAGTATAACTTTTGATCGAGTTCTCCATGTAGATCGCTGGGTAGGGAACCATTCGATAACAATAACACCAGCTCCTATACAAGAGAATATTAGACTTATTATAATATCATAAAGAATGCATTGGCTGACAGGTTGTGAATGTCTAAATCGGCGATTTTACTTTTAACAGTTAGACCATGCCACGGCTTTGTTAATTCGTACAGAGCTTATTTGAGTACTTTTTTATTAGTTATATTTTTAAACTTTCGTTTTATTTCTATTATCTATTTTATTAGCACAATGTATAACAAGTTTTATTGTTCATTTTTTTCTAATTAATTGCTACAGTAACTCATATTAATTCACTTTTGGTGTTAGTTAGTAAGGTTTCGTGAGATCTACAAGGCTTAAACTTGGGAGTGGATTTGGGGTGTTCTTCGAAATGTATTTATCTATATTGTATGTCCTCCTACCTATTTCTATTTTTCGCAATGTGACCAACTAGATGCTTCTTGGTTGCTATGTAACCAGCTATTCTTAATCCGTATGTAATTTTAAATTAATATTTTTCTAACTGACAGGAATTCTCTAGAAAACTAAGACTTCGCAATTTTTTTCTCAACAAACTTCACCTTACTTGATGACAGGAGGATGATTCGAAATGTTGGTTCTATGAGCTATACTGACCAGGTTCAGTTCATAATTAAGATTGAACCAAAATACTGAATATCATTAGCGATATCTGACAGGTTAAATTCATAACAGAAGATGAAACCAAAATGTTAATTTCAAAGTAATGCTAAATATTTTGATGACCAGTTTATATAAACTACAATAATGGAGTAGACCCAAACTGAAATACACATATTTTTATATATTATACAGAATGTAACTTTGAAAGGATGCTCTATTTAATATCATTACTACAAAATATCTTTACAAAGTTTTTCAGTTGCCAATAAACTTCGCATATACTCAGAATTACTTGAGCTTAACAGCTTCTCGTACACTGCAGGTATTATCTCTGGGGGCTGACGAAAGAAATAAGGCAGCGATAACACAATGAACTGAATGGAACGTCAAGTAATTCAGCTCCTTAATCTTCTGATAACGAGTTAAAGACGAGCAGTATAAAAGTTCAGTCCCAGTTTTAATATACTTATAATTAATGTGTTGAAGTTCTCTCCATGACAGGAGTGAGGAAAACGAATACATAGAGGTGCGTTTAAAGATATATGTAAATAACTAAATAGAGAGACAGCTAACAAAATAGGGAAATCCCCTGAGTTTCTTTCATCGTTCCTTATAATCACTTTTTTATGATATGACGTTTCCACATTACTTGTAATTATGTATTTGAAATACATCTTATCGTTCTGTTGTTCAGATTCCCTCAGCTCTTGTTGTCCGTAAATCAGCACACACCATTAATAAAATTTCGTATTAGGTAAAAGGCAAGTTAGACCATTTTAGATGTCACTAAATGATATTATAAAATAATATTAAAGATGACTAAATGTATTGATGAGCTATGACTGCTGCCAACCTTCCGAATTAAGTTTATTCATCGTTCGATAGGTATCTCAGGCTTTTTTAATATCATAATCCTAGAAACTAGTAAATCAGACGTTTATAACAAAATAGTACTAAATAGCTTATAGTAATATTTGTGTGCCAGGGTCGTCATTCACATAAAAGACGAGCATATAAAGATAATTTATATTTATCGTGTTTATAAAAAGGTTACTGACAAAAAAAAAAACGTATTATGTTTACAACTGTATTTACAAACACCTTTTCTTTTTGGTCTAGCCCTAGTCTCATGTTGTTGAATTATGTTAGGAATTTCAATAATGTGTCAGTATTCTGGGGTCACGTTCAAAACCTTAATTTTGTTATCTGAAGGATAAAAACAAGATCTTTCGAAAGTAAACCAATACATTTTGTAATGAATACAATCACACAAATAAACTAGTAACATTTATCCTGTGGATGAAAAGTATTGGTATATTCGTAAAATTATTTTCATTGTAATATGATGTGTTCGTGAGACAGATACTTCTATCAATTAGTTGCTTAAACTATTTCAGACTTTACACGAAGACGTCAATGTTTTCAGATATTTGAGTCATGTTTTAGGAAGATTTACACGGTAAAAATGTGTACTTACTTGTGAGTATTCTATAAACAAAATACTGGAAAGAGAATACCTTTATGTTGATGTATAGTTTATCAGAATATGCTTCAATTTGTTATTGAGATATAAAACTAGGAAAATATGAATACTAATTCATAATAATTATCTCGTCTATAAATAATAATAATTCACTTTTCTATCGACTACTCGAACTACTTTTCGTTTTGTATTTGGACGAACAAACCCAAAGTAGAAAGAACTCTATGCATAAAACCACCCACTGTACTCAAAATAGTATCACAAATGTTACGGCGTTATAACGTGACGGTCAATTCCACTACTCGCGTAATTCTTTTAAAATGTCTTATGTATACCATTACGAAATAGTTTTAGACGAGAAAAAGAGATGCGACTCACAGATAAGTTTATAAAGGATTTCAGAGATATTTAGTGTGGAAGATATAGAATCTTGAACATTTGTTTTTAAGGACAGTGAATGGTATATATGTAATGATTTTGAAAGTGTATAGACGATTACTGTTATTTTTTACAGTAATTTTAATATGATAAAAATGTCTATCCATTATTCACTTTCTTGAAGATTCTGAGCAGCAATCTTTAACATCTACACCTCATTTTTTTATATTACATTCTCTTTCATACAACCTTTTGGACAAATGTCTCCCTTTTTATTCAGAAGAGACTAGAGGAACTTGCTGGCTCTTTAAACTCAGTCAAAAAGCTTCGCTCTGGTGATATATTGGTGGAAACATCCGCATCTAAACATAGTGAACTCGTCTTACATTCAAAGGTGATTGGGGATATACCATTTGAGGTTACGCTCTGAACTACTCTGAATTCGTCACGAGGAGTTATTAATTGAGATGGATTTGAAGAACATCCCCGAGTTGGATATTATCACTGCTTTCTCCACTAAAGGCGTTTCTGCAATGAGGTGTA
Organism: Tachypleus tridentatus; assembly: GCF_004210375.1. Taxonomy (NCBI): domain Eukaryota; kingdom Metazoa; phylum Arthropoda; class Merostomata; order Xiphosura; family Limulidae; genus Tachypleus; species Tachypleus tridentatus. Next base: position 72,747,589 of record NC_134827.1, on the reverse strand, counting down.
TCTCCACTCGCAAAGGTGGAATTATGATACCGACCAATATTCTCATTTTAACATTTTCATCACCGCGTACACTTGCCACCATCAAGACAGGTTGTCTTAATTGCAAGGTACTGCCATATATTCCAAACCCTCTCAGATGTTTTCAGTGTAAGAGGTTTGGTCACTCGAAGACATCATGTTGTGGTCCCTTGACGTGTGCTCGTTGCGGTGGCAAGTATCATGATGCTTATGAGGGTAAAATGGGCCCTCATTCCAATAATTGCAATGACTCTTACCCATCCTACTTTTGTCCTTGCCCTAAATGGTTGGAAGAAAAAGAGGTGTAGCGTTTGAAAGCGATCCAAAGCATTACTTACACTGATTCTCAAAAGTTACTGTCCACCACTTCATCTCGGATGTACGCTCCTGCACTTCATTCCACTACGACAGTGGGTGTTCAGACGGATCGTTCTGTACCAGCAAAAAAATCATTCTCAAACCATATGAAAAGTCTTTTGACCACCATAGATAACAAAGTTGATGAATCAACGTCAACACCTTTCTCTGTCCTTTCCATTCATTCCAGCAAACCTCAAGATTTACTTCCTTTGGTTCCGAGTACGGGCGTTTCCTCGGTTACATCTTCTTCTCCCACTCTAAGATGCAAAATGACCGTTCGTTTACGTCTTCAGTCGCTGGAATCCTCTTCTATCGATAAAGACCTGCCCAATCGACCCAGGGCAGGATCCGTGGAGGTCGATAGATCTCCCTTTAATATAGAAAATAAAGAAAAAAGACGTGGTCGAAAACAGAAGGGCACTGCATCCAGTTCGCCTACACATTAAAAAATGGCCACCTTGATAAAAAGGAACTGTCAAGGTTTACATTCTAATCTGGATGACGTCAAACCATTGATTGCTTTCTACAATCCTGTATGTCTCTTCTTACAGGAAACATTTCTGAAACCTGCCGATACAGTAGCCTTTTAGCGGTTTTCTTTACACAGAAATGACAGATTGTCTGATGAGCGAGTGCGTGGAACGGTGGCGCTGTTGGTTGATCAGCATGTACCCACACTGTCTTTGCCACTCGACACACCCTTGAAAGCCGTAGCCATCCGTGTTTCCTTTCGTCGTACCATCACTGTTTGTTCTCTCTACCTGTCACTTGGAGAGACGTATGATCAATCAGACCTTGATGCACTCGTTGATCAGTTGCCATCTCCCTTTTTATCCTGGGGGACTTTAATGGACATCACCCCCTCTGAGAAAATACCGATATTGGTAGGAGGAGTCGGTCCGTAGAGCATGTGGTCTCTGATCACAACCTTTCTCTTTTCTATATTGGTACTTATACTTATTTTCATGCACCTAGTCTGTTCTTTACTGCTATTGATCTCTCACTTTGGTCCCATCCTCTATTCTCCCACTTTCATGGAGGGTTGACAATAATCCACGAGACAGTTATCATTTTCCTATAATTCTGAGGGTGGCTGGCCATGGTCGATGCCACCTGATCCGCATACTTTGGTGGAAGCTGGATCAAGACAACTGACCCTCTTTCACTGCTCTCACAGAACTTAATCCTGCCATCGTCTGTGAGTCATCAATAGACGACTGCATGGCAGTAGTGACTGACTGTTTTATACAGGCAGCTGCTCAATGCATTCTTAAAATTTCGACACGTTTCCATGATGGAATCCTGCTTGCCACATGGCACGGAAGGCTCACAAACGGGCCTGGGATACTTTTCGTAGATATCCCACATTCTCGAACCACATCGTTTACCCCCAGGCCCGTGCACGTGTTTGGCGTGTAAGACGTCAAAGCCAGAAGGAATCTTGGATTAAGTTCATAATCAGCATATGTTCCGCCACCAGTTCCAAAGTCACATGGGACAAGATGCGAAAGGTCAGTGGGCAATATAGTTCTGTCCCCCTCTCGATCTTGCTTTCTGATGGCCAGGAAGTAGCTGATACCCGAAGCATCGCCGATAGACTAGATGAAAGTTTTTGCAGGTATCTAGCACTTCTGCTTCATACTTCACCTTTTTTGCCATCAAGACTCGGACAGAGCAATCACCTCTTCCCTTTCCAGCTGATTGTCTCTCGGACTTCATGATGTACACTACGAGTTGCTGCGCCATTTATCTCCTGCTACTCTTGCTACTCTTCTGATTGTTTTAAACTGGAACTGGCAGGAGAATGATTTTCCTGATGCCTAGCGCCAGGCTATTGTCCTACCTTTCTTTAAGCCTGGGAAGGATCCCAAGATTCCTTCAAACTACCGTCCAAGTACTTTGATGAGCTGTCTCTGTAAGACCTTAGAGAGAATGATTAATGCTCGTCTTGTTTGGTTCCTCGAATCAAACAAGCTACTCTTGCCTAACTAGTGTGGGTTCTGACGACAGCACTCCACCATGGACCACCTGATTCAACTTGAAACGTAAATCAGAGAAGCCTTTTGTCAAATGACAACATCTTGTATTTTACCTTGAGAAGGCTTATGACACCACATGGAGGTATGGCATTTTGTGTGACCTCCATTTATGCAGGTTACATTGTCATTTGCCCATTCTTATTAATTTTTTAATAGACAGGAATTTCCAAGTTCTTGTTGGTTTGACACTTTCCCGTTCTTTTCTACAAGAGCTTGAATTTTCTCAGGGCTGTGTTTTGATTGTAAAACTTTTCAGTATAAACATTAATGCCATCACTGAAAAACTTCCTCTCACTGTTGCAAACGGACTCTATTTCGACGACTTTCACATCTTATGTCAGTCCTCGAACATGAGGTGTATTGAGCAGCAGCTACAGACTGCCCTTAATCATTTACTGAAGTGCACCATAGCAAACGCTTTCAACCTTTCTCTTTCCAAAGCCTTTTGCATACACTTTGCCATCAACGGGGTATTCACCCTGATTTTGAACTCTGTATCTGTGAAGTTGTACTACCTGTGCTCCTGAGACAAAGTTCTTGGAACTTATCTTTGTCGTAAGCTGACCTTTATACACACATCAAGCAGCTACCAGTCAAATGTGCAAGAGCACTGAACATCCTCCTTTTTCTCTGTTCCACCAATTGGGGAGCGAATTGATGTTCTATGCTAAAGATATATCGTGCTCTTATTCGATCGAAACTAAACTATGAATCACTGGTCTGTGGTCCTGCCACGACTTCGGCCTTGAAAATACTGCACCCCATCCATCATTAGGTAATTCGGCTCTGCACCGGGGCTTTTCGCATTTCCATTGTCTAGACCTTATACACAGAGTCTCATGAACCTCCTCTACACCACCGCCGTTTGTAACTGTCTTTACTGTATGCTTCGAAACTTTGATTCTTACCACAACATTCTACCTGGGGTTGAGTTTTCCTTCCTCAGTGGGCCATGATTTTTTTTAGCACAGACGATCTGCCATTGTTCCTTTTGGCCTTCATATCCTGGAGCAGTTGGAGGAATTGGGTCTGTCCTTGGATAACATTGGTGTATCAGTTGGTCAGTCCATCTAACCATTGCTTATTACAATCTCCAAATGTGACCTTTCTTTAAATCATCTAAAAACAGAAGATACTCCCGATTAGAAGTAACGTCTGTTATTTAGTGGACATCTTTCAAACCATACTCTCATTCCTATTTATAGTTTGGAATCAGATGACTCTGTGGGCTCTGCCATGATTTGTTGTGGTTCAAGTGGTTGTGCACAGAATTCCATACTGGCTGTGAAATCATTTCACTTTAGTTCTCACTCTATTTTCGTCGATATTCAAAACAGACTGGCCAATTTCTCTTTAACATTTACTTCTGTCCAGTTTTTTTGGATACCAGGCCATGTTGGTATTCTCGGGAACGGCCTCGCCGACATCGCAATAAATCTGTCTACTCTGGCACTATCAATGCTGTGCGTGAGCTACGGACCTTAATTAAAGGCGCGGGTCCATGCCAGTTAACAGTCGACTTGGAGTGAGCAATATGCAAAGAAGCTTTTCCAAATGAAGCTCTCTAGTTGAATTTAGCCATCTTGCTTCCGTAAAGATCGAAAAGAGGAAGTTGTCCTAACTCGACTACGCATTGGTCACAGTTTTTAACTCATCGTTTTATTTTATCTGGGACTCATGCACCAATGTGTTGTCTGTGTGACACTCAAGTCACAATAAGCTACATTTTACTACTATCTTGCTTGTTTTGTTTGTTTTTGAATTTCGCGCAAAGGTACTCCAGGTCTATCTGCGCTAGCCGTCCTTAATTTAGCAGTGTAAGACTAGAGGGAAGACAGCTAGTCATCATCACGCACCTCCAACTCTTGGGCTACTCTTTTACCACCGAATAGTGGGATTGACCGTCACATTATAACGCCTCCACGACTGAAAAGACGAGCATGTTTGGTGCGGCGGGGATGCGGATGCGAAACCGCGACACTCAAATTACGAGTCGCACGCCTTAACCCACCTGGCCATGCCGGGCCCTTACTCTCTTGCCGTCGTTACGACTCTCAACGACGGCACTATTTTAAACATGTTTTGTTCCAAGGTTTGTCCATAACGTTAGACACTGTCATTGGCGACGGTGACATTGTCCACCTTACAAATGTTTTTAGTTTTTAAAGGCTATTAATCTTTTTAAGTTTTTAATTTATAAATGATACTGTGTTTTAACTTGATTCCTTTTTAAGAATTAAAGCACAACTTGTTCGATTTGAAATTAGAAAATGGCTGTAACGTCAAATGCCTCGAAACTAGGACTGAAAAGACCAACTTCATGTGACTAACGCTGATGTTTGAACGTACCTGTTATACTTCCTGGGAAGTTGTGATAATTAACATTATGCTACAGAAAGTCCTTTACAACTTGTATTACTATACTTTCTCTCTTACTGCCGTAGACTAGGTATAAAAATTGGATTTAATGCTATTTATGTTTTTAATTCAAAAATTAAACTTTGTTTTACCTTGATTCCTTTTTACATATTTTAATAATTTTTACTTTAACGTCTTACCGAATGTTTGGCTCAGATAGTCTAACTGCTTTGCGCCATAAAAGGCCAAACCAAAAAAAACATCAATCATAGAATATCATACTAATTAAATTATTTTTATTTATAAACAAAATAAGCTGTTTAACTTTCTAATAAATGAGCACGTAATGAAGTCTGTTATCCAATTTACCATTTCTCATAAACTTTTGTTTATTTCAGTATTTAACAATTCTCACTGTGAATCTCAGATAATATAAAATGTTTATATATTTACCTATATCAAAAAATTGACGTACCGTTACATCCCTTTGTATTATATTTTCTGTTGTGATATGTTTTTTGGATATACGTAATTCTTTTCAACTATCTTGTCTCTTCCATTTCATAATGAATTAATCAGGAAGTGGTTTTAGGCGACAAAAAAGGATTAATTAACACGTTAGTCTATTACGGATTTAATGGATTTTCGCTGTTGGAGATAAAGGATCGTCAAAGTGAAAATGTCATGTAATTACTTTTATAAAACAACTTGCTTAATGTTTGACTGGTTGTCCACTAAGGAGTAGTACCAATAACAATTCATGCTCCCCATTAACGAGAAGAGCATCATGTTATAAGCAAAACTTAAAATAATATAATTTGTTATATCCTATACATCTTTTAATTCACTAGTTATTATAGTACTTTATCTCTTCTGGTACTTAAATAACAATCATTAACGTTTGTCAAAAGGTTAAATTCGCCACAACACGTTATTATAGAGTGTAGTAGTGAATGTTATACGTATGGTTTAATCTTACACTATCTCATTATGTATATTAAACATTTAATATCATTCATGGGCGAGAGTACAAGTTACGTCTTATGTATTATTGAGTGAGCTAAACTGTTTACCTTTCTGATAAATGAACACGTCACCAAGTCTCTTATTCAATTTAACATTTCTCATGAAGTTAAGTTTCCTTCAGCATTTAACAATTCTCGCTATCAATTACAAATAATATGAAAACCTATTTATACATTTACCGATATTAAAAAGCGGACATACTGTTATATATGCCTTATTTCAATGTCCGTAATTCTTTCAATCTGTTTTATCTCTTCCATTTGACATTGAATTGGTTAAGAAGTAATTGTAGGGGACAAAAGGTGAAACTATTTACAGGTTAGTTTATAAGGATTTGACGGAGTTTCAGTAATAGAGATAAATAATTGTGAACATATTTTTGTAAATACAGTGAAAGCTGTGTATGTAATGATTTTGAAAGTGAACAAACGATAACACCTATTGTTGAGAGTACTTTTGATATGATAAAAATGTCTTTCCATTTCTAACAGGCATATCCAAATGAAAATGTCAAGTCGTTACTTATGTAATTAAACCATCGATTAATGTTGGACGAGTTTGTTGTTTTTGTCTAAGGAATAGTCCCATAAACATTTCATGCTCCGCATTTTTATAAGACCATCATGTTATAAGCGAAAGCTAAAAAATGTAAAGAGTTATATCCAATTCATATTTTATTCACTGCTTATTTTTGAATTTCATCTCTAAAGTAAAGTAACATGCAATAATTAAATTTGAAACAAAGTTCAAATTCTGAAGGAAACGTTCCTACATAACTTTGTAATTCATAATACATGTATGGTTTATTTAAAAGTGTTTCAATGTTACCCTATCCCATTATGTATATTGAACATTTAATGATATTCATAGAAAATCATACTAATTAATTCCTGAATATTATTTGAAAAATACACTTTTTAACATTGTAATAAATAAACGCGTAGCCACACTCTATCGTCCAAATTACTTTTGCTCAAAAAGTTATGTTTATTTCAGCATTTAATAATTCATGCTATCAATCTTAGATAATGTAAAATATTTTTATATTTACCTATATTGAAAATAGAGATGCTGTCATATCGCTTTTAATTCGATTTTGCCTTGCCATACTTTTTTTGAATATTCCTTAATTATTTTAAGCTGTTTTATCTCTTCCAGATGGCATTGAATTGGTTAAGAAGTAATTTTAGGCGACAAAAAGTGAAGCGATTTTTAGGTTAGTTTATAAGGATTTGACGGAGTTGCAGTATTGGAGATAAAGAATTGTGAACATATTTTTTGTAAGTAGAGTGAAAGCTATATTTGTAATGATTTTGAAATGGAATAAACGATCACAATTATTGTTGAGAGTAATTTCGACATAAAAGTGTCTCTATCCTTTTTCAACTGACATGTTGAACTGAAAATCCTTAAATACCTTTACTTTTTGTTTGTTTTTTGAATTTCGCACAAAGCTACTCGAGGGCTATCTGTGCTGGCCGTCCCTAATTTAGCAGTGTAAGACTAGAGGGAAGGCAGCTCGTCATCACCACCCACCGCCAACTCTTGGGCTACTCTTTTACCAACGAATAGTGGGATTGACCGTCACATTATAATGCTCTCACGGCTGAAAGGGCGAACATGTTTGGCGCGACAGGGATGCGAACCCGAAACTCTCAGATTACGAGTCGCACGTCTTAACACGTTTGGCCATGCCGGGCCCAATACCTTTACTACCTTAAAGATATTAACAAATATTGGTATATAGCACATGTGAGTTAGTATATATCTATCGTGCAGTGTTGTGATGTAGGGAATTGTATTTTTATTCTGTTATATTTTTCACAGTTCTTTTACTGTTATTCCTATAGTTTAGTTAATGTGAACTTTTAATTAATATTTAAGACTAATTTTTCTTCTGTATAATTGCATCAATTTTAAGTTTGTGTGAATTATGAAACTGACACCACATTTCCCTAGCGGTGACTTCCAGATATTCTTAATATTACGTAAGAGTGTGTAAATAACGATCACACGACATTAATATAATGAATGTCTTGAGGGTTGGGATAGTAGTGTGCCTAGAGTACGAAAGTGGGTTTAATCGGGCACTCTCGTTTCCCTATAGAGTGGAGCCGGGATAACTTTATCGATCGATTTATGCTCGACCCCAAGTTTGAGTTGATATTTCGTCTACCGACTTACTTCTTACCTCTTCAACTGGGCGTCGACTTTACCTTTACTTTGTCAGCTGCCACACATACCAGACTCGTATTATCCAGATTCATATTAAACTTCTCAACCATTTTAACCCAAAATTATCAATAGTCATGTAGTCAAAATTATTAACTCCTGCCAAGTGCAGAGTTGAAGGAGGACTGTTTAGTCTTTGATCGCCCCTGGTGGTTAATATTTCCTCGGAAGTATTAACCTAATTCCAAAACAACTGCTGGAATAGAGAGATATATATATAGTAGTTTATAAGAAATAGTAAATAAATGTTTCTTAGCTAGTAGTTTTAACAGTTGTGCCCCTCGGTGTGGATTCCTGTACGTGGTGAGGGGATCTTCCAGGGAAGGTTCTGTTCTTTCAGTTTCCCTCCTCTGGGATCTAAACATCCATCCACGTGTTTGCCGTGCGTGGCGACCCGTGAAGGGGAGGAGAGGATCCTAGTGGTTGAGGGGTCCAACCCTAACACACCACTTTGGCATTGAATTCCTGTAGACGGGCGGCCTTTGGGTGGCTCCCTTGGGTCAATCGGCTGGTCCACTTGGGCTACAGTCAACCAAGTACCAGTGTTGGAAATTCTCAACGGGTGTTGTGGACATTGTGTCTGATGCTGGTGTTTGGGTATAGTGCTCACGAAACCCTGGCATTGCCGCATGTCCTTGCATGACATTGTAGTTCGTCCCCTCGTAGGGATCCATGGTGGGTGGGGTCAGTTGGTACCGAAATTTTCCTTTTTTCCTATGGATCCTCCAATAAAAAATTTAAATAAAATAGTGAAAAAACCGTCAATAGGTAGACGACGACGTCTTGAAGAGTCTGAGCAGCACTCTTCAACATCTGTAATACACGTACCTCATTTTCTTATATTATATTCTCTTTCAGAAAAACCTTTAGGGCAAATGTCTCCCTTTTTTATTCAGAAGAGACTAAAGGGACTTGCTAGCTCTCCAAAGTCAGTAAAGAAGCTTCGATCTGGAGACATATTGGTTGAAACATCCACAACCCAACAAAGTGAACTCCTCTTGAATTCAAAGGCAATTGGGGATATACCTATTGAGGTTACACCCCATGCTACCTTGAATTCATCACGAGGAATTATTATTGAGAGGGATTTGAAGAACATTCCCGAATCAGAGATTCTCACTGGTCTCTCCACTCAAGGAGTTTCTGCAGTGAGGCGCATTTCCACTCGCAAAGACGGAGTTACACTGCTGACAAATATCCTCGTTTTGACATTTACATCACCACGTGAATCTGCCACCATCAAGGCAGGTTATGTGATTTGCAGGGTACGGCCGTACATTCCAAACCCTCTTCGATGTTTCCAATGTCAGAGGTTCGGCCACTCAAAGACGTCCTGTCGTGGTTCCCTCACATGTGTTCGTTGTGGTGACAAGGACCACGATGCCTCGTCACACGGTCTCACATTGTGTCAACTGCAATGGTTCCCACCCTTCCTACTTTCATTCTTGCTCAAAATGGTTGGAGGAAAAAGAGGTGCAGCGTTTAAAAACGACCCATAACATTAGTTATCCTGAGGCTCGGAAATTGCTGTCCGCCACCCCATCTCGGACATATGCTGCTGCACTTCGTTCCACAACTACAGTGGGAGTGCAGACAGATCTCCCTGTACCTCCAAGAGAATCGTTTTCAAAACAAATGAAAAGCCTTTTGATCTCCATGGTTAAAAAGGTTCATGAATCGACTTATACACCCATCTTTGTTCCTCCTATACAGTCCAACAAATCTCAAGATCCACATCCTTCGGTTTCAAATACAGGCATTTCTTCTGATACATCTTTTTCGCCAACCCCACAATGCAAAGCATTCATTCGTTCGCGTCATCAGTCACTGGAATCCCCTTCCAACAACAAAGACCTGCCCCATCGACCCAGGGCAGGATCCATGGAGGTCGATAGACCTCCTCCAAATAAAAACACTAAGGAAAAAAGACGTGGTCGTAAACAGAAGGGTTATCCAGCCACTTCGCCTACCCATCATTAAAAATGGTCACTTTGATACAATGGAACTATCAAGGTTTACGTTCTAATCTGGATGATATCAAACACTGATTGCTTTCTACCATCCTGTATACCTTTCCTTACAAGAAACATTTCTAAAACCTGCTGATACAGTCACCACTCGGCAGTTTCATCTGTACCGAAATGACAGGCTGTGTGATGGACGAGTACATGGAGGGGTGGCACTATTGGTTCATCACCATGTGCCCACCCTGTCTTTGTCACTCAACACCCTTAGAGGCCGTAGCCATCCGTGTTTCCTTGGGTCATATTATCTCTGTTTGTTCTCTCTACCTATCTCTTGGAGAGACATATGATCAATCAGACCTTGATGCTCTCGTTGAACAGTTGCCGTCTCCATTTCTAATCCTGAGAGACTTTAATGGACATCATCCCCTCTGGGGAAGTGCTGTTATTGATAGGAGGGATCGCTCTGTAGAGCGTATGCTCTCTGATCACAATCTTTCTCTTTTCAATACTGGTTCTTCCACTTATTTTCACGCACCTAGTCAGTCCTTTACCGCTATTGATCTTTCGGTTTGCTCCCCTTCATTATTTTCCCATTTTTCATGAAGGGTTGACAATAATCCACTAGGCAGTGATCATTTTCCTATACTTTTGAAAGAGACTGGCCGTGGTCGATGCCACCCTACCCGCGTGCCCCGGTGTAAGCTGGATCAGGCAGACTGGTCCACTTTCACTGCTCTTGCAGAACGTGATCCTGCCATCGTGAATCAGCCATCAATAGACGACTGTTTGGCAGCGGTAACTGACTATTATACAAGCAGCTGCTCAGAGTATTTCTAAAACCTCGACACGTTTCCCACGATATCCTCGTCCGTGGTGGAATCCTGCTTGCCACTTGGCACGGAAGGCTAAAAAACAGGCCTGGGATACTTTCCGTAGATATCCCACACTTTCGAACCGCATCACTTTCCAACGGGCCCATGCACATGCTAGGTGGGTAAGACGTCAAAGCCAGAAGGAATCTTGGATTAAATTCACAACTAGCATATCTTCTACCACCAGTTCCAAGGTCATATGGGACAGGATTCGAAAGATCAGTGGGCACTACAATTCTGTCCCCCTCTACATCTTACTCTCTGATGGCCGGAGCATTGCCGATACTCTTGGTGAAAGCTTTTGCCGGATATCTAGCACTTATGCTTGTTCCTCCACCTCCTTGGCCATCAAGACTCGGGCAAAGCGTTCATCTCTTTCCTTTCGAACTGACTGTCTTTTTTACTATAATTGTCCCTTTACACTGGTGGAACTGAAAATAGCCCTTCATCGGTTTGGCAGTACATCTGTTGGACCTGATGATGTACACTATGACATGCTGCGCTATCTCTCTTCTGCTTCTCTTGATATTTTTCTAATTGTTTTTAACCGAATTTGGCAGGAGAATGTTTTTCCTGATGCCTGGCGCCAGGCTATTATCTTACCTTTCTTTAAACCTGGGAAAGATACCAAGATTCCTTCACACTACCGTCCAATTGCTTTGACGAGCTGTCTCTGTAAGACCTTAGAGAGGATGGTTAATGCTCGTCTTGTTTGGTTCTTCGAATCAAACAAACCCCCACCCAGTGTAGGTTCCGACGACAGACTTCCACCACGGACCATCTAATTCGACTTGAAACTTCAATCAGAGATGCCATTCTCAAACGCCAACATTTTGTTTCAATATTCTTTGACATTGAGAAGGCTTATGACACAACATGGAGGTATGGCGAGAACTCTATAGCTTTGTGCGAAATTCCACAACAAACAAACAAACTTTCCCGTTCTTTTGTATAGAAACTTGGGGTCCCTTAGGTCTGTGTTTTGAGTGTCACGCTTTTCAGTATAAAGATAAATGCCATCACTGAACAACTCCCTCTCACTGTTGCAAACGGGCTCTATGTCGACGACTTTCACATCTCGTGTCAGTTGTCGAACATGAGATATATTGAGCGGCAACTACAAACTGCCCTCAATCGTGTACTGAAGTGGACTACGGCGAACGGCTTTAATTTTTCTCTCTCTAAAACCGTTTGCATGCACTTTGCCGCCAACGGGGTATCCACCCTGATCCTGAACTCCGTATCAGTGAAGTTTTGCTACCAGTGGTCCCTGAGACCAAGTTCTTGGGGCTTATCTTTGACCATAAGCTGACCTTTATACCACACTTAAAGCAGCTTCGGGTCAAATGCACAAGAGCACTGAACATCCTCCGTGTCCTCTCTAATGCCAGTTGGGGAGTGGATCGATGTTCTATGTTAAAGATATATCGTGCTCTCATTCGTTCAAAACTCGACTATGGATCAATGGTCTATGGCTCTGCCCGACCCTCGGCCTTAAAGATGCTGGACCCCATTGATCATCGAGGACTTCGACTCTGCAATGGGGCGTTCTGCGCCAAACGCAAACTAACGTGGCAGGGGTTTAGTTTAGAGAGAGAGAAATCAGAAGAGTTCTCTCTCCAACTGGGGTGTTCAGGAACTTTATAGTTCCTCTTCGTCCCCTTACATGAGAAATGTTTTATAATATCCGTGGAATTTTTACTTTATTTTTTACATTTCAAAAAATGGAGTGGTGTATTTGTGAGTGAGAGGAAGGACGGGAGAACTGGAAGAAAGCAGCGAAAGTGAAGTGAGCCAGACCTTGGCTCGAGAACGCAGTACACTGGCGGCTGGCGAATTGATTTTTAAAATTTACTGTGATTGATTAGATACCCTGTGACTGGGTAAACGGCCCTTTTCAGAATGAGGCTGTGACCTACAGGTCCGATGCCAGAGATTTTGCTGTGGGGGGAAACGGGAGTACCCCGAGAAAACCCACTTTCACGGCCTGGGCGCCGAATAATCTACCCAGACCGTGCCCGGAGGTAGCTGGGAAGAAAGAAAAACAAAACAAACAAAGAAAAAAAACCAAAAAAAAACTGATGAACTATGTTGGTGGTATACGTGGAAACTGTTAGCTGCAGTCTGGTAGATCGGGTGGTAACTTCATCATGAACTTGTTTCCGCACTTGAAGCCAATTGGTGCAAGTGAGAAACGTAGTCTTGGTGGTGGAACTACTGGCTGTTCTTCGGTGAGTTGTTCTTCGCTGGTCTGTGATGCTTTGTTTCTTCTCGAGATTTTGGTTTGAGTTTTCTGCGTGGAGGTAGATTGTTTTTCAGTTTGTGCTGTCGCGTCGATGGTTATCTTCGTAATGGTTTGAGTCTGGCTGGTTGTTGAATTCTGTGGAACTGGGATTGAAGTCTGGCATGAACTGTCCTTTTTCTTTCTTGAACTACTGGAACTTGGCGTGTTGTTAACAATGGGAGTTGTCGTCTTCTGAGTCGGGTTGTCTGAATCCGTCTTCATATTTCTTCTAATATGGTCTGGACTCGGCGGTATTTTGGTGGTTTCATGTTGGAAGATTTTCGTTGGTTGTTTGCGATATCTAGGTGCTTTGTTTGAACCATTATTGTGTTCTGCGCCTTCCCAGTTCAGAGCTTATATGTGAAATCTCACGAACCTCCTCTGCACCTTCGCCGTTTGCAACTGTCTTTACTGTATTCTTCAAAACTTCGCTCCTTACCAAAGCATCCCACTTGGGGATGTGTTTTCTTTCCTCCGTGGGCTGTACTTTTTCAAAACAGACGATCTGCCATTGCTCCTTTTGACCTTCGCATCCAGGCGCAATTGGATGAATTGAGTCTGTCCTTGAATAACATTGCAGAATCAACTGGTCAGCCCATCCCCCAATGGCTTATTACAGCCCCCAAATGTGACCTTTCTTTAAGTCATCTGAAAAAGGCAGATACTCCCGATTGAAAATACCGTCTTTTATTCACTGAACATCTTTCAAACAACTTTTCTATTCCAATTTATACAGATGGTTCAAAATCAGGTGACTCTATGGGCTCTGCCATGGTTTGTTGCGGTTTGGTGGTTGCGCGCAGAATCCCTTCTACAGCTTCTGTGTTCACTGCTGAACTGTACAACACATCTCTTGCTGTGGATCATATTGAAGTTGAGCAGTACTCCGACTGCACTATTTATACTGACTCACTTAGTTCTCTGCTGGCCTTGGAATCACTTCACGTTGGCTCACACCCTGTTTTTACTGATATTCAAAACTTACTGGCTTATTTCTCATTAACATCTACTTCTATCCAGTTTTTCTGGATACCAGGTTATGTTGGTATTCGCGGGAATGCGCTTGCAGACATGGCAGCTAAATCTATCTGCTCTGGCACTATCGCCACTGTGCCTATTTCGTACATGGACTATGGTCCTGTATTCAAGGCTCGGCTCCGTGCCAGCTGGCAGTCCACTTGGAGTGAGCAACATTGTTTCTTATACAGTAATAAGACAAGCTAAAGCATGAATAAATTGGGGTAGTGGATCCATATGAATAAATTACTTAAAGTTGGTACATTTAGTGAATAATTTGAACTGTTATAGCCGTGGTATAATACCAATTAACAAATCTGCAGGTAGTAGTTAAGAGCTAACATAATTAGGCTTCTACTGTTTTTGAGAGATTTGACAGGTTTTTTCTTGTTTTTCTTAAGTCTAAAGTTTCAAGGAATGGTGTATTTGACATCTCATTACTAGGTTTTAACAACTGTGATAACTCTTATACATTTTAGTCCCTTGGCCAGTAACAAGACTAAGTAGGGGTTAAACTGTAGACAAGTGTTACCTTACTCTTAAGTTCTTTCCCACATTAGAGTATTGGCCAAAGTGTTCCTTAAATGTTAAATTTTATTTTTATCAGTCTGTCTTGAATAAACATATGTTTGTTTGTTTGTTTTGGAATTTCGCACAAAGCTACTCGAGGGCTATCTGTGCTAGCCGTCCCTAATTTTGCAGTGTAAGACTAGAGGGAAGGCAGCTAGTCATCACCACCCACCGCCAACTCTTGGGCTACTCTTTTACCAACGAATAGTGGGATTGACCGTAACATTATACGCCCCCACGGCTGGGAGGGCGAGCATGTTTAGCGCGACGCGGGCGCGAACCCGCGACCCTCGGATTACGAGTCGCACGCCTTACGCGCTTGGCCATGCCAGGCCGAATAAACATATGAAAATTTCTTGACTTGCATGAATATCCTAACACATTTCTCTTTTTATATTAACATCTAAATTGATATTTAAACAATCCATCATCCAGTATTAAATTTAATTAATTAGTTAGTTATCACCATTAGATTCCATCTAGGAACATAGGGCCGCAATCGCTTGCGGATTCTTCAAGTATTTAAGTGAGTAGATTGTTAGCCCACTGCACCAAGCCGTCCCTAATTTAGCAGTGTAAGACTAGAGGGAAGGCAGCTAGTCATCACCACCCACCGCCAACTCTTGGGCTTCTCTTTTACCAACGAATAGTGGGATTGACCGTCACATTATAACTGGGAGGGCGAGCATGTTTGACGCGACGCGGGCTCGAACCCGCGACCCTCGGATTACGAGTCGCACGCCTCACGCGCTTGGCCATGCCAGGCCAAAGAAAGAAAACGGCATCATCACCCGATATTCCCAGGTGGTCACCCTCCCAAGTACTAACCGGGACTATCGTTACTTAGCTTCGGTGATTGGATGAGAATCAGCGCTTTCTATGTGGTATGAAGGATGACAATTTAATTAATAGTAGTTATAAATTCAGTAGAAAGTGTACAACAATTGTACACTATTTGATATACACCAGCCTTGTAAATAAAGTAATAAAAAATACTGTATAGATCTTGGTGGCTTGCATACTTATAGTCTAAAAGCTGTTTTCAAAAGTTTTGGATGTAAAAGAAAGTGGTAATCTTTAAAACAAAATAATTAATTAATCTTCATCAAAATGTTATGAAAGTGTACTTGTTTCTTTATCCTTATGAAAAGGCAAATTTGTTTTTAATTAAAGTATAGACAACTTGCTACTTAATTTAGTTGTAAACTATAATCTTTAATGATTCTCACTAGTTTTGTTTATTAAATATTTTGTAGACTAACCCTGTCTGAACTGCTGACTCATTCCTACAGATCTGCCACAACTTAGTCTTGAGTAAACTGTAAATTTTTTAGTTGCATATAATCATTAACTTTCTAGCTGATTACATCGATTTCAAACTTGGCTGAATTGTGATGCTGACACAAGTTTTCCTTAATGTTGGCATAGAAATATTAATGTTGCAAACGTGTATAAACCAGTATCAAGTGAATTATGATCTGGTAATTAAAAGCCCTTGTGAGCTTTAAGTTGATTAACAAGATATATTGTGCATGAATTATTCTTTATTTAATGCTCTAATTTTTGTGTACATGTTTCGGAGATAGGTTTCTTATAGTTCTGTTCTTCTAATTCTCTTCATTTAAATGTTAATATTGAGAATTTTTTCATCTTGGTGGAAAGTTCTAGTCATGAGTATTCAAGTATGTGCAAACTATATCTCACATGTGTAGAAGCTGAAGAGATGAAAGGTAATTTTTATAACTAAAATTATTCAAATCTCAAATGACAAATATAGGAACACTAATATTTCTTTTGTTTATACAGGGAGCAAGAACAAACAGTAAGTCTTGCAGAATTGCAAATCTAACTTACAATTATTAAGGATAGGCCAACTTTCTTTTGTAATAAATTTTATTCAACTTTAACCTGATATAAGATTGACTATTGTAAATCACTACTAGTTTTACTTAATTTGTATATCAGAGCTTTCATCTTAACATAACATCTAATTTATTTATTCCTTGTACTCAACCTAGCTGATCACTGAACTCAACTTCCTGTCAGGTGAACCACAGCAGGAAACTATAAAAGGCCAAGCTGAAGATTTAACATCCTTGTAAAATATTGTTACTGAAACTACCAAGGATTCATGATGTTGGTATAATAAAGATGTTAAAAGTAATTTATATGGAGTAACTTAATATCATAAAAGTAATTTATATGGAGTAACTTAATATCATCACTTCCTTTGTTTAAAGTGAGAGTTTGAGAAAGAATGAATAATGAATGGCCAGTTTACAAATCAAATAATTTGTTTAGTTAAACTCTCAACTTTTAGTTTACATTTAACCACAAACTTAGCTCCTAGCTAACCACAAATATGTATGTATTAAGAGACTGACTTCTTCCTTGTATAGATGATGTACAAATATTCCTTTCATAAATGGTATGTACATGATCGGTTGCTTTATCACAGGTTATCTATTGTTAGAACCAGGGTTGGATTATCTATTAGGCACAGTGCCTAGGGCCTACAAAAACTGTATGAAAATTTTCTCCAAGTTATTCTTGGAGAGCTGAAAATAAGCATAGAAAAATAAAATGTGCATTTTACTGTATAAATCTTATTACATATTTAAGTAATACAATATATTTTTGTGTATATGCATTAGTTTGTGTACTTGCAACTACAGTATATTAACACACAAACTATTTGCTCTGGTGTATCTAATTATTTTGCATCCAACTGCACTTCTATCATCTACTCAACCTTGCTGCTCTTAGAACTCTTAAGTTCTTATAAGATGAACCACACCAGTAACTTGAACATCAAGAACAAGTTACAACTTGTTTTACTCCATTTTCATCAATTAAAAAGATTACATCACAAAAGGAAAGTTAGAATTACATGTCTAAACATAATATTCTTGCTTCTTTCAATGACTTTCTTTTTACAGCTAATGAAAGTTTAATCTATTGTTTCACAGAATCAGTGTGCACAAAGGTTAGATTCTTATCTTCAGTGAACAAGATAAGCCCCCAATCAGGATATCTGAACTTGCACTGCTAAAACTGGGTTTTGACACCTGTGCTAGGCATAGCACAGATAGCCCATTATGTAGCTTTGTGCTTAATTCTAAACAAATCCACAAGGTAAAGGTTTGTTGTATACCTACTTATTATACTTAGTATCCAACTAATACTGTGCATGTTGTCTGCTCTTCAAACTCTAAACTTCATGAAATGTGTATCATAATGGGAAATGGATAATCCTTTACGTTCCTAAATATTAGGGATTTCTTCTTGTAAGGTGCCAACCTATGCCGAAACTGCAGAGGACTTGTATCATTTTAAAAATAGGTCTTAAAATTAAGAATACAGACCTTGGGAACTTAGACAGATTGACTTGTATAACCAACTCTGTATTTTATATGGAAAGTAAGATAGCATATTTTATTTTTGATAAGTTATTTTATTCCTTCTGTTGTTTAGTTAATCTTCATCATTTTAATTTATATTTAAATGCTAGCTTGCTGCTTTTGGTAGTTAAAACAATCTTTAGTTTCTATTAATTATGAGACCGACACCAGTTTCCTTCTTAGTGACATACCAATATTAAGTTTATTAAACAGTATATACCTGATTATCATATGATCTCCTTTATTAGTTATAACACTTGAATGAGGAAGTGTTTATTGTAATATGTAAATGACATGATGATTACTGTTTCTAAATTAGATATTTAGATGTAAGATTCAATTTGTTCAACATATACTGGCAAGTGAAAAGTTTTAGAGAAGGTTAATCTAAAAATAAACTATAGCTCAAATTATATATACTTCAGAACCAAAATAACCTATTTCACTTATACTGTAATTTCCTAACTTACTAGAATAGTAATGGATTTGATGTCACTTAATATGGTATAAAACCAAATATTTAGTTTACCATTAACCAAGGATACAGAAAACTGAACATTATCTTTCAACAATTTGGACTATACAAGGAACCCGTTTTCTGTTAAGTTTTGGATGTGGAACTTGTACCATTCTTTTAATTTATCTGATGGGTAAATCCTGCTGATAACTAGATATCACTTCTTATTTAGTAATAAGACAATTTAAATCAGAATATCATATACTATTGCTAAGGTTAAATTAATATTAAAAAACAATCTGCTATATGGGAATTAGTGTATAATCTCTACTCTTTTTAGATCTACGAACTGCGTATTCTGTTACCCATAACAAATCTGCTACAACTATTGTATAGCAGGTTATGTAATTCAAGAAAGTCTTTTTGTTCAGCACAGTTTAAAATTTCTTTTCTTGCTCTTCTTCAAACTATAAAACACTTTATTGTTGGAGAGAATACTTTATAAACTATGATAACCTTTGTATATGTTCTACCTTCTCTTCCCCATGTACCTGGGGACACATTTAAGGATGGAAAAACTGTAGATGGACTTTACTGTAGTCTGCAAAGTTTTTTTTCCCCGTGGTAGGGTGTCAGCTACTCTATTTACTTGAAGTATTTTCATAATGTATGCTCAATCTATACTAAATGACAACTTTCTTGGATTACATGAACATCTGAGTGTTAAGAGTAACACTTGTTTTACAAATCTTTTGTTGCTAACACTCTAATACATATTTAAATACAAAGAAACAGAATAACTTGGACTACTGCACAGATTTTTCCTTTTTGTCCTTAATACCTAAATAATTGTCAAATTATAATCAATTGTACCAATACTTTAAGTTGTGTTGATAGTTAACATTTGCTACATGACTAACTTTTTAAAATTATACATACCCTATTAACTGATACATACAGTACACACATGTATATAAATGTACTTTTTACAGAAGCTCTAGGTTAAAAGTGGACTTTGAAACATAAAATACAT
Organism: Tachypleus tridentatus; assembly: GCF_004210375.1. Lineage (NCBI taxonomy): Eukaryota > Metazoa > Arthropoda > Merostomata > Xiphosura > Limulidae > Tachypleus > Tachypleus tridentatus. Next base: position 72,727,955 of record NC_134827.1, on the reverse strand, counting down.
TATGTAATGCCAAATCCTCAGTTGTTACATAAAGTGAAAAATAGATTAGTTTTTAATAACCAACAATAATTAAGGTACATTTTTTTTATTAAATATTGATTCTCATTAGCTATATTTCCAGAATACTTGTACATCAACACTGTCGGAACTTTGACTTGTTCCTTTAATCTGTTGGAAAGTAATCATTAAAAAAAATCCTGAAGTTAGATTACTTAGTTCACCTGCAATATTAAACAAGTGTTACAGCTGTTTATTAATAAACATTTATAATACTGTTTAAGTTATTGTTTCTTCTAATTCTTTTTATCTGTTCATTAATTTACATAAATATTTCTCTTGATATTGATAGTTGTTATGTTACCAGGAAGTTCTATATATTGACACTCTTAAGAGTATACACTGTTTGACATGCTATTAAAATAGTGTTAACAAAGTGTTAACAATACAGGTATTTTAAAGGTTTAAAATAAATTTTTAGTTTTTCTCTATTGAATTACTTAGATATGCAACAATTCTTGTTGTCAGAGCAGGCTGCCAAAATCAAATGACAGCATAAGGATAGAAGGTTGCTCATCTCTCTATGATTTACTATAGTGTCAGTTTCTTCCTTCAACCTCACATTAACTATGCCATCTCTTGAACCTAGCTGATCTCTGAAGTTAATCACTTCTTGTCAGGTGAGCACAGCAAGAAACTGTTAGAAAGAGTTATTAAAGAACATGGGTGATTTCTTTTTTGTAAAATATCTGTACTGAAACTACAAAGGGTTCATGATATTGGTGTAATAAAGGTATTGAAACCAAGGATGCTTTAAATTTATTTAAAGCAGAAGTTTGAGATAGCAACTTTTATTTTTGTTTACTGGGTTACTGGTGGCTTATTATTCATTCCATCATTTAGTGAAACTGTCAGTTGTTAGTTTGCATTTAAACAACTCACCTTCTAGCTAATCCCATGAATTAATATGTATTAAACTGATGCAAGTTCCTTCTACAGATGAAGTACAGATATTAATTTTCATAAAGGATATGTACATGATTAGTTGTTTTATTGCATGTTATTCTTAGAACTCAATGTCCATTAAAGTGAACTCAAGCCAGAAGATAAATCTGAATATGTAAGAAAATGAATATCTCCTTGTAAGTTTATCTACACAAACTGTGAAATTACTTAAGTCATTAAAAGTAAAGATAAGAGAAACTTTGAATTTCAACCATGGTTAATGTAATCCTTCTAAAGGACAAGGAGTGTGAGAAGTTTCAATGTTTGTTTTCTATTTGTTGTTATAGTTATTGTTCATTTAAGCTGCAAATCTTTAAGTTTTAAAACTAACTCAATGTAGTTAAGCTATTCATATGAACTTTTAAATTTTCATATTTAAGAGACTGACACCAGTTTTCATAAGTGATTTTAGGTATTAATGTTTCTAAATAAGTAGTTAATTATTGTACATTATCTGGTCTTTAAACTTGGATTTCCCACACCCAGAGCCAGAAGTTAGGGAAGCTGAAGACACAACATTATCAACTATTTTTCACTAAATAAATGTACTTAAACCGGGCAGGATTTGTGTTGAGAGTATAAGGATGGTGTTAAGAGCAAATATAGGAAAATTGAATTTTGATAGTGATTTAATGATTTTCCTTCTTGAAAGGAAGGGAATGTGAGTTAGCAAAATCTACTTCTTATTTGTTTATGGGTTTGTTTTCCATTCATGTGTTACTTTGTTTAGTTACTCTACAATTTTATATTTAAATGCTGACTCACCTTTTGTCTAATCACATGAATTTTTATCTTGTAAATTGAGACTAAAACCAATTTCTTCAATCAGTGATGTGCAGATATTATTGATAAAGAGTATGTACCTGATCACAGATTAGTTGGTCTTAGAATTTCAAATTCTGTTAAGCTCAAAATGTTAAAGCCAACTGCATAATATAATGGCCAGTTTCTTTTTTTTTGAAAATATCTGCATTTAGACTGGGTTTGTCTTAATATTCAATTTTTCCCATCTTAACTATACAAGAATTCAGTTTTAAAAAGTAAATATAACCACTTCCTAAAGTGGAAGAATGCAAGTTAGTAAGTTTAATTTGTTACTTGATTTTGGATTTGCTTTCCAGTAACTTATTCTAACACTTATTTAAGCTGTAAATTTAAACTTAAACACAACTTGCATTGTAATTAATTGCATCAATTTTTATCTTGAATGAATTATCACCCTGACACCAGGGTTCTGTAGCAGTTATTTACAAATACTGACTTCTTTTAATAGAAAGTAAATAATTCTTACTATCTGAAATTTCTTATGCTAACTAATTGGTTAATTATTGTAACTTATCTGGTCTTTAAACTTGAATTTACCATAACCAGAGCCAAAAGATAGGGAAGCTGAAAATACATTGGCTACTTTTTTTGGTCAGTATATGTACTTAAACTGAACAAGATTCATGTTATCAGTATAATGATGGCATTAAAAGTGAATGAGGAAACTGTGAATTAAGACAGTGATTTAATGTAATCTGTTTGGTTTTTGAAACAGGAAGTGTGAGGTAGCAAAAACTGTTTTAACTTTGACTTTTCTGTTTATTTAGTTTGTCTGTATTTTAGTTAAATTATGTTTGAAGGCTACCTTACATGCTCCTAAATTATGTAGTTTTAAAATGGTAAGAGTTATGAAAATGACACCAATGTTCCCTATTAGTGACTGAGATATTATTATTGCAAAAGTGTAAATATAGTATAACGTTTAATCATTTAAAAACTGACATGTTCAATAACTTGTCTCCTCAAAGGTAGTAAGCAAGCATTATTATTCAAATTAGATATTTTTATTTTAGTTTTGTACATGTTTTTGTTTTCTTTTATAGAAACATTGTGAAGCTCATGGTGATAAGAAATTCTTGCATTTGGGAAATGAGAAGCTTGGAAAAGGAATTCTAGAAAACATCAAACAAAATATGCAAGAACACTAACAATGGTAGATGAAAGAACAGCATTATTTCTGTATCTTATACAGAAGGGAACATTCAACATCAAGAAGTTTTGTACACAACTAATAGTAGGTAACTTGCTATTACAATTAATAACTTGTCTTCTAAAGTAAATACATTCAATTAAATGTATTCTGAATGGAATGGACTTTATGCAGTTACAACTGTTACTGCATTTGTATATCACTTAGAATTTATTTCAGACACTTAAAATTACAATTTTATTACTAGGATGCTATCTAACTTTCTCGAGTAAGAACTTCTCTACCTGAGAAAGTGCTCACCTTTCTAGACAGTTACAGAAAACATGTCAGTTGAAAGCTTCAAGATTTTCTTCTTATCCACAAGATAATAGATTTATTCTAGTGTTTACCCCTTATTTGTATCCAACTGATAACTTGTGTTGTTTGCTCTTTGAACTAGAACTTCATGTAAGGTGAACCAGAATGGGGATGAGAGAAGATAATTTAAGAGGTTTGGGAACATAAAGGATTTCTTTTTATAACCTATCTATACTGAAACTGTAATATTTGTCATTTTAAAAATGGGTTCTAAAATTAAGAATGCAGACTTTCCTTTATGAAAAGGAGTGTAAGCTAGCAGATTGTTTCATTAGTTTTATTTAGTTATTTTATTTCTTTTATTGTTTAGTTTTATTGTTTATTCTCTACTCTTCCACTGCTAAAGTGGGGATGGCTAGTGTAGGTAGCTTTGAGAAACTCAAAACAACCCTAGCCCTAGGGAATCCTTTCAACACTTAAAATTCTCATTCTCAGAACAAGCTATAGAAAATCAAATGACAACAGAAGAATAGACTGCCCAATAAGATAAGACTTGCTATAGTGTTGGTTTCTTCCTTGAACAAAACATACAAATAACTTTTATTGTACTCAACCTAGCTGATATCTAAACTCCAATTACAAGAAAGTATAAAAGATCAAGTTGAAGATTCAAGAACATGAATGATATTTCTTTATACAGTTTCTTTACTGAAACTATAGAGGAATCATGATGTTGGTATTATGATAACAATAATAATAAAGGTGTTAAAAGGAAGGATAGTTAAACTAGTAAGTTATATCAAGTGATATTAATATCCTTCTCTTTAATTAAAGACAAAAAGTGAGATAGCAAATTATATGGCTACTTATTACTCATTCCATCACTTGGTTAAGCTATCAGTTTTTAGTTTACAATTAAACACTAACTCTCCTTCTACCTAATGACATTCTCTCATCAGTATTAAGAGACTGAGATGACTTCCTTCTACAGAAGTACAGACCTTAATGTAAGTAAAGAGTATGTATGATTAGTTGCTTTCTTATATTTTCTTTTCTTAGAACTCAAACATCGGTAAAGATAAACTAGAACTGAAAGCCAAATATGGAACAAAATGAATGGTATCTGCTTGTAAAAAGTCCTATTTAAATATAGGATTTATGATAAATATATCCTAAAAAGTAAGGATATGAGAAACGTTGAATATTAATAGTGGTTAGTGATCCATTTGTCTTTTTAAAGGGTAAGGAGTTTGAGGTAACATGTTTGATATTATATTCTCTATTTGTTAGTTTATTCATTCCTTTGATCATTTGGTTAAGTGTCGAATTATATTTATGTTTTACCTTTCAAAACTAACTGGCAATGTAGTTACCCACATGAATTTTAAGCGTTAACAAACTGAGATTTGCACCAGTTTTCCATAATGGTGATTTATATTGGTTCTAAATAACTCATGAATTGATCTTATGATCTAAGTAGTTACTGTAGCTGAGCTGATCATTCAACTTTAACTTTCCTTTAACCAGAGCTAAAAGGCAATTATTGTATAACAGATTACAAAATTCAAGAAAATCTTTTTGTTCAGCACAGATTTAAATTCTTTCTTTCCTCACTGCACTTCAAACTATAAAACTTTGCTGTTGGAAAGAATACTTTATAAACTATAACCCTTATATACATGTACCTTCCCTTTGCCACGTACCTGGGGACACAGTTAAGGAGGGGAAAACTGTAGACAGGCTTTGCCATAGTCTGTAAAATTTTGTTTTCCCCATCAGTGTCAGCTAACCTGTATTCTTTCAAAGTTCGTTGTTCATTATGTATCTTTTTAATCTGTGTTAAACAACAACTTTCTAAAATTACATGAACATTTGATTGCAAAGCAATATGACTAACACCTTTTTCAGAGATTTTCTTTGACTCTGTACTATATCTTTCATTTAAGATGTGCAATCCCTTCCAGAATACTTTATAGATTTCCCCATTTTGTGTTTAACACCTGAGCAGTTGATGGGGAAATTATGATCCCTTGTGTTTATATTCACTTTGCTGATAGTTATAGCACTCACTACATGGCTATAATTTCATAATTGTACAAAAATATGAAACTGACTCTTAATACCCAGCATTTAAGAAACAAGAATTTGCACTATGTATAGATGTTTGACTTCAATATATTGTTTAAAACTTTAATATAAGTTCTAGCAAAGACAAAGTATTAACTTACCTCTTTCTAATAATTTGGATTTATGTAAAGGAATAAGGAACGTAACTTAGGCTTCTATTCTTCTTATGTAAAGTGTGCAAATAGATATGTTCATTTTTAATTATTTGATCACCTAAAACAATTTATTGAATAAGTTGAAGTATAATGAAAACACATGTTCATGTGGTTGTTATAAAATATTTTATAACAATTCTCACTAGCTACATTTCACAAATACCTAGTTTTACTCTGAACTTCTTAATTATTACTCTAGATTAGACAATGTATGTAAACTGCATATTTCAATATTTAAGTAATTCAACCTTAAACTTAAGTTGCATAAACTGAGACTGACAATGATTCTCCTAATATCTTGTTACTAATCCTAAGAATATGTAAACAATTATGAATTCTTATTCTTGGAAAAAAATAACTTGTCATGTACTGTGGGTGTCCTGTATATGTTGGTTTTGAATATTTTAGAATTTGTATTTACAAAAATGTGGAATCTAATACTTATTGTTTATTAACCATCATGCCCAGGTATGTTACATGTATTTAGAATGTATTAAGTAGAAGTTTAACAAAATTTAAAATATTTAACTGTAAAAACATTTTTTACAAGTTTAATTACTTGCATAAGTGCAGGTGCAATAAATTCTAAGGTGACATTATGAAAGATGTGCATGTAAAAATGCCTGGTATGGATTGAGAACTTTTATGTAGAAAAGTGGACAACTTTTCAACCTTCTGTCTTTGTCAAGTTCACAAAGAAAGATGTAACTGACCAATAGCTGACCACATGTTTGAAGGAGGTTGTGTAATTGAGTGTAAGAATGTAGAGGGTGTGCTTAGATGTTTGATTATATTTTTTAATAGAGGTGTAAAGGTGTTCTTTTATATTTGTTTATTTTGGGCTTAAGTTGTTGTACAAGTAAGGCTTCTTTAATTTTGCATTTGCTTATGTTTGTTTTTTTTATTTAGTATTTGAGTCTTTTCTATGGTTATGTTGTGTTTATTTGACTTGTAGTGTTCGAAAAAGTGTGAAGGTGACTCTTTATGTTCTTTGAATCTGGTTTCCATTTTTCTACTTGTTTCTCCAATATAGAAGTCGTAGCAGTTATCACATTGTATTTTATAAATAATGTTGGTGTGGTGTTTGTCAGTGTAGTTTTTACATAGTATAGACCTTAGCTGGTTTTTGAATAAATTTGGTATTAACTGGAATGTAATATTTTCTTACTAGTTTTTGCCAAATGTTTATTTGTCTGGTGATGTCAGGAATATGATATGCAACAGCATATGGTTTTTTGATTTTTTTAATTATTGGATATATTTACTTTTTTTAGTTGCTTTCTGTCCAGGTGTGTGCATATAATGTTTTCACGGTTTATGGAGGAAACTTATTGATGTTGATGAAGTATTGTTTTATTTTGTCTAATTCATCGTTAATTTTATCTGGTGAGCATAGTTTTATGGCTGTGTTTATTTGGTTTCTTAGTATGTTGAGTTTTTGTTTTGTTTCATGTGCTGAATCCCAAGGAATGTATAGTTTAGTATGACTGATTTTTCAGTGGATTTCTGTTTTAAATTGTGTATTGGTTCTTGTAATTTTGAGGTTAAGAAATGATATTTGATTGCTTTCTTCCTGTTCACATGTGAAGTTAATGTTGGGATTGAAAAAATTGCGTGTGTTCTGTAGATGTTAATCCCACAATCGTGTCGTCTACATATTTGTACCAGTATAGTGGTGGATGTAATGCTATGTTAACTGCTTGTATTTCAGCTTGTGCCATAAAATTTTGGCTAGAGCTAGTGATACTGGGTTGCCCATGCTTAAGCCATTTGTTTGTATATAGTTGTGGTTGTTGAACATGAAGTTTGTCTTCATCGTGGTGAATTCTATGAGGGTTGCTAATTGGTTGCTGGGAATGTCTATTGATGGGTTAGGGTTTCTGATATAGTTCTATGCCTATCTTGCAGGCTTCAACAGTTGGGACTTCTGTAAAGAGGGATATAACATCAAAACTGGTCATTAAATTAATTAAGATTTTTACTTTGATTTATTTGTGCAGTTGGAACTGAATTTTATCAGCTACGTTTTTTTTCTAAATACTCAGTTGCTGAAACAGTTAGGTACACCTTTCATGTAGTTTGAATGATGGCCACACCCTTTGAAGTCATACAATGTCTTGTTATTCCAACCATTTCTTTCTGTTTTGTACTCCCATTCCTACTCCCTAATTTTGTATTGCACTTATTCCCCTCCTTCAGTGGTGGCCCCCTATGGTCAACTAGATACCAGTGTTGGATTTTTTCAAGAGGTGTTGTGGACATTTATATCTGCTGGTGTTTGCAGCAATACCAGGGATTTGTGAACACTATACCCAATGTCCTTATCTGGCACTGTAGTGAATCTCTGCATAGGGATCTATGACAGGTGGGGCTAGTGGGCATTGAAATGTAGCTTCTTTATGGAAGCCCCTCATTCTGACAAAATAAATAAAACTTCAAAAAATTGAAAGAAACATCATTGGAGAACTACTATGCATGGATGATTCTATTGTGCATTCTCTATTACAGCCAGATTCTGCACCTCAATTTCTGATTATCCATTCCTTATCTGAAAAATGCTTGTGACAAATGTCTCCATTTTTCATTCAAAAGGGATTAGAGGGACTTGCTGGCTCTCCAAAGTCAGTAAAGTTGTGCTCTTGAAACATCTTCAACATACCAAACTTCTTGAAATCAAAGGCTATTCACTTTATTTCTTGCTTTAAATGGGTAGAAAAGAATGAGGTGCAATGCTTTGAGCCTGTTAATATCACCTACCCATAGGCTTGGAAATTGTCACCAACTTCATATTGGACATATGCTGCTGCACTCCATTCCACTACCACAGTGGTATGCAAACAGATCTTTCCATGCATCCTACAAAAGAGTTGTTTGCAAAACACCTTAATCTTATGCTCTCCATAATTAAAGTTGACCCATCTGTCTACCTCCATCTCTGTACCTACCACTCATTCCAGTGACTATCCAGTTTCACTTCCTTCAGGTTTGAGCATTTTCTTGTGTCCATTGTTTTCTGTAGCCCCAAGAAATAAACTGATCATTTGTTCATGCTTTCAGTCCCGGAGTCTTTGTTTGCAGACACACTTGGCTATTTCCTCCATGGCAGGATCCATGGAGGTTGATAGGTTTTTGTCCAGTAAAGAAGAAATATCGCAAACAGAAGACCTTCCTGCCACATTTTCCTTCGTATAAACAATTGCCACTCTGATCCAGTGGAACTCTTTGGTTTTTCATCAAATATAGATGATATTAAGGATTTGGTTCTTACTTTCCCATGTTCCTATTACATGAAGTATATTTTGAAACCTGCTGATACAGTCGCCTCAGCAATTTTCCTTTTACAGAAATGACAGGTTATGTGATGAAGAAGTGTATGGTGGGGTGGCATTGCTGGTTGATCAGCATGTGCCCAGCCTGTCTTTGTTACTTGATATACTGTTGGAGGCTGTAGCCATCTGTTATGGTCTGGCTGTACGTCAGTGGACCTTATACTCATTACAAGGTGTTGCACCATCTCTTTCCTGCCTCTTACCTGGTTTATCTGAAGAGTGGATGTAGGCAAGTAGAGAGAGAGAGAGGATCCATAGCATAACATAGTATCATTGCCAAAAGATAGTCAAATGGATAGTATTGGATCATTACAATTGGAAGAAGCTTGCACCATCACTATTTGTTTTCTCTACCTGACTGCTGAAGAGATCTATGATCAGTCAGATCTTGATGCCCTCATTAGAGCAGTTATCCTCCTTTCTACTGTTGGGGGATTTTAACGAACATAATCCCCTTTGGGTGGTGCTAGTATTAATGAGTTGTACTGTAGAGCATATGCTCTTGGACCACAACTTGTCCCTTCAATACTGGTTAGTCTTTTACTACTATAGATCTTTCTATCTGCTCTCCCCCACTTTTCAGTTAGAGTTGGCAGTAATCCAAAGGGCAATGATCATTTCCAAATCATATTGAGAGACTAGCTGTGGTCAGTACCTTTTGACCTGCATGCCTTGAAGCTGGACCAGGCTGATTGGCTTTTCTCCACACTCTCAACTATCCTCTGATCATAAGACATGAATAAATGACTGTGTGGTAGCAGTAACTGACTGTATTGTCCAGACAGCTGATCAGTGTATTCCTAAAATCTCACGTTTCCCCCAGTATCCTTGTACTTGGTGGAATCCTGCCTGTGACATGACAAGAAAAGCTCAAAAATGGGCTTGGGATACCTTTCTTATCCCACATTTTCTAAACTATACTGCATTTCAGCAGACTTGTGCACATGCTCAGCAGATCAGATGTCAAAGCTAGAAGGAATCTTGGATTAAATACACCAAGCATTTCTTTATACCACCAGTTCCAAAGTCATATGGGACAAAATTTGAAAGGTCAGTGGCCAGTACACTTCTGCTCCCCTTTTGATCTTGTAGGCCAGGAAGTTGCTGATGTACAGAACATTACCAATACTCTTGGCAAAAGCTTTCCTCATGCACCTAGCACTTCTGCTTCGTTACCCATCTTTTCAGCCACCAAAATACTGGCAGAGTGATTACCTCCCTTTTGCTCTGATTATCTGACTAAGCACCCTCTTACACTGGTGGAAATTAAACTTAGTCTTCATTGGTCTGGCTGTACATCAGTTGGACCTTATACTCATTACAAGATGTTGCACCATCTCTTTCCTGCCTCTTACCATTCTGACATCACAACTAAATCTGTCTTCTGCTCTGGCACTCACTGCTGTGCCTGTTCCATACATATCAGTGATGTCGAGAAACCCACTTGTTGAGAAATTTATATGCAAAAACGGCTCGTTTGGGTTGAGAAAATATTTTACATAGAAGAACGAACAATGAACACGAATGAATACATCCAAAGAATGAATAACATCCTATCAGACACGAACAAATTTAAACCAATACACACAAATCCAACAAAGACACAAGAGACGCAACTGAACAAATTGCTACTACAAATGAAAAAAGCCAACACAATTTCACAAACACTTTATTCCTACCTACGTAAAACCGACTCACGCACACCTCAAATATACGGCATCCCCAAACCTCATAAACCAGATTGTCCATTACGACCAATAATGTCCACATATGAATCGTTTAATTACAATCTTGGTAAATACATAGCATGGGCATTCTCCAAATATGTAACATCAGCCAGCTCATTCATCAAAGACTCTTTTAATTTCAAGTCTAATCTAAATCAACTCAATCATAAAGCCTTAATGGCCAGTTTCGATGTTATATCCCTCTTTACAGAAGTTCCAACCACTGAAGCCTGCAAGATAGCCTTAGAACTCTATATCCGAGACCCTAACCCAACTACAGACATTCCCAGTAACCAATTAGCAACCCTCATAGAATTCACCACGATAAAGACAAACTTCATGTTCAACAACCAAAACTATATACAAACAAATGGCCTAAGCATGGGCAACCCAGTATCACCAGTTCTAGCCAATATTTTTATGACACAAGTTGAAACACAAGCAATTAACACAGCATTACATCCACCACTATACTGGTACAGATATGTAGATGACACGGTTGCGGGATTCAAATCTACAGAACACATACTTAATTTTTTCAATCACATTAACTCTATACATCCCAACATTAACTTCACATGTGAACAGGAAGAAAGCAATCAAATATCATTTCTTAACCTCAAAATTACAAGAATCGACACACAATTCAAAACAGAAATCCACCTGAAAATCACCCATACTGGACTATACATTCCTTGGGACTCAGCACATGAAACAAAACAAAAAACTCAACATACTAAGAAACCAAATAAACACAGCCATAAAACTATGCTCACCAGATAAAATTAACGATGAATTAGACAAAATAAAACAATACTTCATTAACATCAATAAGTTTCCTCCACAAACCGTGGAAAACATTATACGCACACACCTAGACAGAAAGCAAAATCAACCAACTAAAGTAAATATATCTTACGAATCAAAAAATCACGAAACCATATACTGCTGTATACCATATATTCCTGACATCAGCAAACAAATAACCAACATTTGGCAAAAACTAGTAACAAAATATGACATTGCAGTTAATACCAAATTTATTCAAAAACCAGGCACAAAACTGAGGTCTATACTATGTAAAAACTACACTGACAAACACCACACCAACATTATTTACAAAATACAATGTGATAACTGCCACGACTTCTATATTGGAGAAACAAGTAGAAAAATGGAAACCAGATTCAAAGAACATAAAAAAGTTACCTTCAGACGTTTTCGAACACTGCAAGTCAAATAAACACAACATAACCATAGAAAACACCCAAATACTAAATAAAAAAACAAACATAAACAAACGCAAAATTAAAGAAGCCTTACTTATACAACAACTTAAACCCAAAATAAACCAATATAAAGGAACGCCTTTATACCTATATTAATATAATAAAATAAATAAAATTATATATTCAAACATCTAATACCGCCCTCTACATTCCGACACTCAGTTACACAACCCCTTTCAAACATGTGGTCAGCTTCCGGTCAGTTACCTCTTTCTTTGTGAACCTGACGTTGTTCGCTCTTCTATGTAAAATATTTTCTCAACCCAAACGAGCCGTTTTTGCATATAAATTTCTGTTCCATACATAGACTATGGTCCTGTAGTCAAGGCTCAGCTCCATGCCAGTTGGCAGTTGGCTTAGAGTGACCAACATGAAAACAGGCTTTTCCAAATAAAACTCTATATTGGACTTTGGCAATCTTGGTTCCATAAGGATTGGAAAGAGGAAGTTGTCCTGACTAGACAATGCATTGGTCAGATTGTTTAACTCCATTTTCTTTATCTGGGACTGATGCACCAGTGTGTTGTCTGTGTAACAGTTAGGTCACTAAGCCACATTTTACTGTCTTGCTGTAGTTACAACTCAATGAAAGCACCATTTTAAACATGTTTTGTCCTGAGGTTTATCCATAACATTGGATACTGTCATTTGCAATGATGACACTGTCCACCTTCATGTTTTTAGTTATTTAAAGGCCGCTAATCTTTTTAATTCTACTTAAGTTATATGTTAGACCTTTCCTAATGTGATTCCCTCTTGAGAATCAAAGTACATCTAGTTTGAGTTGAAATTAGAAAGTGGTTGTATTGTTAAATAAATCAACCAAGACTAGAAAGGCTAACATCAGGTGACTAATGCTGATTTTTTGAACTTGTTAGTTATCCTGGTGAGTTGTGATAATTACAATTATGCTATAGAAAGTCCTTTACAACTTGTATTACTGCAGCTTTTCTTACTACTGTAGAGTAGATGTAAAAATTGGAGTTAATGCTATCTGTGATTTTAATTCATAAATTGAACTTTGCTTTTGTTTTACCTTAATTTCCTTTTATGAATTTAATGACTCTAATTTTAACTTTTTACCAGATGTTTGCCGATAGCCTAGTTGCTTTGCACCATAAAATACCAACCAACTAATTAAAGTTAGTGCTTCTCTTTTACACCATGTGCATGAAGTTTTTATGTTTAAGAATGATTTTCCTTGAACTACTAATTCTTTTAAGCTGTACATATGTCCATTTTATGGTGCAAATATTTTCAATTTATTCAAGACGACTAAGAAAGACTAATACTTTTTTACAATTTGTGACATTCTTCAAAGAAGTTTATGTATTGTATGTAGTCTTATACATTATATCATGTATTAAATAATAATACACTACTTCAGTATCACTTGTTGTCTTTTTAATAGTTTTATCTTTGGCAAGTTTAGATGATCTGGTTAAAATAATTGGAAGTTCAGTCCATATTAAGTTAACATGTTAGATGTACCAGCACATACAAAAATGTTAAATACACATTTTTCTAGATCAGTGTTCAGGAGGGGTGAAACAATAGTTGGGTCACAGCACAATGCATATGTGTTCAGCTTGTGATATGATATATCAGTGAGTTCCCCCATTAAGAACATGGGCCCTGGAGTTGAGCCCCCTCTAGTGTTCTCATAATTTTTCTCTTCACCCCATTTGTGTGTTAACAATCTTTTGGAGGCTTTATTTTGATAAAATAAACAAGAATTGATGATTGAACTTAATGTTTTGTAAAATCAGTTGTTGCATAAAGGTCACAGAGTCGAGGTTTCTGGTAGTTGTTGTTTGAAACAACAGGGTAAACCTACGTTCCTGGATGTTATGCGGTTGACTGTATGGATTGTTGAATTGGTTAAAATACGAGAGTTCAAAGGATTTTTTTTCCTGTGAACGTTTCTGAGAAAAAACTTTGGAGACTGGTATTACTTATGGCTGGTTGGCAGGTGGTGGGTAAGTTCGAAGGCAGGGATGGCAGAGGTTTGGTGATTTTCGAGCGTTTTACACTGACAGAATGCCTCCATTGTGCAGAAGACGGGTTCGTTTTCAAAAAACACAGGCTAGGGGTATGTATCTACGGTTGAGGTAGGCGGCATCTGTCGAGAGGTAGCCCATCAATAATTACTGGTGGCTTTTAGGTAAAGGTCATTTTTCTTGCTGGCAGGAATTATTATGAACCAAAGTATCATGGAATATCGAAATACTTATGAGGTTGTGATTGGTTATTTGCACGTCACATAGAGTAGTGCATATAAATTCTACCTCTTCAGTATCGATAATTCGATTTCCTAATTCGTACAAAACTATAACAACAAAAAAACTGAATTCAAAGATGCCGTTTGAAACCAAACATGATGAAATGAATTTATAAAATAGTAGTTTAATAAAATGTTTGAATGTAAGTTAACAAACGTGATGACATGGCCTTTGACCGTTACCCATCTAGAAGGGGTTAAGCCATCCAATTGTTGTTCTAATTATAAAAGATGGTACTTCATAATAACAGTTAAAGAAAATTATTCATCTAAATCTCAAAAGATATGATACAATGTACACTTAGTAGCCAATGTATTAGGTACACCTGATAATTAACAACAAATCATGTGGCTGCAAATCAATATATAAAGCAATGCAAATATGGTGAAATTTTTGTTCAACCAAATAGAATGAGGAAAATGCGTGATATAAGCGACTTTGATCGTGAAATGAAAGTCGGTTTTATCTCGGAAACTGCTGATCTCCTGGGATTTTCACGCACCAGTCTCTAGAGTGTAGAGAATATAGTGCAAGAAAAAACATCCAGTGAATGCAAGTTCTGTGGATGAAACACATTGGTCATTCTCCTGTTATCTCTCATTAACAGACTCGTTCAAGGTGGTAAAAAGGCTATAAATACTCAAATAATTGCTCTTTACAATAGTGGAGTATAGAAGGGCATCTCTGAATGTACAACGCATTGAAACTTGAAGTGAATGGACTACAGCAGCAGAAGACTACGCCAGATACCACTCCTGTCAGCTACAAACAGGAAGTTGAGGCTACGGTGAGCACGGGATCAACGAACTTGATGATAGAAGATTGGAAAAACGTCATCTAGTGTGACGAATCCCGATTTTTACTGCGACATGCAGGTGGTAGGGTCAGAATATGGCATAAACAGAATAAATCGATGAATCCATCCTGCCTTGTGTCCACAGTACAAACTAGTGGTGGTGTAATGGTATGGGAAATGTCTTCTTGGCACATTAGACCCCTTAATAACAATTTAGTATCATTTGAATGCCACAGTGTGCCTGAGCATTGTTACTGACCATGTGCATCCCTTTATGGCTGCAATCTACCTATTTTCCAGTGGCAACTACAGGGTGTTCTGGGGACAAAAGGGAGGTTCCACCCAATTTTTATAGGTGTACCTAGTAAAGTGATAACTGAGGTGTATAATACACATCCTTTAACAATGAATGCACCAGAACACTTTTTGATATTCAAAAAAACAAGTACATACGATTACAAAATGTATAAATACATAAAATGCAGAGAGACACTGTCTACTTCAAAACATCACAAATCAAATACATTCATAGAAAAACAACAATGAAAACTGATATTTGATTCACAGTAAATTTCAATGTTAATGGTATATCCAGGGGCGTAGACCATGGGGGTATGGTGCATACAATTATTCCCCTCTACAGTTTGGTCTGTTGAATTGTTTTATTGCATTACAGGCCTACAGATTGTGTTTGTTCTTGTGATTCTCGTCTTCTTACCAATCGAATTACATAATTAGGCCTAGATGTAGGCTTTTGCAGTAGCCGATATGTACATCTTTAATATAGGCATGCTTCTAAGCTTTTCAATCTAAGCGATAGTTTGTAAGTATCAGTCAGTGGGCCAAAGTATACATGCAAGTATCGTGGCAACAAGATTACTCTGTGACTGCATGTTTACAGCTTTCAGGTTTTAATCAGAGATTACCGATTTGCAAATTGAACAGTCTACATAAGTGGTTGCAAAAATAATCCCCCCTATCGGGTGTAAAAAATCTACGCCCCTGGATATATCGCTCTTCATTACTTCCTCGCGAGAAGGATAATTCAGTATCTATACAGTATTTCAATGAAACAAAATGAATATATGTGTATATAAAAAATGAAGTCAAAATAGTTCAACATGTAATTATGCTACGGCAGTTCGGAAATCTGAACATACACAAAGAAAATGGGTATCCTTTATGTACAGAGTCTTTGATCTCAAAAACAAACCATCTGCTCTTTTTCCCTACGTGAGCACGTAAACATCAGTAATCCAACTTATAACATGTATACTAAATGAAAGAAAAACTAAACAATAGAAGATTTAAATCCCTGCTCTTTCATATGTGCCTACATGTGTGAAAGAGCTAGTAGAATGTCATTACTAAAATAAAAACTAAGATACGTTTGTGTATCTTAGCACAACGTATGCTAAAATGGCACACGCACAAACTGCCACATACCTGTTCTCCACATGTACTCATGGGTGCAGAGGTTAGACTAATTAAAAGAAGTTACATTAAATAAGCGACTATAATACATTATATGTATTCATACCCAACAAGTGGGCAAAGCTTCACTCTGTTCATTTTGATATAACCAGTCGAGTTTCCAGGATTGGAGTTATCCTTTGACTGGTCATTTACATGATGAGGTCTACTCAGACTCTTCCAGTCATTCACTCAGTTTTGGCGATCTTTGCTCACAGGTGCTACACCCTTACCTTTCTATTTTGAGAGAGGAGTAGCTCTTTACGTTATCCAAGCTTATTCCAATTGTAATGATCCAATACTATCTATTTGACTATCTTTTAGCAATGATACTGAATCACTGGAATATGCTTTAATATGGGCTTGTTTTTGATGTCTTTATGTGGCTTGGAATGGAGTTTACAGTTTGACCCTTCTGGGATATTTAGCCATTAGTTCTTCACAGACTATACTGGAATATGCCCTTTGCAAAACAATTTTTAGACAGGTTCAAAACTCGGGGTTAAACCTTCACATTTGATGGCGGTAGTCGTTGGACGAATTATTTAGTTTGTTTGTTCATTTTGTCTCTGATCTCTTTCTTAATGTATCCCACTCCAAAAAGTTACCTAGATTTGCTGTCAGTCGAGATGCACCTATTGTCAGAAACTCTTCTCAGGCTTAAATATATATGATCCCATCAAATATATGAATATGGAAAGATATATCATCTTCTCATGTGCCACATCCTACAATGGGAAGATCATTGGGCTCCTCTTTTTTTTGGTCTTTACCTCCTTGGATATTCCCAACAGTGATGCAGACTCCTTCTGCTGATACACTTGGAGGCTAGGTTTCTCCAACTGTGATAACATCAATACCATAATTGAACGTTGGGGATCTTCCTGAAATTTCCAGCGGCATCAGGGCCTTCATCACCCGACGTGGATAGCTTGGCTCTTGGAGGTATAAGTGCCAACTGTTTTACCAATTTGGTGAACTCTCTCACATCAGCTACCAATGTATTTTTATCTATAGGATCAATAATAGTAAACATTAGTTCAGTAATCTTTGTTTCCTTAACGATTTCAAGTCTTTGCTGTAGAGTAACTCCTGGGCATGTTGGAGTTAAGAGGTTTCACACGTTAAAAATAAGCCCATGTAGAAAGAACTGGAATGTTTTTAAGTAAGGAAGAAGGTAGGAGAACCACTAGTTGGCCAGTTAAAGAGAGAATGACCATGGCTGAAACTTGATCTCAAACACTAAAAGTCCAGTTTCAAATTCATAGGTTGACTCAAATTAATTTATCAAAGATTCAGTTGAGTGTATAAGTTAAGGAAGGCCATAACACTCGGTTGTGACTGTGAGTTAGACACTGGTCAAATTAAATATCTATTGGTTTACCGTGTACTCACACCAACACTTCTACATAGAACATGTGTTAAAATACTTCAACGATTTTCTGATCTATAAGTTATCTTTGTTTTAATTTCATCCATTGTGCCCATGCTTTCTTTTAGGTAACTGGAACACATGCCAAACTCTCCAACCTAGCCTCATCCCTAGCCTACCAAAAAGTTGTCATACACAGTGCTTTGTTTCTGTAGGAAGGAAGGAGATTTAAACCTTCTCGAATCTACACAGTCGAGCTAACTCAGGCACTGTTAATCTCATTTTTACCGTTAGTCTTTGCTAGTGCTCTAACTGTTGATAATAGAAGTCAGATGTAATCGTTACATTGAGTGGAAGCAACTCAATGTGGATCATACCAACAATATCCCACCAAACACTTAACAAGACTATCCTGTGGTGGAGGTCCATTTTGGGTTGTGCTTTAGCTAGTTTACCTGCATTGAGCCATTGTCTGTGGCGCTTAACATTTTAAAATCTATTTTTCATCACCAGTCACTATCCTATCCATAAATGATGAGTTACATTCACCAGAGTACAGAAAAGTGGCAATGTCCATTCTTGCTCAAACGTTGGCTTCTGTCAAATCATGGGGACCCATTTTGCAAGTTTTGCCAGCTTTCCAAGCTGTTTCAGATGACGGTGAACTGTTGAATGGGTTGAATTAAGCTTCTGTGCTAGTTCTTATACTGTTACAGCACAATCTTCATCAAGTGCGTCTAGCAACAGGTCATCATTAAACTCAACAGGACGACCTGAACGTAGCACATCACTTTAGCTAAAGTTACTTGATCTGAACTTCTGAAACGGCCTTTGACATTTTCTTTCATTGAGAGACTCTGCACTATAAACAACTTGAATGTTGCGTGTAGTTTCTGCTGCACCATTGCCTTTTTTAAACTCAAAGCAATATATGCCTAATGTGTTCTTCAGACACATCCATCTTCATGAGGGTTTATTTGATTAATAACCAAAGCATGTTTACGTGCTTGTACTTTTAACTTTTAATTTTGTAAGCTTTGTGTAGAATGTGTTTGAAGATAGTCAAAATAGTTTCATCATGCTCAGAAAATATCTACATGAGGTTTGCATTAACATTTCAATAATATCAGAGTTTTCAGTTAAAAATGATTTCCCGATTTTTGTCATTGAAATACTTCATAACTTTTAAAATAAATAAATTGTTAGTATACTGTGTATATTTGAAGTTCGTAAGTATCATGGTATTGTCGGTCTACCACCTCTGGGTAAATATTCTTTAATTATTAAAAATCAGTTAACAAGTATCACAAAAAGGGTGAATCTGCAGATACAGTTGAGAGGTGTGTTTAAACCTGTTGTTTTGGCCTATGTTTTGTTCTTTTCCCCTCTCTCTCTCTTTTTTACATTTACGGATCGAATTCCTGCTTTGTAGTCAGTATATTTAATTTCCCAATCTTTGTTATCAGCAAGGCTATATAAATTCTACTAAAATAAAATTGTTCACGCAAATTAAAAAAACGTATATTAACGTAAGATTGTCTATTACGTCAAGTATACATAAGCACATCCGAGGCATGTGATAGTTTTGCCCATTCCAATTTGTTTGAGATTTTATAAATGTTCAATGACGAAGAGAGCCTCCAAATAATAGGGAGTTTGCTTATTCACAAGCAGTGATCCGGGATTAATGTTACTGGAATAACATGTAAGAAAACTATTTTTATTATGTTCGAGAAGGTAGTTTTGAATTGTCCGAAACATGCTGGGAAAGTGTAACCTCTTAAGTTTTCACGGGTATAAAGTAACACCGCATTAGTTATTTTAGACGTGTTCATCGAGTTTTCATCACTACCCATAATGTGGCTGAGATGTTTAATTTCTGTTCACAAGAGTGAATACTTTTGGTGTTTCATTTTCAAGCTTTTTTATCTTGTGTAGTGAAATTGCATCTTTGACAGAAGTGGACCCAAAAGTGTGGCCAAACACTGAAGCATCGTAAATTTAGACATTGCATTTCTCCTACTGTAGTTCTTGTAGTGAACATTCAATCATCTATTTGAATGTATCTTGTACTTTATTCAGATAGAATTCCATGACATGGAATTCATACGAGCCATCTTTTGTATTAAAACAATCTTAGGCCTGCTTTGTTATTCCAAGCTGACTTACCAACCAATATCTGGACGCCAGATACAGAATATAGAAGCAAAAGAACCTTCTAATATATCCAGAAATTAATCTATTTATGCCATGAACTTCATGTTGAGGGAAAGACATCAACCTGAGTTATAGCGTTCACCCATCTAAAAGGATATTTCTTTCATGCCATATATTAATTCTGAAATGTTAAGTAAAGGGTTCACATAATTTCTTATGCTTTTTTAAAGTTTTCGGTGCTAATTGAAAGATACAAACCGTCGTCAATGAAAATGGCAAACAAATTTAGATAAATGTTTTTGTTTTGTTCTATCTGACTATTTCGAGTGACGCCTTGTTCAAGGGCCTATGAACGTTACAGAATACAAAATTTGAATTACAGTAACTGAAAGAAATATACAACTATAACAATATAATAGAATGGAGTACGGTGAAGCGTGTTAAAAGTATTGTTGAATAGTAAATATTAAAAATTATAAATTCAAAAATCCTAAATGAAATAGCAATAGTTTTATATGAGTCAGGCATTGCATCTGTTAATGGAATAGCGTCTGAATTGAAAAAATATGAAGTAAAATAGTCCTGTTACGAATGTGGTCACAAATATCTAAACGTTTTATTTGATGAGGTGTATCGTTAATTATGCTATGTGTAGGTAATTTTACGCGTAGGCTTCTTTATTGTCAAAAGTTTCAGTACCACAAATGTTGTAAGGTCTAAAATGAACACACACACCACAATCAGGGTTCAACAACAAAAACAAAGTTAATAAACAAATACCTGTATAGGTCTTCACATTAATATTTATGATAACTTGTTAATTAATTCACTATGAGAGAAGAAGTCACTCGATAATGAAAGGTATAGTTTGAATCATTTATTTTGGAGCTTGGTGATTTTTTTAATTAGGTTCTTCTTTCAGAGTGAAGCCTCTGGCAGTATATTTATTTACAGAGTAATCTCATTTGATCATAAACTTTCCTAATTTTCAACTACATTAATAGCATCTATACGTCACAGCGAAGAAAGCTGGTGTAAGTATCGTCATACAAACATACATTTGTTCTAAATACAAATGATTATGTAGAAGATATGTTAGTGTTTTAATCAAACTAAAACTTTATGGATAAACTAAACGATAGAAGGAAATAAGTGAACGATAAACACAACCATAAACTCAAAAAAAAAAAAAATTGCTACACGTATGTGCTCTTTAAAACGATCGTGTAAAGAACGAGTAGATTTACCGATCTATGGAGCTGAACACTGTGTTTGTTTCCTAGGTGATGTTTCTAAGTAAGATTACCCTATAAGCCCTTTGTCTTGGCGTTTTTTGGATTTGCATGCATTTCTGCTAATGAAAGCTGAACGAGTAAGAATATCCATCAGTTTTATCGGGTTTTATATGCTTCTAAATGAACAGGCTTTACATATGGAGTTCTACGAGGACGGCATGCTTTGAACCCAGAATAGCGTAACATTTTCGTAACTGTAGAGGTGCTTGCTTCAACCCCAGTTTCCCTTACCAGTTAATGTATGTCATTATGTGTTAAACGAGGGTTCCTACTAACTTCTCTGAGAACCTTCCTCTTGGTTCTCTCTGAATGTTTGGTGGGGCGTCCGGAACGAGGGAGGTTAGCAGTTTATCCTATAAGCTTAAACTTGGCAATTATGCTTTGAACAGTAGATTTCGACACATGACGTTGTGTAGCAATACCGGAAAGAGACACACGAGACTTGTATTTTACAATAATTCGGTTTTTTAAATCACTGGACAGTTGTTTCCTGTTCGCCATGGTTCGACATAATGACGGAGACGGAGCTAAATTGCCGGAAGTAAATGTTTTGCTGGCTAAATTCCAATAATTATGAACACAGTGTCTAGTTCTGGAATGGTATAATGTAGTTTATTCGCCAAACTAAACAAAATTTTTACGGGAATGTCAGTTTTATCACACATTCTGAAATCTACGAACACTTTCTGCTCCTCCTATTTTTGGTTATTTGTTTATAAGCAGTTTATTTGTTGTTTAATTTACACAAAATTTTTTGTAGATGTGTGTTAGTATAATAGCCTACTCGTGATACTTGTTTGCTATGAGCAAAAAACCACTCGGGACGCAGGGGTACGAACACTTTCTATCGTAACTGTATCCAAGTTTTTCATCTTAAGGCCTGCGAAATAATACTCATATGATAATTTAAAATCGGTTTTGTAAACTGTAACGCTCATGGACCATTGAAAAAGCGCAATTCGAAACATCGGGCAAAAGTGAGAGAGACATTAAACAACAAAGAAAAAAGGTTCTGGCTTTTTGATGATTATTGTCGTGCTTATCAATAATTTGCAGTCGTACGCAACAAATGACAAGGGGATATACATACTGCCCAGTTAGCGTAGTATTACTATTTATTATTTGATTTTTAATATTTAGTTTAAAATGTAGTTGTTCAGTGATAATTTATTAAAATTTTAATCAAAATGAATGTAATATTAAAAATCAATGTCTTACAATTTGGAAATATCAAACTTCATAAATTCAGTGTTACTATGTTATGAATTCTTATTTTATTGTCCCTTACTAGTATGTATTTCCAAACTCTAGGTATCAGATATCTATGCTTACTTTAACAGTTATTTAAAGTTTCACTTTATACTTGCAAATATAAGGGATGATATTATGATAGAAGGTTAATCATACTTGCTTGGTTGATTGATGATACAATGACATTAATGAATCAAAACAAAATGCTGCTACAAATAGGATCAAGCAAAAAAAGGAATTTAAATTTGAACAGTCACAGAAATCCAAACCAATGCTTTAAAACTTTAAAACAGTTGGAATACAGTTTTTTCACTTAAAAAAAAATCCATGTGTGGCCAGAACTTGATGAAAATATTGATGAACAATATAACATAAATATCAAAACTGTTAACTTCTGTAAATGAAGGTATTAGGAAAAAGGACCTGAAGAATAAATAACAAGATTCCCAAATTAAACCACTTCAGTATCCATAACAATATTAAGTAACAGTCACTTATTTAGGCTTAAGGCAGGATTGTTATTTAGTAGTTAGACTAAGAGGTTACATCTTATGGGACTGGTTAATTTATATGATCTTTCATATCCTTAATATATGTACATTACTGCTAGAGAAGCTTGTGGGAGTTTCATAAGACAAACACATATTCAGTGTGCTTTAGTGAGAAGGTGAGTTAACATTTTTAAATAACTAAATATTCATTGTTCAACTATGTTACAGAAGGAATAATAAATTAAACCACAACAAAATAATAATAGAATTTCCTTCTCCCACTCTGAACAAAGACTCAAACCTTGGAATTTGTTTGTTTGTCTCATGAAACTGATTCAAAACATATTTAGAATCATTGAACCAGTGCATCTCTAGCATTGATAGTATTGTGAGTAAAAGTTATATATATATATAATGTATAACAACATATCTGAATATTTAAAAGTTTGGAGATGGCTTTACTGGGTAAGAAAAACTTTATTTCAACAAAACAATCTTGGTGAAATGTTGTATGTTTATAATAATTTTTTTTCATTACTTAGTGAAGCTGTCTTAATATTTTTATTTACTAAAAAAAAAAGTGTATTCCTCGTTATCAACTATGAGGAATATTTGCCATCTTCCAAAAGTACTTGGGTGATATGCTTTTCATGTAGTTCTTTTAAAGTTGTATATATTAAGGTTGGGAGAAATTGTCAAATGGTCTGGAATCAAAGGACATAATAGTTTTAAATGCATCCTGTTCTTCTTCAGGATGTGGCAGAATGACAACATTAATGGTTGTACCCCTAAGGTAAGTAAAACACTAACCCTGAACTTCATCTCCATGAAGTTGCTTATATATTCTGATATTGGGTACAATAAATAAAACAGTAATGAGCCTTTGTTGAACTTTAAAGTTTGGGGAACTTATTTTAAAACAAGGACAACTGTAGGCTGCAGCTTTTGAGGCCTCTTCTAAAGTGCTGTTTTGAGTTGGTGATGCTGATATTTTCTATCAAAAACTGTTGTAGTGTCTTCTGTTATGTATTTTGTTCATTTAAAAAATGTTTTTCACACTTTTGAATTATATTTTGTGCATCAAGTATAATAGAAGGGAATTAATATTTAATGAATATTTCAGTTGTGGGATTTTAATGCATTTTAAACGCTGTGAGGTTATATAAAGAACAGATGGCAGAAAGAGCAGTCTATAAATGAAATGTTGAATCTTTTAGTAATGAAAGCAGAAGACTAATAAATAAAACAATATTGGTTAACACATTATATTTAGTCAAGTTCAATAAATAAAATTTGCTGTTTATGTGTTCTTGAAGGGCATTTTACTTTAAAATAATAATAATAAACTGTCAAACATTACAGTTAGAAACTGTATTGAGGCTAATAAGAACCTTGTCTGAAATACATTCAAAGCCAAAGTGGTTTGTTAGGGTTGGATCTTTTAACCACCCCTAACATACCAATTGGCTTTGAATTTCTGTAGACAGGCAGTCTTGGGGTGTCCTCTTCCACCAGGGTCAGTCAGCTGGTCCACTTGGGCTGGGTTCAACCAAGTACCAGTGTTGGATGTCCTCAATAGGTGCTGTAGACATTGTGTCTGATGCTGGTGTTTGGATATAGAGCTAACTAAACCTTGGCATTGCTGAATTGTCCTTGTTCAGCATTTAAGTTTCATGGTTGATAGGGCCAGTGGGCACCAAAATATTTTTTCTTTATTATGTATCACCCAAATAAAAGTAAAATAATAAAAAGACAGACCACAGGTAAATGACCATATCTTGAAGCTTCTGAGCAGCAATCTTCAACCTCTTCAACACCTGTACCTCATTTTCTTATATTGCATTCACTTTCAGACAAACCTTTAGGGCAAATATTTCCCTTTTTCATTCAGAAGGGACTAGAGGAACTTGATGGCTCTCCAAAGTCAATAAGGAAGCTTTGATCTGGTGACATATTGGTGGAAACATCCACATCTCAACACACTAAATTCCTCTTGCATTCAGAGGCAATTGGGGAGAAACCTATTGAGGTTACACCTCATGCTACTTTGAATTCATCACGAGGAGTTATTGTTGAGAGGGATTTGAAGAGCCTCTCAGAGTCAGATATTCTCCCTGTTTTATCCACCCAAGGAGTTTCTGCAGTGAGTCATACATCAATTTGCAAAGATGGAATTATGATGCTGACCTATGTCCTCATTCTCACATTTATGTCACCACGTCTGCCTGCCACCATCAAGGCAGGTTATATTAATTGCAAAGTACAGCCATATGTTCCAAACCCTTTCTGATGTTTCCAGTGTCAGCAGTGCAGTCACTCAAAGATGTCATGTCGTGGTTCCTTGACGTGTGCTCATTGAGGTGGCAAGGACCATGATGCCTACGAGTATGAAATGGACCCTCATTGTATCAGTTTCAATGGCTCTCACCCATCCTACTTTCTTGCCCTAAATGGTTGGAAGAAAAGAGGTGCAGCAATTGAAAACAATTCATAACAATACTTATCCTAAGGGTCGAAAATTGCTGTTCACTACCTCATCTTGGACATATGCTGCTGCACTTCATTCCACCACTACAATGGGAGTGCAAATGGATCTCTCTGTGCCTCCAAAAGAATCATTCTCCAAACAAATGAAAGCTCTTTTGACCTCCATGGTTGAAACCATTGAATCAACTTCAACACCTATCTCTGTCCCTTTATATACCTTCCAATAAACCCCAAGATCTACATCCTTTGGTTCCAGGTACAGGTATTTCCTAAGATACATATTCTTCTCCCACTCCAAGATGCAAAACTATCATTTGTTCATGTCCTCAGTCACTGGAATCCCCTTCCAACAGCAAAGACCTACCCAATTGACCTAGGGCAGGATCCATGAAGGTCGATAGACCTCCCTCAAATAAGGACAGTAAGGAAAAAAGACTTGGTCGTTAACAGAAGGGGTCTCTACCCAACTTGTTTACATATAAATAAAAATAGCCACCCTGATACAGTGGAACTGTCAAGGTTTACATTCTAATCTGGATGACATTAAAACACTGATTGCTTCCTACCATCCTGTATGTCTTTCCTTACAGGAAACATTTCAGAAACCTGCCAATACAGTCATTTTTTGGCAGTATTCTTTGTACAGAAATGTCAGGCTGTATGATGGATGAGTGCATGGAGGGATGGCACTGTTGGTTGATCAGCATGTGCCCACCCTGTCTTTGTCACTTGAAATACCCTTGGAGACAGTAGCAATCTTTGTTTCCTTGGGTTGTACCATCACTATTTGTTCTCTCTACTTGTTGCCTGGAGAGACTTATGATCAATCAGACCTTGATTTAACAGTTGCTGTCTCCCTTATTAATCCACAGAGGATTGATAGGAGGGATCACTCCATAAAGTGTATGACCTTGGATCACAACCTTTCTCTCTTTAATACTGGTGTTTATACTTATAGTCATGCACCTAATCAGTCTTTTACTGCTATTGATCTCTGTCTGCTCCCCTTTGCTATTCTCTTACTTTTCATGGAGGGTTGACAGTAACCCAATGGGCAGTCGTAATTTTCCTGTCATTTTGAGAGAGACTGGTAGTGGTTGATGCCCCCCTACCTGTATGCCCTGATGGAAGCTGGATCAAGCCAAACTGTCCCTCCTTCACTGCTCTCATTGCACTTGAACCAGTCATTGTCTGTAAATCAGCAGTAGATGACTGCATGGCAGCAGTGACTGACTGTGTTATCCAGACAGCTGCTCAATGTATTTCTAAACCTTTGACACATTTTCCATGGTATCCTTGTCCATGGTGGAATCCTGTCTGCCACATGACATGGAAGGCTCAAAAACATGCCTAGAATACCTTTTCTAGGTATCCCTCACTTTTGAACAACATCGCTTTTCAAGGAGCTCATGCACATGCTCAGCAGGTAAGATGTCAAAGCCTGTATGAAACTTGGATTAAATTCACAATCAACATCTCTTCCACAACAGTTCCAAAGTCATATGGGATAAGATTTGGAAGGTCAGTGAGCATTATACTTCTGTCTCCCTTTTGATCTTGCTCTCCAAAGATGTTGCTGATGCCCAGAGGATCGCCAATACTCTTGATGAAAGCTTTTGCCAGGTATCTAGCTTTTCTACTTCATTCTTTACCTTCTTAGCTCATCAAGATGTCTGGCAGTACATTGGTTGGACCTGATGATGTACACTATGACATGCTGTACCATCTTTTTCTTGCTTTTCTTCTGATTGTTCTTAATGAGATCTGGCAGGAGAATGTTTTCCTGATGCATGGTGCCAGGCTATTGACCTACCTTTCTTTAAG
This sequence comes from Tachypleus tridentatus, assembly GCF_004210375.1. Lineage (NCBI taxonomy): Eukaryota > Metazoa > Arthropoda > Merostomata > Xiphosura > Limulidae > Tachypleus > Tachypleus tridentatus. Next base: position 72,700,626 of record NC_134827.1, on the reverse strand, counting down.
CTGGAGAAATATCCCAAGATTCCGTTAAACTATCATCCAATTGGTTTAACGAGCTGTCTCTGTAAGACCTTAGAGAGGATGGGTAATGCTCATCTTGTTTGGTTCTTTGATTCAAACAGCTTCCTCTTGCCCACCAAGTGTGGGTTCTGATAACAGTGCTTTAACATGAACCATTTGATTCAACTTAATGTCAATCAGAGAAGCCTTTCTCAAAGAACATCTTGTGTCAGCATTTTATAAACTTGAAAGGGATTACAATACAATATGGAGGTATGACATTTTTGTGAAACCTCCACTTATGTGGAATGTGTGGCCATTTGCCCATTTTTATTATAAATTTTGTAATGGTCAGGTGATCCAAACTTCGTGTGAGTTTGACTCTCCCATTCTTTCCTCCAGGAACTTGGAGTCCCTCAGGGCTGTGCCTTAAATGTCACACTTTTTAATATAAAGATTAATGCTACCACTGGACAACTTTCTCTTACTGTTGCAAATATGCCCATTATCAACGACTTCCACATCTCATGTCAGGTTTAGTGAGTGACAGCTACAGACTGCCCTAAGTTGCTTACTGAAGTGGACCACAGCAAACAATTTTAACTTTTTTTCAATCTAAAACTTTGTATGCACATTTGCTGCAAACAGTGAAGTTGTTCTTCCCCTAGTCCCTGAGGCAAGGTTCTTGGAGTTTATCTTTGACCATAAGCTGACCTTTATATCATACATCAAGCAGCTATAACTCAAGTGTGCAATTTCACTGAAGATCCTCCATGTACTTTCTTCCACCTCTTGGGGTAGGGATCAATGTTCTATGTGAAAGGTATGTTGCAAAAAACTGGACTATGGGTCTGGTCTGTGGCTCTTCCAGAATCTTGGAACTGAAGATGCTGGACTGCATTCATCATCAGGGGCTTTGGCTCTGCATGGGGTTTCCACACTTCCTCACTCCAGAGTTTGTACACAGTCTCATGAACCTCCTCTACACCTCTACCATTTACAACTGTCTTTACTGTATTCTTCAAAACTTCAATAATTACCATAGCATTCCACCTGGGGTTGTGTTTTCCTTCCTCAGTGGACCATGCATTTTCAGAACAGACAATCTGCCATTGTTCCTTTTGGCCTTTGTATCCAGGTGCAGTTGCATGAATTGCATCTGTCCTTGGATAGCATTGCTGTAGCTACAGATCAGCCCATCTCACCATGGCTTATTACCATTCCCATGTGCAACCTTACTTTGAGCCATCTGAAACAAAACTGATACCTCCAATTGGAAGTAGCATCATTTTATTTGCTGAACATCTTTCGACCCAGCTTTCCATCTCAGTTTATACAAATGGTTCAAAATCAGGTGACTGTGTGGGCTCTGTCATGATTTGTTGAGGTTACACACAATATCCCCTCTACAGATTCTGTGTTCACTGCTGAACTCTACATCATTTCTCTTGCCCTGGATCACATAGAAGCTAAACAGTACTCAAATTGTACTATTTATAATGACTCACTTAGCTCTGTACTGGCCCTGGAACTGCTTAATATTAGTTCTCACTCTTTTCTCACTGATATTCAAAACTGACTGGTCCATTTCTCATTAACATCTACTTATATCCTGTTCTTCTGGAGGCCACTTTGGTATTTGCAGGAATGAGCTCCTTGACACTGCAACTAAGTCTGTCTGCTGTGGCACTGTCACTGCTATGCCTGTTTTATACATAAACTACGGTCCTGTATTCAAGGCTCAGCTCTGTGTTAGTTGGCAGTCAACTTGGGGTGAGCAACATGAAAACAAGGTTATCTAGATAAAAGCTTCTATTGGACTTTGGCTGTCTTGTTTCCATGAGGATCAGAAAGAAAAAGTTGTTGTAACTGGACTACTCATTGGTCACAGTTGTTTTAACTGATCATTTTCTTTTATCTGGGACTGATGCACCAATGTGTTGTCTGTGTAATACTTGGGTCACAATAGTCCACATTTTACTGTCATGCTGTCGTTACAACTCTAAATGACACTATCACCAACGAGTCCAGTGTCAGGGGTACCTTGGGACAAAACATGTCTAAATGGTGTCGACACTGTTCACCTTAAAAATATTTTTAGCTTTTATATGCTTTTGACCTTTTTAACACTATTTACCTTTTTCATTCAAAAATTGGACCTTGTTTTAATATGATTCCTTTTTATGAATTGTAATAATTTTATTTGTTTGTTTTACCAGCTCTTTACCAGCTTTGTGCTATAAAATGCCAACCAACCAACTACTTTATTTTAATAAAAGTTTTAATATCCATACCAGCTGTCTGGAAATACATTTTTACTTCAATTGAGTTTTTCATCATCACAAACCTTGTCTGAGGGTAAAAAATAAACAAAAATTACACTTCCATATCACAAGTTTAACAAAATTGTAAAAGCAAAAAAAGAATAAAAACTTTATGAAGATATGAGTTTGAAAACAGCCTTTCCTTTTTTTATAAACAGTAAATTTGATTTGTTCCTAGATATTATAAACTTAATAGCTGAAACTTAAAGCTTTTATTCTCTTATTCAGAAGGCCTGGTAAGTATTCATAATTGGACCGGAATTTGCAAAATTAACTTCTGTGTTGAGTAATGTAAAGTAATGAAGGGATTTGGAAACTAGAAAAGTATGACTTGTATTAAGGAGAGCATTGCTGTAGCAAGAGGAGTTGATGATGTTTTCAAGTCTATTTCTAGAGTTTGAATGTTTGACTGAAATATAGATGATAAGGGTGAATCAGGACATGCATGTCTATCACAAATAATGATGAAATATCAAATAAATTGGTGAAGATGTGTTTGCCTAAGATTCCAAGCTCTATAATTTCTTGAAATATGAAATAACTGGCACTATTTTGTTATTTAGGATGCAAGGCTCATTAGTTCAGTAGAATATGAATGTGTTTGTTTTAAACTCAATGCCTTTTGACTTGTTAGAATGTAGGCTATTGAAGGTCTTTCTGAGTTCAACATCTATCCTGGGCATACTGTATTTCATCTACTTCACATTGTTACATAGCAAAAAAAAAGAAATAATAAAGAAACATTTATATACATACCATTTTATTGTCATCTTTATAATATTTTCTGATAAACTTGCAAAGTTCTTGGTCCTTGAAACTTTATGGATAACATTGCATAAGAAGTTATTGTAGATTGAAGTTAATTTTCAGAAGTATGTAAAATAGGAAGGACTTTCTAGAGATAGGAAGATAATTGATACAAATCCTTGGTACACAGAAGAGGTAAGAAAGAAATTGGGGAAAATTGCCACTGGTCTACATAAGTCGGTTGCTTAAAATTTATTTTTACTGTATTATAGATGGTGATAGTGTTTTAGTTATAGTTCATGAAACCTAGTCCTATAGTTGTTCTTTGACATAATTATTTCAATATTATAAATACAACAAGGTAAAGTAAGACCATATTTTCTTATGGTTACTTCCTTTTCCCATCTTTCATGCTCTCCAATGGCTCAGTGTTAATATAAGGGCTTGTAATGCTAAGAAATTAATCTAAGGGCTTGTAATGATGAGAAGTAGGGTTTTGATATTTGTGGTGAGTATAACATAAATATCTCTTTTTGTAGCTTTGTCTTGCACCTAGAAACAAAGAAAATTTTCTAACACTGAAAAGGTTTTTCAGTCAAACATCAAATGCTTTTTTTCCATCTGTGTCCAGTATGTATTAAAGTAGAAGTAAATTATCAATAAGAACATTGTATAGCTGTTGCAAGAAACAATGTGAAGAAAGAGTTAAAGAAAAAGAATAGTCTTAAAGGGCATTAAAAACACATGTAAAAAAGTGAAAATGTATTAAATATTTTCACTTAAAGCAGTTACTTCTGACTTATTTAAAGTTCCATCTCATCAGGTGGCTTTCCTTCATTTGTCATTGCCCCTCTTCCTGTGGTCAGTCAAGGAACTTGTAAAGTAAATCACATTTGAAGCTAATTTCCTGCTAAGAAAGCCGATGAAATGTTAAGTTACAGAACACCATCAGCAGAAATACCTTCTGTGTTACAAGCAATCACAGTAACTTTGACATATTCTTGATTTCTAAAAATGGTTCCTTAAGGTATTAGATTTTTATCCTTTTCTATACTGAACGTGTGTTGTTTGGAATTTTAGTACATTAACAGCAGCATGAAAGGTCAAATTTAAGCAGTTTTTGTTATTTTTATGTCATTTATGAATTTGGAAAAAACCTACATGAAGTGAAATGTTTGAGCAATTATTTTACAGGCCAGAATAATATCTTGAAAACCTTTAACTTATAACACTGGAAACTGTGGTGATTTTAAGAGATTGCCCTCTCTAGATTATTCTTGGTTCATTGCATCATGCATATGTAAATCACTTAGAACAAAGGCTAATTGATCTATGCAACAAAAGGCTTTAATGGCAGTTAAAGGTGCATTAGTGCGGCGAATGAAATGTCTAATGAGTTGGTGTTGTAAGTTCAAATAGAATTAAGTGGTCAGTTGAATGAATAATGAAGGTTGTAATAACACCATGCTGTTTCTATCATGGACAGACTGAAGGAATAATAATAGTATAAAAAATGAATGCTATAAAATATGATATGACAGGCTGTATTGTTTAGGATTGAAGAAGCAGTAGGACAAATAATAACAGTTGTAAGTAAACTGGACACTGTGTAGATTTGGGTCATCTTATTATTATGGATGTAGTGTGTACATATGTAACTATAAATAATTTTTTTTAACTTATTTAATTATCTGTGATAAAAAGAAATCTTCTGTGCCATCATTGAATAGTTTATCCCCTGTATAAATTCAATAAATTAGGTGCAATCCCATATTATTATGTACGTAAATTAATTTTTAGGTTATTAAACAATTAGATAAAAGGTATTTTAAAATTCCATAAATAATGAATTGTCTAAATTACAAGTTCAAAAAGAGAACACAACATTTTTGTAAATGAAAAGTAAATATTTACATTTCTGCACATCTGCCCAGAGTTCTACTTTGGTTTTGCTTAGAAGATTCCTGCTAAAAGTGTATCACACTTTGAGAAAATATCTATTTTTTGATTATCAAATGTTTCACTTAATATTTCTGCATTCCTTGTTTGAAATCTGCTGTAATATGCAGACGTATCATGTTTCCTACATTCTGTAGTCAAATGCGCTATTTTGTTCATTTAATCATTATACAAGTTTCATAACAAATATTCAGTAGATATATTTTTATTTATTCTTAATACCTAAGGTCTAGGAGTTTAAGCTAAAATAAATTATAATAATAGATTTAAACCAAGATTAAATGGTGCAGTTCAATTTCTTCTGTAATAAGAAATTTTCAAAGGCTATTTTTTATATTAGATAGTGGCAACACATAATCCAGTGTGTCATTATTTTTGTATTTGTTCTTCTAGGTAGGTAACATCTTGTCTACTGGGAATGGTATTTCACTATTGTATGAAATGTATGGATCGAACAACATGGCATTGAAAAATCCTTTGCTGGTCAATAATGATATTGATCTAGTGTAATATCTGACTGATGCTGTGAGTCATGAGGTGAAGCTGCCACTGAAGAAAGAGAGTTAACCTGTTGAATTCAAGTACACTTTCTTTGTTCAGTTTTCCTTGATTTTCATTATGACTAGTTTGACAGAGATTCAACTTAAAAAAAAGGAAAGTTAATGAACCATTCACTGATTCATTCTATGTATGTATGAATCTTTTTTGTTGGTGGTGTTGTCCCTAAAAAATGTATTCATTGCCCTTCAAAAGCTTCCAACCTCTTTCTTTGCATGCATCTTAAAATTTTGTCAAATTATCTATTTCAAAACATTTCCCTTATTTCTCAGCTGTTATTGTGGGTTTTATTGTCAAGTAATTAGTTTTGTGTGAAAATACAACACTTGTTATGGTATCACATCAAGTTTTTAAATCATTTAGTAATGAAACTCATCTTTTACAACATACACAAAGTTTAACTGCAATTAAATAAAGATAGATTTGAATATCATTACAAAGTAAAGTAAATAGTAGATTTAATTAATTTTTTTTAGTTTCTGTAAATGTTCCTGTGGTTTATGAACTGTGAAAAGTGTAAAAACAAACAGTCTTAGACTGTTTAAGTATCAATAAAGGTATCTTGATGGTTGATTTTATACGTAAAGTATTTTTCTTTTTAATAGCTATGCTGTGGTTTTATTGAGTTGCAATGTTTGTAGACATTATCTTTTTGTTGTTTTCACTAAATAAAATATCCTCAAGTCAATTTACTAAGTTTACTATTTTGTAAGTATGGTAGCCTGTTAGATGACTACAAAATGGTCAAACCTTCATTATATGTTACTTCTGTTTATATAAAGTGCATAAATAAATTAACTAACTGGCTACTTAAACATTTTTAATTGCAATATGTTTAATGAAAAGCATTATCAACATTATAAGTGATATTAAAATGTGCTTATATTAGTTACTTATCAGTTCATTTACAAAAGATTGGTGAAGGATTATGGGATATTTTGAAAACAAATGGTGGAAGATGTGTGGTAGTGATTATGTCATTTAGTTGACATTAGCAGTTAAACATTTGGTTCTTCATTTGTAAACTAGGAAATTTTTAGATTAGTGTTACATGTGAAATGAAGGGTAATTGAAAAATTACCTAAAAAGACAAAAGAGAGCATATGAAAATAATGTTAATGTTTGTTTGTTAAGTTGTCTGGTGACATATCAAGTTTGTGTAATGATGATAAATTGCTTTATTTTTACCTAATGTATCAACAAACTGTTGTTAATTGTATGTTTCAAATGACATTAACTAACATAAACAAACTTAATTGTACAAAGTAACTATGATAACTAACACATTGACAGGTTCTTTCCCTATCTTGAAAAAATCCTATACACTCCAAAACTGTTTTGTGATTTGTGATAAGAAACCCACTCGAAGTAAAAATGTAACACTTTGTTAACATGAAGATGACCTAAGAAGGCCAAAACGTTGTTCTCTACATTATTTTAACAAAAGTTTTAATACTTTTACCAGCAGTCTTTAGAATACATTAAAACTGTTTTGTGTTTGTAATCTACATGTGAATGTATTAGAAGGAAGCGTGATGTTAATTTATAAAACATTCTAAGTAGCTTACTTAACATCACTTATGATCAGTAGCTTCTTCTAGCTGACAAACAGATTACAGGATAAAAAAAAATATCATATGGCACTGCTGCCTTCCTAGAAACAATCCTAATAGAAGAATAAAATGCTGCATAAAGTAATTCATTCAACAAGTCTTCTGGGTGGTCTACTCTTTTTAGGCCCATAGTAATATAATATTTTGGGACAAGTTTTAATCTGTTGATCCATTTCAACTGTTCCACCCTTAAACTAATACTATTAATAAATAATTTTTTAACAATCTTATAGCCAGTCCTTATCATTCATATACCTATCAAGCTTTTTCTTAAATCCACTTAAATTTATTGCCTCAAAAACATCCAAAGACAACCCATTCCAAAGACTGAGCTCTGAGGTATTCCACTTGTGACATTAATCCTGTTTCACTGGACTCCATTTGTAACAATCTTCTGCTTTTTTTTTCATCAAGCCACTCTTCTATCCAGTTAGTTAAATTATATCCCACTTCTATAGGAGGTAATTATCTTTACAAGCCTTTAATGTGGCATCTTGTCAATTGCTTCCTGAAAATCCAGATATACCAAATCTGTAACTTTAACTTCATTTAATTAAGCAGTCACTTTATATATAGATAGCATTACATCTTCTCTTTCGTTGCTGTTTTGCTGGCAAGTTCCTATCTGGAGTTAACAAGTGGGCAGATGCAATACAATCTATATTAGAGCATGAATAGTTCATGTCACCATGTTTGTAAAATAATGTTCCTAGTATTGATAAGAAGTTTGTTTTAAAATGTATTTATGGAATGATGAAGCCAGTGTATTATCCCAATCACTCATTAGTAATGTTAAAATCTTCAGTGGATTACTAGTGTAATGGGTAACAACATAAGGTTTTATCACTGTGGCTATAATATATGGAAGTTTAAGTAGTTTCAACAAACTTGTTTTATTGGGTGTATTTTTCTGTTAATGGTTTAACTTTATTTTTTATATTTATAGACTAATAATGTCTGCTGCACTTTCACCATATGAAAATTTAAAGTGGAAAGTCTTGAAAAATATAGAATTGATTTGTGTGGATGATGGAATTAGAGAAGCTTTCAGACAAGTCTGAATCATGGGAAGCCCAAAAAGAGGTTACAAGTATGAAAGAACTGATACATTTTCTTGAAGATCAAGATATCGTAACAGAGTAGAATGTTGCAGTTTTAGAGAAACTAGTGAAATTTCAAGATAACAGAGTCAATTAACTTAAAAGTCTACAAGAAACTTGAACTTTCTGATACTACTCCCTGGTGTTGTCTGCCATTGTGAAATCAAAATCACACCAATCTAGTTGGATCCTGTTTCAGATTCAGTAAATGATTCTGATGGCTTGTCTTAATAATTGTATTGCATTATTAAAGTGCCAAAGTATAGCTTAAGCTATTATTGTTCTTTATCGTACGTTACTGTAATAGAAACAAAGACAACAACTACTTAGTTAATTGAACTGTTGTGTTGTTTTGTGTCATTGTACATAACTACAACAGGGACAAGAGCTACGGCTACTTAGTTGAACTGTTCTGTATCAGTGTATTTCATTACAACAGGTACAACAGCTACGGCTACTTAGTTGAACTGTTCTGTATCAGTGTATTTCATTACAACAGGTACAACAGCTACGGCTACTTAGTTGAACTGTTCTGTATCAGTGTATTTTATTAAAACAGGGACAACAGCTACGGCTACTTAGTTGAACTGCTCTGTATCAGTGTATTTCATTACAACAGGTACAACAGCTACGGCTACTTAGTTGAACTGTTCTGTATCAGTGTATTTCATTACAACAGGTACAACAGCTACGGCTACTTAGTTGAACTGTTCTGTATCAGTGTATTTCATTACAACAGGTACAACAGCTACGGCTACTTAGTTGAACTGTTCTGTATCAGTGTATTTCATTAAAACAGGGACAACAGCTACGGCTACTTAGTTGAACTGCTCTGTATCAGTGTATTTTATTACAACAGGTACAACAGCTACGGCTACTTAGTTGAACTGTTCTGTATCAGTGTATTTCATTACAACAGGTACAACAGCTACGGCTACTTAGTTGAACTGTTCTGTATCAGTGTATTTCATTAAAACAGGGACAACAGCTACAGCTACTTAGTTATTTGAACTGTTCTGTACATCACTACAATATGGTCAAGAACTAAGGCAGTAGCAATTTAATTTTTTGCTGTTCTCCATTTTTTACATCATTACTACACTATGGTTCATTGTAAAGTGTTCAGTTTATTTGGTTTCCATGTTTTAAGAGACATTTTATCATTCCCTTAAGCATTTTTATTCTCTCCTGTCTTTCAAGAATGTTTCTTGTTGATAATGTTGCTCCTTTCGCAAATAAATTGCTTATTTGTCATTAGAATGTTGCACAAAATCATTCTGTTTGTAAGTGTGTTTTGTTGAGTTCCCTAAGTATTTCTTGGTCTACTGTCATTTGTATCTGAGGTTATTTCTCACCATTGTAATTTCTTTTTGAGAATAAACCTGTCATCTGTTTTATTTCAGCTGTTGTGATATTATATACATGTACCTCTGTCATTTGCTGAGTTGAAGGGTTCTTTCTTTTCTTATAGATTTGGAATTCTTGACTATATCATCCTTTGAAACTAATTTGAAATTTTCTCTGTTTTCTTAACTTGTGTAAAGAGATGATAGTTTGGATTTCCAATGGTCAATACATAGTGACTCTAAACTCTAGCTGTTACACTTTATTCATATCCTTGTAATGTGTGGATATTGAAGTCTGTTCTGGGAATATCAGTTTTACAGATTTTTTTTTAATTTCAACTTTAGCAGAACTTTATGTTGTAAAGGATGCCTTTGAACAAATATTGTGTACAGAATATTCTACTTCACACGTTTTGGATTTGAGAGTGATTTTAGTGTCTTCAGAACCCATAAAACCTCTTGTGGGTTCTCATGGTGATCTAAACCTCAACTCTTTCACAATGTGGATTACATTTTCCTTTTCTGGGACATCCTGCATGTGTGTAAAATAAGAATCTTCTTCATTATAGTAGGAAATTATTGGTGAAGTACAGGGATTAGCAAGTATAATTTGGTAATTATTTCTATTGCTTGGCACTTCATGTTGAGTAGAAATATCTCATCTCATAGTGGGGGCTCTGTCTCCTCTCTAATAGGATCATTTTCTGGATATTGAACATAAATATGTTAAAACTTTGTTACTTGACACATGTGATTTAGAAATGTTTACTGCTCTCATCTACTCCATTTGCACTGATAATTTCACATGCCCCCAGATTAGGAGAAAAAAAACACTGTTTTTTGGGAGCAGGACATCTCTGCCTATTTGTAGTTGCAGGTAAATAATGTGTAATTGTTTTTTTAGTTTTCCCTGGTTTTATTCACTTGTACTTAAACCATGCACGTTGCTCATTGATTTTTCTCTGGGTTTCTCCATCTGTAATTAAACCATTGCATTTTGATAACTCAATTTGTTTTGATTCTTTTTTACTCGATTAATGTGTACTAGTAACTGAATTAGTCCTTTTTGTTTTTATAATGCTGTACTGATTCATTTTATAGTGTTATCTTGGGAGTATTCATCTGGTATCTGTAATGCAAGGTACAAATGTTTAACTTGTTTATTAAAATACATTTTTACCTCCATTTACACAAAACGGTCTTGATCTTCTATCTTTCCTCTAAGCACTGACAAAAATGTTCATGCTTGTGCAACAGTCTATACACTCCATCAATTTTGTACCATTTTTGAATTTTTATATATTATGATAACTCTCTACCAATAATACTGTGTCACCAATATTGTCCAAGCTAGCTCCTGTGCTATTTCCACTCATTCCTCATTTTCTCTGTCACTGTATTGCTTAGATGTGGGTTGTTAGATGGCTACTGACTATGTATGTGCTTCTTTGTCCTTTCAGAGTATTGGTTTCAGTAATTTGTTTTTTTTTTGCATATTTTTTTTTTACTGAACTATAAGAATTTTCGGTATGAATTTGCAATCAATTTATTGCCCACAGAAATTCCCTTTGCATTAAAAAATGTTACTGGTAAGGCTTCCCAGGAATCAGTTTCGTCTTAATCTGCAGAGGAGATGTAGGCCTTAGCTTGCAGCTGGCTAGATTATTTTTTGCTGGTAATTTATTCTTCTCTTCAATATGACAATATTTCTAAGGAAGAATACAATGAATGAAAAGAAATTGGAACTATCTTTTTTTAAAAAAAAAAACCCTCGGTGTGGATTCCTGTACGTGGTGAGGGGACCTCCCAGGGAAGGTTCTGTTCTATCTGGTTACCTTCTCTGGGATCTAAACATCCACCCACGTGTTTCCCGTGCGTGGCGACCCGTGAAGGGGAGGAGAGGATCCTGGTGGTTGAGGGTTCCAACCCTAACACACCACTTTGGCCTCGAATTCCTGCAGACGAGCGGCCTTTGGGTGGCCCCCTTTGGGTCAATCGGCTGGTCCACTTGAGCTAGAGTCAACCAAGTACCAGTGTTGGAAGTTCTCAACGGGTGTTGTGGACATTGGGGCTGATGCTGGTGTTTGGGTATAGTGCTCACGAAACCCTGGCGTTGCTGCATTATCCTTGCGTGACTTTGTAGTGCGTCCCCTTGTAGGGCTCCATGGTGGGTGGGGTCAGTGGGTACCGAAATTTTTCCTTTTTCCTATGGATCCTCTAAAAAATTTAAATAAAATTGTAAAAAAACAGTCAATGGGTAAGCGACCACGTCTTGAATACTCAGAACAGCAATCTTCAACATCAGTAACACACGTACCTCATTTTCTTATATTACATTCTCTTTCGGAAAAACCTTTAGGGCAAATGTCCCCTTTTTTTATTCAAAAGGGACTAGAGGGACTTGCTGGCTCTCCAAAGTCAGTAAAGAAACTTCGATCTGGTGACATATTGGTTGAAACATCCACATCCCAACACAGTGAACTCCTCTTGAATTCAAAGGCAATTGGGATATACCTATTGAGGTTACACCCCATGCTACCTTGAATTCTTCACGAGGAGTTATTGTTGAAAGGGATTTGAAGAACGTTCCCGAGTCAGAGATTCTCGCTGGTCTCTCCACTCAAGGAGTTTCTGCAGTGAGGCGCATCTCCACTCGCAAAGATGGAGTTACACTGCCAACAAATACCCTCGTTTTAATATTTTCCGCACCACGTGCACCTGCCACCATCAAGGCAGGTTATCTCATTTGCAGGGTTGGGCCATACATACCAAACCCTCTTCGATGTTTCCAATGTCAGAGATTCGGCCATTCAAAGACATCTTGTCGTGGTTCCCTGACATGTGCTCGTTGTGGGGGCAAGGACCACGATGCCTATGACTGTGACATGAACCCACATTGCGTAAACTGCAATGGTTCTCACCCCTCTTACTTTCATTCTTGCCCAAAATGGTTGGAGGAAAAAAGAGGTGCAGCTTTTGAAAACGACACATAACATTAGTTATCCTGAGGCTCGGAAATTGCTGTCCACAACTCCATCTCGGACATATGCTACTGCACTTCATTCCACAACTACAGTGGAGTGCAGACAGATCTCTCTGTGCCTCCAAAAGAATCGTTTTCAAAACAAATGAAAAGCCTTTTGACCTCCGTGGTTAAAAGGTTGATGAATCGACTTCCACACCTATCTCTGTTCCTCCCATACCTTCCAATAAACCTCAAGATCCACGTCCTACAGTTTCAAATACAGGCATTTCTTCTGATACATCTTTTTCTCCCACCACAAGAGACAAAACAATTATTCGTTCGCGTCCTCAGTCACTGGATTCCCCTTCCAATAACAAAAACCTGCCCACCCGACACAGAGGAGGATCCATGGAGGTTGATAGACCTCCTCCGACTAAAGACAGTAAAGAAAAAAGACGTGGTCGTAAACCGAAGGGTTCTCCAGCCACTTCACCTACCCGTTCTTAAAAATGGCCACCTTGATACAATGGAACTGTCGAGGTTTACGTTCTAATCTGGATGATATCAAAACGCTGATTGCTTCCTACCATCCTGTTTGTCTTTCTTTACAAGAAACATTTCTCAAAATTGCTGATACTATCTCCATTCGGCAGTTTTCTCTGTACAGAAATGACAGGTTGTGTGATGGTCGAGTACATGGAGGGGTGACACTGTTGGTTGATCAACACGTGCCCACCCTCTCTTTGTCACTCAACACACCCTTGGAGGCTGTAGCCATCCGTGTTTTTTTGGGTCATACCATCACTGTTTGTTCTCTGGACAAATGATCAATCAGATCTTGATGCTCTCGTTGAACAGTTGCCATCTCCATTTCTAATCGTAGGGGATTTTAATGGACATCATCCCCTCTGGGGAAGTGTTATTATTGATGGGAGGGGCCGATCTGTAGAGCGGATGCTCTCTGATCACAATCTTTCTCTTTTCAATACTGGTTCTTCCACTTACTTTCATGCACCTAGTCAGTCCTTTACCGCTATTGATCTCTCAGTTTGCTCCCCCTTCATTATTCTCCCATTTTTCATGGAGGGTTGACAGTAATCCACTAGGCAGTGATCATTTTCCGATCCTTTTGAGAGAGACTGGCCGTGGTCGATGCCACCCTACCCGCGTGCCCCGGTGGAAGCTGGATCAGGCAGACTGGTCCACTTTCACTGCTCTCGCAGAACTTGATCCTGCCATCATAAATCAGCCATCAATAGACGACTGTGTAGCAGCGGTAACTGACTGTATTACACATGCAGCTGCTCAGTGTATTCCTAAAGCCTCGACACGTTTTCCACGATATCGTCGTCCGTGGTGGAAAACAGAAAGTTTCAAAGTAAGACTTGAAACACTAGAAAAAGAAAGTTTGACGGGAAGACTTGAAACACTAGAAAACAGAAAGTTTGACGGGAAGACTTGAAACACTAGAAAACAGAAAGTTTGACGGGAAGACTTGAAACACTAGAAAACAGAAAGTTTGACTGGAAGACTTGAAACACTAGAAAACAGAAAGTTTGACGGGAAGACTTGAAACACTAGAAAACAGAATGTTTGAAAGTAAGACTTGAGACACTAGAAAACAGAAAGTTTGACGGGAAGACTTGAAACACTAGAAAGCAGAAAGTTTGAAAGTAAGACTTGAAACACTAGAAAACAGAAAGTTTGACGGGAAGACTTGAAACACTAGAAAACAGAAAGTTTGAAAGTAAGACTTGAAACACTTAGTGCTTGCCACTTAGCACGGAAGGCTAAAAAACAGGCCTGGGATACTTTTCGTAGATATCCCACACTTTCAAACCGGGTTGCTTTCCAACGGGCCCGTGCACATGCTAGGTGGGTAAGACGTCACAGCCAGAAGAAATCTTGGATTAAGTTTACAACCAGTATATCTTCTACCACCAGTTCCAAGATCATATGGGACAGGATTCGAAAGGTTAATGGACACTACAATTCTATCCCCCTCTCGATCTTACTCTCTGATGGTCAGGAGGTGACTGATATTCGGAACATCGCTAACACTCTAGGTGAAAGCTTTTGCCGGGTATCTAGCACTTCTGCTTGTTCCTCCACCTTCCTGGCCATCAAGACTCGGGCAGAGCGATCACCTCTTTCCTTTCGAACTGACTGTTTCTTTGACTATAATTGTCCCTTTACCCTGGTGGAAATAAAAATGGCCCTTCATCGGTCTGCCAGTACGTCAGTTGGACCTGATGATATTCATTATGACATGCTGCACCATCTATCTCCTGCTTCTCTTGATGTCCTTCTGATTGTTTTCAACCGGATCTGGCAGGAGAATGTTTTTACTGATGCCTGGCGCCAGGCTATTATTTTACCTTTCTCTAAGCCAGGGAAAGATCCCAAGATTCCTTCAAACTACCGTCCAATTGCTTTGATGAGCTGTCTCTGTAAGACATTAGAAAGGATGGTTAATGCTCGTCTTGTTTGGTTCCTTGAATCAAACAACCTCCACTCGCCGACCCAGTGTGGGTTCCGTCGACAGCACTTTACCACAGACCACCTAATTCGTCTTGAAACATCTATCAGAGAAGCCTTTCTCAACCGCCAACATCTTGTATCAATATTCTTTGACATAGAGAAGGCTTACGACACAACATGGAGGTATGGCGTTTTGCGAGACCTTCATACATATGGGTTACGTGGCCATCTACCCATGTTTATTAAAAAAATTTTAATGGACAGGAGATTCCAAGTTCGTGTGGGTTCGACACTTTCCCGTTCTTTTGTACAGGAACTTGGAGTCCTTCAAGGCTGTGTATTGAGTGTTACACTCTTCAGTATAAAGATAAATGCCATCACTGAACAACTCCCTCTCACCGTTGCGAATGGGCTGTATGTCGACGACTTTCACATCTCATGTCAGTCGTCAAACATGAGATATATTGAGCGGCAACTACAAACCGCCCTCAATTGTGTACGGAAGTGGACTCTGGCGAACGGCTTTAATTTCTCTCTCTCCAAAACTGTATGCATGCACTTTTGCCGTCGACGGGGTATTCACCCTGATCCTGAACTTCATATCGGTGAAGTTTTGCTGCAAGTGGTCCCGGAGACCAAGTTCTTGGGGCTTATCTTTGATCGTAAACTGACCTTTATACCACACTTAAAGCAGCTTCGGGTCAAATGCACAAGAGCACTGAACATCTTCCGTGTTCTCTCTTCTACCAGTTGGGGGGCAGATCGCTGTTCAATGTTAAAGGTATATCGTGCTCTTATTAGATCGAAACTCGATTATGGATCAATGGTCTATGGCTCTGCTAGACCCTCGGCCTTAAAGATGCTGGACCCCTTTAATCACCAAGGACTTCGACTCTGCACTGGGGCTTCCCGTACCTCTCCAGTTCAAAGTATATACATTGAATCTCATGAACCATCTCTACACCTTCGCCGTTTGCAACTATCTTTACAATATACTTCGAAACTTCATTCCTTACCAAAGCATCCCACCTGGAAATGTGTTTTCCTTCCTCGGTGGGCAGTACTTTTTCAGAACAGACGATCTGTCATTGCTCCGTTTGGCCTTCGCATCCGGGCGCAATTGGATGAATTGGGTCTGTCCTTGGATAACATTGCAGATTCCACAGGTTGGCCCATCCCACCATGGCTTATTACAGCCCCCAAATGTGACCTTTCTTTCAGTCACCTAAAAAATGCAGATACTCCAGATTGGAAGTACCGTCTTTTATTCAATGAATATCTTTCAAACAATCATTCAGTTCCCATTTATACAGATGGTTCCAAATCAGGTAATTCAGTGGGCTCTGCTATGGTTTGCTATGGGTCAGTAGTTGCGCGCAAAATCCCTTCTACAGCTTCTGTGTTCACTGCTGAACTGTATGCCATATCTCTTACCCTGGATCATATTGCAGCTGAGCAGTACTCCAACTGCACTATTTATACTGATTCGCTTAGTTCTATACTTGCATTGGAATCGCTACACGTTAGCTCAGATCCTATTCTGGCTGATATTCGAAACCGACTGGCCCATTTCTCATTAGCAGCTACTTCAATACAGTTTTTCTGGATACCAGGCCATGTTAGTATTCGCGGGAACGAGCTTGCAGACATGGCAGTTAAATATGTCTGCTTCAGCACCATCACTCTTATGCCTATTCCGTACATGGACTATGGTGTTGTCTTCAAGGCTCGTCTCCGTGCCAGCTGGCAGTCCACTTGGAGTGAGCAACGTGACAACAAACCTTTTCAAATCAAGCCCAAAATTGGACTTTGGCCATCTAGCTTCCATAAAGTTCGGAAGGAGGAAGTTATTCTAACTAGACTGTGCTTTGGTCACAGTTTTTTTAACTCATCATTTTCTTTCATCTGGAACTGATGCACCAATGTGTAGTTTGTGTAACACTCAAATCACTATCAGCCACGTTTTACTTTCTTGCCATCGTTACAATTCTCAACGACGGCAATATTTTAAACATTTTTTTCCCAGGGTCAGTCTGTAACATTGGACAGAGTTATTGGTGATGGTGACTCTGTCCACCTTGATAATGTTTTTAATTTTTTAATGGCCATTAATC
This sequence comes from Tachypleus tridentatus, assembly GCF_004210375.1. Taxonomy (NCBI): domain Eukaryota; kingdom Metazoa; phylum Arthropoda; class Merostomata; order Xiphosura; family Limulidae; genus Tachypleus; species Tachypleus tridentatus. The sequence goes on along the minus strand of NC_134827.1, from coordinate 72,683,422 downwards.
TTTTTAATCTCATTTAAGTGTTGCATATTTATTCATTACATCTTTCTAATTGTGGTTCCTTTTTTACAGTTTTAATCTCTCTCTTTCAATTTGACATTGGACAATGGCCAGAACATTAAATAACTCGACACCAGGACTGGAAAGGCCAACTTCAGGTGACTAACGCTACTGTTTGAACTATCCGTTTGAACTGCTCGTTAGTCGTCCTGGCGAGTTGTTATTATACTTTTGCTGCATATCATTTCACACTTTTACTACTTAACTTTTTAGTACTGGTCATATTGACTCATAACCCGGAACCAGGACTGGAAAGACTAACTTCAGGTGACTGACGGTGGTTTTTTATACTTACCTGTTAGTCTTCCTGGCGGGTTATGATCATTACCATTCTGCTACAGGTAGTTCTTTACAACTTTGTTGACTGGATGTCAACATTGGTTTTTACGCCATTTTCTGTTTTAATTGCCGTTTTGCTTTTATCTTCAATTACTTTTACAAATTTTACTCCATTTACTTGACTTTTATCTTTTTACTGGACATTTGGCTATTCATTATTACGATTTTGTGGAGTGTCTTTTAAAACTTTTATTCTTTTACATTTTGATAATAGCTGCTATGACACATAACCCGGAACCAGGACTGGAAAGACCAACTTCAGGTGATTGACGGTGGTTCTTGAACTTACCTGTTAGTCTTCCTGGCGGGTTATGATCATTACCTTTTTGCTGGAGTAAATACCTTACAACTTCTTATACTCTGCCTTCTATCTTAACATTGTAGACTAGGTGTCAACATTGGTTTTATTCTTTTTTGTTTTACCTTCATTTCCATTTATGTCTATTACTACATTTATTTATTTATTTATTATTTTTTTACATTTTTACTGAATGTCTGGCGCAGATAGCCTCGCTGCTTTGTGCCATAAAACACTAAATCAATCAATCAATCAATTTTTCCAGCATCTATTTATTTTGGTCTGTCACATTCTACTCCTCTTCAAATATTTTCACCTTCCATAATCTGCCATGTCATTCACTTTGGTAGAGAACTGTTCTACTCCTTTCTTTCTAATGGTTACAGTTCTTCCTGGAGGTCTGTATTATGCTTAGACATACACACATTACACCTGGTTGTTGTACCTGTGTTAGGTGTGACATTGTGCAGTGTTGTCCTTACTTATTCATGGGAAAATTAATTATTTCCTGTTATTAGTGCTTTGAGTTTGGTATGTTAGATATTCATGTGTCTTTTATCTAAAAGTAATTTAGATGAATAGTCAATTATATATCGATAATTACATTATTTCAGGTAAATTTATTTTGCACGCTCATTAATATTACATACTTTGAGGACTCGGCAAAGTTTGTGGGTTTGTTAGTTTATTATAAATAACTACTTCATTAACTACATCTGTTTAGATAGTTCACAAGTTACATGTCATTAGTATTACTAACATCTAGTTTATTGTTCTATGTCAGTGGTTCCCAACCTTTTTTATGTCCTGCACCCCTAAAAAATTTTAATATGTTCTTGCACCCCTCACAGTAATTATTTATTTTAGAATAAAGCTGAAGGTGGCCAAAACAAATTTTTATAATTAGTTTTTAATGATATATAAACAAAAACAAAACATTTGGAAAAGAAAAAATATTACAACAAACTTAAAGTTGCATAAACCCTACATGGCCTACAAAAAATATATTTTCATCCATGTATGAAATGAAATTTCTTTGAATTTGAAATGTTCAAATGTTCATAAGCCAATTTAAATTTAATGACTCTCTTGTTCCTGTTTATTTCTTACAAGTTTTTCAAAGTGTGGCACTTTGTTGCTGATAGCAATCTGCAAGTCTCCCTGTGCATCCAAGCGATTTCTAGATTTTTGTCTTGATTGACAAAAGGGCACTAAATCCAAACTCACATAAGTATGTCATCGCGAATAGGATGAGCACATTTAGTGCTTTTTCACAAAGTTTTGGAAACATTTACATTGCCGAACACCAATATTGTTCCAAAGTTTTGCTTTCAAACTGCATTTCAAGAACTCTATTTCTGCTCAATTCAATAAGATCTTCCTTCAGTTCTTCATCATCCGACATATTATCCAAATTGAAGGAGTATGGATCTCGCACTCCCTGGAATGCTATCTCGCACCCCCGAGGGGTGCGAGCACCCCTGGTTGGGAACCACTGTTCTATGTAAATAGCTTATTTTTTTGTCATTGCTACGTGTTTCATCATCGTAATTTTTGTCAGTGTGGGATTTAGTTATGTGTCTTTTGTTGTATAGGTAAATTTTGAGAAATTGTAAGTTAGATGTTGACTATTAATGTGTTTTCTAGGTCAATTTAGTTGATTTGCTTGTTCATTATCATTGCATACTTTGTGGACTAGATAAATTTAGATGATTTGCCAGTTTAATATTTATAAGTATTTTAACTAGGTGTGTTTGGGTAGTTTGTACATTACAGTTCATTACTACTAGTAATGTATAATTCATTGGTTTATTTGACAGTTTTTGTTTTGTGATTGTTATCTCTGTGCCCTACCATCCTAATTTTTGTCAGTGTAGGACTTGAATTTACTCTTTCTATATTATATCACTGCTGTGTTTGTTTCTTTCCTGTTTATAAATCTGAGGCTTTTCTATGTTTGTAATACTAAAAACCTCATTTGTGCTTCTTTCCCTCAGTGCCCACATTATTATTAGTTATTTATTGCTTTTAATCAAGTGTTCTGGTTCAGAACTGTACCATTTAGACTAACCTCAGTTCTTTCAAGTATTTTCTTGGGGTTATTAACTCTTGTCCAACATCTTTACTCTTTGCATTCTTTCTATGGATGACTAGCTTCTGCTTGCTTCTTCTTGTTCAGTCAAGAGACCACACTCATCTGCTTCTTTAGCCTGTGATGGTTTTTTGAGCTTCTTCCCACTTCCTTTGTCTAATATTGAGAATAGTGGATGGTACATTCCAACATCTCCACAGTGGTTACTTATATCACAGAGCAAGGAGGTAACCATTTTAAGTCCCTTTGCTTTCAGGTCCTGGATCTCCTTTCTAGGCTAACAATCACCACATTATGCTTTCAGCTTGCTAAATTTCTAGCTACTGTAATTTTGTTATGGACTGGTTATCTCTTACCAACAAGATTCTTCTCACAGAATGGTCCCTTGATCCACAGATCTTTAGGTGGATGTGTTCTCAATTGGGACAACATTTATGTCATCACCACCCATTGGAGCATTAAACTTCCTTCCCTTTAACTTCCAATTCCACACCTGGCAAATACAGAGGTGGTTGCATTTTGTTTAGATTGGAGGGGATTTTCATATCTATGCTGACCCTCCTATTAAACTACTTTCCATAGTATTATCCATATTCCAAACCACTGTGTTTTAGCCCACTGGTGGCTAATTATTGGATGGTGAAACCATTGTTTCCACTATTTTGACCTTGTGCAGTTGCTGTCTATATTTCTTTCAACCTCTGTTAGCTATTCATTCTTGGTCTTTGTCAGGTTCGTTGTCTCAGCCCAGGGACTGACTCTATGTGTGGTATCTTTTGTGATTCAGTAAACATTCTTTTCTGTCCAGTTACCACAGATAATGGTATACCTTCTGCCTTTGGTCTCTTCGATGTGACTTCAGTCCTTTCAAACCTTCCATTCCTCATTTGTATCTATTCTTCACCTGGTTGTTTGGCAAAAGATTGTCCATTTTGACCATGTCTAGCTATCAAGTGGCCATCAACTTTCTCCAGGTGTCATCTGGTTTTGTCTTACTCTGTCATTTCTTGCCTTTTTCACTCCTTTCAAGTCATGCTTCCTTCATGTTTCTATGATTTGACTGATTGGAATTTCAGTGTGGTCCTTTATGTATTTTCAGTGTGGTCCTTCATATACTTTAGCTATCTTCCCTTTGAACCTTTGTTTTCATGTTCCATCTGCCATCTCTTCCTCAAGACCTGTTTTCTTTTTTTCCTTGATTGCAGATGTCATAGTTGTAGATCAGATATTTATATCTTTTACTGTTACCTGCTTTCTTTACATTTACTCTTATGTCATCCTGTATCCCAACTGGTCCTTCCTGCCTTCCTCAGACCTATGCTGCCTCTTGAGGCTGTTTGGCTTTCACATCAGTTTTCTTACTATTCCATTCCCACCTGTACTTCCATTTCAGTTTTAATAGGCTTCTTTTTTGTTCACTCCTGATAGTATTACATGGCATATCTTGTCTCCTTTTGGGCTTTATGTTCTTGAATTTTTGTTATCTGAAACCCTTCCATTTCTCTGTCATGCTAACTGGTTGGATGGTCAACTCGTTAGGTTGACATATTCAGACTTATCCTTTGAGAGTCATTGTCTTCACAGTGTCTCTTCTCAACCGTCACATTATAACGCCTCCACAGTTGAAAGGGCAAGCATATGTCGTGCGATAGGGATTCGAAGCCGCGACCTTCAGATTACGAGCCGAACGCTGCAACCCACCTGGCCATGCCGGACATATACCAGTATTAATCAAGTGTTCACCATACCTGTACTAATCAATTGTTTTTAATAGTATCTACCATACAAGTATCCATAAATTATTATTAATAATGTTTACCATACAAGTATCTATAAATTGTATTAAATAGTGTTTACCATACCTGTTGTAATAAATGTTTGTCCTTTCTTCGTCATGCAGTATTTGCATTAAGGATCTATAAGCGTACAACTGGCCCGGCACGGGCAGGTGGGTTAAGGCGTTCAAATCCCAGTCACACCAAACATGCTCGCTTTTTCTGCCGTGGGGCGTTATAATGTTACGGTCAATCCCACTATTTGTTGGTAAAAGAGTAGCTCAAGAGTTGGCGGTGGGTGGTGATGACTAGTGCAGATAACCCTCGAGTAGCTTACCGCGAAATTAAAAAAAACAAACAAACAAAAGCATACAAATAGCTTATGTGATTACACATTATAATCCATTACACAACCGCGATAACATTGCTATGGATCCACTAAAACTAACATATGACATAGATTTTACAATCTTATCATTGGTTTGCCAGTATTGAGTCATCTACTAAATCACATTTTAGGAACTGGAATATTTGTTTCACATTCCTCACTGTGTCTGAACTTTAGTCAGAAAACGATGATGGTATTGATAACCTTGGCCACCGTAAACCATCTGTAGTATAATGGAATATCTAGTAAAAATGCTAACTTTTCATTTGGTAGCATATTAGAACAAATTTTGTACCACTGCTATTTTAACATAACCTTGGGATTTTCCTTTCCTACCCACAATATGACCAAGAATTTCCAATTCTGTGTACACGGCCACATGTTTTTCTGGTTTCAGTGTTTATCCACTAGGGTGTCACATTCGGTTCTCGGCCACACAGTCGAAAGCGCAAACGAACACTAAGATGTCACCAACACAGATCAGGCACTTTTCGCATTGCAGCCCCTTCAGTACAAGCTCCATTAGCCTCTCAAATGTGGTAGAAGTATCACACAGGCCGAATGGCACGACCTGAGATTTATGCAAAACATTACATATACTGAAAATGTTAGTGTGGCTCAATTTCTCAGTAATCATGTGCCATATCTCGTGTATCGAACCATCAATATCTTTCGGACATATCAAAACTTTCATTTGTTCATGATAGAAGAAAGAATAATGCCAGCTATTTGTTTAAAATTAATGAAAATCTGATTACACTTTTCCTGTCGATCATTACGAAGCACTCTCTCACTACTGTATGATCCTGTTCACTTCCTGCATCTCGGGGTAAGTTACATCCCTAATACTACAAGGAAGCATGTGTGGAAGTTGTTTAACTATCTTTGTAATACCTGTATTTATTTCATGTTGTGTGACTGTTGGACAGATGCAACCTAAGCATTACCGACAGCCAGGCTGCTTTCATCTTTGTCATTATTCCACTAAAAAGGTCAAGAACTGATCATCCATAATTCCAGAACAGTACCGGGACTTTATTAGATAACTTCCCAAGCTAATGTTGAGTTCGATATTTTTGTAATATACACTCTCGCAGTCCGATATTCCCAGGCCTGGTCCAGTTGGCATCATACAACTGTCCTATTAAACATAAGTTCACCATTTGCATAGCAAAGTTAACTAATACATCCCTCTTATGGATATCAATGCTAGGACTGATGCCGATGTTGTCTACCTTCCTTCTGTGAACAATGCTTCTTTGATATGGTCAGAAATTCAGTGTTCCATTAATTTCTAGTTGAATTCCATTCAGCAAAACAAATTTTGTGTCGATTGGTGATTTTGCGTAAGTAACCAAAAACGAACCACATATTCACTAACCTCACTTCTTTAACCCTGTTATTTTTCCTTATACAAGTCAAACTATTAAAGACGACCATAAAGTAATGACACAGAGTTCCTTACTTCTGCTGCTGCCTAGTATAAGTGCATCTTGTACTGAAATGTTTGACAAGTAATCAGAAAGTTGTATACCATCAAAAAATCTTTCAATCTGCATAAATGAAAAACATCCACTCACAATCAAATAAAACATTAGGTATCCTAATAGTAGCTTTTGGTTTGATACTTGTCATTGTTTGTGATTCTCCCATAGTGTGAGTAATTTTATTTGATTCATTCGAGATGTTCTTAAACAGCACTAGCATATTAATGAAAATAAAAGGTATCTTTAAACAAGTTTCAGAGCTATTAGTAACACCTCACTTCATACTTCGAGATTTTAGCTTCACAATCAAATTATTTCATTAATTCAAATGTTGCTTACCAATGATCGATTAGTTTTTGTTAAAGTACATTCATGAATGATTTTGTGTAATGTTTTATACGCTTTCGTTATAACACACACATATACATACAGTTCCGCACTACACATGTACTAGTACTCATAGACTGCAAGAAGTATTTACTTGAACTAAACGTTAATATTTACCGTACTCCGACATATTGCAATTTGTGAGTAGTAGAACTCATAATGCTTTACAAGAATTATAAAATAAATGATTACCAGCAGAATTCAACTTTAACTATGAATTTTAAGGAATTTCTCTAGATCTTACATGATCACATTTTCAGACGTTGGGTCTCTTTCACAGAATAACCTAAAGCTTCTTCCAATGGACTCTGTGTTAAAACTAAGATGATATATCTTGACAATGAGGATGTAAAGTAAGGTGTCGATGCAAGAGCCTCTACATTCAGACAAGTGTTAACTTTCTGTCTTAGAAAAACTAGAAATGACGAATTACTTATGATAGCACACCTATTAGTTGTATACACTCTCGCAGTCCGATATTCCCAGGCCTGGTGCAGTTGGCATCATACAACTGTCCTATTAAACATAAGTTCACCATTTGCATAGCAAAGTTAACTAATACATCCCAATGTACTCAGTATATCTGAGCCCAGATATCTTTTATTGACAAAGAAATATAACTTTTGGACATTGCCCCCAAAATTACTACTTTTACCAATTTGTGTTGTTTCATCTGTTGATTACCACCACCCAACATTCTCTAGTATCCAGCCATGGTTGCTCTATTCTGGCTGGTAGTTCTATGAGGACTGCCTCATTCAGTCTCAGACTTGTCAGATTGTACATCTCTAGACGTTCTTCACTGACCCGAACTTCTTGTACGCCGATGTTAAACCGCAGGAGGGAAAACCATTTTGGCTTTTCAAAGTTCACCAGATAATAGCAGTTCTCCTTCCCTAGTCTATAGCAGCAATGAGATAGTTATCGTAGACCTTTTTAGGATTTGGAAAGATCCAATGTCGATGAGAGAATTTCTTTTAGGTCCAATAAATCTCTATGACAGCTGTTGCTCCTCAATGTCAGGCTATTGCTGTTGGTCATAATACTCTCTACCTAAGACAATTCTCAGCTTAAAAGTTTCAACTTTGAAAGTAAAAGACGTATAAGAAAGGTGTTTTTGGTAACTACAATGAATTTTCTCCTCGTACCTACTCTGTGATATTCGCATATTGTTCTGAATTCCCTTAGAGTAATTAGCAAGAGCTGCAAAATTACAAAACAGCGCTATATTGTCTCTGTCTTTGAATCTGAGCTGCAATAACGAGAGTGGATACAAGTCTGCATACAATCACTATTTTCATATATAGCAGACAGAGTCTCCAGCAAGTGTAAATGTTTTCGCTAGCTCGTAGATGAAGTCTAACGTAATCTCTACCTAAATCTTTAGTATGTTCTCTGGTTAGCCTACAAGAACAAAACAAAGACCAAACTACTTGACCTTTCACGTCACCCACGTCATTGTGCATCACTTTCGTTTTGGTGCTATGACCTTGGGCAATCACCTGACTCGCCATCAGTCATGCTTTAAGAAAGTAAAATATGTATGATATTCCGGCATATTTCAACAGGAGTTAAATGTTTTTTATGAAATCAGAAAAATGACATCGGTTTAGGTTTAAGTAAGACATTTAAATGTACAACTAAAAGTTGAAGTTTTAAAGAATAGGTTATATTATAATTATTTTTAGTTTTACTGTAGTCATAAAAGTTTAAATTAAAAATAGGATTAAAAGTTTTCTGATATCGTCTCCAAGTTTTTCTTTAAGTCTGGAACTTGCCACATGTTTCTGTGCGTCTTCCGAAGTATAGCTGTGTTTAAACCACGTGACTGTCTGTATCATGCTTGATGTTGAGGTGTTGAAAAAGTACTTCGCCTGATAGCAAGCGCTAATGACTTAGTAACAAACAGTTTCCTGACTTTCTATGTGCTTCAAGGTTGAAAACTGAGAGTTTAAGCTAACACTAAAACTAAATAAACTATGCTTATCAGCAGTAATAAAACAAGAAGATAGTGGTCACGAACTTAGACGTTAGGGTGAGCATAAGCGCCCTCATTTCCTAGCTGGTGACCTGTTCCTCAGTCTGATTACTGAAATAAATATGAACTTGAAGGCGAATTTAATTTTTGCAAAAACTGCTGCATACATATTTTCTACATAAATTTGAACATTGAGATTTGTTTACTCATTACCGTACAGTAAAACAGCTGTATAAACATGTATACATATTGTCTACATAAGTACTGACATTATACTGTACTATAAGACAACCGTATAAACAAGAGGTATTCTGTCCAAGGTCCTAGAAAGTGTTCTGTTTCAAGAGTACATAAAACCAAAGTTAAGAGTAACAAATATTTTTATTTATTTCTTTTAACGTTCACATGTCATGTTGAGATATAGGCAAGTGAGTGCATAATAAATACTTCTCGTGATTTATTGCACGTTCACATTTGACTGACATCACAGCACTACAGAGCGCAACATTAAGCATTCTTTACCTGACGTCAGTTTAGCGTCTCCTGACAGACATACAACGCATTAATGGATAGCAATCCATGTGATAGAGATACCCTACAGACGGCCTTTGGCCACATATTCTTGGGAGACAATTTATAAGAATTATATATATATGATTATTAAGGGTTATTTAAATACTAACGTAATATAAAACAGTTGTATAAACAATGTATACATAATTTGTACATAAATATGACCATTAAGGTTTATTTCATTACTACCTTACTCTAAGACTGCCGTACAAACAATGTGTACACATCATGCTTGAAGACAGAAAGAAGTTGAAAGTAAAGACAAATCTCTTAAGAATACCTTTTCTGCAAGAACATTGAGAGATCCAACTTAAAGATAGAATAAAGTTGAAAGTAAAGGAGAATCTCCTAAGAAGAGCTTTTCTGGAAGAACTTTGAGATTTCCTGCTTAAAGTTAGAAAGCACTTGAATGTAAAGACAAATCTCTACAGAAGATATTTTCTGAAACTTTGAGACATCCTGCTTAATGATAGTAATAAGATAAAAGTAAAGACATCCATTAAGAAGAGCTTTTCTGCAAGAACTTTGAGACATCCTGCTTAAAGTTAGGAAGAAGTTGGAAGTAAAGACAAATCACTTAAGAAGAGCTTTTCCCCATAAACGTTGAGACATCGTGCTTAAAGATAGAAAGAAGTTGAAAGTTGAAAATAAAGACATTTCATGGCTTTCTCTTGCAACTTAGTTATTTACACACCCTTTCCACGCAATTCCACATTGTGCACGTGTTATTTAACTTGGCTAGTAAAAGCCATGACAGCTCGTAGCTGTTACCTGATTCACAGACAAGAGGTGTTCAACTCACTGCTTAACTACTTTGTTATTCCTCTGAGTGAACCAATAAGAGGACTTTTGCCTTCACCTAAAACTTTGACACTTAAAGAAAATTAAAATATGAAATGTGCTTGAGTGCTTCACTGTATCCCAAAAGAGAGTTATTAAAAGTAACATAACTAAGATAATTTTAGTGTTTTAGTGTTTAACTAAAGAAATGAAAAACATCCAAGTACCACAGTCTTTTCTATGTAAGCCAACACTGGCTGTAGAAATATAACAAAGTTAGATCAACCTTGACTTAAAATGTACAACTCTTCTGGCCTTGATAAATAGCTTACCCAACAATACCCAATATTACATGTAAAGGTGTGGCAATATGATACGAATATCGTATTGTGAAGCTGTTTTACAATTGTATTGATACATTGTACGATATGTTATGTTTTTGTATCTTCATGACATTTAGCAAGCTTTCAGTAAACATTATTTTCTGTTATAGACAATTAAGCTATTTGTGCTATAAATAAATATTTCAGTAAAGGAAGATGAGTATTATGTACTGCATGTTATCTTCTATTCTTTCATCAAAAACATAAAAAACAGATATTAAATTTTGTAATATTTTACTTCTCTTGCCAGCTGCTATTTAATTGATCAAACCCGAGAACTTGAAAAATGTACTGTGAAGTATGAAGTACTTAAATAAGGTAGTATTAATAATATACATAAATTACAGACTAGACTGTCAAACTTTGTAACAATCATATTGTAATATTTTTTAATATAGATACGTTTTGTATTGAAACACAAATATGTAGATGCATATCAACTACTAAGATGAGATATGCACCATTACAAACAAGACACAGAACACAACAAATAAAACATTCACTATTTTCATCTATCCTCTTTACAAGCTGAATCTTTAACAAAGAAACAAATAAAATAAAACACAGGTAAAATAGTCTTTAGTAAATTACAAAACTCTAATAACAAAAATAATATAAAGTTCTTGTACAATAAAAATACATAAAACATCTTTCAACAATGAAAGTATTCTTAATAGGGAAAGTACGTTAAAACATACTTTAATGAAAAAAACAGCATGAAATGAGACAATTACTAAGACAATGTCACATAAAAAGGCCGTTTCACAAGGAATCTGCACATTAAATAACTGTTTAAAACTTACAATAAAAATTTAAAGTACAAGTAAAAATACACTTTAATGTTCAGAACATAAATCTAAGAGATACATATTAAAATACACCTTAATATTTAGAAAAGAAATCTAAGAGAACATATTAAAACACCATTAAAAACTCAGAACAAAAGTACATACTAACATATCTTTTAATACTTAGAACAAAAACCTGAAAGTGCATATTACATTACTTTTTAATACTTATAAGAAAACCAAGGAAGAAAATATTAACATAACATTGAATAAATATAAGAAAATCTTAAAAGAACATAATAAAATACCATTTAATACTTAGAAGAAAACGTTAAAAACATATTAAAATACCATAGAATACTCAGAAGAAAACGTTGAAAAACATATTAACATACCATATAATACTTAGAAGAAAAACGTAGAAACTACACATTAACATATATTTCAATACATAGAAGAAAAACATAAAAAGTACATATTAATATACCTTTTAATACTAAGAACAAAAAGCTCAAAGTACATATTAAGAAACCATTGAATAAAGTTTCTTCGACAGAAACTTTAAGTACATATTGTTTGTTTGTTTTCGAAATTTCGTGCAAAGCTACTCGAGGGCTATCTGAGCTAGCCGTCTCTAATTTAGTAGTGTAAGACTAGAAGGAAGGCAGCTAGTCATCATCACCCATCGCCACCTCTTGGGAAACTCTTACCAACGAATAGTGGGATTGACCGTCACTTTAACGCTTAACACGCTTGGCCATGCCGGGACCCAAGTACATATTAACATACCTTTTAATACATAGAAGAGAAACATAAAAAGTACATATTAACATACCATTTAATACAAGTTAAACAGAACGTAGATATTAATATAGCATTGAATATTTAGAACACAATCCTGAAACTACATATTAACATACCTTTAAATACTTGGAACATAAACCTTAAAGTACATATTAATATACCAATCAATACTTGTAACAAAAACCTCAAAGTAAATATTAACACACGTTTTAATAATTATAACAAAAAGCTCAAAGAACATATTTACCTACCATTGAATAGTTAGAATAAAAACATCAAAATATAATTTAAAATACTTTTTAATATTTTGAACAATAAAACATAGTACATATTAACATACCATTGAATACTTAATACACGGAAAAGAAACACAGAAAGAACATATTAACCTACCATTTCATACATGGAAGAAAAACTTAAAATTGCCAATCAAAATACCAATGAACACTTGGAACAAAAATCTTAAAATACATATTAACATACTATTGAACACTACTAACAACAACCGAAAATAACGTATTAATAAACATTTAATACTTAGCACAAAAACCTGTTAGTAGATATTAACATACCTTTTAATGCTTAGAAGAAAAACATAAAAGTACACATTAACATACCAGTGAATACTTGGAAAATATTGAAAGTAGATATTAAAATACTTTTTCATACCTAGAAGAAAAACATATAAAGTACATATTAACATACCTTTTAACACTTAGAAGAAAAACAGAGAAAGTGGATATTAACATACATTTTAATAAGAAGAACTAAAACGTGAAAGTATATATTAACATACGTTTTATTACTTAAAAGAAAAATAGTGAAAGTACATATTAACATACCATTGAAATCTTGGAACAAAATCTTTAAAACACATATTAACCCACCATTTAATACATAAAAAATTGAAAGTACATATGAACATACTTTTTAATACTTGGAACAAAAACCAGAAAATAGGTAACAACACACCTTTTTATACTTAAAAGAAAATAATACAAACCGCATAATAACATGAAAATGAATAATGGAACAAAAACATGAAAGTACATATTAACACACCTTTTAATAGTTTGAAGAAAAACTTAAAAGTACATATTAATATACCTTTCAATATTTGGATGAATTACCTGAAAGCACATATTAACATGCCTTTTAAAACATAGAAGAGAAACATATAAAGTACATATTAACATACATTTTAATACTTAGAAGATAAACAGAGAAAGTGGATATTAACATACATTTTAATAATTAGAACTAAAACATGAAAGTATATATTAACATACGTTTTATTACTTAAAAGAAAACTCGTGAAGGTACATATTAACATACCATTGAAATCTTGGAACAAAAACCTTAAAACACATATTAACTCACCATTTAATACATAAAACAAAACATAGAAAGTACCTATTAACATACCATAGAATACTTGGAACGAAAACCTGAGAGTAGATATTAACATAACGTTTAATAATTAAAACAAAAATTCAAAAATCATATTTCAAAACCATTGAAAAGTTGGAACAAAAACATCAAAGTACATATTAACATACTTTTTAATGCTTAGAACAGAAAACATAGAAAGTATATATTAACATACCATTGAATACTTGGAACAAAAACCAGAAAATAGGCATACCTTTTTGTACTTAGAAAAAAAACATACAAACCGGGTAATAACATGAAAATAAATACTGAAATAAAAACATGAAAGTACATATTAACACACCTTTTAATAGTTTGAAGAAAAACTTAAAAGTACATATTAATATACCTTTCAATATTTGGATGAATTACCTGAAAGAACATATTAACATCCATTTTAAAACTTTGAAGAAAAAATAGAACGTACATATTAACATACTTTTGAATAAAAACATGAAAATACATAGTTACAGAACTTTTGATCCGTATAAAAACCGGAAAGTGCATATTAATATACTTTTTAATACTTACAAGAAAGAAAGAGAAAGTAGATATTAACATAGTATTAAATACTTAGAGCACAATCCTGAAACTACATATTAACACAACTTTAAATACTTGGAACAAGAACCTTAAAGTACATATGAACATACCTTTTAAATACTTAGCACAAAAACCTGAAAGGAAATATTAACAAACCTTTTTATTACTCAGAAGAAAAACATAGAAAGTACACTTTAAGATACCTTTTCATACTTAGAACAAAACCTCAAAGTAGATATTAACATACTTTTTAATACTTAGAAGAATATACATATTGACATGCCTTTTACAACTTAGAAGAGAAACGTAGAAAGTGCATATTCATCATTGAATATTAATATTACATTCAATACCTAGAACAAAGATCTGAAGGTACATATTAACATACCGTTGACAGCTTGGAACAACAACCTCAAAGTAAACATTAACATATATTTTATTGCTGCAAAGGAGAACATAGAAAGTGCATATTACCATACCATTGAATACTTAGAATCAGAACTTGAAAGTAGATATTAACACACTTTTTAAAATTTAGAACAAAAATAAGGAATGTTTGTATTAATATACCAATCAATACTTGGAACAAAAAATGAAAGCACATATTATCATACCATTGAACACTTGGAACAAAAACCTTGAAAAAATATTTTAACATACCATTTGATACTTAGAAGAGAAACATAGAAAGTACATATTAACACATCATTGAATTCTTGGAACAAAAACCTTTAAACAATATGATAACATTCCATTGAGTACTTCGAACAAAAAACTGACAGCAAATATTGAAACACCTTTTTATACTTAGAACAAAAACATCACACTAACATACTTGTTATTACTTTGAAGAGAAACCTAGAAAGTACATATTAACATACACTTCAGTAGATGGAAGAGAAACCTGAAATTACTTACAAACATACCATTGAACACTTGGAAGAAAATTCATGAACGTGCATATTAAAATATTAACATACATATTAATACTTCTAAGGAAAACATTGAAAATACAAATTGAAGTACCATTGAATACTTGGAGTAAAAACCTGAATATACTTAAATACTTTAATACTTAAATAAAAACATATAAAGTACATATTGAAGTACCATTGAATACTTTGAACAAAAACCTGAATGTACATTTTAACATAGCTTTAATACTTTAATAAAAACATAGAAAGTACATATTGAAGTACCATTGTATACTTGGAAGAAAAACCTGAATGTACATTTTAACATAGCTTTAATACTTTAATAAAAACATAGAAAGTACATATTGAAGTACCATTGTATACTTGGAAGAAAAACCTGAATGTACATATTAACATACCTTATAAAACTTTGAAGAAAAACATAAGAAGTACACTTTAAGATACCTTTTCATACTTAGAACAAAACCTCAAAGTAGATATTAACATACTTTTTAATACTTAGAAAAATATACATATTGACATGCCTTTTACAACTTAGAAGAGAAACGTAGAAAGTGCATATTCATCATTGAATATTAATATTACATTCAATACCTAGAACAAAGACCTGAAGATAATTTTTATTACTTCGAAGAGAAATATTAACGAAATATTTGAAAATACCTTTAAAAACTTCGCAGAAAAACTCGAAAGTACATATAAATATGCAATTGAATAGTTGAAAGAAAAACCCGAAAGTAGATAATAACATACCTTTTAATACTTAGAAGTTAAACAGAATTGACCTGGCATTGAATACTTAGAACAAAAACCTGAAAGTACATATTAATATACCATAGAATACTTGGAAAAACATGAAAGTAGATATTAACATATCTTTTAATACCTAGAAGAAAACGTTATAAAGTACATAGCAACATATCTTTTAATTCTTAGAGGAAAAACCTATTAAAGGAAAAGTACATATTAAAACTCCTTTTAATACATAAAACGAAAAAATAGAAAACAGATATTAACATACCATAGAAGACTTGGAACAAAACCTAAGAGTAGACATTAACATAACATTGAACACTTGAAACAAAAACCTTCAAAGAATATGTTAAAATACTTTTCATACTTATAAGAAAAACACAGAAAGTACACGTTAACATACTATTGAATACTTAAAGCAAAAACTTAAAGTGCATATTAACACACGTTTAATTGCTCAGGAGAAAACCTTGAAAGTAAGTATTAACATATCATTTGATACTAAGAAGAAAATCATACAAAGTACATATTAATACACATTTAAATACTCGGAGCAAAAACGTGAAAGCACATATTTGCATACCTTTCAATGCTTAGAACGAAAACCTTAAAATACATATCAACATACCATTGCATATTTGGAACAAGAATCTTAGAGTACATATTAACATACCTTTTAATGCTTAGAAGAGAATCGTAGAAAGTACATATTAAAATAACATTGAATAACTAGAAAAAACTCTTGAAAGAATATGTCAACATAACAGTGAGTACTTGGAACAAAAAAGTGAAAGCAAATTTTAACATACATTTTTATACATCGAATAAAATCCTTATACTAACGTACTTTTTATTAATCAGAAGAGAAATTTTGGAGGTACATATTAACATACTCTTCAACACATGGAAGAAAAACCTGAAATTACTTATATACATACCATTGAACACTTGGAACAAAGTCATGAACTTACATATTAACATACCTTTAGATACTTAGAAGAAAAGCATACAACTTACATATTAAGATACCTTTTAATATATAGAAGAGAAACATAGAAAGTACATATTAACATACCATTCAATACTTAGAACAAAAACTTGAAAGTACAAATTAACATACCATTGAACACTTAGAAGAAGAACTTGAAAGTACATATAAATATACGTTTTAATACTCGTAAATAAAACATAGAAAAGAAGAAAAATATAAAACTACACATTAACATAGCATTGAATAGTTAGAACAAAAACCGAAAAGCGCATATTAATAACGTTTATTTGCTTAGAACAGAAACTTTAAAAATATGTATTAAAATATACTTTAATGCTTAGAAGAAAAATGTAGAAAGTACATGTTAACTTACCATTGAATACTTAGAACAAAACCTGAAAGTGCATATTAACATACTATTGAATACTCAGACCAAAAAACTTATAGCACACATTAACATACTTTTTAAAATTTAGAAGGAAAACAGAGAAAGTTCATATCAAAATACCATCCAATACTTCGAACAACATTCTGAAAGTACATATTGACATACCATTAAACACTTGGAACCGAAACCTGAAAGTATATATTAACATGCATTTTCTTACTGCTAATGAAAACATAGAAGGTACATATTGACGTACCATTAAATACTTTTTAAACAAAATATTTAAAGTATTTATGAACCTCAAAGTTCATAATAAAAATAATAAAAAAGAGAATAACAGAAAGTACATATTAACATACAATTGAGTACTTGGAAGAAAAACCTGAAAGTTCATATTAACATACCTTTTAATATTAAGAACAGAAATCTGAAAGTTAATATTAACATACCATTGAACACTTGGAACAAAAACCTGAAAGTTAATATTAACATACCATTGAACACTTGGAACAAAAACCTGAAAGTACATATTAACAAAAGTTTTAATATTGGTAAAAAAACAACATAGAAAGTACATATAAATATACCATTGAATATTTGGAAGAAAAACTTGAAAGTACATATTAACATACCTTTTATTACTTCAAAGAGAAATATTAAAAAAATACATGAAAACACCTTTAAAAACTTAGAAGGAAAACTATATAGTGCATAGAAACGTACAATTGAATACTTGGAAGAAAAATCTGAAAGTGCATATTAGCATACGTTATATTACTTAGAAAAAAACATAAAAAGTACATAATAAGACACCATTGAATATTTGGAACAAAACCTGAAAGTACGTATTAAGACACGTTTTAATACTTAGTAGAAAAACATAGAAAGTGCATATTAACATACCATGGAATACTAGAAACAGAACCTGAAAGTACATAATAAGATACCTTTTGATTGTCAAAAGAAAACTTAGAAAGTACATTATCATTGACTACTTGGACTAAAAACTGAAAGTGTATATAACCATACCTTTTATTCCTCACAAGGAAAATATACAAAGTACATATTAATATACCCTTGACTACTTGGAAGAAAAATCTGAAAGTACATATAACAATACCCTTTATTACTGAGAAGAATAGCATAATAATAATGCCACTAAATTCCTTAAGGAACATAGGGCCGCATATACTGGGGTTTCGTGAATAAGTTGGTTTTTAAGTGAATAGGTTGTTAGTCTACTGCACAACCACCAATCAGGAGAACAATTTATAAGCCCACCGAGTGGAATCAAACCCCTGATTTTAGCGTTGTAAATTCGGAGACATACCGTTGTATAGCGGGGAGCGAGAAGAATAGTATCGAACGTACATATTATAAACCTTTGATTAGTTGGAACAAAAACCTAAAATTAAATATTAACATACGTTTTAATACTTTTAAGAGAAACATAGAAAGTACATATTAACATAACATTGAATACTTAAAAAACCTCAAAGTTCTTATTAACATACATTTTAATACTTAGAACAAAAGCCTGAAAGTACAAATTAATATACCTTTTGATACAGAGAAGAAAAATATAAACTCTACATATTAACATACCTTTTAATACTTAGAAGAAAACTTGAAAGTACATATTAACATTCGTTTTAATAATGGTAAGGAAACATAGAAAGATCATATTCACGTACCACTGAATAATGAGGAAAAAATCTGAAAGTACAAATTAACATACCTTTTGATGGAGAGAAGAAAAAATGTAGAAAGTACATACTAACATACCTTTTATTACTTCGAAGAGAAATATTAAAAAAATATATATGAAAATACTTTTAAAAGCTAGAAAGTACATATAAACATACAATTGAATACTTGGAACAAAAACCGAAAGTACATAATAACATACCTTTAAATACTTACAAGTTAAACAGGACGTAGATATTGACATAGCATTGAATACTTAGAACAAAAACCTGAAAGTACATATTAACATACCTTTTAATACATGGAAGAAAAACCTGAAAGTGAATACTAATGTACGTCTAATTCCTTAGAAGAAAAATCTTGAAAGTACGTATCAACATACCATTTGAAAACTATGAAAAAATCATAGAAAGTACATATTAACATAGTTTTGGATACTTGGGACAAAAACCTCAAAGTCGATATTAACATGCTTTTTAATATTTAGAAAAAAAACAACATAGAAACCACATATTAACATACCATTGAATACTTGAACAAAAACCTGAAAGTTCGTATAAACATACCTCTTAATACATAGAAGAGAAGCGTAGAAAGAACAGAAACCTGAAAGTTAATATTAACATATTATTTAACACTTGGAAGAAAAACCTGAAAGTACATATTAACATACGTTTTAATACTGGTAAAAAAAACATAGAAAGCCCATATTGACGTACCTTTTATTACTTCGAAAAGAAATGTTTAAAAAATATTTAAAAATACCTTTAAACACTTGAAAGAAGAACTAGAAAGTACATATAAATATACAATTCAATACTTGGAAGAAAAACAGGAAAGTATATAATAACATACCTTATAATACTTACATGTTAAACAGAACGTAGATATTGACATAGCATTGAATACTTAGACTAAAACCTGAAAGTACATATTAACATACCTTTTAATATTGAAAACAAAAGTCTCAAAGAGCATATTAACATACGTTTTATTACTTAGAAGAAAAACGTTGAAAGTACATATTAACATTCTATTGAATACTTGGAACAAAAACCTGAAAGGATATATTAACATACCTTTTAATACTTGTAAGAAATTCAGAGAAAATAGATATTGAAGTACCTTTGAATACTTGGAACAAAAACCTGAATGCACATATTAACATACCTTTAATACTTAGAAGAAAAACCTGAAAGTTTATATTAACATACCATTGAATACATGGAATAAAAACCTGAAATTTTATATTATCATACCATTGAATACATAGAATAAAAACCTGGAAATAAATATTAACTTACCTTTTAATACTTGGAAGATACACCTTGAAATTATATATGAACATTCCTTTTGATACTGACAAGAAAAACATAGAAAGTACATATTAATATACCATTGAATATTTGGAACAAAAATCTTAAAGTACGTATCAAGATACGTTTTAATACTTAGAAGAAAAACATAGAAATTACATATTAAAAACCTTTTTCTACTTAGAATAAAAAACCTCAAAGTGGATATTTACATACTTTTTAACACTTAGAAGAGAAACTTGGAAAGTACATATTAACATAACCATTGGTTACTTGGAACAAAAACCTGGTAGTATATATTAACATACATTTTAATACTTAGAAGAAAACCTTCCAAAGTACATATTAAAATAATCGTTTTTACTTAAAACAAAAATCTCTAAAGTACGTATTAAAGTACACTTTAATAGTTTGAAAACAATGTAAATCTTACATATAAAAATACTTTTTAATACTCATAATACTTTGAATAGAAACTTAGAAAGTAGACATTCAAATACTCGTTAATACTTGTAACAAGATACCATACAGCACATATGAAAATACATTTTAATACTTAGAATGCAAATTTAGAAGAAAGTACTTATTAAATAACTATTTAATAGTTATAAGAAATAACTAGTAGTATATATTAAAATATATTTTAATACTTAGAACAATAACTTTGAAAGTTTATATTAAACTTTCTTTTATTAGTTTGTTATAACCTCAAAACAAACTAGAAAAAAAAGAACGCTGCACTAATCAAAACGATTCCAGGGTAGAATCTATAGTGTAGGATACAAAATATACTCCAGGTTTTGGAGGTGACTTAGATAGATTTTGTATCTTAGTTTATAGTCCCACATAAAGAAATAAAATAAGGGAGTTGTAATTGATACAAAAGTGGAAATTAGGAGAGCGATATGTGAGTGCTGAAGCCCACAACTATATCAACCCTTCACTGCCTGCGGGTAGTTGTGGAAAAATGACTGCTCTTCAAAGTAAAGAGTGTGCTTTTCTTATATCAAAGTTACATCGGGCTATCTGCTGAGCCCATCGAGGGTAATCGAACCCCTGATTTTAGCGTTATAAATCCGTAGACTTACCGCCTTACCAATAGGCGGCCCAAAGTAAATAAGATAAAATTAATTGAAAAAATAATAATAAAAATACGATACCACCATTTGTTAGCATTCCAGCCCCATTATGATAGAAAGGCATTAACTGGTTACCCAGTAAACGAGTTATACTAGTATAAAGAAACCCATCAAGTTATTTAAATAAACTAGTATAATTTTTCAATCTATTAAATAAAAAAACATTATAAATCTAGAACATACAAAACAGTATAAGTAATTTAGACTTACATTAAACAGAAAAACTAAACGAAAGATTACATTATGCTGGACAGAAAAACTAAACGAAAGATAGTTGGCTGTTTGAAGTTAGCAATGGCGCTTTAACAACATTATTTGTTAAAGTGTGACGAACTTTAATATTTTGGTTAGAGGATTTAACTTAATTGGTAGTCTCTTTAACAAATCTTTTTCGGACCAGGTAGGCCACTAACGTAATTGTGAACTTGTTCTTACCAGTATTCTCAGTGTAGTGTTTCTACTCTAACTATATCTACGGACGTGATGAAAGTAAATGTAGCATCTGTGGCCGAAGGAATAGTTGTACTCTTCTTGCCTGACTAGTTTTAGCTCTTACTCAGATACATCATCTCAGCACGGGGCGTTTTATCAGTTTCTTTGAGTGTTTTTTTTCTTTCGCTTTTTCGACTCTTTTCTCCACTGTCTGCTTCTTCACATCTGCAGAAGCAATTTCTGTGAAGGTTGTATTCAGCTAGCACTCTTCATGTCGTGGACTTGTTACAAATTGGAAGTTTAAACACATGTAAGTAGGGATAGTAGACAAGGAAAGACTGGAGATATTGTTAACAGCATGGAGTCAAAATAGAGAGTTGTAGCTTTAGTAAATAATATCAACGGTTTAAATGTATTCATCAAGTTATATGAAGATAATCTAAGAAATTCGAAAAGTTGTTCTTTTAATTAAAGTTTTAATACACATACCAGTAATTTTGAGAATACATTTTGACTTGAAGTGGGTTTCTCGTCATCGCGAATGTTTACAGTATATCCACGCTTACCTTCTTTACTATCCCTAAATGACCTCAAATTCTTAATTATTTACCGTATGTTTCAAACCTTAAGCTTTTTCTTTATTTTACCTACTATATTCTCACTTTAAGTTAGCTATCTTGTTTCTCTATTTTTTTACTGTTCCCGTTTTTAAATTAAGTGTTTTGATAATCTTGTTTATTGTTTATGTCTATTTGTTTAATTGCTGTACTGTCATATTTTAAAGTGTTTAGCACAGTGAGTATGTCGTTGGTGTATGTTGTTCTTTCTAGAAACTTACAACTTTTTGATTGACTTTATAAAGGTTCAATGGTTAATACTCCTGATATCATTGATAGTGGTACTGTATGTATTATGTATGGTGTTCAGCACACTGCATGTTAAGTATACGTTTGTAACATATATATAGCTGCTGTATTGGAAAAAACTAATAAACTATACTGAAATGATGGATGGACTGGACTTTGTAACTACATGTGTTATATACATCCATGCACTGCATGTTGGCTAGTCTTACATCTATTTTTATACATGGAAAGTAGTTTAAATTGTAAAGCTATGTATATAGATGTCCATATGAATGTTTCAAGTTATAGAGATACATTCTCCTATATCTGGATTGAATATATATACGGATGCTTATCACTTTTTAGAGTTGTTATATTTCCCTCTTTCTGGCCTCCCAGTGGCTCACCGGTATGTCTACGGACTTACAACGCTAAAATCCGGGTTTCGATACCCGTAATGGGCAGAGCACAGATAGTTCATTGTGTGCTTTATTTAAAATAAAACAACAACAACATCTCTCTTCCTGTACACTGGCCATATTAACGCTGCTCATGGTTTTGGTGTAACTGACCATATTTCCTATTAAAATAGCATTCTGCCTATTCTAAGTGGTTGAAAACATGTTAACTAACAATTATGAGTTGATTATATTAATATAATATACCTTTTAACCCCCTTCATTCCTGATGGAGTTTGAGTCGTGACACTTACACGAATTTCTTACAGTGTGATAGCCCAAATTTCGGGTAGGCCTTCGCTCTGGCGTGCTTTATCTGAAAAGAATTATTTTCTAGGTAAAACATGTAGTTTCAAAATGTCTGCCTCAATTTCGTCTAAAATCGCCATATCCAGCTTGCACTATTTTAAACACTTCATATAGTCAGTTTCAATGATGGCTACTCTATCTGCAGTATCTATAAAATTCACAATCAGGCAGTCTGGGCTATGAATCGACAAATAGGATCGGTAATCACTGTCGTTGCCGATCCATGCTCAAAACGGAGCTTGATGCTCTACTTTAAATTACGGCTTAAATATATATGTTGCATGAGACTAGTTTATATGGTTCATAATGATCTTTTGTAGCTATTGACTACACTACACAACAATTTTTTTGAAAAGTTTTGCTTCCTGAAAAGTTTTTGCTGATTGTGACAAGTACCTGGTGGGTATGCACAAATATAGTTTTGGTTTTGCTTCATCACGTAGGAACTCTGACAATAGACAGTTAACTGTTTACCGGCAATAACGTATTTAATTGCGTTTATTTTTCTAATACGCTACTAAGTTCAACATAATTAAAAGTGTTTTGCTCCCGATTTTCATTTGTATTCAATGTCCGGTGCATCACGTTGGAGTGTCGAACAGTAGTCAGCAAGCATTGACGGATTCCAGTTGTCCTGATATCGTTTTTCCATTGTAGCAATGTCCTGGTGAAACCTTTCACCGTGTTCGTCACTGACAACACCGAGATTTGCGGGAAAGAAGTCCAAGTGTAAGTGGAGGAAATGAATCTTGAGTGACATGTTGCACTTCATTGTTTTGTATGCTTTGGGAAGTTTGTCTACCAGCTGAATGTAATATGAGTCTCTGTAATTGCCAAGAAAATTGTCAACAACGTCTTTGAAGGCTTTCCAGGCAATCTTTTCCAGCCCAACTAACAGATCTTCGAACCGCTTGTCACTCATAACATGTTTGATCTGAGGGCCAACGAAAATGCCCTCTTTGATCTTGGCCTCAGTTATTCTTGGAAACATGTGTCTTAAATAACGAAACCCTTCGCTTTCTTTGTTCATTGCTTTCACGAAATTCTTCATAAGTCCCAATTTTATGTAAAGAGGAGGCAAAAAAATCTTTGCCGGGTCGACAAGCGGTCCAAAGCAGAGAACAATCCTTCGATGTCAACACAGAAACAGAGACTGTCAACTTGTACAAAGAATTTGGTTATATCATCTTAGCGGCCTCAAAAAACAAAAATGTTCGTACCTGGTGACAGCAAACACCTTTTCTGCAGTCTCGAACCAAGCAATTCGGCTTTTGCTTTTGACAGACCCAAATCTCTGACCAGATCGTTTAATTCTGACTGTGTTATGAGATGTGAACCGCCTGAGAAGCACGGTTCAAAATCCGGATCAATGTCACTGCAGTTCCCTGCATTGCAGTTTCTTCATCTGGTTCGTCTAAGGTCCGTTCCTCTGGTGGTTTCGGAATTGGAAGACTGTCGTCATGTAGCACGGGTCTCATTGCTGAAGGCAGATTAGGGTATTCAATTGACTACTTGTTTTTGGCAGAGAAACCAGACACATTAGTCGAAAAGAAGTAACAGTCTCACATGGTCTTTCTGTTCTCGCCATGTCATCGGGACACCAAAAGGCATTGTCTATCGAGTGCCTCTGAGCCAAGCTCTCAGACAGACAGCACAACATGTCGCACAACAAATGTGAGGCGCCCATTCCTGGTCTTGATCATCAATTTTACAGCCGAAGTACAGATGATATGCTTTCTTCACAAGAGCAGTCATTGAGCGTCTCTGATGAACAAGCGTATACTCGCCACAAATATAGCAGAATGTATCGTGGCTGTTACGACATCGACGAGACGAGACATTGACAGGACGACACCAGTCGTCCTGTAAAACGTCTATAACATCTAACTTGTTTCAGTGCTACTGAGGCAATGCTTTATTCTGAAACAATACGCACACACTGTGAGGTCTATATTAATCCAATGAGTAGCATCTGTGTATGCAAGCCACTTTTATAGCCTGCTGAGACAGTGTCAAGCTGGCTCCGGCTTGTCCAGGCATGCCTGGGCTGCATATTTCCACAGGACAGTTTTCAACCTTGCCTGATTTCATGCCTGGACATGCCAAACTGCACAAAACATTGTTCATAGGTCTCTTACAAAACGAAAATTTTTGGACACAAATATAAGAAAAAACATGACAAAACTGAAGATTTCGATGAAACAATACGTGATGGGCAAATGTGAATGTGATTTTCATGATCAGCAGCCAAAATTCTATAAGGAACACCCAACAGTGTTCAAGAAGCAAAAACTTTGTTGTGTAGTGCCATTTGGTCGCATTAGTTCAAGATTAAAATAATTAAGCTAGCTGGAAATTATCATAGAGATTGGTTTGAGAAGATAGGGAACATTTATAGTTTGGTATAACTAATATATATATATATATATTTAAAGCTTTGGGAAATATGTGTTTAGAGTAAAACACAACCCCCGTTAACTACAATATAAACCAGTAGAAAAGTCTTGCCTGATAAACCATAAATGTCAAAAACATCGTTTGAAATAAATTTTCGTTTTATTTAAAGTAACTATTCTATGAATGTGTGTAATGAAATTTAATATTATGTTATTATTGGTTTGCTTTGCTCCTTAACTTCTATCATAAATATGGGTTGTCCCCTTAAAAACACCGATTGTACAAAACATTGAGTATTCTACATATTTCATTCATCTTTTACTGGCTGGTAGTTCCTATTTCAACCTGTATTTACGGTTTTTAAAGAAACATCCTACGTTTGTAAAAAAAATAACTTCTAATGATATCATCATTTGCAACAGAATTATTTTTTTAGGTTATGGAAAATACAGAAAGAATTTAAAAAGTACCCTACGCAATGCTTGAGGATTCGTTTCGTAATATTGCACAGGTTTGCCTGTGATATTCACGTCCGTTTTTACTGTAAGTTGGTGAAATAATAATAAATGAGCGATCCTTCTTATGTATTTTTTCTGTTCACAAAAAACATTTTCTAGAGATTTATGTTTTATCATCCCGATCACGAGTTTCATTTATTTTACAAAGTTGTTTGAAAAGTCATCATTAGATGTTCCCAGCTTAAGGACTTTTAAAATGTATGTTTCCCAGTTTAAGGACTAACAACTTTTATAGTTTGTTTACCCGCGCGAAATAACGACAACAAACAAAATTAAAAACATGGCTGAAATAAATTCAAATTTTAGCGACATAAAGCATGGGAAAATTTTATTGGTAAATCTGAAAGTACATCAATTGCCTTTATAAATTATATGAATTGGTAAATTCCTTGTTGTTAATAACGAATAGGAGAAAAGCTTTTTAAATCTCTAAAATAGTAACTAATAAGTAATACACATACACAGTTATTTTTTTAAACTTTGCAATTCATGAAGTGACATTATAATGAATCAAGTACTTTACAGATAATGTTTTATTAAACAGCTCTGGTTCGAAAATTATTAAAGAAACTTATAAAATAGTGACGTAGTAAAAATGCATCAAACTAGGGAAGTTACTCTCAGAAAAATCGGAGGATAAATTTAATCCAGAACTTTCACTTTTAATTTACTTCCTACACCTCTGTAAGAAGAGCTTGTTTGTGACGTAGCAGCAGTTTGTGATTGCAAACTTCTATCTGAATTTAACTTTGATGTTCAGGTGAGTTCAATGATTATTTCGAAGCCTTTATTAAAAATTAAAAGTTCTTCATAATTTCATTGAAGCATTATATGTATTTTTTAAATACATATGCAGTGCTAACTAGTATAATATTTCTAGACAGAATACGGATACATATTATAAAAAAGGCTTAAAAAGATAGTTAATATTGCTACCATACAGTGGTTATTCTTCTATCTCTAATAAAATATTTTATATTTTGTTATTAAATTGTTCAAGTTATTTAAATTTTATTTTCATTTTCCTTGGCAATTAAAAAGAAACCTCATATTTACTTTGCGCATTTGAATAACATTTGTCAATATTGGGAAATATTATTCCACGAGTACCCCGCTAGTACAGTGGTACGTCTACGGATTTACAAGGCTAAAAGTAGGGAGTCGATTCTCCTCGGTGGGCTCAGCATATAGCTCGATGTGGCTTTGCTGTAAGAAAATACACACATACACATTATCCCTCAAAATGTTTAAAACTTGAAGTTTTATTGTTGTTTTTGGAATTTCGCACAAAGCTACTCGAGGGCTATCTATGCTAGCCGTCCCTAATTTTGCAGTGTAAGACTAGAGGGAAGGCAGCTAGTCATCACCACCCACCGCCAACTCTTGGGCTACTCTTTTACCAACGAATAGTGGGATCGACCGTCACATTATACACCCCCACGGCTGGGAGGGCGAGCATTTTTAGCGCGACCCAGGCGCAAACCCGCGACCCTCGGATTACGAGTCGCACGCCTTACGCGCTTGGCCATGCCCTGAATTTTTATTCAAAATATAACTTGTACCCAATCAAAAAATCATTAATATACATAATATACTTAAATTGGTAAATACAGACTATATATATATATACAATAATAATGGTTAATATAGTTCAATATACATTTTGAAAATGCTGTATTTTTATACAATATCATATAAGATAAAAATAACATTAGATCAAAAATTAGCAATTTATTCAATATAGTTTACAAATAACACTAAATGTTTACGTCACTATACACATACACATCTACTAAAACTGAAAGTTACATAGCCACACACCAAAGGATGTAATTCACGATATTTCTATAACATCTGTGCAAACCTCTGTTTTTTTACGTTATAATTAATAACAGTTCGAAGATTCAATGTAAAACATTGTATAAACGTATATTAGGTAAGAAGAAAATGGTTAATGAGATAGTGAATAAAAGGTAGAATTTGGAGATTGTTAAAAATGTAACGGCAATGTTAATATATATATTTTATATCGTTAGTTTATAAGAACTATAGGCCCGACATGGCCAGGTGGTAAGGCGTTCGTCTCGTAATCTGAGGGTCGCGGGTTCGTATCCCCATCCCATCAAACATGCTCGCCCTTTCAGCCGTGAGGGCGTTATTTTGTGACAGTCAATCCCACTATTCGTTGGTAAACGAGCAACCCAAGAGTGGTGGGTGGTGATGACTAGCTGCCTTTCCTCTAGTCTTACACTGCTAAATTATTGATGGCTAGCGCAGATAGCCCTTGTGTATCTTTGCATAAAATTCAAAAATCAAACAAACAATAAGAAGTATAGATACTAAAGGTTTGGAAAAAGAAATAAATTAGTTCTCATCATTTTCTAATTTCTTGTTAAATACATTATACATTTAACTTTATTAACAGATACATTTGAAAGAAGATAGAAAAACATTACTGTGATATTTCAAACAACGAAATGAAGTATTCGAGTTAGAATAAGTACTTGTTAAAGCAGAAAGGGTTGTGCTGCCATCTAATGGAAGTAAATGACAGATCATGTAACATGTTGAATACTTTTCACTTTCTCACACACGTAAAACGTACAATGTTGTCATGTGACTATCCACGCAAAGTTAAAGGATAAAGGCGGGAGTCTCGGTACAGTATCTCGTGCCGATGACGTTCTTGTAGACATTAGGTAAAACCTGGAAGAGCTTCGAGGTGTTAAATCTTCAGCGAGTCCTTCGAATGGATAGTTCATTAACAACTGATAAAGAGAATAATGGATTTCTCCCAGATACTTGCGATAAATCTACCGAGGTTGCTTATGGCCAAAAGGAACCAGCATCTCCTTCGGGAATTCGGAATCCCAAGTGTGCCAGATGCCGCAACCACGGTAGAAATGTAGCCGTGAAGGGACATAAAAGGTTTTGTCCTCGTCGAACATGTATATGTGCAAAATGCAAGCTGATAACCGAAAGGCAAAGAGTTATGGCAATGCAGGTTGCCTTAAGAAGGGCCCAAGCTGAGGATGAAGCTGTGGGCCGTACAAGTATCACATTGTCCACTAATTCATCACCGCAAGTCAACAGTGGTTCATCATCTAACCCATCCTCCTCCGGGTTTTCTTCTGCTTTCACAACCACGAATGGTGAGTCACGAAGTTTTCTGTTATGAAATTAAAGGATATTTCAAGTCTTATTTTCAACCTTAATTTTCGTCAACATAACACTAATTCACAATTATAACTCTCTTGGTTCTTATGTTTATAACTTGTTTAAACTTGCAATTTTCACTGATATTTAACCATTAACATTCTTTGAGATGTTGACTTACTTTGCAAAATGTGTAACTTGCCCGATTATTTTCTCCAAATGATTAGAGAATTACAAATTCTCACTTATAACTAACTGATCACTACTTTTAGTAGTGGATAAATAAATAAACTTGGATAAATTATCATATTTTACTAATATTGTATTGATTAAGCCTATACATTTCTACGTAGGAATGATTTCATTGAATGCATGCTTACGAAAACAGACACCACCCTTCCGTAAAAGATTATGAAAGACAGAAATAAATAATTAAACTAAAATGTATAATTTATACGAAAACAAACCACAGTTCGTATTTACCGAAAACGGTTTAATATTCTTGTAGGATAGGGTACCTTTTTTTCAGATTTTAATACTTTTATAATATAATCCACTACATACAAGGGTGAGAAATACAAAGTAAAAATACCTAGCCGTAATGGCATTCTGTGTTCCATATGGATTAAGGTGACTTTATTTTGCGTAATTACGTATTTTACTGTGCAAATACGTTTTTTGGTAACGTAGTTGGTGCTCTATAAAGGGTAATTATCTTGCTGAAATAATTTCCAGAGCGAGACAGCCGAATCTTCAGATTTCAAAATTGTGCACGTCTGTATCAAAAACTTCAAAAGTCATTAACTTTTAGCAGGTAACAGTCCCTCAAGAGGTGACTAAATGGTTAAAAGGCTTCAAATAGTAGCTGCTACGAGAGTAATCGGGGTTGCCAATAAGTATATAAAGTAAAATGGCTGTGGTCAAGCTGCAGACTGTGTTGGCTACACGTCACCTCATTCAGTGATGATAATGGACGTAAGGCCAGTGATATCAGATTGGGTGTTTATGTTTATTTCTTGTTGTAAGAGGAGCCATCGGTTCCATCATTCTGAGCAGTACGTTGCGTGGGTGGGGCCGATCTTATTTTTAACGAGCTATAAGTAATACCTAGTCAGGGATTATTGCAGGCCAGCATTTATCCGTGATGTACTTGTCTGTATGTCATTAAGTGGTTTCAGGACAACACCTATTCAGGCCTGCCTGATGTTCAGACCTTTTGTGGAAGTTCATCTTTCAAGTCAGACGTCGCAGCTAATTTTTATTCCTTTGACGTTTCCAGAGCTGATGACAATACCAGTATCACGTATATCCATACAAAATTATCTCTATACCGTGTTTCTCCGAAAATAAGACAGGGCTTATATTAATTTTCACTCCAAAATATGACACTAGGGCTTATTTTCGGGGGATGTCTTATTTTGATATATTAAAAAAATGAAGTTACAAAGTAAAACTATTAAACTAACCATTTAAAATAAACTATTATTAAACTATTAAACTAACTGATTAATACTTAAACAAACTAATTAACTAACTATTAAACTAATTAATAAATTAATTTTTTTTATTTCTCTCCTCTTCCTGCCACTCTTAACTAGGGCTTATTTTAAGGGTAGGGCTTATATTAAAACTATCCCCAAAAATCACACTAGGTCTTATTTTATGGGTAGGTCTTATTATCGGAGAAACACGGTACGTGGAATAAACGTAGTTTTAACTGTTTGCGTATATTAAGTACTATTTGTTACTTGTTTTTGATTATATAACAAATCTACCTGCCATATTTTGTGTGTAGGATGCAAAATAACACTGTACCACTTATAAGTAATATAATGCATCAAGAAATATACAAAGTATAGTATTCTAGAGCACGCTTCGTGTTTGCTTCAGATGTTAACTTATAACGTGGACAGTATATATATATATATATGTTAAAACAAGGATGATATTTAATCTTATAATTCACTCCTTATGAATGTGTTCACTTATTTTACTTGAGACAGATGTTGAAACTAACTTATATATATATATATATATACATGTTAAAACAAGGATGATATTTAATCTTATAATTCACTCCTTATGAATGTGTTCACTTATTTTACTTGAGACAGATGTTGAAACTAACTTATCTTTAAATCTGATAACGGCGAACTATAGAGTCGTCGACATGGTTAAAGAAGACTGCTGAACAGATTCACATATTTCTGTGTCTCATAAACACCCGGGATATACACTGTTAACATCTGACAGATGTCCTTAAATATTTTTTAGAAAATATAAGTCATAGCCTGTATGTTCAGAACAACGTTTAATATACTTATTTGTTATTCTTACTCTTAATTAGAAATTTCAAATTTATCAAAGAGAAAAATATAAGGCTTAAAATAGTGTTTTTTAAATAATTTATTTCAAGAATCTTTATTTTTCTACTTATTTTGCTTGCTAAAATAAAATAAATAATATTACAAGATTGCAGTTTTAAACCTGATAAAATTTACTGAGGTTGCTGTTAAAATCAAAGTTATATAAGTGTATTTTAGCAATGAGAATTAATTTAATACATGAAGTTTAAACAAAGTACTGATAAAATATATTACGATACAAACTTTCATAGGTTTGGCCACATCAGAAGTTGAGTTATAGTTTCAAAAAATCTATATTTACTAATTGCGAAAATCCAATCCGTAATCAGATACTAACCTTCAGATGTAACTGACGCCACGTTTTGTGTATCATATTCCTAAATACTTTACAGCCCATGTCTCGGTGATGTTTTAAAAGATCAATGTTCTTTAATATGGAATGGTAAAAATTGTTGATACGCGTTTTCTGTACTGATTTCACAAACATATCGCACACAGAAGAACAAAGGTGATTACTGTGGGCTGCAACTTGGCTTACTCTTCAACAAGGCCAGGCATGGCCAAGCGTGTTAAAGCGTGCGACTCGTAATCCGAGGGTCGCGGGTTCGAATCCTGGTAGCACCAAACATGCTCGCCCTCCCAGCCGTGGGGGCGTTATAATGTGACGGTCAATCCCACTATTCGTTGGTAAAAGTGTAGCTCAAGAGTTGGCGGTGGGTGGTGATGACTAGCTGCCTTCCCTCTAGTCTTACACTACTAAATTAGGGACGGCTAGCGCAGATAGCCCTCGAGTAACTTTGCGCGAAATTAAAAAAAAAACCTCTTCAACAAACTGAAGATAAATAACACTCATAAATCTTCCACAATGAAAACCACCAGCTCCTCTGAAAACTTAATAGTTAAACAAAATAGAGAGAGAGAGAGAGAGAGAGAATTAGGCATAATAAAATAGTCACGAATACGTCTCGCTTAAAAACAATATATTCAAGTAAGAAACGTGATTTTGAAACTCAGAAGTGAAGCTGAAATACACAAACGATGCAACCTAACTTCTTAACATTGTATCAATCTGTGCCAACTGAGTAGCCCACGGAGACGGTAAGGTTGTGAGAGTGTCACGTGGTTTGTGCACTAATGTTGTTGGTCTGTCTTTCTTTCTGCGTGGTAACAAGAATTGTCAGTTGACCTTTCTGCTGCTTTAAATACTTTGTTTTTTTATGTATTTAAATCATTAACGTTGGATGAAATGTTTTTGTAATTATTGGTCAGACATATATCTTAACTTAGCCTAATCTTAACCAGTACATAATATTATAAGTATATTTATTTGTTTGTTAACATTTACGGAATATATGAACATTTTTTTTGTCCTTTACTGAATACACAAATATTATAAATACATTTTTGTTTCTTGACCTTTTTGTAATATGCTTTTTGGCCCTTTCAGAATGTATTAATGCTGTAAGTATATTTCTTGCTCTTTATTAAAGACATCAGTTTCGCCCCTAAGTGGCACAACGGTATATCGGTTAACTTACAACGCTATAAACCAGGTTTCGATCCCGTGGTGGACAAGCCCAGATAGCCTGTTGTGTAGCTTTGTGCTTAACTTCAAACAACCAGTACACCAATTACACGGTTAACACGCATTTAGCATAATTTAATGACGAAGACATTATTGCTAACCCAATAAATAAGATTGAAGAAGATGCGAATTAATAGGTATTTAACAAAAAACTCAGTGCTTTGAGAAAACGGCTCACAATAACTTAGGTCAACGCTAGAGATAACAATTTCTCCCTCAATCTATTGGGTTGAGGAATAATTCGTGAGCGTTTTTTCAAGTTAACAAAATATATTCATAAATGAAACGCTTTCGCAAAATATTTCATGTCATTTGGTAGATAATTTTTTGCTCTAATAGATGGTGTGTTTGATTTTCATATGTCTTTAATTTTTGCTTTCATTTTCAGCTCATTAAATGGAATGTCAAGTGGACAAAATCGAGCATTTTCGACACCATCTGCTTTTCGCATTTAATTTCTTGCAATTTCGTTTAAAACAATGCATACTATATACCTAGCTATTACATGAAATAAAGTATCATAATAAATGTTTTGGGTGTAATGTGTTCATGCATTGAAGTATTGTATAGTCTTGCATGTAATGCTTGAATGAAATTATTTAAAAACGCTCACGAATTATTCCTCAACCTAATATGATTGTGCAGATCAGCGATCGTCCTAAGTGTTGACAATATAATTTAGGTCTAATATATTTATCGGTGCTCAGGTTGGTGACCTCTTCTCCCCTTCTATTAAGTTATTTATCTTCGCAGTATTTCATCTGATACTGTAAAACGTTAATTTTGTCGATACATTAGTTGTCCGAAGTAACAACTGTCTTAGCAGATCGAATGGTAACCCTCAGTGATGTCAAGAAAACCCACTTGTAGAGAAAAATAGATATGTAAAAACGGCTCGTTTGGGTTGAGAAAATATTTTACGTAGAGGACCGAACAACATTTCGACCTTCTTCGGACAACGTTGTTCGCTCCTCTACGTAAAATATTTTCTCAACCCAAACGAGCCGTTTTTACATATATATAGAATGGTAACCCTACATTGTATTCCTTACAGTGTAGTCGATGTCAGTAAACGTTTAATTATGTGGCTTTCTTGGCTTTTAATAATCAGGTGAGATTATAAAAAGTAGTATGTATCATCTGGTAGCTTGTTATGCTAGTTTCTTTCAAATTTCAAACTCGTACTAATTATCGTCTTAGTTTTGATGAGAGAGTAGGAACTATACACTGTCATGCACATAAAGTATATACATTACTACTTGCTGTACAGAAAGCAAAAGGGTCAATAACCATTTTGGTCAGTAGTCTTTCAACTACCTGGCTGTCATACCTTTGATGATGAACGAAGTGTAATTCCTACACCTTGCCACCTGATACTTCAGATAGCTGCTTCATTTTTACCAATGGTTGCATGAACTAATGATTGTCTTAGCTTTGAATATAAAACCGATCTATACTGATAGGAGGCTGTCATTGGACGGAATTAGTAGTATCTCGTAGTTCCATTGATGTCTTACCTGCTTCGTCGGAGGTTGACAAACTAGTTTTCACAGCTTCCTTCCGCGGGTCGAGATTATCTGAGGCTGTGTTCTAATCATGTTCTAACTCACCGGTTTCCACTTCCGTCTCCTAGTGAAACGTGTGTGCCAAGGATTGGTGTGTGATGCATGATGCAGCTTATTGACATGTTCCACATACTCTCATGCATCTTGTATCCGTTGTAACTTATCTGTTAGAAAACCATCTTGGTAGGGTATCGAGTATGGAGAAATACAACCAGCTTCAGGTTACTTTCATACATTTTGTATCTACTTTTGACTTAAGTAATGACTCTTAGAGAACCACCTTGTTGTGTTGATCTCTTTGTCTGCTTCTCAGTGTCACCACGTGACCTTTTTTCTCACAGAACGTTGATCAACCGTACCTAGACAAATTCAACTTGGCCAGCAAAGACATTACAGTGCTGGCCTTTTCAACTTCGATTTTTTGTATTACTACAATATCTTTGGGCAGAATAGACATTATGTATTGTGCAGAACAAGAAACGTAATATCTAGAATAAGGCAATCTCCACAACTTTCACTCAGCATGGAAACTGTTTAACCCAAAAGAAATAATTATCGTTAAGGCACATAGGAAACACCTGATAAGTTCCTACATCACAATATCACGTACCACTCACAAGACACATTACTAAAATGTGATCAGAAGTTCGTGGTGTGGATGTATCATTTATGAGACACATTATGAATATCTTTACAGAAATTCGTAATGTCCATGTTTAATGAAGCACATGTAAGACACGCTACGAAAAAGTTGGTGATGTGAATGTACAGTTAACAGAAAAATGCTGACAGTAGTTAGTGACGTATTATTTACTTGACGATTTACAGAAATGTTGAGCTAAGAAGTGGCTGTAAAAAGATTGATAGAAATTGATGTTAATGAGTAAGAACATATAAACACCAACTAACTAACTACTTTAGTAAACACTAAACACTAACTAGCTACTTTAGTAAACAATAAACACTAACTAACTACTTTAGTAAACACTAAACACTAACTAGCTACTTTAGTAAACACTAAACACTAACTAACTACTTTAGTAAACAATAAACACTAACTAACTACTTTAGTAAACACTAAACACTAACTAGCTACTTTAGTAAACACTAAACACTAACTAACTACTTTAGTAAACACTAAACACTAACTAGCTACTTTAGTAAACACTAAACACTAACTAGCTACTTTAGTAAACAATAAACACTAACTAACTACTTTAGTAAACACTAAACACTAACTAGCTACTTTAGTAAACACTAAACACTAACTAACTACTTTAGTAAACAATAAACACTAACTAACTACTTTAGTAAACACTAAACACTAACTAACTACTTTAGTAAACACTAAACACTAACTAACTACTTTAGTAAACACTAAACACTAACTAACTACTTTAGTAAACACTAAACACTAAATAACTACTTTAGTAAACACTAAACACTAAATAACTACTTTGGTAAACACTAAACACTAACTAACTACTTTAGTAAACACTAAACACTAACTAACTACTTTAGTAAACACTAAATAACTACTTTAGTAAACACTAAACACTAACTAGGTACTTTAGTAAACACTAAACACTAACTAACTACTTTAGTAAACACTAAACACTAACTAACTACTTTAGTAAACACTAAACACTAACTAACTACTTTAGTAAACACTAAATAACTACTTTAGTAAACACTAAACACTAACTAGCTACTTTAGTAAACACTAAACACTAACTAACTACTTTAGTAAACACTAAACACTAACTAACTACTTTAGTAAACACTAAACACTAACTAACTACTTTAGTAAACACTAAATAACTACTTTAGTAAACACTAAACACTAACTAACTACTTTAGTAAACACTAAACACTAAATAACTACTTTAGTAAACACTCAACACTAACAAACTACTTTAGTAAACACTAAACACTAACTAACTACTATAGTAAACACTAAAAACTAAATAACTACTTTAGTAAACACTAAACACCAACTAACTACTTTAGTAAACACTAAACACTAACTAACTACTTTAGTAAACACTAAACACTAAATAACTACTTTAGTAAACACTAAACACTAACTAACTACTTTAGTAAACACTAAACACTAACTAACTACTTTAGTAAACACTAAACACTAACTAACTACTTTAGTAAACACTAAACACTAACTAACTACTTTAGTAAACACTAAACACTAAATAACTACTTTAGTAAACAATAAACACTAACTAACTATAGTAAACACTAAACACTAAATAACTACTTTAGTAAACAATAAACACTAACTAACTACTTTAGTAAACACTAACTATCTACTTTAATAAACACTAAACACTAATTAACTACTTTAGTTAACACTAAACACTAACTAACTACTTTAGTAAACACTAACTATCTACTTTAATAAACACTAAACACTAATTAACTACTTTAGTTAACACTAAACACTAAATAATTACATTAGTAAACACTAAACACTAACTAACTACTTTAGTAAACACTAAACACTAACTAACTACTTTAGTAAACACTAAACACTAAACACTGAATAACTACTTTAGTAAACACTGAACACTAAATAACTACTTTAGTAAACATTAAACACTAAATTACTACTTTAGTAAACACTAACTAACTACTTTAGTAAACACTAAACACTAACTACTTTAGTAAACACTAAACACTAACTACTTTAGTAAACACAAAACATTAACTATCTCCTTTAGTAAACACTAAACACTAACTAACTACTTTACTCTACTTTAGTAAAAATTGAACACTAACTTGCTACTTTAGTATACTTTAGTAAACACTAAATACGAACGAACTACTTCAGTAAAAACTAACTACTTTAGTAAACACTAAAAACTAAGTACTTTAGTAAACATTAAACACTAGCTAAATACTTTAGTAAACACTAAAATCTAACTAAGTACTTTAGTAAACATTAAACACTAACTAAGTACTTTAGTAAACACTAAACACTAACTACTTTAGTAAATACTAAACACTAACTAACTACTTTAAAATAAACACTAAACAATAATTAACTACTTCATTAAACATTACTTTAGTAAATACTAAATACTAAGTACTTTAGTAAACAGTAAACGCTAACTAACTACTTTAACATATAGTTAAACCATAACTAAGTACTTCGGTAAACACTAACTAAATACTTTAGTGAACACTAAACACTAACTGAGTACTTTAATAAACACTAAACACACACTACATTAGTAAACACAAAACACTAACTACTTTAGTAAATACTAAACACTAACGAACTACTTTAAAATAAGCACAAAACAATAACTAACTACTTCATTAACCATTACTTTAGTAAATTCTAAACACTAAGTTCCTTAGTAAAGTGTAAACGCTAACTACTTTAATAAACACTAACTAAATACTTTAGTAAACAGTACACACTTACTAACTACTTTAGTAAACACTAAACACTGCCTATTTTAGTAAACACTAAACACAAACTTCCTATTTTAGTAAACTAAACATTAACCAACTACTTTAGTAAGTATTATACAGTAACTAACTAATTTTGTAAACACTAACTACCTTAGTGAACAGTATTTAAACAAACTACTTTAGTACACACTAAACACTAACTAACTACTTTAGTAAACACTAAAAACTAAGTACTTTAGTAAACACAAAACACTAACTAATTTAGTAAATACTAAACACTTACTAAGTACTTTAGTAAACATTAAACACTAACTAAGTACTTTAGTAAACACTATCTAACTGCTTTAGTAAACTAAACACTAACTAATTACTTTAGTAAACACTAAAAGTTACCAACTAATTTACTAAACAATAACTACTTTTGTAAACACTAAACAGTAACTATCAACTTTAGTAAACACTAAATAACTACTTTGGTAAACACTAAACACTAAGTAACTATTTTAATGAACAGTACTTTAGTAAACTAACTAATTACTTTAGTTAATAACTACTTCATTAAACATTACTTTAGTAAATACTAAATACTAAGTACTTTAGTAAACAGTAAACGCTAACTAACTACTTTAACATATAGTTAAACCATAACTAAGTACTTCGGTAAACACTAACTAAATACTTTAGAAAACACTAAACACTAACTGAGTACTTTAATAAACACTAAACACACACTACATTAGTAAACACAAAAAACTAACTACTTTAGTAAATACTAAACACTAACGAACTACTTTAAAATAAACACAAAACAATAACTAACTACTTCATTAACCATTACTTTAGTAAATTCTAAGCACTATGTTCCTTAGTAAAGTGTAAACGCTAACTACTTTAATAAACGCTAATTAAATACTTTAGTAAACACTACACACTTACTAACTACTTTAGTAAACACTAAACTCTTCCTAGTTTAGTAAACACTAAACACAAACTTCCTATTTTAGTAAACTAAACATTAACCAACTACTTTAGTAAGTATTATACAGTAACTAACTAATTTTGTAAACACTAACTACCTTAGTGAACAGTATTTAAACAAACTACTTTAGTACACACTAAACACTAACTAACTACTTTAGTAAACACTAAAAACTAAATACTTTAGTAAACACAAAACACTAACTAATTTAGTAAATACTAAACACTTACTAAGTACTTTAGTAAACTAAACACTAACTAATTACTTTAGTAAACACTAAAAGTTACCAACTAATTTACTAAACAATAACTACTTTTGTAAACACTAAACAGTAACTATCAACTTTAGTAAACACTAAACACTAAATAACTACTTTGGTAAACACTAAACACTAAGTAACTATTTTAATGAACAGTACTTTAGTAAACTAACTAATTACTTTAGTAAACACTAAACGCTGACTAACTATTTTAGTAAACACTGAACACTAACTACTTTAGTAAACACGAAACAGTAATTAAGTACTTTAGTAAACATAAAACAGACTAACTAACTACTTTAGTAAACACCAAACACTAAATTTCTACTTTAGATAACACTAAATAGTGACCAACTAATTACTAAACAATAAGTACTTTAGTAAACATTAAACAGTAACTAACTAATTTAGTAAACACTAACTACCTTATTGAACAGTACTAACTACTTTTGTAAACACTAAACAGTAATTAAGAACTTTAGTGAACACTAAACACTAAATAACTATTTTAGTAAACACTGAACACTAACTACTTTAGTAAACACGAAACAGTAATTAAGTACTTTAGTAAACATAAAAGACTAATCAACTACTTTAGTAAACACTAAACACTAACTAACTACATCAGTAAACACTAAACAGTAACTAACTGCATTAGAAAACACTAAACAGTTACTAACTACTTTAGTAAACCCTAACTAACTACTTTTCTAAACACTAAACGGTAACTACTTTAGTAACCCTTAGACACTAAATACTTTAGAAAACACTAGACACTAGCTACTGTAAACACTAACTAACAACTTTAGTAAACAATAAACAATAACTAAGTACTTTAGAAAGCACCAAACACTTACTATTTAGGAAACACTATACATTAACTAACTACTTTAGTAAGCACTAAATAAGTATTTTGGTAAACACTAAATGCTAAATAAATACTTGAGTAAACACTAAGTAAGTACTTTAGTAAACATTAAACAGTAACTAACTAATTATGTAAACACTAAACACTTACTAAGTACTTTAGTGAACACTAAACACCAACTAGTAAGTGAACACTACTTTAGTAAACACTAAGTACCTTCTTTAGTATAGTTAAGTACTTTAGTAATCTCTAAACACTAACTAACTATTTTAATAAACAGTAAACACTAACTGCTTTAGTAGACAATAAACACTATCTAAGTATTTTAATAAACGCTACTTTACCAAATCTAAAACACTAACTAACTATTTTAGTGAACAGTATTTTAGTAAACACTAAATACTAACTAACTACTTTAATAAACATTAAACACTAATTTAGTAGATACTAATTAACTACTTTAGTAAAAACTAAAGTGTAACTTATTTTCTAATACTAAATACTTTAGTAAACATTAAACAGTAACTAACTAATTATGTAAACACTAAACACTTACTAAGTACTTTAGTGAACACTAAACACCAACTAGTAAGTGAACACTACTTTAGTAAACACTAAGTACCTTCTTTAGTATAGTTAAGTACTTTAGTAATCTCTAAACACTAACTAACTATTTTAATAAACAGTAAACACTAACTGCTTTAGTAGACAATAAACACTATCTAAGTATTTTAATAAACGCTACTTTACCAAATCTAAAACACTAACTAACTATTTTAGTGAACAGTATTTTAGTAAACACTAAATACTAACTAACTACTTTAATAAACATTAAACACTAATTTAGTAGATACTAATTAACTACTTTAGTAAAAACTAAAGTGTAACTTATTTTCTAATACTAAATACTTTAGTAAACATTAAACAGTAACTAACTACTTTAGTAAACACTAACAACCTACTTTAGTAAACATTAAACAGTAACTAACTACTTTAGTAAACACTAACAACCTACTTTAGTAAACATTAAACAGTAACTAACTACTTTAGTAAACACTAACAACCTACTTTAGTAAACATTAAACAGTAACTAACTACTTTAGTAAACACTAACAACCTGCTTTAGTAAACACTAACAACCTGCTTTAGTAAACACTAACAACCTTCTTTAGTAAACACTAAACACTAATTACTTTATTAAATACTAAACACTGACTAACTATTTTAGGAAACACTAAGCAGTAACTAACTTCTTTAGTAAACAGTAAACAGTGACTAAGTAATTTACTAAACACTAACTACTTTAGTAAACACTAAACAGTAACTAACTAATTTAGTAAACACTAACTACTTTTACAGGTATTAAAGACAGTTTGGTTC
Source organism: Tachypleus tridentatus (assembly GCF_004210375.1). NCBI lineage: Eukaryota > Metazoa > Arthropoda > Merostomata > Xiphosura > Limulidae > Tachypleus > Tachypleus tridentatus. The sequence goes on along the minus strand of NC_134827.1, from coordinate 72,641,538 downwards.
ATTTCTTTACAGACGTTATATATTTTTACAAAGATTAGAGGCAGTTTGATACATGTCTGTAGAGACGTTATAGATGTTTATAAGGATTAGAAGCAGCCTGCTACATGTGTTTAGAGCAGATATCGATGTTTACAAGGATTAGAGGTAGTCTGATAATTGTTTTTAGAGCAGATATCGATGTTTATAAGGATTAGAAGCAGCCTGCTACATGTGTTTAGAGCAGATATCGATGTTTACAAGGATTAGAGGTAGTCTGGTAATTGTTTTTAGAGCAGATATAGATGTTTAGAGAAATTACCCATAACCTGGTTTATGTTTTAGAGGAAATACAGAATATGCAGTTATTAATGGCAGTATTGTACATGTTTTTACAAAAGATATAGATTTTAAAAAGTATTAGAGGTAGTTTGGATCATTTCTTTAGACCAGATATAGGTGTTTAAAAGAATTAGACGTAGTCTAGTACACGTATTTAGAAGAACTAATGATATTTGCAAATATTCCAGGTAGTTTAGTATATGTGTTTAGAGCAGTTAGAGATGTTTACATGAATTATATGCAGTCTGGTACATGTCTTTAAAGCAGATATAAATGTTTATAAGGATTAGAGGTGGTCTGTTAGATGTCATTAGAGAAGATATAGAGTTTCACAAGGATTAGAGGTACTGTAGCACTTGTTTAGAGCAGACATAGATGTTTAGAAGGCTTAGAAATAGTTTGTTTCATATCTTTAGAGCAAATAATGATGTTTACAAAGCTTAGAGTTGTTTGGTACATGTCTTTAGAGAAGATATAGATGTTTACAAGGACTAGAAGAATTGTGGTACTGTCTCCAGAGCTGATACGGATATTTACAACAATTGCAGGTAGTCTGTTACATGTCTTTAGAACAGATATCGATGTTTACTAGGATTAGAGGTGATCTGGTTGATGTCTTTAGAGCAGAGTTAGATGTTTACAAAGATTAAAGGTAGTTTTGTTCATTTGATAAAAGAAGATATAAGTGTTTACAAGGATTAGAAGTAGTCTGGTACGTGTCTTTATAGTAAATATTTATGTCTAGGCAAATTAGACATAGTCTGCTTCATATCTTTAGAAATATAGTTGTTTGCCAGGATTAATGTCAGTATAGTACATGTCTTTAGAGCAGATATAGACGCTTAGAAGGATTAAAGGATGTTTTATTCATGTTTTTAGTCAGATATAGATATTTGGAAAGATTAGAGGTAGTTTGGGGCATGATATAAAGATATAGATGTTTAGAAGGAAGAGAGGTAAGTTGTTTCATGTTTTTAAAGCAGATATAAATATTTACAAGTGTTAGAAGTAGTTTGGTACATGTCATTATAGCAGACATAGATGTTTAGAGAAATTAGAAATAGCCTGGTTCATGTGTTTAGAGCAAATATAGATGTTTAGAGAAATTACACATAACCTGGTTGATGCCTTTAGAGGAAATACAGATGTATGGTATGCAAGGATAACGGCAGTATAGTATATGCCTTTACAAAATATATAGATGTTTACAAGTATTAGAGGTAGTTTGGATCATTTCTTTAGAGCAGATATAGATGTTTAGAAACATTAGAGGTAGATTGGTACATGACTTCAGGGCAGAAATAGATTTTTACAAGGATTACAGGTCGTCTAATACATCTCTTTGGAGCGGATATAGATGTTTAAAAGAATTAGACATAGTCTTTAGACACGTCTTTAGAGCAAATAATGATGATCCAGGTAGTTTAGTACATATGTTTAGAGAAGGTATAGATGTTTACAAGCATTAAATACAGTCTGGTACATGTTTTTAATGGAGATATCAATGTTTATAAGGATTACAGGTGGTCCGGTAGATGTCATTAGAGAAGATATAGATTTTTACAAGGATTAGAGGTATTGTGGCACTTCTTTGCAGGTAGTCTGATACATCTCTTCGGAGCAGATACATATGTTTAAAGAATTAGGCAATCTGATACATGTGTTTGGAACAGATATAGATGTTTACAAGGATTAGAAATAGATTGGTTCATTTCCTTAGATAAAATATATAAAGTTTACAAGTATTACATAGACATGTAATTAACAGACATGTAGTCTGTTACATGTGTTTAGAGCAGATATAGATGTTCATAAGGATAAGAGGTAGATTGGCTCATCTCTTTAGGGCAGATATATGTACTACTTCTAAACATCCATGTGTACTTTAAAGACATGTTGCAGGCTACCTCTAATCCTTGTAAATATCTATTTCTGCACTGATATAACGTACAAGTCTACCTCTAAACCTTGTAAATTTTGATATCTGCTGTAATGACATGAGCCAAACTACCTTTAACCCTTGTAAACATTACTTTTCCTCTATAGACATAAACTAAACTACCTCTTAACCTTTTTTAAACATCGCTGTCTGCTCTAAAAACATGTGTCAAACAACCTCTAATCCTTGTTAGCATTTCTATTTGCTTGAGAAACATGAACGAAATTACCTCTAATCCTCATAAACATTTATTTCTGCCGTGAAGTAATGTAATGGACTATCTAGTATCCCTGTAAAGATCTATTACTGCCCTGAAGTAATGTACCAGACTACGTCTAACCTTGTAAACATCTATTTTTATTCTAAAACATGAATTAAACTACTTCTAATCCTTGTAAACATCTATAACGTCTCTAAATAAATGTGCCAAACTACCTCTGATCTTTGTAAAGATCTATAACTCCAGTAAAGAAATGAACCAAACTCCTTCTAATACCTGTAAATATCTTTGTCTGCTCTAAAGAAATGAGCCAAACTACCTCTTATCCTTATGATTATCGATACCTGTTCTAACCACATGTAACAGACTACCTTTAATACTTGTAAACATTTATATTTTATCTAAAGACATGAACCAAACAACCTCCTATCCTTGTAAACTTCTGTATTTTCCAGAAAGACAAGATTCAAAATACCTATAATCCTTCTACACATCTATACTGGCACTAAAGAAATGAACTAAACTACTCTTATCCTTGTGATCATCGATATCTGCTATAAACACGTGTACCAGACTGCTTCTTATACTTGCAAACATCTATATCTGCTTTAAATGCATGCAGGAAACTACCTCTAAACTTTGAAACATCTATATGTTGTCTAAAGACATGAACCAGACTACCTTTAATCCTTTTAAATATCGATATATGCTCTAAAGACATGTATCAAACTAAATTTAACGCTTGTAAATATCCATATCCCCTCTAAACACAGTGCCACAGTACCTCTAATTCTTGTAAATATCTGTATCAGCCCTAAAAACATCTACCAAACTACCTTAATCTTTGTAAACATTTATAACTGCTTTAGAGTCATGTACCAGACTACATCTAATCCTTTTAAACATCTATATTTGCCCTATAAATATGTACCAAACTATCGCTAATCCTTCTAATCATCCATATGTGCTCTAAAGACATTTACTAGATTACCTCTAGTTCTAATAAACATCTATGTCTGCTCTTAAGGCAGTGCCTCTAACCCTTGTAAACATTTATACTTGCTTTAAAAACATGAAACAAATTACCTCTATTCTTTCTAAACATCTAAATATGCTCTAAAGAAATGAATCAAAGTTACTCTTATCCTTGTAAACATCTATACCTGCTCTAAAGATATGTACCATACTACCATTAATTCTGGCAAACATCTATATTTTTTCTAAAGACATGAACCAGACTGTGTCTGATTTATCTAAACATCTATTTCTGCTCTAAACAAATGAACCAAACTACCTCTAATACTTGGAGACATCTCTATTTGTCTTAAAGACACGTAGAAGAATATCTTTAATATTTGTAAACATCTATATCTGCTCTAACGACATGAACCAAATTACTTTTAATCCTTGAAGAAATCTATATCTGTTTTAAAGTCATGTACCAAACTACGTCTAATCTTTGAAAAAATCTAAATTTGCTTTAAACACATATATCAGACTACTTCTAATTTTTATTAACATTTATATTTGTTCTAAAGACATGTATCAAACTACTTCTAATTTTTAGTAACATTTATATTTGTTCTAAAGACATGTATCAAACTATCTTTAATCTTTCTAAACATCTATATCTGCTCTAACGACATGAACCAAACTACTTCTAATCTTTCTAAACATCCATATCTGCTCTGAAGACAGCTCCACAGTACCTCTAATTCTTGTAAAGACATGTACCATACTGCCATTAATCCTTGTATACATCTGTATTTTCTCTAAAGACATGAACCAGGTTATCTGTAATTTTTCTAAACATCTATATCTGCTCTAAAAACACGTATAAGACTACCTCTAATTCTTCTAAAAATCTATATCTGTTCTAAAGGAATGAACCAAACTACCGCTTATTCTTGTGAACATCGATATCTACTTTAAACACATGTAACAGACTACCTCTAATACTTGTAAACATCAATATTTTGTCTAAAGACATGAACCAATCTACCTATTATCCTTGTAAACATCAATGTGTGCTCTGAACACATGTGCTAAACTACTTCTAATCTTTCTAAACTTTTATATCTGCTCTAAAAAAATGAACCAAACTACTTTTATTCCTGTGAACATCGACATCTGCTTTAAACACGTGTACCAAACATTTATTTCCCCCTTGAAGTATTGTACCAGACTACCTATTATCGTTGTAAACATCTATATCTTCACCAAATTCATTGAACAATGTATTATTTTATTATTGTATACACTATCAATGTTTTATTAAAGTTATAAAGCAGACTTCTCTTTATTTATTTTAAACATTCTTCTGCACGAAGTTCTTTAGCTAAATATTTTCTAATCCTTGTAAATACCTGTCTGTTTTATAGCTATAAAACATATAACTTGTTTGTTTCTTGTAAACCTGGGTGCCTAAAAGTTTAGAGTAATTCTTAGAGAAATATCACAAGTAATTGTTAAATTAGATGCGTATATAATTTACCAATTAACTTATATGCATAAGTTATCATCTTTGGAGCTGGTTAGGTTGAAATATTACTGCAGAATTCACTGTTAGAGAAATAACTAGAGATTTTAGAATGTTATAGAATTTCAAGATGTAGTTCAGCATGTTACGTGGCAACTTAAATTTACGTAAAGTCATGACGAAACTAAATTTTGACCTTGGTATGCACATAGTGTAATGCCACCGAAAACTTATCTGTTTAGGGAAGTGCGGAGTGTTTTAACAGGTGAGAATCTACGAATATACAATCAAGTGGCAAGATCCGTTCTTTTGTTTAGGCAGTAGAACGCAATGTAACCAAGACGGACCTCTTTCTGGAAAAGCAACGCAACTCACATAACTACAAATTATTTTGCATTAAAATCAATTATAGGATCGTTTATTAAATTGAGAAAATAACGGATATTTATGTCATTCCTTAAGATGAAATGACAGCAAACTTGCCAGGTATGTCGTTTATAGATTTATATACATTTGAAGTGTTGAAATGGGCGGTGAAAACTGGTCACTTTCGTATACTAGATGGATTTTGGAAAGCTACAGCGAGTAGTGTTGTGCTTTGGACAGGATAATCTTGTGAAAGAGCCTTTTGCAAGGAAAGCTACATTGTATGCGCGGCTGTGAAATAAAATATCACCACACATGATGAGGCTGCAGGAATGTTTTAATATAACGGCCTCAACCTCTGTATTTTGAGTAGATTATGAAACTTTATCTACATATATATTTTTCTCTACAAGTGGGTTTTCTCGTCATCACGGATTAAACTTTATCCACTTTTTTATTTTTGAAGTTGTGTGGTTATTCGATTTTTATTGTTTAATTATTGTGCCAGTTTCGTTTCTCATCGAGATAAACATTTCATTGTTCTTGAGGATATCACTGATCAGCAAGTTTATATCCTCATAAACTGTACCCATAATTCCTGTCTGAATTTTAAAGAAAAATTCACAGTTAGGAGTATTTAAAATCCATCCAACCAGGTTTCACTTTAGTTCTGTCACTTGAAAGCTCTCCAATATGGCGTTATTATTTAATTTGTGGAATTTTTTGTTCAGTAAGCATATACAAGACTGCATATTTGTAATGTTTCTTTGGTCAGTAAGCATATGCATTCTTGTACATTATTATTTAAGTTGCAATGTGTCTTTGGTCAGTAAACTTATGCAGTCTTGTACGTTATTTTTTAATTTGTAATGTTTTTTTTTTGGTCAGTAAACATATGCAGTCTTGTATTGATTGCTAAAAATATTTTGTAGCACGAAAGATTATTGGTTTGAATATCGCCCAAAGCTACAAGAGGATTATCTGCACCAGCCGTCCTTAATTTAACAGTGTAAGACAAGGCCAATTCTTAGACTATTTTTTTTTACCAACGAATGGTCGGATTGATCGACACATTATAACACTCCCATGGCTGAAAGGGCGATCATGTTTGGTGTGACAGGGATTCGAACCAACGACTCTCAACTTACGAGTCGAGCGGTCTAACCATTTGGCTACGCCAAGTCGACGAAAGCATTCTTACAAAAATTATTAACTGATCTTATTTTCAATTATAAATTTACATTTTTCTGGATATGCTACAAACAGAATTATCTAGCGGTATCTCACTTTGCTCACGGCTCACTTGAGACTTTTCTTTTTAGAACACAGTTGAATATCACTGTTTACAGATACTAAGGTGAATAGTTCCTTGATTGTAGAGGAAAAACTTGAGATATGAACAATCCTACACAAAAGGCGAACTCCAGAATAACCCTAAAAGCCTAAGCAGCACCCAAACACTAGAAATAAAACTCACCATCCACTTTCTGAATCATTAATACTTCATTTCTTCATTGTATAAGATTTTGATTTCTTCTCGAATTTACTGCATTTTCTCACATATTCGTTCTAATTTATCATTTTTCTTTTTAAAGAATTTACTTTTGTTAGTCAAATTCTATGGCAGTGCCATCTATTGTTTTTAACAAATGATTACAAAGAATATTTGAATAATATTTATGTGACAAAGTTTGTAACACGAACTTTAACAGTAAATTATTAACTGATATAATATGGTTTGAAATATTCTGGATTCTTCAAAAGCTGGTTTAAACCTGATGGTAAGAAAGAGCATCGACGAAAGATTACAGTTAAAATAATCGATATGTAGTAATTATGAAAACAAGACAACTCATTTTTTATTACTATTCTTTACGGTTAATAAATTTTACGTATGACTTCATTTACCGCTAATATTATTGTGAAAATATAAAAAAAATTAAGGTGTTTCGTAAATAACGTATTTCTAACAAAAATGCAATGGCAAGCGAGATTCTTCGACACTTAAGGTTTGTTTGCTTGTTTGTTTTTTTAATTTCGCGCAAAGCTACACAAGGGCTATCTGCGTTAGCCATCCCTAATTTAGCAGTGTAAGACCAGAGGGAATGCAGCTAGTCATCACCACCCACCGCTAACTCTTGGGCTACTCTTTTACCAACGAATAGTGGGATTGACCGTCACATTACAACACCCCCACGGTTGAAAGGGCGAGCATATTTGGTGGGATGGGGATTCGAACCCGCGACCATCAGATTACGAGTCGAACACCTTAACGCACCTGGGCATGCCGGGCTTCGACACCTAAGGATCATTATGTTCTGAAACGTTCGAATTTGTACTATGCGATCAGCACGGTTGTTAGCAGTTTGAATGGACTGTAATGTTTCTGAACTTCTGGTCTATGATTTCCTCATTGCCATGTGAATAACGCCGACTTTTTGATTTATAAACAATTTACATAAGAACTTTATGTTGAACTACGTGTGCTTAATGTCAAAATAGTGGAAAGTGACAATAATCAACCGCTGAGTTGGCATCTGTAAGTTAGATAAGGATATGCTAGATATGCAAACATTTAATACAACGTTAACCTGCCCTTGAAGATTTTCATTTCTTGATGATCTGGTTATTTACAGCCATATTGCAGAAGTAGCAATTTTCATGTGCAGTAATGACTGATGCTAATGGCTTTTTAGGCTGTGACAAGTCTTATAGAAACTAGTGAAAAAAGCAAGTCCACAATAGGGACCTCAGAAAATAGAAAGTAATAATTTTGGTAATAGTCGAGAGTTAACCAAATGGTTATATCAGTAGACAGTTAAAATCCTGAAACAGTTAGAGAGAAAACACTGGATTGTTGTTAAGAACGACGTTTATCGGGAAACTTAAAATATTCTTTGAGAAAAAGAGCATAATAAACGTAAAAACTGACACTGCATGCCACGAAAGTTATTATTGATTTGCAATCAATGTGTATCATGATAAATGATTCTTGATTTATAAAATCCAACATTGTGTATCATGAAAGATGTTTGTTTGTTTGTTTGTTTTGAATTTCGTGCAAAGGTACTCGAGGGCTATCTGCGCTAGCCGTCCCTAATTTAGAAGTGTAAGACTAGAAGGAAGACAACTAGTCATCACCACCCACCGCCAACTCTTGGGCTACTCTTTTACCAACGAATAGTGGGATTGACCGTCACGTTATAACGCCCCACAGCTGTGTGGAAGAGCATGTTTGGTGCGACCGGGATTCGAACCCGCGACCCTCGAATTACGAGTCGAACGCCTTAACACGCTTGGCCATGCCGGGCCTCATGAAAAATGATTACTGATTTGTGAAATCCGACAGTGTGTATCATGAAATATGATGTTTGTGTTATATTTCTGTGTTATTTATGTTATATTTCTATATGTTATTTATGTTATATTTCTCTATGTTATTCATGTTATATTCTATATGTCATTCCTGTTATATTTCTACATGTTATTTACGTCATATTTCTATATGTTATTTATGTTATATTTCTCTATGTTATTTATGTTATATTTCTCTATGTTATTTATGTTATATTTCTATATGTCATTTATGTTATATTTTGTGTTATTTATGTTATATTTTTATGTTATTTATGCTATATTTCTATATGTTATTTATGTTATATTTCTATGTGTTAGTTATATATTTAATTAACGTTTTCTATATAAAAGAACAATGCATAAATTCGGAATTTGCAAAAGTTATTTCTGAAATTTCAAAGATTATCCCTGTTAGGAATTGTACAGTTTACAACATTTTAAATAGTAAAATTAGGTGTTTTAAAGTTCGTTTAAATCCTCAAACTAGCTGTATCAAGTAAACCGCTTTTTTGCGCTGTGTGTATAACTATTATTACATATAGACATGACGTATAGCATTATGTTCTTTCTGGTCACTCAGCCATCTTCTCTCAAGTTGATCGTCACCATCTAAGAGATTCCTTACAGACATTAAAGTCGATGTTTCACCTGCTGGGAGAGGGAGCCAGCTCCATTTTTCTTTATGCTATCTTGAAAGAGTCTAAATTCAATGTGAACACAGCCTACAACAAGATTGTAGAAGGTAAGATATGAGACCGTCAAATTCACTGTAAAGAGTTAGACTTTTTCCTGGCTTATAAAGTCATAAGTAACACTTAACTGCCATATTTTCTTAGTTATACGAGACCAATGGGTACACTTAACTTTCAGAGTAGAATATTTTCTTAGGTCATTAGTCAATACTTATCTTTGAGAATAAGACAATGAGAACTTTGAACCTGGTGCTACTAGTACCATCACTAAAAACGTTTAACTTGGTGCTGTTATCGTTACTAAACAAATTTAAAGTTAGTGCTAGTATCTTTATTAAACAACCTTTAACCTAGTGCTTGTATGATTACAAAACAAATTTTAGCCTAGTGCTATTATCCTTATTAAAGAACTTTTAATTATCCTAGTGTAACATAGTTACTAAACAACTTTTAAAACCTAGTGCTAGTATCTTTCCTAAACAAATATTAACCTAGTGCTAGTATCTTTACTAAACAACTTTTAACTTAGGACTAACTTCGTTACTAAATAACTTTGAATTAACCTAGTGCTAGTATCTTTACTAAACAACTTTTAACTTAGGACTAACTTCGTTACTAAATAACTTTGAATTAACCTAGTGCAACTATCTCTACTAAACAACTTTTAACCTAGTGCTAGTACCATTACTAAAAAAAAATAACTTTTAAGTTATTTTCAATTACTTTTAATCTAGGGTGAGATTTGTTTTTCATTAACTTTGAATCTAGAGCTAGAATCGTTGTTTCAAACGACTTTAAATCTAGAGTAAGATTTTTTATTTTTAATAACTTTGAATCTAGTGCTAGTATCGTTACTAAACAACTTTTAATCTAGTGTAAGTATATTTACTAAATAACTTTTAACCTAGTACCAGTATGATTACTAAATAACTTTTAACCTAGTTCTATTATGATTACTAAACCACTTTTAACCTAGTCCTAACATTGTTACTAAATTAACTTTTAATTAACCTAGTGCTAGTATCTCTAGTAAACAACTTTTAACCCAGTGCTAGTACCATTATTAAAAAAATAACTTTTATTCTTGAGTGAGCTTTGTTGTTTTAGTAACTGTGAATCTAGGGCTCGTATTGGTATTTTAAGAAAGTTTAAATGTAGAGTGAGATTTGTTATTTCCAATAAGTTTTAAAATATAAATAGAACATTATTTATATAAAAATAATTAATTCCGCGATTGTATGAGTGCTTGAAATAACTTTTAATCTAGTTTGAGACTCTTTCATTTTGTTTCAACATTTCATTTTGTTGGACAGTTTTCTTCTGTGTGGAAAGTCATTGTATTTAATAATAACAAAGTTTTAATAACGCAGTTGTTTTATGTTGCTAATTTTTGGCCTAAACGTCTAAATAAACAAAGCATTAACACAGACGAAAAACAAACAAACAAACAAACAAAAAACAACAACAGTAGATTAACTAGCTGAATTATACGACAAACTGACTACTTATTGCACTAATTAATTGCTAACTTACAGAACTATGTCGTTAACTCTAGCTTAACTCGCTTTTTATATCTGGCTCATCGAAAATTCGTCACGTGAAGCTACGACTGTACCACGTGTCTTTTTTTGTGTCCAAACAAAATACAAATTTTTGAAATTAAACATAGCTTACATCTTTGCCCCTTGAATAGTAAGTTGCAAAAAAACAGAACAAAGGAATCATGAACTTGAATTATCACAAGTGATAATGAAGTACCTCTTGGTGATTAACACTATTAATTATTCAGAAATTAACTCATTAATTAAATATGTTTCATTAATAAAACAGGATTTTCTTTATTTACTCATTTAATGCTCCTAAATTGTCCAACCACCAAATTGTGGCGGTTTTATTTTCCGTTGCGTTTGATAGGAACGTGGTTCATCATCACTCATCGTCTTGTCACTGTGCTCAATACAAGTGATACTGTGGAAATGAACTCACAGGCTTCTCAAACTGACCAGTAGTCAGATTTCTTTAACTTCTTATTTCAACTTGAGGTAGCTGAAATATTCTCATCTTCTTCACTCTAATTTTTTGTGCAGTTCCTGGCAATGTTTTTTTTATAATTACAATTGAAACATCTCCTGTCCTGTGGCTTGCTTTTCTTCCATTCTAATTAACAGCTGTCTAAATTACCATTTAACTTCTCCGCTATCAAAGAAAGTTGATGGTTATCTAATAATTACAAGATGATTCCTCTAGTTACAAATAATCAACTTTAATTAATCAATTTCCACTGTCAACTCTATAGCTCTTAAAATATGTAACAAGTTTCTTTAGCTTGATTTGAACATTTTGTCTCATTATATGAATTGATTGCGTGCTAACAAATTCATTTCATATGTACGATCTGTATAAAAAAACAACTGGTCCAGTCTCTCCACATGTTTGCAACTTTGACTAAGGTCTCGTATTTCCTTTTTACTCTACTCCTAAACTCTGCTGCTGAAGATATCTGGTAGTTGTTTCAACTCTTTCTAAGGAGGTTGCTAAATGTTGTAAAAGCAAGTCCTTTTAAAGGCAGCAACACGAATACCTTGTTGTCCCTATAACGCCTATCCGTCCACTTTGGAAGTTATTTTATTAGATGCTTCTCATCGAGATTTTCTACTACAGTCAGTTGATTTCTTGATTAGACAATGTCGTTGGCCTGCCTATTATATATAGTCTGTAACCTGATAAGGTAATGGTAGACATTAGTCACAGTTGTACGAGTATTAATGAAAGTAAATCGTATGGGTATTCATGTTCTATATGCCATAGTTAATAATGTTTGAAATTGTAATTCGTAAGTGAATAAGGAGATGCGTGAGTATAGTTTAAGTCGCACATTTATCAGTTCAATTTTCAGAGGTTTAATCTGGCACTTATGTTCATTTATGCTGTCATTATAATTCGATGTACTTCATTAATATCCTTTTTTTACTTCGATAGTGTCGTTGTTTATTAATTTCTTCTTTGGTTTCCTGGACCTTGTCTTGTCTAACAGTAAGAAATAGAGTAACGTATAAAAGTTCAAACCACTGAAACAATACTTTAAGAAAATAAAATTCATTATAACATATATGGATTTCTAAGGTATGTTCTCTCTGTTTCTTTAATATCAAAACTGTTAGAAAACTGTATTCTAATCAATGTTTACTTCTTATATTGACTACACTAATCAACAAATCGCTTATTGTGGGACAGACAAAATAATAGTACGTGTTTCTTGTATACTAGATGACTGAATTCACAGTGTTGTCATGCAATCACCGATATTATGTACATCATTCTCATGTGCAGAATCTCTGCTCTAACCAGCCACATCACGTGCTCATGTCGTGTTGAAAAGAGCAAGTGATGGTGAATAGTGTAATATAACATAACATGAGAGACACTCTAATTACAAATTGTTGACCTACTCATGCTCTCACAAGAGATATCCTTAGGGTGTAAACCAATGACAGCACAAGTCGTGATTGGAATTTTAAGCCGTAGAATATTACTCTACTGCTTGAAGTGTAACATGACACAACTACTGGCGATTGGAAACAATTACATCACGAGAGTATCATGTAAACAAGCGACAGTCAAAGTCTCTAATTATATTGAATGTTCCCAGTGTATCTCCCACCTTTCTCTTTCTGTGTGGAAAACACACAGCAAACGTGTTACAGAGAAACATCTTTAACTTTTCCGGTGATTTTAAAATCGGTCACGTGCTAAGCCTTGTTCGAGGCCTATAGTACAATTACAACATTGCTTTATGACTAGGCTTTTTGTTATTAACAATATTGTTAACAATGACAAATCTCCATGCCAGTTTAATGTATGTTCTATAATTTTATTGTCCTTATTAGATTTTTTATCTTGTATTTTATTGTTATTTTCTAATGCTGTATGATGACAAAGGTAAAGAATGGAAGCGTTCTTGGAGAATTTTTGCATATGTGAGTATCTAAATATAGTAAACACATAAATACATAAAATGTAAACATAATAGCACTAATTTGTCTATGAAATGTATCGCAATAAAACAAATACAGACATGTATTTAAACTTTACGTAATAAAACAAATACAGACATGTATTTAAACATTACATAATACAACACATACACACATGTATTTCAACTTTTCATAATAAAACACATACAGGCAAGAATTTCAACACTACATGATAAAACAGTTAAGAGACACGTGTTTCAACTTTATATAATAAAATTGTAACCGGTATAAATATCAACCTTTCACAGTAAAACACCTACAGGCATGCATTATAACTGTTCATAATATAACGTTTACACCCATGTATTTCAAGAACCTATTGGTTATATCACAGATAAAAATGTGTACCCTTGTGAAATGAAACTCTTCAATAGGTAGTGTATTGTTATATCACAGACAAAAATTTGTACTTTTGTGACATGAAACACTTGAATGTGATGTGTATTGGGTATACCAGTGACAAAACGTGGTACACTTGTGACGTGAAACACTTGAATATGTTGTGTATTAGGTATATCGCAAAGAAAAATTTGTGCCATTGTGAGCTGTAACACTTGACTATGTTGTGTATTGAGTATATCACAAACAAAAACTTGTTTCCCTTGACCTGAAACAATTGAATAAGATGTGTATTTGGTATCTCACAGACAAAAAGATGTACTTCTGTGGCCTGAAACACTTGAATCTGATGTGTATTGGGTACATCAGTGACAAAAAGTTGTACACTTGTGAGCTGAAGCGCTTGAATATGTTGTATATTGAGTATTTCACAGACAAAGAGTTATACCATTGTGATCTGAAAGACTTGAGTGTGTTGTGTATTGGTTGTATCACTAAGAAAAAGCTATACTTTTGTGATCTGAAACACTTGAATGGTGGGTACATCCATAACAAAAAGTTGTACACTTGTGAGGTGAAACACTTGACTATGTTGTGTATTAGGTACGTCACAGAGAAAAAGATGTATCCTTGTTATCTGAAACACGTGGATATGTTGTGTATTAGGTATCCGACAAAAAGTACTATGCTTTTGAAATGAAACACTTCAATACGTCGTGTATTGGGTATATCACACATAAAAAGTTGTATCCTTTGACCTGAAACTCTTGAATATGTTGTGTATTTGGTATATCAAAGATAAAAAGTTGTAGCCTTTAGACCTGAAACTCTAGAATATGTTGTGTGTTGGTTATATCACAGACTAAAAGTTGTAGCATTCTTAATTGAAACACTTGAATATGATGTGTATTTGGTATATCAGTGACAAAAAGTTGTACACTTGTGATCTGAATGGCTTGAATATGGTGTGTCTTGGGTATATTACAGACAAAAGGTTGACCTCTTATCAGATGAAACTCTTGAATATGTTTTGTATTGGGTATGTAATAGAAAAAACGTTGTATCCTTGTAACTTGAAATACTTGAATATGTTGTGCATTAGGTATGTCAATGACACTTGATTATGGTGTGTATTGGGTATATCACAGACAAAAAGTTATACCCTTTAGACCTGAAACACTTGAATATGTTGTGTATTGGGTATGTCACAGATAAAAATTTGTACCCTTGTGAGCTAAACATTTTAATAAGATGTGTGTTGAGTATATCACAGACAGAAAGTGTTTAGAACAGTTGAATATCTTATATGCTGGATTATATACCACTAAATAAAATTGTTTCTTATGTGAATGGACTGAATAAGTGGCAATGTAAAAAATATGTGCCGATTTATTTTTTTAAAAACTCGACTTACTGTACTGTGTAATTTTTTTTTATAAAACAAGATATGTTATCCTGTATATATATATATATATATATATATATATACATACGTGCATATATTTGTATATGTGGAAGAGAAATTGTATGCATATATTTAGATACATGTGACAGTAAGAGACGCTGTGCAGTGTGGATATATACACATACATGAAACAGGAAGACATATTATGCAGTTCGTATATATAACAGAAAAGCTCATGATATGCATTATTATGTGTTAAAGTGTAAAGATATTAGATTTTGGCGTATTTTAGTATAAATATATTTTGTTGAATCTTATGATAGTTGCTACTTTCTGGTTGAAGACGGTTTTACATTAGAATATGAGATTTTTTATTATTATTCAGCAGAACTGTGTGTGTGTGTTTGTTTGTGTGTGGAGAACTCTAACATCCTAAAATAATTTAGTGTTTTAAGAAGGTTCTGTCTAAGAAATAGAGTATATACTTTAACTGCATCACATCTCTTGGAAAATGAAGTTTGTTGACGCTAAGGGAACACTTAATATAATTTATAAGATTATGCGTATAATAACATGCGCTAAAAGGATTTCATAATTTCCACTTTCAACAGGAATGGCTCATCGTTTCTCTTCCAGAAGTTAAAAGAGTGTAAATTTTTCAGTGGAAGAAAGATCTTGAATCCTACAAATTTACCCTATAGCTTTAACTAACAACGTTTTGTTATCATGTGATATCATTTAAAGTAATTGGCAGATATTTAATGTTAACGAAGGAAAGAAACTACAAATTTGGAATAAAGCATTAGTAGGAAGACTAGAAAACCAGTTTCGTGAGGTAATGTGTCTTCTTTAGTTTTTAGAGAAAGAAACATAGCCACTGGAGTTTTCACTCATTCTTACTCTACTCTAACGTATATTAGGTATAACACATCTCTCATTCACACTCTGCTCTAACCATGCATTATCTATAAGATACCACTCATTCACACTCTACTCTAACCGTGTGTTAGCTCTAGATATCTCTCATTCACACTTTGTTCTAACGTTCATTAGCTATAAGATATCACTCTCTCCTATTCTGTTCTGACCATGTGTTAACTGCTGCTGATATATATCTCTCTCTTCAGTCACAGTATATTTTCCATCTGAGATATTACGTTTTTCCTACTCTGCTCTAACCGTTTCTTACAGGTTTCTTACATTTGCCTCTTAGAACACGTTTTCTATACATGCGTTTTAGAACACAGATTTCCTACCTATGCATATTAGAGTGTAGGTTTTCTACAAGTTCCTCTTATAACACAGATTTTCTACATGTACCTCTTATAACACAGATTTCCTACACGCACCTCTTAGAACACAGATTTCGTACATGTACCTCTTAGAACACATTTCCTACGCGTACCTCTCATAACACAATTTCCTACATGTACCTCTTAGAACTCAGAATTTCTAAGAACCTCTTATAACACAGATTTTCTACATGAACCTCTTAGAACATAGATTTTCTACAATCAATTTTAGAACACAGGTTTCCTACTCATACCTCTTATAATACAGATTTCTTACATGTAACTCTTAGAACACAGATTTCTTACATGTACCTTTTAGAACACAGATTTCCTACACATACCTCTTATAACACAGATTTCTTACATGTACCTTTTAGAACACAGATTTCCTACACATACCTCTTACAACACATGTTTCATGTATGTACCTCTCATAACACAGGTTTCATGTATGTACCTCTCATAACACAGATTTCCTACACGTACCTCTCATAACACAATTTTCTATATGCACGTCTTATAACACAGGTTTCATACGTGTGCCTCTTAGAATTTAATAACACTATGTAACAAAATTTTTACTTTTTCTTGTTCCTGAGCAAAAGTGTTATTTCCTAATTGCTTATGCCTAAAGTAAATGGAAAAGACCCATTTTTCTTCAAACTTTGCTTTTGTGGCCTGGGTAATAAAATTTTAAATTTACCCATTTTCCAGAACATTCCAGGTAGATTCAGTGCCGAGCTTTTGACATCAAGATGAAAGTGTGCAAGTCACAAGTCAGAGGAAACGTCACCGACATTCTTCAAGCTTCTTCACTGGTCAAGATGGAGTCTGCTTCTGCCACAATGTATCCAGTCTGTGAGAGGCAATTGGAATTGCCTGTAACCCGAACGAGTGGTACCTCTTCATTGATAGCCCATTCAGAAGCCTCAAAGCTGTGCTGCTTCATAACGAGAATGAGTATCTGTCTCTTCCTCTGGCTCATTTGGTGCACCTCAAAGAGAAATACAACAGCGTCAAGACCTTCCTAGAAGCCTTGAAGTATGATGAGTATGGCTGGGAGGTTATCGGAGACTTTAAAATGGTGGCATTCCTGATGGGTTTCCAATGAGGCTTTACCAAGTTTCCCTGTTATCTTTGCCTTTGGGACAGCAGGGACACCGCAGCGCACTACAATAGAAAGTGTTGTTCCCACCATTGCACATAAAATTGGATCTCATGAAACAATTTGTCACAGCTTTTGATAAGGAGTCTGCAGCCTTCAAGTACCTTCGTGACTTCTTCCTTAAGCTGGTGTTTTCGTTGGACCACAAATAAAGAAGATCCTAGAGTGCACAGAATTATCCAAGAAGCTCAGTAAGAAGGGAAAAAAGTTTGGGGCAGCTTTGTCGCAGTGGTCGGGGCTTCTTGGACAATCACAAGGCCAAACGTTATGTGGAACTGGTTGAAGCTGTGTTGAAGAAATACGGTAAAATAGGCTGTAGGATGTCCCTGAAAGTCCATATCCTTGACGCTCAACTTGATAAATCCAAGGAGGACATGATGGGTGTATACTCAGAGGAGCAAGGCGAGCGATTTCACCAAGATATACTGGACTTTGAACGCCGCTACCAAGGAGCGTATAACGAAAACATGATGTGAGACTATATTTGTTGGCTGATACGTGAAAGTGATTTACATTACAGTAGCAAATCTCGAAAAAACTACTCACTTCTAAACATTTTTGTATAACTTTAGTATAAATACATGTAAATCTTGATTCATATGTTGTTTTATTCAGACCTTATGTAAATGAAAATGTGCAAATTTGTCCGTTTTTACATAGAGTATAGATTAATTTCTAAATTTCATTATCCAGGTCACTAAAGCAAAGCTTGAAGGGAATAATGGCCATTTTCTGTACTTTTACAACATAAGCAATTAAGAAATAACACATACTATCCAGGAACAAAATTTGTGTTACATAGTGTTATGCTTTGTTATAAAGAAAGAGTGATGTTTATATTCTTTAATTAATAGCAGAATATAGAATTATAAGAAACCATTAAAATGAGAAGTGAAAATTTGAATGGTTTTAAATTTTTTCAGGAAATAATGGTTTCCTTCTTAATATTATTTGTAGATCAGACCTTTATAACTTTTATTTCATAAGTCTTGATAGACAAATAAAATTTTGAGTAAATGGAGAGTGGCCTATCATTTCCAAGTTTTAATATTTTGAAATTTCAACAAAAACAAACAAAGACTTTTAGTGTATTCGTCTATAGTAAACTTCAATAAATCACTTTTTACCCTTCCTTTCTCAACAGTAAATAAGTTTAAAGATCTTAAGCTATCTGTGTAACATCACTATTACATCCTTGGAGTAATGTTACTATTTTTCCTACGGACAGTTTTCGCTTTTCCTTCTACAAGGTGGTTAACTAGTATTGTTCGAAGTAAGAAGTAGCTGATTATTTCTATCGAAGAAATTATATCATTTGATTTGTAATCAGTATGTCCTAAAATTATATTAACTAAATCACGGTTTAAATGACATAATACTGAGATTACTTTTCTTTAGGTACATTCTCTTTCCTTTTTGTTGTTACATAAATAAACAACAATAATAGTTGTGGGAACTGTTTGTTCGACAAGTGACGGTGCAGACTGTGGACATACAAAGTACAGTTACACATGTACAAGTATGTCGTATTTAGTTACATGGAGTATTTTGAACGGTAAAACAATTCATTACAATACAAAACATAACTTCTAGCTCTATTGAGATGTGACGTGGAGTCTGTGGTTTTCTTGAAACACTGTTTATAACTCTTTGCACCAAATTTTTTTGTTTACTCTTTGAGCGCCAAATATTTTGTCGCAATCATAAGCTTTTAGCTTATGTTCAAATGAAAATCGTCTCCATGGTTGAGCTACCCATGACATAAGTCACACCGTTGTATGGTTGTATGGAGAAATTCAACACAAAACAGAAAGTTGCTAAATAGTTATTTTCTCCTTACTAAAACTGGTAAATAGGAAGAAAACAGTCTCACCGGGGTCATACTGAGTCTACTCCATATAATCTATAATGTATTTTCATGACGGAAATAAAAAACTTGGCATAATTTATAATCCCAAATTATGACAAAATCATCTATCTTTCATTTACAGTTATATTTTGTTCTACTTATTTTAGCTGTTTTACCAACTTAATTGCATTAGTTTATCTTCTCATATGAAGATGATATTTTTCTACTTACTTTACTATTTTGCTGTACTTAGACTGTTTTTGTTAATGTTGTACCAAAGAAATTGCTGTACACAATTAATTCTTTACTTGTTATTTGTGTAAAGGACTGAATTAGTGTGGTAAACAAACAGACAGTGTATAACTCAGTAGTGTTTCAGTAACTATATATCTCTGTGGTATTAATATCATATACATACAAACATTGTAAAACTCGGTAGTGTTCTAGTAACTACATTTGTTTGTAGGGTTAATGCCGTATACAAACAGACAGTGTATAACTCAGTATTGTTCCAGTAACTATGTATATCTGTTGGATTAATCTTATGTAAAAATAGACAGAGTATAACTCAGAAGTGTTCCAGTGAGTATACTTGATTGTGGGATTACTGCTATGGACAAACAGACAGTATATAACTCAGTAGCGTTCCAGTAACTATATATATCTGTGATATTAACGCCTTGTGCAAACAGACAGTATACAACTCAGTAGTGTTCCACTAACAATATTTTTCTGTGCGATTAATGTCATGTAGAAACACAGACTATAACTCAGTAGTGTTCTAGTAACTATATTTGTCTATGTGACTAATGCCATGTACAAAGAGACAGTGTATAACACACTAGTGTTCAACCGATTATATTTGTCTACGGGATTAATGGCATGTACAAACACACAGTTTATGACTCAGTAGTGTTCCAGTAACTGTACATGTCTGTGTGATTAATGCCATGTGCATACAGTCAGAGAAAACTTAGTAGTTTTCAATTATCTCTATATGTGTGTGTGGGATAACTGTTATGTACAAACAGACAGTGCATAACTCAGTAGTGTTACAGTAAATATATGTAAGTCTGTGGAATTAATGTCATGTACAAACAAACAATGTATAACTCATATGTGTCCATATGTTTCTTTGTGGGATTATTGCTTTTTTAAGTGTGACCGTGTATACCTCCGTAGTGTTCCAGTAACTATATATTTCTGTGGGATTAATGCCATGTACCAACAGATAGTGTATACGTCAGCGATGCTTTGGGACTATATATATCTGTAGGTTGTATGTCATGATCAAAGAGACAGTATATATCTCAGTAGCGTTGTGGTAACTACATACGTCTGTCTGATGAATATCATGTACGAAAAGATATTGTAATACCAATTAGTGTTCTACTAACTATACATGTCTGTGGGATTAATTTCTGGTATAAAGAAACAGTGTATAAATCAGCAGCTATATTAACTCTAGCTATCTGTGAGGTTAATGTCATGTGCAAACAGATAGTGTTTAACTCAGTAGTGTTCCTGTAACTCTATTCGTCTGTGGGATTAATGCCATGTAGACAGACAGTGTATAAATCAGAAGTATTACAGTTACTATATACGTCTATGGGATTAATGGCATATACAAACACGCAATGTATAACACAGTAATGTTCCAGCAACTATATTTGTCTCTGAGATTAATATCATGTACAAAGAGACAGTGTATAACTCAGTAGTATTCTAGTAACTACATACGTCAGCGTGATTAATGCCATATAGATATAGAGTGTATGTATCTCAGTGATTAATACCATGTACAAAGAGATAGTGTATAACTAAGTAGTGTTCCACTCATTATATTTGTCTGTGGGAGTAATTGTATGTACAAACAGACAGTGTATGACTCAGTAGAGTTGCAGCATATATGTCTGTAGGATTACTGTCATGAACAAATAATTAGGGTATAACTACGTAGTGCTCCAATAACAATATATCTCTGTGATTAATGTCATGTACATACAGACAGTGTATATCTAATAAGTGTTGCAGTAACTCTAGATGTTTATGGGATTAATGTCATGTAGAAAAGAGTGTATAACTCAGTAGTGTTCTAGTAACAATATTTGTCTATGGGATTAATGGCATGTACAAACAGACAGTGTATAACTCAGTAATATTCCAGTATCTATATACGTGTGTTGGATTAATGCCATTTACAAACGGAGAGTATAACCCAGTAGTGTTCCTCTGTGTGATTAATGCCATGTATATAGAGACAGTATATAAGTCACTAGTGCTCTTGAAATTATATACATCTGAAGGATTAATGTCATGTACAAACAGAGAGTATAGAACTCAGTAGTGTTCCACAAATAATATTTTTCTGTGCGATTAATGTCATGTAGAAGTAGATATAGTATAAGTCAGTAGTGTTCAAGTTGCTATAATTGTTTGTGTGATTATTATATTTGTCTGTGAGATTAATGCCATTTATTCAATCTCTTTGTTTCTTATTACAAACACACATTGATCACAATTTGAGTTTTTAAACGCTCCTATTAATAGTTCTTTACTGAAACTGATACATGTGTAATTATAGTGTACATAGCGACATTGAAATACTTCAAACATTAAATTTACTTATTCAGATTGAAAACAAAGCTTTGTATGGCATCAGTACAGTCATGTTGTTTATTTTAGTGTTTCGACAATATAACACTTTTAGTTATTTATATGATTCTGTCAAAAATTAATTTAAATGGTATTGTGCAACGAAAATAGTTTTTGACTAGATTATATAGTAGCATAGTGTTTGCATAAATCATGAAATACGTTATAAAAACATTTACGTTGTAAAATATTAATTTTACATGTTTTTCATTGAAGTGGAACAAAAAGTTGGACCCATAGTTAAAACCATAACTAATATTGATTTTAATTTTCAAAAACACGACAACAATCAACCAAACCTCTGGTTTGGCTCGCGAACCAAATAAAACATCTGCTTGCTCTCCCTAGACAAGCTCATTGCCCACCCCAGTGGCACAATAAAGGCACTGAGGACTTATACAACTAAAAACCTGGTTTCGATACCCGTGATGGGCAGAGCACAGATAGCTGTTTGTGTATCTTTGTGCATAACAATAAAACAAACACACCTTAGTGACACACCACGGAACTATCCGCCCCTGACATGTATGTATTATGTTGTACAATAAACTTGTACTAGGATAGTGTAGACGTGCTTGTTAAAAGTTGACGAAACCTTCCTAATTGTACGACTATCAATACTAAAGAGCATTTGATACGTTTTTTGGTGTCATTCGTGCAGATGAAAAAGTTTTATTGATACATTTTGTTCGCTAGCAATTTAAACCGAAGCTTAAATAGCAAGTAACGAGCAAATATATCTAAACCATATCTGCTGAATTAGTCTATACCTATAGAAAAAGATCAGAACAAACATGTGGTTCATTACGAGGGATATAGAAGGCAAGTGACTGAACTAGTGACGCTGTGAAACATTTGGTACCTGGCTGCGGCGATGTGATACTAGCTGTCTCAAACACTTTAACTTTATGATTCTAGAAACAGAGGTAGAAAATAAATACGCCATTTGACGCTTATCTCGTACTATTTGCATACAGATGTGCTTATTAACAGCGTCTGGCTCCAAATAACACCATTACCTTTTCGCAGCAATTTGTTTCATCTAAAGACGTTGAGCATGTAGGTTTGTCTACGTCGGTTCTTCAGGGCAAATATTAGAATATTTGAGCTTTGTAATTTCAGTTTTTGTAGATTACATTGACACAGGGGT